>NC_135786.1:220345000-221797500 GCF_051106095.1 Pogona vitticeps | reverse complement strand
GGTTTTGTCATGGTTTACTTCTAATTGATTGTGATGACAAAATTCAGCAAGAGCCCGCAGCATTCTTTTTAATCCATTTGGGGTTCTCGAGAGTAGTACTGCATCATCGGCATATAATAAAATGGAAATGTGTTTATCTGCCAACTTAGGGGGATAAAAGTCCATATTATTTAGATTTTTTACTAAATCATTTATATAAAGATTAAATAACAAGGGCGCCAAAATGCAGCCCTGTTTAACCCCTTTTTCAGTTTTAATAGGTGCTGTAAGGTGTCCTTGGGGATTAACTCTAATTCTTACTGATGTATTATTATGTAAAGCTTGAATCAAGAATAATAAACGCTTATCAATGTTAATATTAGCTAATTTTTTCCACAGTATGTTTCTTGAAATAGAGTCAAATGCAGCTTTAAAATCAATAAAAGCTGCATACAGAGACACCGAATTTTTAGAGGAGTATTTCATAATTAAGTGCTCCAGGATCATACTTTGGTCCAAGGTTGAATGGGCCTCTCTAAATCCAGCCTGTTCCTTAGCCATAAGGGACTCTTGGTCAATCCAATCTTTCAGTTTCCACTGAAGGTGTCTAGCATATAGTTTACTTATCACGTTAAGTAAACTTATAGGCCTGTAGTTAGAGGGTTGGTCTTTGTTGCCTCTTTTATATATAGGGATTATGATGGCAGTACCCCAATCCTTAGGAATTTCCCCGGTTTTATCAATGGCTGTAAATAAGGCTGCAATTACCGGAACCCACCAATCAAGATGTTTTTTAATTAATTCAGGTGTAATCAGATCAGTGCCAGGCGCTTTACCTATCTTCAGGGTTTGAATCAGGTGTTTTACTTCTGTGGTGCTCACTGGTGGCCATTGTGGCAGCTCTCCTATCTCTGGACTACCTCCTTCTTCCATATCTGACTTAGTATATTTAGTTTTGAAAAAAGATTCCCATGTTTCTGGCAATATATGTGCATTCAGTACTAAATGGGGGCTATTAGGACAATCAGCAACAAGTCGCCAAAACAAGGAGGAATTTTTTAACCTGACAGCTTCACTTAATTGTCTCCATGCTCGCCCTATTGCTTCTTTTTTCTTTTTTCTTAGGAGAGATTTATACTGTGCCTTTTGTTGTTTCAGAACTGAGGATGTAAATTCCTCTGGTTTAGTTCTATAAGTAAGGTAGCTTTTCCTCAACTCTCTTTTGGCTTCTCTGCAGTCCTTATCAAACCAACCGGTCTCTCGATGACTATCCTGTCTAGTGCCAGCAGTATTCACTTCGCTGATTACCCTGTAAATATCCTGTGTTAAAAGTTCATACCCCTCCAAACACCTATCCACATTCACTTGGTCCAAAGCCTTTGTTAAGATTTCAGTCATGTGTTCTGAGCCTAAAAGTTCGGCTATTCTACTGTCTGTATTTTTGTTCCATCTAACCACTCTCACTCTATTTCTGCATCGTGTCAAAACCTCATTGTATTGAACATTGATACGTGGATTAAAACCCGGTATCTGAAAAAGCATATTGAGGGGCAGATGATCACTATCAAAAAATCCACCAACTTCAAATGAATGAATACATCCCACCATTTTTTCTGAAGCTATGATGTAATCCAAAAGGCTCATCCTTTCCCCAGACCAATACGTGAATTCAGCCGGGTGGTCATTTGGATAAGATCCGTTTAGTATACACAGACTCATTTTATTTACCACCTGAAATAACATATGACCAGCGTAGTTTATCTTACCATCTTTGGACTTCCTTTGGAGGGGAAGCAAGGCTTTTCCACCTTCAGAGGGGCATAACTTATATCTCTTATAAAAGCTACTATCATCTTGCCCAATTCTCGCATTGAAATCGCCTCCCACTATAAGAAATGCCTTCGGATATTTTATAATTATTTGCCATAAATAAGATTCTAAATTCCTCCATTCAGTTTCTATTTGTTGTTTAGTTTTCAGTGGGGTATGATATGCATTTATTATAACACAGGATATCTGCTCATGTTGCACTATTATCGCCATTGCTGATTGTAAATTAGAGGGTATAACATTAACTTTAACTTTTAATGCAGTGGAGATTAATATTCCTAGTCCCCCCTTAGCCCTACCATGATTAGATGGTTCAGCACTTATTCCATAGGCTTTGAAACCTTCTAAAGTTGGATACTCGGTGGTCCATGTCTCTTGCAACAATAAGATGTCATGCTTGCTTAGATACGTACGTACACAGTAAAAAAGATAAAAAGATAAAACAATTAAAATACAATTAAAATATAGTACTCTAAAAATTGTCATCAGAACCCACAATTGATATTATTTCAATTAAAAACCTTCCAGAACAGAAAGGTTTTGACCTGGCGCCGAAAGGTCATCGATGTTGGCATCAGACGAATCTCCCTCAGGAGGGCGTTCCATAGTCTGGGGGCAGCTTGAAAAGGCCCTTTGTCTACAAGCCATCCCTCTTACCTCCTTGAGGGACGGCTCTTTCAGGAGGGCCCCCTGGCTACATCTTAACTGCCGGGTAGGTTCATATGGAAGGAGGCGGTCCTTCAGGTATCCAGGGCCCAAGCCATTATTACATGACTCCATATAAATGTTTCTGCATTGCTCTGTGTGTAGAAATGTGCAGTTTCTGCATTTAAATCCCAGCCCTAGACAAGGTTCTCTACTCCTACAGTTTTTGATTCAGTAAAATCTCCAGTTTATAGTGAAAGCAGAAGACTCTTTGGCCATACATCATGCTCCGTGTGATTGAGCTTGATAGGCAGTTGAACACATGTGTATTACACATTTGCAGATTATGTGTTTGTCTTGGATTTGTGGGTTTGCTTTTTTTGTTTTTGAAGTTGATATCATATCTAAAGTAAATGCTGCCCCCATGGGACATCTTACTGTGGGTCAAAAAGAAGAAAATGTGTGCATACTGGTGCGTTGTGCCATCCCATTGATTCTGAATTACAACAACCGTTTCCGGGGTTTTCTAGGTATAGAATGTGCAGTTGTAGTTTACCATTCCTTTTGTCTGGGTACAGTCTGGGATTGCCCAAGGCTATACAGATTGGTTCGTCTTCATGGAGGCACAGGGGTGACCTGAACTCCCATCCTCTGACTCTTTGTTAAACTGCATTTTTAGAATCTGCATAGAAATGCAAACATAAAGAATCTTTAAATAAGCATTTTTGAACATGTTTACTTCCCCGCCCCCAAAAAAACCAAAAACAAAACATGTTTTAAAATGCACTTTTAATAAATGAACCAAAACTGCTTTGAAACATGGATTTATAAAACATTTATTAAAAAAAAGGTTAGTATGTAACACAACTTTTATGTTGGCTCAGGAAAATCTTGCCTAAGGGTAATTATAACCCAGTCTGCAATGAGAGCAGCTAGTCTTCAGAAACAAGACTTGCACTTGAGATATACAGAAGAATATAAGAATACAGTCATTTTGTTGTGTGTTAAGTAATGAAAAAAAGCATTTATGAAATTCATTTCTAGAATTTCAGCTTATTCAGAGTTCTACATAGCCATAGGAGTTCATTCAAGCATAGGAGATGTACTTAGGAGACCCTGGGTGGCAGTGAGTTGGATCTCTTGCACAATGTTGTGTTATGTTTTCTGACAATTAAGTGCTAAGGGCTTCTTTTCTCCTCTAGGCTATACAAACAATGTATAGACAGAACATATGGATTCCAAGCTAGCGTTCCCCTGATAACTTCTTTTCACTAGAACACCAACACAAATCAATGCAATTAAATGCATTGCTGTCTTGATGTTTATAGACTGACTTCTGTGAAAGGTTTGGAACTGAACTGCGATGGATGCAGGAATTAGGGATGGATGGTCAATCTAAAGTTGATCCATGTCATGTGATTGATAGTCTATTCCTTTCTGTTTGTGCTTAAAAATGGGGTACACCTTGCCTACTTTACATTTCATTATGGTCAGCTCTTAATTCTATCCCTGGGCTGATCCCTCAGTGTGAACCAGGAAATGATATATCCAGATAGATATTCTCTGTTTCCTTTTTACAGCTACTTGTCTCTTTTCTTTTTACAGCCAGTCTGTATTCCCTCATTCTATATTCCCTCATCCCTCAACCCATTTCGGCTTCTGCATTCTTCTAAAAGTTAGGAAGCTAACCATGTTCAAATATTTGAAAAGCTGTTGTGTAGAATTTGAAATAAACTTGATTTCTGTGGCTCTACATGGTATGACCCAAACTAGTGCGTTCAAATTACAGAATATTTCAGCTTGACGTTAGGATGAGTTTCCAGACAGTAAGAGGTGTTCAACAATGGAATGGACTATCTCAGAGGATAGTGGTTTTTAGACAGATGTGTATGGCCAGCTGTCAAGGATCTTACCTGGCAGAAGTTTGGCCTTGATGAGCTTAGAAATCTCTTCTAACGTTACAGGCCTACAATTTTATGATATTTTTGGTAGGATAAAGTCACCATGGAGTGATTACATCATATTAATTCTGCATATTGCTTCAATAAAACACCACAGCAAGTTATAAAATGGTAGCTACTGTGCAAGAGCAAATCAAATAGCTCTACCTATATTAGAGTAAAACAACATGTCAGAGATTTAGATCACTGGTTTTTAACCTTTGTTCCTCAGATGTTTTTGGACTGCAACTCCCAGAAGCCTTCACCATCAGCTCTGCTGGCTGAGGTTTCTGGGAGTTGCAGTTAAAAAACACCTAAGTAACAAAGGTTAAGAACCACTGATTTAGATCATGTCATGGCCTCAGTCCATATCTCCTCAGGGCTTTCTTTTTTATACCTAGTGTTAGTCACAAGGAATATGGTTGGTCTTATCTGAAGTTTTTTCCTTGATTCTACTGTTTCAAGACTGATGGAAAATTTCCCATTATTTGAGGACTATCAAACTTAAATAGCTTTCCACAATTTTATCCAAGCTTGTCATTATTGTGTGCATTTTGTCAATTTTTTGTTTTTATTAATACTACTCTTTGGTGCTGCAAAAACTGTTCTCTTATAACTATGTTATTATATTCTCAGGGTTTCACCCATTTTCAAAGAATTGATTCCTATTTTTAGGCTGCTTGAATTTTCCTGCTTTATTTATTTACAAACCAGTCTTCAATTAAGAAAATATTTCCAGACTGATACAAAAATAATTCAAATCTCAAAACACCACCAACCAAAAATACTGCAATATCAAACAATTGCATCAATTGTGGTTGGCATTTTACTTACGAAAACTTGTTGGTGGCAGATGGCAAACAAACTGAAGATAATACACTAAAATTAGTTATTTCTGGTAGGAGTATATATAGTTAGAAGACTGTCCAAAAATATGTGTAGCTATGTGAAATGGAAAGGGAATAATCTTTGTTGATCCTGTGAAAGCATTTGATTGTGTGGCATGGAAACATTTGTTCTGTGCTTATAAAGTCTGATTGAGAATGATATTCATCAAATAGACAAGAATTATGTATGAATTATCTGCAGCAAAAATAAAAGTAACATAGACTGAAATCCTGAGTATACATTTATTTTTGGGAGGTAAGCCATTTGAGCCAGAGTAATATAGGGCTTAAGATATTGGACTATGATTTGTGAGATCAGAGTTTGGATCATACCCAGTCATGAAGCCCACTGAGTACCGTGAGCCAGTCACTATATCTCACCATAGCCTACCTCATATGGTTGTTGATAATAATATTAAGAGGAAAACTCTGTACAGCATCTTGAGCTTCATGAGGAAAATACATATATTTCTGAATTATAAACAGATCTACGTAATATTTTGCTCCTAGGCTACAATCTGAAATATACTTTCCAGGGCATGAGTCTCATTGAACAGAGTGGAAGTTATTTCTGAAATAGATAAGGCTAAAATGTATCAGTTTGAAAGGTAAAACTAGGTAAAGAGGCTCCCTAATGGTCACTTTTGTGAAACAAAGCAACGTAAATAGGCAAATCTTATTAGTAACACTGAGGCATTGTATTCAGAAAACAAATTAACAGTGGTCATGAACAATTTTCCAGAAATGTTGACAGGTGAAAATTAACAAGATTTCAAAAGATTATTTTACAAAAAGCCCCTCACAAATGTACCTTGAAATAGAGAATATGTGTGGAAAAGAATGGAACTAGTAGTATTTTATGGCCAATCTTATAACTGTCTATTTAGAATTAGGCCTCACTGAGTCCTAGTTAAATTTCTGTAAGATTGCAACATCACTGTCTATTTTAGTCATATGAACTGCTGGAGTTGGGTGTTTAAAGGTATGAAAAAGAGAGCTTAGCAAAGAATTTGGGAAGAGGCTTTCTCTAAGTCAGCACTATGTACTTTATAATGGGTGTCATCTGGAAAGATATGGCATTATATTCTGAAAAAACTGTAAGTTTGGAGAAGAAGAGAACTGAAATAATGCCATTTGAAATATTAATCTGTAGCAGAAAGGAATTGAAATGCCTATTGTTTCAAATTTTCCACCTATTAGCGGATGTAGATGACACTCGTGGCAATATTTCTTGAGGAAAATGAGAAGGAAAGTGTCAAGAGCTTCCATTCAGTTAGAGCAATTTGGCATGCAGCCTTCACAGAATATATTTATGACTTTCTCCTGTGCTGGTAGTGGCGCTGCCAGGGTAGGGCTTTTCAGGCAGATGTCCAAAGTCCCACTTAGTAGGATCAGCAGAGAGACTCCCAAATGTGGCAGATCTCCCAACACACCTTGAAGCAGGAGAAGTAATACATACTGGCCCAAAATCTCATTGCGTAGTTAATGACTGCAGAAGACAAGCAGTGGCTTCTTGCGATTAATTAACAAATCTCTGCTTAAAATTTTGGGCTCGTGCCAGTCCAGTGGCTGGTACCTGCCCAAGAATCTAAGTGGGGACTCATTAACTGCAGTCAACAATTTGCTGCAAGTTACATTATGGTCTAGGGGTGTGAAGAAGACTTGTTGAATTCCTTGACCTTGTCAACTTGTGCTGCCTTAGCACCCCAACGGGAAATTTATATGCCCGCCAAGATTGCTTGCCAGCAGTGGAAGAATAAGAGGAATAATGTGTTGTTCTTTTTTTCCCCTTGTTCCTTGAGGTTTCTGCCATTTCTGCAAGAAGTATCTGTACAAAATAAATGTGTTTCCCCTTTGTGAAGCCAAGCACACACTCAGCAAGCGCTGAAGGTCTGGGTGAGAAAGCAAACTGAGGCAAAGAAATTATCCAACACCTTTCTCCCTATAGGACACCCGAGGTGGCTAACAACAATAAAACTATATCATAATCAACAGTCTTAAAATAACATGTAAACTGTATTAAAAAAAAGAAACCAGACACATATCAAAATTTAAAACCATTTTTAAAAAGCCTGCCTGAAAAGGATGATGGAAGACAAAAAGGGGCGGGGCTTCTGAGGGTAGTGTATTCCAAAGCCCAGAAGCAACCACTGAGAAGGTAAATAAATAAATATTTTTATTTCTTTTATTTATTTATTCTCTTTATATTCCACCTATCTGGTCTTGCAACCACTCTAGTTGTGAATGAACCTGCTACGTTTCCAGAGCCTATTAAGAATTTTGTTAAAAAGGAATGACAACAAAATACACGGTTCTGAGTGCAATTTATTCTTAAATGCATTCAATAACTGGCCCTGTAGTGACTTTGGCTTTATGTGAATACCATAGAATCATATCTTGAAATGAGATGGCTAGACGCTGTGTCATTGGCTTAATGACAAGAAAGCACTGTTAGGCTCTGAAGCCATTTTAAATCCTTCTAGTGCAGAAGTGAGTAAGTGTGTGGCGTCCTAGATATCCCAGGACATCTATAGCCAATGTACTTAAAAAGAGCCTGTGACTACATCCGGGCAATTTCTGGAGTGTTACAGGTTCTCCACCCTCTACGAGAACATTCAGCTGGCTTGAAGGACAAGAAGAGAGAAGAAGGAAGAGAACAACCTGGTGAGGAAATTACAAATGGGAAAAAAACATGTTTGTAAAATCTAAAGCCATCTGTGCATAGCTAGGGAGGAAAGGGAAAAGCACATAACATTATTCTCTGCAAGTGGAAATAACTGTTAGTGCGCACCCTGTTCCCCTCCTCTCTCTCTCTGTCTCACTTCATGTTTTGTTCTTATCAATAATGCACAGCTCTGTCAATGGCACGGATTGTGTCCTAACTAGATTGCCTGCATTTGAATGAATCTGCAAGGCCCTCTGGGCAGCGGCAATGGTATCTTTGTTTGTCCTGCTTGGCTACAGGAAAAGAGGAGGAAGAGGAGGAGGAGGAAGAGGAGGAGGGATATGAGAAAGAATCTTTAAAAGCATAATTCAGCAAACTCTCCAATTGTTTGTAGTTATTATTACGTATTTTGCTTCCTTCTGTCTACAGTGTTGTGCTCCCAAGATTGCTTTTTAAAATGACAGACGAGAAGGTGTTTGTATTTGGACAATTTCAGCAAATTTCTTTGAGCTCCCAAAGCGAAATCGCTCGCTGTGGGGACAAGGATGACGAAGATGATTGTTTACACATTGCAGAAAAAGAGGACAAACCAACTGAAAAAGAAGGCAGAGTTCTTTTTAACAAAATTTTTGCATAAAATGGGATGCACTAATTTAGATGTACAGATGCCAAATGGAAATGATTTCATTATAATCCAAGCAGAATTACTATATAGCTCACAAACTGAAAGCATGGCAATGGTCCTGTACCAGCATCCAAATCAGGTCCATTTTGGAGTGTGGTTGGCAAGCAAATAGGCAAGGTTAGTTGGTGACAAAACATTGTCAGAGGGCCAAAAGTCATAATCTTCTGCAGGACTCGAAAGCTTGGGCATCACAACAGCTGCCAGGTACACAAGACTGTGTACCTTTTTCAAAAGGGTGATTCTTGCTACCTGTGCCACCACTGCATTCATTTATTTGGTGTCAAGTAAATCCAGCTGGGAGTGAACCACTTGTCCTCCCTACTCCAGTTTAGGTGTAATAAGATTTTTTATCATCCCTTTACATTCCTGAGCAGCTTCAACCCATTCTGAACTGCAGTTGGATATATATGTGTTCCTTTCTTCCAAATTTACCTTGCCGTGGTATCAGTGAAAATGGAATTTCATTTCACAGAGCCCATAGGTAGGATCTATGAGCTTGGCAAGCTGCAATCTCCAGGGTCCTTTCTCTGTTGCTGCTCCCAGACTTTGGGATTCTCCCTCCTACAGGAGGCCTGGCTGGCCCCATCTTCAGTGTCCTTTTACAAACAGATGAAGACCTTTCTCTTTCCTTTAAAGAGAAAAGGCTTTCCTTTAAATGAGTGGTTGACCAAGAGGATTTTTTAAGGGAGCATTTTATTCTGTGTTTACTTGTGTTTTTAATATTGATCTTATTATGAGGTTTACTATGATATTTGTTTAATTCTTTTTCAATATTGCATTAATTTATTATTTGGCTTTCAACTTTGTTTCTTTTATATACTGTAAGCTGCCTTGAATTCTTCAGGAGAAAGGCAGCATATAAATGCTTTAAACAAACAAACACATCCTTCATGCCTTCTGACCAAAGATAGATTTTTGGCAAGGGAAAGTTTCAGAACTTTCCTTTTTTCTCATTCTTAATGGCTTTTGTTTAAAATCAAATATACTTTTATTCAGGACTCAGTTCACCGACCATGATTAATTAAATACGTTTAATCCTAAACTTCATTTAAAATAGTACTTTCAAATACTAGAATGGATGTTACAGAAGGCATTTAGAGAAAGGAGTTTATAATATTTAATGTGAGAAAGCAGGACCAGTTCCATCATATTGGCAGATTAGATTAGTTGTGTCTCTGGTGGCACGGCTATGGGTCCTTCAGTCCTTTTGAGGAGAAAGGTGGAATAAAAATATTTTTAAATAAATAAATTAAACAAACAAACTCAAGGCTCTACTATCTTGAAGGGAAGATTGTCCATGTGTATGGTGAAGGCATGTGTCCTCCATCTGTCTAGAGAAATTCACAAAGACGTGTAAAAAGAAGTAACGACAACATTTGGATCACACCAACCTGAATGGCCATCATTTTTACAACAGCTCAGTCAATGCCAATGTGATCTATGAAAGGCAGAACAAGGAAGAGAATGTACACTGACTAAAGACAGAGCTGGCTTGTTAGACATACAGATTGTGCCATCATAACCTCATATTCACTCAGACACACTTCATTTTTATCTTCTCTTTCCTTTTTGTAGTGAACATATGAGACACAAAGGATCAAAAACCAATCGATGAAGAGTAATTACCAAATAACAGTAATGAAATAAGGGAAAACATGACTCTTGACTTTACACAGCAGAACCTTAAAGGACTCTCAGAATGTCTTTTAGATTCCTCCAGTAATAATGACATAAGACCTCACAGAACACCCTACATTGCATGTGCCAGAGCACAAGACATACAGAACAACAGATGGATGAGGGTCATCAGTACATCGTACTAGCTTGTCTTGGAATACAGTATTAGCATGCAGACATCCCTGGTCCCTGCTGAGGATTCTGGGAAATATATTCCTAAAAAGTAGTATTTCCAAGCTCTATTTATGGGGGGGTGGGGAAACTTGCATGCAGAGTTAAATGTCTTGTGCATTGCTGTTCCTTCATAGTTGTTTACAATTTCTTAAGCTTATATTCCTTTTAGTTACCAGCAAATCTGCCTTAATGATAGGTTTTAATTCAGATTTTTTCTTCTTGCTCAGTAATGTTTGCATAACATTGTAATATTGAGTGCAGTTGTTATTCAGCAAGCTCAGTGTGATGCTTCTTTTAGACAAAATATTGAAGCGAGCTTTCTTGTGGGTTCTTTATTTTCTTTGATTTGCAAAATACTATGTCTGAATGTTTCTTAAGCAATCCACTGGACATGCATTAAGCAGCAGCATAAAACCTGTAACTACCCTGTTTTCCCTAATAGTGTGCAGGCCAATAAAAAAAACTTTTGTGTGACTGGTAATTTAAGTTTCTCTATTTGGGGCACCATTGAAAAGATTACAATCTTTACTCAAGGCTAACACCCGTCTCTCTCACATTTTGTAGTGTTGCTGAAATTGAAAACAGTTGAACTTGAGTTTTATCAGAAGGAGAATATATATTTGCAACCTTACCATCAAATTTGGTATTTTTTCCAGATCCACATGCAGCAGATGTAGATATTTTCTTCTATTTGCTAATTCATTTGAACATGCAAAGATCATAAATGTTTCCTCTCCCCGTTCATATGTACTCCTAAATTACAAAAATTGGTATTTTTTAACATTAATATCTATGCTTTCATCAATCTTCAGAAACCTCCAATGTCTTTGCATTGGGATTTTGAGGTGTAGCAATGAGACAGACCAACTGCTGGCATTCTGTTCTGTCTTAAACAAATGACTGCTTTCATTATTCACACACATATGTGTTACTGTAACTTGCCAGAAACTTCAATGAAGGAATGTAAAAGAAATTCACCAATGGTGAAACTCGTGAATTGTTTGGCTGTCTTTTCATGATGAGCCAGTTTCTATTGAACGTCAGAAAATCCTGCCTCCGGAATAATGCAAATACCTTACAGAAGCTAAACACAAACACACACCAAGCACAAAGAGACACATGGATTGATCACAAAAATATAAACAAATCCTCAACATGTATTCTCGAAGGCTTTCATAGTCAGGATCTGATGGTTGTTATAGGTTTTTCAGGCTGTCTGGCCGTGTTCTTGAATTTTTCTTCCTAACGTTTCACCAGTCTCTGTCGCCGGCATCTTCAGAGGACAGGAGTCTGAAGATGCCATGCTCTGTGCTCTGGTTAGAACAGACAAGAGTTCTGACTCCTGTACTCTGAAAATGCTGGCCACAGAGACTGGCGAAACGTTAGGAAGAAGAACCTCAAGAACATGGCCAGAGAGCCCCAAAAACCTACAACAACCATAAAATCTGCAACACTCCTTTTTAAAATTAGCCCAAGGCAATATTTATTGCTTTTTTAATTGTTCATGTTTTACAGAAAATTGACAAAATGCACAGAAGCTCTTCTATACCAACGTTCCCTTATCTCACCAGCATCATAACTCGATTATAATGTTGACAATGGCCAAACTGATGGAAACATCATGATTAATATGAAGGTCATTGAGGCTTGTATAAGAAATCTAGAGGCTTTTGGTTGTAAAGGAGTCTGTACATGAGATATAGGTCTAGATTTATTTTCTGAAGTTATTACACTTCGTAATATAACATTCTCAACAGCTGAAATACATATACATATAGTATAAAGAAATCTAAACAGTAAATAGGACAACATCATGATAATTTGAACATGCCAAAGACAGCTTATGTATCACTGAATAGGTCTAGTTTTGTGATGTTAGGTAGCAGCATGATAGCAAAATAAGTCTCCTTTGCCCCCTTCAATGTCATGCAGTGGGGTGATTTATGTATTCCTCAGTGTATCATCACAATGGCTTTCTTTTGGACCACATATACTCCAGTTGCCTTCAGTGAGTCAGGCAAACTTTATGGTGCTGCTAAAGAAGGCCATGGGAGGTATTGTGTCAAGGATAATGTTGTGCCTTACGGTTCCATAGAATGGCAAGTTGATAGCGTCACCACCTCTGTTCACTGCAAAATTGCCCAGAATGTATATCTTGGGTGAGAACATCTTAATGGGTCTCCCATGTCTGCAGAAAGTGACTGAAGCCATGTGGCTAAACCTGGCAGAATCATCTGACCAAACAACAGCTGTCCAAATACCATACCACCCTTTCATCATCTAAAACAAAAGGAAGCCCAAGGGTGTGCCCTGGTTGGTGCGTTGCTACAGTGACAAATTGACAGCTGCAAAGCACTGCTTACTACACTATGGAAAAGAATTTCAACTTATGGATATTTTATAATACACAAGCACAATGTAACTATTTTTTGATAAATGTTGAGTGCTAATTCATCACTGAAAAGTAATTAACAAAAGATCAGAATGCCATAATAAATGCATCATTAGTTTAGCCAGCTAATAAATGTCCAATCGTGTCCGACTCTAGGGCACGGTGCTCATCCCCGTTTCCAAGCCATAGAGTCAGCGTTTGTCCAAAGACAGTTTCCAGCATGACTAGACATGGAACGCCATTACCTTCTCACCGTGGTGGTACCTATTTATCTACTCGTATTTGCATGCTTTCAGACTGCTAGGTTGGTGGGAGCTGGGACAAGTTACGAAAGCTCACTCCATCGCATGGATTGAATCTTCCAACTGCTGGTCTTCTGACCTTGCAGCACAGAGGCTCCTGCGGTTTAACTCGCAGCGCCACCATGTCCCTTAAATACAGTGGTAGACATCAACAATGCAAATCAGGACTAAAGAAGAAAATGAGGGCCAACGAGGCTTTGTATATTAAGCAGTATTCTGAATTCTTTTGTATGTTGTGTACAACTGAGTTCGGGCTCTTATCCAAAACAGCTTTTGTGTTCTTAATTTTTTTTTTCTTTAAAACTAGTGCAACCATCCCCGTATACTTCCTTGTTTATGCTCTGTTGTGGATACGTTGTTTCCACTTTTGCTTCACACTGAACCAGTATTTATAAGGGAAGAGTGAACAGTAGTGTCGCACAGCATTTTCCACAAGGAACTCACGTCTTCCCTCACATGACCATAATTCACTGGAAGCCTAGTACAACCACAAGATCACTTTTCATTTGAGATGATGGTCCTCTAAAATGGAATAACTCCACTTGTCACAGGGACAGTCTGCCATCCTGACACAGAAGGGCAAGGATCTCCAACATTGCTGTTAAGGAGGGCAAGAACTTGTCTCCTGCTCTCAACAAATTTCTCACTTTGGCTGCAGCAATGTTTTCCACAAAATTTTCCACAAAATTGCTCATAGGAGATTGCACAAATTCCTTCCAAAATGCAGCTTTCTTCAAGAATGTGAAGCACTGTGTGGGGTGTCTTCAATAATGTAAATCAATCCTGTGTTTGTTTTGTGTGTGTGTGTATGTGTGTGTGTGTGTGATGTTTTTCAAAGGGAGAAGAAGATGATAAAGCTGGTTTATGCAAATTAAAGAGGTCTGGAAGGGAGAGGGTTTTCACTCTTGGCAGCAGGTAGGGATATAGTGAAACTTTAGTATTCCTTGTTGAGGTAGCTTGTCAGAGAAAAATAACCTACAGTGATGAAAATGAGAGTTAGTGAGTCTTCTTTACATCCATACTCTGTAAAGGAGATGTGTATAATTAGAACCATAGAAGTGGATTTCTTTACCCTTTGTGTCTCACCCATAGCTATTTTCTGCAGTGGAGAAAAACTCTTTTTGCTGTGGCACTGGGATATTTCCTTCCTTTCTGAAAAATAGGGAGGGAAGGATTATCACTACAACCTTGATGTGCAAAGGATTAAAACTCTGCAAGGGCAAACTGTGTGGCAGTTGTCTAATCGATCTACTTTGGCCCTATGGGACTGAACTATCAACAATGGAAGTTCAAATTTAACTTCTCCTATGACCTCCTCACAAAGTGTTGGGCAAGTCTCACTCATTCAACCTCAGCCTCACCCATTAGTAGAACAACTTAACTTCCAAAGTTGTTTTGTAGCTCACAACAGACCACTGTGCAAAGTATCTATGAAATAACACAAAGTGATAGCAAAAATTCTGAATGTTATTAATATGAATCTTAATATAACATTCTGAAGTTCAAAAGAGTAAGTCAAGCTGTTTGTCTGGCAAGTGCTACTTATGTTCAAATGGCAGAAATGTTCATTGTCTACATTACCCAAAAAAGCGCCATTTTTCTATTTAGAGAAACACAGCTGGCTATCTGGAATTTTGCTTCAATTACAGTTGACTTATATTTTCATAGCTACTCCTTGCTTTGATGCTTTGTCTTTAATTAGTCCTTTATCTACGCTAATAAAATCTTAAGTAGTCATTCTAGCAATTAAGTGGATGCTGTGTGTGAAATTTGAATCCTTTCCACATTCTGCGGCAGTGAAACATAGCTTTTAGAAAACAACAATGTCGTCTAATTATTCAGAGTTTATAAAAATGCAAAATACAGACAAATAGAGAAGGTGTATTAATTATGATGAGGACACAAACACTAATTATTTATTCAGTTTTGTTCAATTTACTTTTTATGGAAGTCAAATACAGTCAAATTCGTACCTTGAAAATGTTACAGCAAAATTGAAAGCTTGACATTTTGGAAGACCACTCCTGTTAATGGTCTAATACAGGTAGAAATTAATTAGGTAGAGGTAATGAACAATGCTCCTGCTGACCTAGCAGTTCAAAAGCATGTAGAAGTGTGAGTAGATAAATAGGTACCACCACGGTGGGAAGGTTGCGGCATTCCGTGTCTAGTCGTGCTGGCCACATGACCACAGAAATTGTCTATGGACAAACCCTGGCTCCTATGGCTTGGAAACGGGGATGAGCACCACCCCTTAGAGTCAGACACGACTGGACAATTTGTCAAGGGGAATCTTTATCTTTACCTAATGAACAATGAGAATATAAAACAGTTCTGACTATCTGCTGGATTGTTCAGTGGTTTACATAGGCTGGGAGTTCAATTCCCCACTGTGACTCCTTGACAGGGGACTCAATGATCCATGGGGTCCCTTCAAGCTGTGAAGTTGTAAGATGAAGATAATGATAAATATGGGGAAAGCCCTAATACCTTAAGCCTGGGCTGGGAATCTCACAGCCTCTCATTCTTAGAAAAAAGGAAAACAAAGCAAAATTTTCCTCCTTTCCCCTCACAACAAGATTTCACTGTGCAAATCTTTTTTTTCCCCTTCTTCTTCTGAGAAATCTTGCAGAAAATCTTTTGGGATTTCTCTGATGTTCTGTAGTCATTTCTTCTTAGAGAAGACACCAATCTGCACAGAATCATTACAGTTCCTGTACAAAATCCCATGCAAGGTTCCCAGGAAATGGCCCTCGGCTGCAAAGAATTTGGCAGTTTCTTGCACCAAAAAGTGGTGAATAGATGAATGGATAGGGAATACAAGATCAAGGGTCTCATTTGTGTGAGAAGCCAAGAAATCTTATTGGGGAAATCTTGATGAGGAGTCTTAATTTGATGAGACTGAGGAATTGAAGGAAAATGAGGATTTTTAGTGCTCTTTCAATCCCTATCTCTGGCTTCCTAACAACAGTCCCAGTGGCCACTCAAGTTCTGTGTACATGTTAAGCACACTGTATAACAATGTAAAACCATCTAGCCTGTTTTTTAACTATTGTTGTTTTTGTTGTTTTAAAAACCCTTTCTAAGCAGCCAATTCAGTTGACTGAAGCCCATCTGAGAGAAAGGAATTTTTGCCTTCTTTGAATTCTACAGTAGAAGAGCAACCATGGAAAAGGTGCTCCTTCATATCCTCTCCTAATGTGTCTGTAAGAGTGGTGGGGCTCAGAGAAGGAACTCTGAGATCTTAGAATGTAGGGATGCTTCTATAAGGTAACAAAGTCCTGATCGCTGTGCCACATAGGAAGGTATAGGTGCTGATCATCTTCATGTGGCCTCTTTACTGAAATCTGGGTGGCAAACTATGCCACTAGACCAGGTGAGACTCAATTACTTCCCTCCCCTTTTCATGTGACAGTGACTCATATAACATTTTCCCCCTATAGTGACAGGAACATGAAATGAAATACAAGGGGTTCTATAGAAGCTGAAGGCTACTGCACTTAATATTGTGAATAGGCAAGAATATTTTTAATTAACTAAGCTAGCTAGGAATGTGTGTGAATTTTTGCTATGTCAGATCCAGCGAGGTGCTACAGTCAGTACTGTGACTCAGTATTTAGCATATGTTTAAGAATATTTACTATCAATAAAATGTGCTGCCCTCAGGAAAGTATTTCTTTTCGTGTTATATAAAATCTGATGTGTTTTCCCTTCACTTCCCCCTCAACGTGCCATGTGTAGTGTGGCTATAATGTATGCCCACCTTAATTAATTTTAAGCTGTTACTCAAAACTGAATATCTCTGAAATGCCATGCTTACATTGTCAAAATTATTGTGAGCTAAATCTATTCTTACTTGTAGAAAAGGTAAACCCATGAAAGGAGTAGGGCAGCTTCATCACTGCAGATATGAATTTTGACTGACAGTAGAACTATTGTATTCTTGGGGGCTTTCATGGCTGGGATCCGAGGGTTGTTGTAGGTTTTTCAGACTGTTTGGCCATGTTCTGGAGGGGTTTTTTCCCCCTAATGTTTCTCCAATCTCCTGTGGCTGGCATCTTCAGAGGGCAGGAGTTAGAAGTTCTAACTCCCGTCCTCTGAAGATGCTGGCCGTGGAGATTGGCGAAACATTAGGGGAAAAAAAACCTCCAGAACATGACCAAACAGCCCAAAAAACCTACAACAAGCAGTAGAACTCTTGTTGGACAATATCACTTCAGAGTGAGGACTACAACACTGAATGTTTTTTCTACATCAGCAACAGTAGTGGTAGGAGCAGCAAACCTAAAGCTTAAATTAGGTAGACTTCAGGTTGAAACTGAAAAATTCATATGCACAATCCAAAAGCAAATGATACTAATGTGTTAGAAACTGTCAGAAAAGAATGATCAAGCAAGGTGTAAGTTATTATGTAAGGCATGTTATGAATCCAGAGAAACAGTTCATCATTTCATAGCTGAATTCCCTAAACTGGTATCAATGGATTGTATGTGCCGACGTAATTGAGTCACAGATATCATTTTTCATAAGTTGGATAACTCTTATGGATTACTTGCATTTTTTTCCACCCTATTCTAAATTCCAGCCACTTCCAGTTTCAGAAAATGAGACTGCAATACTGTACTGGAACAGAAAAGTTATCATGGATAAAACAATTGATTTTAATAAGGCAGATATACTTCTAGATGAGCAACAAAGAAAAATGTGTCTCATAGAAGCTGGAGTTGTATCAACAAGCAGTCTACAAAGTACTGAAAGTACAAAAGTTGCAAAGTACTGAACATGCAAGACGTTAAGAGAATATGAAAGCAAGATCAAATCATCTCCTTCCCATGCTAATTACAGCAACTGGAATTGTTCCAACATCTTTGGTTACCAATTTAAAACAATTGTTAATATCTGATAATTTACTTCCTGAATTAAAAAAAAAAATCAGTGATTTTGCCAACATGTCCTCTCACCCACACATTTTTAGATCTTCATTCCTAATGTTTAGTCTTGACCCTTGGGTTCACACCTATACACCAGCAATGCTGAGAAATAGATAGGTATAATAATAAAGCTCTTTGCAGATTTAAAAAACCCAACAGATTAGATGTGATAAAGAAGATCTGACATGCATATTCTTTCTGCATAGGAACTGTACAGAGAGAGTGTGTGAGAGAGTTATGGAGCACTTAACAATTGTTTTCGCCCTCTGCTGTATGAAATGGTCCAGTCCATGAACATGTTTACAGTTGGATGCTTACTTGCCCTTACCATGCTAATTGTAATATTCCACTTCCATCACTGAAGCTCATCTCTGTGTTTCATATCCTTTTCCTAAGTGAGCTTGAAAGGCCATTTTCACTCTCTATGGAGAGGAAAAAATAATCTACATTTGCAAGCCTAATTTGCAATGAACTAAACTTGATTACAAGGACAATTTTGTAGGCATGGCATTTTTGTTTTGGGAAAATAAAACTCCATCAAGGTTATAGATAGCAACAGTGAATTCTCAGATGTCTTTTTTGTAGTATTTGTAGTTGTGGATTCTCCTCCTCACTTGGAGTATTGAATACTCTTCCTCTAAAGTATAAATTGGGTACATGTTGTATGGAGTGGGTAAGAATTTCATTTCATTTCATTTTTAATTTTAAAAGTTACCAAAAACCATTTATTTTTTCATATTTAGGATGCCAAACACTTGAGATTTTATCCATTCAAGTGTGAGAGAAAGCAAATCTGAGAGATTTTCCCAAATCTCCATGTAGACATCCTTTTGGCTAACAGGTCCCTTCAGCCCTGGCCAGGGTAGCCAGTGGTGGGGATGATGGGAATTGTATTCCAACAATATCAAGATAAGTTCTCCATCTCTTTTCTTGTTTTTGCAGCAAGCAGTTCATGATTTCTTGTGGTGGTTTTCAGATTCTTTAATAAATCATTTAATTCCCAGAAAGAAAATAACTTCGCTTGCCAAGGGGTCATCCCGTATTCTAGGGAGCATTCTAATTATCACAGACCATTCATCTGTATTCAGTATCAGCAGCTTCTGCAAAAGTCTGTGCTTTTTCAAGCATGATAGGTCTGTCTGTTTCATTTCTCTCATGTTCTCTTTTCTGTCTGAATTGCAATTTATATATTAAAAGTGCCCTTGGCATTCATTCCAATGGTGTCTCAACATTCTCCAATCAGACTGGGTGAAACTAACCAGGAAAAAAGGCATTGTAGTTGTATTAAATGTTTTTTTTTACACTGTGTTTTTTTTAAAAAGCTTTGACTAATAATTCATAGCCACAAGATCCTCCAATAAGGAACAAAAGCCCTGGCCACCAAAATAGGCTCATGAATACCCCAGATCATTGAAACAAGCAGGTATGAAAGCAGATTACTGAGACAAGAAAGTATAACAAACAGTAATTCTTATGAAAACATGACTACTCAAAGCATCCTTCCTTGGGAAAATACTGTAATAAGGATCAATTCTATGCACCAGTTCTGTGAACAATACTGAGATTTGTTAAGACTGAAGGAAAGCAATCAAATATTTTACAAAGAGGTAGTCTTGTTGGTCTGTTGTAGTAAAAACAGTCCTGTGGCACCTTGAATGCTAATGGCTTTTCTTTAGTCTAAGCATTTCTGGATTTCATTGCAGCTTACTTCAAAGGCAAGATGCAACCAAATCATATGCCTCAATCATGGTCAACAAAAGTTGTTGGAAGCAATGTCGAGAGACTGTGTCCAGTTCCTACAAACACCTTCCGTCATGCTTTGACTCCTGCTGATTTGGATCCAGGGCTGATAAAAATAAATGATTTAAAACATTAAAATAGTGGTATTTTAAAAAATTTGAATCACCAAAATGGTCAAAATCATGAAAAAACCTCATTACTAAAATTTAAATCATAATTTATTTATTAATTTGATTTAAAACAGATCCACCCTGGTTGAAGTACTTTCATGCTTGACTTTGGGCTGCTCTTCACACTTCGTTATACTGGCATCATCTAATTTACCTGCTCTGGCTTGGAATATGGACTGCCTTTTCACCCTATTTCCAGAGTGCCCTTGCACTTGAACAGCTTTCTCTCTGGAAAAGACACACACAATGAGAGACAGACTTTATCAGATCTTCCCTCGCAGTCAGAAAAGGATGGGAACTATATATATCTCCCAACAATGAAAAAAATAAATGGCAGTTCATATCGAGTGTACACTTTCTGCCAACCATTTTCCTCAAACACTCTCCAGTTGATTGTGTGAGCACAAAGAAACATGTATTTTGAATGAGTAGGCAAGTGAAATGATAGGCATTCACAAGACATTCATTGCTCATCTTTACCTCTGTATTTGTTTTTGTGGTGCCAGTTTAATCTTTGATGTGATGACATGTACAGTGATTCATCTATATTCACACAAAAGATCCTTCTCAAAAATAAGTCATATCCAAATACTGAATAAGGATTGCTTCTTGGTTCCTGGTTGCCTGTTGCCTGTGCTTATGGCTGGGGAAGTCTTTCTGCCCAGTAGCCTCCCAACATCTCAGTCCATTTTGACTCAGCAGTGCTTCTACAGACCAGTAGATGGCCAAGGCAAACCTGGTTTTAGTATCATAAAGACTCTTCCTACAAAATGACCAAACACTTGTAAAAGACAAAAGAGCGGTACATGAAAAACAATTTCAACAGTTACGTGGTCCAAACAGCTCAAAAAACCTAAAACAACCATCGGATCCTATCCATGAAAGCTTTCGAGAATACAGTTACAGAATAATCAAAGAATTGTGGATCAAAATTAAGCAGTCAAAAGGTTTGAAGGAAGAGCAATTACAGAACAATTCCTCAAGAAAATTAGCTTAGGTAACCTAAGTAACTACAGTATATAGTAAACAAGCTAATATTTCTATCATGGCATAACTTTAACATAGTTCCAGAGCATATGCTGAGTGCAAGTCATGTAGCAGAGCAGCAGATGAGCATCATATTCTTCTAAGAGATAACTAAATTAAACTAAGTAACTTATGCCCCCATTATGATACCCAAATTCCAGTTTCCAGACTCTTTCAGAAAATCTGCTAATTAGGCGTCGAGTTCCCCGAACTTTCATGAAGAGGGTAACTTCTTCCTCCTTCCTTTCACTCAGCTGAAATGATTCTACTAATTAACATTGTACCAAGGAGTGAGCACAGACTGGCTTTGAAGTTTTCATTCTCACAGAGATAAGGCTCAGGTGTTTGCTACCTTCCAATTATCAGTGGGCAATTTCTCCCCCTTCTCTTGTTCAGCTCATTCCAGGCATGAACTACAAGATCTGATTTTCTAACAGAGCAACAGAAACCAAGACCCCTTTTTTCCATATATTTTGATAGGCTGTTTAGACTACAGTACATGATCAAGAAATGTTTATCTGTTAGAATGCCTCTGTTTGACCTGATGCAACTAATACAGATTTCTGCATCTGTTCTGATGTCTAATTATGAACACTTGCTAATAATGCTAACGTGCCAAACTGTGTCTCCTCTCCCTCTCCACATGTTGATTTTTAAGACTGGAATTAGCACCTTACAAACAGTGGTGTTTCTTGTCAGTAGGGCTGGCATTGGTCCCCACTCTAATTTGGAGGCCAGTTTGGGTCTTTGGACTGTATCCCAATTTGGTTTGGAGTCACTGGTGCCCCATCCAGTTTGATTTGTTCTTGGATCGAAGTCTATTTAGAGGACTTGCATTGAAAAACCACCTATGAGAAAAGTTACGACTTTTTTTGTTTTGCACTGTTGAGGATATAATAGGCATTGAAGAGTAAATCTTACCAGATTTCAGACAGTAGCTACAGATATTTGCATATTAGGCACCTTTAAAGTTTGTTTGTTAAACAAACAAACAAAAATGTTAAAAATAGTTTGTATCACCACTGGGACACACACACACAAATGTATACATTTGCTTTGCTTCAACCCAGAACTGAATCTGGCCATTGTGCAGTCTAGACCTCATATAAATCAATCCAAATGAGGTTGAGTTTGCTTGTAATTCAAGATGTCTTTTAATTTGGTGCAGAGCTCTTTTTTGTAACTTATTTATTTTTAAAGCAGACTGAGGGCTACTGTGTCATTCTAGAAAAGGATATATTGAGTACTAATACTGTTAGCTGGGGGATTTATTTTATTTCTTTGTTCCCTTTCTCCTTACAGGGGACTCAGGTTGACTCACAATCAATTATAACAACATTGAGATGTAATAGGTAATATTATTTTGGAGTCACTGGAGACATTTCAGGTCATTTTTTCCTTCTGTTTTTAAGCTCATATTCTTTAAAAAAGAGTAGCAAATAATTAATAACTTTGTTAAAATAGTAATGCTTACAGCTCAGAGAAACATTTGTTTCTATCTTAGGCAGTGTGAATATTAGCTGTTCCGATGCACCTGGCTTCACAAAATGATGTCCATAACCAGATGATAGCATTGCCATGAGAAGTAACTATTTCAATTAAACCTTTGACCTTTTAGACAACAGAATCAGAGAAAGTGACATTTTGCAAATGAAGGACATTTTTTTATTATTCTCCTCAATAAAGAAAGCAAATAAGCAAATGAAGGAAACTTGTTATTAGGTGTCATTAAATCAATTCTGACCCAATGAATGATCAGTCTCCAAAATGTGTTGTCCTCAGACATTCTGCTCAACTCTTGCAAACTCAAGCCTGTGCCTCCCTTTAGGGAATTAATCCATCTCATATTTTGTTTTCCTCTTTTCCTGTTGCCTTCAACCTTTCTCTGCATTATTGTCTTTTCCAAAGAATTTGGTCTCCTCATAATGTGCCCAAAGTAGAACAATCTCAGTTTCATCATGTTTGTCTCCAGAGATTGTTCAGGTTTGATTTGACCTAGGACCCACTTGCTTATCTTTCTGGTAGTCGAGGGAATCCACCATGGTCTCCTCCAGCACCACATTTGAAATTATTATTATTTTTTAGCCATGCAGCTTCCACATCCATATATGGCGAATGGAAACTTACAGCTGTTTTCTCCAAAGTTTCCCAACTTCTCCCAAAGAAAACAATGTGCAGAAGAATATGGTTTCACCTTCATTTATTTCTTTGGTATAATTAGATGTTTCTGAATCCTGATTCAGTCAAATGTAAACCAGATGCTGTATTCTGATGGTTGTTCATTCAGAGGAAGTTGGCCTATGGGTGTCAAGAAACCCCACGAGAGATGTGGGGCAATTGATATGGAAGTGAGGCGCTTTGTGACTTCTGTGTGTTTTTATGGGAACCAAAAATGTCTGGCAAGCCACTACAAAATTGAGGCAAAAGAAGACATATGCCATTTGAGAGAGGATACAATGGTGCTCCCTAGTTAACATTCTTCTGTTGGGAAATTTCAAACTGAACATGTACTTGATAAATGAGTGTTTAGGAAGAGGGACGGCATCATACTTCATAGGGTGAATTACCTTGTCAATATTGATTGTATCACCTGGGTTAGTCTTCAGTGCTCTACTTATTTGAGGTGAACTTGCCAGATTCCAAAAATACCCACTCAGTAGCTTTTCTCAAATGTCACTATATGACTGCTTACCAGGAAGAAATATTGACCACAGAACAATGTCAGGTAAAGTCACTTTCACGCTCACCCATCAGTTTTGAATTTTGCCTCTGTATCATTCCCCTCCTTGGTTCTGTTTGTGTTGTCACCTATTGTCAGGATTAGAAGTTAAGCTCACTACAGCAGGTACCTTTTTTACATTGCTTCTATGACTCTGCTAACTGGATAGCAGAACCAGAAGGTTGGGAGTTCAATTCCTCCCTGTGCCTCCTGTGAATAGAGGCAGACTGTGTGGCCTTGGGCAAGCATCACAGTCCTGTGACAGCCCCAGAAGAAGGGAATGGTAAACCACTTATCAGTACTCTGTCTGGAAAGCCCTGAAAAGAGCCACTTTAAGTGACAATTGACTTGATGGGAGATTATTATAACCACTGTGGGAAACCACCCAGGATATTGGCTTGCCACTAGATGGTGTGTGAGAGAGAGGGTGAGGGAGAGAGAAATAAATAAGTAAATAAGTAAGTAAATGAATGAATGAATGAATGAATGAATGAATGAATAAATAAATAAATAAATAAATAAATAAATAAATAAATAAATAAATAAATAAATAAATAAATAAATAAATAAATAAATAAATAAATAAATAAATAAATGGTACAAAACTTGTAGATATCGTCATTAAGCATAGGGAGTTGAGGGCACAGGTTTGCCACCTCAGTAGTTTCCCCTTCCCTGAGATTTCAAGGCTGAAAAATGACGCCCAAGGGTGTGCCCTTATGATATCAAAAGGATAGGTTAGGGGTTAGGGAAGAGTAGGCCGTGGCCTCCGGGCCTTCTGATTGTGGAAAACAGTCATAAGGTGGATCCAATAAGCAGAACCAGGATCCAGGTGAAACCAGGCTAACAAATTAATGTGGCAACCCAGATGCAAGAAAAAGAAAGAAAGAAAGAAAGAAAGAAAGAAAGAAAGAAAGAAAGAAAGAAAGAAAGAAAGAAAGAAAGAACATATATTGTTCTTTCACTTATCTGTGTTCACTTAGTGGTCTGAATCCTATTGGGATTTTAGTCGAGTTAATGAAGTCACGTAATTTGTGATGATGAATTTCACATGCTTCCTTAGCTGGGGCACACAAATACATTTACAATATATCTGTGAAGATTCGCACTCATCCTGGTATGGCTGTCTGAAAGCTCAGTCATGGCAACTGGATGTCTTTCTTATTAGGTTGAAATGTTTCGCTACTCATCGAAGTAGCTTCTTCAGTCTGAGGAGAGTTGGTAGGAGTTCCCTGATATGTCCTCCTCCTTAGTTTCACTTCCCCCTAGTATGAATAGCTATTTGAATGAGTAGAAAAACATTTCAAACTAACAAGAAAGAAGTCAGTTGCCATGACTCAAATTCCAGATAAACACATGTGCAACTGGCACCTTGTTAATTAACTGTCATTTGCTGCTACAATTTATTCATTTTTGTGTACTTGATGGTAAATGCCCAATAGAATTCTGGCCTTTGCATTGTGAGTGCTTCTTTTGTTTAATTAAGTGCGTACGTGTTTCAAAATAAGGACATTTTTAAATGCATCTGATTTTGTGTACACTGTTTCAAGTGTATAAATTGTTGTATAAAATCCAGAAATAATGTAATTATTGGATCCTTAAAATATCAAAAACTGGTTCCTCAGGCTGAACACTGCAGAGTTTGTTGGGGATATAAAGAGAGAGAAGAAAGAAAGAAACAGGGAAAAATAATTCTGACCAGATGTGGAATCTGCAGGCTCTGTTGTTAGAATCCCAAGATGGAGAGTGTAGACTTGTAAAACCAGCTGGAGGTGTGTTGGTATCTGATTTCACCTCAGGGAATGCAGACTGAACAGTGTTTTTCCAGTTATGTAGGCAAAGGGAATGCCAGTCCCTCAGTGAATCCTCAATTTCCTTTTATCAAGGCACATTGCTTGTGCTCTGGCTGGAATTAGAAGCACAAAGATTTTTCCTGTCAGAAAAGCTGGAGATTACATTTAGTGGCACTTTAGGCAAGGTGGAGTCTTAGGTGAGATAGCCTTTGAGTGATGTTAGACTCTTAGCTCTGAATGTAGATCCTGCCATGGGCAATTTTTAATCTATCTATCTATTTATTTATTTATTTATTTATTTATTTATTTATTTATTTATTTATTTATTTATTTATTTATTAGATTTCTATCCCGCCCTTTTAGACAAAATCTACTCCGAGCGGGTTCGATCAAACATTATAAGCTAAAACAGTTAAAACAATTAAAAACAATTCTAAACAATAGCAAAATCAAATTATTTCAGGAAGGTACAAATTTAAGTTGTTATGTACCTTAAAGTTGGATATGACTTATTGCATCTCCAACAGGATTCTCTAGGTGAGATAAACGAGTGGTTTTACCAATTCTACATCCCTAGTGAGTTTAAATGACTGATTGGAGATTTGAACCCAGGCTTCCTGAATCTATCCACTACTCCACACAAGCTCAGTGTGTTAAGTATCTGGCTTCACAGTCCCAGGGCACCATCAGAAGATGGGAATGGTAAACCACTTCTGAGTACTCTCTACAGTACTTAGAAAACCCTGAAACATTGACCTGGCACCACATAATTATTGCTATGACTTTAAGAAAGGTATGAATTTAAAGATACATTATGTTGTGTTTAGCTTTTTGAAGTGCACATTTCACATACTAACAGTGAACCACAAATTCTCAACTATCCCAATAAATATTGTAAAGTTAGAACCAACCAACCAACCAACCAACCAACCAACCAACCAACCAACCAACCAACCAACCAACCAACCAACCAACCAACCAACCAACCAACCAACCTACCTACCTACCTACCTACCTACCTACCTACCTACCTACCTACCTACCTACCTACCTACCTACCTACCTACCTACCTACCTACCTACCTACCTGAATGGAAGCTATAAAATATAGATGTAAAAATTAGAAAATCATATCTCACCTTGAAAACAAAGGTACAACATTCTATGGAAATCTTTTCTCATTTTCAGGATCAGAAAATGTGCAATGACCACTTTTCAGTGTAATTAAAATTGCTCTTCTATCTGCCATGGCCAGTGATCAGTACACCAGCAGTAAAATATCACAGTCTGGTCCTGGATTTCAGGAATGTTCACATTTTTAATGTTTTCCCCCATATCTGGATCAATATAGCAAGGGTGTCTCACCCCCTGAATATCAGGAAAAATCCAAAGGGAAAAAAGAACAGAAAAAGGTGACAAAAGACATGTGGCACCTTAAAGACTAACTATTATATTTTAATGTGAGCTTTTGTGGATCAAGTCCACTTCTTCAGACATGTGGAATAAGATTAAAAACAGAATGAAATACAGAATTCACAAATAAAACATTCATTGCCTTTAAGAGCCTTGGGTGTGTGGTTACATCTCACATGCAGTAATTAATCACCTATATTTGGTGTTCAGTTCTATTCCCCCGAAGTACAATTGTTTGTATGTTTATCCATCTGTTCTGCAGATTACCTGAATGGAACGTGTAGACTACCAGTGGTCTGCAGACCACAACTTGTGACCCTATGCTTCATAACTTTAAAGAACTGGACTGGAACTGGAAAACTAATGAGGAACTTGTCAGATGAGTTCACAAGTACAGTTGTGCCCCGCTTCACGATTACCCCGCATTACGACAAATCCACTTCACGACGATGTTTTTGCGATCGCTTTTGCGATTGCAAAATGATGGTCTAAATGGAGGAATTTCGCTTTGCGATTATTGGTTCCTTGCTTCGGGAACCAATTCTTCGCATTACAACGATCTTTACAGCTGATCGTGGGGTTTTCAAAATGGCCGTCAGGTGCTTAAAATGGCTCCCTGCTGTGCTTAGGGACGGATTCCTTGCTATAGTGTACAGGCACCGAAAATGGCTGCCATATGGAGGATCTTCGCTGGACGGTGAGTTTTTAGCCCATTGGAATGCATTGAACGGTTTTCAGTGTGTTTCAATGGGCTTTTTATTTTTGCTTTACGACATTTTCGCTTACCAGCGATTTTCCTGGAACGGATTATCACCGTTAAGCGAGGCACCACTGTAATACCATTCAAAGAGCAGATCAAAGGGCGAATACCACCCCATGCCTAATCACCCACCTAATCCTCTCTTCCTCACAATACATGTTCACATCCTTCTGTAAAAACGCTGAGCGCTCAACTCTCCAGTGCATCATCACATACTACCCTTCCCATCCAATTTCTGTGCAATTGCCATTGAGTGCTACTCCCTGAAATAACAAAAGAGAATAATACTCAGTGACTATCTGGGTCATCACAATTAACTTGTCTGGAAATAGATAAAAGGAAACCTAAAAGTGTTTTGGCTGCCTTCCTCTTTGGAGACTTGTCCCTCCAGGGCTTCAGGAAGATGAGGATCTTTAATCTTTTAATACAGACACAGAGCTGCAAGTGTGACCCTTACGATTTTTTTGAAAGTTTTAATTCTATGCATTTGTGATGTGGAACATCAAGAAGTTTGATATCCATGGCAACTACGTCAAAGAAGATCTCTTTCTCCTTCTGTGTGAACGCATTTCACTAGGAAATATTCATTTATTATTTGCATACATTTTCTTTCTATCCTCTTCCAAGACCATGCCATATTTACCCCAACTATTAGGAAACTGGAAGTAGAAGGATGGTTTTTCAAGGACAAACTAAACCAGGGGGGAATCTCTCCATCCTTCTCTTCCTAAGCCCAGACCAATTAGATATTGCTTCTTTCATAGGAATGACCTTACATTCTGGGCAATGTGTTTGCTGTAGTAGTCCTGTATTGGTAACATCCTGGGGTTTACTGAATACACATGAGGTGAAATAGCTTCTTGCTATTTTGATTCACCCCATGCAAATATCATATTTTCTAAACAAATTTTATGGCTGAAATACTGTTGCTTCAGAATAGCCCATTGAGTCAGTGGGGACGTGGTGAGTAAACTCCTCTATAAGTTCCAGTGAATCAAATGAAGCCATTGGAGTTATAACTTATTACACTAAAGTAAGCTGCAACTAGAGTAGGCCCATTTGAATTAATGGAACTTATAAAGGAGTTGACTTGCCAAATCTCCCCAGCTTCAGTGGGCCTGCTCTGGTGTAACTTATTGCACTAAGCAGCAGAGTATCAGCCTATGAATCTAGGATCCACATGCACTGGCAGGAACAAAAGAAAAAGGGAGGAAGCTGCATCTCATTAATAGGACAAATGTGTGTAGGTTCCCGTCAATCGCTATGATGAATGCTTATAGGATAGGCTTCCCGCCTTCATCTATGAATCCATACATAAATTGTACAGGTCTGACAATATTGTACATGTATGTCTCAACCTCACATTCATATCTTTGGCTCTACTATGATACTCACCAGGAAATATCAGCAACTCATTGTTGCTTAATATAACTTGGATTACTATGGCAAATATGGCTTCCAGTTCACATAGAGATCTTTTCTTCTTCTGTGTGAAGAAAGCAGTGATGAAGAGGGATTACATTCCCCAAAGATACCTGCTTCAGCAATCAGACATGCAAATTAAGCCTGTTTATCTTCCAGTGAGCAATCACAAAGCAAAGCTTTGAGGTGAGAATAGTCATCATGTGCAATGAGAGACAAACATCCTTCACCACTTGAAGGAGAAAATCTTCTAAAACTATCCTAATTGTATCATCTGTTGTGAGTCTCAATGGCCTTTACTTAGTTTGAAACACTGAGCCCATTTTAAATCCTTTCATGCAAAGGAAAATAAGAAAAATCTGCTCATACTTCCATGAGCTCTCTGAGAAAAGGGGAAGATATAACCATCAAGTGTGGTGATCAGGGATAGGGTGAGAAGACAGTAAACAAGCTCTTGTATTTTCTAGTGGCCCAAAACGTGGCTTTATGGCTTCACCCCATAGTTTACATAGTAATTCTTCTGCCATTTCTAGGTTGCTCTTTCCACTATTGTGATGTCCTTCTGGGAAGGCCAGTGGAAAAGTATTCTGGTGGTCTTGGTCCACTGGCCAAACCAAGGGCAGGAATGTACAGTGCTTTCTTTCTACTCTTTAGTTGCAAGTAACTAGATAGAAGCTGGTCCAAACTGTTCTTTGTCCAGTCATTTGGGGCACAGTGTTCTCTGTGAGTGGTTAAAAGGGTAGCCACCCAGCAGCTGTTCTGTATTTTTGTTAGGAAGCTATGTCTGGAAGCTGCAGGAAATTCTGCAAGCTATTATTCGGGTCAAAAAGTTGGGGAGGAAGTTGGGGAATGAAATTACATGGAACTTCCCCTCTCCTATCTGCTGTGTGATCTGTGATGCTAGCAAGGCTAACAGTCATGGTTACTGGTCAGCATCGCCCCCTACTCAAAGGGCTCAAGACTGAAGACAGGAAGCATCATCTTACAGTTTTTCTACCTTCACTAAAATACCATGTCAGCACAAGGTGGTGTTATGAAGTAAGTAGTATGAAGACAAGTTTTCACAGCACCATGAATAAAACAACATCAGCTCTTGACGTCAGCCATGTGAATCCTTCACATCAACCAGAGATAGCGAGAATATGAACTTATGTTGACCAGATAAAACATTAATCTAACTTTTAATTTGGCACAATTGGCTACTTTTGCATGGTGAGAGAACCAATTTATAAGCCCTAACTTATGCTAAAATCTGTTAAGTCTTTGTGTTGTCTTTCCCCCCCCCACATAGCAAGCAATGTGAGTATGTGTGGAGCGATCACAGGGTATCTGAAAGTTGAAACTGGACTTCTTTCGTATTAGGTTGAAACATTTTGCTACTCATCCAGGTAGCTTCTCCAGTCTGAGGAGAGTTGTTATGAGACCCCTGATATATCCTTAATGTTGGTTTCACTTCCCCTTGGTCTGAATAGATTCATTATATGGACAAAGGACAGGGGGTGAGTGAAAATTCCACTTCTGCAGTCCTTCACCCATTGTCATGGGTCATTAACTGTGGTCTTTCTGGTAGGTGTGGTCCTGATCCTTCTGTCTGAGGAGAGTTGGTAGGACTGGAGGATATGTCAGGGAGAGGATATATCAGGGATCTCCTGCCAACTCTCCTCAGACTGAAGAAGCTACTTGAATGAGTAGCAAAATGTTTCAACTTAATAAGAAAGAAGTCCAGTTGCCATGACTCATCTTCCAAATAACCTCACCTACGTAGATCACTGGTTCTTAACCTTTGTTAGATGTTTTTGGACTGCAACTCCCAGAAGCCTTCACCATCAGCTCTGCTGGCTGGGGTTTCTGGGAGTTGCAGTTCAAAAACACCTGAGTAACAAAGGTTAAGAACCACTGACCTAGATGACTGAGAATCTTCACAGATACAGTATATCACAAGGTAATTTACAGCCTTTTGGCCTCAACAACCAGGGTGTTAAAATTCCAAGCCTTGCTACAGAGGCAGTAGAGGCTCACCTTCTCAAGAAGAACTGACCATCTCTGGCAGATATGTAACATGAATTTCTGAACATTTTTTCTCCACCATCCATGTAGGGTGTGTGCTTAGATCTCGACAAAGTGCATTTCATCCATGAAAGCTACCCATTTGTTTAATTTCTTTAGTGTTCCTATAAAAGTTATCACCTACTCTTGCATTTGGGTTACAACTACCAACATCAAAAACTGGGTATGGGGCCACTGCCATTGATACATTTGCCCCATCCTGCCTCCATGTTTATTTCTCTGCTTTGGAAATGCCCCCTCCCTGCCATCTGCCATCCTTCCTAGTGTGGTGAAATTGTAGAGGGGGCGTCTGCAGTGAAAACACTTCTCTGAGGTCTTTGGCAGAAGGGTGGGTGATGAATGTTGCAGACAAACAAACTGAAACCAGCGCATCATGTGTCGTAGGTGTCAGTGATGTCTAATACTGCTCTCACTGCTTCCTTTTATAGGGACCGTTTATTTAGCTCTGTATTGATGCACACCAAATTTAGCTTATGGGAAATTTAACCTTGTGAAACAAGATGCCAGATTGCATGTTTTCACTGATAAGGTAGAAAGCAGATGCTACCAAACTGCCACATAAGTAGCTGGAAGAGAAACACGTTGAAGGACAGCCCTTCCAAACTGTATTGCTTTCCAGATCTGTGTGGGTCAGAAAAAACAGTACAAAAGATTAGAACAGGCACATTAGTAATCTCATTAGGTATAATCCCATTTGTAGAGTCCTGCCAGCATTGTCCTTTCTGGTCATTTGGAAGACTACGTTAAAAGGAAAAAAAACCACTATTGAATGAGCTAATTTTGAACTCTTAGCTGACACATTTTTAGAATCATCTTGTCACTGATGTAGCCCACCCCCACCCCACCCCCATATTGTAACCTCATTTCTTCTCCTTTAGTTTTGTTCCTTTCTTTCTTCTCCCTTTTAAAAACACATTCTTCCAAATAGTAGTACCGTATGAGATTGGCTCATAAATGAATTGAGGTCTCAATTTTTATCTCTAAATACTATGCAAGCTTCTTGTCATTTTTCTTTTTGCATAACAGCTGCTGTTTAGCTACAGCACCGGATATTGCTTAGGCGTTGTTGTTGTTGTTTTTTTTAAACCAAGTGAAGGAGATATTTATGCCCTTAATTAGGAAAGGAGGGCGAACCAATGAATTTCACCCATGCACATTTGCAATCTTCATTCTGAGATATATAGGCAAACTCATCCAGAGATCTCATAATCAAATTTATCACTGCTGCTGCTTTAACTAGAAGCAAGCTCTTTTTCAAAGGTCTGTACTGTAGGCAGATTTTTGGTAAGAAAAATACTAGCAATGCTTTTAGCTAATCATCAATGGTTAATGTGTACGTCCAACACATAATGTGTTGCTGCTTTCATTTGTGGACATTTCTGAGTTTGCTTGCCTATTTGCATTCAAAGATTAAGGGAGTAGCTTCTCATGGATGTCATTCACCCTGTACTCTGAGTGTGAACGTATATCTTGTTTCATTATGTTGATTGTTCTTGGGATCCACTTTTCTCTGAATTCACTTCTGAGTTTCTGCTCAGCTGAGACAAAGTCTGCCTTGCTTCTTATGGGAATGGCCCTCTTTGTGCCTAGAATTGGAGAAAAGGGGAATTACGAGGTGAATCTTCTTTTGTTTGTGACTTGTAGCTTACTGATCTGGTCACACCTTGCCCTACGATCAGCCAATTGGCTGCATCATATAATTTCTGAGGGTAGAGATTTGGAGTAGGAGGAGTCATAAATGTAAGGTCTGGCACACAGCTCCTACGTGTCCACCCTCAACATCTCTGTCTACCCTTCCTCTCTTTACTTTGCTATGGACAGGTGGTGAAAGGAGACTATATAGCGTTTTGCTGAAAGGATCCCCCAAATGGTAAAGGACAGCTGTTTGTCATATTACGTGATTTTCCTCACCTACATTATCTTGCATTTAGCATACAGTGGCACCTCGACTTATGAACTTAATCTGTATTGGAACGGCGTTCATACGTCGAAAAGTTTGTAAGTCAAAGCAAACTTTTCCATGGGAATGCATTGAAAACCATTTAATTCGTATCTGTTGGTTTTTGTTTACATGTAGAGGTGCTGTTTGTAGGTAGAGGCATTAGTTCTCATAGGAACTAATGCAAAACCGGTTAATCCGTACTCTACCACTAGGGGGGTTATTTTTTCTTCTTTTGACTTAAGATGAACTTAGGTCTAAAAAGAGCAGGAAAGGTTTTTTCGGGGTTTTTTTGTTCATAAGTCGAGGCTCTGTTTGCAAGTCGAAGCAACTTTTTGCTAACGGAGCCGTTCGTAACTCAAATCGTTCGCAAGTAGGAATGTTCGTAAGTCAAGGTACCATTTTGTTCAATGCCTGGTCCGTGAAGGGTAAATATAGGTTTGATTTGCAGATTTGAGGAACTGAGCTATACATCTCTGAGGTGATCCTGTTGTGGGAATTAAATTAGTTAAACAAAGAAAATCAGTGTTCCTCTGAGATGAGCTGGCATTCAGTGCTGAGAATGAATTTTATTCATATTTGTGACTGGTTTTGGGGCAAGGGGTATGTTGGCTACCTTATATTAACTTATTAAGGGTTTTTAAAAAAGAAATAATAGCTTTTTTTCTATTTCTATCATAAATTTTCTTCATAGACACAGGACCCTAACATGCTTGTAGGCAGAAGCAATGACTGGGTTCCCTGTTCTCCATCAGGGGATCCTTATAAAGGGCCTTGGGGTTATTGTTTCACAGTTATGGGCTTGCAGAATATTTACGCCATAAACATTGCCAAGTATCTCTCCATTCTTTTCTGCTGTGGTACCACAGTGAAAGGATTTTATTCCAGTTCTAGATAATAATAATAATAATAATAATAATAATAATAATAATAATAATAATAATAATAATAATAATAATAATAATAATAATAATAATAATAATAATAATAATAGCAACAACAACAACAACAACAAACAACAACAACATTTATTATTATTATTATTATTATTATTATTATTATTATTATTATTATTATTATTATTATTATTATTATTATTATTATTATTATTATTATTATTATTATTATTATTATTATTATTATTATTATTATTATTACTATTATTATTATTATTATTATTATTATTCCACCCATCTGGCAGCCAGGACTATTCCGGGTGGTTCACAACAGATAAACAACAGAATAACAAAATAATACATATAAAAATAACAATACAATTGGAGCATATATCCAATTTTATAAAGTGCAGTAAAAACAAATACAATACAATAAATTACAATTGAAAGCATAAAATATACTGGCAGTTTTTTGTAAATTGTAAATAACTTAAACCTAAAGGGAAATGTATACTTTAGTTATACACCATGGAGTTTTGAGGCAAATTACAATCACATTAAAGCTACTTTTCTCAGTGTTTTTGGCAGTGTGCACAATGGTATTAGAAGCCAGCATTTGGGCAAGAAGAAAGAGTGAAGGAACTTCTTTAAAAAACATAAATATTTATTGTATATTGTTATGTCCTGCCTTTCTGCCAAAAACCCAGGCAGCTGATAGCTGCAAGGAGCATGCATGCACATTAGTTTGTGAAACATTTTGAAAAGAAAGGAAGAAAGAAAGAAAGAAAGAAAGAAAGAAAGAAAGAAAGAAAGAAAGAAAGAAAGAAAGAAAGAAAGAAAGAAAGAAAGAAAGAAGCCACCCGGGAATGAACCCCACGTTGTGATCATAGTTTGGCTGAAGTACAGCAGTTTAACCACTGCGTCACAAGGCTCCTGAGAAAAAAGTAGTTGCCTGTACCCTCAAGGCAAAAGCATGGACAGATTCAATTTAACTTTTGCATCAGGTAGGCAGGAAAAATTTATTCAAATTCATCTGTTTTATGATAGAGTAAATCTTAAAGCATTTGTTGGTGTAGTTGCACTCTTAGAGTCTTACAGAATTTTATAGACCTATAGGGAAAAATCAGAAGTGTGTGTTCTTCACAGCTGACATTTATCTCGAAAAGGCTAATCCCAATGTGACCCAGAGGAATATTTTGTACCTTCTGCTGTCTCCCTTCTTCTGAATATCCTTTTAATTTATTTGCCCCATGCAAGATTGATAAGCTGAATGTCCAAGCAGATCTGTTTTTCTTCTTTTTATTCAGCAGACACATGCAAGCAGATATAAATATGTACTGTATACAGTGGTGCCTCACTTTACGATTGCTCCGTTTAACAACAACATCACATTATGATGAACTTTTTGCGATCGCTTTTGCGATCGCTTTACGATGTTTCCTATGGGGGAATTTCACTTTGCGATGATCGGTTCCCTGCTTCGGGAACCAATTCTTCGCAAAACAATGATTTTCAGACAGCTGATCGGTGGTTTCAAAATGGCTGCCTGGTAAACAAAATAGCCCCCCACTGTTTTCTGGGATAGATTCCTCGCTGCACAGGCAGCGAAAATGGCCACCCTATGGAGGATCTTCGCTGGTCGGTGAGTTTCCAGCTAATCGGAACGCAATACACGGGTTTTAATGTGTTTCTATGGGCTTTTTAATTTCACTTTACAACGTTTTCATTCTACAGCGATTTCAATGGAATGAATTAATGTCGTAATGCGAGGCACCATGGTATAGATGGCTATCTAATGAACAGCCATAAAACTTAACTATGAAAACTTAAAACAATTTTATAGGAATGTACCTATGAAGATTTAATGAACTACATGTGAAATATAACCATTCTAATAAAACTTTAAAATGCCTCAGCAAAATATTATATAATGTTTAAGAAGATAATAGTAAAACTATATCTAAAGTGTTACAAAATACTTAAGAATAAAAAGTATTACAAAAGCATACTTTCTAAGTTAAAAAGTCAAACAAGTAACTTGCAATTAAGTTTTATCTACAAAAATATCTTAGACTGAAAAAGCTAGACCAGACCACAAGCAATGATAAAATCATATCAGCATATATGAAAAATCTTACACACACACATGAGTTTTCTCCGCCCTAATAATGCTCTTCTGGCATCCTTTGCTCTTTTCCCCAGCTGCCTTTTTGGCCATTATGTGTACATTTATTCTCTCTTTATCTATCATAAACAATCCTGTCTGCAGGACTTAGAGCTCCAGAAGCCTGTAGAGTGAAGAAAATGTTTTCAATAGTACAACCAATTGTTTCTTCAGCCTTTGTAACTCCAGAAATCTCTAACCTGAAATCTGGCAGACTGCCACTATGTTATTGTTTTGATTGAGATTTTGCAGAGCTTAGAGTAATAAAGCTCTGTACCATTAAGCATTTGATGTGCTAGGATACTGTCACCCTAAAATCCTGTAACGCTAGACTATCGTAAACTCAAAATATTACAGTCCCCCAAAAGGTGCTCTATAGGACGTACAAATGCCACTTAATGTTTAGGCTCTAACCTAAACACTTAAATAAATGTCAAGGTTGTTTTGGTATGATGACCATGCTCAGCAGTAACACTGGCTACTTGCTTTGAAATGCCTATAGTAAACTATTATTAAATCCTCAGTTTTTACAAAGCACCTTCATTTGCACTACTTCTTCCATACTTTCCCTTGATTATTTTGACATTCTGTATACTGAAATAGCTGATTGGATAGCTCAGTGGTTTAGATACCTGACTGCAGAGCCAGAGGTTGAAAGTTCAATTCCCCACTGTACCTTCTGGGAGAAGAGCCAGCCTGTGTAGTCATGGGCAAGCAGCACAGTCCCAGGGCGCCACAAGAAGAAGGGAATTAATACTTTTCACCTAGAAAAACCCAGAATTGATTTGACAGCACACACAGTGTTTACTATCATAAACCGAAAAAAAATACACTTTGACAAAATAATTCAAAGCAATGAGTTCCCTGCTGATGTTTAAAATAAAGATGGGGATATTTGTATTTGTATACAAATATGAATATCCCCGTGCAGTTGGAATTAATGAAGGTCCACCCCCTGGGGCTATTCACTCATGTGTCTAGTGGCGGCCTTGCTCATCCTTCCAATTGCTCCTGGAGCTCCACTCTCTTCCTGCTCAGCTAGCGATTTGGCGATATTACAGTCCCACGCAGGGAGACTCGTCCTCCCTCCTCTTGCCGGGAGTGGCTAGCCAAGCAGGAAGAGACTGGGGCTCTGGGAGTGATTGGAGGGATGAGCAAGGCCACAGCCACCGGCAGATGTGTGAGTGGACGGTCCAGTCCCAGGGGGTGGATCTTCGTTAACTCCAGCTGCATGAGGATATTCATATATGAATACCCCCATCTCTAGTTTAAAGAATTTGAAGGCATCCTTATGTGAATACTAAGATGGACAGAATGAGGGCTGGAACTAGGGGCCAAAGTCCAAGAACCCACAGCCCAGGTAACTCCAAATGACCACCAAGGGAGCAGAAGTGACATGAGGAGTGGTGAACAGGCCTTGCATTGAGCCAATATGGGCATGACAGAACCCACTGGGACTGATGGTGTTCACCACACCATTCTTCCCCCCCCATGTTTAGAAATATTTTGAAAACAATACATATTTTTCTACAACACGTGTATTCCATGAGGACTCAGGAGAAGGCCTTTTCTGATGCTGCTTCCAAACATTTCTGATGGAACTCCCTCCAATGGGAAGCCATGCTGGTCCCATCTTTGCTATCCTTCTACAAGCAGGCAAATACCTTTTCCTTCACACAGGCTTTTTCTTCATGACTAGCTGTCTAAGATCATTTTGGTTTTTTTTAATGTGTTTTTATTCCTGCCTTATCTACAAGTTTTAATATTATATTTGTTTAATTCTTTTTAAAATACAGTAGCGCCTCGCAAGACAATGTTAATTTGTTCTGCAAAAATTGCTGTTAAGCGAAAACATCGTCTTGCGAAACACGTTTTCCCATTGAAATGCATTGAAAACCTGATAATCTGTTCCAATGGGAATGGATTGTCATCGTAAAGCAAAAATTGCCATAGGAAACATCATTAAGGGAAATGCGGTTCCCAAGCGAAGACAGCCGTCTAATGAAACAATCATTGAAAGACTCGTATAGTGAAGCAAGATCAAGCTGTCAAAAACATTGTAAAGTGCAAAACCGTCTTGCGAGGCAAGATCCCTAACATCGTAAAGCGAAAATCGCCCATAGGAAACGTCGTTAAACGAAGTGCAAGATCGCTCGGAAAACCTCAACGTAAAGTGAATTCATCATCATGCGAAGCAATCGTCTTGCGAGGCACCACTGTATTGTAAAAAAAAATTGGAACCTTTTTAGAAGAAAGGTAGTATATATATTCTTAGACAGTGGCCTTTCTTTCTTTCTCCTAAAAAGGTTCCGAAGTGTCTTATAGTATTAAGATTTCAGGGTCAACACATGAGACCATGATGTAGACCCTTGGAATATCATTGTAGCCAGTAACTTATAATATCAGAGAGAGCACAAATTTCAGCAACAATTGCAGAATGGCATGCCAGATCTTTGCCTAACAAACACACAACAGAGAACCTCTATAATAAATGTTAGGCCTGGTGTGTGAATTCCACCAGCAGCAGAAGCATTACAATCTACTCCAAACATAAGTAAAATGAAGAGTTTATCCCAGCTCTGTATAAAAACCAGAGCTTTCGTCACATGGAATGCAAACAGAATTCAGCCAGAGATACAAGAAATTGGAGAAGGGGGATTCATTGTGCCTCTGTTTTAATTGTTTTTGTTATTGCTCCATGTGTTGTTAATTTATATGCTGCTTTGCCATAAAGAATTGTATCCTAAGCAGCTAGTAATAAACATTATCATAATACATCACAGGATGTGTGTGTTAAAATATATATCTTCAAAAATCAAATAAGATATAATTGGAAATTCAATACAAGTAGAAAAGACTTTTCTCTTCAGGCAGGTTTTTCCTTAATGACTGCTGGTCTGAAAGGGGACTTTTGTGCTCTGTTGTTTTTAAATGTGTTTTAATAGTGAACTTAGAATTACCATTCTAATATAATACTTGTTTAATTCTTTTTAAAATGTATTCTTGAAGGCTTTCATGGCCAGGATCCAATGGATGTTGTAGGTTTTTTGGGCTGTTTGGCTGTTTTCTGGAGGTTTTTCTTCCTAACATGTCACCAGTTTCTGTGGTCGGCATCTTCAGAGAACAGGAGCTAGAACTCTCTGTGTTCTTTGCTAGGAAGAAAAACCTCCAGAAAATGGCCAAACAGCCCCCAAAAAACCCTACAACAAACATATTTTTAAAATATGTGTAGACTTGCTGTTTTAGCTTTTAAATACTCTTTTAATGATCTAAGCTGACTTGGGTTCTTTTGGGGAGAAAGGCAGCATAGAAATATTTTAAATAAATAAATCATCTACAAAGTTATAACAAATATTCTAGGTTGAAAACATTAGTACAAAGCAAATTGAAAACAAGCAACCTGAACCAAAAAGCAAATCAGAGTGTTAAGGCTCTTCTGACTGTGCTCCAAGGAGTCTTTGTTGAAATATAATTCCAGATCACATGGGAGATCCTTCAGGCTACACAATTTCACAGCTGGCTCCTCCATTTCTTCTCAAGAAGAAGCTAGGAACAAGAAGGAGGAAATGCTGGGGAATGGCAATTATGTTAAGTATTTTTGTTCATAGTCCCCGGAATATTTGATGGTACTGCTCATCTTTCAGCCCTCTCTCCATGCTCATATGAGTGTTTGCATACAGCCTGCTTGTATACAGTGGACCCTTGACTTACAGATGGCTTGACTTACAGACTTTTTGAGTTACAGACTTCTCTGGCCGCAAAATTTAGGTTTGACTTGCAGACTGAGATTTGATTTACAGACCAGAAAAAAACCAAAATGGAACAAAAACGGCTTGTTACGGGATTAATCGGTTTTCAATGCACCGTAGGTCAATGGAGACTTGACTTACAGACTTTTTGACTTGAGAACCGCCTTCCAATACGGATTAAGTTCTCAAGTCAAAACCCCACTGTATATATATGTACACCCCTATTCTTACAGTTTATTTGAAAAACTATTTGCATAATTTGTGCCTGCAGAGGTGTTTATTAAGCAGAGTTCTGTGCCCTGCAGAACTAGGGTGGAAGACCACTTTTGTAATTTTCAGGGACAGGGACTTGAGTCACAGGACTCGCTGTCAAGTCAGACTTAAGTCACACTTGGACTTGATTGGGTTTATTCCCCCAATGACTCTCAGTTGTGACTTGGAACCCACCCACCCTTTCCTCTTTTTTTCCTGGGGGAAAAGCTTTTAATAGGGACTCAGACTTGGAGCTGAGGACTCAGGACTCACACCCAAAGAATTGCCAATATTCCTAGAAATTTTCTCCTTCCCCATACAGCTTCCTTTCCCCCCCATACCCTACGGGAGAATCAAGGAAGTGCAGGGGCCACTTGCAAAGGGAGAATTCTTTTAGCCCCATTTTTCCCCAGCAGTCCTACTGGATCTTGATCTTATGAAAAAGGACTCCTTCAGTTCCAGGATATCCACTTAGGATCCAGGCCATACATGTTCAAAAGGAATTTTGGACCCTGGTGAAAACATGGATAAACATCTCTTTATTGTTTCCCATACATTTTAAAGCCTTCAGAGCATCATCCTCTGGATGGATGGATTTAAGCACGCTCATACTCTAATAGGAGGGCCTATTCTAATACTCTCCCCATCTCAGCAAAATTGTCATATTCTCATCTATTGCTTAGCTTTAAAACAGGGATTGTTCTCTGGAGTAAATAGCAAGAACTTCACAGACTTTGGCTAGGTATTATTAATACTTGTGCATTTATTTTGCTTTGTCTGTAGGGCCTTTGAACATTATTTTGTTCAAATGATAATCATTTATCACGTGGCATGGCCCAAATAACCTTCTCTAGCTATTCTTATAAGTCACGTTAATTTAGTATTTCATTATGTTGGGTGCACCAGCAAAGGCATTGGTTTAACTTCCTTCTGGAACGCAATCATTCTGTCTCATCTTTAGAAAGACTGCAAGAGGTTGTGCCTATTAATTATCACACCAGCTTTGCATTGGGAGTAGTTTAGGAACATATAATCTAATTGAAGAGAAAAGTGAGAAAGTAAATCAAATGCTTGCCAATTAGCCATTCTAATTGGAAACCATATCCGTCTGCCAAAAATGAAAATCAGGTGAGCAACTTTTAATATTGCACTATTCATTACATATAATTAACTGATGAGAAGTGATTCGTGAGTTTCATGCTTCTGTGGGTCTACTGAGCTTTCATATACAGTACATAGAAACACACCCCTTGCGCTACCCTACATTTCTTTACAAAAGCGCCCAAGATTTGCTTCATGATTTCTGTACCTAAACAAAGCATGTACGGTAATTCTGCCTGTGCATTTTTAAAACAGAAGCTCTGAGTTCCTCTGTACAGAGGGAGAAGAAATAATAATAATGTTAATGTGTTTATAAAAAGCTAAAGGTAAAGGTTCCCCTTGACAATTTTTGTCCAGTTGTGTTCGACTCTAGGGGGCGGTGCTCATCCCCGTTTCCAAGCCATAGAGCCAGCGTTTGTCCGAAGATAATCTTCCGTGGTCACGTGGCCAGTGCAACTTAGACACGGAACGCTGTTACCTTCCCACCGAGGTGGTTTCTGTTTATCTACTTGCATTTTGCATGCTTTTGAACCGCTAGGTTGGCGGGAGCTGGGACAAGCGGCGGGAGCTCACTCCGTCGTGTGGATGCAATCTTATGACTGCTTGGTCTTCTGACCCTGCAGCACAGGCTTCTGCGGTTTAGCCCGCAGCGCCACCACATCCCTATGTGTGTATAGCTGAATGTAATTTATCCCACGCAGAAAACCCTTTTACTTCTACAATTACTTGTGCACATCATGATATGAAGTATACATATTTTATCAAGTGAAATTTTGTTTGAGCATTTGATAGCTGATATGCGATAGGGTTTAATATTGATTTTTTTAAAAATTCCTTATAATAGCCACTAATATCCATCTTTTAAAATTGCAGGTCTTCATAAGATAGCTCACAGAATCCATGGCAAACATAAAAAAATAACAATTAAAAGATCAAAAGGTGAAAGAAGCAGCATAGAGTGTTAGTCAGAACCAGATTTAATATCTAATGATAGCTGAGTACAGTGGTGTAACTTGGAGTGGCTAATGGCTGCTGGTTAATGAGTTCTTGCTTGAATTCCTAGTTGTGAACCAATTGCAAAGCTCAGTATGCAAGTAGGAATTAAGTAGGAGCTTCTAAATTAGTGGCTATTTGCTTTTCTAAGTTACACTATTGCACTTAAACCAGAGTGAATATTCAGTTGGATTCTAGCCATTACTGTTCAAAATAACTTAGTTTTTTAACAGCTTATAGGAAAGAAATACTTAGAAATCTTAAAGTACAATCCTATACTTGCCTCTTACTTGGATGGGGTGGGAAGACAATTTTGTGGTAGGTCCTTCAGTTTTCTCCCCTGCTAAGGGGATGCTGAGCTCCTGTGTAATCTGCTGGAAGACCCTCTCATATATATTATATTATATTATATTATATTATATTATATTATATTATATTATATTATATTATATTATATTATATTATATTATATTATATTATATTATATTATATTATATTATTATCCAATTACTATCTTCCTCTTTTTAAAAACTATATAGCTGGGTTTAGTGGCAATAGCCGCCCCGAGTAGACGTGGTCTAGAGGGGCGGGGTATAAATTTAATAAATAAATAAACAGCCCTTCAGGGCTGTACCACCCCCACCTGCTCTATACGGCTCACTGTTGCTGTCCCGTAGAAACCCCGCCCCCAAACACCAAGGGCCTATATGGCCAGCAGTCTTAGGGCTGTTGACCCACTCTACCTTTCTAAGACCCCTGGTGTGTGTTTGTCTTTATTTAATCCTATTATTAGTTTGTTTTTTTTAATTATTATTTCTATTTTTTTTTAAGCGGAGCCTACTAGCTGTGCTTTTGAGGCTCCTGCCCCCCTAAATCAATACCCCTAAACCATGAGGCTGTTCTGTTACACTGTCTAACTCCCCCAAAGCTAGTTAAACCAGGTAACTACCTTTACTCACTGTTAACACTCAAATATTGTAGAGCCTTTACCCTTGCCCGACTTAATGCATTACCATCGGCAGTACTAGAAGGGAAATATAAGAAAATTCCATACTCTCAATGTAGATGTTCTTGTAATTTGGGTGCAATAGAAACAGTTACACATGTTCTCCTGTGCTGTCCTTATTATGTTGATATTTGGAGGAATTTTATTGAGCCTCATTTAAAATTACTCCCTGGGTGCTCTGAGGCTTTTTACTTGCTTTTATTGCTGTCTGGACGCAATACAGATATCCGGTACAATGTGGTGAAATTTCTTGCAGCTGCTGTTAAAATCTGTGAAAGGAAGGTTTTAAAAATTACAGAGATTTGTTACTAGTGCGAACCTGAAAGGGAGACCAAGGTAGTAAAATGTATTAATTTGTTAGGATGCTTTTAATTTAGTACATGTTTTTATATAGGAGTTTTACTGTTTTTGTACGTTTATTTGTACGTTTGGATATTGGTCTATTACCGTATTAAAGTTGATCTGATCTGATCTTTACCTCCACCTATTCAATGAAAGATGTGAGGCCCAAAGGCATGGAGGCCTGCAATGTGAGAATCCATGTGTTGAATTATTTTATACAATATTTTGGGTGTGAGAACCACAGAAAGGCCATTTCAGTGGCAAAGGCCTGAAAATCACAGAGAAAATGTGAGAAAAAAAGAGGCAGAGATTGTTCTGAATAAACTCCACACCGACAATATCTGAGCAGTACCCACAAATCAGTATCTCTTGCTATCTGGGCATTAAGAGCCTCCTTCAATTCCATCAGACCAGCAACTCCATGAAAACTAGTCAGGCACTGAGCCACATCTCTATATCATACGTAATTTGGTCAGGCTGCTGCGTAATGGAAGATGTTCAGATTCCCTAGCCCAGTGGTTCTTAACTTTGGGTTACTCAGGTGTTTTTGAACTGCAACTCCCAGAAATCCCAGCCTGCACAGTTGGTGGTGAAGGCTTCTGGGAATTGCAGTCCAAAAACACCTGAGTAACCCAAGGTTAAGAACCACTGCCCTAGCCAAATCCATGCTTTGATAGACCTCTGTTAGTGCTGGTCCTCTGAGCTAGAACAAAAGCCTCTAAGTCTTGCTAGAACCTTTCCTTGCCCATGGGGATGAAGAGGCAAGGTAAAAGATAGCTGCCCTCTTCTTGAACTGAAAAAAGAGACATATTACTGAAATGCAGTCACAGCTAGAGTAGGCCCATTGAATGAATGGAATTTATAAAAGAGTTGACTCAACAAATCCCCACTGCAACTTACTACTGGATTTCAGACTTTGATATCTACAATTAGCGGTGTGGCTTTTTCAAAGAGAGGATTTGCTTCTGTGGTGTATGGAAATATTTATTTTCTCAAGAAGTCACATGACTTTGATGGAGTATACCCCAGCCGATCATCTTTGATGCATGATTGGAATTAGATTATTTGCCGTACTAGCATAATTAAAACTCTTCTCTCTTGATAGCAGTACAAAGAGTTGTCACAGTCACCAGACATTCTTCTAGGACAAGTGGTTACATTAGAGACTATTTTCTATTCAAAGCAAATTATTCTTAGTGGAGTGAATAGTTCACTATTCTCAGGAGACAACAAAACCGAGCAGCACAGTCTCACTGTGTGTCTCCAGGACAATTCCCAAAGCCAAACAGTGCAACTTGCTTTTGAAAATAATGGCCAGAATCATATTGGTTACTTACTTACTATGTCCAATGCTGTAAATTTCAGTAGCAAATTTGCTACCAGTTTACAGTAATTGCTGGCAACTCTCATTCATGGCAATTGTGTGAGCTGGTGCACCAAAAGGGATACAGGCAGGAACTTATTAATCAATGGCAATTTGCCACTGCGAGTTACACCATTGCACTTATTCCAGCATAACTAGCCAATGGGATTCTGGCCAATAGGCTAAATGCAAAGTGAGAAGGAGGATATTTTATTTATTTATTTATTTATTTATTTATTTATTTATTTATTTATTTATTTATTTATTTATTTATTTATTTATACAGTGGGGTCTTGACTTGAGAACTTAATCCGTATTGGAAGGCGGTTCTCAAGTCAAAAAGTCTGTAAGTCAAGTCTCCATTGACCTACAGTGCATTGAAAACCGATTAATCCCGTAACAGGCCGTTTTTGTTCCATTTTGGTTTTTTTCTGGTCTGTAAATCAAATCTCAGTCTGCAAGTCAAACCTAAATTTTGCGGCCAGAGAAGTCTGTAACTCAAAAAGTCTGTAAGTCAAGGCATCTGTAAGTCAAGGGTCCACTGTACCCTACCCACCTAGACCAATGGTTTACTCTGGGTGGAAAGGGGAGTAAAACAGTTATCTAGCAAACATTTGAAATAATATCTCTGTCTGTTTAAATGTGGTACAAAGATGGAGGTGGTCCTTTTGATTAGTCTTAGACATATAGCTTTATCCAGGTATTCAGCTTACTCAGGAATGTCCTACTCCTTCCCCTGCTAACATCACTGCCTTAAATCTGTTACTCCATCACCATCTGACATGTAGAAAGTATCTACAGAGAAAACCTCCCTACGCTGCAAACTGACCCTGAACATACCTGACCTTATCCAATTTTTGGCTGACATCTGGGCAGCCATCTACCAAGTAATGCCAATACCATAATCTGCTTCTCCATCTCCTGCTTCCAATTATATAGCCTGTTTTATTTCTATATTGTCCATTTGGCGATATCTACTTATACAGTTGTCTCTTCGTTGCCTGAAGCATGCATTTGTGATAAAACAGATTATTGTTCACAGATTTTAACAAATTGCTTTGTTTCACTTGTGACCATTTTTCCAACCACGTTTGCTTCTCCTTCGTTTCCTACTTTTGCATTCCAATTGCCTGTGATTATAGCCATCTCTGGCTTTGGTGTATGGCCAATTTCCTCCTGGATGCTTGCATAAAAGCTTTCAATTTCATCATTTTAAACAGGCTGACAGTATTTCAAAATCTGCGGACTGGACTAAAGTGCTGTAGACACTTGGCCCACCTTTTTGCTTTGTTTTGTTTTGGTTTTGCTAAATAAATTTAAACTAATTTATAATTGGGTTTAGGGAGGTATTCTGATTTGCTCCAACTATATATTGGTTTTGCTATATAAATTTAAACTAATTTATAATTGGGATTAAGGAGGTATTCTGATTTGCTCCAACTATAAGCTGGTAGACCCACTGCGAACTTTCAGGACCATTATGTCAACCAGGGATGTGCAAAGTCTTCAAATGTACATGGAGGTTGAATCAGGGTTAGTATGAGGTTCCTTGACAACCATAGGGTTTCCACTGATCTCTGGTGTCCTAGGGTGCTGAAAATTGAAAAAATAAAGACTCGCCATGTGAGGAAAAAATAGAAACTTGTAGTGCCAGGAAGTCTGAACCAATGCCAAAAGAGTAAAAGATTGACTGCTGAACCCCATAATAATGCCAAAGACTTATCCTGCATATTCCAGCTACTGGAGTGCTATGGAGGGTCTCTGACTAAGATCAGGCTGTAGCAGCTGCTCTCCATATTTTTCTCTACAAGGTGATGTGAGGGACATCTGTTGTAGTAACATGTTGTCCAGACCTTCCCTTTTTTTCTTCTTTTTTTTACAGAATTAGTTAGTTATACCACCAGTCCTGTTCATGTGTGTGGGCATTTGAAATCTTGCATTCTTGAGGGAAGGTTAGAATTTCAGTCAAGGTATATGAATGTCTGTTCTCACCACCCGTCCCTCTTGATTTCTTCTTCTTCTTCCTGGTGCCATGGTGGTAGCACCAACAATCATAATAGCTCTCTCTGACTCTTCTTTCTCTTGAGTTTTCTGGGCTGGAGGTAGGCAAATAATTCTGCCAGAAATAATTTGGATGGGACATGGCAATTGCCCAGCTGAAATCATAATTTGTTTGCATTTCCCCACTTGAGGGAATGCTGATCCCCCCCCCCCCCCGCAAAGGTTAGGGAATATAAAAATACTGGCACAGACAAGGTAGAGTGTTTTAAATAAATAAATAATCTCTGTGCCTTTATTCAGGCATGTATGTTTGATTACAACAAGGAAATGTTGACTTTAAGAGGGCAGTTGACTATTAGAGAGCAGACATAAATTGACTGTTAAAGGGCAGACATAAAAAGGCAGTAATTGAAATCCCATTACCTATGATGCCATGTAAACTCATCCTATCCTATGTGTTGTGTCCCAGTCATAGAAATGATCTATGGCAATATACAGTATTTCTGAGATGGTATTTTGTACAATATATCTTTGAATGAATTATGCTGTCAGTTTGGTGAGTGCTGCTTCTGGAGATTTGTTGCATAAGAGCTTTCCATATTTGGTACAAATCAACCTGTTTTGGTAAAGGTTCTGTCTTTTTGGAAATGGTAGTGAACAAGACCAGTGTTTTGAGGGTTCTCCATGAACATAACAGGGAGTAACATTACTGAATTTAGGAAGTCATTGCAATTAGTATGAGTATGCTTTAGCACCACAGTTTGGTTGCTAGATTATATCCAGTAGGATGTGTAGTCATGTGCATGCAGAAACTGCTATACTTTACATGAATGGCACAATTCATCTCCTGAATTCTCACTAGTTTTAACAGATACAAATTAACTTATTTATTTCTCTTATTTATAGGCCACATTTCTTCCAATAAGGGAACTCAAAGCAGCTCACAGTATTAAAAAGAACAGAACAAAAAAAAAGAATAGTAAGTTATACAATTACACTAAACAACAAACATTAAAAACTATCTAAACTGAGAAATAGCATTCAAGGACTCAGTCATGATTGTTAAGAACCTGTCCCCATCAACCGTAGGACATTGGCAATGGACCAAGAGGAGAACGTCTTGAGCAGTAGGGAGTTTTGAATTGTATTATATAGTGTTCTCTGCACTGGGACAATGGCTGAAATTCTATTGCTTAGTGTAATACATGGTGCTAAGGTAGATTAAGTGATTCAGTTCTTCCATGAGTTTCGGTGATTCAAATGGTCCTACAGTAGTTGTAATTTAATTTAGCAAAGTCAAACTTGAGTAGGCAGCTTGCATCAATGGAATTTATGGAGGAATTGACTTAATAAATCTCCACTGATTCAGTAGGCCTACTCTATTGTGACTTAGTGTGCTAAGCAACAGGTTTTTAGCCAATGAGTTAAAGCCAGTGCTATCCTTGTGTTCTCTTCTTTCCCCCTTCCATCAAAAAAGTACTTAAGACGGTTACACAGCCCTTCAAGAGCAAAGTTTATAGTTCAAAAAAAGCTTTAGGGATGGTACTTCTTCTGATTCCACATCTTGAGTGGATGTACATCATTGGATCCTGCCTAGTAAAGTTGATATTTTTGACTCAGTTCCCCCCTGCCCATTGTTACATAGTACAGCTATGTGCTGCCGGGATTTCTAAATCTTGAGAAAGGTGTTGCATTAGAAGTAACTGTTGTTGTTGTTTAGTCATTTAGTTGTGTCTGAATCTTTGTGACCTCATGGACCATAGCATGCCAAGTCCCCCTGTCTTCCACTGCCTCCTGGAGTTGGGTCAAATTCATGTTGGTTGCTTCAGTGACACTCTTAGCCTTACTCTAAAATCAGCAATATTAGTTAGTCACAGGTATCTTAAATTCAATTGATCTTAGGGGATCTCTTCTAGTGGAAAGGATTAGAGATGGGATGGGCACAAAGTGCTGGTTTATGCTGGTTCATTTCATAGCTGAGCAGGTGTTTGGCGGGTCTCGGCCCTGCCCCCTTTAGCAGGCACCCACTCAGAGGCAGCATCCTGGCTTCCCTGCCCCACCTCCTCTGGCCATTGCCTCTGATTGGGCACCACCAGAGGGGGCAGGGCTCGGAACTGCCGAACATGAACTGACCTGAACTGGCAAACCACTGGTTCTCACCCATCTGTAAAAAAGAGTACTGGATTTTGCCGTTAACCCATTTCATCTTGCACTCTACAAGGTTTGCAAGCCTGTGTCAAGTTCTGTTTCGCCACCAAAGAGATCAGACAACATATGGATTTGTTACAGGGTGTTTTTACTTATACCTCCTCCATTCATGCAGAGATCCTGGGCCAGTCATAACTCCATTTTGTTCAGTACTCCTGAAATCATGCCAGCCCACAGATGGCTGGATGGTGTCTGTAGCTACTGAATATGAGAAGGGATTATGTCCACCCTCCTACATTGTCATGACTAAACAAATATCAGATGGTGTGAATGAACTGAATACTTCAGCATTTCTGATTATTTAAAAAAAAAAACCCAAAGAAAAGAAGATGATTCATTGAAAAAGTGGGTGTTTATGTAACAAGCCCATTGACAAACTTTGCTGTTCTTACCGAAATGCTTTAACTTTCCTTCTACAATTCCTATCTGTCTTGCTGGAGAATGAGCATGCAGACTTGCCATGGTGTGGGTAGAATTCAGTGTTATATTAGGTCAAAAAAAGGGGAAAACTGTAGTCCCAGAATACAGATAATCTAGTCAACAAACACTGTAAGACAGGTAGTGTACTGTTTTATACTGTGATAGATCTTGTTTAGCCACTTGCTAATGCTGTTACCTTTCCACCATGGTGGTACCTATTTATCTACTTGCATTTTGCATGTTTTTGAACTGTTAGGTTGGCGGGAGCTGGGACAAGCGACGGGGGCTCACTCTGTCACATGGATTTGATCTTACGACTGCAGGTCTTCTGACCTTGCAGCACAGAGTCTTCTGCGGTTTAACCCACAGCGCCACCACATTCCCTTTTAATTAATTAATTAACTAATTAATTAATCAATCAATTGATTAAAGCAGGTGGCCTGGGTGAAAGCCACTGAAGGAAATGGCTTGGCTTCACTATGTCCCTTTGGCACTTCTTTGTCTAGAATAAAACTGAAAAAGGAATACAATCAATGCAGCTGGTTCCACAATACAAAAGCGGTAGTTTATAGGAAAGAAACTCCTGGGGAATCTTATGTTCCTAAAGAAAGGGCAGCAGATTTTCATCTGCCATTGCCATAAGGTGTAAAAATGAAAAGTGTACTTCCTTTCTTTTTCCTTGGTGAGGCAATCACACACCACAGTCTCATGAACCTCAGATGTCCCATTTAACTAGACCTTGAAGTATTCGTTGAATGTGCTGGTAAACCCAACTCACATTTATTGGCCAACTTGGAGAGCAGTTGGGCGTAGTGCTGATGGAGGTCATACTAAATATTGACTTTTACCTGAAGAAGTCATTTTGTTCTGAAAATTGTGTGTGTGTGTGTGTGTGGATACATGTTTCCTGTAATTTCTGTTTGTATCTTAATGAAGAGACAGAAAAATAAATATGGGTGGTCATTGAAACTTTGATAAAACAAGAAAACTGCTTGTGGCCTAAGACTTTTACACAGGACTGTGAGCCCCTTAGACAAAGCCTGGTGCTTTCTGAATGAACCTATGAGGCATTCATTCATAGTGCTTTATAATCATGTCATGTCTGCTTAAAGCAGTGTTTGTCAACCACTTTCGAGTTGTGATCCCCTTTTGTAATAGCCAAGCAAGCTCCCACATATTTACATAAAAAGGGATTTTTAATGAGGTAAATTATTGTTAGAAGGCAAACTTCCCTAGAAGACAAAAATGCTAAGAAAAAGAGGAAGACAGAACTTGAGATGGATTGACTCAATAGGGAAACCATGACCTTAATTTTACAAGACTAGAGCAGGGATATTGACTATGGAGCGAGGCTAATTGGGTCTGTGATTGTACAATAAAGATTGGATTGAATATTGGAGTTAAGCTTTTTGGGACTGGGAATAATTAATTCATAGGGGATCCCCAAAGTGGCAGCAATTTGACAGCACATAACACCACCACCAAATATCTGATGGGGAGGTCCTCTCTTCTCCTTTTGGCTGGGCTTGCAGTTTGAAGCCAGCCTGCTCCCACTCTGTTTTCAGCTTCTCCTAGCTTCCCCTCCAACCCAGCATCATTCCTAAGAACACAACTGGGGAGGAAACCTCCAGATCCTGGAAGGGAGAGGCAGCTCTTAGAGGAGGAGAAGCCATGCTTTTCTCTGGAGAGGGAGGAAGAGAGAGGAAGGACCTTTTTTAAAACTTCACACCGCTTCCTGCACACACCCCAGTTCTCTTCCTCTCTAGGAACCCAACTCAGTGCCTTTAATGCTTGCTGAGAAAGTGAAACATCTAGGCCAGATGGGCGGGGGTATGTATAAATAAATAAATAAATAAATAAATAAATAAATAAATAAATAAATAAATAAATAAATAAATAAATAAATAAATAAATAAATAAATAAAAGTTTCATTATATGAATTTGATTTGTTTAAGCCTGGAACACAAGCCATCCACTTTGTGTTGGGGGTCATGACCCCTAGAGTGGGAACCCATGGCTTAAATCTTCTCTTTCTGTATCTCATATAGTCCTGATAGATGCTTTGGCTTTTTTTCAGTTATAAGATTCCAGCAAAGCATTTCCTGTTACTTCCATGGTTACATAGGAGGAAACATTTTTCTTTTTCTTTTTGCAGTAGTTGCCTGTTATGTGGATGAGGTCTCTCTCTCTCTATCTCTCTGTCTCTGTCTCTGTCTCTGTCTCTCTCTCTCTCTCTCTCTGTGTGTGTGTGTGTGTGTGTGTGTGTGTTTAAATGGGGTGTCTCAAGGACAAGAATATTCACAACTATTTGTTACATCCTTATCCCTGGTCTAAAATTACCTAGCTGCACAATTACTCATATGGAGAGAGAACATTTTGGATTGATTGTTTTTGTTTAGACATTGTTTCCCTCATGAAACGCAAACCCAGGAAAAATTGTGAAATAACTTGTAGCCCCAAATGGTTCAGGATTATAGCAGCATTTTCTGTTGATTTTTAAATTTTAAACTCAGTGCATTTAACACTGTTTAGACACTGACCATCACTTATCATTCCGACAATATTTTAGATAGGAAAATAAGCATTTGAGGAGGCGGGGCTTTGTTGCGGTGCTGCCAGCAACTCCAGAGAGGAGCTCTCTGGAAAAAGCTGGAACCCTCCGGCCCGGGATCCCCTTTTTGAAATGGGGATCAAAGGAGAGTCTAGAAGAAGTCTCTCTGAAGCAGATGGTGAGCAGCAGAAGGAGAAGAAAGGGAGGCAGACCCGGACTTTTTTCTTCTGAAGAAATCACCGTGCACGGACTGGAGCGGGCGCCATTTTTTGGCACTGAAATAAATTCAGCTAAAGCTTTTCTCAGAATGTTTTTAACATGGTCCAAACAGAGATGAAATGTATAAGGGGTTCTGGAACAATCTGTACTGCCTTCCGCTGGAGGAAAGGTTTCCAGATGGATTTCGTGTTCTGTGGGTGGTCACTTGTAGTAGTGTTTAAAAATGACAAACTGGAGAGTAAACACAAGGCAGTCCTCACCCACTTTCAAATAGGTATAGAGAAGAGTGAGCTTCCCCCCTCCCTTTTAAAAGAGAAAATAATTGCATGTGTAATAGTGTATAATACTCTGAATAACTTAATATAGTCTATTTATCCCTTAATACCTTTAAATCACAGTACAGGCTAAGCAGAGAGAATACATAGCCAAAGAGAGAATATGGGAAGACAGAGCCACTGCTAAAGAAGGAGAATGGCCAAAGGATATGGTGCATGTACAGTATATCAGTGAGAGCCAGTGTAGTATAGTGGAGAGAGCTTTGGACTAAGAGTTAGGAGACCTTGATTCAAATCCCTGCTTAGCCGTGTAGTCTCATGGGTGACAGTGGTAAATACCACACCTTAAATATTTCACATACCCTGGAAAAATTTAAGGAATCCATAATTTGGATACAACATGGCACCACCTAACTACAATAAATGTTGGGGAAAGGTGGGGATTACAGACTGGTAGGACAATCATGTAACTTTCCCCCTTGCTCCAGGCAGATTCTCCATTACATATCTGGTCTTGCCCTGGTTTCAAGATTGTTCAAACAACAGATCACATGACAGCAAAACTCTGAATAGGATACTGGTCTTTATGTTGAATCAGAGCTTGGAAACTCATAGCCGCCTAGAGTGGCCTTTTAGGCCAGATGGGCGGGGTATAAATCAAATAAATAAATAAATAAAAATTGTCATGTCTTGGTTTTGCCTTTGTCACTCATTACCATAATTTGTCACTCGATTTTCTTTGTTACTCAACAGTTTTAGTTCTGGGAATGGAGCGAAACCTAACATCAAAAAAAGAAAAAATGAGGGAAATTCCCTCAGAATATCCCATTAAACCAGTTTTTTTCCCCACTCTAGCAACAGTAGCAATGTTTATGTTTATTTTCACCTACAACTTCCATCCACTGTAGGTTGTATATCTAGAGGGGACAGTTCATGGGAGTTTCAAATCAATTCTATTTGGCAGATTTCAGCAGAGTGCAACCAACATTCTTCTTGTTCAACAAGAAATCTTAAACTGCTTCAACGTCTATTTTGTGTTTTTATTTGAAGTCTGAAACTTGGTGAAAATATTCCCCTCCCATTTCTTGTTTATGATGCAACATCAAAGTACATGGCGCTTTACAAGATAGATGCAAGTAGGAGGCAGATCTAGTAGCTTATGGGCAAAATGGCAGAGGGTATAGTGTGCAAGACGGCACTGATTCTAACTGTGGATTTTAAGGATTAGACTAAAATAGCTCAGTGGTTTAAATATCTGGCTGTGGAGCCAGAGGTTAAAAGTTCAATTCTCCCCTGAGTATCCATAGGATCCCTTCTGGCTCTACAGTTCTAAGATTATTATCATTATTGGTATGTACCCAGATGCCTAGATTGTATAGGATCCAAGCCTTCTCGCTTGAGGGTGGGAATTGCATCATTTGTGCTAATGAAGAATGGTAATTAAACAGTAAAATATGGCAGACAAGACACTTTTTGGAATCATTGTTTGTTTGTTTGTTTGTTTGTTTACTTACTTACTTACTTACTTACTTACTTACTTACTTACTTACTTACTTACTTACTTACTTACTTACTTACTTACTTACTTACTTACTTACTTACTTACTGCCCATCTGGCTGAGGCTGCTCTGGTCAGTTTACGGCATATAAATACAACCAATCAAATACAATTTAACATAACAAAAAATAGAAATAATAAAATACGAATAAGCAGTAACTCAAAACATAAAAATACACACAAATAGGATATTTAAGAATCTTCAAAACATTTAAAACATTTAAGATGGCAGACTGATCAGACTGGCTTCTTAGACTCAGGTGAGTTCACAGTTGTGATGTTTTCAATTGACTGCCTAAATAGCCAGGTGTTTAATTGCTTTTTATATATTGCCAGTGAAGGGGCCAAATGAATTGCAGTGAGGAGTTCATTCCACAACCAAGGAGCAACCACCGAGAAGGCCTGGTTTCTTGTCTTCTCCTTCCGGGTCTCTCTCAGTGTTAGCGTTCTCAGCTGGCCTGCGTAGGATGTTTTTGTAGGACAGGCGGATCTCATTGGAAGTAAGTGTTCACCCACGTAGTGACGTCCCAAACTGTTTAGGGCTTTATAGATTAAAACCATCATCTCGAAGCTGGCACAGAAACAGACAGGTAACCTATGTAAGGCACCAGAATTGGGATGCTATGATATATATTCACTACACTCAGTAATCTGTTCACCATGTTCTGGAGCTGTTGAAGTTTCTGTGACAGCCTCATAGGTCGCCCCACATAGAGAGTGTTGCAGTAGTCTAATCTTGAGATTACTAGCGCAAGGACCAATGTGTTGAGGGACCTGGTGTCATGGTAGGTAGTTGGGCAATTCACTTGAGATGGAAACAGGCAAACCAGACCACAGACACTATCTGAGTATCCAGAGACAACATCGGGTCCAGCAAGACACCCAAACTGTGAACCTCATCCTTTGTAAAGAGAGAGGCACCGAAACTGCAGACAAGTGGAGCACCTACCCAAACAACATCCGTCTTGTCTGGGTTCAGCCTCAATGTGTTGGACCCCATCCGCTCTAGTACTGTGGCCAGGTGGAGTTCAAGGGATGGCATCCACTGCAGAAGGGTGAAAGGAAAGATAGAACTACATGTCAGCAGCATATTGGTGGCATGCCACTCTGAATCTCCAGATGACCTCCCCCAGTGGCCTGATGTAGATATTGAACAGCAATGAGGAAATGATCGACTCCAGAATGACTCTGCAATTGAGAGTCAAAGGGGTGGAGACCATCTATCCAAGTTGCAGTCTCTGGGGACAGTCCTCCAGGAAGGTTTGGAGACAGGACAAAGCCAGTGCAGAGAGCCTCCCCAGGAGGATACCATGGTGAATGATACTGAAGGCTGCTGAGAGGTTGAGGAGGACCAGCAGGGGCATTTTACCCCTGTTGCCCTCCCTCAGAAGGTCATAATGCAGGATGACCAATGCAGTCTCCATGCCATGATGCAGCCTAAACCTGGACTGGAATGGTTCGAGGGCATTGGTTTCATCTAAGAGTGTCTGAAGCTGGTCAGCCACTGCCCTCTCCACTAGCTTGTTTAACAACATTGGAACAAGAAGGAACATTGACAACTAGACAATAGTCGTTACAATCATCAGCTGCCAAATTTGTTTTTTTTTCTGGATGGGCCTCATAAATGTCTCCTTGAGGGTTTGGGGAACCCGACCCTCGAGGAGAGGCACATTAATGATGGAAGCCTCCCATTATATTGTTATCATCCTGGCAGCATTTAAAAGCTAGGCCAGACAAGGATCTAAGGAGGTTTTGTTGGCCATGCAGCAGTCTAGCACCTTGTCATCCTTAGATGATGAAACTGATGTAATATAACCAGACAAGCTGGTGCAGTGGATGTCCCCAAATGATCTACTGCCGAAGTGTGGTGGCCTAGGTCCCAGTGGATGGCCTCCACTTTGGCTTTTTTTTTAATTCCACAAACTGGTCACAGGTGAGGATACTGGGAATCACGAACAACATGGAATAATTCTGCCTGATGGTTTTGTGACTCATTCATCTGGATAACGTAAAAAGATATTCGAGCAACTTTCACAGCTGCTCAGTAGGCATAGGTCACAATTTTCTTCAGTCTGATGAAGCTACTTAGATGAGTAGTGAAATGTTTCAACCTACTAAGAAAGAAGTTCAGCTGCCATGACTCAACTTCCAAATAACCTCACCTGGATGACTGAGAATCTTCACATATATATTGCCATGGGATGTGCAGTCCCTCCCTCTCTTTTTTCATAGACACAGCCTAGCAGAAATGGCAGTATGCTGGTAGAATACTCAAATATCCACCAACATAATCTGCTCTGCTAGCTAAGATCTGCCAGGAGAAGAGTAAGAAAATTAATGTGATGAAAGAGATGTTGAGTAATGCCAGATTTAAGCTTCTTCTAGTTTAGGGACATGGTCACAATGACAGTCCAAAGTTAGGCAAAGGTAATCAATCCTACATAATTTCCAGTCTCCCTGAGTTGAAAGAAGTTTAGGTTCAGCCTAACTTCATCTCGTCAATTGTCATCTCAGCTGGTTCTTGGCCAGCTCAAATTGGACTTTTTGTTAAGGGGATTGTATTTAATTAATCAAAATACTAGAATTTTTCATTTCTGGAATCACATGGAAAAGCTACAGAAATGTTTTTTTTTTAAAGAAAAGATGAAGATGAAGGTACCTTCTTTTTTTCTAAGGCATACTTTTGGGACCAAAATATTAAAAACAATCTAGATTTTAGGATTACAATGTGAGTGCATTTTGAGTACCAAAACAAGGGATTTGGGGTTGGTTTGGCAGGCTATAACAAAATACCTATAGAAGTTAATGCATCTGTTTGTTGCCAAAATTGGTTTAAAAACATAACAAGACCAGGGAGGGAGGGGGCGTAGGCAGGAATAAGAAGATGTTTTTGAGGAAAAATGGAAAGCATATTCAGTGATATTCTAAAGCACACACCTGCATGTTTAACATAGAAAAAAAACCTAATTCCACATCTTTACTTTGAGGTATTTGCATATAAAATGCCGTGATTATGGTTTATTTCAAAGTACCATTCTTTCTAGCTTTGATTTGCAAATTCCTTGAGAACAGGCTCCTGAAAGATAGCTGACAAAGACAGGCTGTAGTCAAAAATGCATTCCTGACTCAATACATACATTTCAGTGGGAACCTATGCATGATTATTTGAAAGTGCTGGAGTCCATCACAAGACATTTGTGAACTAAGACTTGAACAACATGGCATCTTGTTTTCATGTAAAGAAGTGAACGGAGCTGGCAGTTACATGTGTCTTCAGCACTGGTGATAGGACAGCTTCCTTCACACTTGAAAACTACAGGCCAGATTAAAAGACCAGACAGATTATTTAGCCTCTTTCTCCTCCAATACCATTTTGCTCCCATCCAGCATCTGCTCCCTGAGGCAAGCCAAATGGTAGGGCTGGCCCTAAGTGCGCTCAGCAGAGCTTACTGCCAGATACATATGAATAGGATTCCAGATTTGTAGTGCAGCTGTATATGGGTTATTGCAAAACATAATGAAAACCATGTTTATTTAGATACAAACTCCATTAAGTCATAGCCTTTGACCCTTAGAAAGAATAGTTGTCATCTGTATTTCTCAATAATTTTAACCCATTGCCCCGAGATAAACATGATGCACAAGAAACTTCAAATGTTGAGATTAAAATGAGTCAAAGCATTTGTCAATCTAGGAAAAAAATTAATTATTTCACTCTCAAAGGATCTATTTTGGGTTTCTTATATTGTGAGTGTTTTAATGTGTTTGGATTTTATTTATTAAACCTCCCAGAATAGTGCTCTTGCACTAATAGGGTGGTGTATATATATATATATATATATATATATATATATATATATATATATATATATATATATATATATATATATATATATATATATATATATATATATATATATATATATATATATATATATATATATATATATATATATATATATATATATAATAATAATAATAAATATTCACTTTTCCATCAATTAGGCACCATATATAATATTTGTTTCAATGTGAGCACTCAGACAATCTTCTTCTTCTTCTTCTTCTTCTTCTTCTTCTTCTTCTTCTTCTTCTTCTTCTTCTTCTTCTTCTTCTTCTTCTTCTTATTATTATTATTATTATTATTATTATTATTATTATAAATTATTATTATTATTATTATTATTATCATCATCATCATCATCATCATCATTTATTTATTTATTTATTTATTTATTTGATTGCTTGATTGATTAATCAATTAATTAATTAATATGCGCCCACACTACCCAAAGGTCTCTGGGCGGCTTGCAACATTTAAAATACAATAAAATTTAGAACAATTAAAATACAATTAAAAATATATATAAAATTGCCATCGGACCCACAGCTAATATTATTTCAATTAAAAGCCTTCTGGAACAGGAAGGTTTTGACCTGGCGCTGAAATGTCATCAACGTCGGCGCCAGACGAATCTCAGTCAGGAGGGCATTCCATAGTCTGGGGGCAGCTGCCGAAAAGGCCCTTTGTTTACAAGCCATCCCTCTTACCTCCTTGAGGGATGGCTCTTTCAAAAGGGCCCCCTGGCTAGATCTTAACTGCCGGGTAGGTTCATATGGGAGGAGGCGGTCCTTCAGGTATCCAGGGCCCAAGCCGTTTAGGGCTTTATATGTCAAAACAAGCACTTTGAATTTGGCCTGGGCAGCAACTGATAGCCAATGTAACTTATACAGAATCGGCCTGATATGTTCCCTGGCGGCTGCACCACTCACCAGCTGTGCAGCTCGAGTCTGGACCAGTTGCAGTCGCCGGACCATCTTCAAAGGCAGCCCCACGTAAAGCACATTGCAGTAATCTATGCGGGATGTTACCAGTGCATGTGTAACTGTCATGAGACTCCGCTCGTCCAGGTAGGGCCGTAGCTGGTATAATTTCCATAGCTGAAGGAAGGCGCCCCAGGCCACTGAGTCCACCTGGGCTTCCAGTGTTAGACTGGGGTCCAGGAGCACCCCCAAGCTGCGGATCCTGTCCCTTAGGGGGAGTGTAACCCCATTCAGGGAAGGGAAATATGAGACATAGTGTACAATATAGATACCTTTCAGTTTCTTATTTGTTGCACTGTTTTGTTCCCACAACCACAAGGGGATAAAGCACTAAGAAAACAAAATTGTGTTTTGTCTGCCTTTCTTGAAATTCTCCTTAGTGGGTACCATGACCCAATGGTTGAAAGCCGCTGTCTTGGAAGAGCCGAGGGGAGAAATATAGCCAGGTGCTACCTGAGGTAAAGTTCAAAACCACACTCACACTGAAGTTTGTGGCTTGCATATGAACTCACCTTATGAAGCCGATCTGGCACAATCATCTGCCATGAATTTTTGAGACATTCATATTTCCCCCCCCCCCCCACTATCCACAAAAATCTTGGTGCACAGCCTGAGGAAAACAGAGTAACATTGAAAGCTAGCTGGATAACTCAATGCTTTAAATCTCTGACTGTGGAGCCAGAGTTTGGGAGTTTGAATTCCCACTGTGGCTCCTTGACAAGGGCTGGACTTGATAATCCATAGGGTCCATTCTAGCCCTGCAGTTCTAAGATTATTAGATTAAATTAGCTGTTTGTTCAATTTTTTAGTGGTTGAACAAAGCTCTATTGCCTTTTCTTGCATTTATCTTATGTAAGGACCACATAACCTTTTCTATTTTTTTTTTGTCCTGGAAAGATTATTCGCAGAGGGGTGGGGGTCACTGTGCACAATTTTTGCCTCAAAACTGAGTACAACCAAGTCCTGGGATCATTCAGGAGCAAAAACAGAGTGCTTATTAGAGATCAGCATGAACGTCTGAGTCGGTGGTTGGTGTATGTTAGGTCTTCAGTGGCTCCCATCCCCACCTCCTTCAGCAGTCACCCACTTAGAGGCAGCCCATGGAGAAGGCAGGGCAGGAAAGCTGAGGTGCTGCCACTGAGTGGATGTCTGCTCGAGAAGATGGGGCTGGGAATGATCAAAGAGGTATTCAATTAAGAAACAGAGGCTCATGCCCAGCTCTAGTGCTTAACAAACCCACTGCAGACTGTGCTTAAGGGTGTGGGTGTTTTGCTTTACACTAAAAAAAAATGCTCTCTCAAATCCCATTTCTCCAGATGTCATCTAAGAATCAAAGCTAGAAAAAGCTTCTTTGAACTACACCTTCTCCAAACCAAGAAGAAGCAAGGCTCTTGAGATTTCACACTTTGTAAGAGTTCCATCATAGAAAGCTGAGGAAAAATTACAGGAGCTCAGGTGAAAATAAGGGCAGTATAAGGTGTCAATTTTAAAATGCAAAATGTTGAAAGATGTAAATGTGGATCAAGGGGTGGAATAGGGTATTCTGGGAGATATATTTCAAAAATTAACTTTGTCAAGCTCTGGTGTAAATCAAGATATTCTGACCTCCTTGCTTATTCAAACAATTTTGAATGCTGTTTATGGTTCAGGTGAGATATTAATATGATATTCCCTATTAGTAAGCCATTATTTCTCATGCAGATTAGTTTTATTCAGAGATATATGCCTCAACAATCAGACTTGAAAATTAATACCATGTTTACTTTTCAGGAATCAGAAAGCAAAGCATGCTGAAAAGAATATGGCCAAAATTCTGTTGGTTGGAGTAATAAAGTACACTAGAGTAGGCCCATTGAATTCATGGGGATTTGGTGAATGACTTCCTCCATTAGTTCCATTGATTAAAATCTAGCTGTGACTTATTTTAGCAATTTTACTAAATTCCTATTGATTCAATAGGCTTACTCTAGTGCAATTTCCTATACCAAGCAACAGGATGTTAGCTGATGTATAGGTGAGAAAAACAGTGTAACCAATTACCTCAGAAGGTGGTGAGTGCTCCAACGCTGGAGGCATTCAAGAGAAACTTAGATAACTACCTGACAGATATCCTTTGATTTGTATTCCTGCATCCGCAGGGGGGTTGGATTTGATGGCCTTATAGGTCCAATTTCACTATTCTGTGATTCTATGTACCTCGACAAACAGAAGTCTTTTACTTGTTGAGGAAGCACCACACAAGTGCTAAGCCTATTATCTAGTCTGACTCTTAAACACCAAGCAGTTAGGTTTATTTCCAGCTACATGAGTTTAAGATCAAGGTTTATCATGCATAACACAAAACCATAGGATTGTCTACAAAGTCAACATAAAACATTGTTACCAATGTGTCATAGAAGTAATTGAGAAGCAAGAGTGCCCAACCCTGAACTAGTGCAACTCTCACAGATTTTCTTGATCAGTGGACCTATTTTCCATTATTTCGAGGAGTTCTCAAATCCCTTATTGGTCTACTGAAAATTGTAAGGGGATAAGAGATGATAGCAGGCATTGATGAGCCCTTAATTGCGTAATCCTCTTTAAAAATCTGCATTTTCTGCGTGTGTTTTCTTGGTTGCTTTGCTGAATGTTCAGCTAACCATGAGAAAGAGAACACAGGCTTTTATTACAACTGCATTAAGCACGCGGAAGATTGCACTTTGGAGAACGCTAGCTAGAAGCATGTGCAATTGCGCAAATAATTACATCCACACTTTTAGAATAAATTGTTGAGAAAACTAGCTTTGATCTCTCAGAATATATCCATTGAAGTCATCATCAAGGAAGCATCTAGTCACAAATGGTGATGCGTATTATGTTTCAGTGAACATATAGATCTTCAATAAGTCTAAGCAGATTTAATTTGTATTAATATTTATGGCAATGGCAAAAATACATATTATTGATTATTTTTATGCTCCATGTGGCCTTGGTCATCCATGCATCACTTTTTCTTGCCATCAATTAGCTTAATGTGCCTCTAACAACACAATTGCATGGCTACATCTCATTGCTATGTAGGGCCATGACATCACAGCAATCATATTGTGATCCCTAATTGGTGGAAGGGCTCAGTTCAGGAAGGGCTGGTCTGACTCATTTTCAAGTTATCTTCATTTTCCTTCAGTTCCATCTAGCCAAATATTATGGACTACACAACACAATGGTGTCAGTAGGAAGGGCTCAGTTCAGGAAGGGCTGGTCTGACTCATTTTCAAGTTATCTTCATTTTCCTTCAGTTCCATCTAGCCAAATATTATGGACTACACAACACAATGGTGTCAGTAAATTTACTATGGTCATCTTTTACTCAATCTTTTACTCATCTTTTACCAAACATCAGCCATGATGGGAAGAGTGCGGAACTGCCAACAGTTAGGTGTCCATAAAGGTCCACTAAAATAAAAAAGCCAGATCCATTATTCGTCAAGGTTAACACATCAACAAATACAAATATATGAATATTCTTCGACGAATCGATGAATTGATCTGTCGATTCACCTGCACTTTAAATGGCTATAACACTGGCCTCCAATGACCTAGAGATATCAAATGTGCAAGGAGGCTTCCTCAGATGCTTTCCTACAACTCCTGAAAGGTTGGTGAACACTGAATCATGGACCCCCAAGTTATATAGTCACAAAGAGGACCCCCCCCAGGAAAGCTCCTCCCAGGTACTTAGAGACTCCAGAATCACAACGGAGCTTCTTATGTCTTTACCTAACACATCTGCCAACTTTGGTGAAGATTGGATATCGGACATCTAAGTTATTCATCCACAAATTGGGTCCCCCCAGGAAAGTTTACCACATGGCACAGAAGCCCATTCTGCCTACTGGCCACCGATCAGCTGATCAAAAGCCAATAGGCAGCCACCCCCAAACACACGCAGCCACCCCAACAGACTACCCCCACATCCTCTTCATTTCCCTACATTAGCCCACATCTCACTCCCACCAACACCCCCTTACCTTAATAGCTGCTGCCAGGTCTCCATCAGGCCTTTGCAGCCATGGCATGTAAAAAGGGAGACTGGCTGCCCTTTGGAAAGATGGCAGCTATGGTTTTATTTAGGGTAGGGAAGCTGCAGCTGCCATCTTTGCAAAAGGGCAGGCTGGATTCCCTTAACATTTTTGTTAATATGAAGGATGAATAAAAATGGGTAAATATTCATTGCTTCATATTTGTGGGGGTCTCTGGAACCCACAAATATGGATAGATGAATATTTAACAAATTGGCTATGTTCATTGGAAAAACCAATCCGTTTTTATATTTGGCCCCATCTCTAGTTAAAGGTGTTCCATCTTTTGAGGGAATATCATATGCTCCTCTTTTTTTCTTGGGGTTTCTACCCATGTCTCAGGGCACTGTTGGGAGATGCTGCAGCTTGCCTTACTACCAAAATTGCTAGTTATAGCTTTGATATTTCCTCTCCTCTGTGCATTCATCTCTGTTGAAAGGATTACTGTGTTGATACTAGCTTCCTCTGGCCTGTAATGCGGTGGCTGCAATTAAGCATACCTGTTCTCTTTCAGAGGATCTGATGCTCTGCACTCCCCATACTTGGTGGACATAGTTTGCATGTAGTTTCCAGATTCAGTTCCTGGCATAACTGTTTCAAAGGGTCAGGACGCAGGAAATAAGAATTACTAAGCAGAGAATATTGGGCGAGGCAGATGAATGGTCCAAACTGATGTCAGAGATGGACAGTGTAATATATTGAGTGCATTTGATCTAGCAGTAAATGAATTATTTTGCTTGTTGGGAGCTGTGCATATCTCAGTACAAATTGTCTTTGGAAACCTCTTCCATAAAGGGAGAAACACTAATGCTAAAACTAAATTTTAAAAATTAATATATTGCAGAGCAGTTATTCATATACTCTATCTTCCCACACAACCTAAATAGCTTAGGCACGATATACGGGACAAAGCGGAATGAATCAACCTGAATGTCAGGTTAATTTGCTAACTTATTATAAAATACATAGCAAAGTGGGTACTCAGAATGATACAGTATCTACAGAGTAGTCATTGGATGTATCTTTACAACTTACAAAGCATTTTAATGTATTTGACATTAGCAAAAGGACATCAGAAAAAATCTTATTATGGCTATATTCAATGGGAGTTTTTTGATCTTTCTTTTTGGAAAATCTCATTTTAGCAAAGTAAAGGAAAACACAAGTGTTCAAGTTGTTGAATAAATATGCTACTCACTCAAGGCTGTTAAGTATATGGCTTCTTTTACTGACCTTGGCAAGTCAGGTACATGTAAATTATAAACATGGGTGATGATAGAGCTCATTCTTATTGAAATCTTAAATCAATGTGTCCAGCTTCAGTTTGTACATTCACAGTACAGATCTAAACATAAGCCATAGAATATTAGGTGAAACATAACCACACCTACGGGATCTCCAAAGTACTTTGAAAATCATTATCAAAGATGACATTAAGTACTCACGGGGGACCCCTGTGTCTATCAACCCCTCCTATAGGCCCACAGTAGCCTCACCCCCCATGTCACCCCTAAACCCTGCCCACCCAGGAGGAGGGCCCTGGGTCGATTCTTGACCCTTTGTTCTGCCTCGCAGGGGTGGCACACCTGTCAAAACTGATTTTGACGACTCCTAAGTATTCTTACTACTCAAGTGTCATTGGGCTCTTAATCCGGCATCAATATGAAACAGGTTTGCCAAATTTGAAACTTGCTAAGATAATCATAGCATGCATGCCATTCTTTGTTACCTTTCCGGTATTCAGCAGTATCCAAAACTCTTAGTTTTACATTTCTGAGTATATAAAACAAATTAGAAGCTCCTCAAAACCTGGTGAGCTGCCATATAAGAGACTCCCATGAGATTAAAGACATTATTCACATAGTGGAAAGTTAAACTGTTTAACTTCACCACCACAAAAATTAGCGTTGAACTCCAACCTGAATTGGTTTCAAAGAAGATTAAACAAATGCATGGAGATTTAGGCTTGGTCTTTTGTTATAATGGCAATATATTACCTGTAGGAAGAGTAGTAGTAAGTCTCTAAACAGATTAGCATCTGAGTGGAACTTATTTCTGAGTAGGCGATAAAGAGATTATAAACCAGATTCTTAAGATTTTGTTATTGTTGTATTGAAATTGCTTTGAATGTTACTATGAATCTAAATTGGTTTTGAAATGAAAATATTATAATCACCTTAGGTACTAAAAAAAAAAAAAATCAAAGGAGGGCATCCAAAATTGAAAGCAAGGTTTTAGATGAGGTAATTTCAGAAGCAACATTAATCCTTAATTTGGGAGGATGTGGTGGCGCTGCGGGTTAAACCGCACAAGCCTCTGTGCTGTAAGGTCTATAGATCTGCAGCTGTAAGATCAAATCCACGTGACAGAGTGAGCACCTGTCGCTTGTTCCAGCTCCCATCAACCTAGCGGTTTGAAAGCATGCAAATGTGAGTAGATAAATAGGGACCACCTCAGTGGGAAGGTAACAGCGTTCCATGTGTTAAGTCGCACTGGCCATGTGACCTCGGAAGATTGTCTTCAGAGAAGCGCTGGCTCTATGGCTTGGAAACGGAGATGAGCACCGCCCCCTAGAGTCAGACACGACTGGACAAAAATTATCCACACTTTACCTTTATTCTCAAATAGAATTAGTAGAAACTAAGAGTAAAGTGACCAAGGTTCAAGTGTTACTCTAAAGTATGTCTATTTGCACTAGTCACTTTTTAAAGTCTAATCTACCTTTCAAAGCTCTTTTGAAGATAAAGTGAGTAAAGGAATAAATAATCTGTGGTACTGTTTGTAGTTGCTTCATTATAGCTAGTCATTTCTATTTTCATGTTTCATTTCTTAGCAATTTCATTTATATGAGTTCTTCAGTTTTTCTTGTAAATAGTTTTAGAAATTGCTTTGGGGCCCACTTGATGGCATAAACATTTGAGGTGTTTTACAGAGAAACTTATCTGAGATTGTTAAAGTTCTCATCCATGGCACAATGTGTGTAGACAAACATCCAACAACAACCCACAGTGAGCCCAACAAGACATACTGACTTATCATACAGACACTAACATGCAACAAAGCATTATCCTGTATTATCAAAATGAGCAGAAACCATACAGGAAATTGTGCATATTTTCTCTATTGACGACTGAAAAGAAGGTTTTTGTCTCTCTACAGTTCATATCAAGAAGAACAGTCTTGAATCATTCCCACTTCTGCAAAAATCAAGTCATGATTTCCATCTCTTGTTATACTGATAATGCCCAAAATTTCAGTTGGACAGATATTCTTGCTGGCAAATAATGACTCCCTACTTGGAGTTTTGGGTGCCACCAGACTGGCACAAAATGGAAATATAAGCAAGGACTTACTAATCAGCAATGAGAAGCTGCTCTGTGGTACACCTTTTGCAACTATACTATTTTATTTTTTCTATTTATTTATTTATTTAATATCCCACCTATCTGGTCAGGTCAGGACCACTCTCGGCCTATACTATATATTGCCCAACAGGTACCATTACTATAACATGATCAGTGTACATTGATTCTTATTTTCACATTAATTGCATAAAACATTGCAGGATTTTTATCAACATTTTGCTCAATGAAATCACTGCTTCCCTGAAACGACCAGTGAGTTTGTAGCAAAGCTGAAAATGAAACCAAAATTTTAATAGTAATGCTAGTAAAGCAATACAGTTTTTGCCCTGACAATACCTTTGTTGGATTAATAACAATCTGCAGGCAAGCAGAAATCTGCAGAATTGTTCTGCTGACAGTGCAGCTCAAAATCTCAGGGTTGTATTTATGACACAGGAGATCTATCAACAGAGCCTTCTGCATTTTTTTAAAAAAGATACAGTCATAGATCACATAAATAGATCAAGACTACTGTTCTAGAGGAAAGAGGACAGATATAAATTAGAAATGTGACAGGAAAAAGAGTTTGTTTCACCCAGTGCCATTTGCTGGAAACTTGTACTTTTTTTTCCTTGTGGAGAAATACCTAAAGGAAACCATGAAGTCCTCACTTCACCCCTTACCACCCAATTTTCATGACCCTGGTTTAGCTGAATAGTTCTTGTGTCTACCAGTAACGTGTTTTAAACAGCAGGGTCTTCTGACCATGAATGTTGCAAGTTACTATTAGGTGTATTCTTAGTTACTGTGTTGCATGAGCTTTTGAGGCTCTTCTCATCTCCACTTGAGGCCCCTTTATTATGGAAGTTCTTCATGTATCACTTCTAAACATGCAGCTAATGGGGAAAGGGAATTCGGGATTGAGCCTGTAAAATACTTCCCAAAATATTTTTGGATTTGACAGCGCCAATGAAATTTTGCACCTCAGACTTGCCAAGAGTCTTTGTGACTTGAGCACTCCTATGTTTGCAGAGTTAGAGAATTTGGGAAGAAATGAAACACACACAGATTAGTTTTAAAATGTGAACAGCTAAATGCATATAATTGTCAAAACACACAAATATGCAATAAGGGCAGGTTGTGTAACTTAGGTAAGGTGTTCAGCCACCGCTATCAAGTAGCAAAATTTGCTGTAGAAGCAAAGAAGGCAGGTCCCAAGCATTAAAAAGATTAAGGAAAGAGGCTGTGTTACTTTATGCACTTTCAAATGAATGCATCTATGTATAAATGTGCAATGTCTATCTGGAAAACCCTAAAAAAGATCTCTATAAGTCAGAATTAACTTGGCGGTACTTGACTTATTATGATGATATGCATGTTCTAGTGCTGTTGCTCATATATTGTGATGGCTTTTGTTTGAGGAACAACTAATTGTGCACATTTGGAAGAATGTCTTAAAATGTGCATGACCTTCTCTGGGAGAAGAATAAAAAAAATTTCATGACTTGATTAAGAACAAAAAGATGAGGAAAAAAGCAGATGGCATTCAGGTACAATAAAATAAAAATGGAGTGGTTTTTTATATTTCCAATTCAGAGGATTGCCACCTAGATACAAACTGTGGGCAGAGTGCTTTTTTCAAAGGCAATGCCACCCTTACTGAATGCAAGAAGGAAAGGGGCTGTTAATATTGTCTCAGTACGCAGAGTAAAGGGCAGAGGAACAACAGTACTTCAATACCCGTACAAATGGAAAGACTGAAAACAATGCACACTTGAAAAACTTCAGTGCAGCAATTAATGTGCAAATAGACTACTCTCTCTTTAAAAAAAATGCGTGGATAACAACTCTAACTCTCTTTAATAGTACTCTGGGGTGATGTCAATTCTTCCGACAAGACGTACCAACCATAAAGAAATAATATGCTTCAAGGTTGCAGCACCAACCTTATAGCATTGAGATATTTTAAAGGGTTGGAATAAACATATGCAGACATTAATCAAGGTTGAACAGTATACAGCCTGTGGGTCCACAGGTGGCCCAAATGCTGCCCTACAGCATGCCAGAAGTCTACCCTCCACATTTTTCAGTTAAATACCTCCTACCCCACCTTTGAAGGATTGGGGTTTGGGGGGATTGGGTTTGAGGTTTGTTTTTTGTTTTATTGTGTTTATTTGCTTTGGGATGGGTGGACATGAATGCAGCTTTCCAAGGTCCAGGAGTTGACATGTATGGCCCCAGAATCTCTAGTGCTTGCCCATCTTTGCTTCAAATATTTAATTAATATTGATGTCCATGCCAATCTTTGGTGTAGTATCATAATCTGATGCAGATTACAGTGGTGTGAAGGTTCTATATCTGATTATACATTTCTAGTAAAAGACCTGTACTTTGCTGTTGTTGTTTCCATGTTCTTTCAATAATGATTCAAAAATAATATTTTAATTGCTTTTTTTTGGGGGGGGGAATTAACAAATATCTGAACTGTAGCTAGCGACTTAACAAACTAACCAATTAAAAACTTGGCCTCAAAAGCTAATAGCTAGTTCATATATAACCAAATCAGAATTTATCAGCCTTTTCAAGATATCACAGGCTTTTGTGATAAATCTTGGGGGATGGAATGCTTACAAAACCTCACAATGTCTGCACTTCACCAACACACGTCACGAGGAAACACTAAAATACGGACTGCTAATTTTAAAACTGAATTTGCTGTTTTTACTCATCATAGTACTTGAAAAGTAATTTGTTGTTCTTATTCTGTGTAGAGTTTTAAAAGGAACCTGTGTTGGTAATTGTTTTTCAGTTGCTCACTCTTTTCTGTCTCTTCCCCCCCCCCCAAAAAAACGAGTTAATAAAAGAATGGCATAAAACTGCCAAATTCCTATCAAAATCCTCCTCAAGAATATTCAGCCATTTGAAGTTGAGCAAACTGTGCGGAATAGTCTTTGAACTGAATGGTTGAGTCCTTCGTGGGCACTTGGAACAGTTATAGCAATGCAACCAGCCATTTTGAACTTTCCCCCTTTTTCAAACCTCTAAGTTGTTTTGTACTTATGTGAAGAATCATAGACTCCCCCCACCCCTTTGTTATGTTAGCTTTCTTTTATGTTTGGGAAGCTTTTGAGCTGCTTTATTCTTAATTACCTGTACACAATTGTAACCAGCCTGCTTATGATTAAAACAGTGCATTTTAGGGGTTGTAAAGGCTCTTTACTTTAGAAAGCAAGTAGAAAATGTTACCCGTTGCAACAGTAAGTTGATTTCCTTCTCATTCACTATGCCACTTAAAAAAATTTAACATGGTTAACCGAAAAAGTAACTCAGTGCTTCTTGAACTTGCTTAGAAACATATTTCCCATGAAGATATTGGGAATAGTCATGTCCCAAAAATGTTGAATCTCTCTACACACGCACTCCCCATTCTTAGCAAACTTGTATAAGAATGGGAAGACTCTCAGTAGTCCGGTTCTTACAATATGCTTATGAATGACTTGTCCCCATTGATGCTTTCTCCACATGGAGAGCAACAAGTTTGAAGAGGAGTTGTTGCTCAAATATAGTCTCTATAAGCTAGCCAGAGTTTCCAGTGTGAAGGCCACTCACTCCTCTTTAAGCTTGTGGGAAGGTAATATCTGAACAGGGCTGTAGGCCTAAAGTTTTCACATAACTCTGAGGCCTTGTTATAGTTCAACATCCAGATAACTTTGAGAACAGTTTCCATAAAACTAGTAAAATTCCTTAAGCTAGGCAGAAAATATCCTTGCATTTCTGTCCTATGTAGATCAGCTTTCACTTGGAATAGGTACAGCAAAGACAACATTCACATCCACTTGGATGGGGGTCTAGGAAAGACAAATAAAGAGAATAGCCAATACCTTCCCTAGTTTGCAATAAAATTCAACTTCTCCTTTAGAAATCTCCCCATATGGAATACAGAGCAGGCATAAAGTAATTCCAATTACTGAAACATTATGCACATGCATTAAACACTTAACCATTATGCACATACATTAGATTTTCATTTCCATAGGCACAGATGAAGAAACTGAGAGCAGATAGCAATAAAAATAGTACTAAGGCATGCAAAGTTGCCTTAAGGTAAAGAGCCCCAAAGGCGTGCTTTAAAAAATGTACAAAGGCCTTCCTCCATGCTGCAGTGAGAGCTATAAACTTAAGACCCTGGGTTCAGACATTTTCCTGATAATCCTGCATAAAACCTGTGGATTTTGGAACTAAGAGTGGTCTTAATCGACTAGATAGGCGGGATATAAATAGAATAAATAAATAAATAAATAAATAAACTTTTATTTATTTATTTGGCTGAATATGATTGTGTTTGGGTTCCCCTCCCCCCTTATTAAAATATCTCTTCAGCAGAACAGAGCCTATTGTAAGTGTAAATAGAAAATATATGAACCAAGTCCAATGTCAGATACTTAAAGGATGGGTTTAATATCCTCTGAATTATTGGAACACAGTTAAGTGCCTATATCTGTTAAGAGTGAACAAAGGCAGGTGACATAGGTTGTCATGGCGCTCTGTTCCAGAGCCCATTCTGGCCTGCTGAGGAGCAAATGAACAGCTGTGAGGAGGTTGTTGTAAATTGCTCAGGTCTATGGGGATGGCTCGATTAAATAGCTTCTCACCACCCATCCTGTCTTCCTTCCTTGCTGTGCTGATGATTCAAACGCTGTTCCTATTATCCTTAGCCACCTTTCTGTTTCATTTTCTTCTTTCCTACTCTCCTCCCTTTTATTAATTCTTCTCTTTCTTCCTAAACCACGATTACTTTCTCAACCACACTTAGCAGAGTCTGACTAATTACCACATGACCTCTGTAGCACTTTGGATGCCAGGAATAATTATGTGTGATTATTCTGTAATGATATGATGATAATTACTGTGGACTAAATGCTGACCTTTTGTCTGCTGAAGCTACCATATACAACAAGATATGTATCGGCAAATTGTTTCCCCGTGTAAATACTGTCTTCCCAGGGTAAGCAGGGCACTACTCTTCACCTCAAGCACTTTATGCTTCCAAAAAAAAAAAAAAAATCTTTTTCAAAGAAATGGCACTCTTTAAATCCAGCTTTCAGAAATAAAATGCAAGGAGAACAGTGAATAAACTTTACGATATTACGTTTCTTCAGGGATAGCACTCTTTCCTACTACTCTATGATATATAATTATTCTATATATATTTAAGATACTTGTCTATCAACCTTTCTTCCTCCCAGAAAACTAGTAGTTTCAGCTGATTCCTACCTATTATTTTTATATCCCACTTTCTTTCCAAGTAACTAAGACGTGGGTTTTTACCGATTATAGGGCCAGATGTAGAAATAACCAGTTTGTAGGAGCAATTGAAAATCATTATGAATCAAAGATTTAATCTACTGAGTATTCCATTCAACTTGGATGGCTGAGAGTACAGCTGAGCATGTTCCCTTAGTTTTGTCCAATTACCCTATAATATGCTGCAGCTGAATTCTAATAGTACTTCCAGATTTTTGAATGTCAGAATGAACTGTGTTCATGGACCCAAAATAAAGATATAATTTAAAAAAAAGACACTTGTTTTTCCTTAATTACTTAAAAAACTTTGGTTATTAAAATATTTAATTAAAAAACTGAATTGTGAAATTACATAATTGTAAACTGCTTTTTTAAAAAGAGAATGTTTAACGCCAGTGAATTGTTCATATTTATTTAATTAATTTAAAAGTGACTCACCAACACAATTTTGCAAGGAAATATAGACAAAAAACAATTTATACATTGTATGCAAGCAGCATAGTGCTATAATGCAGTGGTCCCCAACCTTGGGCCTACAGATGTTCTTGGACTACAACTCCCAGAAGCCTTCATCACCACCTCTGCTGGCCAGGATTTCTGGGAACTGAACTCCAAGAACATTTGGAGGCCCAAGGTTGGGGACCACTGCTATAGTGGATAGTGGTGGGATTTGAGAGATGAGAATTCTTGTACTAATTGAGCTGTGAAAGTTACTTGGTAACCTTAGGCTATTCACCATTTCTTAGTCTGGCCTTCCTCACTGGGTTATGTTAGGATAATGCAGAATACTGTGCCCTCTGTCTGAAGTTCACTGGAGGAAAGGTAGGATACAATCATAACTAATAAAATAAATACAATAAGTATAATAATAACTAATTATCTTAGAACTGCAAAGCAGGAAGGTATCCTATCGATCATTGAGTGCAGCCTCTGTCAGGGAGGCCCAGTGGGGAACCAAATTTCCAACCCCTGGTTCCAAAGCCAGATGCCTAAGGCACTGAATGATCCAGCAGTTCTCTATAGTCAATCTTTATCTGGCATCCAGCTGCAGCATCACTTGCAATTTGCCTTGATGCTGTTCTGTTCTTTGCTCCTCCTCTTACCCATCTGGGAAACATGACCAACCAAGACCAACTGAATTTGATTGATATGCAATGATCTGTCTCCTGGCTGATAAATAGCAATAATCATGTGCAGTTGAGTCAATTCTGACATATGGCAAACCTTTTCAGAGTTTTCGAGGTAGAAAATATTCAGAAGTAGTTTACCAGTCCCTACTTCTTGGGGTGACCTGGAATGCCTTATAGCTAAACCATTGAGTTATCCAGCCAGTTCTTGACTGATAAACATTACTATTGAAAACAAAAGCTAGAATGCACAAGTTAACATGGCTCAGTTAATAAAAACATTTTACAGTAGTCTTGCAGTGAAAAGCATGAAACAATGGCACTAGGCAGCTTTCTTTCAGAGGAGATATTCCATAACCATGAAGGCATTGCTGGAAAAGCTTCTCCTATACTGGGATAAATAAGGCACCTGGAGGAATACTTCAGTGAAAAATCTTCAAGTAGACCCAGAAGGATGTGGGTAGCCATTTCCTTCAGGTATTTGGCTCCCAAGCTTTTTAATACTTTAAAAATCATCATTGAATTCAATCTGGAAATGAAGAGACATCAATGGAATTCTGCTACAATAGGAATAAAATTCACAAACTGAGCAATACCAGTAGGTGAGCATATGGTGTATAAATTTATTTATTTATTTATTTATTTATTTATTTATTTATTTATTTATTTATTTATTTATTTATTTATTTAACTTGTATGCTGCCAACTCTACCCAAAGGTCTCTGGGCAGCTTACAACAATTAAAATTCAACTAAAATACAATAAAAGATAAAATGATTAAAATACAATTAAAATTGCCATCAGGACCCACAGTTGATGTTATTTCAATTAAAAGCCTTCTGGAACAGGAAGGTTTTGACCTGGCGCCGAAATGTCATCCATGTCGGCGCCAGACGAATTTCAGTCGGGAGGGCATTCCATAGTTTAGGGGCAGCTGCTGAAAAGGCCCTTTGTCTACAAGCCATCCCTCTTACCTCCTTGAGGGATGGCTCTTTGAAAAGGGCCCCCTGGCTAGATCTTAACTGCCAGGTAGGCCCATATGGAAGGAGGTGGTCCTAAGGTATCCAGGGCCCAAGCCATTTAGGGCTTTATATGTCAAAACAAGCACTTTGAATTTGGCCTGGGCAGCAACTGGTAACCAATGTATGTAACTCAAACAGAACCGGCTTAATGTGTTCTCTAGTGGCCCCACCACTCACCTTCCGTGCAGCTCGATTCTGGACCAGTTGCAGTCGCCGGACCGTCTTCAAAGGCAGTCCCATGTAGAGCGCATTGCAATAATCTATACGAGATGCTACCAGTGCATGTGTAACTGTCTTGAGACTCTGCTCTCCAGGTAGGGCCATAACTGGTACAATTTCCGCAGCTGAAGGAAGGCGCCCCTGGCCACCAAGTCCACCTGGGCTTCCAGAGTTAGACTGGGGTCCAGGAGCACCCCCAGGCTGCATAATCTATAATATATGGCTATGGAAGGGTACCAGATCTCTGTGCAGGAACCGCCAGAGATTCCTAGTCCAATGAAGCTTACATAAGGCATACTCTGTATGGTGGTTTACAGAAAAAGCTATGCCTAAGAGAATCTTTAGACTCTGGAACTTTTGATGAAGAGTTCAACCCCACCAAAAGTAAGTGAACACCAGTTTTCTGGATTTAAAAACCTTCTAACCACCATACCTACATCTTGTCTGAGTTCAATTTTTACTTATCTATTATTATTTTATTTATTACCTTTGTATAACACCTTACCATTACAAGGTAGCACACAAGGCTTAAAGCTTTTTGCTTTATCAGCTCTCTTCCAGTTCATGATCAGATCCATGCAGCAATTCTTTACCTTCATTCCCTCGTGGCTCAGTGGTTAAACCGCTGTACTGCAGCTAAAACTGTGCTCACGAGCTGGGGTTCAATCCCAGGTAGCCAGCTCAAGGTTGACTCAGCCTTCTATCCTTCTGAGGTCAGTAAAGTGAGTACCCAGCTCGCTGGGGGGGGGGCAATGTGTAGCCTGCATAATTAACTTGTAAACTGCCCAGAGAGTGCTTGAAGCACTATGGGCGGTATATAAGCAGCACACTTTGCTTTTGCTTTAATTCTGGTGATAAGGTGAAATAGTTAACATACTGCAGATACCTCATTTCAATCTACCCAGTGGCTTTCAGCAAAATGTCTCTTTGTTGAATCATTTTCAGCAAAAACCATATCCATACACAGAGGAAGCAAGCACAGAAGGCCTGGCAGAGTATTTTAAAAAATAACACAGTGCAGTTGATAGCATCTGAATAGCTGTAAAAATTTTGAAATTTGCATAATTGACACTATTTGTGCTATTTTTACAAAGGTAATTTTCACCATTACAAAAACATTAATTGAGACTGACAGAAAATATCTCACTGTCTAGCAGATGAGAAGAACAGTGTTGTGGAACAAGTGAAGATTTTCATCCCTAGACTTCACCATTCTTGATGTCTGGTACAAATCCGCTGGGTGGAAAGAGGAAGTATGCCTGGAGGGGAAGGGGAAATATGTGATGTGGACAGAAGGAATGTTCATTTCTTTACATGTATTTAAGCATGTTTAATCTTACAACAAACCTGATTATTTGGCTTAGGAATTTCTTATATCTTAAACTGTTCACTCTAAATGTACCGTGCAAATTTCAATTATTCTATGTGGATTAACACAATTAGGCACCATTGTAGAGTTTGGCAGGAATCTGAAAATGTTTGGAAGGTACAATCAACAGCTGCATTTAAAAATGAATCAAGAGTTGACCTGTTGCCGGACATGATAATCTTATATGAGCAGTTATAGTGACTTTTTCTATGCACATTTTAAATTTAAAGACTCCCTTACAGCAGGTAGCAATAGAAGAGAAAAATATTGTTGACATGACTATAGAAAGGATGGAAGCAATATTATTTAAGTGAGGGGTGAGGAACCTCTGGCTTTCAGGCAGAATTAGACTTACCAGGCTGTCCTCTTAGGCTTGTGGGAACGTGGATAGAGATGAGTGGACAAAATGAGGGTCCAGTTCCCTGGGGCCAGATCGTCCACTCACCTTCTGCTGTTGCAGTGAGCTCTGCAATCCTTTCCTATCGCTCCGGAGCTCACGGTTTGCAAGCCACTCATCGACCTTGTAGTGAGGCTCATCCTCCCTCCTTGTGCCAGGAGTGGCTTGTAGACCGTTAGCTCCAGAGCATTAGGAAAGGATCATGGAGCTCGTGGCAGCAGTGGAAGATGAGTGGACAGTCCAGCCCAATGGGCTTGACCCTCATTATGTCCACCTGTGTGGGTGTATTTGTATTTGTATGTGAATACGAATACCCCATCTCTAGACCTGGATGAAGCTCCTTGCCTTCTCCAAATGCCATTCCGCCAAGAAAAGAAGGATCAGAGCATGTTTTGTGGCTTCAAGGACCACTCTTTGAGATCTCAATCTATTTGGTGTTGTTTCAGCCTGTCTGGATGTTACTGTGAGGTCCACATTGCAAGATGGTTCAGATGAAGCCCTTGAATGAGTCAGGTTTGGTTGGAGTCCAAGCAGTCAGGAATCACATTTCCCAGAGAAGTAGGCACAAGGACAGAATAGGACCAAAGAGCTCTGCCAGTGATGCTGGAGGTGGAAGCAAGGCAAGGTTGTTGGAGCATTCCTTCTACTAGATATGAATCAGTTCAAATCTTTAAGGAGTAAGGGACGTGATCAAATTCCTGGAGATATTTCCCTGCATAAGAGAATTAGAAGATAGATATTTCCCTGGAGAACTCCACTCGCACAGCAGGAATTATGTCATCAGCAAAATTGGATTGCTGCTATTATCAAGTTCCTCATTTTATTTTGGGGTGCATGCAACTTTGTGTTATTACATGCAAGCCATAAGAACACACAAGTATACCACTCCTTAACTAGTAGCAATCTGCCAATGCTGGTCATGTCAATCCTCCTATGCTCAAAGTGCTCCACAAGAGGATACTGGCTGATATTAGGTTACAGAAATTAATGTATTTCTAGATGTATTCCTCTTTTTCCCAAATACAATATAGTCTGAATTACCATCTATTATCCAATACATGGGGAACAGCCAAATCAATACTACATTAGAATACGACCTAGAGATGCTAGACATTAATTCAATTGCGACTTTATACTTTGGGGTTTTTGTTTTGTTTTGTTTTGCTTTGCTTTGCTTTTCCTTCTTTAGAAAGCTCCAACTCAGCCTTCTCTGGACATGAGAGGTCTCTCTTGTTTTCCAAGGGAACTATGCTCTAATATACTGTATTAATGGCGTGTCACCAAACCACTTACATCACCCTTTTCCAGGGTTTTCTAGTATCAATTGTTCAGAAGTGCTTTGCTACCAACTCCTGTTACTCTAGGACTAGGCAGCTTGCCCAAGAACACACAGGTTGGCAGTTCTTCCAGGAGGCCAGTGGGAAACTGAAGTCCTGATCAGGTACTCCAACACACTGAGCTATCTGTCCAGCCTACTTGAGCTATCTAGCCAGCTATGTCCTGACTAGGGTATAAGACAGGGGTGGGCAGCTAGTTTCTATGGGGGGGCATGAAAAATCTGAACTATATTTGGGGGCCGAACCAACTTTACTTAAAATTAAAATGAAACAGTGATGTTATGATTGTTTTATTTTAAACTTGTTAATCTTCACAAATACTAAAGAGTTTTTTTTGCGGTATCTTAAAGATAAGCAACTGATCAACTTTAAAGAAAAAGCTATAAATGGTTTTGATGTTCAAAACTGTCCATGGGCCGGACAGGAGCGGTTCGCAGGCCGTATGTGGCCCTTGGGCCACACTTTGCCCATGTCTGGTCTAAGAAGAGGTAAACCTCATGAAATTGTTCTGTAACCAATACCTTTCCTGAACTCATTAAATCAAGAATGCCCTCCTCTGAGAACAAAGGTTGAGGGTCCTTGGCCATGAGGCCATGTTTTCTCTCCTGGGAAAAGTGATCTGTGCTCTGAGGTGTCACTTCAAGGAGTACACATTGCCCTTTAAAAAAAAAGTTTCCTGCAGGAGATGGCCTTGATTGACATCATTTTGTCTGGGCTTTCCAGGCTTTCCAAGCTAGTTTGCAAAGCCCTGTTGAAAAGTCCACCCTGTCTGTGACCAGAAACCTAAGCCTAAACTTAAGCCTAAATTTAAACCTAAGCCTAAACTTAAGCCTGAGTCTAACTTAACTATTGTACTGAATTTCTGCTGGAGAAAGAGAATTATCTCTACCTTGCAGGAAAGCTGAGGCAGAATATTTTGAGAAAATTAATTTTAGGGGAAAGAGTGTGTGGGGGGAAATGCCTTCTGAGATGATTTTGGCTCAGTCCTTCAATTTCTGAGAACATGTTCTGGTTCATGGCAGTCTAGGATCCAGGTTCTTCTCTTCCGGAGAAAGCAGGAATAAGTAACGGGAGGGGGACTCAGGTGTTAATGATGTACACCCTCAGGACTACTCTTCTTATCCTTTGTCTATGCTTATCCAGAAACATACTTTTTTTAACATTTCTGGAATTGTTTGGAGGTTGTCAATCATTTGAGAAATTACTGTTTCTTTGACTCAGCAAAAATGTGTTCAGTTTTTCCAGTCATATAGCTTTTAAAGGCATGATTTTTGGATTGTTTTACCAGAACTGAATGTGATCCAGGGTGAGTAGGTTCAATATATATATTTAATAGTTGAACAGAAAAGTACATTTTTTAAGACGGTGATGAGAAAAGCTGGATCTTTATGACATTTCATAACAGGAAAATGTATAAATCGAAGGAAAGTTAATTTGGAGGGTTTGTTAATGCTCTTAAAAGATTTCCCAGAATGTCCAGTCTTAAATGATAATTTGAGAAAACAGCGAGGGCCAAGAGCCAAAGGGAGTTTTGAAAAGATTTGGCAACACCAAGATCTCAAAAGGTTATAACTAGATTACCAAAATGTGGAGACTGTTTCCTCATTGTTCATTTCATCTACAATATTGGTCCTTAATAGGAGAGAAGCCTAATACGCTGTTAAAATGGTAAACATGTAATGTGCTACCAAAGCGATTTTTTAAATTGCTTCTATAAATATATTCAGAGTAACACAAAGTCACCAGTTTTTCTGCCATTTCTTGTAGTTATAAAACTACAATCCAAATACTCCTGGATTTTAGCATGAGGAAATGACTAGGCAACCAGTATCATCGTAGAAGCACAACTTTAATGTTGCCATTGTGTACCACATTGACCTTAAATGTCCTCAAATGCATTTGTGGGCCAAGAACTATGGACATCTATCTTGCTAAAGCCTTACAGTTATTCAGCAAAATGAGCAAATATATTCAGTTGGATCTATAGTCGAAACTGTTGTGTGGAATCTGAGAATAGCTTACACTCTATTTTGTCTTCAAGAGGAAGAGAGAGAGAAAAACCCAGTCCATTGTGAATTTTGTTTTCTCTTTTGAAATCAGCTTACACTAGCATTAGTGTGATATGATAATATATGAATGTTGAGATTTGATTGGTGAAAACAGATATGGAGCTTGTTCCTTTTGCTGTGATGCATGAAAACCACCAGATGGAGCTTTCCAGTTGCTGAGCTAGTTAATATTCACTGTCTGCTTCAAAATATGTGCGAGAAAACGGTATGCCATTGTAACATTTTACTGTGCAAAACAAATCTATATAAAGAGCAGCTCATGTCTTCAAGATGTTTGATCAATTCACAACTAATTTGCAAAAAAATACAGTGTTATGAGTAATTTTGTGGCTACACTTATTCAGGTGAATTTGTCCATTGCTCCCAATGAACCTAGAAACATTATAAAGCTGCGCGCCAAACTTATACCTTTTCATAGAATCATAGAGTTGTAAGAAGTTGTAGGTAAATCAAGTCCAACCCTTTCCTCAAGGCAGTAATCCAAACTAAAGTATACCTGGCAGGTACGAATGTAGGTGTAAAGAGAGCAACTAGCCTTTATATGTAAGGAAGATTACTTTTCCTGTAACAAATACAAAAATTAATAATGCGGTTAAGTAATTAAATAACTAAAGATCTAAAGTTCTGAACTGTAATTTCCGTAATTTCTAACAGATATTTCAGATCAGTTTATGAATCAATTAAATAAGGAGGATAGCTCAGTGTCTTAGGTAACTGGCTGCGGAACCACAGGTGAGGAGGTTGGGAGTTTACTTCCCCACTGCATGCGTCCTTGACAAGGGCTAGACTTGATGATCCATATCTTGGGTGTGACAGTTTAACACATCTGGAGAATACCAAGCAGGGTAAATTGCGCTAGACAGTCATAATTTGGCAGGTGGCATTTTCCAAGGAGACTAGGGACAGTGTAGTAGGAATCAGGGAGAATTCTGTTTAGTATACATCTCAGAGTAAACAAACCTAAGCCATGCTTCCAGGACTAAAGTTTGGATTAGAACACAGTTCGCTGGGCACCTTGTGCTTTCTCAAATTTTGCAGTGCAGTTCCTAACTCAAAAAGTATGCTTGACTACATAGGGGGGAAAAAATCATATTTTAGGATTAAATGAATTTAGAAATAGATATTTAGAGAGAAAATATTTTAAAGGTAAATCTCTTATTTATTTATCTATACATGATATATTCTCTATAAATATATTGTTTTTTTAATGTTCTTTTCAGAGAAGGAACACACTGGCTTGCAGCACAAATATAGGTGTTTTGAATATAGAAGAATACATCTATGGCTACCGTTTCAAACAGAGGCATCAGTGAATATGTACTGAGCATGAAATGGTTAGTGTCTGTTAAAGCTTGGGGTGGTATTTTTAGAGGCACATGAATAACTAGGAAAAGTTCAGAGGGGTAAGCTTTGAGGGAAAACAGATAAGGAAACCTTGTCCTGAGGCTGAATTCACCCTCACTGCATCACATGTGGCAGCAATGTTAAAAATTGTTGAGGGAAGCAAAAACGTTTACTAGAATCGAGTGGAATAAATCATAAATTATATAATAAAGTGCACTTGAATACTTTCATAGGGGTGTAAAAGCCTAAGGGCAGTTCAGAAGGCAGGAGAGATACTCCTGTACTATTGATAACAGAGTAAAAACTGCAGTTCTCTACTTTGAACCAGAAGCAAGTATTTTAAAACTTTTCAGTAAGCTACTGCCATGGGTTATGTTCCTTGGTTTCAAGCAAGTTGCATATCAGCAATATGTGGTATATAAGAATTATTGTGCTGGGCCAGAGGTTTACCAGTTTACCTCTTTATGTGTGTCAGTAGCTTATCGGGGCCTAATGGGAAATACGTAGGTCAAATATAGGTCACAGTGAAGGTACTGTCCAGTTTCTGACTGAGATTGTGTAGGAGTGAAACACAGAAATTAGGTTATCTTGGTCAATTCTAGTCTTGTCCTTTCTGGCAACACATTAACAAGTTAATTGATCTAAGATATTTGACCTATTTCTTGGTTTGAGAAATCATCCAACAGATAAAACATTTTGGCAGGGTAACAAAAAGAGTGGTTCCTTGATTTCTTGAATAATTAATTGTCTTGACTATACTAGAACTCCAAAAAATTTAGAGAACATCACAATTGTGGTTTTGGAACCTGGTAAAGAACTAAGAACTTTGAAGCCTGGTAAAGAACTAAGATCATGGCCACTGGTCCCATCACCTCATGGCAAAAAGAAGGGGACGATATGGAGGCAGTGACAGATTTTACTTTCTTGGGCTCCATGATCACTGCAGATAGGGACAGCAGCCACGAAATTAAAAGACACTGCTTCAAGCGATGACAAACTTAGACAGCATCTTAAAAAGTAGAGACGTCACCTTGCTGACAAAAGTCCATGTAGTCAAAGCCATGGTTTTTCCAGTAGCAATGTATGGGAGTGAGAGCTGGACCATAAAGAAGGCTGACTGCCGAAAAATTGGTGCTTTTGAATTGTGGTGCTGGAGGAGACTCTTGAGAGTCCCATGGACTGCAAGGAGAACAAACCTATCCATTCTGAAGGAAATCAACCCTGAGTGCTCACTGGAAGGACAGATTCTGAATCTGAAGCTTCAATGCTTCAATACTTTCATGAGAAGAGAAATCTCCCTAGAAAAGCCCTTGATGTTGGGAAAGACCAAACTCTGGAAGGCAGTGGAAGGAGGGCCTGGCGTGCTCTGGTCCATGGGGTCACGAAGAGTCGGACACGACTTAATGACTAAACAACAACAAAAGAACTTACAGATAAAAAATGAAATAAAAAAAATTAGACCAATCTCATTATTTTGTCATCTTTATAAAGTCTTGGAAATAGTTATTCTTAATGGAGGTACTGGAGTTGCTCCTTATTTCACAACTGGTTGGCTTTAGACCTGTACAGCACAAATCTGGCATTTAACACGACATGTTGAGGATGGCTTTGAACTAAAAAGATCAAAGAGTAACTTTTGTTGACTTCCTGTCTGTAACGCTATTCATCATCAGGTGTTACTGCAAAAATATCTTATAATCTAACCAAGGATTGTGAGAGAACAAAAATTAAAGCAAAATTGCAGGTATTTCATTAATTTCAAGAGCAACACAGCTGATGAAGGAGTCAAAGCAATGGTCTATTCCAGGGCTGTGTACTGGCTCCTATTTTATTTAACATGTACACCACCCATGGAACGCTTTCTCAAGGCACAAAAAATATTGTTTATTTTGGTGATCTCATACTTACTGCTCAGTCAAACAATTTTCAGATGGCAGAACATCTCTTAACAGAGGCATTAGAAGAATCTGGTGCATCTTATGATGGAAACTGACTTAAAGGCAGCCCACTTACATTGAAATATATGCTTTTCACCTGAGAAATAAGCGGGCTTCTCAAAAATATCAGGTTACCTGAAAAGCCACCCATCTAGATCCTTGTTTTGCCCCTAAATAACTAGGTGCCACTCTGGATCTTGTGCTGATCTGTAAGAAACACGTAAGCACTAGTTGGGACGCAAAAGTGTAAATGCTAAGAATGAAAACCTTAGCCCTATGCTATTCCACAGGTGAATACACCAGCCTGGAGTGGAATAGTTCCCATCCATACAAAATGACTGATGATAATATACCTCTAATTAGGTAGGTATTTGTTAAAATGAGAACCAAACCCTGTCATTTTTCATCAACAGGGTTCCACGTAAAAATGACTGTCTTATTTCTCTAGGTACGAGGGAGCTTTCTGCATGTTGAAATCATCTCGCCTTTACTTTGGGGAAGGAAAGAGCTATAGCTATGTGGAATATTTTATTCATTATGTTGACAATGGAGGCAAACAATTAAGGGTGATTATTGATCGGGACTTCTGTACATAGTATTCTTGCATGTAATTTTTAACATAATAATATAAGCCATTCTTCAATAGTTTGAAAATATAAACCTGTCCTCATGGGAAGACTTAATCACAGGTCATTTTCTCATCTCAGCTGCTGTTACCCTTTCAGTGTTAGGCAAACCAAGAGAGGATTATACTTGTTTGTAATGTTGCTTGCTGATATGTTTGTACAGTGCGGTTAAGTATGTACCACTACTGGGGGATTATGCACTGTACTGTACATGTAAAATACTATTTTGAATTGAAGGCCACACATGTCTCAGGAAGGTCCAAATTCACTAGGAAATCTTGCTGCTCAAATGAGACTGAAATCACTGGAGGCTTTGCAAAAGAACTATGTATTTATTTAAAATATTGGCAGGTTGTTTTTGGATGAATTGAGAAGCATCTTGAATAATGTCCATTGCATTCAAATGAGGCAGGATTTCATTATCTGTTTTTTTTTCTCGCAGCTCAGAATGCTAGGGGGTGTTAAGTTCTGAAAAGGCATGCGCTTGACCTTTTTAAAAAGCAAATCTTTCACATATTGTTTAATATTCTGCTATTCCTCTTCCTCCATTATCCCTTTGACAAATGTTCATGGTTACTAAGATCTGCTTCTTTCCAAATATAGCTCCTGTACAAGCATCAAAATAAATGCCATGTGGGAACCATGCTGATTTTGAACAAAAAGGGAAAAAGAACAATGACATAAAATCATGACAGTCATATAGAATGGCCAAAATCCAGTAGTAAATCCCAACTAAAATAGGCCAATTGAATCAATTGAATATACAGTGGGGTCTTGACTTAAGAACGACTTGAGTTAAGAACATTTTGACTTAAGAACCGCTATCATAGGAAAATATTAACTTGACTTAAGTACTTAGATTTGAGTTAAGAACTGAAAAAAAACCACGTGGGAGGCAGGGAAAGTGCAAAATTTGAACTTTCAGTTAACTGTTGGCCAGTGAAAAGGGTGCCTGTCTGCTTCCTCACTCCTCCCAGCGTTTAGAGAGTGGATTGGGAGACAGTCTTCAGACTGCCTGGTACTGTACTGCCTGGACTGTATTTTCTCTGCCTTCCCTGAACCTTTCTTGACCTAAGAAAAAAAAGAAACAAAATATCCCCCTCTAGTGGTCGAAGGCAGAATAGCAGCTTCCCATTAGTTTCTATGGACGGAAAAGAGCAGATACGGATCAAATGGTTTTCAATGCATTCCAATGGGAAATGCAGATTTGACTTGAGAACATTTTGACTTGAGAACCGCCTTCCAATACGGATTAAGTTCTCAAGTCAAGACCCCACTGTATGGAGGAGTTAACTTATCAATTCCCCAGTGATTTAATGGGCCTACTGTAGCTGGAACTTGCTACTAGATGCCAGCCACTTTTTCTTTCAGAAAGGTCAATATCATGCTATTGTTTTAATTTTAGGAACCATCTGCTTAATTTGCTTAATAGGTTATACAACATAGCGAACACTAAATATGTCTACTACTGAGTCTCAAAATAAGCTGTGTGTAGGACTCAGAGTTTAGCCAGACTGGTATAGTGAATAGAACAACCAGTTTTGAATGGGTTCAAATCTGCGTTCAAATACATTCTTAGCAATGAAGCCAATTGACATTATAATCTGTAATCTATATATACCTGTTCAGATATAAGACTCATTAAGCCTCATTGTTGTAAGCCGCCCAGAGGCCTTTGGGTAGAGTGGGTGGCATATAAGTTAAATAAAAAAAAATTAAAGTAAAGGCATGGAACACTTATTCTCAGGAGTTTAGATAGAATAAGAATCTGTGTTATTCTGGACAATTATCAGTGTTGCTTCTAACTTTTACTACATTTAGAGAAGATCACTGAAAAGTTGAATTAAATTAGGCATGGATGTACTGTACTTCAGGTTTGGAAATTATTCAGAATCTGAAGCAAAGGGAAGGTATGTGTCAATTTCTGACCTGACCTGGAGGAAAGCAAGGAAGCCTGGTAAAGGTAAAGGTAAAGGTTCCCCTTGACAATTTTTGTCCAGTCGTGTCCGACTTTAGGGGGCGGCACTCATCCCGCTCTTCAAGCCATAGAGCCAGCGTTTGTCCGAATACAATCTTTCCGTGGTCACATGGCCAGTGTGATTTAGACACGGAACACTGTTTACCTTCCCACCGAAGTGGTCCCTATTTATCTACTCGCATTTGCATGCTTTCGAACCGCTAGGTTGGCGGGAGCTGGGACAAGCAACGGGCGCTCACTCCGTCGCGTGGATTCGATCTTACGACTGCTTGGTCTTCTGACCCTGCAGCACAGGCTTCTGCGGTTTAGCCCACAGCGCCACCACGTCCCAGATGCAAGGAAGCCTGAAGTGGTGCCAACATTGTATCAGGCCTCTCTGAACAACTGAATGTTGCTAGTTTTTAAAAACAAACAAACAAACTTGGCACCAGTGAATCCCAGTCAGAAAATGAAATTCTTTAACATAACCAGGAAGCCCAAAGGAAAAGGAGATTAACAGTTCAAGCACCGATGAAAAGACCAAGATCTCCTGGAAACCTTATGCATGGAACCACTGGGAGGATTCAGACTGACAAGATAAATTCTCTCATCTTCTGATTGGTGCCTATTTCATGTCTTGACAGGGCAAGGGAAACGTGTTAGTCTGGTAAAGATTTCTATTTGTATCACTTTCATTTTTAGCATTCGAGATATTGTCTTCTTTTCATTTAGGCAGCTTCAGATCTCATTTTGCATTGCATATTAGAATCCAATCCAATAAACTGAATGCATCTATATGTGAATGTTCCATGGATGCCTTGAATCTCTCATGTCGGATTTGAGCGGGTTAGGTCAAATTAACATTAGGAATAGGCCATCCCACTATGCCCATTTTGTACTTCCCCTTTTTATTTTTGATGCTGGATTTTTGTAGCAAATTGGCTTTTTCTGTTCTTGGTGATGCCTGTCTGTGTTCCAGATGGGTGGATGGCAAATGCAAGACACAAGTCAGTGATCAGGTACTCTATCCACTGGAGCAGTGAAATTTCTGAAGTGGCAGGATCTATCCATTTATAGCTAAACATATCTTAAACAATTTAAGTCATTTAATAATTTAATATGTAATTAATTCCACATACACTCCTTTGAGTTAGAGGAACTGACAGAAAGACAGACATGCAATCACTATTACTTTGCAATTGCAGTTTCCTTTGCCCTCATAAAAACAGTGGGGACAGAGGCTGAAAGGCTATTTACATGTTACTGAGCTGTATCCTAATTTCACACTTTCCTTGATAGAATATAGCTTTGAAAAAATGGTCTACCTTGCTATAATATACCATGAAGAACCACTCATAAATGCTAAGAACAGAGATAACTATGGTAGCCATAAGTCCATATTAATGCAATTTTTATATTGTGATGGAATTTTGCTTGGGATATGTGAAAGTTTTGTCTTAATTGTTCCTCCAAACCATGAAGAACCTCTGAAAATTTTCATGTGTTCCACTTCGGGGAGAAGTTCCAAATTCATTTCTTCTTTGGAGAATTCTGGTAATAAATGTATAAGGCATACAGCAACCTCCATAAGAAATTTTGCTAGTATATCAAAATACGTGTTCATTTTTCTATATTTCTTTTTGATATACAGTGGTACCTCGTTTAGCAATGTAAATCCATGCAGGAAAAAACGTCGCTAAGGCATTTCGTCGCTAAGCGATTTTTAAGAGCCCATAGAAACGCATTAAAACTTGTTTAATGCATTCCTATGGGCTTTAAAACTAACTTTATGCGAAGATCCTCCATTGCGGTGGCCATTTTCGGTGCCTCTAAAGTGAGGCAACACAGCGGATGGCCATTTTGTTTTCCGGCGGCCATTTTGGAACTGCCAGTCAGCTGGCCGAAAATGGGGGCTTTGTGATGATCGCTTCCCTGCGATCATCGTAAAGCAATTTTTCCCCATAGGGGCCATCGCAAAGTGATCGCTCTGGCGATGGCCAAAACCCCATCGCTAAGCAATTTCATCACTCAATGGAGCGATCGCTAAGCGAGGCACCACTGTATTACCTGGGAAGATTTCCCCCCCTCCCCCACACAAAACACACATTTTCATTTGGATGAAATTGTAGTGGTATCAATAGGGTTTTCTACCTTATAAAGTGGGCACTGGTTAAGTGGGTACCCTCTTAACCTAACCCTCTTCTAACCCTAATTAACGTATTTCCTTAACTGTTTTCTGTAACATTGTACACACCAATGACCTGCATCCGTTTTGCATTGTACAGATGTATATGACTCTATAACATTATCATTTACATTTGGTTCCACAGGAAAAGTGGTCTTATAAACTACCACTGTGTCTTTATCAATTGTCTTCCTCAGCATTGATTGGCTAATAAGAACAAATAAATACTGTACATGAGCTCCTGCTCAGAAACTAGCTATGCCTGGACAATATGAACTGCTTAAGAAGAGCAGTTGCACTGTTTTAAATGAAACATTTAAATGAAGTGCCGTGTTACATGTAAATGAGTTTGAGAAGTCAATACTGAGTACTAATATATGAAGATTAGATGTTTCTCAGGGATATAATAGCACTATTATCTTTTTGTCCTCTCGGAATTGGCTTTATACTGCCACCCAGTGGCAGATATATTCTCTATGCAAAGAAGGGCCCTTTCTATGAGATAAAGCCAATGTTGGGAAGCAGTGAGCTCATGAATCAGAGAGAGATTGGTCATTTCCATTTCTCACATATGGACAGGGTAAGTAGAGATAGTTGCCCCTAATATATAACCAGTAGAAAAGTCTGGAAATAGATTCCACTCCCACTCCCACAGTTAAGCTACAAAGATTTAAGGAGGCCTTCTCATACTTAAATCAGCTATAGCAACCAAGAACATACTTCTGGTTTTGTAGGGTTTTTATTTTACAGTGAGAAACATTTACTTTCTTCCGTATTCTAGAAATTCCTGCTTTCAGTCCACAGATTTCCAGAGCAAGCTTACAGTATAATCATGAAAACATGAGCAAAGTCTTGATGAATACCAAGCTTCATTTACTTGTATATACATATATTTATCATAACCAATTAATCGCTGGTTTAGCTTGCTTCAGAGTCATTGTTGCCATCTGGCTAGCTCCTATTTACTTTTTTAAAAAAAATTCAACATTGACAGTTTACAACCATAGTAAATCTCCTGGCACGCAGCCAGGTTTCTTGTCTATCATTACCATCCAGTGGTGTAGGGTATACCACTAATGATACACTATCATCCAGTGTGTTACACTATGGAAACTGAGAAACCATGAGGCAGTGTGGTGGAAAGGGGGCAGAGGGAAGGACAGAACTTTGAACAGCATCTCATCAGCAAATAGAAACAGTACTTAGTTGTGTAACTATTCTTAACTGGATCATGTCCTGCCCACATACATCATGTTTTAAACTTTTGCAGTTGAAACAATATAGAGGCCTGCCAAATTGGAATTTGAGGTCAAATCTGTGGTTTGCTAGTGCAGCCCTGAAGTAGAGGTAGACTCCCACTCCCATACACACACATGCTCATATCATCAGTCTGCAGTCCAAAATACTATAAGACCTGTGGTACAGTATGCCTGTATACAAATCATACATGCAGACATATCTCAGAGCTTGTAATTGAAATGGCATTAGTTGACAGTAAATATGGGAAGTTGGAGTGGAATCAATGGGCAAGCGAGAGGTCGAACAACCACCAATGGATCTTGCAGAAGATTTTGGAGCAGATTTCTTTCTCAAAGTTTCACGTTTCTCTTGCAAATGAATTGACGTAGACCACTGGTTCTTAACCTCGGGTTACTCAGGAGTTTTGGACTGCAACTCCCAGAAGCCTTCACCACCAACTGTGTTGGCTGGGGTTTCTGGGAGTTGCAGTTCAAAAACATCCGAGTAACAAAGGTTAAGAACCACTGACGTAGACTACAGGGCTTTTCCAATAGCACCCCATCTCCCCAGCATAATGCATGCTTGAGTAGGAATAAGGGTTCTGCTCCCAAGCCATCTGTTCTATTGGCTGTGCTATTACAGAGGCTAACCATTCAGTGTTAATACGAAGAGATTCTGTATTCACTTTTCATTCCAGAAAGAAACGTTGCCGATCAGCTTGCTTCTTTCATGGAGAAGCCCTATGTGCATACCATTTCATTGAAGCCATTGAGGTGATGTGTGTTTTGTGTTAGATTTGGACTTGAGAAATTGAAGTCCTTGTCTCCAACGAGCCATGAAAGTTTCTCTACCTCAGTCTCACTTATTTCATGATATTGTGAACTTAAGGTGGAGAAAAGGCATGTACATCACCTTGAGATCATGCAGGAGAGGCAGGGTGTAAGTACAGTGGTGCCTTGCAAGATGAAAAACCCGCAAGACGAAAGTGTTTTGTGATCGTTTTGCTGACTCGCAAGACGGTTTCTTCTATGGCTGTGCTTTGCAAGATGATTTTTTTTCCCCACAAGACCGATGCCTTGCAAGACAAAAATAATTCATTTGTCTTGTGAGGTTTCCCATAGGAATGCATTGCAGTGCATTCCTATGAGAAACCACTTTTTGCAAGACGAAAATTTCGCAAGACGGTGCTACTCGCGGAACGAATTACTTTCATCTTGCGAGGCACCACTATATAACAAGTAGAGAGGAAGAGAGCCAGTCTGGGGTAGTGTATTGAATATCTGACTATGGCATCAGAGACTTGAGTTCAAATTCTCACTTAGACATATAAACCTATTGGGCATTTGGCACGCCTTGAACATTTTATGTATCTCAAAACCCCTTTTAGACTTATTATGAGTTAGAAGTGTATTGGCAGCACATGATACGTACGAGAGGGATGGATCATACTGCATTAACCTTTGCTTCCACTGTCTTACTGTATCCAGTGTTTGTTTTGACTTTCAAAGATTAAAATCGTTTGGATGCAGGTTGTTTGCAGGATCACTTGAATGTCTCCAAATTTATGTCAAGCCGAAGTCCATAGATAATGCCTTGCCATTACAATCTCTAAGCTTGTTGTATAGTAGAGTTAACTGGTGCCTGACAGAACCATTGTCCCTGATTACCTCCCCTAGGACATTCCTGCCTAAGAGATAGATGGGTGGCTCCATCTGTCATTTGATTTTCCTTGCTTTCTTTGGCTTTTAACATAAATGTTTTTATTATATGTGCAGTCTTTTATCAGCTGTGTTATTTTTGTTCTTTGGGTTTTGAGTTTGGCTTATTTTAATGGATGCCTCCTTAACTTTTAAAAGCATTGCTTTATGATTTTCTTTAAACGTCTGCTATTGAAGTACATGTTTTCTTTTGTGTGTTGCCTTGGGAAGACTGCAGTACTCAAAGGCAACTAAGAAATACAATAAACAGACCAAGAAATAAAAGGCACAACTTCCCTGAACAAAATCCGATTAGTTGACTCCCTCCAAAATCAATCAAATCGCATGCTTCTTCTGTAGCTGAAACAAACCTAAGGGGACCATCCCAAAAGGTAATGAGTTTGGGATTTTATAATATAATGTAATTCAGAGGTGTATCACCTGTGGGAGGATTAGGAATACACAAAAGCCTTTTATTCTGCCAGAAAAATCCTCTAATGTCAGCAGTGATCATAGAAGCATAGAATAATGAAGTTGGAAGGAGCCTATGAGGCAGTGGAGGGAAACCTTTTTCGGCTGGAGTGCCCAAAATGAGGGGGTGGGGAAGAAACCAGTGGCTGCCGTGCTGCCCAGAAGACCAGAACCGGAACAGGAAGTGGCAGTTTCAGGGGGAACCATGGGGATCGACAGGAAGTTAAAGGAGGAATCATGGGGACAGACAGGAAGTTAAAGGGGGAATCATGGGGACGGATAGGAAGTTAGAGGACCCAGGTATTCAACCAAAATCTGAGCCCATTGTTATGTGTTCTACAGTCAGGGATTATCGAGAAGAGCTCCTGTCCCTCCTCTGCATGACAGCCTTTCAAGTATTTGAAAAGTGTTAGCATATCCCCACTGTCTTCTTTTCTCAAGGCTAAACAAGCCCAGTTCTTGCAGTCTTTCTTCATAGAGCTTGGTTTCCAGCCCCCTGATCATCCTTGTTGCCCTTTCTCTGAATTGTTTCAGTTTGTCAGCATCCTTCTTGAAGTGCAGTGTCAACTGGACACAGTACCCAAGATGAGGCCTAACCAGTGCTGAATAGAAGGGGATAGGTACTTTGCGGGATTTGGAGACTATATTTATGTTAATGCAGCCTAAAATACCACTTGCCTTTTTTGTAGCTACATCACACAGTTGGCTCATTTTCAGTTTGTTATTTATCTATGATGATTTCAAGATCCTTCTCGCTCATAATATTGCTGAGCCAGGTATCCCCCTTCTGCTAGCATGTGTCAGAGATCTGCTCACAGAAGGATATGATGGCAGGCCTGCTCTTTCAGCTTGAATCTGTCAGCAGAAATAGCAAAAGGTGTTGGGGAGTGGACGTGCAGGGTGGAGAAGGGAAATTGCTCCATGTCTCCACCAACCAGAATCACAATCATAATGCTGACACAAAGTTTTTTGTTGTCATGTGCCTCCAACTCAAAGCAACCCTATGAATGAGCATGTTCCAAAATGTTCTGTTGTCAGCTGTTCTGCACAGCTCTTGTAGACTCAAGCCAGTTGTCTCTGGTGGAAGTCAGTCCATCTCATATTGGGTCTTCCTCTTTTCCTGCTGCCTTCAATCTTTTCCAGAATGATTGTCTTTTCCAGAGAATCTTATCTTCTGTTGAGCTGTCCAAAGTAGGACACAGCCTCTGTTTATGTTTTTTTGCCTCCAGAGATAGTTTAGGATTAATTAGATCTAGGATCCACTTGTTTTTCTATGTAGCTATCGAGGATATCCGCAAAGTTATCCTCCAGCACGACATTTCAAACAAATCAATATTTTTTCCTGTCAGTTTCCTTAACTGTCCAGCTTTCACACCCATACATAGTGATCAGAAATACAAGAATGTGAATAATCTTGCTCTCCATTGACACATAACAGCTAAGCCTCATAAATGTCCAGAAATAGTGAATTTCTAATTTAGAAACATGCCCTCTATCATCCAAACACCTTTTCCATCAGGCCCAGCTACGATGGCCGTCTTCCTAATACCAGCAACTTCAGACATCTGACCGGCTATAAAACTGTTATAATAATGTTGCCTGCATACAACTGCTATCCACTCCATATAATAATTATTACCATGTTATTGTAATGAGTGCTGCTTTTAATAGGCTTGTTTTTACTTGATTAGTTTTCATTATATTTTATATGTATTTCATCACTGTTATGCTCCTTGGCCATTATATTTATGGAAACACAGGATATAAATTTAATGAATGAAATAATGATATTAATGTATTTTATTATAAATTAAATGTATAGTCAGTCACCTTTCTGACAGAAAAACATCCCCATGATGCTCATAATCATCATGAGGTGGGATCTATAGGCTGTTTGTTCCTTTATCAGAGTATGAGGCATCATCAGGGATGCTGGCAAGTCTTTGGTGCCAAGTCCCAAGTCTGAGTCTTTGGTACCAAGTCCCAAGTCTGAGTCTTTGGTACCAAGTCCCAAGTCCAAGTCTGAGTCTTTGGTACCAAATACCAAGTCTGAGTCTTTGGTACCAAGTCCCAAGTCCAAGTCTGAGTCTTTGGTACCAAATCCCAAGCCTGAGTCTTTGGTACCAAGTCTCAAGTCTGAGTCTTTGGTACCAAGTCCCAAGCCCAAGTCTTTCGTACCAAGTCCCAAGTCCAAGTCTGAGTCTTTGGTACCAAATCCCAAGTCTGAGTCTTTGGTACCAAGTCCCAAGTCCCAAGTCTGAGTCTTTGGTACCAAGTCCAAGTCTGAGTCTTTGGTACCAAGTCCCAAGTCCAAGTCTGAGTCTTTGGTACCAAGTCCCAAGTCTGAGTCTTTGGTACCAAGTCCCAAGTCCAAGTCTGAGTCTTTGGTACCAAGTCCAAGTCTGAATCTTTGGTACCAAGTCCCAAGCCTGAGTCCAAGCAATTGGTTCAAAGTCCTGAGTCCCAGGCACCAAGTCTGATTCTCTAAAAACAAGTGTTTTTCACCAGAAAAAAGGGAGGAGTAGGTGGGTTCTAAGTTGTGAGTCAAGTCCCAGCCATTGGGAAAAACAAACTAACTAAGTTAAGTCACTGATGCAACCTGAGTCTGACTTGACAGCAAGTTTTGTAACCAGAGTCCGATCCCTGGGCCTCATCAGTATCTATTATATGATACATTCCAGATGTTGAACCAAGTTGGTCTACTGCAAGAAAACCAACCAGATCCCCAAGAACCTTAAAGGCTAAACTAATATATTTCATATAAATTACATCAGCTTTTGATCCCAGCTGTTACATTCAGGAGCCTGTCCCCTCAACATCATTGGGGTCATACTGGAACACAGTTAAAAAAAAAGAATCCATGTATGGCCTCATTCACTTAAGGGGAATGATGGCAGCACTGTCATGAATGAGACATCAGTACAATCCGTGTCTAGTCAGAAGGAAGCCCCACTGATTTCAGTAGAGCTTATTTCTGGGTAAGCAGAGACAGGATGGCAGCCTGTGAAAGATTCCTCTAGTAGACTGACTGGTTTCTTTCTCCTGAGTCTGTATGATGGAATGACCTGACTATGTCTCTCAGCATCTGAGGAACAGCCTGTCACTTTGAAGAGAAGAGGCTTTCTTTGCCCTTTCCATCTCAGTGCATCTGAGCATGTTAAAGCAAGGGAATATTATGGGGAAAAGATATGACAGGCATCTCACGTCTCCACGATTGTTAGGCACCCAAGATGAATTATGGGCCTGTCGGCAGATTTAACTCCCAACTTCTGAAGGCAAACTGACTCTAGCCAGCCAACAAAATGCAATAAGTCTCAGAAATGCACTGCCTGGAATATCTTTAGGCTACAATGAAATGGAAATGATTAAGAATAAATAAAAGGTCAGAGCAGAGCAATGCAATTCTTGTGGATAATTTTGCGACTAGGAGGCCGTAGCTGGTATTAAAAAGGGAAACAGCTTTAGTTGTATCTTCAGAGTTTTCGAAAGCCCTGGCATGATATCACACAAAAGGTAGTTTTAAGGTTGGTTGGGAGAACGGCTCGCAGAACAGAGGAATACACATCAAGCTTTAATATGTGTGTTTTGCCTTTTTATTCTTTTAAAAGTGGGTCACATTTTGTAAGCGCATGTGCCTGCCAAATTCTTGTTTCCTTCTTGAGAAGGGATTTACCTTTCCGGGCTATATTTAGCAATGCAGTGTGGTGGTTCTTGCTTCAATATTTACAATGTCATTGCATATTCCTTCTACATTCTGGCAGATATCAAGGTAGAGGAAAGGAAGACATAATAAAGGCAAAAGCAACCAATGTTATGTTGCAGAGATTTGAATTTCTGGTAAAACTTCCTTTTGCTATGCAAAGTACTGAGACCCACAGAGGGAAATAGATATAAGTTCCCCAGAATACACCCCTTTCTCATTAAATGAGAAATGAGCTCAAGAAAGTCCCTCTCAGTCACACAAGCCAAAGACAATATGTGAGTCTGAAGATAAAACTTCAACCTGTTATTGTGTCTTTTCCCTGTAGACAAGAATGTCTAAAAACTTAGCCACAGAAGTTGCTATGGCTAGGTTTTTGAGCAGAAGTAAACAGCTTTATGCTTTTGGAGGGCAAATCCCAGAATTCACCAAGCAGCATGGCCACCGGCAAACCGCTAACCACAAATTATCTGTCTGAGTTTAGGCTGAGTTATATTCTGAGTAGATGCAGGGACCTTTAGTACAATGCTAATATCCTCTGTACTTGAGGAAAATGTACTTCCTTTTCCAGACCATTATAACTAGGGGGAAGATTTCTATGACATGTTATATTTTCTTTGCAACCTACATTTGAACCTATAAGCAAGTTCAGACATGCTTGTGAATAAATAAATAAATAAATAAATAAATAAATAAATAAATAAATAAATAAATAAATAAATAAATATAACAAAGCATGGTGAAAAGTGTGCCCATAAGTACACATTTAGCAGGTAAAGTAAATTGAGAAATGAAAGACTCCTTTCACTTTGATAAGACATCTGCATAGCTTGCAGGTGTTGAAGAGACATGCATACAATGTCCATAACATTGAAGATTTTTTTTTCTAGTTAGGAACTTAAATGATACTTGTTAAATCAGTTGTTCTCCTTGATTTAGGCTGTCTCCACTTTGTGGGGCAACTTGCCAAGAAATCTGGAAGCCCCTCCAAGATTCCTCATTTTCAAGTTAGAATAAGATACGCTTGGTCCAGGCCCCATAGTGGGCAAGGAAAGCTGTAGCACTTGGGACTGGTTTGCTATGCCCCTGGAAAGAAGTGCTGGAGGCCACCATGATGGAGGCCTGTCATGTTTGGTTAATATAGGAATGGAGGCAAGAGGGCCTATATGTTCTCCCTGTCAGGACATCAGCCCTTTTCACATCAGCTCAACTCTCTCCTCTGCCTCAGAGACAGTCCAAGCTTAGCTGTTCACTTCAAAGCCTAGCAGAAGGTTTTGGCCTGGGTCACTGGACTGGTGTATTGAATAAAAGGTGGCCGGAACCTTTTTGCCTACCCTGCATGGAATCTTTCATGGCTTTATGGTCATAATTTGGGGACAGGACCATGGTAAAACAGTTGACCACACAGGTGGAAAACTATTTGGAAAGTATAGGTAGGAATAGTGAGTTCTCAGGGCACTAAGGGGTAAAAAGGAGGCTTCACACACTAGTATCTACGATTGCATCACTCAGAGCTAATCTGGGGAGCAAGCTCTGAGCCCAGAATGAATCACAGCCTCCTTTAAATCTTGGTATTTGAGGTAGAAACCCGGAGAGTCTCTGCAGAGTGGAAAGTTGGCCAGTGTTAGTCTTTGTGGAACAACAATGCATTGGGGGCTGGGGGGTTACCCTGGAAGGCACAGGAAGTAGCTGAGGAGAATGAGCTGAATATCAGGGGGGGGAAATCCTGACTGTTAGAGCAGTACAATGATAGAACCAATTACCTTGGGAGGTGGTGAGTACTCCAGTGCAGGAGACATGAAAATCGGACAACCATTGGTCAGATATACTTTGATTTGGATTCCTGCACTGACTGAGCAGACAATAGGACTTGATGGTCATATAAGCTCCCTCTATTAATCTATGATTCCAGACACTGCCAGACTTTCTTCACCAAAGGAGGTCTTGCTGTAAACGTTAATTTAATTAATTAAATGCTTAATAAAGTTATGGATCACCTCCTGTGTCTCACTCCTTTATTTCTGAAGGTAGGGGAAGAGATTGGTAATTTTTATTGTCAGTATTTCTACAATTTGTTTGATTCAGAAGAAGAAACTGCAGTCTCAATATGTAAGAAAATAAGTTTTCCTTTATTTCAACTGAAAATCGCCCAATATGTTTTGGCCTGAATTTATGGCCCTACGTTTTTTAAAAAAATGTAAAAATAGTAATGTGTTGTCCCACTTTTTTGTTTCCCTCTTTTGTTTTACTTTGTGCAGCCCCTGAAGAGGGTCATAAATTCAGGCTGAAATGCATTGGGCAATTTTAAATTGAATTATAGAGAGATTTATGTTCTTACATCCTGAGACTGCAGTTTCTCCTTCAGCGTCTGATTGTTGGATGTACCAGTTCCTTTTGTTACTTTTCTATGATTTATGTGCACTATTCCGCTGAAAAACTAGTATCCCTTCACTTTGAGAAGCAAAACATGTGTACAGAAAGCACAGAGAGACTGAGCAGATTGTTTAAAAAGAGGCAAATAACCTCCATGAGCCTGACCAGATTGGTCATTCTTGGTATGGGGTGGATTGATCTACAAAGGGTCTGCTGAAATCAGAGAAAGGAGCAATATGCCATTTGGCATACTCTCCCCATTCCAGTAGCAAATGTCCCCTTGTAGCCTGGGACCTTCATCAGCTGTCCATTAAGCACTCCTGGATAATCTTGCAGAGGGTCAGGGAAAGGGAAAGTACTTTTTCCCTTGCTTCTATCTTCCTCTGCCCCCTGTGTTCTATCTTCTCTATTCCCTCACTCCCCCACTTCCATTCCCTTCTTCCTCTTCTTCCCCCACTGTTGCTTGGAATCTGCAGCCACAATACTGAGGCTGCTGGAAGGTGCTTTCTCCTGGCTAAACAGAGCATGCCCAAAAGAATGCATGCCCTACTTCTGGACCAGAAATGTGCATGACAATGCATAAAGAGGAAGGATGACTTGATCTGAATACAAATACAAGTGGATGTGGACTTTTTTTTTTGAGCAAAATCATGCCTTTAACAATTTGTAAACATTATATGTGTGCTAGTGTGGAAAATCTCCCAGATGCTTCCAACCCTTAAAATGCTGTTCAATAAAGCAGCAGCCATCATCAGTGTTCACAATTTGCTTTAGCTGTGTTAAAACATTATTTTGTGAACAAACATTGTTTTTATTGCCTTGTGGAAGATTTTTCTTCTCTTGCTGAGACTTTGTTTTTGAAAAAGCCCTGCCTGGTTGCAGTAGAATAATTTACAGTAGAATAATTTTGCAATTCCTCCCCTGTTGCATGTGAAGTCAAAACAAGCGAGGATTTACGTCCTTACTTCTAGATAATGTTCATTGCTTACAAAGTTTGAGTAAGTGTGTGGCTTGGTCTGCATGGCAAATAAACCTCCCAGTACTCTGTCTATTCCCTCAATAACAGAAGAGCTCAAGAAAGAACAAAACATGGACATTTCTGATGTTCTAAAACATGGGCTTCAGTCCTGCAACCAAACACCTGGGAATATTCTTGACTAAATTTAATGAGACTGACTTTTGGTTAGACATGAAAAGGATTCACACTGTTAACCTGAGCCTCTGTTCAGCTCCTGAACATATTTCAATGCTACATGTGTAGGTGTAAGTCATGACAACCTATAATGTAGACTGTCTCTGAACATGCAGGAACAACTTTCTCTGTTGGGGCAAATTCCCAGCAAAACTTGAAGCGGATGTAAATATCTTCAGCGTGTGACCTCTAAGAAGGCTTTCCTCATTTTTGACAAATGATTTCCTTCCATGTCCTTAACGGATAGGTGAAGGATTAATTATACTTGGTTTTATGCTAGCTCAGAATCTTGTGAAAATGTTACATTTTGATTTAGGCTTCAGAAAGAAAGGGACAGTAATACTGTAAGCCTTTTCCCAAGATAACTGGGACTTAAATACCTTTTGGTGCCACTGACAGCATTCTCTTCCTCAACCAGGATGAAGCAACATACTTTCTGTAGCTGTCGTAAGGCAGGCAGCCATTGGAGTATGGTGCTCCGTTTGAAATATTGGCAGAGGACAGGCTCATCCTTTGTCGGTTGTCTGTTCTTTTCTGGTCAAATTTAAAAAGCAAGTACCATGAGGAGGAAGGCCAGGGGCCTTGAAATTGCTTGTCAGCACTTGCACCTAGGCAAAAGATTGAGCAGAGACACATCCAGCAGTGATTTATGAGTAGAGTAAGCTCGCTGAATCAGAGGGATTTTTCTGAGTCAACTTCTCCATGTGTTCCATTGATTCAACCAACTCTAGTTGCGACTTATTGCTGGATCTCAGCCATGGGTTGAAGTCCGGTTGCTCAGTACTGTAAGTTACAGCTAAAGAAGGCCTATTGAATCAGTGGGGATTTGGAGAGTCGGCTCCTTAATAAGTTTAATTGACTCAATGGCTCTACTGTAGTTGCAACTTAATACACAAAGCATCAGAATTTCAGCCCCTGGTGACACTGTGGTATTTCTGTTTAAACAGTACCAGGTCTTTCTGGATTTGCATATGCATTACATATGCTCTTCTCTTCTCTTCTCATCTCTCTTATGGTCTTCTCTCTTCCTTTTTTGCTGATACAAGTAGTCTGTTTTGGAAATGTGTGATGTGCCACATGATAGTGTGCCTTGTCCATGAGTGGGTTATAGAAGTTGAGAAAAAATGTGGTTGTTCCATGTTTTAATGAGAGCTTGCCTAACATACTCTTCCCAAACACATCCATCATAGACAGCACTTCAGTATTTGCATTTTTTAAAAACTTGTGGTGCTGTTTGAAAATAAGTGCATAAAACAGGGTACATTAAAGGAAAGCATGCACAGAATGTGTTGATATGCCTACTGCATTACATATGGGGAAACAGCTTGCAAAAATGCCAGATCCATAACTAGTAATTTTGCCTCTAGGAATGAGCAGCAACATCTCCAATGCCACTCTGATGATGGGTCACAAGATTCCCCTGAAGAAAAAAGAGGAGGATAGGGGCCATTCCCCCCAAAAAGGAAGAGAACGTTTATAGACAAGGGAAAGAGAAAATGAATAAGGCTGGGAGGTATTGCGGTTTATTTTCCTAAAAACCACCAAAGGATTCACCTCTGGATTTCAGTGCCATCTAAATGTTGATGCCTTGGCACTCCTTAAGGTCACAATAATAATTTTTAAAAAATCATATATTGGGCAAAAATACAAAAATCCATGCAAGATACATGTGCATAAGAATGTATACAGATTTTCACACGTGTTGTACAGTACTTGATTCCACTTGATTCCCAAGAAGCTTCAAGTAGAATTAAATGAATTTATACCCAGGGTGGTGGTTTCAGGGAGGAGAAACTGAGTGAAACCGCAAGAAACAAAGCTAACGAATGTGCAGAAGGTCTTTAAAGGCCAGTGCTTGATAGGGATGGGGACTCAAGTTGCAGGACTCAAGGTCAAATCGGACTCAAGTCCCACCAATGATTTGACTCAGACTTGGCTCAGGTTTTTTCTCCCTCAATGACTCAGACTCGTGGCTTGGAACCCACCCACCTCTCCCTTTTTTTCTGGGAAAACCAATCTTGTTTTTAAAAGTGATTCGGACTTGATGCTTGGGGCTTGGGATCTGATGCCAAAGACTTGAATTTGGACCCAAACACTCGCCAACAGTAATTTCATATATTCTTCAGATTAGACTGGATTGTAGTGGATTCTTCATAACCATTGATTTTGAACAGTTATGAAGTAGTTTTGGGTTTTGCTCTAGCTTAAAACAGCTGTAACATGTGTGGAAGAGAAACACATATACAGCTGGAGGTATTTTGAAACGTTTTACTGAACCTGTTCACATGACCGAACAATAAAACTGGATTAACAAATGGTGAAATAGCTTCCCTATGCTATAAGGTGTGCTGCTTCAGTAGTTATTTGAAAAAATGCATCTGTTTGCATCTGTCTAATACTACATGGTAAGATGCGGTAAGGAACCATATATGCTGATCTGAGTACTGGGCAGAAAGATGGGATATAAATATAATGGAGATTTAAATAAACAGAACCTTATTGTGAGTGCATTTTGGGACATCTGTGGAAAGCAGCAGAAGAGGACTCGTGAGTAAACGCCCTATCTACTTGGACCAAGCAGAATGGAGAATAAAGAAAGGAATATAGCTCACATGGTGAAGACTGGATAAAAACGCTAACCAAATAAAATTTTCAAACATACCTAAGTCATAATTCTAGCCTTCCTCGTTACCTTAAATGCAAGTCCCCTTGTTCAATGCAAGCAATGGTTTTGGAGATATTCAGAGGAGAACCTTTCTGTATGCCCTTTTCTGTGCCCTCTTTGTTTGTATTTCATGTTTGGATAATCTCTTAGTGCTCTTACGGTGGTAGGAGAGAAACTGATGAAGAATGAAATCTCATCCGATATCAGGAGTCATGATAGAACACAGTGCAAGAGATGATCTCTAACCTTGTGTCCACATAAACTTTAATAAACCTTGCCTCTCTAAGGTAATAGAAGGCTTTAAATGATGCCAGGATCTGGTTAAATAAAGGAAGGATATTGAAAGCTGTCTTGCACTGAATAGAGCATAAGCATGCACAAGCCTCTAATGCTTGTGGATGCATGTGACCAAGTCAGCGCAAACCTGTAATTCTTGTGACCGGCTGTGACTTTTCAGAGTCTTAGGTGGAAATATTTCACATTTTTTTAAACTTAAGGAACACTTCTAAGATAGCTGAGAGCTGGCTGAGCTGAGAATGGGCCAGCTAAGGGATGATGAAGTTTGGATAATGGACCATAGCTTGGTCCATTCCTCACTCTGCTTCTCCATTGCGTCTTTTTTGGCCCTTCTGCCAACAGATCTTACCCAGAAGAGAATTTCTTCTGGCACATCCAGTTGTGCTGCAGATCTCAGATCAGCAAGATGGTGTTAATGGCACAAGAATTGTTGGGCTGCTTCCCATTGTAGACCTGCTACAGCTGGCCTATCATTAAGTTTAGATTGGACTGTTAGTGAGCATTCCTCTACACATTTGCCTGAGTGTAAACTCTCCCCATACTTTGAACATACTTCTGAGTAGAACTAAGTCTGGTAAGGGGGGAGTGATGTGGGCTCCACCATAAGGTGACACAATCCATCAGTATGAATGAGAGCTTGGAAACAACATGTTAGATCCTTCTTGTAAATGTTAAATTTTTGCAGGAAGGATGCTTTTAATATTTTTAAAGGAACATTTTGAAAATACTGTAAAGTTAAATGTTAAAAATGCTGCTTTCAAAACCTTGTTCTTTAGATGCATCACTTGACTTGTTCTCCTGTTAACACAAAATGGACAATTTAAAAATTAGTGCTAAATCAAATCTGTTATTTTCAGGACCTGTTCTCAATTTTGCCAGGCTTTTTCTGCATCCCACATATAATCTTTTTCTTTTCCACATGAGGCTGTGAGACACATTTTGGTACATTTTACCTAATGAGTTCATTCATTTACACATTTTATCCTAATGTACACGTTCATCCACACCTTTTATTTAATTACGCACATATCCTATTAACTAGAGTGTTCTTTTTAAATTGTATGTCTTTAGCTGTTAACTATTTTATAATGTGCATACAGCTTTTAATTTCTCCGAGACACCCTGTAAACCTTGCAAATATACATTTCTTCTCACATAAAATCTCAGGAGGTGCAAAAATGCTATTTTTTTACAAGATTCCTGAATCCAGTAAAATACATTCCCAGATAAGTAGTGTAATGGCAGTGCGCATTATAGACAGTGAGAAGTGTGTTAATCAGTTATCTGTGTGTATGTTATTTGAGTGATAGGTTGTATATGAATATTGCAGTATGTGGATTGTGTACATTTGTGTGCATGTGTTTATGCGAACGGGAGAGTATGTGGGAGAGCTAAGGGGACTTGTACAAACATAAGTCATTCACTGTTGAATATTTTTTGCCCCTGAACCACAGTTTCCTTTCTAGCTTGAACTTGGCATTTTCCTGTTTTAATAGTGCAGCGCTATGCACATCTACTATTAAGCTCAACAGGTCTTTTGCCTACACATGTCTATAGATCTGCAGCCTAAATTAACATAATCATATTCTTGTTGGCTGTTTCAGAAGCCATTCCAGTTATTCACCCCCTAATATTAATAAAGCCTATACTGTGTTGTACCACATTTCATATTGCATTTCAAAGTGTGTTTCTAACAATAAGTAATATGTTGTTGTTGTTTTTTAAAAAATATCCAATTATAGCAAAGTGTTTTGTTTTAATGCGCCGTTATTTTCCCCCCTTCATTAATCATTCACAATTTACAGCAGTAATTCAACAAAGTCAACACATCCTAAACACTAATGGTAGAAGTGTTGTTTTCCTGAAACTTGTTAGGCTTGCTGAACAGTGGTTTCTGTTTTGAACACAGCATTAAAAACTTAGTTGCACCCCTTAAATTACTGCTAAGTAATTAAATGAGAGACAGAAAAACATAATTAAAGTTTTGTTTTCATTTGTGTTTTCTATTATTTTCACACACCCAGGGTAAATTATTCGTTCTGGGTGTGGATTTCATTGTAATTTCATTGCATCAATAGCAGAATCATATGCCCTTAATTATGCAGATAGTACATAAAAGAAGAGGAAAATAGAGTTCTCTTGGGTTTAGAAATTCCTATTAGCAAACAGTACAATTGAATATCCACTTATAAAGGAGTGTTTATACGTGAATCAATTGAAGACAAAGCTGTGCCCCCCTTCAGAGCAGCAGCACAGATGTTCCATTAATATCTACATATTGTTTCAAATCTATTTCAATAATCACAAGTTGCATGCTTTTTTAAAAAAAATAATAATTTCCCAATATGGAAAAAGTTGCACCCTGCTATTACTCTTGTTAGAAATTATTTATCTGGAGATAAAACACTGGTCTCACACAGTGAACTCACACACAAACACATACCCACACACCCATACACACACACACACACACACACACACACACACACCATGTCTGCCCCATCAAATTAGCCCAATGTCTAGACCGCTGTCATTTGCCCAATTAATACAGTCCTCATGGATTTCTCAGTACACATTAGTGTACACTTTCTCAGTACACTAATCCTAAAAATGCCAGTGATGTGGAGTGTGGCCTGTTAAAAATACAGATCAATGACCTAATAAAATATGTTTAATTACTGGGGTTAAAATGCAACTAAATTCTGGATAAGTGAAAATTTATGCATGTATGTTATTTCAAATTAACCGAGCATAAAATTGCACCATCATGCAAGCAGGCATACATTTCATAATCACATCCTTGGGTTGTTGTGGTGTGTTTGCACACTTGTACAGTGACAGTATGGTATGGTGCACACACTAGTGTGAAACAGGGATGTTGGCAGGTTAGGGGGTCTGAGTCTAAAAACCTGCATTGGATTCTCAAATCCCTATTAAAAATGTTTTTCCTAGAAAAAAAGGGGAGTTTGTGTGTGGAGTGTGTGGAGGATATACAGTGATGCCTCGCTTAACGGGCACCCCGTTTAACAACGAATCCGCATACCAATGAAGATTTTGCGATCGCTTTTGCAATCGCATTGCGATGTTCTCTATGGGGAAAAATTGCTTTGCGATTTTTCCCCATACATTCCCCCAGCTGACTGGTGGGGGTAGGTGTTCCCGGCCCTTCTCCAGCGGCGGCGGCAACGGGGGTGAGGGGGTGGCTGGGGGAGAGCCGGGAGGCAGGGCAAGGCCCGGGTGTTCCCGGTGGCCCTCGTCCCGACATCTGCAGCGGCGACGGGGGTGGGGGTGCTCTCCTCACGAGCCCTCATGAGCCCGCTGCCTAAGGATGCCCGGTGTCTCCTTGGCTGTCGAGCGTGCGTGCGCTGGGTGGATGGCCTGCCCCTTCCCACCCCGGGCGGCTGCCTCCGAGCCCTCGCTCGCCTGCCGCCCAAGGACGCCCGGTGTCTCCTGGGCTGGCTGGCTGGTGGGTGAGCACGCGTGCGCCAGGTGGATGGCCTGCCCCTTCCCGCCCCGGGCAGCTGCCTCCGAGCCCTCGCTCGCCTGCCGCCCAAGGACACCCGCTGTCTCCCAGGCTGGCTGGCTGGCTGACGAGCGAGCGAGCACCGGGTGGATGGCCTGCCCCTTCCCACCTCCAAGCCCTCGCTCGCCCATCGCCCAAGGATGCCCGGTGTCTCCCGGGCTGGCTGGCTGGCGAGCGCGTACCGGGTGGATGGCCTGCCCCTTCCCACCCCAGGCGGCTGCCTCTGAGCCCTCACTCGCCTGCCTCCGAAGGACGCCCGGTGTCTCCTGGGCTGGCTGGCTGGCTGGTTGGCGGTGCTCTGCTTGGGGAACCAATCATGGCAAAGCAATGCTTTTTTAACAGTTGATCAGCGGTTTCAAAATGGCCACCCGCTGTTTTCTGGACGGATTCCTCGCTTAAGAGGCACCGAAAATGGCCGCCCCTATGGAGGATCTTCGCTCAACGGTGAGTTTTTGCCCCATAGGAACGCATTAAACAGGGTTTAATGCGTTCCTATGGGGTTTTTGTTCCATTTAGCGATGTTTCCGGATAGCAACGTTAATCCTGGAATGGATTAACATCGCTGTGCGGGGCACCACTGTACTGTATTTTTCCATGTATAAGATTATTTTGTCTAAAATCTTGAGACTAAAAATTGAGGGTCATCTTATACGCGGAAGTAAGCTGAGGAGAGAACAAAAACAAGTGGAGGGGAAAGCAGGGATCAAAGCTGTCCTACAGCCCTTTCCCCCCACCCTTGCTATGTCCCACTTAGATTTCTTAATTTTGGATTAGAAAAGTGGGGGGGTCTTATACATGGTGGCATCTTATACACAGAACAATATGGTATGTGTGTAGGTCTCAGGCTTGTAAGACTAACCACCGCAGCTGATGGTGAAACTGCGGAAAAAACCACCAAGCTGTCATAAATATTCCTCTTTTTGCACCCCTCGCCTTGCCCAGCCCACCCTTGTGCTCATAGTTGTGGCCAATAGGAAAAAAACACCTAGTCCCTACACCCCTCACCCTCTTGAAAACCCTATTTTCCCTTCGCTAACCCCTTCTCCACTGTTTGCTTGCCTCTCCTGCAGGTGTCCATTAAAAGAATTGGGACTAAACAATGTGACTAAGAAAAAAAATTGAGTTGTGAATTGAGTCCAATTCAGTGGAAAAAAACCCAACCAAGTTTAGTCCAAGTCAAGTCACTGGTGTGACTTAAGTCGGAATTGACAATGAGTCACGAGTCCCCATCGCTAATGTGAAATGTGAAAATTGCTTGCAGAAATGATTCCAAAATCATAAAACCTTATCTCTGCAGCAAATGGGAGTCACACCACAGTCTTGGCACAGCTAGATCCAGTCATATGCTAAGGATATCTTTTGTTCCATTTTTCCATGTCTATCTTAAAGTGGTTGTGAGCTGCTCTGTTCGACTATAAGGACATTTTGCCTTTATTTATTGTTCATAATTGCTACTTTTCTCTACTGCATATTGTCCTACAAATAGAACCTGTTAGCCATCTTGTTGGTGTTTGTGTAAGGTTTTTTGTAACTTGCTGCAGCTAATTGCAACTAACTGACAACTGGGACACATCTCAGTTATGCACACCTGAATGTGCATCCAAGATGTGCATTAGTACTTTATCACAATTAGTCACAATTAGCTGTGGTATGTGACACAGACCTTACATGAACACCAACAGGATTCCAGCCATTGAGGCACGAAAACATGAAAAACCCCTCCTGCCAGGGACCTGCAAGCATGTGCAGAATATAATTTAGTGTTCTATTAATATCAAGTCATTAAACAGAATGTGAGGACAAGGAACACATTTGGGATTCCTCTGGGCAATGACCAGGCCCCTGTCAGCTGATCCTTGCACTCTGGAAGCATCAGTAAATTCCGTCTGACAGAAATGAAGACCTTTGGTTAGATTCCTATTATGTTTTTATGCTGGCATGAGTGACACAGTTGGTATACATCTTAATGATGAATTGCTACCTATTAAGAAGATAGCACAAACATTTGCTCTTGTGTTCAAATCACATGTCTCGGCCAGCAACAGCAAATGCTTACACTGACTTCTTAACTTGTATCAGTTTACCCCTGAAATTTATGCTGATTATGGTAATACAGACAGTTATGTAGTAGGATTTAGGCCTTTGTGTATTAATTTGAGGATGTGGTAAAAGGCTTTATCTAGCTAAAAAATAATTGAAACGTGTCTTCCATGTTATTTCCATCAAAATGTACTTTTGACATTGTGCAGAAAACTGAAGAATTTTGTTTTTCTCTCACACACAACAATGGCCTCTACAAGAACAGCTAATATAATGTCTCTTTGGCAGACAGTTGAAACTTGTCTGCTTGTCCGCCTCCTACTTAGACTTTAATTACATATGCCACTGGCCTTGTTCACTTGACAGGAAACAAAGCTAAAAGCATCTGCCTTCAGGTCAGACTTAGGACAGACAAGTCAGGAGCTCAACCACTGCTTTATAGCAGACGTAACATGACAATGTAGCAAAGAATTATCTAGATTAATACAAATTCTTGCTCTTCATGACATCGGGTAAAGGAACTAAGCCTATGGCAAGCTGCAACCAGAGAATGTCTGTTAGCTTTGATTGCCAAGCCCTCTGTGACATTAGATAAGACCAGCTGCCGTATTGGATGTCCATGGACTGGAAAATACTATTTATTTATTTATTTATTTATTTATTTATTTATTTATTTATTTATTTATTTATTCATTCATTTATTCATTCATTCATTTATTTATTTATTTATTTATTCATTTATTCATTTATTCATTTATTCATTTATTCATTTATTCATTTATTTAACTCATACCCTGCCCATCTAGTAGACAAGCCACTATTCTTAGAGGCATCCAAGATAATAACAGAAATATAGAGACAAAATTGAAATAGCAAACATGCAAAAGCAAAAACCCATCCAAAAACTCTCTGTCTAACAAGCAATACAAAACTCAAGATGGTGAACCATCGGGCCGTCACAAAATTGCCTCGAAATTAAAATTTGAAAAGGGGTGAGGTTTTCAAAGGACTGGGTAAAGACCAGGTATTAATTTGCTACCTGAAGATCAGGAAGGGGGGGGCAATCCTTTTCAGAGCTGTGTGCACAAACATTCTTAGTAAAGTACAGAATATAATATTTTAAAGGTGAAATCTATGTAGTACTGATAATATGACTCTTCTTGAAACCAGACAAGAAGGTGCTGTTCCTGAGTCACGTTGTCATATCTAAAAGTCTAATCTTTCCAAAGCTGCTAAGGAAAGTTATTGTTCTGAGGAATGTCACAGAGACAGTGGATTTTTTATATAACACTTAATAAAAGTAACAAGTCTGGTCTGCTTCTTTATTATGGCTGAGATAGAATTTTTGTTTGTTTGTTTGTTTAGTCGAGTCAAATTATCTACCACACCATTAGTGCAGAGCACTATTCTGGGCAGTTTATAACATAACAATAAAACACAACAAAAAATGACATTAGAAATAAAACAATCAACAGATAAACTGGTTCTAGCAAAAGCTAGGTAATACCTCAACCATATTTAAGTGTAACTCTTATTTGTTTCAATAGAACTTCTTGGAAAATTCCATGGATGCACATATGTTAGTGTCTTCCAGGAAAAATAACATAGGATCCAATGCCACTTTCAAGACTTTTGGCCTGACTCTTGTTGGGAATCATGAAGCCTAGCACTTCTGCAGGTGCAATGCTCCGCATAATCTTCAGCTTCCTGTTGTGTGACTCCAAGATCAGCCTGCTCAAAGCAACAGAGTTTCACTTGTATAAGGATGTAACCAATAGCCCACTGTGCAAATGGTCAGGAAAAGCAATATGCATAGACTGCAAAAATCTGTGATCTGGGTTTGGGGGAGTGGAAGAGACCTGGGGAGCAATTTTGTCTTCTCAGCCTACATGAATACAATCAGCTCCACACAGAGGACATAGCATCACTGTTTGGAGAGTGCCAGAGGAGGCAACAGGGTCAAGACGGAAGGCGTAGATCTGGCCAATTTATGCCTGCTGTCCCCTTCATGTGATTTTAACTGTGTGAGGGATAGAATAAATGAATGGAACGTATTCTTTTTGGGACACAGGGAACTTTCAAAAATCTGGTGGATGTAAAAAGAGAGTGACAGTGTGGCTTAGTATGTCTTGAGTGCTGATCTGGGTTTTGGGAGATCTAGGTTCCAGATTCAGTGAATGCCGAAGCTCGGTGTGGGTGTGATCACATATGGGAAAATTGGTTGCAATTTGGACTTCTTGTGGAACAGTCTTGTGTGTAGAGCTTCCGCTTTGAGGGGCTGGACTGGAGTGATTCCTGGCAGTCAGAAATGTCATTTTAAGGCATATCACTTCCATGAAAGCAGTGGTTTCTAATGTAATCAGAAATATGCCTTTGCAGCTGGCTGATCGCACTCTGAATTACTTCCAATAGCTTTCTCCCTCTCTCCCTCTCTCTTTCTCTTCCACTTCTACACACACATACAATATCTGATGAACTTCACGTTTTTGTAAGGATAAAGAGAGGCAGGAGAGAATAAGGTGCATGACCTTAAACTCCCTGGAGGACGAGATGATAAATAAATATAATAAAAGATGAATGCTGATTTTCTTCAGAGAAGATGTGTGAGTTCCACAACAGCTTATCATGCTGAGATTCTACTTCCCCTCTTTGACATAGTGTTGATTTCTGTTGGCTGAAATCTGAAGTGGCATCTTCTCAGTCTTCCTCTGTGATTTCAAGTACTGAGACACTGAACACCTTTTAAATCTCACTGAAGCTTACTTCAAGCCACTCCTGCTATATGTCAGAACATCGCTAGCTTACACTTGAATATGTACTGCTACTTAGTTTGCTTTCTTTTTGCTAGTTTGCTTTCTTTCCTTGATCTGACCTCTATAGAAAGGATTATTTGCTGTTTTTTTTAAAAAAAGGAATGTGATTTACCTTAACTCACAAACTTAACTCTCAGCTGTGAAAAATCCTGTCACCCAGTGGCTCCCTTGTAGTACTTGTGGATTTTCAGCAACCAGACTTCATGTATTTGGTGACTGTTTTATCACGAGTAACTAAATTTCTTTGTAAGTCTCATTAAAGATTCACACACCAGGGTTTAACGGACTGGTTATATAACAGCAAGCAAATGAAGTTGCTGTACATCACACCATTTTTTTTAAAGAATAACGACTTAATCCAGCATTACACTTGATTTTGGATCCTTTTTTCCCCAGTGCTTTGGTATTTCATATTTCAAGAAGCTCACTGTGAAATGGTCTACATATTTGTCTAAATTACTTTTGGAACAGAAGCAGTTTTTTTGAGGTTATCAAAGTAAAAGAAGGAATGTTTCATACATGGCTACTCTCACAACACTGCCTCATCAATCGGTGACTACACTTTCTTTTCAGTTTGGTATGCCATCACAGAACTTTATCTGGCTATGGGACTGTTCATTGACTTCTAAAATAATGAACACATATGTGAAAAGACATTTTGGAATGTCTTTTCACCTCATTTCTGTCTTCCCTTATCCTTTATTATGTACCAGGGACTCCTCTCAACTAATTTTTTTCTAACTTTCTCTTTGCTCTTTACATTTCCTTCCAGTCCCCTTCACAAATCCAAGGAGTCATGAATCTCCAGTCCCCTGAAAAATAGATTGTTTACAGTTTGCAGGGAGATGAGGACAACTGAAAGAATTATAAATATACGAAGATAAGACACACACAGGAATACAAATTATTATAGTAAGGCAACATCACACTACGACACTAATACTGAATAGCAATAACAATCAACATGGGAATGCAGCAATAGATATTGTGCAGCAGAGCCAATAAAAATCATAACTTGAAAAGTGTTTGCCCAAACTCCCCCAGATTTGGCACAGAGCAAGAGCAGATTGTTGGCTCCATTTTTTTCCAAATTTGGTGCTGATCCAAAGCCCAATTTCACAGTTATGATGTTTTGTTTGGGGAGCCCCATTTTTAGAATTATCTTGTGGAATGTTGATTTGCTCTGCTGCGTGAATCCAGGAGTCTGGAGCACCAAGATTTTTTTTTTAATGGAAATCTTAATTGTTGCTCCTACTCTAAGTCCAGAGTTCTGTAAACTGCCACTATAATGATAATGTCATTGTTATGGCCAATTTTTTTACAGAGCTTGGGGTAACAAAGGCCTGTAGCATAAGAGAGCTGGAATCCCATAATCCTGGAAAACCAGAATATTGTACTTATAGATGGTGCCATAAGACCTGCAAACCATCTTTATATGTTACAAATTGTAACATAAAAACATTCAACTGTCAAGAAATTATGGTATGGCGATCTTGCTCAGCTAGAGAGCTAGCTAAATGTATTGAAATGACTATAGTAAACTATTGCTCAAGTCTCAATTTTAAAAACACTTTCATTTCCATGGCTACTTCTCCACTTTAATTTTTTAACACCTTAGTTCCCATGCCCTTTGGAAATTATATTTCTATCAATTGCTACTTGATCCTTTATCTATGGCAGGCACAGGGACAAGGTAGAGAGGGGTCAGTCCTCAATTTTTTACACAGACTGCTCTGGTTACAAGCTTCCTATGCTTAGAAAATTCAAAAAGCTAGATACCTTCTGAATGAAAAGTGTGCATTCTGCTGTTAATCTGTAGCAGTGCCATTTGGTTTATTATTGCAAATGGGACACTACCATCACTGAGGCTCAAGTAGTACCTGGCTAGAACAATTCTGCCTCTCTCTTTACCAATGGCATAGGGTCCTCCTACTGTCGTTCCAGTCTCAAATTCTGTGCTTACTGGGAAAGGAATAATAGATGGCACAAGGCTTTTATCTCTGAATCCTCACATCCTTGCCTTCCATTCCAACTGCAGTGAACGTCAGCTACATCTGATCTATAATATCTGTTCCTCCCCTGGCTTTTCAGACAGTGAACAAGTTTCAGTTACAAGGGCTATAGATAATAAATTAGTGTTTATGTTCATTTAATCAGCTTCTTTGCAATATATCTTTGTTTATTAGTGGATGCAAATGTACTTTAGCAGTCTTAATGCTGCAGGTGGAAGTGGTTTGAATCCTTTTAACTGATCATGGACACTACAATGATTCACAATAATAAATGATTCCAAGGAATGTAAGGGTGAAATAAAATGACAACACTATGGGCACAAATTTCATTGGTTGCTTTGTATGTATTAATTATACTGTGCCTGTTCTGCAATTTCATTCATTCATATTCAGAAGCAACATCTGTTCAAAATCATCTTCTGCATTATGCAGTATGTCTGTTTTAAGGGACCTAGGCCTAGAATACCGTGAGTGGCATGGGTACGATCCATATTACTTGGGAGGAGAGCAATGCTTCCTCTGTCCTCAAGAATACTTCTGTTTCACTCTCTCATAAAGTGTGTGAGTTTGTGTATGATGAGAACAGATGTGTTGTTGTTAGCAGGTTTTTGACTTTCACTGTTAATGTTGTGCCACTGTGGAAATCTCTCTCTCCTCCACACTCACGCACACACAAACATATATACAGGGGCCATGGAAAACAGAAATGTCATTCCAACTCCATTTTGTCATTGGGAATGCATAGGAATCTCAGGCATATAAAGCAAGCAAAGCCTAGAAATCTGTGCAAAAACATCCCACATTAGTCTAAAAATAGAAGTTGCTAAATCTTCTTTCACAATGGATTATGTAAATCAAATGTATTTGCATCTCATTGTTCGGCTTGCCTAGCTGTCTGTACTGGTAGCTTTTGCAGAATTTTCAACTTCCATTTTATTTTCATGTTGGTTTCTCCTCAGCTGGACTAAATCTAAATACCATGGCTTCTTTTTATTGCAGAACCAGCAGGCCAGGGAGAAAGGTTCTAGTCTAGCATTCTCCTTTAGCTTTTATAGTCTAGCATTCTCCTTTAGATTTGAAGATGGGCAATCTCCTAACATAATTCATGGTCTGAGAATCTCAGATTCCATCTCTCTGAGAGGTGAGGTACTTGATGCAATGGAAATATCACAGCAAGAGATATTTCCTTGAAGAGATTTGCCCTTTAAGGTTACCCCAGGTGTCCCCAATGCCCTGTACAAGAGAGGTTTTATTTTATTTTTTTGGCCAGCACATCTCCATCATGAGGATGCTACCTTGCTGCCCTTGGATTTTTGAGACTCCAACTCAGAGCTAAGCTCATTATTTTTACTGCATGGGATTTGTTCATTTTAGGTAAAGCTACCCACCTCAATGGCACTGAGCTCTAGCGTTAATCAAGTGGAGGACAGAGAAACCAAAATAATCAAAGGACTGGATTGAGTGTGAAATTTTCTAAGATATGACCATTTGGAAGTATCTGCAGACAAACAGAAATAGCCCATCTTCCTCTGCTTTGTAAGGGGCTTGCTCTAAAAGACTGGCATCAGGAAAGTATTAGATGGGCAAAAGTTCATGCCATGAAGAGCATGCATACAGTGGATTAAGAGTTCGTGACAAAAGATGGGTTTTAGAAAAGCTTTCAAAAGCCTGTTTGTTTTCTTTCCTACAGTGGTTGCATGGTGACCTCAAGTAAACTCTTATTTATTTCCTATTTTCTGTTTTAACAAGAAGTGCTTACTGCATGATACGTCAGATTAAAAGATGTGTCATAAAAATGAAGCAAATCTGAGACAGTCCAGCTTCCCACTCTACTGGTTCATTTGTTATTCAAAAGTCATGCATCCCAGTTAGTGCAACATTTATCAGTTCGCAGCAAGGTATGGGCAAATGAGCAGTGACTTCTCTTGCCTTCAGAATTTAAGTACGAGTAAGTATTGAGGGAGATTGTTCCGCTAGAGATGGAACCTTTTGGAAAATAACTTTCTGAAAAACTGTCATAGACATTTTTGCTCAGTCGCTCTAAAAATATTCAATGAATTTGAATTTTTTTCCTCCTACTTTATATACTTCTGAACAGCTTTTGGATTAACAGATATAAATGTTTATCCATATTATTATTATTATTATTATTATTATTATTATTATTATTATTATTATTATTATTATTATTATTATTATTATTATTATTATTATTATTATTATTATTATTATTATTATTATTATTATTATTATTATTATATTGTTTAAATATTGCTGGAGGAATCCATGAGGCTGGTAAACTTTCCAAGAACTGCTAAGGAATTCTGTCTCTATCAGTGAATATCCTACAAATTCCCACATCCTGTTTGCCACCAGCAAATAGAGTGAATAATTTTGCAAGGCCATTTTTTGCTCAACTCTGGTGGGTGGACTCCTACTTTTCCTTCCAAAGTGAAAGAGCAGTGCATTCTCTAAAATTAACCTTCACCTGTGCTAATAAAATGGTTGCCATTTTTCTAAAAGTGAGCTCCCTATCTAACAAGAGATAATTGACAGAATACTATTGGTTAGTTGTTGTAGGTTTTTCAGGCTGCTTGGCCATCTTATGGAGGTTTTTCTTCCTAACGTTTTGGAGGCATCTTCAGAGGACAGGAGTTAGAAGTCTGTTTCTGTAGACACAAGATCTACAGAAAACCCACCCACAGAGATCGGTACCTACACATAAACTCAAACCGCGAAACACGACAAAAAAGAGGCATAATCAAAACACTGGTAGACTGCAAATCAGAACTGTGAAGCTCAATTTCTAAGCACCAAACTCAACCACCTGAACTGTGGTCAACTACAGGAAAATACCTCTTCATGGATTGCTTCCTTGTAATGACAAAGGGGCATGAGTAATTCAGATAAGCTATGGGCTATGCCGTGCAGGGACACTCAAGACAGACAGATCATAGTGGAGAGTTCTGACTAAACGCGATCCATCTGGAGCAGGAACAGGCAAGCCACTCCAATATCTTTGCCAAGAAAACCCCATGAACAGAAACAAACGGCTAATGATGCTGGAATAAAAAGATATGATGCTGGAAGATGGGCCCCTCAGGTCGGAAGGCGTCCAACATGCTACTGGGGAAGAGCGGAGGACAAGTACAAGTAGCTCCAGAGCTAATGAAGTGGTTGGGCCAAAGCCGAAAGGACGCTCAGCTGTGGACGTGCCTGGAAGTGAAAGGAAAGTCCAATGCTGCAAAGAAAAATACTGCATAGGAACCTGGAATGTAAGATCTATGAACCTTGGGAAGCTGGAGGTGGTCAAACAGGAGATGGCAAGAATAAACATTGACATCCTGGGCATCAGTGAACTAAAATGGACAGGAATGGGCGAATTCAGCTCAGATGATTATCATATCTACTACTGTGGGCAAGAATCCCGTAGAAGGAATGGAGTAGCCCTCATAGTCAACAAAAGAGTGGGAAAAGCTGTAATGGGATACAATCTCAAAAATGATAGAATGATGTCAATACGAATCCAAGGTAGACCTTTCAACATCACAGTAACCCAAGTTTATACACCAACCACCGATGCTGAAGAGGCTGAAATTGACCAGTTCTATGAAGGCTTACAACACCTTCTAGAACTGACACTAAAGAAAGATGTTCTTCTCATTATAGGGGATTGGAATGCTAAAGTAGGGAGTCAAGAGATAAAAGGAACAACAAGGAAGTTTGGCCTTGGAGTTCAAAATGAAGCAGGGCAAAGGCTAATAGAGTTTTGTCAAGAGAACAAGCTGGTCATCACAAACACTCTTTTCCAACAACACAAGAGGCGACTCTATACATGGACATCACCAGATGGGCAATACCGAAATCAGATTGATTATATTCTCTGCAACCAGAGATGGAGAAGCTCTATACAGTCAACAAAAACAAGACCTGGCTCTGATTGTGGCTCTGATCATCAGCTTCTTATAGCAAAATTCAAGCTTAAATTGAAGAGAGTAGGAAAAACCATTGGCTAGTCATGTATAATCCAAGCCAAATCCCTTATGAATGCACAGTGGAAGTGAAGAACAGATTTAAGGAACTAGATTTGGTGCCTGAATAACTATGGATGGAGGCTTGAAACATTGTACAGGAGGCAGTAACAAAAAACAAACATCATTCAGGCCCACCACAAAAATACAACAAATGTTATGGCCAACAAAGGACAAAAGGGACTCCCTCACCTCTGCATGAGTATACCGGACACCTTGCAGTTGAGGCCAGATATATATTGGGACCACAAAATGCAGCATCCACACCAGACTCAAAGAACATGAAAGACACTGCAGTTTAAAACAACCCGAAAAATTGGCAGTAGCCGAACATGCCCTGAAACAAGCTGGATATAAAATCATATTTCAGAACACAGATGTACAACACCAGCAATCATTATGTTAGACTACACAGGGAAGCCATTGAAGTCCACAAACATCAGCACACCTTCAACAAAAAAGAAGAAAGTCTAAAACTCAACAAAACCTGGCTCCCAGCACTGAAAAGTACATCCTACAAAAAGGTCAACGAACTCTACCCAGCCACAAGAACCCATGATCACTGCACACAATAGACTAGCTAACGACACCCATCAACCACAGTGACAGATCATCTCCCCTTTATCACAACAATACATCCATAACAAAAAACACCCTGATCACCATAATCACCGAATCTTCTAAAAAAGGACAAAAGGCTGATCCCACAGCTACAAATACTCAAGTATCACACACACTACACTGGAACAGAAACAGAGTTCTAACTCCTGTCCTCTGAAGGTGCTGGCCACAGAGACTGGCGAAAGTCTCTTCTGAAGAAAAACCTCCAGAACACGGCCAAACAAACCGAAAAACCTATAACAGCCATCGGATCCTGGACATGAAAGCCTTTGAGAACACAATACTATTGGTGTTCATGTCAAATTTGTGTAACTCATTACAGGTAGTTCTGCTTTATTAATTAGATTCTAGGATGCATCCCAGTTGTACAACTTGCATGACCAGTCACATGACCAAGACACGTCTCGGGACCACATTAATTAGCTACAAATATCTGTGGCAAATTACGGAAAGTTTACACAAACACCAATTCTTCAGCTGCCGGATGGGCGTTTTGCGCCCTGGAACGGCGAGGCTGGCTTTTGCCCCAACATCCCCGGATGAAGCGAGAACGTTTGGGGACACGTGGGCATGTTGGGAGGGGGAGCTCGCCTATATATGCGAGCTCTCCCTGATGTTCGCCCTTTTCCCGTTTCGGGCACCCACCCGCCCTCCCTTGTGTTAGTGTGGCTTTAGTGGTCGCCTTTTGAGGGGCCGGATAGGAATTTTTGACCTTCAGCCTGATTGGCTTTTGGCTGGGGGGATTTTTCGCCTATCTCACACTACTGAAAGGGTTGTTGGCTTTTAGGTGGTTGTATTTGGTCACACTGGCGGGTAGTGCGGAAAAACAGGTGGTCTCGGTGAGTCCCGTTTGTAAGTCAACCTAGCCAACAGCGTGTCTGACCTCTCGGCTCTGCGGATTGTGCGATCACAGGGCCGGTGTGGGAAGATGTGTTGGGCCACTCCTGGATCAACAGTCATCAATTAAAGATGGCTCGAGGTCTAGGGGTGTTTGTTAGCGGCCGGCCAGGTTCTTGCTGTCAGTAAGACAGCGGGAGCATGGGGGCCGGGGGCTCGCCCAATGGCGATCTTATGGGGTATTTTGATACCCCTGGTTTCCTGTTTCCGCACTACAGCAGGCCCCCCCAACAGTTTTAAGAATTTGAATTTGGTTGAATTAATTAAATAAAGTGTGGCCCGTTTAAATCCAAGCTGTTGTCTCGCGTATTTATTCCAGGGCTGGGGGGGGGCAATAGGACTCTGCCCACTGAATTTAGAAAAGTTGAGGGGTTCCCCCAAAAGACTGGGAGATATGATTACCGTGGGTGGGGTGGGGAAAAGATGTTGGTGAAAGATTTACTCAGAACAGCAGTATTTCTAAAACATCCTTTGCTAAGTCTTAGATTCTGAAGTGAGAATATCCGAAGTGGTTGGAGTACAAGTTGGGGTGAAATATTCAGAAGCTTTAACAAGTTGTGAAATATAGTGTGCTTCTACGTGTGTGTCACCTAAAGAAAAACTTTATGAAAACTCCTGAGGGAAAGGTCACTGTTAGTAATGTCTTTTAGCTTCCTGACAAAAGAACAGAGTCCACTTGTCTCAAAAATCAGAAGATTTTAGCCAAACCCCTGAAGCACAGCAGATATAAATAATTAAACACAATTCTTCATAAGTAATTCAAACTTCATTCTGAGAAATGATATCTGAACCAGATATATCTCAAAGGCTTTTACAGAGTTAGATAATGCAATCAGAGTTAAATAATAAATAACAATAGATAATTTTGGGATGGTATTTAAAAATAGTTCATGACTTGATGAGTTAAAGACTAATACCAAAGAGAGGGTATTAGATTTCTTTTGACAATGATTTTGGTTACAGATAACATGGAGCAGGCTAAGTTCGTATTGGGAGTGGTTCTTATGAGCAAGTTAACAAGGAGCCAAGACTATTAACATTTTTGTGAAAAAAATGAATGGCAAATATTTCTTGTGCTTTGCCAACATGGTGATGAGAAATGGAAATGAGATGGAGTTCTTGGGCCCACAGAAGTTGACATCGGATTCCAGGCTTGTAGATGGTGTACTTCTTGTCTAATTTCTCTGAAGGAAATATTATTTTCTGGATTAAATGGAACCAAAGGAGCTAGAACTGTGTTAAGCTAGAGTGAGTACAGTATAAGAGTACAGAGTGAGTACAGAGTGTAATTTGACTACGTCAAATTCCTAGTCGGAGAAGAATTCCTAACGTCCTCTCCATCTTGCTCTTTTGCACCTGCCCCAATTCTCCCCAAATCCTTTATACCAGCCACACTGCACCCACACCTTTCTAGTTTTCCTTCATTTTTCTTCGCTTCCTTCAGTGAATTTCAAAGAAACAGTAGTGCAAAGAATTTATGATCATTTATTTAATTGATATACCGCCCATTAGGGCAGATGCAATATCTGGGCAATTCACAACAAAATAAAATAAATGGACATATAACAATATATATATATAAATAAAGAGCAGAAAGAAATAAAAGCAATCAAAAAGAAAACCAGTAGTACAATGGAGCATTATCTCCATGAGAGCGAAGACAAGAGGGTTGACTTCAGATAGGCTCATCTATCTCCCAACAATATATTCAATATATTCAATGGCTTTTCCCCCTCCACTTGTATCACAACTTAATGTGTAAATGATCAATGGTAAAAAAAAACCCATCGTAGTTGAGAGGAGATGAAGTGATTTGGAAGCTCTCAATTGGTAGTTAATTCATTTGATGAGAGCATGCTTGCTCTGTCATAAGACACTTGAGCATTATAATGAAAAGCCTTTCCAAGTTCCACTTGTAGTGAGCCAAGAAAGTCGAACTGCAGTGCAAAGGGAAAGATGCATCATGAAAGACGTTACGGTTTTTTCCTTTGGTTTGGGGCTGGTAATTACTTATCTTGACTGCAGCACTGCATGAGGAAAAGGGCGATCTCTTTGGCAATCAGGTCTCAAACTGTTTACGTTTTTACTGCTTAATAAGGAAGACTTGGAGAAACCTATTTGCATCCTGTGTCAATAGCTTAACGTGCTCCACTTCAGACTTAGAAAACCATGCTTAGCAACTAGGTCACAACTTTCAGCTGTAATCTGTTGAGGGGGGTGGGGTTGGATTTAAGATATGACTCCAGTAGAATGCAAAAACTAATTCAACTTAAAGGAAACAGTATGGTAATATCAGAAAAGGAAAGGAAAATAGACAAGATACACTGGCCAGAATATGATTGGTTACAGCCACAGTCAAAGTGAGTCTCAGAAGTGATTGGTTGCAAGTACAGAAATCAGTGTAGGCATTTGCTGTTGTGCACTGTACAACTCAGCTTGCAACAGCAGATGCCTCCACTGGCTTCTTCACTTCTGGCAATTTACCATAAAACACATGACGATTGAGCTACGCCAATGTAATTGTAATAGGATTCAGGCCATTTGTTTTCATTGTCCTGAAGTTCTGGCCTTGTTAAGTACAGTATTTGAATGTCATCAGTAGATGGAAATATATCTTATAATATGGCATCTTCTTGCATGCACATTCCATAATGCAGAGGCTACCATTGAAAAGTCTCTGATTGTAAGACTTACTTTGGGCCGTCATGGCAAAAAAAAAAAAAAAAAAAAAAAAAACAGCTTGGGTCCAAGCTATCTAAAAGACTGTATTTCCCTGAATGAGCCTGCCCAGGCATTAAGATCATCAGGGGAAGGCTTTCTCTCAATTCCACCACTCTTACTGGTGCCCTCGGTGAGGACACAGGAGAGGGCCTTCTCTGTCGCTGCGTCCAGACTCTGGAACTCCCTCCCACAGGAAGCCAGCCTGGCCCCATCTTTGATGTCCTTCCAAAGACCTTTCTCTTCAGGCAGGCTTTTCCTTAGTGACTGGCAAAGGGTTTTTTAAAAAATGGATTATTATGCTTTATTATTTTTAAATGTGTTTTTTTTTTGTATTGGTCTTATTTACCATTTTTAATATAATGCTTGTTTCATTCTTTCTTTAATATTTGTATGCTTCTTGTTTTTAGCTTTTAAATATTGTGTTTTAGTTCTAAGCTGACTTGGGTCCCTTTAAGGAGAAAGGCTGGGTAAAACTATTTAAAATAAATAAATACCGTAAATAAATAATGCTGGGAAAAGCTGAAGGCAGGAGGAAAAGTGGAGGACTGAATATGAATTGTGATGACTTGATAAAGGAAATCACAGCTTCGAACGTGCAACATCTGAGCAAGGCTGTGAATGATACAACATTTTGGAGGAAGTAACTAATTCATTGAATCAGCATAAGTCAGAAGTGGTTTGACAACACATAGCAACAACAATTAACGTCCAACTCTTTGTCTTTGCAGGATTTATTTATACGTGTGGTGGAACTTTAAAAGGACTTAATGGAACTATAGAAAGCCCAGGCTTCCCATATGGATATCCAAATGGCGCAAATTGTACGTGGGTAATAATTGCAGAAGAAAGAAACAGAATACAGATAGTATTTCAATCTTTCGCTCTAGAAGAAGAATATGATTATTTGTCATTATATGATGGGCATCCTCATCCTACAAACTTCAGGACAAGGTAAATATGATTTCCATTATCTTCAAATAACGGCTCACTAGAAATTCTTATCTTTGCAAGAAATGTCTCTCCTGACATATCAGAGTTGTTAAATTTCCTTAGCTGTCTTGCTTGCCCTGTTTTCAACAGCAAATACTGTTGGAATCACAGAATAAGATTTACCCAAAGACAACATTGTCTGCTCACCTTCAGAGTCAGGTTGACAGTTGATTCAATGTAAATACCATTGTTTTGTGCAAACAGTATATTTAGGAATGGAGGAAATGTATAATTCATTGTATCCCATTTGCTCCTTCCCACCAAATAAGGTTAACTGTTATTGGTGGTGTGCTGTGGTTATGCTTACATCTGTTGTAGCACTGGGTTAAATACAGGATTTGTAAATGAAATATTAATTCAATCCCTGGATAACTCCAGATTTTAATGATCTTGGATATAAAATCAGAAAATGATCTCAGATACAAGGTCAGAAAAGAAAAGAAACCTTTTATTGTGATGACTGTAGATCAGCCATCAAGAATATAGGCCAAACAGATACAAATTGTGGGCATGAAAAGAGACATACTTATACCAACAAATTCATAACCTCGCCTCATATTGGTTGTTTAATGTTGCAAAAGTGATTACTGAAGAGATTTGAACAGCTGCTTCCTTGTAGAAGGTGCTAGTGCATAAAACATAGTCACCTTAAAAGTAGTTTTGCTTGAAGAATCTGAAAGAAAAGTATGGGGAGTGTAATAACATGCTTGACTATTTCAGCCATGCTGATTGACAAAAGTAGGCAGATTCAAAGTAAGGAACATGTAAGTATCTTCATTCTAGGAAGGGCTGATGGTCTGTTGATAACCATGGCAAAAGGTCTTCAGTATTCAGCAGTTTCTAGAGTATGATGATAATGAGCTGGAGTAATTTTTTACTATGGTTCCCAGCCTCTAGGTAGCACAGAATCTATACTCTCGGAGAATTATCTCCCACCTCCACTGTTTGATTGTTTCTTTGGTTCCCAGGAATCCTAGTTGTAACAGAGCTGGGGGAGTGAACCCACAGGGTTGTAATTTTTTCTCAACAGCTGTCACCCAGCCTGAAAGAAAAGGATCTGATAGGATAAAAAACAAAAACAAAAATAAAAAACAAAGTGTGCTGCTTGTATACCACCCCTTAGCGCTTAAAGCACTCTCTGCATGGTTTACAACTTAATTATGCAGGCTACACATTCCTACCCCCAGCTGGATACATTATACCAACCTTGGAGGGATGGATGGTTGAGTGAACCTGGGATTGAACCCTGGGTTATGAGCACAGTTTGGGCTGCAGTACAGCAGTTTAACCACTGCACCACAGAGAAGCTCATCCAAGTGAGCTACTATTTAAGTGAGGCCATTCTAGATTCCATTGTAAGTATCAAGATCCAGTGTGATGTACTGCATAGGGTGTAGGACTAGGACTCAGGATAGCTGGTTTCAAATCCCCACTTTGCCATGGATCTCACATAATCTGAAAACCCTAGTAGAATCACCATAATTTGCAAGAGATTTGATGGCACACGACAATACAACATGGAACGCCTGAAGTAGAGTACAGCACGGCACACAAAAGATAGTTGGCAAAAATGTAGGTCTGTTGCTTCGAAGGGGCAGAGATCTTTACATGTGCCTAGCCTTGCCCTGGAAGGCTTTTATCAGAGGTGGAGCATAGGAGCCTCCTTTCTAGATGGAGAATCTTCTGGAAGCAGTAAAAGTTCTTGAGCCATTCTCAATGACATGGGCAATCTGAGCTCTCCACAATTCAATTGACTTAAAAACTACACCTAGGCATTCATATATCTTAGGCTTGTTCAATATCATGGCTGTTCAATATCACGGCTGTCAGTCTGCCAAATATGTTTTTAAAGCTTTATGATAATTTATGACGAACTAGTCTTCCGTGCAGTATGCCTGAAAACTCCAAAGGTCTCTCCTGAGTCCTACTCCAGGAGCAGATAAAATGATCATATAATCTGGATATAGAAAAAGGGGGATTGATCTGTTTGCTAGCCTAGGTGGGTGAAAGTCCGGGTTACATAAAACCTGAAACATGGAACGACTATAAATATTAAATAATGGTGGTGGTGGGGAGACAAAATATATTTCTCTTTAACTGGGAACTTGTGGGAGAAATGACACTGTAGATTGCTACATATTCTTAAAGAAGTTATCACCATATAGTGTGCAAATAAGTATAACAATCTAGGAAGCTTTAAGTTGCACCCCTGACTTGTCCCAGGAGATATAATCAAATTGTGGTTTATAATTGACAAAAGCAGCATAAAGCGCCCCTGGGACCTAGAACTGCATTTCTTTATCAGGTGATGATCATCTCAGATAAATGGGCTGGCAAAGCTTTCTGCCTGTGCTGTTGAAGAGGTGCTGCAAATAAGACAGTTTTCCATATAGATCAGTTGACCTTGATTCCACAGTAACAGCTTTTATTTTCTATCTCTAGCTTTTATTCAGCAATTTTAAGGAATACCTTTGAAAACACCTTTGAAAGCCTGAATAGACAGCTATAGAATGGAAAAGAAATCAAGCTAATCTGTGTACGGCATGTATGTCTATTCAGAGACTAATTGATAGTTGCATATGTTCGGGTTGCAAACAGTCTAGTTAAAAACATCAAAAACCTCATTGAACAGGTTTAAGGGAAACTTGCTAAAGAACCTAATTCAAAATCCAGGATATCTGCAGGAGGGACTACAAACAAACAAAAAAACAGAAGAGACCTCTAGCAATATGCAATGGGTGGTGAAAGAAGTCAAACATCAGATGTGTTATTAAATGTTATGCAGTTTCATGACATCACTGCATGGGAATGCAGTCATGTTATTATGCTGGCAGAGCAAAACAACATGCTACAAGGCAATTCTAAAAATGGGGGCACCCCAAACAAAAATCTGTACTGTTTAAACCAGGCTTCAGATCAGTACCAAGTTTGGCATAGCAGGACTAGACTGTCTGATGTTGCTCAGTGCCAAATATGTTTTTGCTTGGTCAAATTGTTTTAAAGTTATGATTTTTTAAAATTACACATGATTTACCCCACCCCATGCAGACACCAGTGACCTTTTTCTCAGCAAATTAAGAAAAAGTGTTCTGCTTATATACCGCCTCTAGTGCTTAAAGCACTCTCTGGATGGTTTGCAAGTTAATTATGGAGGCTAAACATAAGAAACTGTTAAAACATAGTTTCAAACACCCAACTTTTTGATCTAAAAATAGTAATTACCTTAGCCCAATTTTTATTTGTTTAATAGTCTCCAAATCTGTTTTCTCCCTGCTTTGAACAGGCTGTAATTCAACCAGAGCAGCTCTTGATTTACCTAGCAGGAAGGCTGGCTTTTTCTCATATCCCTTCTGTCTGGCTTTTCACTTTAAAAATTCCTTCAATTCTTTTGAAAAAAAAATTGCTGCTTTTCCTTTCTTTTCTTCTCACCCGCAAGCCCTGATTATCACATTTAGAATCATATAATTCTGAATTGAGTGATTATCAGTGTTGTTTTAACATGCTAGAATGAATGAGTCTGTATTTCTAGGCAGGCCCCCTCAAATGTGACAGGATGGCAAAGGATATACTACATGGGGAAGGGTAAGTTCAATGAAAGCCTTCTAGCCCAAGCTATGAAATTATAGTAAATTAACTCTGCCAACGGAGATGCATGCATGTCCTCTAAAGAAACACAATCACAACATAATAACTTGAAAATGTAGTTGTGTTTTCCCAAGTGACACTCTAATTTGCATAAAATAATAAAAACAAATCCTTTGCCAAGTCATTGGGAAGCCAGAGTCATAGAGCAAAGCAGGTGCAAGCCTGCCACCATACCTGCTGGTGATCTCCCAGAGTCTCTTGAACCAACTGCCCTACACCTAATGGTTGGAGCATTGTCCCGTAGGGTGGTTGGGGAGGGGCAGAAGGCTGCCCAAGGCAAGGACTTGAGGGTGAACCATATTGTGAGACATGCAACATAGGGCAGGGAAAAAAAGGAACACCCTTTTCAACACTTCTGCCACTGATTCACAGGCTGGCCTTTGGCTTAGTAGTTATCTTCTCAGCCCTAGGGGGCATGCTAGATCACTTTGTCCAAAAATTGTAAATGTGGGTTCTGCCCATGTAATGTATCTCACTCGGTTGTTGCGATGACTATGGAGGATGCCTTCAGCAACTCTGAGGAAAAGTGCAATATGAAATGAATCAAAAAGTAAAAACTATTCACACTTGTTGGAAAACATCCCTGACAGTTGCTTTGTGTTTGGGGGAGAAGTAGTGAAGTGATGAACAAAGAAGTCAGCTTCGGTATTTTCTGTTGGTTGGTGTCACATTGTGAATGGCAGTGAGCACAAGAGGGTATCCTGTAGAGCTTTTTGACTACTGTCATTGGTGTTGCCAATATTCAGACTACCCCTGTGCTATGTAAAGCTTGGCATCCCTTTTCCTGTTGGTAATGTGGACATGATAGTTTTGAATTGTGGGTACAGAAGCACAAAATCCTATATTCGTAAACTGGAGGTGTTTTTTTTTTAAAGAATTAGGTTAGATGGACAGATGGTTGGATCAAGTGTGAAGCAACTTCATATGTTCTTTAAAGAAATTATGCAAAATTATGCTTTCAATACTGTACATTTTTCATTTCTCTATCAAGGTATAGGTAACTGGTTAATTGATTGCATGTTCCATAGGCTCAGCATAGACCTCCGGAGAAACATAAAGTTGACATAAAGAAAGCAAATGTCTATATACAAGTCAAAAAACCCATAAAATAAGGTGTTTGTCCACACTTCAAAATCCATAAAATAGGTGTTTTAGGGTCAATAAATATGTCCACAATTAGATCTGTCCTAAGTAAAATCAATGCAAGTTAATGTGCATTTCAAGCTGATGTAATTCACAATGACAGTTTTCTTTTTTAAAAAAAAGCAGGTATAGATGACAATCCAAGGAAATGTGCAGATTATTTTTTTTGTATTTGTTTTCCAAGCATTTAACATTAAGAATAAATGGAAAGAGGAAAATAGTACTACATTTCATTTGAGGGGATGTACCATAGTAAGTTGAGGACCAGACATTTTGGAGACTGTTCATTCATAGGGTTGCTGGTGACTTGAGGAGGCATAACAACAATGAATAGTATGAATAAGAGATCCAGAACTTATGACCTCTCATTTTTGGGGAGAAACTGAGGGGGTAAAATCTTTGTATAAGGTTCCCCTCCCCCACCCCAAAAAAATCTCTCAGGAACTCTCACAGAATTTCTTCCAAATTCTTCCAAAAATGACCAAATTTTGTGGTCTTTTTTTAACTACAGGAAATGCAAAGCAACACAGGATTATTATTATTGTTGCTGTTGTTACATGCTTATTACAAAGAATGGCATATATCCTGTAGAGGAGTCACTAGAAAGAGCATTAAACGGTACAGAATATGGCAGTGCCCTGTGCAGAGCAACAGATAAAAAGAAAAAGTTGAAAACAAGAAATTGAGTTCCTGTTTTTTCAGGAAGCTGTGATGTCTCTCTGGTATGGTGGGATGTCTTGGCAGAGATGCTTGACATGGTGAGACTCAGAAAATCCCTGGGAAAGAGAAATATTGTGGCTCTTTACTACGTCACTCATATTGCGCTGTGATTCAGTAGAGTGGCCTAACACACACTAACCCAATATTATTGGCCCAGAAATACAGTATTCGGTTATGGTTTAGACAGAGAACTTAAGATTGTGAGAATGCAACAATCAATCAGTCCTGTTTAGATCACACAGATGTTAAGACGTGCAGAAGTAAGACTGAATTGGTATAGTCTTAAATTTGTCTGAATCCCTTTCAACAGATCCTGTATCAGGAATAACTTGGTTATCCCATTAGCTGCACAAATGCTACAGGCACATGGACATTTTTGTTAGGTAAATAACAGCCGAGGGCTATCTGAATGAACTAGGGATCCTAAAAAGTAGGGAGAAGAAGTTAGCTCTTTCACTCTTTACTTCAATAAATGCCTGTCTGATGTTTCCATTTGTATTTCAAAGAAAGCTCACATTTCCACCAATATTTTCAATTGATATTTATGGGATTGAGGCAAATGCCCATTTACATAGATCATTTGGTAGGTAGTCACTCTTCCTTAGAACTTTCTTCTGCCTCCTGATTTACTACACTCTTTCATCTATGATCTAACATACAGACATCATTCTGTATACAACACAATGGTCAGAGAGCAGAAGAGGGGCAACCACTAGCAGTTATGACTTGGGCTGAATTCCAGCTGCTTGTCCTGATTAGAATAGGGCTATATGATCAATTGCTAAATGGTGAAAAAAGCACACTTAGATAATGAATCCCATTAATTCAGTAGATTTACCCTAACTGGGACTATCAATTGGATCTAGGCTCTGGCACATTGCTCCCTTTGTCAATAGTTGACTTTTGGCTTCTTTTTGATACATGAATGTCAAAGACTACAGTAATTGTTGAGTGATCCTCTGTGTTCTCCAGTATGGTGCCATCCAGTTCTGGTGGACCAAAGTACTGGTCATCTACAACCAACAGTTGTGCTGGCTAACATGGATGAAAGTTGGAATCCTAATCTCAATACTAGCATGTTGGGGAAAACTCTGTTCATCGTTTCCATGTCCAGCTAACTTTATAAAGTCTGAGCTTGGACTATCAATGATGAGTTGTTCAGGCTGTAAGGAAATGCTTGATGCTTCCTCTCGCCTGAATCTATAACCCTCTAGATTGTTCAGTCTACCAGCCATGATCATAAGTGGTAGCATCATAGGATTCTTATGATGCCTTCTTGCTGTTTCTGTGGAATTTAACCTTCACTTGCCCATTCTCTGCACCTCTTGGAAAGTGATTTGATTACCTAGGACTGAGCCTTGCCTGTTTGAGCTTCAGTTCAGCACCTGCCAACTGAAAGAAGATTCCTGCTGATGCCTGACATTCTGCATTAATCAATCAAAGATAAATTGTGTCTTCTCAAGGACAAACTTCATACACTAATGCTGATTGATTACATTCCAGCAATAAACATCAACTGAAATGTTATTCTGATTGTATGGACAAGAAAGAGAACTAGCCTTCAGGATCCTGCCTAGACACTCAAATAATTTCTTCCCCATGGACCGTGGCCCTACTATTTTCTTCTCTTCCTTTGCCTGCAAGTAGTTGTTGAGCCTGTTCATTAGTTATGTACCTTCAGCAGGACAACGTTTGGATAAATGTATGGTTCGCTTGACAAAATCAGGAAAATATGGCTGTAGGATGATTAAGATGATCATGCTGCCTACTTCCACTGATTCCTGGAGCTAGTGTCTGGAATCTCGTTGAATATTTAAACCTTTTCAATGAGATGCAATGGCAGGTTACATGCTTTCTCTTGTATGTCCATGAATATCCAATAGGATTTTGGCTAGCCTGTTATGTGCCCATTGCTTATATTGGTCCAGTTTTTAAAATGTGTTTGAGAAGATAATACATCTTCTTTAATGTCTGAATGCTGCAAAATCATATAGAAATATCTCTTTTGCATACAGTAGGTTTCCCATATCTGTAGGATCACTATCAGCAGCATGCAAATAGGGCTCCCTCATACCTGCAGTTTCAGGTATCCATGATAGATTTTGGAACCAATCCCTGTGGATATGAGGGCCCTATTGTAATATTTTGAGTCCTTTGAAAGCAAGGATCAGACAGGTCATTGTTTATTTTAGTTTCCATTTATTTATTTGATTTATATACCTCCCCTTTAGTGCAATGCACTATTCTGGGTGGTTTGCAATAATAAACAAAACATAAACTATTAAGCTACAAATAAACAATAAGAACTTAAAAACATTAGACAGATAAATGGTACCAAAGGCAGGTTCTTGATGAGACAGCAAGACTGGAGGCATAAAATCAAGCAGGGCCATTGTGGAAGGCCTCCCTGAAAAGCAGAATTTCAAGTTGCCTTCTAAATGTTAAAAGGGATGGGTCTGGTGTAGCATCGTTTAGTTGTTTTAAAAAAACAACTAAAAACATTGATGTATCGGCAGGCCTTCCCCTTTGTCAGTTCCTGATCCCCCTTCCTTCCACTCCCTAGTTCTGTCCCATCTTGCTGCAACTTTTCCTTTGTAAAATTGTTTTAACTATACTGTTATTGTTTTATTGTTGTCAGCCGCCTAGAGTAATCTTAATTGATTAGATAGGCAGGATATAAATAAAATAAATAAAATAAAATAAATAATAAATCGTCCCAAACCATGAAGGGCAAGCATTAAAACCTTGAACCCGATGTAGGACACAGTGGGTAACCAGCAGAGGTGAACCAAATCTGGAGTGATGTGATAAAAATTTGCTCACACCAGCCACCAGCCTGGCCACTGCTTTCTGGTGCTACTGTAGTTTCCATGCCAGCCTCAAAGGAAGCCCTACATGGCGGGCATTGCAGTAATAGATCCTGGAGATAATTAGTGCTTGGCCCATGTCCTGAGTGAACCGTTGTCAAGGTAGGGACTGAGTTGGGTGCCTTTATGGAGGACTTGTTAATTATTACACAGTGTCCTTGATCAACAGGGGGTCTTTTGGAGCTCTCCAGGGTTTTCTGGAGTCCTTTCCAAAACGCACGTAGCTATTATAAAGGGGTCTTGGTAATTTGCTTCTTTCTTCACTGCTCCTTTTCTGTCTAAATTGACCAGCTGAGCAAAAGCAGTTTGAAATGATTAGGAACAAATTAAAGCCTCAGCATTTTTGACACACCTTGCAACTACTGAGCAGAGGATCATTGATTTTCTTCAAGATCCTCACACAGCACTTCAAACTTGGCCACCACTCAGAAAGATATGGAAAAGCACAGAAGAAGTTATGATTTACTGTGGAGATTCAGAGTAGTAAGGAAGAATATAAGAAAAAAAATAAGACTCCAAATGTCATCTGTAGGCTTTCTATAACTATAACAATGTAGGTAATTGTCAGATAGCAGATGACAATATAGTAGTCCTATGCAAAAACAGCAAAAAGCAAAGCAAAGAGTTCCACATATGTCCACTATAATCACTCAATTAGATTGAAAAGGCATTATTTTTGGAAGGAGAGAAGATGCCACATCATTAACTCATCTAACCCAGTGTTGGCAATTCTCTCTATGGGGCTTTCCAGAGTACTATGGAGATGTTTTTCCCCAGCAGATTGCTGGTCATTTAACCCGAGGCTGTCTGTGTGCAAAGCATGAGGTCTGGCACACAACCACAAACATTCCCTATTCATTGCAATCCCTATGAAAGCATTATCCAAACAGGAATCATAAGAGAAGCACAAGAGTTATAGATCATAAAGACAGATTTAAAAATTATCTCAAGGGTGATCTAGTCCAGCTCTATGCTGTTGCAACAAATCCGGTACTATGGTGTTCGTCCTATGTAGCTGTCCCATATGGCTCTCATATAGCCACCAACCATTTCTTGAAAACTTGTAACAGATGAGAGACCACCACCTTCTGAGGCATCCCATTTCATTGGCAGGTAATTGCTGTCATTAGGAAGACATTTCTAATTTTCTTGTATAATCCTCTTTGAAACTGTAGGCAATTAGTTCAAATCATATCACGAAGACTGTACCTAGTGGTGTGGAATCTCGTTGGGTATATGGAGGAATAGGAAACAAATTCACTTGATCATATAGAGACCTTTTTAGATATTTGAAGATGGTTCTTATTTTTACTTCTTAGTAACTTCTAGAGTGGGGTGGACTATACCCAGAGGGCTATACAAGCATATCCTTAAACTTTGTTGGGCTGAATCTGCTCCTGCAGTTTCCATTCCTCCTATTTTTCTCACAACAATGTTTGCTTGTTTGTTTGTTCTCAATAAAGTTTGCATTTTGGTGGGAATGTGCAGTTCTGGGCCTGCAGAGGTTTTGAAGTCCCTAAATGGTCCATAGGATGCACATGAACACTCTCTACAAACTAAGTATAAACACCTCCTTCAACCTTTCCTCATAAGAATTGGTTTCCAGACCTTGTGCCATCTTTTTTGTTCTCTTGTTCTCACCTTCCAGTTTTATCCTTTTCCGTATGAAAGTGAGTTGAACAATACTTCAAAAATAGAAACCTTGCTTTATTATGCCTTCTAGATAGGATTTTTGGATTCCTTGGACCGCATATTCGATAACTTTACATTCTGGGAGTTCTACCTGACAGGCAAACATCTTACAGGCACCTAAATGTGACTCAACTGGAATGTTTTGTGGCCCAGCTACGCCGAGCTCTGATCTACCTTCCTTTTCCTACCCCTGTACTAACTTGGAACTTTCTTTCTGAAAAGCAAGTTAACCAGAGTGAGGCTTAGCTGAGCTTCAAAGTCTTCCAGTTGAGGCCCTTTCCCCAGGTGAGCCATATTGAGGTGTCAGTAGAACTTACAAAATGGACAATAATGGGATTTATAGTAAAATCAATCAATCAATCAATCAATCAATCAATCAATCAATCAATCAATCAAATCAGATAACTTCATTTCTCATGCCTTCTGTTTTCAGTTTTTCAGGTGTTTGGGTTTGTCTCAACCCCCCTTCTTTTAATTAAACATCTTATTTTATATGAAATCTTATCAACCATGTTCAAGCTCTGTATCAGTGTTGATGGCGTTTAACTGGTTTATTCATGAGGTTTTTGACAAACCTCTGGCAGAGTTTTTAATGCAAGCCTGCGGCAGGCCTTCTTGCGGGCTAAGGAAAGAAAGATACTGGGCAGTCTCGAGAGTAGATTGCACTTTAAAAGGGCAAGGTGTCTGAATACAACACAAAAGCCACTGTGCTTGGGCTGTTGCCTTATTTATTTAAGGATCTGAGACATGTTTTATTGATTGCTTTTTAGGCAACGGCATCAGTTTCTGCAGCTCCAGACAGCAAGAGCATAGTTCCTTTGAAAATAAAGATACTGTATTGGGCAAAATATCAACTCACCAATGTCTCCTCCCATGCGCAGCCTCTATTATTAAGATATTCCTTGTCTGCTTCAACATTGTAAAGCATGTACTTAGCTAGAGCACTGATGGTTTATCAGATCATGTGAGGCAGATTTATAGTTTTAATAGCCTACAACTTTCAATTGGTTATCTTTATGTCAGGCAGAGAAGTCAAACATTTACAGGGAGAGGAAATGAATTTTAAGGTAAAAATTCAATTTGTCCTCAAATTATGAAGGAAGCCAGAATTCACAGGCAAGTCAGTTATCTGCAACAAAAAACAGTTTCTAATGGAATGGTGCTTTCTCCCCCCCTCCAAAAAAAAAAAGCTTTGATTGATGTGGGTAGTTTTTATTGATTACCTTGAAAATAGCACACATATATATTTTTCCTTGAAGTGGTCTTATACATCTTACCCCTTCCTTCTTATATGTCCCTTGCTTTCTTTCTAAGGTGCTGCTTTTTTTTTTTTTTTTTGCAAAAGCTGATAAAATACAATTTCTTTCCTTTCAACATTTCCTTATACTTTGTCAATGCATTGGTTTCCACCTCATTAATTTTTACCATGGAATTGTTTTTGTTTTAAGGTTCCATTCTTTCTAATATGTGTTTTGAATTACCTACTTTCTTTCAAGGGCAATAGAGGAGTTAGAGAGAATTTGTGAGGGACATAAGAAAGAAAGAAAGAAAGAAAGAAAGAAAGAAAGAAAGAAAGAAAGAAAGAAAGAAAGAAAGAAAGAAAGAAAGAAAGAAAGAAAGAAAGAAAGAAAGAGAAAGAAAGAAAGATTTTAAAAAGGAAAGTAAATAAAAACACAAGATATGGAAGATATGGAACACTAAAAAGGAAGACATTATTAACAACAAGGGATACTTTCACATTAAATTTGTGTTTGTTGATTTAAACTGATACTATATAAACAAAAATATCACAATTAGACCTTATTAGAAGAGTTAAAGTGGGAATACACTGCTGCTCACCATATTGCATAAGACCAGCTAACCCACCATGGGTGAAAATGGGTTATAAATCAGATAAATAAGGTATAGTGTTTAATAACTCTCTGAAATGTGTGGCTTGTATTTTCTGCAGCTTACTGAAAATGAATGTATATAAAAATAAACAGAATATATATGGAAAGAGAGTAAACAGAATATATTTAGATTGAAAATATACAGAGGTCACTGTGTTTTTGCTGAAATATCTAGCTAGGCAGCAATAAGAACCAATTTGAATAGTCCTTTCAGAATGTCCACTCTTGGGACTTACTTCAAATCTAATGTTCATACGGATGTGCCATCCTGTATCCTTCCGGTCTTTCATCTGCAGTTATATGCCACAAAATGACCCCTCTCCGAACACTTTCACTTAAAAATGAGTGTGGGCTGATTATGTACATTGATTTATCAAAGCCTCTACTTTGCCTGCTTAGCCAGGGAAACTCACGGAGTGGGTGGGTAGGTAGGGTGGCCATTTACACATTAAACAAAATGGAGATATGCACCATGAAAAAGGAGGATGGCTCTTTTCATAGAGAACTGTCCCCCTTAAAGGAGATAACTGGCCACCCTGCAACAGCCTCTTCCCCAAATGCTAACAGCAAAGGTTGGAATGATTACAAGTGTGCAGGTAGTGCAACACGTGGAATAACCCATGTATCATTGTGTCCTTCTGATGAGTTATTTCTCATCTTTTGTAATGAAAGGTTAAGTTTCCTTCCTCGCCATGCGTGCTTTCATTTGTCTCTTCGTCCTGGAGACATTAGGAAAGGAATGATTTTTAATGCACATTGCGAAAGATTCCTGATAGAACTAAATGATGTCGTTAAGATTAAATTAAAGTATATTTCCTTTCCCCGGCATCCCCATCCATTGAAGGTGACCTGCTCCAGCTTCAGAGGCTGTAATAGGTTCCCTGGAATTTCTTTCCAGTAAGAGTCCTGCTGATTACATTCCAAACAGGCCCTGTTATTATTAGCTGGAGCAAAATTTATGCCTGTGCTAAAAGGGCAGCTTCTTGGAGCCTATAATCTAACAGACCTTTTCACGATGGAGTTTTCCTTAGCTGTATTTAGCAAAAATGTCACATCATAAATATGAGACAATAATATATAACGAAAAAGGCAGCCCATATCAGGGGTATGTATAATGTTACGAACTTGGGGCTCCCAAGTTATGAACCTAGAGCTGAAGATGACTTGTAAATGTACAGTCACAGTAACATCCGAAGGCTTCTTTATTTCTCTGACGGCTGTTAGTGCTCTCTGGTCACCACCTCTTTGTCCATCTTCACGTGTACAATTATCAGCTTATTGTGTGGAATGTTACGCTTTTTTAAGAATTGGGAGATCACGTTCTGTAGGAAGGGAAAGATACAAAACCACAGGTAACAAGACTGGGCTGCCCATTGTGTCCCATACTTTCCCCTTTTATGTCACTGAATGCAATCTCCATTTTTGTCCACTGGGAGATACGCCCCACCAAGTTTAATGGGGCTTTCTCCTAAGGCAAGGGTAACAGGACATCTGAAAGGGGTAGCTATATTAGTCTGTTTTAGCATGTTGCCAGAATTAAAGGGGGAAAGGAAAAGATAGAAGGGGGGAAGAAAATGTAAGAAATTATGTCACTTTGAGGACTAACAGATCTATCCCAGTATCAGTTTTATGATACTTTAATTTTGCCAGGATTTTACCTAACCATACTATCCTATATATGAACTGCTGGATAGCTCAGAGGTTTAAGCCTCTGGCTGCAGAGCCAGAAGATGGGAGTTCGATTCCCCTTCTTCACAAGGTCTGGGCTTGATAGGGTCCTTTCCAGCCCTGCAGTTCTAAGATGATGATGATGACTATGTCTATTCAGATGCAAGGCCCACTGAATCCTGTCAAACCTATTTACAGTAGTGCCTCGCTTAAGGATTGCCCCGCATTACGACGAATCCACTTTACGTCAATCTTTTCGCAATCACAATTGCGATCACAAAACAATTGTCTAAATGGGGGAATTTCGCTTAGCAATGATCGGTTCCCTGCTTTGGGAACCGTTTTTTCGCTTTACAACGATCAAAAACAGCTGATTGTTGGGTTTTCAAAATGGCCACCGGGTGCTTAAAATGTCTCCCCGCTGTGCTTAGGGATGGATTCCTTGCTATACAGGCAGCGAAAATGGCCACCATATGGAGGATCTTCACTGGGCGGTGAGTTTTTACCCCATTGGAACGCATTGAATGGTTTTCAATGTCTTTCAATTGGGTTTTTAATTTCACTTTACGATGTTTTCGCTTAACATCGATTTTCCTGGAACGGATTATCATCGTTAAGCGAGGCACCACTGTACTGGGAAAGAGTACTGGACTGTAGCTTCAGTGTATTAGAATCTTTAGTGCCAGACATTTGGTGCAACAACAGGGCCCCAAATAACACTCTAGTCTCCTCTCCTTTTTTTTAACTCTCAGAAAATTCCCTTCTGCCCTCTAGGGATATGTGAGGAAGTGTTAACCTGTTTTGGTGCACATCCCAGCCCCAGTGAACCCAACCATCCAGCCACCTTTTCTTCTTCATATTTTTCTAAATGGCCTTTTAAAAACAAAAATATAGCCTAGGCTTGGCCAAGTTCAGAAACAGATGTTGCTGTTCAGATTCCAGGGGAGAGCATGTACAGCCTTCACGCTTCTGGAGGGTGCTCACCCTCTGCTAGGTGAAAATACTTTTTGATGCACACTTCTACACTGTTCAATTAGCAGCCACCTTCAGTTAATTGCCAGGGCTCTAATGCCACTGCAACCCCCCACCCTTGCAAAACTTTGCTTCACTTATTCATTCATGCACGTTCGTTTAGTCGTTTAGTCATGTCCGACTCTTCGTGACCCCATGGACCAGGGCACGCCAGGCCCTCGTATCTTCCTCCTGGAGTTGGGTCAAATTCATGTTGGTTGCTTCGCAGACACTGTCCAGCCATCTCATCCTCGGTCATCCCCTTCTCCTCTTGCCGTCGCACTTTCCTAACATCAAGGGTTTTTTTTCCAAGGAGTCTTCTCATGAGATGCACACATTGGGGCTAATATTTGCTACAGATGTGCAACATTCTCAGTCCTACTGCTTAGCTATTGTATTTCAATCCCCTATGCATTTTTTGTTTTGTACTGGCTTCCAAGACTTTGTTTATTTTTCCTACCCTGAAATTTATATACATTTTACACTTTTTTTCTAACATACACTATGACCTACTAGATGCATTTTCACTATTAAAGTGTGCTTGAGTTTCTTTTTCAGTTAGATGCATTCAATCATTCACCTTTTTAAAATGTTTTTTTAAAATGTAGGTTAGTATTCTTCTCCAAGGCTACCGATAGATGGAATTGCTCTCTGTATCTATCCATTTTCATGTATTTATAAATACGGCTTGTCCTTGACTTCTCAGACAACTGAAACTTAGTGCCATTTACATTTCTGGTTTTATTAGTTGTGCAAGGTTGAAACAAGTGTTTGTTAAATACATTTGGCATTGAATCACATGCTAATGTGCAGGTAGAGACGTCCATATTAAAAATAGGTGTAAATGCAGTAGGATCTCCATGTCTGCAGGGGGATCAGCTCCAAGCAGCCCTGGGGATGCTGAAAACCATGGATAATAGCAACCTATACAAAGCACAAGGGACATGGTGGCGCTGCGGGTTAAACTGCAGAAGCTTCTGTGCTACAAGGTCGGAAGACCAGCAGTCGTAAGATCGAATCCACGTGACCAAGTGAGCTCCCGTCACTTGTCCCAGCTCCTGCCAACCTAGCGGTTCGAAAGAATGTAAAAATGCGAGTAGATAAATAGGTACCACCTTGGTGGGAAGGTAATGGTGTTCCATGTCTAGTCGCACTGGCCATGTGACCATGGAAACTGTCTTCGGACAAACGCTGGCTGTATGGTTTGGAAACGGGGATGAGCACCGCGCCCTAGAGTCAGACATAGCAATACTAAATGTTAAGGGGAATCTTTGCCTTTACTTATACATAGCATGGTGTCTGGCTCCCTCTTGTGGCCAGTTCTAGTAATTACATCATGAAAATATATATTTCTGGGTTTTTTCTTTTTTAATATATTCAAATTGTGGATACCAATCCCATGGATATGGGAGTCCTACTGCAAATGCTTTAAAGCTGTTTCACAGTAGCGGAGCATTTCTATACCACTACTTCAGCTAAAATGTCTCTATTCTACAGTATGTTGTGTCATCTACATTGTCTTTGGCTTTGAGCCTCACCATATTAGCTGTTTCTGCTTTCAGTTGTCTGGATTCCTGTATATCTGGCACTTTTACAGCCTTCAGGGATAAAATGAAATACATTTAAGTCAGAGGCTAACTGTAAAATGTGTTTTGAGAAAAAAAATCAAATTCCTTTATATTTATATTATATTTATAACCCTACACAACGATGGTTACCCACTGTAGATCTAGATACCCAAGCAGTATCAAATAGCCATTTATGCTTTAATCATGTACAGTTGGACTACTCTTAAATGCTATACATGGGTCTGTTTCTGAAGAACTTTTGGAAATATTGAGTGATTCGAAATGCCCTTACTAAGTTACTGTTTGAGCTGGTTGGAGAGTTCAGTGAGTTAGATATCTGATTGTGAAGCCAGGGTTGGGAATTCAAATCCCCACGGTGCCTACTGGGAAAGCAGCCTGCCTGTGTAGCCTTCGGCAAACTGCACAGTCACAGATGCTCCCAGAAGGAGGAAGTGGTAAACATATGAGTATTTTATACCTGGAAGGAATTGATGTAAGTCAGAATTGGCTTGATGGCATACAATTATATTATTATTATTATTATTATTATTATTATTATTATTATTATTATTATTATTATTATTATTATTATTATTATTATTATTATTATTATTATTATTGTGTTGGTGTTGGTGTTGGTGTTGGTGTTGGTGTTGGTGTTGGTGTTGGTGTTGTTTGGAATTGCTTTGATGAAGTGTATTGCTTGATACTGTTTCCGCTGCATCAGTTGGCAATTGGTTTTCAGGCTTAAGAGCCGGCTCCTGCCATAAAAGTAGAGAACGGGTTGCCATCTAAATACAGCGTTAGAGCCAGGTCGCATTGGCTGAAGTCTCAGACAACTGCTACCTGGGCACACAACTCATCCCATTACGAGGTGACACCAGGGCCCACTTTGTTCAGTGTACAGGTTTGTGTACACTGGTTTGTCTGTTTGCACACATACTATGCATTTAGAAAATTTTGTTGTTTAGTCATTTAGTCATGTCCAACTCTTCATGACCCCATGGACCAGGCCATGCCAGGCCCTCCTATCTTCCACTGCCTCCCGGAGTTGTGTCAAATTCATATTGGTTGCTTCAATGACACTGTCCAACCATCTCATCCTCTGTTGTCCCCTACTCCTCTTGCCTTCACACTTTCCCAAAATCGGGGTCTTTTCCAGGGAGTCTTCTCTTCTCAGCCTCAGCTTCAGGATCTGTCCTTCCAGTGAGCACTCAGGGTTGATTTCCTTTAGAATGGATAGGTTTGTTTTCCTTGCAGTCCAGGGGACTCTCAAGAGTCTCCACCAGCACCACAATTCAAAAACATCAATTCTTCGGCAGTCAGCTTTCTTTATGGTCCAGCTCTCAATTCAGTACATCACTACAGGGAAAACCATAGCTTTGACTATTCAGACTTTTCTTGGCAAGGTGATGTCTCTGCTTTTTAAGATGCTGTCAAGGTTTGTCATCGCTTTCCTCCCAAGAAGCAGGTGTCTTATAATTTCGTGGCTGCTGTCACCATCTGCAGTGATCATGGAGCCCAAGAAAGTGAAATCTGTCACTGCTTCCATATCTTCCCCTTCTATTTCCCAGGAGGTGATGGGATCGGTGGCCATGATCTTAGTTTTTTTTAATGTTGAGCTTCAAACCATTTTTTGCGCTCTCCTCTTTCACCCTCATTACAAGGTTCCTTAATTCCTCCTCACTTTCTGCCATCAGAGTGGTATCATCTGCATATCTGAGGTTGTTGATATTTTTTCCAGCAATCTTAATTCTGGAACATAGTGCAGGAAATATGTGGTGTCTCACGCTCTCATGCGCAGTCACGTGCATATATATTATTCTGCAATTCTGTTCAGAACTGGTTTGATCTTGACTGGGTAGTGAAGAGTCACTAGTTTTACAAAAGTCCTATCCTTGGTGAAAATGAAACTGTTAGAACCAATTTGCTCACATGGATTAATCTAACTGCCTGCATTTGTAAAGGTGGGGAAGATCTGATTATGAGAATTGTCATGATGAGCACCTGAACTTTGAAATTTATCACTATTCCATGTAGTGATGCATATACTTTTCAAATCTCTGAATGACAATGAAGATCATTGACTTTTCTAGGGCAAATCGTTATGTCTCAGCATATCTTTTCTCGCAGAACTGTTATGTTGTTGCTTAAAAATAAGCTATTCTCATGGATGCCATTCTGAGCTCCCTGTGGGAAGAATGATAGAAGTCAAAAGAAACCTTGGGAAATCAATTTGTAAAAGTCTTGCTTGAACTGTTTGCAAGAGGAGTGAATAAAAAGAATAGAGCACAGTACATAGATTCCTCAGCAGAGCTTGGAAAAGCTACTATAAGTTCCAGAACTCCCTACCTTACATGGTTAGATTTTCTTTTCTGAACTCTGATCCTTGATGTGGAGGTCAGCAGAGTTCCACTGAGTTATAAAGCTATATTGTCCTTTTATCTGTTGACAAAAGAAAAAAAATGTACTATTTCTCTGTTTAAGTTTCATTAAGTAAGAATACGTTATTTATTTATTTTGCCCTTATGGGGAAACATTTGGATCTCCCCCTCCAATCCTCTCACCTTCTTTCCCCAGCTGACTTTGAAGTAGGATTGGCAGGAATGATAGCATTGGCATTTTGCCTATGGATGCAGTTCATAAATTCACAGAAGGCTTGGCAGAGCTTCCTATCGCTTTAATGGCCTCTATCAATTGTATATGATGGTAGCAAGACTGTGCCACTTTCCCCTTCCATATGGGCCCAGAGGCACATTGTAAGCATGGTTGGTTTCTTGTTCTATATTGGGCTGCGTGGAGATCAGCCTCATCTTCTAGGCCTAATTGTGTTTCGGTTCATAGAAAGAAAATTCTGGGGAGGGAGTACATGGGGACCTTTTGTTGATATCAAATTATTAAACAAAATATAAGTAGCCATAATAATATCTTTGAAAATGCCCTATTGATTGGTTTCAGTGTTCTGATTAGAGATGGGCACAAACTGGTTCGCCTCAGTTTGTAAGGGCGGCAACACGAGTGCTGCTGCTCCCCTCCCCCGCCTCCTCAGTCGATCAGTCACTCAACCAGACCTAGCTTGCTTGCTTTTTCCAGCTCCTTGGCCAATCTCCCAGTCACAAGCAAGAGCACAGAAATCGCAGCCCTGCCCTTATGTCTGAGTGGGAGATCAGCTAAGAGGTCAGGGCAGAGAAGCCTGACACTGGAAGATCAGTTGAGGAGGTGCAGGAAGCTAGCATATGAGTGGCTAATTGAGCGAGAGGAGGTGAGAGAGGGGAGCAGTAGCCACTTTTATGAACTTGGACGAACTGAGACAAACTGGTTCATGCCCATCTCTAATGCTGATTCATGTTGTGGCCTGCTGCATAAGTTATGTCTGCAATAAGGTATGGGAATAGGGCAATCATGTGTATCTTTCTCCACTGGGTCTTTTTAGGTGGGATAAAAATATTTTAAATAAAGTAAATCATTGCAGGCAGAATTCTTAGACTGAAGTTCATAAGAAGAGTCTGGAACCGGACCAAAGACCTTTCTTGTCCAGCTCTCTGTTCTTAACCAGATGCCTTCCCAACCAGACATCTGTGGGATCCAAGAAAGAGGACATGCTATAGAACGGTCCTGCTTATGTTGCCCAGCAGCCAGCATTGAGAGGCATACGTCCAATATAGATTGGCACTGTCTCACACACCCCATGCTGAACATACTAACATGGAGTCTAATGGATTTGCCTTTATGGATTATACCTATTGATAAGAAAAACATGTGCTTTTTTCCGATGAAAGAAGGCAGTATTCCAAATCATTCAATCGTTTGGTACATAGTTTTCACACAAAGTGCCACAAATGAGCAAGGCTTGCTGCCCTCATGCTTCTTCATCCCTACATTCGAAACCAGGGAGCCAGATAAAGGAATGTTCATGTACATTCCATGTATGTATGAGCTTCCTCTGTTTATTTCTGATCAGTGGCATTAGTTCCATCTTTCCATCTGTTTTCTATAAAAAGTTGATATTTCTTTTAATAGGCTCAAAATATGTATTCCAGTGCATATTTTAATATGCATTTAAATGGGTAATTCCTCACAAAATACATTTTAAATGCATAGTTCCTTCAAAATAGTACTCAAACGTGCATTTTCTGTTAAATATACTATATTGAAATGGCCATTTATCTGAAACATTCAAACTGTTAAAAATAACCTTGCAGCATTGGAAGAAGTACAAAATCTGGTGGTTATCTAAATTCTAATCTGCATATAACTCCAAAAAAATGTGGGTCACCCATCATATCACAAAATCGTACTTTAAACATTGCTATTTCTGTAATTCATCACTGCAGAAAATTGAGAAAGTCTGTTCACACTTACATAAAAACCTTCATAGCAGAGACTGAGAGAAAGGGGTTTAAACTGTTGAGCTGTCTATCCCTTTCCTTAGTATTTGTCTGCCTGCTCACATTTTCACAAATTCAGTTAATTTTGACATGCTTCAAATGTTCCCGTTCCCTAAATAATAGGTGAATGTGGTTGATGCAATATTGGGAACAATATGACACAATAACTCTAATGCGTACTTTAATTCTGACTGGTCTTTCATTTGCTGTTTTCATCATTGATAAATAAACATTAAATAATTATATTTATTCAAGAAAAGTAATGTTTTTCTACATGCTGCTCTTTTCATTTTTATTGTTGTACTCCGGAGGAACATATTGGTATTTTTGGCACAGTCTTATGGGATATGCACTCAGAAACAATTCCCATAATATTCAATACAGCCTACATCCTAAGGCTGCTATCCTATATTTTAATGTTCCACTGAACTCATTACAGCTTATTTCTGAGTAGGTATGCATAAGATTGCAATACAGTGGTGCCCCGCTTGACGATTACCTCATTAGACAAGGAAATCGCTTAACGATGAAGTTTTTGTGATCGCTTTTGCGATCGCAAAATGATGTTTTAATAGGGAAAAATCACTTCACTGCTTTGGGAATGGATTTTTTGCTTAACGATGATCAAAACAGCTGATTGTTGGGCTTTCAAAATGGCTCCCCATTGTATAAAATGGCTCCCCACTGTGTTTTAGGACAAATTCCTCGCTTTCCAGGCACCGGAAAACGGCCACCCTATGGAGGATCTTCGATGGACACTGAGGTATTACGCCCATTGGAACGCATTGAACCACTTTTCAATGCATTTCAATGCGATTTTTACTTTCACTTGACGACAATTTCTTTCTACAGCGATTTTGTTGGAGCATATTATCCTTGTCAAGCGAGGCACCACTGTATAAGTATGCTATGGGGCAGAAACACAATATGGTACCATACACTGGGATCTAATGAATCCTTTGGATTCCACAGTTTTCACCAGAATTCCGCTACCCATCTCCTTCCTATAGCTTCCCTGCATCCCAAAAACCTGTGCTGAAGGACTGGGGGGGGGGGGAGCTCTGGAACAGGTTTTTGGCACCACAAAGATTTGTAGGAGGAAGGAAGTGTAGAAAGGTCCCAATTCTGTTGCTGTTGGATACTGAGATAGCCAACTGGGGTCTGGCCACAGTCAGCCTTCCATTTAGTAGAGGATTATTCAAGGATTTTGTTTGTTCCATATTTTTAACTGAGCAGCATCACTTTTAGACTAATTCAGAACGGAGCTAACCTCGAATACTTCACATTTTTGCACAATCTCTGTAATCAAAACTATGTACAAAAGTGCAACATGTGCTGCAAACATACCTTTTAGAATAAATTGTGTATAATGCAGATTTTGAGCATTTTGAGGTGAACAGATTTAGAACAACATAATTTTTAAAAAAATCCTTTAAAGTTTATTTTTTTAGGTTTGTGGAATTTTTAAAATTCATTTTTCGATACGAAAACGAGACAGTGTGGATTTACATAGCAAGCACATGTGAAAGGTAGGGTACAAATAAATTGATCTGACCATCCCCATTTAGGCTTCATTTGTATTTAAAAACTAACAAATATGGGACTCGGAGGAAGATTCAGTCAGAAAATTAATAATATATGTGTGCCTACAGTATGTGTTCACCCAAACACATTACCTACGTAAACATTCCAACAAAGTTCAAGAAAACTAATGAAACAAACAAAAAAGCATGTTCTTTAAAAGTGATAACGTGGTTAGAGGTCAGAGGGCACAACTCAGTGAAGATGCACTTGTTTGCATGGAGATGATTAGCTAGACAGGGGGGGGTTCTCATCTCGTATAGGCTGGTCCTTATCTTCACAGACCTACAGATCTACATTGGCCTTTCTTTACCTTAGATTCTTTCCTGATATCATTTCCTCCTTCTCATGTTCTTTTGTGACCCTCTTTTGGAGAGGGGAAACCTGGCCTTAGTTTCCAAGGGGCAGATGACAACCCTGCAATCTCCACCACAGCTCGAGCTAAGATTCCCATCCTTATTATTATCTCAATGTATTTATAGGTATCTTTCCAACACGAGAAACCTAGATGTGATTATTTGCTAAAGCCAAAGTGTGCTCCGCTGACCATTCTGGTATTCGGAGACCTGAGTCTACTTACTAATTAAGTGAATTGCACCTCACTCTGTTAGCAAACATTAAATGGTAATATAATCTCTGCTCTTGCAAAGCTATCCTTGTGTGGCCTCATTCCTTTTAAATTACACACTGGCAACTCTCATCAGGCTCTTGGAGCCCCTCAAGGATTGATGCCATGATGTCAACAGAAGAGTCTTCTAGTGAGGATGTGCTGAAATAACCTGACACTCCAGTGCCTGATATGACAAAGGATAGAGTGGACCCTCACAGCACCAGATGCCTGATCCCACAGATAATGGACACTTAGAGAACCAGGAGCTTGAGCCTTTGAATGATGAGGACTCAGGGGCTGTGTCTAGGAGGAGGTGAAGCAACTTCCCGGCTCTTTGGAGTAAAGGAGACTGAAGTCGTAAGCCCAGGTTGGAGCCTCAAGACAGATTTTAGAGGCTGCAGAGGAAATCTTCTTGTGAGTAAGTGGTTCCAACACACGTGGGCTCCTTCTCACAGGAGTTCCTCCCTTACTATCTAAATACTTCAATGGTGAGCTGGGTTCTAGCAGTGCAGCTAGAAAACAGCCTTCAGTTGTCTCTGCAGGCTATTGAAAGCAACTTATCTGCCATCTCCTTGCCTTGTTCCTGAAATCTTTCGTCTGGATTGCCTGGATGTTTTGGATTGCTTTTTGGACTATGACTTCCTATTGTCCTGCCTCCTTGCCTGCTGTGGTGGGCTTGACAATAATTACTCCTTCGTTTCACCCTTTTCTAAACTGGGGACTTTATGAGCCATGGGCCTCATCCAGTGTACAAAAGGACAAATTACTGTTGCAGTTATGAAATTCTGGTTAAATAGCTCCATAGTAGAAATGTAGAGATTTACAGAACAGAATTAGTTTCAAATCTCTCCAGGGTAGACTATTATTTTCTCATCAACAGGCAGTTACAGTCTCAGTAACCCATTCAGAGACATTGGTAAGAGGAGGGGGAGAATAAAAAATCATTTACTTACAGTTCTAAACAGATAAAAAACAGCATACTGCACAAAATGACTGCTTTGAGCAACAGGTCTAAACAGATTCACTGCTTCTAGCAGACTGCTGTAGAATACATTCTAAAGGTACACTAACTGCACAACCGCTGACTGCCAGCAGGCTTAAAAGGGAGGAGAAAATATACTTAAGCCAAGAGGTGTCTCTCTCTCTTCAAAATCAGAGGCAGGGAAGGAACAATTATCTACTGCTGGATTGATCGACAGTTACCCCAGCTGAGAAAGTTTCCTCGCAGCCAAATCTACCAAAGGCAGCATACAAGGTTGAAAATAACTCCAACATTTACAGCCTGAAGAGACTACAATTTTGATATGATTCCAGAGATTTCTGATACAGTATTAGCTCCATTCAGCCTCCAGTCCAGAGGCGATTCATTGATCAAATGGGGGGCCCCAGATTTTACAAGTGCCCCCGACCCAATCACCTAACTGTATTGGTTGAGAAGTCTTCATTCTCCATATTCCATATTGCCTAGATGAGATGGAGAAGGAGAGATATTGTATTTTAATGTGATAGTGCCCAATTCACCACTCCAGAACTAATTACAGAATGGAATACATCTTGATAATGAAACCCATACATTTCTGAGCCTTGTGATGCATTGGTGGCCAAGAGCAAGATGAATATACATAAAATGTACATTTGAAAAAAAAATGTGCACAGCAGCACATATTTTCAATTTATGTTAAAATGCATATATACAAAAAGTAACGTATAGATTTTGAAAAATGCCTGCAAACATTTGTACAACGGCAGTCCAATATAAACATAAATCAGAATGAGCTTGTTAATGGAAAACTGATCATCTTAACTCTAAACTTGGCCCTGATCAACAGAATCCATATTAATAGAACTACAGATTACAAGAAAAGTGGGACAACTGGTATAAAATAAAATGTGCATTTCCTGCCATAAGATCTAATACAATAAACCTCATATTCTGATACCATACTAACATTATATAGGTTTTCACAGCCTGCAGCCAGTGAAAGCTACTAATATGGAGTGGGAACATGAACTATGTGTGACACCTGAACATAATTAGACTTTACAAAAAATAGAGGAATTTAACATCCCTTCTGCAATATACCTTTCATCATAGTTGTGTACATTGGTAGACAGACAGGACAAAATGTGCTTTTAAAGCTATGATTTATTGAGAATCTGCCCATCAACTCACATTAACCTCACCATGTGCATATACTTGTTTTTGCTAAAAAGAAAATGTGGAGAAAATTTTAAAAACACTATACTCAATTAAATTCACAGCTGACAGATGGAGCATTATATAATAAACGCTTGAGTGTCATAATGAGGCAGAGGTTTGCTGTGGTTTTTTCCCCCTTTAACCTATGTTTTATAAAGAATATAAATGATTGTACCAGAGGATGACAAGTAATTACTTGTTTAGTTCAAAGTGACTACTTAATTATAGAATGTTCAGCTTTGACCTTTGATCATTATTTTGCAATAATGTATTAATTGATTCAGCAATTTTGTGTTTTGACAGGGAAAAATGATATTTTTACAAAAACGAATTAGATCATAAATCATATCCTGATTGTTAAATCTAAAGAGCATACTTTACACAAATTCAGGTACATCAAAATAGGGGTTTGACTCTCATAGCCTTTTGCTCTCTGAGAGAAACTGAAAAGAAGAAAAAAACTCATCTTTTTTTCCCTTACAGCCTGGTTTCTATGCGTGAGTTTCTGTTTCCCCACTCTACCCCCAGAGAAAACTCACAGGATTTCTTGAGTGTTTGGGGGTATCTCCCCCACCCTCAGGAAAACACACACACATACATACATAAAGAATTGTACAGATGTATGGCAAGTTCTGGGCAGAATGTCATCTTTTCCCGCATGAAGTAACCCAGCTCTGATCTGCATAGAACAGGTGAAAATGGAAAGGGGGGGGGGAGAAAGACCTAGTTCTTATCTCCATGGTAAGCAAAGAAATCTTGCTAGAAGTGAGGGAAAGCTTGGTAAGAAATCTCAGAGTGGCAAGACTTGGAAAATGGCTGAGAAAAATAGATGTTTTGAATACTTCTCGCATTTCTTCAAGACCCCTTTCACTTGACGGAACAGTAGTGCTGTACACACAGGTATCCAGTTGATTCTGCTCAGGTTTAGGCAGATCTCATATAGTTGACCGTGCATCCATGCACATCAGGATGGCAGGAATCGATGGGTTGGTGGTTCCTGTCGATTCTGACTGTTAGCCGTGCTGTTTGTGCGTGAGGGGACACTGACTTTGGAGATGTCTCTAAAGCTATTGGTTCCTTCCTGTTCAAGGAACAGACCATATTTGTGAGAAAGTCAACAGAACACTCACTTTTTGGGAAAACATAGAAGAGATAAACCTGGACTAAGAATGCTGTTTTCATGTGACTTAATTTGGGACATACCTGGATGGTGTGAGACTACTGCTCTCATGTGAATTAAGAGAACTGATTTAAAGGAAGAGTCTAATATCCTGACGCATGCAAGGCCACTGGAACTTTGCTCCTTTATGGAATAGGAAAGCAACTCTTAATTTGTCTTATCCAGGCCATTCCTATTTACCTTGCAAAAAGTTGAGGTGCTCTATGGTCCATTTGCTAGGAAAATAAGAAGGACAACAAGAAGGCTGTTTTAAGCAACTTAAGCAGAGTTCTGTAAACAGTGGAACTGAGGAAAACAATGATAGGTGCTTGCTGTGTTGCGTGAACCTTTAAGGGCTAGAAGCATCAGATCAACCATCTGGTGCTTGTGTTGTCTATGTGTGTGCTTTGCTTTTCATGGACCCTAGTTTTGTGCAGAGTCACAAAAGATTTTGACGAGAGAGAGAAAAAATGCTTATTGTCTCGTTATTGCACCCAGGTGAGGAATATTGAGGTAAGGGGAATTCCTCACCGTGGTGCCCCATTGGATCAGCCTACAGAGATTGGATAATTTAGTGACTATTCTTTACACCACTAAATTAGAATGAAAAGAGAAGGCAATAATATTCATCTGACTAGTTTCATGGATGGCTGCCTTGTAGTGGCAAAGGGGCTTGAGTAACTCAGAGAAGCTATGGGCTATGTCGTGCAGGGCCACCCAAGATGGGCAGGTCATAGTGGAGAGTTCCGCAATCCACCTGGAGTAGGAACTGGCAATGCCACTCCAGTATCTTTGCCAAGAACGCCCCATGATCAGAAACAAAAGACTAAAAGATATGACGCTGGAAGATGGGCCCCTCAGGTCGAAAGGCATCCAACATGCTACTGAGGAAGAGCGGAGGATAAGTACAAGTTGTAAAAGGATATAATCTCAAAAATGATAGAATGATGTCAATAGGAATCCAAGGCAGACCTTTCAACATCACAATAATCCATGTTTATGCACCAACCACCATTGTTGAGGAGACTGAAATTGAACAATTTTATGAAGATTTACAACACCTTCTAGAACTGACACCAAAGAAAGATGTTCTTCTCATTCTAGGGGACTAGAATGCTAAAGTAGGGAGTCAAGAGATAAAAGGAACAACAGGGAAGTTTGGCCTTGGAGTTCAGAACGAAGCAGGACAAAGGCTAACAGAGTTTTGTTAAGAGAACAAGCTGGTCATCACAAACACTCTTTTCCAACAACACAAGAGGTGACTCTATACATGGAAATCACCAGATGGGCAATATCAAAATCAGATTGATTATATTTTCTGCAGCCAAAGATGGAGAAACTCTATACAGTCAGCAAAAACAAGACTTGGCGCTGACTGATCATCAGCTTCTCATAGCAAAATTCAAGCTTAAACTGAAGAGAGTAGGAAAAACCACTGGGTATAATCTAAACCACTGGGTATAATCTAAACCAAATCCCACTATGAATACATAGTGGAAGTAAAGAACAGATTTAAGGAACTAGATTTGGTGGACAGAATGCCTGAAGAACTTTGGATAGAGGCTCGTAACATTGTACAGGAAGCAGCAACAAAAACCATCCCAAAGAAAAGGAAATGCAAGAAAGCAAAGTGGCTGTCCAACGAGGCCTTAGAAATAGCAGAAAGGAGAAGGGAAACAAAATGCAAGGAAGATAGGGAAAGTTGCAGAAAATTGAATGCAGACTTCCAAAGAATAGCAAGGAGAGATAAGAGGGCCTTCTTAAATGAACAAGGAACTCGAGACCAAATTGCTAACATGCGCTGGATTATGGAGAAAGCCAGAGAGTTCCAGAAAAGTATCTACTTCTGCTTCGTTGACTATGCAAAAGCCTTTGACTGTGTGGACCACAGCAAACTATGGCAAGTCCTTAAAGAATTGGGAGTGCCTGACCACCTTATCTATCTCCTGAGAAACCTATATGTGGGACAGGAAGCAACAGTTAGAACTGGATACGGAACAACTGATTGGTTCAAAATTGAGAAAGGAGTACGACAAGGCTGTATATTGTCTCCCTGCTTATTTAACTTATATGCAGAATACATCATGCGGAAGGCTGGAATGGATGAATCCCAAGCCAGAATTAAGATTGCCGGAAGAAATATCAACAACCAAAAATTGAAATTAGCCCAAACAAACTCACATCACACCAGACCATTTGGAATACATGCAAACAATTTTTGCCCTAGATCTAATCAAGGAATAACAAGAAGAATAACTTTCAGAACAGGGCCAAAGAGCCCGAAAAACCCACAACCACCAACGGAAAGATTGCTGTGACAACAGCCCTAAGCAACCCTTACACTCACCTTGATTCTGTTTTCAGAACATAGCCAAAGAGCAGAAAAACCCACATCCACCATTAGTTCCCGGCTGTGAAAGCCTTCGTGAATCTTTCCATTGCTGAGCACTAGCTGGGGAATGGAATCCTGATCTTCTGATGTTATGGGTCCGTGGTGTACAGCATAGCTTGGGAAGAGTGAGAACATTTCCAGCAAAGTGAATCAAAAGTCAATATAGCTTTTTAAAAATTCAGGTTGTGGACCTTCTGACCATCTTCCAAATCACCTTAATTCAAAACACAGGGACTGATGAAGGCTAAACTACATTGTGCATGTATTGCATGATACATAGCTATATCATTTTCCCCTTGTAAATTAATTATAGACACACAGGGGTGGCAAAGCAGAGGGAAAGTAAAGTAAACCTTCCCACCCATGGCCATGTCCTTGAAATATTCACTCTCGAAATAGTTGCAAAAATAGCTTAAGGGTCCTCAGAATAAGATTCTCTTCCTTCCAGTTATTTATTTGAGCTTGTAATTTTTAAAAAAGAAACACAATCATACTCTGGATGTTGTTTGTTGTGACACCCACCGTGAGGATTTTTTTTTTAATTCATCAGGCTTCCCTAGCACTGTATGTTTTGAGTGTCAAAGTAAGCCTGCTTATTCAGGCATTTTTAAAAGTATTTCCATAACTATTCCACGGTCAGCAACCCATTTTTTTAATTAAATTTCAAATGGATTCATCACTGCAGGATTCACTGGTGTAGTTCTGGATCCCACTGGTTCTCTAAGACTCATTGCTCCCACTCCATCCTTCTTAGCCTTCTGTGCTCCCTAAAAACCCGCCCCAGAAGCCATGAAATCTTGTGGAGCCATTAGTACCTCAGATAACTCCCAACAGGAGAAATGAAACAGACTACAAAGTGAGTGCATCATGGAGTTTGACTCTGAACCTTGATTTTATTTGATAAAGTAAAATGGCGGAAGATTTTACTCCCATATCCATCAACATAGCTAAATAGACAGAGAAACAGGATATACATGTAGAGCAGTAGTTCCAACCTTGGGTTCTTGGACTACAACTCCCAGAAATCCTGATCAGCATAGCTAGTGGTGAAGGCTTCTGGGAGTTTTAGTCCATGAACATCTGGGTACTGGAAGTTGGAACTGTTGATGTAGAAGGAAGAAAAGAGTCTAATGTGATGGGAACTCTTCTAGTCAGATCATGCTTTGCATGAAAAATGTTGATTTAATACTTAGTATCTCCAGGCAAACCTGGGAAAACTATTACCTGAAAGCCAGAAGAGCTGTTATGAGTCAATGAAAACAATACTAAGCTACATGGATCAGCAATCTGATGGTGTGAGATCAGCTTCTTACACAAGTGTTGCAAGAAAATCAAGGAAGGAGAACTGTATTTTAGTTCAGTAAATGCATAACAAGATGGCAACAATGACATTGTTTCAGACCCTACCCCACCCCAATTTCTAAGCATTGACCCCAAACATTAAATACTTGCTATATTTGCCATTTTGTTTGCTTTAGGCTTTCTCACCAAGACACCTTGATGAGCCAGCAAATTTCCCTATTTCCAGGTGACTGCAAGAACAAAAAAATCCTATTTTTTAAATCAAGATCTGTGTAGTTTGTATATACTGCCTGTATGCAAAATTATATACACTTTGAAAAGCAACACACACAAAGCAAACATCCAAGGACTGACTGGGTTGTTAAAAAGAAGCAAACAATCCTTCCAAGGCTTCTAATTCCTCATAGTCCATAGAACAAAGCAGCAGGCATCAAGAAATGTTTTATGTTAAATGCATGAGGGTGACCATATGTCCTTCTTTACAGAGGACAGTCCTTGCTTTAAAGGGCTGTCAGAGAACTAAAAGTATTCTTTACTGAAGAGTCCAGCAGTTAATACCTAGACGGCTGACTCAGTGGCCACACTGCACACTCTGTTACCGTCTCCCCCCTCTGATGAGAAGGATAGCTATCAAAGTAATATAAATGATTTCACAAGTTTCATCTGTATGGGTAAATCTCCTTATGCATGATGATGCACACTATATCCTATTTTGGGTAATGCATTTCTTCTTCTTTGATGGTGTGTAAGTGACCACATTAGCAGGGTGTATGAGTCTTTTCTCCATTTGTACATTTGATCCATATAGAATTTATACCTCTAAGGAAGCTTAAAACCTCCTTAAGGCTGCAAAAGACAATACTGTAATGCAATTTCACTGGAAGAGACAAGAGTGCTAGCAAAAGCTGAAGAAAACAGGAAAAGAGGTAGACCAAAATATTAAATGCATTGACTCAGTAGAAGAAATCACAGCCTTTCATTTGCAAGTCCTACTTAGGACTGTTTAATGATACTTCTTGAGGTTTCTATAGTTCAGGTTGCTGCCATAAGATGGAAGGCAGCCTGGACTCATACAAAACAAGGAGGACTATAATCTTCATTCAGAAAAGAACATAAATGATCAAAGTGGAATATAAAGTAGTGTTTCATATGCAAATCATACACTTGTCCCATCTTCAGTTTCAAAGGGGGAGGAGGACAGAAGACTGAAATGAGACATCTAGACCATGGCTACTCAAGTAATGTGCTTTACTAATAGTTAAGATCCTCTCCTCATCTCTGATCATAAAAACAATTATTAACTTTATAGATTCAGCAAGTTCTTTGAACATGATCTGGCTTTCTAGACTACACAACAAACCTTTAAAAAAAACAAATACTTTGCTTTCGAGTCTACAATTACCAGCTGCATTAGGGCTGTCAGCTTATTTACATCATTCCACTCTAATGTCAGCAATTTCTCTGGAAGCATTTTTGCTGTGACAAATCAGGACTGTTTCCCGTCATTCTGACTTAGGAGTTTTGAAGCTATTGCTCTAATTTGATCTTGCAATTGGAAGTGCATCGTTCCTTAAGGCCTAATGAGTTTAGAGTCCAGTTTCCAAGCAGAATGCTCATTTGACATGCAATTAAATGTTTATCTTCGTAACTTCAGTGCAACTTTGAAAATAAATCTTGATAAAAATGTGAGGCCTGCAGGCCAAGGTGACCTGCCGATTAAGCAGAAAATAAGGAGGAAGCAAAAATGACAGGAAATTTTACATGGTACTGTGCCACTCACACATAAAAACACACTCCATCTCCCCCCGTCCTGATACTGACTAGCAGTTACAGCAGATCTTCAGACAATTCTAATTTAATTCAAGTGGCCACAGGATGCTATACAGAATTGGTTTTAAGTGGGGAAGCAGTATAATTTACTGCACTGGAGGGTCTTATTGAACTCAAGGTGGTACCAACATGATGTTAATATCCAAAGCAGGATCCACTTAATGTTGCAGAGTTTTGAATTTCTGGTAAAATTCCCTGTGTTACACAGCAGAAGTACAGAGACTCACAAAGGAGAATAGCTACAAGATAGTCAGTCCCCTTTCGATGGGGTAGTAAAGTAATGAAATTTTTTTTATTCTTTCTCCTACAAATGTCTGAGAGTGAGTTATTGAGACTTTAAGCGCTACTTAAAGTCTCAATAATTCACTCTCAGACATTTGTAGGAGAAAGGATAAAAGACAAGCTGACACAGAAGAGAAAAAACACACACACAAAGCAAAGAGATGGGGCTCTTTTTGAATTTAGAGGCAGGAAGTAACAATTGGTTAATGCTGGATAGACTGACAGTCAGCCAAACCCAGAAAGATGCCTCCTAGCCAAACAAACTGCAAAAGCACGAGAGGTTGTAAAAACTCCAATACTTAATACCTATGTTGACTGATACCTTTTTTGATAGAAACACATTATAACTAATGGGCCTGTATGTGGACCAACCAACCAACCAACCAACCAACCAACCAACCAACCAACCAACCAACCAACCAACCAACCAACCAACCAACCAACCAACCAACCAACCAACCAACCAACCACACAAACACACAAATACATAAATACATAAATAGGGTTTACATACATACATAAATACATAAATAACTGATTAATCCTGTAACAGGCCATTTTTGTTCCATTTTGGTTTTTTTCTGGTCTGTAAGACAAATCTCAGTCTGCAAGTCAAACCTAAATTTTGCGGCCAGAGAAGTCTGTAACTCAAAAAGTCTGTAAGTCGAGCCGTCTGTAAGTCAAGGGTCCACTGTAGGTTTGATCTCCTTGCAGTACAGGAGACCCTCAAGTATCTCCTCCAGCACCACAATTGAAAAGCATCAATTCTTTGGCAGTCAGACTTCTTTATGGTCTAACTCTCACTTCCATACATCACTACTGGAAAAACCATAGCTTTGACTATGCAGACCTTTGTTGGCAAGGTGATGTCTCTGCTTTTTAAGATGCTGTCTAGTACACACTCAAATGATAGTTGAGAGAGAGTGTGACCTATAGTTTCTCTTGGTGGCCTTTGACTAAAGAGATCCAGACTCAAATATATGCTGAGCCATACATTTTGCTGATGGGAACTGTTCAGACTAACACAAGTTACTTTTTTTAAAACCAGTTCTTTAATCTAATGTATTTCACTGGGTTTTAACAAAAAATAAAAAGGGAAGATGTATGCCACTGTGGATTAAGTATATAAATCTTGTCTTAGTTTCATAGGGGAGGAGCAAGAAGTGCAAAGTTGTTTTCCTTGCATCAAAAGAGTTTGTGATATTTCGTAGCAACTGTTGACAAGAAAAAAAAGATGATAATGAAAAGAATGTGCAAAGAAAGCCAAATTGCACAAAATAAAAAGTTATATAATACATGGAAGGCTTTCATGAAAACAACACAAATGAACAGAAATATTGATGATTTCTGCTTTATTGCTTGGACTTTGGAGCATCTGGAGAGGGTGTGTGTATTCCTTTTTACAATGATCCATTCTTTTTGGCTTTTCTGTGTATATATACCTTGTACCTTACAGGGAAAGGACACTAGTTTTCAACAAATAGTGTGTACAAACTATGGTGGCCTTCATCATCATCATCATCCCCTCCATGGGTACAGGCTTTGTTGAGGTGAAGGTGGCATAAGAACTATACTCTCAGAGCTTAAAAAAACCCTACAATATTAAGAACAGAATATATACGGCACCAATATTTAACAGATACTTAGATTTTTTGGTTAAACCTTGGTGTTTTTCAATAACAACGACAACAACAACATCAGAGCTACAAAAAACAGCAATATTGGGAACAACATACACACTGTGCCAATATTTAACAGATACTTAGATTTTTGGTTAAAACTTGTAATGGTTATATAATACCAGTCAATGCGTTTCTAACCTTGATTGACTGTGCCTGGTATTTTGGAATATTTTTGAATGATAGTGATAATCTAGTTTTCGTGTTGCTCTTGAGCAGAGAGAAAGAATTTCTCAGAATGCAAAAAAAAATTTAAAAAAATTAAAAATGAGGAATTCCATCAAGTTGAGGGCACTCTAAATCCATGAGAAGGAATTTCTGCCCATTGTGTGAGGTCATAACAGAACTTGAGAGGGAAGTTGTGCCCTGATTTTGCATGTGAATGTGTGCGGCTTTTTGTACACAAGTTTGCATGTTGCACAAGTGGGGTAAAACATATATATTTTTGCGTACAACACGTTTTTTTAATGACTAGATCAAAATGTTTCTTAGGGTTCCTAAACCTGTGAATTATGACAGCAGTTTAACTAAATAACTCATATACTTTGTAATAACTGTTATATGGCTTAAAGCCCTTCTCCTCCCCAATTAGATGAATTTATGAAGGGTAGGTTTCTCATTAACCATTAGACATGATTGCTAAACGAAATGGAGGACCAACAGAGGCCAGTCTTCTCTTCATGTTTTAGTTGTGATCTTTTAGAGACATTTGGTCGGTCACAGTGGGAAACTGAGGGCTGAGTGAGCTTGAATTTTTCCCTCATCCAAGGACACCAGTCTCTATGTTGTTATGATCACATAGTTGTTTATCATTGTTATGAAAGGGCAGAGGAACAGATAAAATCCAACTGCAAAGGAGGAATGTCTGTGGCAGGCTCCCAAAGCATCTGCTAACCATTATGCAAGGGAGTTCTCCCATGGCATGCTGAATGTGTCACAAGGTGCCTTTGTTGCCATGGCAATTACTTCTGCTTTGTTCACTGGCAGAAGAAAATGGTGGGGAAATGGCAATTAAAATTGATGCCCCCCCCCATTTACATTAGTTATTTTCTTAAGTAGCCTGTTAACAGGTGAGAGAGAAAGACATTTGATGCCAAACCTTAGGGAGAAGGGAGACGTGCTTTTATTTTATCAATTCAGTTTTCAAGCTACTAAACAGAGATTTGGGAAAAAAGTCAACCTGTTTTTTTTTTTTTAATATGGATATGAAATTCTTCCTCTCATCCCCCCCTTAAAAACAAACAATATGCAATTTTCAAGGTGTTTGTGAAATAAGGTATCTAGAAACCATATGGAGTAGCAGTTATTTTGTCTCTTGGCGCCCAGCTATTGAATCCCACCAGGTGCAAAACTGGAAAATTCTCAGCAGAGAGAAGCTTTTTGCTTAAAAGACATTGCCAACTCCCTCTCTCGTTTTGGAATATGAACCACACAGAAACCATGGGGGCTTTTTCTTTTGTCCCAGTTTCTCTTTTCTCATGCATTCAGCATCTCATGCTGATTCTCAGTAAAGGTTCCAATTCCAGTTGCCTGTCAGGTGGTAATTGCAGCCAATTTAGATGGCGGAGAAAGTCAGAATTACATGGAACCAGCATCTCTGCAGTCATAAGTTTCCATCAGAGTGTATATAGATAGAGACTGACATGTTTACCAGCGGACTGTTCTCTTGGAACCCCTACTACACCTGCCTTGAAAACTCAATGATTTCTGGGTGTCTCAGTTGAGACTGATTCTGAAGGCATTCTGAGGTGATAGAGTCACCATGTGTACCAAATCAGACTACAGGCAGGAAGGTCGTATTTCTGAATGGACCCCTGTGTAAATAGCTCCCAGCACACAATAGCTGAACACACTAGCCCTTTTCCCTTAGAGCTGATTACTACATGGACCAAGTCATTTTTCTACAAGTTATTGCAAAATTGGGAATAGCACAGAATTTGTAAAAGGTACATGGGGGGTATTCCATTATCATGAACAACAAAATGATGAATTCTTATCCTTGAAGAAACTCAGATTAGCTTGCACAGAAATATAATGTTGTTATTGATGTATTAGTTTAAATCAGAGCAAGAAATCACTCAAAAATGTAAAAAAACACACAACCCATTACTCTAAAGTGGTACAGTCTAGAATTCAGAGGTGAGCAACCTGTGGCCCTCCATATAGTGCTGGCCTTAGCTCACACCATCCTTCAACATGTTGATGATGATAGTATTGATGAGAGTTGCAGTCTAACAACACAGTTGCCCATACCTGTTTAATATAATGTGAAAAATAGCTCTGAGCCAATGATCATGTAAGTTACGCTGGTGCAATATGTTCTCTCTGGGGCTGCTCCTGAAACCCGTTTTGAAACATCAACTGACAGAAAATAGAGCAATCAGGATTTTACCTGGGATCTCATTTGGAGGGGATATAATTTGATATTGGTGTTGGGTAGCACAATTATATGAACAATATACAAAATGCTAGTTATTACCCAGAAATAGTAGTGTCATAATTGTAGGAGTTGAAGCTTACGTCCAAGGCCCCCTCCCGTAGCAGAATAAAGGGGTGGGTCCTTCTCAGCGAATTAAATCCAGAATATGAGATTATTTTATTGCAGCATAGCCTATAAAGTTTTGAATGCTTTGTAACTACAGTATTTGAACTATTACCTTCCTGATGAGACCCATTGGCTTGTATTGGGCAGTGTGTTGGACTAGGACTCAAGAGACCTGGCTATTTATCATTAGTTAGCTATGGAAATGCACCAGGGGGTAAACCACTGCTTGAACGTCTGACAAAGATAGGATTGCTGTAAATTGGAACTGACTTGATGGGGCATAGCATCAGTCTTCCTAATATAAGCATGCCACGTGGTGTCAACATTCCTTCTTCCTTTCTCCAAATTCCATAGCACTGATAAGATGATCTAGAAGTATTTTTAGCCCAAAAGCAGGTTTTTAAGGTACAGAGTGAGCTGCAGAAGGGAATTGAATTGCCACCCCCCATAATTCCACTGGCAGAAGCAACTTCTAGAAGAACCCTGTTGGTTCTGTCCCATATGTTCAGCTGGTTAGACTTTGGTACAGTCTGTGAAATTCCAGATGGGCCTCTTTTTACTGATATTTTAATATGCTGTTAAAAATGTTATTTTCCACCATGCTTTGGGTGGTTTGATTTGTGTCTCTCATTTCATGCATTTTTTGCGTCTTGCTGCTGCTGATTTTAGTTTGCTTTTCTTTAGTGCTTTGATTGTATGTGTTTTCAAGTGATGTACACCAGCCAGCCTTGGGGGATGATGAAATGATCAGATCTACAGAGCAGTTTGGGGGCTGCCATAACCTCACTGTTGTGGAAAAATAAGCACAATAGGGCTCTTATTCCTATATATTTTTTACTCTCTCTGATATGGAACTTACAGATGTCCCACAGTGTGTGATCTGTGAGCTATGGAGAAGGTTCTGGACACTCATACCTAATTCTTCATGTCAGAAGCAAGCACAGAAAAAACTTGCAGATTTGCCATATTTTCATGCCTGTGCTTCCGTCAAATCCTAGACACATTTTTGAATGGCTTTGAATAAAAAAATCAAATGGCCTTCTTAGAAAAATGAAAAAATGTTCTGAGAAATTGTTGAGAAAAAAGAGGTTTTTCTTAAATTGAAGAAAGAGAGAGTTTTAGCTTCTGGATAAAATTAATCTAGTCATGTTATTGTTTGGTGCTTAGCACTGGAGTCTCTAGAGTTGTTACTTGCCAAGTAACTACATTTTGTTTTCTTTAATTTTGTGTTTGTGTGTCATCAGATTGATTCCAACTAAAGGCGACTCTTTCCAGGGTTTTCTAGGTAGAGAATACTCAGAAGTGTACTTACCATTCCTTTATTCTGGATGTGCCCTGGAACTGTGGTTGCACAGGCTTGTTCTTCTCCCCAGTTGATATAGTGGAGGACTGAACTCCCAACTCTAGCTCTGCAGCCAAATATCCAACCAATTTTGTCAAGGTTTGCCTTGATAATTTTGTCCAGTCATGTCCAACTCTAGGGCGTGGTGCTCATTCCCCTTTCCAAGCCGTAGATCCAGTGTTTTGTCCAAAGAGAATCTTCCGTGGTCACGTGGCCAGCACAACTAGACACGGAGCGCCATTACCTTCCCACCAAGGTGGTACCTATTTATCTACTTGTATTTGCATGCTTTTGAACTGCTAGGTTGGCAGGAGCTGGGACAAGCGACGGGAGCTCACTCAGTCGCGGGGATTCGATCTTACAACTGCAGGTCTCCTGACCTTGCAGCACAGAGGCTTCTGCGGTTTAACCCACAGTGTCACCATGTCCCTAATTTCGTATTAGGAGCATTTAATTTTCATTACATTCAATATGTAGTAGAAGCTGGCCATGAGACTAATAGTATCCCCATATGAACCACTTTTTCAGTCAAGGCTAAAATTAAAATAAGATGAGGTAATGGATGGAGAATAGAGCAGATGGAAATCCCTGACTTTTATTGTATTTAACTCATTAAACAAATCATTTGGAACAATTTTGTGGTACAGGAAGTAGCTTGCTCATAAATCTGTAAGAGTACAAGATGGCATTTCTTGTACTCAGTCTTTCCTGTCATCTGGTACAAATTTCATTGATGAGGTGCAATGAAATTTTCGACAGACAAAAATCTCCGCAAGGCTTCTAGATAACAATCAAATGGAAACTGCTGAAACTAGTAGACTGCTGTTACTTTTTCACATGGCCAATAGCAAGAGATTGAGTATGGTGTAGTGAAAAAGAGTGTCAAAATAGGACCTTGGTGATCTGGGTTCAAATCTCCCCTTCGCTAAGAAAACTAATTGGCAGGTACAATGGAATGTGCAGCCTGCATAATTAACTTGTAAACCACCCAGAGAGTGGTTGAAGCGCTATGGGGCGGTATATAAGCTGCACGCTTTGCTTTGCTTTTACTCCTCAAAAGCTCTGTCAAGGAGCACCACACATTGAAAGCAACTGGATGGTTCATAACAATTGTTGCAGTAATATTTTCCATACAGATCAAAGCAAGACAATGTTTTAAAAGCAAAAATGGTAGGTATATCTCTGGCGAATAAACTACAGTGGGGTCTTGACTTGAGAACGTAATCCGTAGTGGAAGGCGGTTCTCAAGTCAAAAAGTCTGTAAGTCAAGTCTCCATTGACCTACAGTGCATTGAAAACTGATTAATCCTGTAACAGGCCATTTTTGTTCCATTTTGGTTTTTTTCTGGTCTGTAAGACAAATCTCAGTCTGCAAGTCAAACCTAAATTTTGCGGCCAGAGAAGTCTGTAACTCAAAAAGTCTGTAAGTCAAGCCGTCTGTAAGTCAAGGGTCCACTGTAATTTAATCGTTTAAAACACTGGTCTCTTTAAATACACACAAGCAAGAATTTGTATAATTTTAACTGTCACAACTTTTTCAATGAGGATAGTGTGATGGAATTGGACTCAGGGGACCTGGGTCCAAATCCCTGCTCAGCCATGGGAACTTACTGCTGCGGTGGCAAGGTGAAAACATCCCTCAAACATCTCTTCTACTGTTAGTGTTGCTATGAGTTGGTTTCAGCTTAATGCTACATAACACATAGAGACAGATTCTGTGGTTGGGGGCAACACTGGCATCCAACCACACTACTGGGTGCTGGAAACAAGTCTTCTAATGTCTCCTTCTGAAACTAAGGCAAACCCTCCCTGTATATCTTGCTTACAAGCAGGAGCTTGCCTCTGTGAACACAATTCCTCTTATAAACCAGCTGAATAGTGGATATGCACCTTGTTTTAAGGAGAAACAGCTTCCCCTCTCCCATTGCTGCTACTGCTGCAGTTACAGATGGAACAGCACTAACTGCAGTAGAAGCCCAGGAGGTGCAGATGTAAGCCTGCATTTTTCCTTTGGACAAACAAGTGTTTGGTGGTTCCTAGCCCCACCTCCTCCTGTGGGCACCCACTCAGAGGCAGTGCCCCAGTTTCCCTGCCACACTTCCTCCAGGTGCTGAGTGGGCAACCTGCCAGAGGAGGCGGGACTTAGAACTGCCAAACCAGCAGTTTTTGCCCATCTCCAGTAAGAATTATGAGACAGTGTATTCACAAAGGATTTCACGGCTGGGAGCTAATGGTTGTGGGTTTTTCAGGCTCTTTGGCCGTGTTCTGAAGGTTGTTCTTCCTAATGTTTCACCAGTCTCTGTGGCCAGCATCTTCAGAGGACAGCACTCTGTGCTCTGGTGTAGTTGGCTTGGGAGTGCAGTATTTATGGCTGTGGGATCAGCTTTTGTCCTTTTCAGGAGATGGGTGATTATGATGATTATGACACAGGTTTGATAATTTAAATGTGAGGGCTGGTTTGTTGTAATGATTACAAATTTCCAGTAGAACGCAGGAGTTCAAATCCTCATTTAGACATGAAACTCATTGGCAAACCTTAGGCTGGTTATATTCTCTCAGTCTACTGCGAAGTTGGGTTATGAATGTAAATAATATTAATAGCCATCCTCATGTATCACCCCAAATGAGACCCCAGTTATAATCCTGATTGCATGCACTGTTCACTGAAGTTTCAAAATGTTTTTCAGGAACAGCCTGAGATAGAACATTTTGCACCAACATAACTTACATGATCATCAGCTCAGAGCTACTTTTCTTATTATATTAACCAGGTGTAGACAATAATGTCGCTAGGCTGCTACTCCCATCATCATCAACAGCAGCAACCACAAATGCAGCACAGCTGTGCTTTCAGAACCAAAACTATTATACATTGATTTACCAAAACCCAGAATTTGAGTTTGAGATATAGTGGGGCTAGGCTGTAGCCATGGAAGACTGATTCCTCCGATTCGTTCCCTGCTGGGCGGGATGCTGCAATTTCTGTGTAAACCATATTTAGTTGTTAGTATATTGATGTGAAGCGCATGTTTTGAGATCCCCATAGTTTATGTGATAATTTTGGGACATGGTCACTAGACATGTGAAAAGTACATAACAGCAAAGAACATAAACCCAGCTACAGGCTATCTGCTAGTTCTGTGATGGAAGCCATATTGTTTCCAGGTCAGCATCTGGACTTAACACTGTGACAGATGCTGTTTTTATGGCCTCCCCCCCCACAGTTATATGCAGGAATATGGAAGTGCGAAGTCACCCATGGCAGAATGAAAATTTAACTGTGGCCTTCTGGATAATTTCAAATAATTATGAATTATGATCTGTGCTGGATCAGATCAATGGCTTATCTACTCCAGCATTCTGTTCCCTCAGAGGCCAAGCAGATACATATGCAAAGGCCAGAACTAAACATTACAGATCATCAGTTTCAAATCCTTCACAGAATAGCAGCTATCAAAATCAACATGTATGACATGTGAAGTACCATTTGCTTTTTAGCAACAGCCAAAACATGTTTGATTATGTTTGGAGAGCAACCATTTAATACTGTTGAAACTTTGTGGTTCCATCTAACCTATGGAAGTTGTGACCCTCAAACTGGCTGAACCAGGCTGACCATATTTGTGGACTGCTGAGCATCAAGGAGATTCCATGTCAACATTATTTTGTAGTTCCTGGAATGCAGCAAAGGCATGAATTTATGCAGCCCTGAATATGCTGCCATACATGGCTGATGAGCAGTATTCAGCTGGTTAGTTCTACTGTTTAACATAACAATTTGTCCTTTGAAAATTTAATTCCTTGGCTAGATTTTCACTGTGCTTCCCCAGTGTAAACAATGCTTGTAATTTTTCATTGTTCCCTAATACATTGTTCCATGATTTTTCATTGTTCCCATTTTTCAAATAAGGTATAATTTTCAAAAACACAAGGAAAACAATGTAATATTTTGTGATCACCTTAAAATCAAGGTATTGAGAATGAAACTTGGCTATTCCTTATTATGTGGAATAGATAATTAAATAAATTATTGGTGTTGTTTTCAGGTTAACAGGATTTCATCTTCCTCCCCCTGTGACCAGTACAAAATCTGTATTCTCACTAAGATTGACCAGTGACTTTGCAGTGAGTGCCCATGGATTTAAAGTATATTATGAAGGTAAGATAACAGCACGAATATTCATCCTGTGGAGTGTATTTTGGTGAATATATTGATAACCTGTAATTAGTTAAATGGTATGGATTTTTTTATTTTATTTTTTGGTATGAATAATTTCTCAAACTGTAATATGTCCTTTCCTGCCTGCTCTTGATGCCCGTCTGATTGATATGGAGTCAGAATTTTTCTTTTTTGTGTAAGAGAATTGTAGCTACAGTGACAGCTATCTAAATGGTTGTCTTTGCGATAGGCTAGTCGTTCTCTTCTTCCTGCTGAGCGTTTTGTGCCATTTAAATCCAATTGCCTTGCAAGCATTTAAATTTAAATACCTCTCAGTGGAGCACACCTGTTCCTAACGCGGAGGGCTAGATTTGTGGACCTTTGGTATTACAGAATTCACCACTGTTTTGTTGTTTCAGGATTGTACGTGTGTGCCAGTATTCAGTTGGTGAAATTACAGATTTCGAAAATACCTTCAATCTCTAAAGAAACCAGTGTAAATTGGCCCATGATTCATGACACAAGAAGAGTCATGCTTATCACAAAAAAAGACTGCCTAGGCATGCATTCTCTTTACATAATAGGCAATTACTTGTCTATGAGGACCCTACAAGCAAGATGTAAAGGCAATAACATGCTCTAATTTAGATCAGTTGCAAAACAGTAACTGATATAAATGAGAGCATGCTACTGCCCTTACATCTTCAAATCCTGTTGCTCTACATGGTATGTCACAACTAAGGTAGGCCCACTGAATCACTGGTGATTTGATAAGCCACCTCTTTCATAGGTTCCATTGATTCAATAGGCCTACTCTAGTTGCCAGTTCCACTTATAATGCTAAGCAACATGATTTCAGATATAGAGATATACTGTATCCATTGATGGCCTTAGCACTGCATCTTCTCATAAAGCTGTTCAAGTTAGCAGCTCTCACTACCTCTAGATGAAGCTTTCTGTCTTAGCCGGATTGCTCATTGGTTTATGCATGTGGCTGTGGAGCCAGAGATTGGAAGTTCAATTCCCAAAGGCTGGAATTGATGATCCATAGAGTCCTATGCATATAAAGGTCCATGTAGTCAAAGCTATGGTTTTTCCAGTAGCGATGTATGGAAGTGAGAGCTGGACCCTAAAGAAGGATGACCGGCGAAGAATTGATGCTTTTGAATGGTGGTGCTGGAGGAGACTCTTGAGAGCCACCTGGACTGCAAAGAGAACAAACCTATCCATTTTGAAGGAAATCAACCCTGAGTGCTCACTGGAAGGACAGATCCTGGAGCTGAGGCTCCAATACTTTGGCCATCTCATGAGAAGAGAAGATTCCCTGGAAAAGACTGTGGTGTTGGGAAATTGTGAAGGCAAGAGGAGAAGGGGACGGCAGAGGATGAGATGGTTGGACAGTGCCATTGAAGCTACCAACATGAATTTGGCCCAACTCCGGGAGGCAGTGGGCCTGGCGTGCTCTGGTCCATGGGATCATGAAGAGTCGGACACGACTAAACAACTAAACAACAAGAACAAAAAAGTCCTTTCCAGCTCTGAAGTTTGATGAGGAAGAGGATATTTATTGAAACAATATACAAAATTTGGGCTTATCTTAACTTCACAAGCAGAAGCCATGGCTTTCCCTTCTCTTTTTTGGTGGACATTGGCAAAAAGATAACCTTGGCATATGACATAGCATTCTGAAAATGTGCTCTTTCGAGCATTCTGAATCAAGAGTCGCTTATTTACTGTATATCTTGCAAAATATTTCTAATAGGTATTAGAATGCTGATCATGACAGAGGTTGCAAAAAGTTCCAGTTCTTCTCAGTTATAAATTAAATAACAGAACCTACTCTAATTGTCAGCAAAACATACTTTACAAAGCTTACTGTGAGGTCAAATGGAATAGCCTTCTTATCTATAATGCCTCAGACTCTTACAAGAAAATTAAGAATATGGACAGGAAAATATAATGGAATTTGTGTGTACAGGCGTACCTTGGTTTACGCATTTAATGCATTCTCTGCGACTTTTCATAGTGTGAAAAATTCACAAAGCGAAGCAGCTTCCCATAGGAATGCATGCACAGGGGTGGTGCTATAAACGTCCCAGGTGCAATGCAAAGTTGCTTCGTATTGCGGGGGGGGGGATCATAAACCGAGGCATTATTTTCAATGGATTTTCATTTGTAAACCAAAAATTACGTTAACCGAGACTTTTGTAAACCGAGGTACCACAGTATATATACAGTGCACATTTTACTCATTTCTCATATACTGTAGAAGGCATTCCGTTATTTATACAAGCTACAAATTTAATGTAGTAGGTAGCTATGTTAGGCTGCGGTTACACTAGAGAATGCCTTCATTTTTTGTGTCTTTTGCTTCCTGTAGAGTCCCGTGTTGCAGTCACGTGACATATAGCCCATAATAATGGTTCATACATTTTTTAATTAAATTAGATGTGGTATGTTTATCTACACCCCTGCAAAGGGGCATATCCATTTCTCTTTTTGTGCATTTCTTCCCCCAATCTCCCCCCATGCTTTTTAAAAATTGTGCAGATGCATTGATGTGTTGGCAAAATGCCTTCACTGGCCATGTACTGATCTCGGGCATTTTTTTCCTGTTTCTCTGCTTCATTACCCTCAATGGTGGAGGTTAATGAAACCCACTTTCCTTTTGACGGAAGCATACCAATGCACAGACATTCGTGTTTGAAAATTATTTTTTTAAAAATTAAGGGAGTCAAATGACACCCAGTGGTGATGGTGGGACCGCACACCAGATGAATAGGAGATTAATTGGTTTTGGAGTACACACTCAATGGGATGTTGGTTGTACTGTGCAATGAAATGCAGAACTAATATAGTTGTAGCCTCCCAGTGTGCTGGATTCAATGCAGAGATAGTAGAGAGGGGGAACAAAAGAAGCAGTAATGGACATGCATCGTCTGAATCACACACACCCATTGTCGAAACTCATGTGGAGTAACTTGGGAACATTTTGCTTGTGTGACCGCAGCCTTAGTCTGTTTTGCAGAAAACCAGAAATAGATATATAGAAACTGTAAGATGAACTAGTTTTTATTTTCCATTTTGAGGGTCTGAATCTACTTTTGATGGAACTCCAACTAAGGTATTTTTGTCTTGTATAAGACCCAGTTTGTTAAAATTATGTTTTATCAGTGATGAGTAGTTTGTACCAGTATAGTACTGTGGTTTCATTTTCTAAAACTGGACAAGGGTGGAATTTGTAATAAGGTGGAAAAGATGTGAGTAAGAGTTAGCCAACTGCTGAAAAATGATCTTTGCAATTTAGTTATGCCTAAACATATATTTCATATCATCAGCTATGATATGGTGAATTGATTCTTCGCCGCCGTGACATGCCATGCATAAATTACCTGGAACTAGATTTATCATTATTCTGTAACACTGTATAGTGAAAATAACTTGGTCTTAGATTGTACATATGAATCACTCAGTTTCAGTCTGGAGAGGGCCTAATTTAAATCTAACTTTAGCCCAAATAATGCTTGTGCTTGTGATATTGTCAGGAGCCTCCAGGGGCAATTAAAACAGATCTCAACCTTAGAGTAAAGCTGTAAAGTCCTTTTAGGAAAAGCAAGCTACATACTTTCTGATCTTTAAAAAAACTACACAAAAATGAAGTGGGAGGAGAAGATGAAGAAGTTGACTGGAGAGTGTTAGGAAAATAAATAGCAACATGGGTTACGGAGAGCTTTTGAACTGTGGTGCTGGAGGAGGCTCTTGAGAGGCCCCTGGACTGCAAGGAGAACAAACCTATCCATTCTAAAGGAAATCAACCCTCAGTGCTCACTGGAACAGATCCTGATACAGATACTTTGGCCATCTTACAAGAAGAGAAGACTCCCTGGAAAAGCCCCTGATGTTAGGAGAGTGTGAAGGAAAGAGGAGAAGGGGATGACAGAGGATGAGATGGTTGGACAGTGTCATCGAAGTGACCAGCATTAATTTGGCCCAACTCCAGGAGGCAGTGGAAGACAGGAGGGCCTGGCGTGCTCTGGTCATGAAGAGTCAGACATGACTAAAGAACAACAACATTCATTTTCAGGGGAGCTCTTCACAGAGCCAAAGTTGCTTCAGGTAGGAAGCAAAGCACTGCCCCTCATTATTATGTTACTGTGGCATCCACTGAAAAAGGCAGAAAACATATGCTACCAGGAAGGAAGGAAGGAAGGAAGGAAGGAAGGAAGGAAGGAAGGAAGGAAGGAAGGAAGGAAGGAAGGAAGGAAGGAAGGAAGGAAGGAAGGAAGGAAGGAAGGAAGGAAGGAAGGAAGGAAGGAAGGAAGGAAGGAAGGAAGGAAGGAAGGAAGGAAGGAAGGAAGGAAGGAAGGAAGGAAGGAAGGAAGGAAGGAAGGAAGGAAGGAAGGAAGGAAGGAAGGAAGGAAGGAAGGAAGGAAGGAAGGAAGGAAGGAAGGACCATAGTGCCACATCCATTATTTGCTCTAACAGACAGTGATAAAGGGCAGCACAGTTGGGGCATACATGCCCTGCATCCCGTGCCCAAGAAGGAGTAGAAAGTTGTGGTACTAGTTGCATTGTGGGGTATCTCTGTACCCCTCAAGAAAGATAAATGTTAGAGAGAAGTAGATGTGAGGCAGTGCTGCTTGATCCTTATGTCAAAATTGGTGGTTACAGCTGTGCTAGCCAACAGGTGATTCCCATACTTGTAATGATCTGAAACATGACAGTTTGTTGATCCTTCCCTTAAAAAGACAATTTCATTCATAATAACCCATTTTCATCAGCTTTAAGAAGACTTTTCCAGACTTCAGATCACTTTACTTCTTGAAGAAAGGAGGAGGAAAAATCACTTTGATCCGTTTTTGCGACTTGTAGTTCAATGATAATGCAATGTAGCTTAGTCAGCATTTGCCTGTGGAAGGGAGATATTGCTGTTCAGAAGGAGAGCAAAATAACAGCTTACAAAACACAGCGGGAACTTCTATGAGCTTTCTGCTATCTGCATAGAAGGATATTCCTTTGTTCTTAGTGAGCTGAGATTTTTTACAAAATTGTAATTAAGTAGGTAATGAGTATTGTAGAGATTTCCAGTTCATCTGTAAACTGTTCTCTGTTGTAAAAAAATGTAGAAGAAATGAGCAAAGACATAATGGTGATTTAGGTGTTTTGGAGCCAGTCCCTCAATCAAGAGGGTTTTTTTGTGTGTGTGTGTGTGTAACTGTGTTTTCAGGATCTACATTGACTAAGACCATATTGAAGGATACTGTGGTATTTCAGTGACACCATCTGTTTATTTGGTGTAATTGTTCTGCAACAGGGATGTGGAAAAACTCCCACATAGCAATTTTTACTGATCTTATCAAAACATCGCATTGTCCTTGAAGTTCCTTGGTTGCCTCACCTGTTGAGAACCAACCTAAGATCAGTCCAGAATCCCACTTGAGGTGAGATGTCAGTGAGAACTCTAAGTGGCATCAATTTGGAGGGGAACTGTATGCTAATCTAAATACATCTTCAAGTTGCAAGTCTAGATGGTTGTAAAATTCAAGGTTTGTGGAAGATAGGTCTGCTCTGAGGCAAACAAAAGACAATCCAAAAGAGAGCTGTCTGGTTACTGGACACTAGGTGCAAAGCAGGGCATCACTTGACAAGACCTTCTGCTGATCTTCTTAGCTTCTAAAAGTATTCGGCAAGTTGCAAGAAAAACACAAAAAACTGTGCTAGATATGGACCATTCATTTAGTAAGGGTGTTCTCATATAAAACATATCTGACAGTGCTTAATATAAAGAGAATGCAAGATTGGTCACGTAAGAAAAATGCTGAGAAACAACAAATTCATTTGTTATTTACAGTGATTTTTGGACATGGCAGATAAGTAGAAGTAGCATTTTTTTATTTCACTGATCTTAGAAGGCCTTGAAATGGAGCTAGTGGGATTTGTGGCTTCGTCATAGACTCTCTGAATTATAGGTCACTGGCAGTGGTTCAGAGCTGCTTATAAGGATGGAGAGAATGCACACATCATATTGACTGTTTCAAAATCAAACCATGCATGAACAAATGAGTCTCAGTAAGACTAGCAGATTTCTCAAGGGGATTTTACATCTCTCTAGTTTTAGTCATAGTTCTGCTACAACAAATATTCCAGAAGAAGGGAGGGGTAGATTTTGCATATGGAATATCTTGGACTGAACACTGGATAGATTTTGTTAAAAGACCTCAGGAAGCAAGGTAGATCTAAGCAGTGAGGATAATCAGTGCTAAGCTAAATGGTTCAGTGTTTAGACTCAGCACAATCATAACTAGGGAAGAGGGGCTACAGGTTTGATCCTTAGCCCTGAAGTTTAGGGAGTTCAGACATTTGTTGCCGGAAAGGCATGAATGTGACTGAAGGTAGTTAACCCTCCCCTCATCTTGAACATACAGTATACAGTAGTGCCCCGCATAGCGACGTTAATCTGTTCCAGGATTAACGTCGCTATCCAGATTCATCGCTATGCAGGGGGAACCCATAGGAATGCATTAAACTCCGTTTAATGCATTCCTATGGGGCGAAAACTCACCACTATGCAGGCAATCCTCCATCCGGTAAGCGAAGGCAGGGCGCAAAAACAGAGCGGGCGGCCATTTTTTCCTTCCGGTGGCCATTTTGGAACTGCCGATCAGCTGTCTGTAAAACATCGCAATACGAAGATCGGAAAGCGAAACGCTTACCAATCATCGCAATGCGATGTTTTCCCTATCTAAAACATCGCAATGTGATCGCATTAGCGATTGCAAAAAATGTGTCGCTATGCGGGTTTGTCGTTAAACAGTGCGCTCGTTAAGCGAGACACCACTGTATATCACATCAAGCCACTCCTCTCTGGGAAAAAGTCTCACTGCACATAATGGCCACCAGGGATGTAGACTCAAGTTGCAGGAATTGTTGTCAAGTCAGAATGAAGTCACAGCCATGACTCAACTTTCATTGACTTGGCTTCCACTCATGACCAGGTTCCTAGCCCCCCCTCCCCTTTTACTAGGGAAACGAGCTTGTTTTTAATATGGACTCGGACTTGAGGCTTAGGACTCGGTACCAAAGACTTGGATTCAGGATTCAAACATCAAGACTTGCCAACATCTGTGATAGTGACTGGGCACTCAGACCCACACGCTCTCCCTCATTTCTTTATTCTCTTCCTGCATGTACCGATCCCATACAGTAGGATTTGAGTTTAACAAATAGGATCATGAAGCCCCAGGTGCCAACATTGCGAGTTACAATCTCGAAGTACAATGCGGATTTCATGTGCTTTTAAAAATGGAAGACGGAGAACAAAGGCAGGGAACTGTGCAAAGAGGCATTGCAAACTTTTTTTAAAAAAATATGCCAGAAGAATTATTAGTAAAATATGATTTTCATGTAACGCCTTCAGAAGTCTGCAATGCCGTTTGTTCTGTATTCCTATCATGAAGGATCTGCTACTGATGTAATGAGTTACTGAGGCATGTAGAGAAAACATTCATATAATTAAAATGTGCCGGGGTTTGTTTCTCAGCTGCAGTTTTCATAGTTCGTGGGTTAGCAAAATATCTGGAGAAATGGAAACATTGTGCGATGTTTAGGCGGTTTGCAAAGATTCAGAATCCTAATGAAAATAGAAAAGGCAACTGTAGCTTTTTCTAAATTAATCCTTAACAATAGGGATGTGTTTGGCTGAATTTAACCTGCTATCTCTGCCAAATAAAGCCAGCCCAGACCAGATATGGTAGTTTCTGAGGTGAAATGGCCTCTCTCTAAAGCTACCAGAAGAAAACTTGATCCTAGGTGAAGCTTCGTACAGGATTTCCCATTTTCCATGTCTTTTATAGTTTTTTTTAAAATGTGAAAATACACAGTGTGGGAGAGGAGGATGAAGATGTGACGGACAAATTGGTTTCTAACCAGAAGGAGCCTCTTGATTTGGGCAAGTCATCATGACTTTAATAGAACTCATGATCTCAGCTCTCAACCTCTTTGGTAGGAATAGAGATATTGGAGGAACATGGAAATGAGCCTATTATTATTATTATTATTGTTGTTGTTGTTGTTGTTGTTGTTGTTGTTGTTGTTGTTGTTGTTGTTGTTGTTGTTGTTATATTGTTTAAATATTGCTGGAGGAATCCATGAGGCTGGTAAACTTTCCAAGAACTGCTAAGGAATTCTGTCTCTATCAGTGAATAATAATAATAATAATAATAATAATAATAATAATAATAATAATAATAATAATAATAATAATAATAATAATAATAATAATAATAATAATAATAATATTCCTTTTGTAAGACTGAGGTTGTTGTGTGAACTACAGACAGTGTATGATAGGTGAGATAACAAGTGAAGGTGAGATGGAGTGGGGTAAGAATTGAATCATGAGATTAAAGCTGCCACGTATCACAATCTCACAAACCTGAGATTTCAAGCATCATTCTTAGTTCTCCAGTGTGTGCTATTTTCCCACAGACTGATATCAAGCCCTGTGGATTAGAGAAGGGGGAAAGGCCTAAAGAAAATTAGGAGTCCTCTTCCACATAAATAAGCTTATCTATCTTAAATTTCATAGTTTCTTACTCATCATTAAGTTTTCTATTATTCTAAATGTGCACACCTGTTTGTAAACTGACAGCTGTAGCCTTCTCCTAGGAGTAAAAATTTATTTTCATGATTGAAAATGTCATCCTTTTCAGACAAAGATAAAAAAAAGCAGTTAGAGTCTTTTCTCTCCCCCCCCCCCCCCCCCCCGGATTTCCAGTAGTACAAATATAATTGTTCATTAGATTTATTCAATGAGAAGAAATCATAGTGCAATACGGAAAAATGGGAAGTGACCATAAGATTTATAATTAAAAAACAACAACAGAAGAAAGAATGAGCAACAACAATGCCATCTTTACCATAAAATTCCCTTGAAATATATTTTCTTTTCCATCTGTGCTTTACCAGCTTGTAACAGAGGAGGCCATGTAATTAAAATAATTCCACAGTGCTTCTTTGGTGGAAATAGTTACTTTACTTTGAAACATAAAGGGAATAGAGACAGTAATATAGAGGAAAACTAGATGAAAAAGGATGAACTTCAGAGAGGTAAGATAACTAATAGGGCCTGAAAGCATCAATGACAGTCTTCTGAAACAGCTGTAAGTAAAGTTTCCATTCATGGCTTCCTACCTGACTGGCATGTGATGAAGGCAATGCCATTCATCTGTAAAATTGGCATGTGGCCACACAAATCCCACATACCTCGTGTGAAATAACTGCAGCCAAAATTAATTCAGCTAAGCTTCTCATCTGAGATCCTCACTATGCACGTAATTGTTGAATTTATCTTAGTAGTACTTTTTCCCCGATGCCTTACCTCCTAGCTCCTATATTAAAGGAAGATTTACATTTGAAAAAAAAATATTTGGAAATACAAATTCTCATTTAAATTAAAAGTCAAGGACAGCAAATAAAGCAATGGTGTGGCAGAACATTTGCAATTCAGCTTTAACAGTCAGATCCTAAATGTGCTGAATAACAGAGATGTGAAAGGTCTCTGAAGACTATTTTGGGCTGGACGTTTTTCAGATTTTTCCTGAAAAGGAATCTAAAATTGGGGGAGGGGTAAACCCAGGGAATTCCAGTGTACTTTTCTGGGCTTATCAAAGGGCTTGGGAAATGTTTTTTCTCCTTACCAGATCCACCAAAGTCCTCCTTAACTAATGTTCCCACGATTTTAGTAATTTGCCTGATCTAGATACATACAGTTTCCCTCTGGTCTGCATATCCCACACTTCCTGTGTATCTAATTTGCTTTATGTCAAGGCCTTCACCCTGCAAAGTAAAATAGGTAAAAGCTAGAACAGAACGGAATCTGTTAGTAAAAATTGATGCCCAAACTTGCAGGATAGGATGAACAAAATTAAGGATAATATTATAGACATCAACCACATTAAATAGTACTCTTTCATTAACCCTTTAATGTCCAAAACCAAGCCAGAAGGACCTAGAATGGCAGCTTCTAGATAGGAGAAACCAATCAAATTTGCAACACTCACATGACTAGATGAGATTAATGCAGCAAACCAAAATATGCCCAGGAAGAATATTTCAGTACCTGTTCCAGAGGGGGAAAAAATCCATATTACCCAAAATAGCAATTTGGATTATTTGCTACAATTCAATACAATCTTCAACACTAGTCTTCCCTTTTCCCTTTCCCTTTCCTCTTTTTCTGTGTCTTGGGGCCAATGGAGATAGAGAATAGAAGCCGCAGGCTACCAATGTTTTGCAGTAGACATAAATTCTGCTTAGTCTTGGCATTGATTCATTCTTTGGTTTTGGGTCCCCCCCTTTGTTGTTGTTCTATATAAAATGGTCTTTTCTCATACTTTTCATGGTACTGCCAATTTCATTAGGACTTCCTCGAGAGAGTGAGAGAGAGACACTGAACATTAAACATAATTGTTTAGTGTCTTAAGCGCACTGTGCTTTCTGAATAATGTGTCTGAGGCAAACCCAGACTGTGTTGCTATCCCCAATGCAACGTGACTAATACTGTCATATCAAAAACATGAGGCTTTGCCGCAGAAAGAAATCTTTTCAAAGATTTCTAACATCTCTGTGCAGCTTATCTTTCATTGCAATTTGTGCCCAGTCTTCAAAATAAAAGGATAAGCCAATATTATTTGGGCAGTCACCAAGAGATAATTGTAAAAGGGATCCACAAACAGCAATGAACTGCAAGAGACCTCTTCCCAATGTGGGTATTGAGTTCTCAGCATGAGGTAACTCCTTTCCTGCCATCTCAACTCCCTGAGTCCCTCCAGTTTGAGATATGAGCCAACTCCTTGTCCACGTCTTCTTTCTGCTACCATGCTTAATGTCCTAAGCTAGTAAAATGACTAAGAGTGTCAGACTGAAACTTGTTCTATCCAGATTCTCAGCTCTCCTAAGGCAGGAATCTCACTGGGTGATGTCTAGACAGTATTTGTGATTAAGTGATCACAGGCCATTTTCTTGGCTTTTGTGTAAATACAGTGGGAAGGGTAAAGGATCATGTGTGCTGAGAGAGAAACTGTGGAGAGAAATGAAATGAATGTATATTTAAATGGTCTAAGGAATGCTTCTGTATGTCACTGATGCCAAGTTCTACAGCGGTCATTCCCAACCTTGAGTAACCCAGGCGTTTCTGGACTGCAGTTCACAGAAACCTTCACCATCACCTGTCCTGGCTGGGGTTTCTGGGAGTTGCAGTCCTAGAACACCTAGGATACCCAAGGCTGGGAATCTCTGGTATAGAGTATGACTCAGGAGAAAATGTCCTTTGTCCACCATTAATTTCTAAAGGTGCTCAACATTTCCTCTTACTTCCTGCATTGTAGCTGCTAGTTTTCTTTCCTATTCAAATGAATATAGTATTACTTTGTTTACAGCATTCTGAGGTGATGGCAGCTGCTAAACCATATAGGGTACCATTAGGAGGCAGGACATCACAGACATAAATATTTGCTTTGTTCCTTCATCCTTTTGATCATTTTCTGCAAGATTTATACTGCTACCCAACCAGCATTACACTCCCTATACTGTGTTATGCTATGCTTGGAGTTTCATCTAAAAATCAATTTTGAAGGAAATTAAGAAGTTTTGAGGTGGCCTCTGTGAACGCAAAATAATTTTGAAGTAATTTGAGATCTTTCATTTTGTCCACAATGGAAGGCTCTGAAACACACAATGGAAGAACATCATCTCTTTATTTGCATTGTTTTTCAGCTAATAGGACGCAGGTTCGGGCACCTGGCCCCACTTCTAGACCTCAGGTTTCGGGATTTATTCCCTTATACATGATTGATGATGAAATTTGTAAGCTACCTTCTCATTAGACAGAGACACTAAGATCTTATTGTGATATATTTTGTTGCCAAAAGACAAATGTTCAAATAATGTATGACCCTGAGAGGGCAAGGCCATTAGACTGAATTTTGAAGCAAATCAAAACAGCCAATTTCATGGCTTCGGGCATAATGGTCTCCCAAGCCATTAGCTTTTAAGTGACAGCATGACAGATCTGCTGCAGGATCTGTAACAGTACACAGGGAAGCAGAGGTGAGGAAAAAGGGGGGGGGGGAAATAAAATATATGTAGGATGCCAGATTTTTTTACACTCATTTTTTCTTCTGCTGAACAGAACAATTTGAACCTCCCCATATCTTATTTTGTTGGCTGCAATAGGAACCCTGAGCATATTGTCAACTTGTGCAGTAAGGAAGTAATTGTGTTGTCCTATATTTTCTTAGCAAGCAGGCATGGGTTGTGTTGTTGTTTTTGCTTGAGAAAGGGGCAGTGGTTACTGCAGCCACTTAGATATCACCAAAAATGCAAGGCAGTCCCTTTCTTCTGGCAAAGCAAAGGGTGCAGCTTATATACCTCTGCAGCTCAAAGCACTCTGGCTAGTGTACAGTTTAATTCTGCAGGCTACCCATTGCCCTCACTCCAGCAAGCTGGGTACTCATTTTACTGACCTTGGAAGGATGGGAGGCTGAGTCAACCTTAAGCTGGCCATCTGAGCCTGTCAGATTGAACTCAGGTTGTGAGCAGAGTCTTGGCTGCAGTACTGCAGTTTAACCACTGTACCACAAGGCTCTTGATTCTTGTTCTAGGTGTTCAGTAAGTCTGTGCAGCTGATCCAAGAAATATCACTGGATTCATGCCTTTTTCATCTAAGTCTGGATGGACCACTGTTTAAATTCCTGATCTGAGGGACAAGGAAAGGGGGAAAGATGCATTTTGAAATAATGTGATGATTTCTTCATGATGACACAAGGAATAAACATTACAGCTTTTTACACTGAAGTCACAATACATTTTCGTTTATCTTTATCTTCAGGCACTAACAATTTTCTTATTTCATCATTTAACACAAGGTGTATTTGGGCCATTATTATGCAGGGGCTATAGAAATACAGTGGTGCCTTGCAAGACGAGCGCTTCGTTTAACGATGAAATCGCATAACGACGAAGTTTTTGCGATCGCAAAAGCAATTGCAAAATGATGTTTCCTATGGGTTTTTTTCGCTTTGCGATGATCGGTTACCTGCTTCGCTAACCGATTATCGCAAAATGAAGATTTTCGCAGAGCTGATTGGCGGTTTCAAAATGGCCACCGGGTTAAAAAAAGTGGCCACCCGCTGTTTTCTGGGACTGATTCCTCGCTGCACGGGCAGCGAAAATGGCAACGCTATGGAGGATCTTCGCTGGATGGTGAGTTTCAAGCCCATAGGGATGCATTATTCGGGTTTTTATGCATTTCTATGGGCTTTTTAAAATAGCTTTACGATGTTTTTGTTCTACAGCGATTTCGCTGGAACGAATTAACATCGTAATGCGAGGCACCACTGTAAGTGTGTGCATACTATCTCAGGCCTACTTTCCGTACAAAAAAAGAAACTGCTCTGGTGCTGTTAGGTCTAGGTCTTTGTCGGAGGTATAGTCGTGCTGCCCAATAAGCTCTATAGAGGGCATCCTCAAAGAACTGCATCTCCCATAATATCCTAAGACAATGACTCTGAACTAGTTTGACTGGGCCTCCTTGTCCGTTTTCTCTTACAACAGAATTGTCTTGATTTTGGATTATTAACAGACTTTGGTTTTGGCTCTCTCTCACCCGGTTCATCTGACTAGCTAGTAGGAGTTTCTTTGTTTGATCCGTGTTTTGCCTTTTGCCTTGCTTCTGGGGTTCCCCCATCTGCCTATTTGCTATACCTATTCTGCCATGAGACTCAAACTGCTTTGAGCAGGACATTTGGATGCAGGCTAGTGATATAGTTGTAAATCTAATACGGCTAATATTGTAGCACCTTAGGAGAGACAGAAAAAAAAAGTTGCTAAGTGAGGTATTGCTTCTCCTGAAGATGGCATGGTGAAGAGCAGAATTGTTATGATGGTGCCTGTATAGCTTCTTAAAACGGAGGTACTGATTTACATAATGCCAGGAATGATATAAATTAAATTTCATGCCTGAATTTAAGATCTGCGCTGCAACAAATGAAGACATAATTTATTGTTTTATTTTCCAAGTCAGAGTCAGACTTAAATGCTATCTCCTGGGCATGCCTCCGTTAAACGCAACCCACATAACCAAACTCTGCTAATATAATACTGTCAAATAAAACCTACCTCCCTGTCATGAAAAAGACTATCATAAAAATGTTCTCATCGATTTTATGCCACTCTTGAGCTTAAATATATATTTAAAGATCCACATTCTAAAAGCACACACATAAACAACAAGGCAGGCAGGCCTCAACAAACCACCTTGCTTTATACCTAAGATGACAGAAGAAACATACTAAGCCATGGAATTTCTTGCTCCATCTCTCATCTTTCATCTTTAGATAAAGCTAAAAAGAAGATATAGTCCATTGTATGGCTATGTACCTGACACAGCTGAATCCTGAATTACTTAATTGCATTAGCCTGATTCAAAGCCATTTGTGTGAACTTATGGAATGATCAGATTCAGTTATGTAAATCTGTTGGTGTCCAGAGCAGAAGTCAAATTGCATGGAATATATACCACTCCAGCCTACTGGTCCATTTTTAATGTAAACTTTAAACTGCATAGTATACAAATCCCTGGAGGTAGCTGTCTCAAAATCTATCAGGTTTACTCCCTTCTTCAGGTTCAAGAATGTCTCCAGAATTTCACATATAAGTGATGTTTCTCAGTCTAACACAAGATATAAAATGAACCTATGTAATACCAGCAAGGGAAGGCTTTACAGGGTGCATATAGGGTACAAATGGTTCTGGACTGAATCGGATCTGAGGTCCACTAAGAATATCTTCTATATAACAGACCCACTGAAAGAAGCAAAGGTTTCTTTCAAGTCAGCTTTCTATTTTCTTCTTTTTCCACTGGATAGTGGGGATTAGAAGATAGCCCTTGTCATTTCTCTGAGTTCTGATGCTCAGAAGAAAGTACAGTACTGGTGTTTATCTTGGCAAAATGACACCGTTCTTTAAAAGGTAGATATTACTGGGTGAAGCAGAATTCCAGAGTTTGCAGAACTACAAAGATCTTTACAAGGAAAAAGTCTAAGGAGGTGCATTCGTATAATTTCAAGGCCAATACAAGGAAGACCTTAATCACATGGGGGTGATACAGGCTTCATATTTGGAAAGAATCTGTGCTGTCTGGATTTAATTGCCTGACAAAGTCTACATAGCTCCATTCTGACTTAGTGCAGCAAATCCAAGAATAATTTGAGAAGTTTTGTTAAAAGGTGCCTTTCCTGGAAAGATCTAAATTACATCTGATTATCTGGGTAGAGATGCTGATTGCATATTACCTGGAAATGGTACAATGCCTTGAAACTCATTCTGCACATTGACAGTAGATTCTAAGCTGTGAAAAACATTTAAGGAAAATGATGGAAGTAATTTATTTTTCTTAACCAATCCAGTCTTTTGAGAACTTCAGTATGAACTAAAGTCATTCATACATTCCAGAATAATGTGCACTTCATAGGAAATATTCAACCTGGTTGCTCGTTATTTAGTTGATTTAGTACAGCCTTCCAGTGCAACCCCAGTTCAAAAATATGTAGCTATGGGGCATTTGGAGCAATAAGAAGTCCATAAAGCACCATTGTAACTAATATTAGAGGTCAGGTGAGAGAGGAATGTGCCAGCAGAACAGCTGTTCTGGCTTAGACCTGCTGGTCAGAAGATGCCAGAAAATGGGAGGGGTTGACAGAGGAAGGAGATGAATTTCGCCAGATCCAAATGTATTCCAGCCCAGAGACAAAGCCACTATGTTAGCTCATAGTGAAGGCAAGGTATCCATAGTCCAGAGTGATTTCCATCACTCCTAGATTGAGAGGAGTTGGGATTCAGCATTGCTTTAGCTTGCCCTCAATCATCTTAACTAGTTAAGGCTTCACTTTTAGTTATAGTCTGGCCTTCCCAGTCTTTGAATATGTTGATGAAAGTTCAAGAACACATCAAAGTCTTCTCTCTCTCTCTCTCTCTCTCTCTCTCTCTCTCTCTCTCTCTCTCTCTCTCTCTCTCCTGTGTGTGACTATTCTGTATTAGCTTTTTGGACCATTCAGTATTTACCAGCATCAGTGATATGGACATGTATTGATCTATCATATTTCTATTGACAAAAACATTGGGAAATGGGACTTGTGGAATAAAAAAAGCAAACTCCGTTGTGCCAAAGCAATTTAGCATGACATAATTGATAATCTTCTCTAAGATGCCTTTAAATTTAAGCCTTAAGGGCAAATAGCAGCTTGGGGGTAGTTATCATTAAAAAAGGGTTACACCTTCTCACCCAGTGTTGCAATTCCAACCTGATTCCAGTCAGCCAACCAACTTCTTAACTTTAAAAATGAGAACAGGGAGAGTCATTCACGCCATATCACATGATGAGATTCTTAAACCATATCATTAACCCCATCGTCGTCGTTGTTTAGTCATTTAGTCGTGTCCGACTCTTCGTGAACCCATGAACCAGAGCACGCTGGGCTGTATGTCAAACATATAATAGTTCTGTGTTTCTGCTACATTTTACAGTAAAAAGCATGGAATATTTCTTCAGAGCAAAAGCATGCACATATGCATATTTTGACTGATTTTTCTGGGATATTTCTCCCAAGCAGAAAAGTCTGTCATTATTTGAGGTACCACCAGGTGGCATTGCAAAATGCATATGATTTCCATTAGTTCAAGGTTGTTTCAAGATCTCCCACTCATTTCTTCTTGAAATTTGCATAATGCATTAGTCATCATTTTGATACACACTTTATGGGGTTATTTTGGTTTTGAATACTATAATGTTTTCACGCTTGAATGCATCTTTCCATTGATTAGCCTAGCATGGCTTATAAGGTATTTTGTACGACATGGAGATTGTCATTTTATATGGCATTGAGAATAACTACCACTAAATGTTTAGTGCCATATTACTACTAATATGTCTGAACTTTCTACTGTCCCATGGGAGCTGTACATCTTTTCTCATATCTCTGTGTCTGCTATGATAAGAAATATACTTGTGTCACATTTCAAAACAAATAAAGGAATGGCTGGATTACTCCTTGCGTCACACCCTGAAATGTAGCATCTGGAAGTTGTAAAAGTTTAGCAAGTTTGGAAGTGATTTTAGAAATTAAACAACAACACAGGAAGAAAAAGGAGCACCCCAGCCTTTTGTTGGTGTGGGGTAAATTGAAGAGTGGAAGGGAAAACGGTCACACTAGACTCTTGACATCTCACTTCACTCATCACTATGGGAACTTTTGTGTGGGTGTATTTGGAAATCAGTGGCATGACAATATGGAGACACTTCAATGTTGTGAGGAAATGGTTGAACCTCATGACTCAAGCTGCATTAGTTTCCTGGTACATGTTTTGAGGAATATTCTCAATATTTATCTCCTCACCTCCATTTCTCCATCTTCGTCATCTCTCCACTGTTCTTTATCCACTGATATCCGATGTTCTTCCTTATCTCTTTCCTCTTTTCTCTGTACTCCTTCTCAAACACTTGTTTTCTCTTGCTCTTCCCACCCTGTTCTTCTCATTGTCTTTCTACCCCCTTTTTTCCTCATCTTTCTTGATTTCCCATAATGTAGCCCTGCTTTTCCTTGCTCTTTTTCTTTGTGTCAGAACCTCTCTCCCTTATCTCCATTCTCTTATCTCTCCTTGCACCTCTTTCTCTTTTTCTGTTAAATGTCTTGGATTCTTCCCTTTGTTTTCTTTCTGTTGCTCACCTTATTCATTCATTCATTCCCTGCATTTCTCCTAAAACAGGACCCAAGGTGGCAGACATATTTAAAAAAAAACAAAATTTTAAAAGTTAAAAACAGTTAATTTTACAAATATTAAAGGAGCATTAATAACATTATATTAACATTTTAGGTAAGGGGGAAAAAACAGATATGGAAACAAATCTGGAGCCTTCCTGCCGCAGATGGCCACACATTCAAAAGGAAAAAAATGCAGTAGTAATGGGAGATTTCAACTATCCCGATATATGTTGGCAGTTAAATTCTGCCAAGAACACAAGGTACAACAAATTCTTTACTGGCCTTGCAGACAATTTCATGGTTGAAAAGGTGGAAGAGGCAACAAGAGGAACAGCTATTTTAGATCTAATCTTAACCAACAGGGAAGACCTTGTTAATGAGGTTGAAGTGGTGGGAGCCTTAGGTGGGAGTGACCACGCTCTCGTGGAATTTTTTATACAGTGGGAAGGGGAAGGCAAGTGTAATCACACATCCATTCTAGACTTCAAGAAAGTCAATTTTTGTAAATTTAGGGAATTATTGGCTGGAATTCCGTGGACAGAGGGACTAAAGGACAGGGGAGTTCAGGATGGATGGGATTTTTTTAGAACTGAGATACTAAAGGCACAATCTGAGACTGTTCCAACAAGAAGAAAAAATGAGAGATGTCTAAAGAAACTGGAATGGTTGGCTAAAGAAGTTTCAACTGAGCTAAGTGTAAAAAAAAAATGTACAAGAAATGGAAAAACGGGGAAAGCACCAAAGATGAATACAAACAAATAGCCAGTACATGTAGGGGGATGGTAAGAAAAGCTAAAGCACAGCACAAACTTAGGCTTGCTAGACAGATTAAAGATAATAAAAAGGGAGTTTTTAGTTACGTCAGCAGTAAAAGGGGGGGAAAAGGAAACAATACGGTCTCTACGTGGAGATGATGGCCAATTACTAACAGGGGACAGGGAAAAGGCAGAACTACTCAACACCTTCTTTGCCTCATTTTTTTTTCCAAAAAGGAAAATAGTGCTCAACCTGAGGGGCAAAGAGCAGGTGATGTAGTGGGGGAAATGCAGCACAGAATAGGCAGAGAAGTAGTACGGTATTACCTGGCTACCTTGGATGAATTTAAGTCTCCTGGGCCAGACAAATTGCATCCAAGGATATTAAAAGAACTGGCAGAAGTAATATCAGAACTATTGGCAATAATCTTTGAGAATTCTTGGAGAACAGGGGAAGTCCCCACAGATTGGACGAGGACAAATGTTGTCCGTATTGTCAAAGGGGGGGGGGGAAGAAGACCCGAATAATATTGCCCCTTCAGTCTGAAATCAATTCCTGGAAATATTCTAGAGAAGATAGTTAAGCAGTTTGTAATTACTTTGAAAGCAATGCTGTCATTACTAGAAGTCAAGACAGGTTTCTCAAAAACAAGTCATGCCAGATTAATTTGATCTCTTTTTTTTTTTTTTGATAGAGTTACAGGTCTGGTGGATGACGGGAACGCTGTGGATGTAGCATATCTTGATTTCAGTAAGGCCTTTGACAAGGTTCCTCATGATATTCTTGCAAAGAAGCTAATAGAATGTGGGATAGATAGTGCTACTGTTAGCTGGATTTGTAATTGGTTGACTGACTGAACCTAAAGGGTGAACACAAATGACTCCCGTTCATTCTGTAAAGAGGTGACTAGTGGGGTGCCCCAGGGTTCTGTTCTGGGTCCTGTGTTATTCAACATCTTTATCAATGACTTGGGTGAAGGAATAGAGAGTATGCTGATTAAATTTGCAGATGATACCAAATTGGGAGGGTTTGCTAATTTGCCAGAGGACAGGATTAAAATTCAAAATAACCTTGACAGATTAGAGTCCTGGGCCAAAACTAACAAAATGAATTTCAACAGGGAGAAATGTAAGGTCCTACATCTAGGCAGAAAAAAATGTATTGCACAGATATAGGATGGAAGACACCTGGCTAGACAACAGTACCTGTGAAAGGGATCTAGGAGTCTTGGTAGACCACAAACTTAATATGAGTCAGCAGTGTGATGCGCTGCCAAGAAAGCCAATGCAATTCTTGGTCGCATCAATACGAGTATAGTGTCTAGATCAAGGGAAGTGATAGTACCACTCTATTCTGCTTTGGTCAGACCTCGCCTGGAGTATTGTGTCCAGTTCTGGGCACCTCAGTTCAAGAAGGATGTTGACAACCTGGAACATGTCGAGAGGAGGGCGACCAAATGGTCAAAGGTCTGGAAGCCATGTCCTATGAGGAGCGGCTTAGGGAGTTGGGAATGTTTAGCCTTACAAAAAGAAAGATTGAGAGGAGGCATGATAGCCATGTTTAAATATTTGAAAGGATGTCATGTTGAAGACATGGTGTGCTTTGGTCCATGGGGTCACGAAGAGTCAGACACGACTTAACGACTAAACAACAAAATGTTGAAGAGGGGATAGGTTTGTTTTCCAGGGCTCAGAGACTAGGACATGTAGCAGTGCTTTCAAACTACAGGAAAAAAGATTCCATCTGAACATTAGAAAGAACTTCCTGACTGGCAGAGCTGTCTGGCAGTGGATTAGGCTGCCTCGAAGGGTGGTGGAGTCTCCTTCTTTGGAGGTTTTTAAGCAGAGACTGGATGGCCATCTGTTGGGAGTACTTTGATGGATGTTCCCGCATGGCGGGGGGTTGGACCTGATGGCTTCAGTGGCCTCTTCCAACTCTATAACTCTATGACTCTATAATAATAAAATACAAACCACCCCATTTATTTTGTCCTAGATGTCCAGTCAATAAAGAAAAGTCTGCCTGAAGAGAAAGATCTTCCTCTGCTTTGGAATCAGCAGTTATCTGGTTAACTCCTTTCTCCAGCTACTCAACTAATCTTGCCAGCTGAAATGTTTTTTTTAATGAAAATGTTGGTTTCACTTCAGTTGTGCTCTGTGTTGTCCTTGTTCTCTGGGAGTGGAAGGGTATTTCCCCCTCAGAGGCTCCTTCCCAGTTTGGAGAGAATGGGTTGTCTCTGGAAAGTCTGACCAATGCTTCCTGTGTCTCTAGGTTGGTGAATTGATAACTGGGGCCTTCAGTGGACGATACTGATGTCAGTGTGGAATGAATCTTAGGGGCTGAATTGAAGGCCACTCTGCCTGGAACTCAGCCTCTTGCTTATTTTGGCCAACTTTCCTTGGTATCGGTTTATGGTTGTCTGGTTGCTTAGTCAATTTTGGCTTGTTTTTGTATTTGCTGAGGACAAATATTGTGGAGGTATAATTAATGAGTGGAGGTTTTTGTTTTTACTTATTTCCTTATTCACATATAGCAAAGTTGTAGAGGAAGTCCAGTAGGGAAGGGCATACAACTGACTGCCTGGGAGTTGAGTTATACATTACAAACAACTTATCATAGAAGAAGGGATTCCTTAATGGTTGAAAATCCCTGTTGCCACAGCCAGACATACCTTGCAAATTATCTTGCTTGGTTTTTGTTGATTATCTTCTGGACATGAACATAGGTCTGTCTGCAAGTGTGATGGCTGAGTTGAAAAAAAATCAACCTGAATCACATGTCTTGGACACCATCAATTTCCATTTTCTAATGATGGGATATCTATGATGTAGTGTTTGGCTGTGAGACACCATTGTAGGTAAACAGTGATTCTCAGGCTCTGCAGCTAAAGGCCATCAGGACCTATGGTCATGATAAGGATGAGTGTTGGAATAACACTGGCTCATTCAGTCTGAGTTTTTGATCTCAAGTGCGACGACTTAGGAAGACCCCCTTGCTTACTTAAAGAGGATCAGTTTAGCAGAAGAAGTGATGTTAATTATTTTCTCCACCACAAGTTGCTGCTTGGCCAATTTATATCTATCATACTTAACCTAAGGAAGTAGCATTCCATACTGTCACTGTCCTACACAGGTCTGTCAATAAAGAAATGTGGCACTAATTCCTTTATCTTGTCACTTTATTTTTGATTTCTACCTACAATAGCCTCTCAAAGCACTGGATCAGAATTAACACCTATGTAATCACAACTAAACTGTTGCATTTCTTTAGATATGAATAATTAACCTCTTCTAAAAACTCAATAATTTCATGTAATATAATGGTATTAAAACCAATCTTCTTATCTGACAGTGATACTGTATTTAATCTTTTATTTGTATTTTAAAATGTTCTTTTGGTTTCCTTTTTCTCTTCTTAAAATGGAATCAAGTTACCACTTGTTCAGTTAATTCAATTCTTTGTATTGAGATCTGTGGTTGAGAAATAGCTAATCTTGAAAAGATGTACTACATAATCATTTTTATTTACATTGGTTCTGTAGCTATAAACAGAGCTATTGATATTTTAGAAGAATGCTTTATCTGAGCTTTTTGTTAACGCCAATGATTTTATTTCTTTGACACAATTTTATCATTTAATGACATTATTATTATGTGTATTTGGTTTATTTTTCTTGGAAGGAAATATTTGTTAGGTATTGATAGCAACTACAGTATGTTTACCCTATTAGATCATTTCTAGATTGTATCATAGTGCCAGATCACTTGTACAGAAAACAACACACATCTAAGACTTGATTTTGGATGAAAGTGCTGGGCCAGTATATACTAGAAATGGTGATGTTCATAATTGTAAACGGATATGAATATCACCTTCACAGGTGAAATTAATACAGGTCTGCCCCTCCCTGCCATATGAGGAGACTTGTCCTCCCTGCTCCCTGCCTGGAGTGGTCAGCTGAGCAGGGAGACGGTGCAGCTACTGCTGCTATTGACAGAAAGAGTGAGAGGCTGATGGTGTGGTGAAGCGTGAACAAATGGGCTGGTTCCAAGGGCTGGATCTGTATTAGGCGCACCTGGGATAGGGATATTTGTATTCATTTATGAATAGTACATCTCTAATATGTACTATAGTGATCTAGCAAAGAGAAGGGAAAAGCTTTCCCATTTTTGGTTTCAGGTTTCCCCATGGTATAGCAGTCCAGAATTGTAGGGTGGGAAGTCAGCTACAGACTGTCAAAACTCAAGCTCAGTAGGCACATGCTCCAGCCAGGATTCTACCAGTTTCAGGTACAGTATATGTTGCTATGGCTAGGCAACCAGGGCAATACTAGGATTCTCTCTCTGCCTTCCAACATTCTCCCTTCCTCAGTTACCCAGCCCTATGTCTGGTTAGATTACCTTGGTTTATTGTTGTAGGAGACTTCAGTGTTGATGCTGGCCACCCATGGGATAAGAATATCATGTCTGCCCTGACAACCATTTACCTGCCCCAATTTGTAGCTGGCATTTGTTATCCGAAGGTGAGGAGAATCATGTGCATTCGGTTGTGGTACTGCAGTTAAACTGAAGTATTGCAGGCAAAACTCTGCTCACAGTCCAGGTTCAATCTCATGTAGACTGCTTGAGGTTCACTCAACCTTCCATCCTTTTGAGGCTGGGTAAATTTAGTACTCAGTTTGCGGAAGAGCAATGTGTAGTCTGCATAATTAAATTGTAAAATGGCCAGATAATGCTTTAAGCACTATGGAGTGGTATATAAGCAGCAAATTTTGCTGCTGCTGCTTTTTTTTTTTTTTTTTTTTTTTTTTTTTTTGGGTCATGGTCAGATAATCACCTGTTTGGTTTTAGACTAGTACCTGATCTGAGTCTCTATGTTAAGTGGTGTAGCAGTGAAGATAATGCTCCTCTGGTACCTTATGGATCCAAATGTTTTCCTGAATGCACTTGGGGAGTTTCCTGTTTTGTTTGCTGATGGAAATGTCTGAGCCCTGATGCGTGGAAGAGAGAAGTAACTAGAATGACTGATATTATAATTCCTAGTGTGCCTTCCCCACATCTAGTATCAGGTTAGCCTCCTTGTTTAAGAGTGAGCTAAGGACAACGAAATTGAATAGGATATTATTGTAGAAAAACTAAGGCTGAAGCACTTAAAAGCCATCTGTAGAAATGATGTCTCTCCTCCCTCTTGTATGACATATACAATAGATAAGTAATGCTTTTCCAAACTGTACAAGGCATTTACCAGGAAATGGTGAGTTTGGCAACAGGGGCAGTTTTGCTCATTGTGAGCAGTCTGCTGTCTGTTTTGCAGACAAAATCAGTTGGATGTACACATTATACAGTACAAACAAAGTGATGATGGAGTGGCAGAGCCAGGCACTCCCCTCTAAATTTGTAGGTGAAACTGGGAATTCTAATGAATGAACTGGGGTTCTGTCTCACACTAACATCTAATACGCTATGTAAATAGTAAATATAACATACTAGGTAAATATTAAATATTATTACTATTGGTAGTAATATTCAGGCAGTGTTGCTTTTTAAAAAACATATCAATATTAGAATCCTTAGGCTGAAATCCTCTTGCACAGATCCACAGGTGCAGTGGGAATGATGTCATCAGCAGTCGCAAATTAACACCGATTTAAAGGCTCCTTTTGGCAATCTGGAAAATGTACAAATCGTACGTAATGCAGTGAAATCCCCAAAGGAAACCTTCAATCAGCAGTAATTTGCTTCTGCTACTGATGTCACTCCCATGGTGCATGCAGAGCTGCACAACAGGGTTTCAGCCATAGGGTTGCACTGCATGGTAATTTTATTATCCCAATTTACTCATTTCCCCCCTAAAAATAAGTTAAACTTTGGAACTAGCTAATTATGCTTTTTCTTCAAATAAGTTGTCTTCCCCTTTGAGGAGTAGATTGAATGTAGAGACCCAGTGGGGAGCAAAATCACTCTGCTGCTTTGTGCTCCAGAATTAAATATCACCTGTAGTTAAGAACCTCAATAAATGTTTGTGTATGCTCTATATCAAGTCCCTGACTACCTATTGTCTACCGATCTTTTTTGATTACTCCTGGCCTTTTCCAGAATATTGATGCATCAGCAGCCAGCATAAAACCAGCAATACCAAGTTACTCACATTTCACTAAACACAAGGGAGCCACAGGAGACTGCTTAATTAAAACTGTGGAATTGTCAACCATTAAACTCAATTAAAAGCCATGGCATACATACTTTTAACAGCTAATATTAAATGACAACAATGGCTGAATATTTGTAATTAGAGCATATTTTAATGAATTATTTAAACAAATCCTTCCTGCTGAAAGGTGAAGGACGAGCTAAGATTAGCACCACCTGCTTCAGTCTTTGTATTGAACTGTGATTCCACAAAGACCAATACAAGGAGATGACAGGGGAACAGAAAAGAGAGGAGAAAAGAATAGGGTGTTATAGAGCACTTAAGAAAATGCCAAATTTGGATGATCCAAATTGTCATTTTAGTTGAACAGTTCATTTGTATGCAAATAACTTTTGGTCTGCCTATGTAAAAGACTGCTATCTTGTTATGAATCTAAACAGGTATTAAGATTATCAAGAAAGTTCCTCCTGAGAACGGCAGCAACTTTAGAGGCCTGCTTAATGGGCAGAAAGCATGCTGCTTATATACCGCCCCATAGTGCTTCAAGCATTCTCTGGGTGGTTTACAAGTTAATTATGCAGGCTACACATTGCCCTCCCCTCCGGCAAGCTGGATACTCATTTTACCAACCTCAGAAGGATAGAAGACTGAGTCAACTTTGAGCCAGCAACCTGGGATTGAACCCCAGGTCATGAGCACAGTTTTAGCTGTAGTTATAGTGGTTTACCCACTGCACCACGAGGCAGAAGGAAAAGAGCGTTCTGCGTGGCTCCCAGACTGTGGAAGACACGCCTTTCAAAGCTACAATCTCACTCATTGCTTTAGGGGAGGGGTTTGAAGGCACCACTTTTTAAAACCTGATGTAAAGTTTTGTTTAATTTTACCATTTGTGGATATAATGCTTTTGGGGGGGATTGTAACTGGTTCCACTTAATTTGACTTTATGCTTGGATTTGTTTTTATTGGTGTTTTTTAAAATTTCAGTTTACTTGCCTATTATGTTAACTGGAAGTTGCCTTGAACACCAAGTGCTACTGGAAAGGCAGGGTAGAAATGTAATATTACAGCCAGAACAACAGTAGTATAACACTATATTTAGTACGCCAGGTTTTTTCCCCTCCATGTTGCAATGCTGTTTGTTCTCCTTCGTATAGGCTTAGTCAATTTTGCATTTAATTTGTGTGCATTTGTTTTGCTTTAGTGCTCACATTCCTCTTTAGCTCTGTTTTTCAAAAAATATTTTTCCACAAACTGTGGCAGCAGAGCAGAAATCTCTCTTCCTTATCACAACAATATACCCACAACAAAAACACACTGATCACCATAATCACCCCTCTCCTGAAAAGGACAAAAGCTGATCCAACAGCTATAAATACTCAACTCCCAAACAAACTACACCAGAGCACAGATTATTACTCCTGTCCTCTGAAGATGCTGGCCACAGAGACTGGAGAAACGTTAGGAAGAACAACCTTCAGAACACGGCCAAAGAGCCCAAAGAAAACCCACAACAACCATTAGAGCAGAAATTGGAAGTTGCTGTTTGTGGCACCATTTTGTTTTGTCTACAGTATCGTGGTACAGCAACTGTGGAGATATATTGAACCTTTATCACAAGTCCTCTGTTCTCACGAAAATGGTGGGGATGGTTGTGGGTGAGTGGAATCACCATTTTTGGACAGAGAAGGTCCCAGGGAGGTCTCATCACCACCTGGGTCTTACCTGCTGTCAGGCCTTCAAGATCAGTGAGACAGCCTTGCTAATTAGTTTAATGGTTTCAGCTGCATTCACATGAGAACAGCCTTTTCCCACTTCAGCTTGGCTGAAGATATGAAAAGAATGCTGTGAATATTCCAGTCATTTCTCTTTCATTTCCTGAATTACCTGTGTATGCTATGTGTTTGGTCCTTGACTCTGTGTCATTGTATTGAGAAGCACAATAACTTTAGGGCATTTATTCTTCCTTGCACCAAGTATAGTAGGACCTTGGTGGCATCTTGGCACATTGCTGAGTAAAGTTTTCAGTCTCAAGAGACAGGGGCTTCCTAATAAGATTTTAAGTTACATGAAATGTAAGGGAAGGTTTTACTAGTGCCAAGGCCAAGCAGGAACTTGAAATATGCTGGCTCTAAATAAGAAATAAATTAAAATTAAAATTAAAAATATAATCTAAATACCGTATTTTTCGCTCCATAAGACGCACCTTTCCATAAGACGCACCAATTTTTTAGGAGAAGAAAACAGGAAAATATAATCTGTTTTCTTCGCTCCATAAGACGCACAGACTTTCCACACCCCTGTTTTGTGGGAAAAAAGTGAGTCTTATGGTGCAAGAAACTCAACATCTGATGAATAATTACCCCTGTATAATCCCCCCCCCCAATTTGGAGAGAATGCCTTAAAATATTATGAAATTGGTTCTCTTTATCAAATCAGTATGAGAGAGATTAGATAATGCATATATCTTGCCTCTATTTCTGTAAACAGTCAGACACAAGTATCAGTGGAAATATTTGTACACAAATTGTAAGGTCCCAGATCTTTCAGTATGACATTTCACATGCTTATTTGATTATCAGAAATGTCCTATATTGAAAAAAAATACTCTATAGTTCGAGGGAAATTATGTGCTAATGGTATGTGCGACACAGAGAAAGAGACACACATACCTTCATCAGCATAAGGAACAAGCAAACCAGTTTTCAACAATGGCAGACTCAACTACCATCTTCATAGAAAGGCTATCAATTTTATAGCACCTTATCCTGTAGACAGACTACAAGATGTGAAGAGAGCAGAGAGCAAATAAGTCCAAAGTCCGAAGGTGAATCTGCTCTAACACCAAGCAGGATAGGAAGGCTATAGCAGTCCCTTTCTATGCTTTCCTGCTACCTGTGAAAATTGTCATATTGAATCCTTTAAAATTCTTTATGATTGTGCCTACAATGCAAAACACCAGGTAAGGGTGTGGCATTGAACTGTAATATTGTTTTCCTGTTGCCAGCAAGGAAAAAGATGGCAAGCTTTAGAGGTAGCAAAGGCCAGCCTGGATGTTGACAACATCAGTGTCAGCAATCAAGATGGTCTGAAGTCAGAGCCACTCCACCCCAACTGCTCTGGCAGTCAGATAAAGAGCCAGTTCATACTATCAGACTTCATTTGATTGATCATCTGGATAAATGAGCCACTGTCTTTCAATGACTACAAGCAAATGTTTCAATATAACACATGTTGATGAGGCAGGTGTCCTTACCTGAACAGGTAATTTCTTCTAGGAAGAGCCAGAAGCAATATCTAAAACCAAACTAAACCAAAAAAGCAGCTTGATAATTGCCTTGTATTTGGGTTAAAAGCAATTAATTAACTGATGGAAAAAGGGAGTCAGGTTCTGGAATTTTCTCTTATCTGGGGTCTCTTGGCACTAGTAAAATAGTGAAGAGAAGAAGGAATCATGCATACCATCTTGACTACTGACACTGGTGTAATCAACATTCAGGCCTTAACTATATAAATCTTAGCATCCTATTTTCTTTCTGGCATTCTAGCATGATCCTTCTTTCTTTCTTTCTTTCTTTCTTTCTTTCTTTCTTTCTTTCTTTCTTTCTTTCTTTCTTTCTTTCTTTCTTTCTTCCTTTCTTCCTTTCTTCCTTTCTTTCTGTGGCTTCTTGCTCTCTCCACTCTGTGAGGTATGTGTGTGTGTGTGTACATTCAGTAGCATATACTTCTTTGGTAAGGTGGAAGCCCTTATTTACCTTTTCCAGAAGTCACCTGAGTGAGGCTTATTAGTTTCCTGAAATACTGGCAATATGTTTGGACAATTGCTTCAGAATACTGCAATGAGCATGTGCAGCCAGAACTTTTGAAATGCTTCCTTTGTAAAATGAGCATGTTTCAGATAATTTATCTTCTAAATGACAGGATGAATGAATCAATTTGAAATTTTGAAAAAAAAGGATGTAGCAGCAATCATTTTCTTTCCAGGATGTAGGGGGTAGGAATTTGAAAAATAACTACAGAATTTGCTATATTGTGGGAAAAGAAATGCCAGCAATGCCAGTACAGAGGTGGTAGGAACCTTTAAAATACAACAAAAACAATAATTAGACCTTGAAAGGTGTTTGCCCACTTCTCCAAATTTGGCACCGTGCAAGACCATACTGTAAAGTTTCAGTGTTTCAAAGATGGTCCTGACTAGAAATGGGGACGAAGTGCCAAAATGGGACTTTGTCTTGGTTCATGGGTCGTCAAACCATGAATTGCCTCTATGTCTTGATTAACAATGAATCAATTTGTCATTCATTGGGTCTTTTTTTTTCTTTCCCTCTGCTTGCTATGCCCCGCGGGGCATAGAACAGGAAGGGGAAATGGATCAAAGCAATCCCTCAGCCTGGCTGCCTTTGGTAAGGCAGTGCAGCTGTGCGATCACTTTAATCCCTTCCCCCCTCCTATTCCTATGCCCCTTGGAGCATAGCAAGAGGAGGGAAAGCAGGAACCAAAGCAATCCCACAGCCATGGGATGGGGGATCCCTTTGATCCCTCTTTGATCCATTCCCTCCTCTTCTTATGCACATGGGCATAGGAAGGGGAAGAGAGGGGTACCAAGCCATCTTCCAGCCCTGGATGTGGGATTCCCTTCAGGCAGGCTTTAGCAAGCCAACTGAAGGGAAAACCCCTCTCTGCCTTTGCTCCTGTGGAACAGCTGATCTGCAGTGGTATAAGCAGATAGGGAATGAAGGGATGAATATAAAAGGGTTATATTCATTGCTTCGTATTCGTTGGGGTCTCTGGACCCCAAGAATATGAAGCAACGAATATCTGATGAACCAGGGATATTTAACAAATATCCTGATTTGTTTTTATATTCGTCCCCATGTCCAGTCCTGACTGTTGAATGGGTTTTTCAGTCAGACTTTGGACTGTATTTGGAAGAATGAAGTTACATCTTTTATTGCTCTAAAAAAAAGGACAAAGCACAAAAACAACAACACAAATGCTTCCAATTTCTGGAGCGGTCCATGGAGAAACATTCCTACAACAAAGAATTACGGGCCCCAAACACTTGCAACTGGCAGGGATTGATTGGTATTGGTTGTTGTGGGTTGTTTGCCCGTGTTCTTAGTTCTGACTCCTGTCCTCTGAAGATGCTGGCCACAGAGACTGGCAAAACATTAGGAAGAAAAACCTTAAGAACATGGCCAAACAACCTGGAAAACCCACAACAACCATCGGATCCCAGCCATGAAAGCCTTCGAGAATACATTAATTGGTATTCTTTGTAACCTTAATGTTAGCTGGAGTGAAGTTTTTCCTTTGTTCAGAGTTTCCATCTAAAAGTATAATTGTGAGAGGTATTTAATTTGAATGGTTTTAATTGATATTTACAAATAGTGGGATTTTACTAATTAAATGTTCTAAGAACATTTGCCCATCTCTGTTAAAGAGAACTCTCTGGAGCATATTTTATGCTATGTTTTACCTCAAAACTCCGATTGACATTAACAAGAGTTCTCCATACAGAACAAGTGTAGAATAAGAAATGAAAATGCATGCCGGAACTGTTTTTTGAACACTTTGCCCTCAGAGTTTTGTTACTGCACACTGGAAGGCAGGACGGATTTTACATTCTTGACTTTCATTTGAAATGTTTAGGGAAAAGATGTTTCCGTCCAAGTAAACAATGAATATGCTAATTCAAATGTTCTCTGCTGATTTGCATTTAGGAAGACTGGGAGAAGAGGTTTTTGAAATGGAATAATGGGTAGGCCTCATTTAAAATATATATATATTTTTCAGGAAGGATGGGCTAGATAATTTCCCCTGAAATGTAAATGTGCAGATAGAATTTTTTATGGAGATGCAAATTTCAGAATTTTTTCCCCTGAAAGCTAAGCAGGACTAGATTAATGGCTTAGTTCAAATGAGGAATTACAGTGGTGCCTCACTTAACAGGTGCCCCGTTTAACGACAAAATCGCATAGCGATTAATTTTTTGTGATCACTTTGCAATGTTCTCTATGGGGAAAAATCGCTTTGTGATGATCAGTACCCTGTTTCGCTTACTGATCATCGCAAAGCGATGATTTTTTAACAGCTGATCGGCGGTTCCAAAATGGCCGCCAGGTAAAAAAATGGCCACCTGCTGTTTTCTGGGATGGATTCCTCGCTTACTGGACAGCGAAAATGGCCGCCGTATGGAGGATTTTCGCTTAAAGGTGAGTCTGAAACCCATAGGAATGCATTGAAGGGGTTTCAATGCATTCCTATGGGCTTTTTAATATCGTATAGCGACGAAATCGCTTTGCAGAGATTTTTGCTGCACCGATTATCGTCGCTATGCGAGGCACCACTGTACATCTGTGGAAAACACTGAATCCATGTTGTCTCACTCACCCCTCGTCTTCCTTATATATGAAGAAAGAGAGCAAAAGCTTCTGCTTTCACTTTAGCCTAAACCACATGTTCTATCCACACTTACAAAACTGTTTTTGCTAATAATATTAATTAGCAACCTGAAGAGACACTTGTTCAACAGGCTGAGGCAAAGAGGCAGTCCTGAAACCAGCAAAATCAGGGAGCTGGTCAGGGGAGAGATTGTATTTGTCTTCAGTGTGGAAGGGATTGTCACTCTCGAATTGGCCTCCTTAGCTACATTAGACGCTGTTCCAAGACCTCTATTCAGAGCACATTGCCATAGTCTTTCTACAGATACACTGAAATACCATAGGAAATTCAGTTTTTCAAAGCTTCTGTTTTGTAAAGTAAGGAAGTGAAGTTATAGGTAATCATTTTCTTTTAGACTTGCAATTTTTCATAATGACTGTACCATGTTTTCTTATCATTTGCAAGAAGACGACATAATTGACTTGGTAAGGGTTGACATTATTCATAACCTAAATAGCACAATAGATAATTTATTCACTTGAAGGGCCAATGTTAATTTTGTGGTCCTACTAAAATTAAATGGGGAAGTCAGAAGAGTCCAATATTTCCAAAATGCTTGGACGTTCTTGTATTAGTCCAAGTAGTCTCCTATGAACTTCATATCTTTTTGTCTACCACCAATATGGAACAATGTGCTATTTGCATTTTTCTTTCAAGGACAGCACTGAATTCTAGTATTTAGGTAGAAGGGTAGAAATATTTAGCCATGGTGAGTGAGCAAAGGGTAACATCTCCCCTGTGTTCTCTTCTGAGAACATTAATTAACCAGCAGCAGTCTTCATCCCAAAGAACATTCCAGCAGGAACCATGTTGCACCATAATGCCATTTATAAGATTGTACATTGGAAATTGGGTGGTGGCGCTACGGGTTAAACTGCAGAAGCCTCTGTGCTGCAAGGTCAGAAGACCAGCAGTCATAAGATCGAATCCACATGATGGAGTGAGCTCCCGTCACTTGTCCCAGCTTCTCCCAACCTAGCAGTTCAAAAGCATGTAAATGTGAGTAGATAAATAGGTACCACTTCGGTGGGAAGGTAATGGCATTCCGTGTCTAGTCACGCTGGCCACATGACCACGGAAACTGTCTACGGAGAAACGCTGGCTCTACAGCTTGGAGACAGAGATGAGCACCGCCGCCTAGAGTCGGACATGACCGGACTAAATGTCAAGGGGTACCTGTACCTTGCAATGAAAATATTCATTCATTATTGCTCAGCTGCCCCTTGTTGCCCTGTGATGAGGCAGCAAGCCTTGTTCTTTGAGAGTGTGTTATTCATATCTGCTGTGTCGTCTTCAAGTCACTAACAAGGACCAGAAATTTGCATTTACTGAAAAACTGAGGAAAAATATCCTTTGTCCTTTTTTCACCATTCTCCAAAGGGCTGGAAAAGAACAGGAATATATATTTAACCTTGCCTGTTTTGCAGCCACAATAATTGTTCAGGTAGAATATGTACGACAAAGTACAAGAACATGAAGTCAAAAGGATGCCAGCAGGACTTTGAGCCTCCTTTTTTTTCACCTTACTTGGACATTTTCCATTTTCTGAAGGAATTTTGTTAAAGAATTTATAAAAGGCCAAGGAAATGTCTGTCCAGAAATAGACACTTTACCCAAATGAACAAAAGAAAATACAAGTCTTGACCTATAGTAAAATAATAAACAAATTAAAACATTGAGGTGTGCCTTGCTTAAAACAGAAAAAAGAACAACAATTAATGTTAATTAAATAGAAAAACAGCAGAGTACTGACAATAGGGTACCCAGTGTGGGTCAGTGGATAGAATGATGGACTAGGACTCAGGAAATCAGGGTTTAAATCCATGGAAACTCATGTGGGGTGGGGTGGTACTGATAAAAGCACTCCTTAAATATATCACTTACCTTGAAGATGCTGTTGGGGTGGCTATAAGTTGGTTGCAACTTGATAGCACATAACATATACTGATAGTTGGATATGTATGTCTGGTATGGTAGCTACTTTCTGCATCTTTCTGCAAATGACATTGGAAACAGAGGAATGTCAAAAGCAGTTGGTTTTATGATGGATTGCACAGAGAGGGGTCAGCGGTTTAAAAAAACAAGTGTTGTTGTTTCGCTTTCACCAGCTTAAGTGAAAGTCATGAAATGGTCTAAAAAAGTATTCATAACAGTTATTCCCAGAACAGACCAACTTGATGACCTTCCTAAAGAATAGTCTTCCTGGAATTTTCAGTATGAACATTTATTAAAACTTAATTTATGGCCTGAAAGGGATAAAATTATGTGTTGAGGACTAGTCATGCTTTATACTGTGTGTACTGTCTAATCACGTAAGAGGGTGGATTGATGAGTTTTAAGGGAATAAATTACTACATCTGCTAGATGCAATTAGAGTTTACAGTACGTTCCAAGTCTCTGTACAGACACCTTTAATTAATGGATTGAGTCTAATTATTTGTGCTTGGAGCTCAGTATTGTACCACAGGTGAAAAATAATTTGTTAAAGAAAAATACTAGATGATCTTATTTTCTGTGTTCTAATTAGATATGATTTGGGTACATCTGTAATATCTATTTTTCCCCTCAATATTTTTCCTTACAATACCAGTGTGCTAGTACTCACTGATGATTCACTACAGGAAATTAATGTTTTTTAAAAAATGTATTATGAAAAAAAGTCATGAGTACAATCACGTTAAGTTTTTTTTATGTAGTGGTTCACATATCAAGAAAAATATATTGTGTGAAACTGTTCAGGTATCTTCTTTCTGATATTCTGAATTGCATTATTTTTTCTTATTCAATAGAATATTGCTTTCTAGTATGACTCTAAGATGATTACTAATAGACTTGGAATTTCTGTAGCTGTTTTATTATCTCCAGAGGTGCATTCTTTTACATTACAAGTAGGCTTTAACTCAACATGCTTGATAAAGGGGCATGAATTCAATTCTGAAAGATTCCAAAACATTGATTGTATTACATTCAAACTAGTGTTGCTATTTTTTTTTTTAGATGAATGCTGAATATAACTATATAGAATGCATTGCTTTGACAGCTATGTCAGAGCAATGCGTTCCGTAGACATGCAAAGGTTAAGGATGGAGGAAAACTTGCTAAACCTGAATCTACTTATGAAAACAACCATTTTCACTACCAAGATCAGCAGCAGAATGGGAGTACATCTTGCCTGAAAAACTAAATATCCAAAGCTTCAGATGAAATGAACAGATAAAAATGTGCAAAACCAAGAATGCGTTCAGAAAGTGTGAATTACTAAAAGAACCACATTTTGAAAAACCATGTGTAAATTTTTTTTCAGAGAATAATTTAAACATGTGTAAAATATTTATATTGATAAAGAAATGAATGCTAAAAATTTTATATGGGGGTGAGAATTCCCAAATATTCAAATAGTTTTATGTGGGAAGAAAGAAGTCTAGCCATATGATTGCAGAGGTGGAATGCGTTGAGAATAGCAACTAAAATTTTGAGAAACACAATGGAAATAACCAACAGATTTTGTGCATATGTATACCAAGTCTGTGCTGTGTCTTGCATTATCTCTTTATTGATGTGGCATTACACACAGTGGCAAGATTTGGCATTGGTCTTGTATATACTAATATGATGAAATATACTCCTTTTGCTGATGTTCAACATCATGTGCTTAGTGAAAATTTGTTTTAGGTTCCATTTCCTCTGACTGGGTAGAAATCATGCAAAATTGACATTGAGTCTGACATTATTTCCTTTCCCCCCTTCATTGTAACAGTACAGGTAGAACTTTTAAGTGGTTTAATTGGTAGACTAATCAATTAAAGCTTTAGTTGAAAGATGTGGTCTAATTTTTAAGTGATGGTGGAAAATTTTAATCAGTAAGACAAAAAAACCCAGGTTCATTTTAGTTCCACTGTGCTGTTCTAATACTGTACAGAATTTAAAAGAGAAGGTGGCTTTTCCTTGTAATGGTAGTGTGGTGTTCTTCCCATTTGGTAAACATATTGTTGCAATAGGGAACATCATATGGACTCTACCCATCCTTCTCCCCCTCCCAGTCATACATGGGACAACATGATCAGCTAACAGTTTGGGTGTTTCTGGTTTATCAGAAAATCTGGTTGACTGACTTTGGAGCAGACAGATGTATCCTTGGTTTCATCCAGCCAGGTGTCTATCTCCTCCCCCCCCCCATTCTTATATGCTTAATTAAACATTTAATGAATATTAACTTTGATTCATCTTCTGTGAATATACAGATCTGCTCTGAAATACAGTATGTCCAGTTGAGGTCAAATGGATATAGGGTAGCAGGCTTAGAATGTGTATCAGAAATAAATGAGTATATGTGCACAAATTAATAATGCACCATCAAATAACCACGACTGATTATACAATCTGGTGTGTCCTGAATTAACAAGTACATTCTTTTAATTTATTGGCAAGTATGTTGACAGAGCCTTAATAAAACGGGATAGAACCATAGACAGAATGAAAATTAAATATTGTGAGCCAAGAATTCAAATAATGGGATCTCATCTATTATGTTGGCTTCTGAGAAACTATGCCAAATGACTTTGCCAACTTCAGAACTTCCTTTTTCCCATTACAGCTGGCTATCTAGTAACCATCAGTTATGGAAGTACTGTACCTATAAGATTCTCATGTGTTATTTCAGATAGGATGATCTGAACAAGGGAAACGTGTAGGGTGTATTATCAACTAACATTGGCTGGGCTGAAAAGAGGAAATTCATGTGTTCTTCAAAAGTTGGATGTGCCTTTAAAAATAAAGCAGTAAGCCATCATCCCTTTCCCTGTTTTTGAATGTTTCTCCAGTTTCAAAACCAGCTTTCCATGTGTGATACAGAAAGCTGCTGTTTGATACAATTCCAAAGCCTCAATATGTGGAATTAGACATTATTTGAATCCTAGCCAGTATGTCCATTAAAGTGACAGTGCCATCCTACACATGTCTACTTTGAAGTCAGACAATCCACCGTTTCTAAAGCCTGCTTCACTCACTGTAGCCTGAGTAGGAGGTGTTAAGAATGTGGGATGTTGTTGTTTTATGTTTTCTTTCCAGTATTTTTCCTTGTTCAAAATTGTTCTCTACCACTGCCACCAATTGGAGGAAAAAAACTGAGTCTGATCGAGGGATGCATCACGGGTGGGATGGATGCTTCAGCACTCTTGTTGAGCCTCCTCCACATGGTAACATGGTTAATGGTAGATGATGTCCCAAAGGTGTCCTGGATGGATACGCTGTGCTATGACCATGAAAAGGGTACTTTCATGCTGTTGTAACCCTACCAGTTGGCTTTGATTTTAAGTCTAAGTGCTAATTGGCATTTTTGGACCAGCCAAAACCCCAGTGAAGATGGAAAGCCATTTATGTCTAAGAAGGTTTAGTGGATAGATCAGTGGCGGCGAACCTTTTGGGGCTTGCGTGCCTGAAATTGGGGAGGGGGACAGGGTGGTGCACCGCCGGCGGTAGGAAGACTGGAACAGAAGTGGCTGTTTAAGGGGGAATCAGAAGTGGCGGGGGAAGCGGGAATCCTGGCTGTAGCCACCTCATGAGGTTTGGCTGCATGGGGTGGGTAGCGACCTATGGCTCGTGTGCCAGAAGAAAGGGCTCCATGTGCCTGCTGTGGCACGCATGCCATAGGTTCACCATCACTGGGATAGATGGTACACATGAATGCAGCATAATACAGCATGGCAAAAGGAGAAGCAAATATGCCCTCAAATACTAGATTTCCTCTAAGTCTTATATTCTCCCACTATGCATTAACAGGGATGCAAAGGTATACTACTACTACTACTACTACTACTACTACTACTACTACTACTACTACTACTACTACTACTACAACATAGAACTGTAGAGCTGTAAATGAACCTATGAATCATTAAGTTCAACATCTGTCAAGGAGGCACAGTGAGGAATTGAACTCCCAACCTCTGACTTCGCAGATAGATTCCTAAACCATTGAGCTATCCAACAGTTTGTATTATAATAACTGAGTGCTATCGAGTCAATTTTGAATTCTGGTGACCCGTTTCAGGGTTTTCTAGGTAGAGAGTACTCAGAAGTGATGTATTATTCCCTTCTTCTGGGGGCGTCCTTGCCCATGGACATACACCTTGGCTCTTCTTGGATGCACAGTGGGGAATCAGTCCCCTAACCTCTGACTCCACAGCCAGAGACCTAACTCATTGAGCTAATCAGCCAGCACAAATAAAGCAAACTATTATAAATAGCCAGGGCTTGAAAAATGCACTCGTCTGTGATGAGTGAAAAATGCTGCTTGATGAGTCACAGCTCCCTCCCTCCCTGCCTCCTTCCCCTCCGCCTCTCTCTCTCTCTCTCTCTCTCTCTCTCTCTCTCTCTCTCTCTAATCCTGCAATCCTCCCCTCCCCCTCCTATTGCAAAAGGAAAACTGCCCTCTTCTTGTGAGAAGAGAGTTTGAGCGGTACATAGAGATATAGCTCTGAAGGAGAATGTAGAGTAGTCCCATGCTGGAGAATATGGAAATTCCCTGCTCCCAATTTCAACCAAAGGATGACACATCCTGGGGTGGGAGGGAACCGTGGCTTCTTAAGAGGCTGGGCGCTTTTGCTTTTATTTTTATTTTTGCTGGAGACATTCAAAAGAAAATACAAACACTCAAAATACAAGCTTCATGACCCCACAGGCACACAGGTAATGAAGCAACCAATGTCTGAGGGTATAAATCAGTGATTCCCAATCCCAATAAATTGCAAGGCTATAGTCCAGTCATGCTGACTGGTGAAATTTTTGACAGACTGGTGAGACATTCTAAAAATTTTCAAGCCCTGTCAATAGCAAGCTATAGCTCCATCTGAGCTATATGAGGAACTCTCAACATAAGAACAAAGTTCACAAAGTGGAGGGATCCCAAGATAACCTACTGAGGTCCAGCATGGCTTGGCATCCATGCAGTGCCAGCTTACAGATGTAGCCAAAAGAGGAGTACCTGGATGGTTGGTTGACTGGCCAGCTGGCCAGCATCCTAACCAGGAGCGTTTCACTTTGCAAGTTTTTGCAGTATGTTCCATTTGCAATAATGATTACTTTTTTCTTCTTTTACAGAATTACAGAGTAGTTCTTGCGGTAATCCTGGAGTTCCACCCAAAGGTGTTCTGTACGGAACAAGGTTTGATGTTGGGGACAAAATTCGATACAGCTGTGTGACAGGATACATCCTGGACGGACACCCCCAGCTCACCTGTATAGCCAATTCAGTAAACACAGCATCCTGGGATTTTCCAGTTCCTATCTGCAGAGGTAAGAGGAAAGTGTCATATTCAGGTAAAGTGAGGCATCTTTAGTGTTAGTTTTAAGGACACATATTCACTATATGTAAAATATATTACACACGTTATTATTTTACATTGAGCCTTCGTTTTGGGTTACTGTATGATTTTAAATGGATACTTTCAAAGAATTTAGTGTGAATATTTTCTTTATTGTGTATTCTGATCATGCTCTACTGTTTCCCTATACTCTTCTTAACTCTAGTGCCTGTTAGACATGGGAGCTTTGTATTTGTGTCCTGAGGGATACGAATACAAGGCTCAGCACCACAGGTGCCACGGCGGTCCATTTCTGCCCCCCATAACCAGCCTGGTCCACTCACAAGGCTCCTCGCACTGTATGATACCCAATGGTGGCAACATTGCATCAATTGTGAATGTAGTTCTGCCAGTGCTGCCCCACCTCTCCCATTAGCTGATCAATCAGCAGCTGAGTGGGGAGACTTGTTTTCCTATCTCCTTGCCAGAACAGTTGGCTGTGGGATACAAATATGAAGCTCCTGTGTCTAGTGCCAATGATAGCTTGTTCCAGCAAAGAAAAATGAGTGGGTGAGGGGGAGAGGTGTTACCATATTAAACTAATGGAAGGGCTTCATCAAAATATGCTAATATTTCCAGAATATACCTTTTAAATCTCATAGCTGGCTTTATAATTCATCCTTCTGAACCAATGTAGAATACTGGGGTGTGGGGTGGGAGTCGTGCTTTAGAAAGTGTGTTCTCCTTGAAACTGGGATAGATTCAAAAGTCTTATCTGTAGCAGATCATTTATTTTAAATAATATGCAGTAGTAGAAATCAAATCTTTATTGTACAGCTCCATTTTTTTCTTTTATACCACCTTGCCTATATCTGTGAAATAGGTGGCTCTTATAAAGCGTACTGTGCTGAAATGAATGAAATATTTGCTGCTTCGGCAGGAGAAAAGAGTTCCCCAGGAACACAATCATTTTAAGAATCAGTCACTTGAGCTGAATGTCTAAAATTCTTAGAATTAGTTTCTTATTGCAATGAGAAAAGGTAGTAAAGAGAAACACTATTTGCTGGGGCAAAACATGATGCTGGAACAGCAAGAGGTGATTCTCCCTTCAAATCAAGGTGCACAGTGTTCAAGGCCAGCCAAGTTATTTTGGCACTTCAGGCAGAAAAGCTTATTAACACCTCTTTGGGCTGTTAAATGCAATAAAATTCAATTGAATAACTGACAGTACGGTACCTTGTCATGACACCTTACCTAAAGACTGCCTGAGATAAGTATGATTAACAGTAGGGGCATCTTTGCATCTTCTGCATTGGCGGGCTTTAGTATATGATTTGCAATATTAGAAATTTGGTTATTCCTTTAGTTAACAAAAACATAAACAAAACAAAATACAAAAATGTGAGAGATCAGCCGAGTCTCATTGGTCCTCGTTGGAACATAAATCCAATCCTTATGTATTAAAATGTCATTCTAGAAGCATCTTTAAGTAAATTTACTCACAGTTAACATTTGTAGTTGTAGAATGGGTAGCTGTGTTAGTCTGTGCAAGCATTAGAGGTGAAAACAAAATAAAAATAAAAAGGACAAAGTTGTGGTGGCACCTTAAAGACTAACTTAAATATTTTATTCATGTGGACAAGGCCACTTCATCAGACATAAGAGAAGGAGATATAACATGGCAAATATCTGTACATGATATCAAGATATAGATACTGAAATACAGAGATTGTGGTTGGTTATTAAGAAAGTCAGTGGGTGTGACGGCTGTGTCTTTATAGTAGAAGCTTTGTGCTGTAAAGAATGTGTCAACATTTGTAGTTACAGTTAGAATAAAAAAGGGAGTAAGAATGGAATCTCTGGCCCCCAAGAGTCCCTGCCGGGTTGCTTCTCTAATTGGGGGTGGTGGTCCAGAGGTAGAAGAAGAAAACAAAACAACCAAATAACAACAACCAGATGCAAGGCAGATAGGAAGAAGGGACTGACTCCAATTCTAAAGGCATTAAAAAAAAAACTTTACAAATTAAATTAGTGGCAAAGGCCTGTCACTTTAGGCTGTAAATCCCCTCCCGCTGATACCCAGCGTTAGTGCACATAATATTGCAATTTTTCTGACATCCTGTGTCTTACTTTGTTCTTGTTTGCAACATATTCAGTGGCCAGTGCTATTTTTCTGTGCCAGGCATATTGTGCTTCTGCCTATCTTTGCTTTTTTTAATGACACATACATCTGAATTCAACGTGATTTAAAAAAAAAAAAAAATTTGGTGTCAATCCTTAGGCTAGACTTTGCCTTTAAGAGCTGAGACTTGGCATGTTTATCTTGCTAACTGTTGGGTTTTGGCCTACAAAACAATACAAAACCCACTGCAATCTTGTTTTCTTTTTAATTTGGAAGGACTGCTGTGGACAGGTGCCAAAGGGAAAGAAAATTAAAACGTGTACATCTAGCAAATAAAACAAATCAGTTTAGAACATTATAGTTAAGAAAACATAACAATATGCTGATGTGAGCTATCCATAAGTGAGTAACAGTAAACGACATTCTGGGACCCAGAACATCATCTTGTCGGTGTTCACTTAAGAATGGCATCAGCCTGTCATTAGACTCACTCTTTTTAAAAATAGCACGTCAAATTTTGCAAATAACAGTAATAATAATGCAGCAAGTACAGATCCCCAGTCGTTTCAGTACTCAAGATGTATATACCTGAATCTAAGGAAGCTGATAAAACCCATTTTTATCAGGTTTCTTGCTGTTCTGAATGGCACAGTTTTATTCATACAGTGGGTAGCTTTCCTAGTAGGATAGTAAAGGCAATTTATTCCATAATGACCTACTGATTACTTTCCCCTAGATTCTGGTGGAGATGCTCCTTGATTACATTACTATCCTTAGGTAGTGCCATTTGTCATTGTCTTAAAAATCCTTAAGAGTGCCCTTCAGTTCGAGGAAAGAGAATCCTTGCTGTTGCATTAAGCCTTCTTTCTGTTTTTTCCATGAACTCCTGTGCCTGCTTCAGCTAAAGGGCAATATTCCCAAGTTTTCAGATGGCTGCCGGTACCTGCAATCTAATAAATAGGTTTTCATTGTTAAAAGTACAGAAAATCTTCTCAGACCTAAGTGTAACAGTATTTTCGCTGTATCCATCACAGCGAAATTGCCAAATATGCAGCAAACTCAACACAAACTAAGAAAAACTGCTTTTACTGCTTTGAATTAATTATTCTGTATGGCGGACTGACATTACAATGATGCTATGTCTGTATGGGTTTTTGATGACTATGTGTTTATCGGCACAGCTGATAATGTTGTTATTTGCAGCTACCAACTTTCATCTCAGGGGTCACTGCCAAGTTAAAGGTGTTACTGGAGTGTTAGATCCATATATTTAATAATTTCAAGTCCGTCATGTCCATTTCTTTCCAGGTTCTTCTAGTTACAGGGTAGGTCATTAGTGGCTTACCATACTCTACTTCTTGCAGTGCTTGAGAGTTGTGCAGTTTGCCCAAGACTGCACAGGCTGGCTATTGTCCTGGAAGGCACAGCAGGAAATCAAACTTCCAGTCTCTGGCTCTGCAAGATGACGCACAATTCGCTATCCAGCCAGCTATATGCTTTGCAATAATCAGTCTGTCAATGTTTTGAATGCTAGACAGTTCTAACCCAAGTCATTTGGGGTTATGCACATCAAGCCCAGTGCTCTGGGGGATTGGTCTTGTTAGAAATATTAGGAAAAACTGTAGGTATTCCCAAATAGGATGTCAGCAGTTCAAACTACACCTTCTAAGCTGTACAGTGGCACCTCGCTTAACGACAATAATCCGTTCCAGGAAAATCACCATTAAGCAAAAACATCGTAAAGCAAAATAAAAAACCCATTGAAACGCATTGAAACCCGTTCAATGCCTTCCAATGGGGTAAAAACTCACTATCCAGTGAAGATCCTCCATACGGCGGCCATTTTCGCTGCCTGTATAGCGAGGAATCTGTCCCTAAACACAGCAGGGAGCCATTTTAATTACCCGGTGGCCATTTTGAAACCACCTATCAGCTGTTAGAATAACATCGTTTTGTGAAGAATCGGTTCCTGAAGCAGGGAACCGATCATCGCAAAGCAAAATTCCCCTATTTAGACCAGCGTTTTGCGATCGCAATTGCAATCACAAAAAGATTGTCATAAAGCGGATTCGTCGTAATGCAGTGCAATCGTAAAGCAAGGCACCACTGTACTGGGATTTGGGGTGAAGCGGGAGGAAGCCAGTGCCACTTACCCTTGATGCCAGAATTGCTGAAGCTTGCCCCCTCTTTCCATATGACTGTGAGGTACCTCACAGAGTACAAATATGAACACCCAGAGGTTGCTAGGAAGAAGAGTGGGATAAAATGTGATGGCTGAAGAAATCCCAAAATTTGAGATTTATTTTACATTGTTGCTGCCTATTTTCAGATTAGTATACCCAATATCCAATGCCATAATGATAATGAAGTTATTAATAAGCAATTCTGTTGTCATAAGGAAATGATAAATTATTAAGTCTTCTTCTTACCAGTTCTGCTCCAACTGTCGGTGTTCATTAAAATAATGTAATCTTATTGAATTTATTGGAAACATAGACACACATGCACACAGAAAGTTTAAATGAAAGTAGAACAATTTAGATTTATGTGTTGTGAAGTGGTCAATTACGCTGTGCATAGCCCATGACCAGTTTTTAAATACATTTTTCTCTCCTGACATATTAATTTTGATTGGGGCATTTTGGACAGTGAAACATGACAGCAGCTTTATCATATCCCTTCTTTTGTGATGGTGTAGACATTACAGACTGCAACATACTGCAGAGTGGAGGAGATGATTCACAGAAGGCTAATAAATAAGGTCATAGTTATATATAATATTACCACTTTGTAAAGGTTATATTAATTAGGTGGTTTGATAATCAGTCATAATATTCTATCTTTTCTATTTTTAAAAGCTTGCTCTATTTATAGATAAAAGCTGCATCTAGCTTATGAAATAGTGAAGCTTTGCTTCACTTTGGAGATGCATTTTAATTTTGATGTATATCCCAAAAGCAGACAAAAAAGTTTTGCAGCAAATAAGAATTCAGAAGATATTGAGGCAAGGACAATTCCAGAACTGTTCCACAAAAAAAAAATAAGAAAACTAACTGTCCTAAGCTAATAAGGCAGAAATTCAGCTTGGTTTGTGAGCATATACAAAGTACAAATCAGGGAGCAAGACAGCTGGTGAATATAGCATTCTCTTTAGAGTGAGTAGGCTGATGGAGAATGCTATGTAGTTTGTAAACACAGAGTACAAAATATAATTGAGTGACAAGCAGTGATAGAGGGAATGTATCTTGAAATGCCTCCATGAAAATCAGTATTTTTTCTTCCTTCTGAATATTAGGAGGGAAGAGGCCAGGTGCACCGCCACAAGGAAATGTATTGCACAAATGGGTGTCATAGTCATAGACTTCCTGGCCTCCCCCAGGGTGGCTATCTGAAGCATGTGGAGCAAGTGAGGTGCAAGTGGCATGGGAAGTTGATCTTACTTAGAGAGAGGCATTCTGATAGGTGGCGAAACCCCAAATCATTCAAGGCATTGTATGTCAAAATTAACTAGCAAACTAAATAAAGTATAATCACATTCTTTATGCATTGTAAGAGAGAGAGAAAAGCAAATTGTGCTGCTTATATGCCACTCCATAGCACTTAAAGCACTCTCTGTCCAGTTTACAATTTAATTACGCAGGCTACACATTGGCGCACATACACACACCACAACCTGGGTTCTTAATTTACTGACCTGGGAAGGATGGAAGTGAACCTAGTGAAGGATGGAAGCCGGCTACCTGGGACTGAACCTCGGTTGCGAGCAGAGTTTGGGCTGCAGTGCAGCAGTTTTATCCACTGTGTCATGAGGCTCAGTTATGTTCTAAACAGTAAATGGATTTAATACTTTTTAGGAATGCCAAGGCAAGGTGGGAATGAATGGTCCCTTTCAACAAATAGAAATGAGTTAGAATGTTCTTGGTAGCCCCAACTGTGTAATAGCTACAGTGGTGCCTCGACCTACAAACTTAATTGGTTCTGGAATATGGTCGTAACTCGAAATGGTCGTAAGATGAAGCACCATTTCCCATTGAAATGCATTGAAACACGATTAATCCGAAGAAAAAAATAACCAAAAACAATCACTGCAAGACTCACTGGAAATGCAATTAATCCCTTCTGGCTGAAGGGGGGGGAGGAAAAGCAATCAAGCATGCCAGACCCATGAGAAATGCACAGAAAAAAAAGGGAGCAGGTTGGAAATGCAAAGAAAACAAAGCAAAAAGCAAGGGAAGCATGCAAGATGCATCGAAAATGGGGGAAACTCCAAAAAGCAACCAAGACCCATCAGAAATGGGGGGCAAAAAAACAAGCAACCCCCCCAAAAAACCCCATCACAGCACAGAAGCATAATCCCCTCAGCCCAAAATCATGCTGCAAAAACACCCAGAACAGTTTTTTAAAAGCATAAAGCAGCACCTTACCTTACCAGGCAGTCTTCTCCAATTGTACACTCTAACTGTTGGGGTGAAAGAACTACAAAGAAGCAGGCTCTTTGCCACCAACAGTTAGCAATATGAATTTTCAACCTTTTTTCCCTGCCATTTTCTGTTCGTAACTGGAAGCTCCAGTCACAAGTCGAAGCAAAATTTTGTGGCCGTCGCTCATCATAACTTGAAATGATCGTATGTTGGGATGTTCATAAGTTGAGGCATCACTGTACTGATGCCATTGTCAGTGACAGATTGCTGCTGATTGAAGACCTCCCATTTCTCTCATTTTGGGATGCACGTATAACCCACTTCTATTGAGATGAAGTTACACACACTCCAAAATTGGGAAAAGAGAGTCTTTAATATGATGATATCCTTCCCACTGTGCAAATGGAGCTACCCAAGAGGATCCAAGGTGTAGAGTGCTAGGTTTTTAAAAAGAACATATAATTAATTAATTATCTCTTATAGCATTTATACAGCATTTCAGAAGTGTTCTAGTGTGAAACAATAACATTTTGAAAAATAAGCTTGGGGGGATACCTTGTAAGAAAACAATAGTAATTATTGGCTCAACAAGTGGTTATGCTAAAATATACTTATATGAGTTTATTATTATTATTATTATTATTATTATTATTATTATTATTATTATTATTATTATTATTATTATTATTATTATTATTATTATTATTATTATTATTATTATTATTATTATTAATACCCCGCCTATCTAGTCATTTCGACCACCCTAGGCGGCTTACAACATAATGTTGATGCTTCAAGGGGGCTGCCTTTTCATTAAATTCCATAGTTAAATAATTGTATAATTTACACAAATAGCTCCAGAGAAATCTTTTAAACATTTTACATTTCTTGTTAGTGTGTATTTATTTAGGTAACTATAGGACACTTCAGGTAGAGTTGTAGAAGAGCAATCTAGACTTTTTTTTCAATGAATAAACAGGCCATAATTTATTTTACTTCATAATCCTATACATGGGCTTTGTTTCAGCAACATTAAAGGAGTATTTCCTAGACTTCTTATACCTTAGAGCTTGCCTTACACTTCCCCCTGCCCCACTGCATGTAGGGTTGGAGTGATTCTAAACCCCCTCTACCTTCATTATTTGCATACAGAGTGTTCAAAACAATCAGATACAAAGCAAGGTTGTGCAACTGTTCCTAACTGCTGGATTCCCATGTGTTAGCAGACATGCCTGCCTCTACTCAATACTCAATACAAATGGAACTGCTTCTGTAATAGGCTTTCAGAATCAGGACTTTGGCATTGTACACTTCCACACCAGTACAAGGGCACTGGTGGAGCAGAGACAGTGATGTGGCAAGAATATCATGGGTTCAGTGAGCAGTATCATTAAATAAGGCTGGGGAAAATAATCCCTTGAGAACCGTAGCTGTTCACGGTTGACACTATTGAGCTAGTTAAAACAAAATAAGAGAGTTTCTTGTGTCCCTAATACTGAAAGTGAATCTATCTATAATAGCAGGAAAGGTGCAAGTTGCTTAAGGTTATACAGTCTTGCCCCACTTAACAATTGCTTTGCTTGATGAGGAAATAGCTTTACGATGAGGTTTTTGTGATCGCAATTGTGATCGCAAAACAATGGTCTAAATGGGGGAATTTCACTTAGCGATGATTGGTTCCCTGCTTCAGGAACCGATTTTCGCTTTATGACGATCAAAAACAGCTGATCGTCGGGTTTCAAAATGTCCACCGGCTGAAGAAAAGGGCCCCCCGCTGTGCTTAGGGACGGATTCCTCACTGCACAGGAATGGAAAATGGCCACCCCTATGGAGGATCTTCGCTGGATGGTGAGTTTTCAGCCCATTGGAAGGCATTAACCGGGTTTTAATGTATTTCAGTGGGCTTTTTTATTTCGTTTGACAATGTTTTCACTCTACAGTGATTTCACTGGAACAAATTAACATCGTCAAGCGAGGCACCACTGTATTGGCAACCAGAAAAGACAGATGTGTCTATATCTTTTCTGCACCGTTCAAAAGTTAATTTTCTCCATTGTTCATGAGATATTGGTGCAAGACCTGAATAAGTGGGTTTTAACCAAGAAAGCTCATTCTGATTTTTAGTATTTTTTTAGTGGTCTCCTGCATTTGTATGATGTAGGAAAGATGCATACTGCACACAAATGACAGAGATGGGCCTAAAAGATGTAATTTGTCAGTAAATCCCTTATGCCATGAGCTGGCAAAGACATCTTTTTGTAAATAGTATAAATACCCACTAGTTGTGGGAGCGTATACCACCTTCAACCAGAATTGGAATGCATACAGCCAAGCTTGACATTCCACCGATTGAAGACCAGCCTCCAAACGCAAAGCAGCTGAAGAGGCACACCTTGGCATGGTGAATAGGAGTCGCAATGAGTTTGACAGAACTACTTTCAACTGCAGGATTGAAACCATTTATCCAAATTGCAATACCATATAGGAGCTGTGCAAGAATTTTGTACTTAACTATTTGTAAAGCAGCAGGGATGAACTGCCCACCCTGGACATAGTGGTATCATCTAAGAACTTTGCTTGTGTTATTAGCCATCTGCACTGCAGCTTGTCTATGGTGGGACCAGGAGAGGGTACGTGAGAAGACAATTCCCAAGTATTTAAATGTTTTAACTTGCTCTATATGCTGGCCCTCAATAACCCATTCTTTAACTTTACTATGTCTAGAGAAAGCCATTATTTTGATTTTCTCAAAGTTAATTGTTAATAGGTTGTTCCTGCAATAACTCATAAATACACGCAGAATTCGTTTAAGACCAACTTCTGATAGTTAGCAAATTATCTGTATCAAATCACAGTACCAAGGTATCGTTTTGTCTTCTCAAGGGCTAGGTTTAACTGCTTTCCCTCAGCCCTGTTAAAAGGGCGCTTTAATAAGATTCCATATAGAGAAAGGATATGCCCCTGTGGGGAACAAACAGTTGAGTCCTTGGCACACACCATTTTAGAATGTACCTTATATAGATCTGAACATAACCATTATCTCTACCCAATAATGTATAAATGTACTGGTATACCTCCCAGAGACTACCTGAAGTTTTTGCTGCCCGGAGAGAACCAATTAATAACAGTCGGTGGCTAAGTTTTTATTCACAGTTTTAAGAATTCGTAAAATGTTATACTAAGACAAGTACATGACTCATGTTTTATACTGCTGATATATTTTAACAATTTACTCATTTTGTATATTTTATATAATGTGCTTATTTTTGTATTTTCGGGTCTATGACCGTATAATAATAAACTAAACTCAGACAGAGATGGGCATGGACTGTTGGTTCTGTGGTTTGGCACAGTTGATTTACCAGCTGCACAGCTGATCTGTGGTTCAGCACCCCACCCCCTTTGGTGGGCACCCACTTGGCTACAGCACCCGGAGGAGGCAGGGTAGGGAAGCCAGGCTGCTGCTGTTGAGTGGGTGTTCACCTGAGGGGTCAGGGCACCAAACCGGGAATCAGCTTTGTGGCCAGTAAACAAATGGTGCAGAATTACTGAACCAGTGTTTTGAGCCCATCTGTACAATAATGGTATGCAGTATGGTATTCCTTCAGGAAAAATAACCACAAAACTTCTAGTAAATTTATATAAAATCAGCCAATCGTATCTAATGAAATGTATGACAGAACAGAAATATCTTAACCTAATGCCAACCAGTTGAAAATTCTGTATGCAGGTGGGATTTCCATTTGTCTGTCTTCACTTATAAATGTCTTAATACCTATGAAGAATAGGATTACCTAGCTTAATCATTAAGCCTGTCTTAACAGGCTTGTGTGGATTCCTCCCCTTCCATTTTTTTAAAATTGCCTCAAATGGAAGTTCAGTTCAGTCTCTACTGGCGTCAGTTTGTGAACATACCAAAATTAATTGGCTGTATGAAAAGAATTATACACATTTTGGTGCACGTTTTCCTGACATAGGCATGCTTATGTGCACTTCTGCTAGACCAGACTTGCTTATCTTTGAAGAGAAATGGTTAATCCTAGCTCTTTTTTTAATGTTGTAAAAACAATAATTATTGCCCCAACCAGTGTTTCTGCTAAAAACCTACTTATATGAGTACATTTTAATGTTGATACCCTGTTTCCCCAAAAATAAGAACTAATCTGAAAATAAGCCCTAGTATGATTTTTCAGAATACCTGTAATATAAGCCCTACCCCAAAAATAAGCCCTAGTTAAGTGAAACTCCATCCTCCACCATTGTGCAGCAACCAGAAGAAGATGACATGACTGTATTTGAATAAATTTTGTAAATGGAAAAAATAAAACACCCCCAGAAAAGAAACCCTTTGCATGTTTGGTTTTTTTTTTTTTTTTGAGGAAAAAATAATATAGGACCCTCTATTATTTTCCAGAAAACACGGTACTAGCACAAGACCATCTTGACTGCTGCCAATGGTGTTGTCAACATTCAAGCTGCCCTCTTCTGTGTAAAGTTTGGCACCCTTTTTCCTGCTGGCAATGGAGACATGATATTGTACATCAATAGCAAGCCATTTCCTGGCTTTTTGAATCATGAGTACAGAAGCACAATCAGCACATTCATAAACTGGAGGGTTTTTTTAAAAAAAGAACTGAATTGATTTAGAATCATATAGATTAAATCATCCTATCAGGGAAGTACTTCTAGGTGCTTTTACTCATGTGTTGGTTGTACTCCTAAAAATGCCACCCAAACCCCTTTGTGCCTTTGTGCCACATTCTGCATTTATCAGTGGGAGGTGAGAAATGATTTATTTTTTTTATGGGCTGAATTTCATAGCAATATGTTATTTAGTATCCAGGGATTTTCCCACCCCACCCCTAGGAGCTGCATACAGCCCCACAATTTATTTGCTTGCTCTTTATGTGGCAGATATTTTATAGCAGTAATAAAATGAGATTTAAATTCAGTCTACAAAGGTAACTTATTCTCTTTTCCTCCCTCCCTTGTTGCATAAACATTTTCAGGTTGCTAATATGGGAAACAGTGTAACAAAAGTACTAAAGCCTAGTTTTGTTAGTAAGTTTATCACAAGGGAAGCAGAGAAAACCATTAAAACTCTGAAAACTGATGTGACACCAAGGTAACACTTTATTTCCATAAGCCAAAGATATACTGAAATTATTCTGTGTTTTTAACACATTGCCAGAGCTAAAAAGGAGGGTTTATATTTCACACTTAACAAGAACAATTTGTTGCATCTGAACTTCTTTTTGGTTAATGGAGTTTCGAACTATTTCACTTTGCTTCCAAACTATGTATTCACAACATAAAAAATGTATGTTTTGTGTATTTAAGAATGCTCTACACAGCACTTGAGATGGTCAAATCAGTCAGTTTCACTTTCTCACACATTTTAAAATATCAAGGGTTTTTTAAAATCCAGCTTTGTGATTTTTGGTTATGTCTTCATATAAACTTTAACTCAAAAGACTTAGCCCAAAATAATGGATCTCTGAAATGATCTGAATGCCTTTCCTGGGAGAAAGGTTTAACAAAAATAAAGTAAAATAAATAAAAATAAGTCATCACCTGTTTCCCTGTCTATATTCAATATGTAGAGCTAGCTACCTTGGATAAAATCATGGTGTAGTGCCTGCCTTGCAATTGTCAAGACTGTGAAGGTTGTCAAGGGGAAAAAATGTAAAATTTTGGAAAGCTATTAACAAAAAGCACAAATCAAGCAAAATTATCACTTTGCAACACACGATGAATGCGTTTTTTCATAATCTTGGCCCTTTATAAATTTTGTACATTGACTACACCCAACTGGCTTTTTGGAAGTCACCTATCCATGTGCACCTCTACTTTTGTAAAATAGAAATACTGTAGTCCTAACAGTGCCTGTTGTACTGGTTTTGGAATGGGCAGCATTCCAAAACCAGTGATTTTAGCCATCTGCAGGAAGGAAGATCTGCCAGCACAAGTGTTGTGTTTGATATCCACCAGCAGAACTGAAAAATGAACAGAAAATGGGCAAGGTGAAGCTGAAGATGAGCTAGGCCAGCACTATAGCAACATGAAGTTAGGCCAAGGTGAGATAATCTTATGAAATTTCTAACTCTATGCTGGAGGGAAGGGGTGTATTCAGTATAGTTTCAACTGCACTAGTTTCAGCTCAGCTGGTGATCAGCCATCTTTTTCATTAATTGAAGCAGTTTGAGAGATAAATCAGACAATACAGTCAAGATGTCATTAAATTCAGAACTGCTTTAAGAGAAAGCACTTTAAAAAAATGTAACAGAAGCTTACCTGGTTCTACCTTTGGCAAATTAGCCTGATTTTGTTTGGTTAATTGATTATTTGCAAGATAACAGGCTTTATTTCCATGTCTGATGTCTCAGTACATTTCACTGAAAGAGTTGAATACCTGAAGAGGTGTTGTTGTAAGAGGAAGAAATAAATATTTGGCATAACATATAATGCGATTTTGAGGTCTGTGGCTTGCACTGATTCTATAATTCATATTTGAAGTACTGTATTGCTTGCCTTAGACAACTGATTCTACATATGTTGTTAGAACATATGAACTAAGTTATCAATCACAGAACTGTACAGATGGACCAGCTGTAGTGGACCAGCTCTCATATGTTCAAACTTTTGGGTTGTTTTTAAATTTGTATACAAATGTGTCTTTTTGAAGAAGCAGTTGCATTAAAAGGAGACCTGTGATGCAGTAGTTAACCTCCAATACTGCAATAAAAAACTGCTCATGGCCAGTGTTCAGTCCCAATGAATTCAAGTAACTGGCTCAGGTTTGACTCCACCTTCCATCTTTCTGAGGTCGGTATATTAAATACTTGGCTCATGGGGAGGGATGTATAGCCTGCATAATTAAATTGTAAAGTGGCCAGAGACTGTTTTAAGCACTGTGGGGTGGTATATAATCAGTACACTTTGCTTTGCTTTAACGTCACTTGTTTTGATTTCCTCTGATTTTAACCCACATACACTCCAACCATGATCCCCATTCTGACCCCTGAATCTTCTGCAGTTATGCACATATTTCATATACAATTGTACTGTATACCTTTGTTGTCTAGTCTATATCCTTTGAATGAATTACATCCTTCAACCACTTTTATCTAGTTGCAAGGCTTTACGTACTAGCTCTGATTCTGCTTACCAATCTCTTCAGTGGTCATGTCACTATGCATTCTGGCTGTGGTTCATTGCAACTGACAAAAGGGATTTGTGTACATAATAGAAGTGTGAAGAGCTCCTCTGTATAAAGAAGAAAGACTGTAATGGGGGGCATGACTGCATCATGTGTCAAATGGGCAGAAGAAAAAGCAAGCCAGTGTGGCTTCCATCACCCACCTACCTATTCCTATCAGTGGCCACAAAATTCTGTTGTGGAGATATATTGATAAAATGACACCATTCATGGTACCAAATTGCTGTTAACTGACAAGTCGCTGTTCAGATTCTTTACCACATATCAGTCAGGTGGCTTAGCATATAACAAGCAATCCAAGTGGTGACTCGTAAATTAGCAGCAATTTGTCTTTTTGTAAATATCTGCTAATTGGCTTTCTGCCAGCATGAGACCACAACAGGATGTTGACTTTTACAGGGACAAGTATAAGCCATACTTCTGAAGGTCAAAATAAACTCTGTGAATAAATTGAGTATCCATCAGAATAAAATGGTCATTTACTAGCATCCACTAGCATTCATCATACATTGCATCTTCATGTGGATGGTGAGTGTGGGTGCACATCTTTCTTTCAAGATTACCATATCCTATCATTTGTGTGTCATGCACTGTTCTCTGCAATGGCAGTGTTTTGTGTAAATGGCTTACAGTTAGGCATTCTGTACAATTGGAATGATATGTCTAAAAAGCAGCTCTACTAAAAATTTTTTTTTGCAAAGATGGAGTCTATTGCACACTGTGTATAGATTGGTTTTTGAGTGTTGTATTTGTGGTAATTTTTTAATAATAAGAGAAGGAAGAGAAAAGGAGGTCCTATTGTTTGCATGGAGGTAGCCCAATGACATTTTCACTTTTATTTTTATATTTGAATATCAGTTCACCTAATGTGACTCATTCTGCTGAATGTGGGATAACTGACCATAACTTCAAAAAATGAAATATTAAAAGATTCATTTTCTATAGAACCTTTTAACTTTATGACCTGATATTACATTTTGTTCTTTAGTGAAGAAATCAGCAAGTTTTACAATCACTTCTCTGCCTTCTTCCCTATTAGCGATATAACCTTTCACATTAATCCTATAAGCTCTGATAACCATGGGTGTTCCTTCCTCTATATGAGATTTAACACCAATTTTTTCGCAACTGTTGTTTAGATAATTCTAGTGGATTACAGACTCCCTCAAGTTTAAGAAGGCCAAGAGGGGACAGATTATATTTCCAGGGTTGAATTTTAGCATAGTTATATTATTTTAACTCTTCATTGTCTTGCACATTACTGCCCTTTGCAGTAGTTTCATGCTTGCTGTTGTCATGTACTGCCAACTCACCTCCAACCTAGAATTCAGAATTTTGCAGACATGCATTAAAATTTCACTGTTAATGGTCAATTATTCACAAACCTTCATTTAAACAGGAAAAAATAGCAGCTGTCTTTGTGAATTGCTCTGCCAAAGTCTTTGAAAATTATGGACTATGATATCAGTACACATTTTTAATATGATCATGCACAATTGTTTCAAAGAAATTAATGTGGTTCTGATGTTAAGTGAGAAATATGCTTTACGTATCTTTCTTTCCAACTGAGCCAGAATTAGGGATAAGTGAGTACAATTAAGGTTCTATCTCATGTAGACATGCTCCATAAATAAGATAGGGAAGGGAAGAACAGTCACTGAGTTATCTGTTATTGTCAAATTGACTGGACACATGTAGACAATGTGTTTTTCAAGCCCTATGAGAGTTTTTGCCTTAGATATAAGAGAAAGAATCAAAAGGCCTTTTCTTCATGTTTTCCAAATTTTGTGCAAAGCTTCACTAGCGTGGTTGTTGTGGGTTTTTCGGGTTCTTTGGCCGTGTTCTGAAGGTTGTTCTTTGTAACTTTTCGCCAGTCTCTGTGGATGGCATCTTCAGAGGATGCTGAAGAGTGCTGTCCTCTGAAGATGCCGGCCACAGAGACTGGCAAAACGCTAGGAAGAACAACCTTCAGAACATGGCAAATGAGCCCGAAAAACCCACAACAACCGTTAGATCCCGGCCGTGAAAGCCTTCGCGAATACATCTTCACTAGTGTTTTTCCCGCATGCATGACAAGGCTAAAGTGACAGACTGATTGCTCACAAAGACAAAAAACCATCCATCAAGTGCCTCAACATTTAATAGTCCACAAAACAAGGCAGAATCTCTCTCTTTTTTGAAATTTTGCATATGTGCAGAAATACGCAAAAGTCAATCTCACAAATCTGTTGATTCTCTCTGAGACTAACCAAAATGTGTCATTTGGCAGTGAGGAGAAATTTTATTGTTCTTTCTCCTGTAACAAAAACAAACCATATCAGGATCTACATCAGTAAATTAATGCATGTGCCTACTTCAAATATACCCACTTTCCCCCTCAGGTATCCAACTACCATCAAGTATGTAGTTTCATTGCCTTCCTACATTTGGAGGGTAAAACATCTGAAGAGACAGAGCTCCACCATTCATTAGGGGCTCTCAATATATGTCACATCTTGGAAAATCAGGATCCTGACTAATATGGAATTATTTAGATGTGTCACGTTCCAAATGTAAAAATAATTATGAAAGGGGACAGGGTTAGAACATTTTCCTCTACTTCCAGAGAGGTTACCCTAAGAGATAACAACTGAATAAGGCTTATGTCTGGTGTGGTGTGGAGAACAAGATACATTTTTCTTTTTTGCATAATGCTGAAACCTTGAGGTTCCACATTGACTTTCCAGAACACCTTGGTTAGCTGGACTGATAAGTTGTGGTACACTAATGAGCTCCTGCCATTTTCAGGATACTAATACAAAATAGAAGTACAGCCAGTGCTTCATCTTGCCTGACAGTTGCTCCAGCAGACACTGATACTTGCTCTGACACTCCCGTCATCTCGCATACATTATTCTTCAGACACTTGAAATGTTTTCAGATCTCCATTTGAAAATCTGTAATTGAATGGGACCTATTTCGGTGGACATGGTCCTGGAGGAGAAATGTGTTGCAGCTAGCTATCTGTATCAATCCAAGATGTCATAGAATTGGAGTGGCTGCTCTAGGTATAAATTGTACCCATATAAAATAAATATGATATTACGTTAGTTCTTGAGGTAGTGTACAGGCTGCCATAGTAATGGAGTTTTTTTTCTGCATGTTAAACCAAACAGCAATTTCCTGTAAAATTCTCTTTTAAATTACATCTCCTGCTGGGCATTCACCACAAATGTTATCCTCTGAAAACAATATGCAACTCATGAATGGCTCCACATTTACCACAGATTTGTTTATTTTTTTTAAAAAAAATGTGAATGAGAAAGAGTTAAGTCCAAAAGAGTGCTTCATGCAGAGTAATGACATGGAAATTCTGACCTCAATTACCTACTCAAAATACAGCCATGAGATTCTATGGTTTTACACATAAGGACATAATAACAACACATGACATATTACACCTTGTCATTATTTGCCCACCCACTCCCAAAATAATAAAGATACGGACACAGGTATTGGATTTAACTAGGGCCGCTTTATTAACTATACATTTCCCACTCTTCACCTCCAGAGGGGCCTGAACATAGTTCAGATTCCTGGGAAGGCTCCATAGTTACTTCTTACCCCTTTCCTGACCCCTAATGGGTGAATCCCATGCCCCTGGTCTGAGCTGTCCCCAGACAGCTCATACCCAGCAGGCTCGTACCTCAGCCGCCAACTGTCCAATCCTCCTTATCATGGACATCCTGTGGCCAGGTCAGACCCTGTAGACACTCCTCATCACGGCAAGTGATTCTCAAGATCCAGGTTTCTGCGACACTGTACAGAAGCACCCCATGTGGCTATATGGAACTCACCAAAGCTGGCTTTCCATTCCGCGCTACCACCATGTGACCTATTTTAAATGGCTCCACTACCCAGTCTGCCAAACATGAACCGTGGGTAACCAGTATTGGATAGCCAAAAACTCACCAACATGTCTACTAAATGTCAATCAGGTTATACAGGCCAAAAATTCCTAACTGCCCCCAAATTCTGACAATAACTCCCCTCATGTGCCAGTGCTCGAGAACTACAGAAAATTAGCACATGACCTTTGCTATGGCTGCTGGGAGAGGACAGAAGCAAGTAGAGGTGGCTTCAGCTATAGTCTCTCTGTACGAAAATATTTTTGAAAGACGGTTGTGGACTTAATGAAATGATAAAGCAAGTGAGTGCAACACATACAGTGGAGAAACATTTGCACTCTTTAACTTTGAAGGTAAACTAATGTTATCATGCACACTCCACAGAATGCACACTAGAAGCTATGTCCCAACTTCCAATCCCTTTTCTTGGAATAGACAACCTGAGGAATGTGTTTTCCAAAAGATGCCCGAATGAGCAAAGATTGTTACTGGAAACCATGGACAAAATCATCCATACTATGTGAAAGACAGTGAAGAAAGTCAGGGACAAAAACAAACTCATTTCACATGTGGTGTTTGAAGAGAGCCTTACAGATACCATATAGATAGCCAGAAAGGACAAAAAAAAGGGGTGCTCAGTCAAGTCAAACCTGACTCTCAATAAAGCAAAATAAGTAACTTGAGCCTCTCCTGCCATGAACATATAATGAAAATATAGAACTTAGAAAAGACAATATTGCTTAGAAAAGCAGGGATGAGGCAGTAGAAAATAAGAACTACTATGAGGCAGATTGTTTCAATAAAGGAATCAGCTGTTAGTTTGCATTACATGAGCAGACCTTACTGAAAAAAAGACATTATTGATAGAAAGAAGGGAGTAAGAAGAGAGAACAACCTCAAATTCTATGGTGTTGCAAGATCTGAGCAGAGCTGATAATGATATGACATTTTGGGAGGTCATTAACTCATATACTGTAGTCACCACACCAAATATACATATACATATACATATACATATACATATACATACACACACACACACACACACACACACACATACACACACACACGTGTGTGTGTGTGTGTGTGTGTGTGTGTGTGTGTGTGTGTGTGTGTGTGTGTGTGTGTATGGAAGAAAAATTGTATATTTTCCTTCCATACGCTTGAGGACTTATGGTGTACTTCAAAATCAGGACACAAAGACCAACCTGTTAACCAACCAAGCCCTATATATCATTTTCCTCTTTATAGCTAGACTGGCAAAATACAGAAATTAAAATACCTGTGATATCACAGAGATGAAACAAAATTATTGTAATAGGACTGATTTTGGAAAGGAAGAGATTCATGCGGAGGCAAAAACTTGCAATATTCATAATAAGACATGAAGAATAATGGAATGTTGATGATTAACCACTGGTGTCCAAACTAAAATAGTTGTCTCTGCTGCCTCTGGAGATATTATGTGTAGAGTTAATATTTTAGATCACAAAATGAAAAACTAACGCAACACATGATGACAAATGAAGTAATTAAAGTCACAGTTAGCACAGTAGGTGAGGATACAGACAAATATTAACATTCAGTTTCAGAAAATACTTAATTTCTTTATATGAGCATACATACACATTGCCTTAGTTTCACAAAGGGGGCAAACTCTAATTTTGTGCAGTGACATTTTGCACACATAACAAGAATAGCAATAGGAAAAAAATCTGATCTATACTACATAGTTACAGAAGTTGGTTGCTTTCATGGAATCCTTGGGAATTGTTGTTTGTAAATACTTAGAATTCCTTGCTGTAGTTCAGGAGAAGGTCTTTGAACATTTGAGATACCTCACCAAATGGCAAATTCAAAAACTCCCCTTTGCACTTGTGAGATTTTCCAGCTTCCTGTCCTGGGCTCATTTTTCCTTTCCACCACCTCGAAACTGCTAAATTATATGCAGTTCAATATCCTTCCCAGAGAATCTTGCATGGAAATGATTCTATTTTGCACAGGAATTGTAATACTTTTGTGAAAATTGTTATTTGTTCTGCTAAAAGATGATTGCGAAATTTCAAAGAAACCCCATAAAATTTTCTACATTATTTCTCAGAAAAAAAACAAGCTTTGCATACAGAACTCTTGATACAAGGAGATCTATTATATATAATGCCAGGCATACTTTTCTCTGCACTCTGTTCTTCTTCCACAAGACTTAGCGACTCAGCATTTATATTTGTACAGCTTTTCTTCCTTGGTCTTGGTAACAATAGTCTAGATGGCAGCCTTGTTCTGTTTATCCATTGTGTTTGAGCTGGGTATCCAGCAGAAGCTGTCATTTCATACAATGTGGCCTCAGCTGATGTCCAAAATAAGATAATTTCTTTTCACTGTGTTTTTGTACATCCTTGGCTCTTTTTCATATGCTTGAAATTTATAGAATTGCAGCTCATTCATGTATATATAATAGATGATCCTTAGCTGCATTGACACTGCAAGTGTTGAAGCTCTTCTGCTTAAATTCTATAAACTAATCACATTCAAAATCCAATATTGATTTTGTTCTGTAGAAGCACTTGCACCCTATCAAAAGTTGGACAGTGGAGTGAACAAACTGCTTTTCCATTTAAAGCATGATGCTTTTCTATAGGTTTGTCAGTGACATGGAATAGGCTCTTCAAAGAGGCTGCTTCACTGCTTTGGTTTATGCATGGAGTGAAAAGGTCTTAATTCACTAAGGCCAGAATTAGCCAAGATGACTGAGGGTTAACGAAGCTGACAGAACGCCGGCTAAGCCTATGCTAAATCCAGACCTCTCTCAGATCTAGGATATTGAAATTACTTAGTACTCCATCATGTGAAAGGCAGGACTGGATGAATCCCAAACTGGAATTAAGATTACCGGAAGAAATATCAACAACCTCAGATATGCAGATGATACCACTCTGATGGCAAAAAGTGAGGAGGCATTAAAGAACCTCTTAATGAGGGTGAAAGAGGAGAGTGCAAAAAACAGTCTGAAACTCAACATCAAAAAGCAGATGTTTTCCTGGAATTCTCTGGCTTTCTCCATAATCCAGTGCATGTTAGTAATTTGGTCTCTAGTTCCTCTGCCCCTTCAAAATTCAGCTTCTACTTCTGGCAGTTCTCGGTCTTCATATTGCTGAAAGCCCTCTTGTCTCTCCTTGCTATTCTTTGGAAGTCTGTATTCAATTTTCTGTTACTTTCCCTATCTCCCTTGCACTTTGTTTCCCTTCTCTTCTCTGCTATTTTTAAGGCCCCGTTGGACAGCCACTTTGCTTTATTGCATTTCCTTTTCTTTGGGATGGTTTCTGTTGCTGCCTCCTGGACAGTGTTACGAGCCTCTATCCAAAGTTCTTCAGGCACTCTGTCCACCAAATCTAGTTCCTTAAATCTGTTCTTCACTTCCACTGTGTATTCATAAGGGATATGGTTTAGATTATACCTGAGTAGCCCAATGGTTTTTCCTACTTTCTTCAGTTTAAGCTTGAATTTTGCTATAAGAAGTTGATGATCAGAGCCACAATCAGCTCCAGGTTTTACAGTTTTTGCTGACCGTATAGAGCTTCTCCATCTTTGGCTGCAGAGAATATAATCAATCCAATTTCGGTATTGCCCATCTGGTGATGTCCATGTAGAGTTGCCTCTTGTGTTGTTGGAAAAGGGTGTTTGAGATGACCAGCTTGTTCTCTTGACAGAACTCTATTAGCCTTTCCCCTGCTTCGTTTTGAACTCCAAGGCCAAACTTCCCTGTTGTTCCTTTTATCTCTTGACTCCCTACTTTAGCATTGCAATCCCTATAATGAGAAGAACATCTTTCTTTGGTGTCAGTTCTAGAAGGTGTTGTAACTATAACTCAGATTAAATGAAGTGGAAGATATATTTAAAAATGAACGAGCTGATATTTGCTTTTTGGAGATGGTTGGTTTTCTTTCCCTCCTCTCCCACCCCGGCAAGGAATTTCATATAGATAAATGAAAAGCCACCAAAATACGTATCTATTTCAGTAACTTGAATAAATGAAGTAAAAATGGACCTTTCTAGGTGCTGGGAAAAGGCTTTAATTATACTTATCATGACTGATAGTCTTTTCCATTTTCAAATGCTAAACAAATAAGGTAGTCACCTGTGTCCAAATAATTCTAAAAATGCATTTTGTTAAATACTGCCAGTATATATAACTGATGTTATATAACTGATGTTCCAAATAACAAGGGGTAAGGAAGGAAGTATGAATACTTTGCTAGTCATGTACTCATTTAAATAGGCTCTATTATAGTTAGAAATGTTTAAACAAAACTATTCATGTTCATCTTTCCTTAGAATAAAATAATAGTTCAAAAGAGTTACAAACATCAGAAACCTACCAATAATCCTGAGTTACTGGGGAAAGGAATTAATTACTGGTAATCAGTTATTTTTAACCAGTTATCTGTACTTCTCGTCCTCATTTGGTGCCTCATTAGAAGGATGTGCAGATACTTACTGCATAACGTGCAGATACTTACTACATAACTGAACCAGAAGGGAATATGGCATAAAATATCTTCACCACATATTAAAAAATAATGAGGAATATATGAGATGGAAGGTGGAATATACTGAAGGTGGAAATAAGCGAAACAAAAAAGTGGCCTTATCCATCTGTCATAGCACTGGACATGTTACGATTACATTTCTTGCTTTTGGAGGCTAGCATTGAGTATTCTTTTAGTTTTCTTTTCTGATTAAGTCATCCTTGAGCTAATGGTGTCCATTCTTCATCTCTATAAACTGACTGGGCTGCTTTACCAGATGCTATGGTAGGAGCATAAGAAGCATGCTAGGTTCTTATGCAAACAGGCTTTACCACACTGGCAGGGATTGCTTCCTCCTGCTCTGAGCTTCAAGCAATTTCTAGCATGTAGAGAGACCCAATATACGAAAGCTATTGCTAGCTCACTTGGTTTAAGGATAAGGAGCTAATTAGTACCTAAGAAACTCTACATCCTACGGAATGATGTCTAATGGACCTTGAGAGCCCACTTGGTACCTTGTCAGCAGGAGTGCTAGCTTCCTCCATGATTATTGTCTGCCATAGATACCCAGTGAAATGCCACTATTTCCACTTTGCATCATATAAACATTTTTTCTTTCTTTCTCAAGCATCTTCTAATCTGTCTGCACTGTGGATTTGCCCCAATGGCCCAGTGAAGACATGCAGTGCCCACAAAAATATGCACAAAAAAAATTCAGCAGAAACGTTTAGAAGAACATTCCCTACCCACATAATTAACTAGAAATAGCACAGGTAATGGAACCCAGTTGTAGTAGATTTGGAATGAGCAGAAGCATCCTGTGTTAGCATAACTGCCCTTGTGCTGGAATAAGTCTTTATTGCTGACTGATCTCAATTAGCCAGCACAACCACTCTGCTGGCTGAAATCATTTGGCAGAAGCCCCCAGAAAGGGAAAGAGAAATAGAAGCAGCAGAGGGACAGCTGAGTTACATCAGATCTGAGCCGCTCTTAGTTCAGGTTCACGGCACAACATTAGGCTTGGATCAGAGTGTTGCTGTTTAGTTGTTAAGTCATGTCCGCCTCTTCATGACCCCATGGACCACAGCACGTCAGCCCCTCCTGTCTTCCACTACCTCCTGGAGTTTGGTCAAATTCATCATGGTAACTTCGGTGACACTGTCCAATCATCTTCTCCTCTATTGTCCCCTTCTCCTCTTGTCTTCACACTTTAAGGGTCTTCTCCACGGAGTCTTCTCATGAGATGGCCAAAATATTTGAGCCTCAGCTTCAGGATCTGTCCTTCCAGTGAACACTCAGGGTTGATTTCCTTCAAAATGGATAGGTTTGTTCTCCTTGCAGTCCAGGGGACTCTCAAGAGTCTCTCCAGCACCACAATTCAAAAGCATCAATTCTTCACCAGTCAGCCTTCCTTATGGTCCAGCTCTCACTTCCATACATCACTACCACAGCAAACTATGGCAAGTTCTTAAAGAAATGAGAGTGCCTGACCACATTATCTATCTTCTGAAAAATCTGTATGTGGGACAGGAAGCAACAGTTAGAACTGGATATGGAATAACTGATTGGTTCAAAATTGGGAAAGGAGTACGACAAGGTTGTATATCATCTCCCTGCTTATTTAACATATGCAGAATGCATCATGCGAAAGGCAGGACTGGATGAATGTCAAGCCAGAATTAAGATTGCTGGAAGAAATATCAACCACATCAGACATGCAGATGATACCACTCTGATGGCAGAAAGTGAGGAGGAATTAAAGAACCTCTTAATGAAAGTGAAAGAGGAGAGTGCAAAAAAATGGTCTGAAGCTCAATGTCAAAAAAAAAAAAAAAAAAAAAAGATCATTTCCAGTGGTCCCATCACCTCCTGGCAAATAGAAGGGGAAGATATGGAGGCAGTGACAGATTTTACTTTCTTGGACTCCATGATCAGTGCAGATGGTGACAGCAGCCACGAAATTAAAAGATGCCTGCTTCTTGGTAGGAAATCGGTGACAAACCTAGACAGCATCTTAAAAAGCAGAGACATCACCTTGCTGACAAAGGTCCGCATAGTCAAAGCTTTCTTTTTTTCCAGTAGTGATGTATGGAAATGAGAGCTGGACCCTAAAGAAGGCTGACTGCCGAAGAATTGATGCTTTTGAAGCATCTGGAGGAGATCTTGAGAGTCCCATCGACTGCAAGGAGATCAAACCTATTTGAGTCTTTCACTGGCCCCTTGGTCCAGCCATCACCTTATCACGAACCACGCTGTGCCAGTCTTCAGAAAAACACTCTTAGCACTTAGAAAAACATATTCCAATGTCTCTCAAATCATCTTCACACAGAACCTGCCCGAATCCATCCTACATTTCTCTGACTGCATATCCCATTGAACTCCATCACACTGCTCATTTTTGCCTCCCAGGGGAAGATCAGCATTTGAAAAAATGTTCTTGCATGTTGTTCTCCACCTTTTGGGAAGGGGGTAATATTAATGCCACAGTTTTCATGCTTACAATGTCTTTTATACACATTACATTATCTTGCACATTTTGCACAAATTACTCAAAACTGTAGTGCAAATGTTTAAGAATCAGAAGCATCAGATGGGTTGCTTGTGTCTTTTCTTTTTAAGCAGTTAGTTCTTCGTGCTTTCTGTATGTATGTCATTTGTTCCTCAAAGTGGAATTACCCTAGCATAATGTATACTGCCATAGGGAACACTGTGCACATGTTGCAGAAATCCTGATAGAGTAAACAAGAATTATTGTATCCTTATTGAAGTAAAAAGTCTCAAACAGCTTGGAAATATCTTATCAAGATGTCTCATTGTGTCAAGATGTCTAAATCAATGACAATGTGCAATTTAGTGATTATTCTTCATACCCTTAGAGGGCACCATGCTGTCTCTTCATGTGTGCTGATGGTGTTTGTTGTTTAGCAGCAGTCAGGCCTTAAAACATGGCATCAGTAGAAGTGGAGAGACTGCCTGATATGTTAATGCTAGCCCTGGTTAACAATAGGGCTCCAGTGCTTGTTATTTACAAGAAAAAATAAAAAATGGCCAGATCATAGGTGGATGGTGCTAATGCAACACTTTTTAAGTTCTGTGGCACTATTTGCTTACTTAGATATCTGTTGATGAATCTTGCAAACATAATTTCACAAAATGAGCCTTATTCACAGTTATATAATAGACAACATAAGCAATTATAACAACAACAAAATGCTACAATTTATGCACCCAAGTCCTTGGCAATGACACCAATACACAAGTTGCATGTAGAATTGTAAAGTTCAAGTGTCCCTTTGAAATTTAAATTTAGATACAAATTCAAGACATCTTCCTTAATTGGGTTAGATGTTCAATACATAGAGAAAAGTCCGCTCCACACGTGGGGTCTTCAGAACCCTAGAGCAAGTTGACAAGGGCCTCAGCAGTTTAAGTGGCAATGACAGCTTTGGGCTTTTCAGTTCTCATGTATTTTCTGATTCAAACCTCTTACACACAGTTCCACTCTTTCTTAGTCCCACCCCTTTGGACTGAACCAGTATTTCATAGAAATTACACTAAGCTGGTCACATGACTTCTGAAGAAAGCAGGGCAGTCATCTGTGCCAGTGATTCCCACCTTTTGATGTCAAGGAATCATCAATTTTCTGCTTTTCTAGTCATTGATTTTGAGTATATATTCTCCTTTTTTAAATAAAATAAGGGTGATATTTTGCTGCTAATAACTGATCTTTTTCAGTGTATATCACTGGACTGTAAACGCCAACACAAAGATGCTTGTTTCTGCACTGGCTGATGGAACACCTATTTTCCACTTATGTTACTGATAAAGGCCTCTCCCAATTTGAAGATACCCTTGTCCAGCAGGCCGGGGCAAAGACGCAGTCACAAAAGCAGCAAATCAGGGAGTTGGACAGGGGAGATAGTATTTGTCTTCAGTGTGGAAGGGATTGTCACTATCGAATTGGTCTTCTCAGCCACACTAGCTACTGTTCCAAGTCCTCTATTCAGAGCACATTACCATAGTCTCTTGAGACTGAAGGATGCCTAATCTAATCTACTGATAATGCCCTAGATATCGGATCTTACTTTGCACTCTTCATTTCATTGATGGGGCTTTTTTCCATTCCTAAACCTGATAGATTGCACTCATTTCTATACTGCCAGCATAGTAAAGATTTTCACCATTTGGTATGTAGACAACTTTTCACAGAGTTGTTGTTAGTGGCTGGCACAGAGGGAATGTGAAGGATAAATTAGCTCACAGAGAATGGAAATTTGTGATTCTCTGGAACTGTTCTAATTTTTGAGAAATGTTTTGCCCAGCCTTAATTGCATTATGTGCCCTTTACAACTGGTGTAATAAATTACAGTTTATCATTACTTACCAAATCCAATTTGCAGTGATAAATCATTATAATCGTTATGCAGAGGGCATACATGATTTAATCAATCTATATTTTAAAGAAAGCAAATGTGATTTTTATAGACAAGAATTTAAAGTAGAGTTCTCATGTTAGCTTTTTAAATTAAACAGGTCAGTCTAGCATACTGAAGAGACAGTGGGAGGTTGACATGGAATAATCAAAAGGTTATGTGTTCTCTAATTAGGAATGTGATGTGTAACTTATCTTTCAGTTTATTTTTGTTTGAATATGCAGCTTTTTAATTTTCTTTATTTTTTTGTTGTCTGTTTTTAAACCCAGAAGAAAGAATGACAGTTTGTATCTGTGTTGATCCTCATGAAAATATAGCAGGTTTTCAGTGGAGGCATGTGTACGAGTTTGGAAAAAACAATCAGCATTGTAAAAATAGGTTTTTATTTGGAGGGAGGAGAACAAGTGTCAATACTTTCTGTTGTGAGTTTTGGACATGAACACCCACTCCCCCACCCTGAGGTTTCCAAAGGTTTCCCCAGGCCATAAGAGATCATCAGCCTTATGCATGCATAACTGCATAAGCAGGGTTCTGGCCAGCTAAAAGCAAAGTGTGCTGCCTATATACCACTTCATAGTGCATAAGCAGTTTGGGTGGTTTTCAGTTTAATAATGCAGGCTGCACCTTGCCACCCACTCACCCTCAACAAGCTGGGTATTCAATTTATTGACCTCAGAACGAATGAAAAATGAAATTTGAGCCTCGGATTGTATCCGGGTTGTGAGCAGAGTTTTGGCTGCAGTACAGCAGTTTAACCACTGTGCCACAAGGCTCTGTATATGAAGCATTACAAGAAGGACAAACTTACTTTTTGTTGTGAGTATGACGAATAATTTAAGGGGAGCAGTAATCATTTACAGGTACAGTTCACAATGTTATTTTTAACCAATTACAGTCATTTATCAATAGCTTAAAATTATGCATGTTACTAAAAGGCTTCCTTTCTGATTAAGCACAAAGGATATAGATGTTCATGGGGTTTTTGCTCTTACAAAGTCTAAATATTTTATTCCGGTAGCCTAGCGCCCTGTATCCCCTTTATCAGAGGTGTTGGTAGGACTCCATAAATTTGTAAACAAACCCTCAGACCACATGGACTTTTTAGAGCAGAGGAACGTTTGAGAAGCTGTCCAAATATCTTTATTTAAACTGTTAGGTGAATCTAGAGTTTTTGTTTGTTTTTATTTTATTACAGTTGTCATTATGCTTATTGTATTCATGGACCATGCAACATTGCAGCTTCCTTCTTTGGCATTCCAGACGAAGGGGAAGGTGACCCCAATATGAGTTTACTTTTATGGGAAAATAATGTGTGAATCAGCCTCAATATCTTAATGTTTTACAATCTGTTCTTACACCTAAGAGAATTTTAAAAGTCTTGTTTCTTCTTTACATCATCTTGGGCATTCAGTCTCATATTGTAATGTACAGTATTAGTAGATATTTAATATAAGCAGTGACAGGGTCGTTGTTTGAAGTGAGAATGTTCTAATGATTAAAAGCCACCGACCCTTCCAGTTTCTTCCAACTTAACTTGGGGACCTACACTGTGCCATCATTATTTGCACATGACAGTTAGCTTAAATTAGCCTAAAATAACTTAATTGCAAGATAAGGGTGAAATCCTAACTTGCCAAGGTGCCCGAGGGCTCGCTGATGCTAACCCAGCTAAAACTGTGCTGATTCCAAATTCCTACCAGCCTAGGGATGTTGTTAGTTACTTATGATTACCTTGGCCACCTTTGCTGAGTCTGTACTGAAGGGAGTTGGGACTGGGCACGAGGGATGGGATTTTCTGGAGCAGAAATGCCATAATTCTCCATCCTGTGAGTTCTACCTACCTTACAGGTATCTGGCGTAAATTAGAAGGCTTTGAAGCTTAACTAGGCAACGTTTTGCCCAGGTGCCCTGTTCCTGTGCCACTGCTAGCCAGGAGCCTTTGTTCTGAGCAGGAAGCTTGGGTAGAGTTTATGTGCCTATAAGGTATGTAGAACTTTCATAATAGAGAATTAGAGTATTTGTGTTCCAGGAAAATCCAAAAATTGCATCCGTGTCTGACAGAACCCAGTCCCTACCTTAGTGCTCTGCTTCCCTAATTCTTCTTTGGCTCTCTGGCCAGCTGATCTCAGCCAGCACAATAGTGGTGGTTGCAGCTCCAGTTTAACTGTTGGCTTTCAGATCAGCCAGTTTTGCTGGCAGAAAAAGCTCCTCCCCATTCCAAAACATCTACAGCAAACGTATCTTACATTTTGGATCTTACTGCCTGAGCTATTTTGTTATTTTCATTTGCAAGCTGTCCGTGGTCTCACACTGTAAGTAAAATCTGCATAGCTCAGGCTTTTAAAGAATGTTTATTTTATTCAGTTTATTTACATAAACTCCTGCAATGTCATCTGCCAACAAATCTTGATATAATTTTATGTCTGAGTGTGTCAGTATGCATATTAATGAAAACATGCACTAAAAAGACTCCTGATTCAGCCCTGTTTACTGTTACATCCATACTGTTTTTGTGGTGTTTATAAACATATACAATGCAACTTACATTTTAAAATCATTTTATCCTTGTTGGTACTGTTTCTGTACCAGCAGCTCATGAGACCCATACCTGCTTCTCCCTTGTTTTGTCCGCTCTATATCTTTCCTAGTTCTCCTCAACCTAACAGCCTTCTGATTGTTGTGGGTTTTTTGGGCTCTTTGGCCGTGTTCTGAAGGTTGTTCTTCCTGACGTTTCGCCAGTCTCTGTGGCCGGCATCTTCAGAGGACTGGAGTAGGAACTCTGTCCATGCTCTGTTGGTGTTTGTTGGATAGTATTTATAGCTGTGGGAATGGCTTTTTTCTTTTTTCAGAAGATAGGGTGATCAGCGTGTTTTTGTTGTGATGAGGGAGGGGGGAGAGGGAGAGATTATCTGTCACTGTGATTGATGGGTGTCTTTAGCTGGTCTTTTTTGTGCAATGATCTCTGGCCCTTGTGGCTGGGTAAGAGTTCGTTGACCTTTTGCAGGTTGTATTTCTCAGAATGGGGTGCCTGGCCATGTTTAGTTTCAGGCCTTCTTCTTTCCTGTTTAAGTTTTGTTTATGTATATCAATGGCTTCCCTGTGCAGGCTAACATACAGATTGCTGGTGTTGTCCAGTACTTCAGTATTTTGAAATAGAATTTCATGTCCAGCTTGTTTAAGGACACGTTCAGCTACTGCTGATTTTTCCAGTTGTTTTAATCTGCAGTGTCTCTCATTTTCTTTGATTCTAGTGTGAATGCTGCGTTTTGTGTTCCCGATATATAGCTATTCACAACTGCAAGATATCTGGTATACTCCTGCAGTGGTGAGGGGGTCCCTTTTGTCCTTTGCTGACTGTAACATTTGTTGTATTTTTGTGGTGGGTCTGAATACAGTTTGTAGGTTGTGTTTTTTCAAAAGTTTCCCATGCGGTCCATGACCCCTTTGATGTACAGCAGAAATACCTTATTAGCCGTTCCCACAGCTATAGAGACTGGCGAAGCGTCAGGAAGAACAACCTTCAGAACACGACCAAAGAGCTCGCAAAACCCACAACCACCATTAGATGCCGGCCGTGAAAGCCTTTGCGAATACATTTAACAGCCCTCTCTTTTGTTAATTTACCCACTGCTTTTCTCCCTTGCTCCATACACTTCCAGGATCCACCGGGAGTGTTACAAGACATACTGTTCTAGACCTCTGGCGTTTCTGCCCACAACCCACTTTACTTGAACCCAGGCCCAAGAGTTCCCTTCAAGGGAAAAATGCTGTGAGGGAAAGTTAAGTTACACAGATGTGTTGTGAGAAATGGAGGAGACTGTCAAAATCTCAGTGTAATGTATACAAAAAGTCACCACCTGAACAGTAAAATGCTATGTGGTGGAATCAGTTAAGAAAAAAACAAAAACTTGTTCGTGGTCTGTTCTTTGGTGTGCGCATATGCAAATGAATATTTTAACTGAAGATTAGAAACATGTTCCATGTGAGTGAATTACTGCCAGTTGTAAAAATGCTGGGTGACAAAATGTATGCTTGATTTTTTTCAGTACCGTGTTACACACTCATATTGTGAAGGCATTGTTCAAAAGTATTTAATAAGATACAACAGTTAAATGAAATTCTTTATATTTTGTTGAGATTTGATTAAGTTAGAGATGTTTAATTTCTCTCTAATATAACTTGTTTTTCATTCTTTGAATACCAGGAAAACGGGATCATGGCTAATAACGTTTTTTTGGCAGAAGGGATGAGCTGACCAAGCAGTTTCTATAATTTGGCTGAAAGCCTATCTTGAGTTGGTCAAATCCTATTTGCAGCTTCTGGGGAATATGATAATCAGAACAGAAATCATGTTCTGGAGGGCTGAATTTTAAGTTCCCTGAATAATTACACTCTCCCGAAATGAAAGGAGACTGGAATCTTGAAAGCATTTTGTCATACAAGTTTCTTTATCTTGAGATAAAAGCTGGGGCTTCTTTAACAGTAACAACCCACCATTACGAGATTAGGGAGACAAGCTGTGTGCTGCTGAAATGTTCCTGCTCTGTTTCTTTTGGTGTTTCTAGTCATGTAGAAAAATCCTTGTAAGGGACTCTTAATTCAGAACAGAGTGCTTAAAATATTAACAAGTAGAATAGTCTTCCTATGCTGCTACTCTTCATTTCCTTTCCTTCTTTTCCTTTCCTTCTTATTTAGGTTTTTAAAATAGCATTGCCTTTCTATGCTGTAGTTAGATCCAGTGTGCCGTAACTGTCAGGGACATCAGCATTTAAACCACTTTCCAGCTGCAAGCCTTCCTAGTCATTACTAAGTATGCTGGTCAGGAAACCTCATGAATTGTGACCTAAAATGCACCGTCCACATGTGAGGAATCTAATACCTGCTACTCAGTGCAGAAAGAGAAATAAGAATATAAAAATCTAACAGACACCAGAGCTGATTATATGAAAACTAGCATGCATCTCTATCCATATAATAATATGGGCTACACTGCCACCATGGAGCCCTATGCATGGCATGCATACTTGTGCTGTTTGTCTAGTGACAAAGGAGAACTGAAGTGAGAGGCCAAGATCTCTCTTGGCTGCTCCAACTACTGTGGCTTTATGGAGGGTTCAGACAAATATATGCACATATAGCTCCTATTGCAAAGCTGTAGGGCAAAGAGAAATGACTAACCCTTTTGCATTCTGGAAAAAAAAATCTTTTTCTTTGCTCTCTCATTCAGCTTAGTTTACTAGCGTTACTGAACTATTGTTATGCTGTTGGGACTGAGTGTGTGTACACTTGGAAGAGTTATTGCTATATGGGCTTTGAGTGTATAGATCATACAATTAGGACACTATGTAGCTCTGGCCAGTCATAGTGCATTTCCCCCCATTTGCGTTTTTTCTTTCAAAAAAGGAGAGACCTGGAAATGCTGAGATAATGTTATGGATGTGGGAAGAGGGTTTTTTGGAGTTTCTCACAAAGAATACAGAGTGGGTTGACCATAATCTTTATGCCTTTTATCTGAATAGAGAGCAGGTTGGAGGCGTTCTTCACACACCCAGTTAAAAGTATGCATAAGAGCTTAACTAAAGGACATACGGAGTCAGTGGGACTGCCTTGTATGATGTGGAATGTCACTTTTCAACCCCAGCTAGGAAAAACACTATAACAAGTCTGGTTCTAACATTCAGATGTTCTGTCAAGCAGCACAGTGGGGAATCAAACTCTTAACCACTGGCTGCTTCAGTTTAGTCCCTATTTGAAATATTTTATTCTCTAATGTATCCTCTCTCTCCCTCTGTTTGTTCTTTTCGACAGCGGAGGATGCATGTGGAGGGACAATGAGGGGATCCAGTGGTATTATCTCGAGCCCTAATTTTCCCAACGAGTACCACAATAATGCAGACTGCACGTGGACCATTGTGGCTGAACCTGGCGACACCATTTCGCTCATATTTACGGATTTTCAAATGGAAGAAAAATACGATTACTTGGAAATAGAAGGCTCAGAACCGCCAGCAATATGGTGAGTGAATCACTGTTGCATGTAAGCATTTATGAAACTATCTCTGAAGAAGTACTATCGCAATACCATCAGAATGTATTTAAACTTCTTCCGACACCTCCTACAGTTTTCATCTCAGATGTATTTTCCAGTTTTGTCTTGTATATCATGACTATCAGTTTAGGTTAAATCTAATGGCAGGTTAAAGTTGTGCTATTGAGTCTTGACTTGGATGAATCCTACCCATTTTTTCCCAGTTTTTTATCAGTATTATTACAGAACCTTTGTTTGAATGCTATCATTTGCATTTACCTTTTGTAAAAACCAGTGACTAATGCTATGAGCAAGGGAAAAGTATGTCTGCATTGGAAAGTCACTGAGATACGGTATAGTCAAAGGGTTGCAACCTGTAGTCCCCTAACAGTCCTGTGGTTGTCATGATTTGTTTCAGAATGCTTTTGTACTGGCTTTTACAGTGTGATAGTAGTGATCTGACTCATGATTCAGTCAGATCACTATTATCATACTGTAAAGTCAGTATAAAAGCATTCTGAGACAAATCCTTTGGGCTGAAACAGCCACAAAACTGGGAAAGCAGATAACATAAATTCAAATTTCTGTAGGGAAAGATTAAGTATTGCTTTGGAGTCATTCCCCTATCTTAAATTCCTGCTATCCAGTTGTTGTTGGGTGCAGAAGGAGAAAAGATGGGTGCAGTGTGAGTACTCTTAATAGTAGTTTTGGAGAACTAACAAATGGAACAGGCATTAACACTAGACAGATATCCTTTTCTATCACCTTGCAGAGGCATCTCAAGCAAAAACTATGGAACAACATGAGATGGGGGAAAGGATTGAGGAGAAGGTGGCATAATTTATAGATGGGGAACTGAAGCTATGGAACAGAAATCCTTGTTTCACAATTGTAGACAATCACAGTTGTAGACAAATACATGCATGCCACTGGCTTTGTTGACACTTTTCTTCAACACCAGCAACCCCCTAAAAAAAGAAAAATATTTCTTGATAGAAAATATTAAAAAATGGGAAGAAGGCTTCCACTCCACTGTCAGAAAAATGAAATTGTAATGCCTCCATAAAACAGAACCGAAATGATTGCCCTCAATTTGCTACCTAGCAGAGTAGTGGCAAATTGAGGTCAGCCATTTCAGCCCACCTCAGGAGCATACAGTTCATTGGAAGGTGGCTCCAGTCCAAATTGGGGTCCTCGTGCCTGCTTTTAACCAAGAAAAAAGAGCTGGTTAGTCTCCTCACAGACCTGTTACATCACATGTAATTTGTCCTGTGGAGTCTCTAGTTGCTCAGATAGAATTTGGCTTAAAATGTCATCAAATGTGGACTATTCTGGACTTGTGCATTCATCCATGGTATGGGCTGAGCTGTAATTCTGATCAGTTTCACTTACTCCATTATGCAAAATACCTCTCCATATACTACACACACAAGAAATGAAGTACAGGTTTATAAAATGTACAGTAATTAATAGGTTACTAATTAGATTGGCTGTCACTTCATTCTCATCCTGATCCAATGAAGCAAACATGCAAGAGCTTTTAAAATGCTAGACCATGCTGATCATCTGTTTGAGGAACAATGGAGAGTAGCAGAACCTCCTCCCTGAGGTCCCAAATAGAGATGGTCATGAACCAGGAAAATGGCAGTTTATGTTGGTTCGTGGTTCATTGCTATTCACAAACTTTAACAAATTTTTGGATGAAACAAACTGTGTCGTGGCTCATGCAATGCAGGACTTTTGGGAGCAGTAGAACAGCCTCCACATGGGTTAGTGATGCCAAGCTCTCAGGGAGTCTTCAGTTGACTCCCTTCCCCATCCATCCAAGTTTGGCAAAGAATTGGATTTGGGATATCTGAGTTATAGCTCCCGGAGCAGATCAGACTAGGAAAGTACAGCTGACTCAGAGAAAATTACATGAGTGATTCATACAAGGACACTTTAGGCAGGGTATTGTTCATCATGAAGTGGACTGGGGTGGGAACAGAAAGGGGGCAGACATGGGAAGAGGACAGAAGTGACCAATGCACTAGCTAGCTAAGTGCCTTCTTCTTGTGCTGGCTTCTGCAAAAGTGAAACCACTAGCTGAGCTGTCCAGGGTGTGACTCCTATAACCTGCTGCTCACAGAGAGTGGACTTAGAGCTCTGTGGTTGGTTGCCTGACCTGACAGTCAACTCTATACACAGTTTTCTCTAGGTTCACCCCAGCATTGCCTGTGAAATTGTTTGCTTCATGGTTCATTTCGTGCTCATCTCTACTCCCAAATGCTGCTTGATGTTTTTGGTTTCAAAAAAAGAAAAATAATGAACAAAGTGTGCACAAATACATCACATTGTAAGATTGGAAGGTAAGGCCACAATGGTTGGAGCTAGTTGGGCCAATAGTTTTTTTATCCAGCTTGGGCAATGTGTTGGGAAACTTATTTCTATATATCTAGTGCCCCAAGCTAAATGTTGACATTTGCATTAACATTACACGTGATGTTGTTGACTTATATATTTACACATGAATCTAATCATCACTATTATACACATCAATGACTACCACTCAGGATGACTATGTACCACCTCCACTATCAGATTTAGTATACGTCTCCCCCCCCCATCCCCAAGGAACATGAGGCAGATCATGGCGATGCACTCATATCTTGATCATGGGCTTTCATAGGCTAACACATTGGCCACTGTGTGAAGAGAATGTTTAGACCATATAATCCTTTGGTATGTTCTGTTACTGCTGTTTTAAAACTCTCACATTCTGCTGCTGCTCATGGTATGTTGGTTGGCCAAATAAGAATTGTTAGCATGTGGATATGACTGCTGACTACTATCAGCCTGTAAGCATAGTTTTAAATTGTTCATATGTATGGTTTTGCTTGCTTTGTCTCATTAAATGAAGCAGCTGTGCCTGACTGCTCTCCTTTTTCAAGTATTTTAAAGAAGGGAGAAAATTCAGCATAAACTGCACATTCAGAAATGGTTTGTTTTGAGTATTTTTCCTAGTCTTTGGGGGCCTGGGGAAAGGGCTTACTTGGATTATTTTTACCGCTTGGGTCTTCTCTGCCCACTGCTGCCAGTTGGACTCAAAATAAGAGAAGAAAAGGCATTAGTTAATGTGGAGAGATGTCTCCTCAGAGCTTTGACTAGGAGATGCTTTGATTGTATTTTTTGTCTTTATTTGCTTGCTTCCTTTTCTTGGTTTGGGGGAGGGGGCTGTCCGCATTATTTAGTTTACTTTTTTCCCATTGTGGGAAGGAACTTTTTAAAATTGCTATTCTTTTATTTACTATTTATTGTGTTAAGCGTGTGGGGGGCTGTTTTGTTGGCTTCTGTGGGGTATGTTTGGGTAGGCCATGGGGGTGGGCTTTCGAATTGTGCCAGTGTGCAACTGGGCTGTGTGGATGTGATAATGTAAATTAATGCCGGTGTAGACCTGATGATGATTTCTCTTTCTCATGTACTGTTGCCTGATTTTGGAATATTTCAGTTTCTCTGTTGTTTTTCCTCTCAGCTTGTTTGGAGTTGTTTTAAGGTTCTTTCAGAGCATTGGATTCTCTGGAGTGCCAGGAAACACAAACAGGGAAACCTGAAATGAATGCCCCGAAATAGGCTTTCCTTTTCATGCGCGGCAAAAGGACTGGTGCATGAAAAACATGAAAAACTAAAGAGGCATCTCTGAATAAATTTGGGGGGAAAAACAAGTATGAATAATTTCACCATATACATCCCTTATTATGATCCTATTAACTAGTTTGACAGTATATGTGCTAATTTAACATATTTGCTTTGTAATTATATTGGAATTATTTTCGTACTATGGTACAAATTCATATTTAAGTTCAGCAGTTCAAGCTCTTATAAAATATTTACTTCCTCCACACCACTTATTTCATTCTGCAGACCTCATGGCAGCAAGACCTAAATGAATCTTTTTCTTAGTATCTATAGTCAGACAATGAATCGGTTGCTGCCTCAAGTATTGAATGATATCATCATTTCATATTGAAGATTCAAAAGTAGATGAGCAAGGTCCAGCAATACTACCAGAAGATCTTCATGCTGATTTTTTGTTTTGAATGTCATAATGTTCTTACTGTTCAATTCATAAACATTACTTTCTTTGTCTCATAATTGTCATTCCTGGCAATCATCCCACATACAGATGTCAGTCAACACAGACACTTATAGAAGGGAACGCAAACAGTAAATAAAACATCTATGCTATGCAAAACAACCAGAAATACCTTGAAGAGTACATGACCACAACCATTTTCTACACATGGAACAACCCATTGCTTAAAAGAGTAAATTCTGATGACTTTCACAACTTGCTGTCAAGGTACCCATTGGCCAATTCAGTCATTTATTTATTTATTTATTTATTTGATTTGTATCCCGCCCATCTGGTCTATGCGACCACTCTAGGCGGCTTCCAATATAATGTAAACAACTAATAAAATAACACAAAAGTATTACATAAATCTTCCAATAGCAATTTACAAAACAGAAAAATAGAGTAAAGAGTAAATAAATAAAGAATAAAAAGAAAGAATCAAGTATTTACTGGAGGGAAGGCCTGAATCAACATCCATGTTTTTAATTGGCTTTTAAAGATACCCAGTGTGGGGGCTGAATGAATCTCTAGAGGGAGATTGTTTCAGAGGCGAAGAGCCACCGCTGAAAAGGCCCAATTTCATGTCTTTTCCTTCCGGGCCTCTCTCCGCGTCAAGCTCCTCAGCCTCACCTCCTGACTCGTCTGGGTGATCCGGGTAGACCTTGGTGGGGGTAGGCATTCCACCAAATATCAAGGTCCTAAACTGTTTAGGGCCTTATAAGTAAGCATTAAAACTTTGAAATTGATGCGGAACCGAATGGGCAGCCAATGCAGTGCGGCCAGAATAGGAGAAATATGCTGGTATTTTCTTGTTCCACTAAGGAGTCTGGCCGCCGCATTCTGCACCACCTGGAGTTTCTGCATCAGCCTCAAAGGCAGCCCCACATAGAGCGCATTACAGTGGTATGATCTTGAGATTACGAGCGCATGCACCCTGTGTCGAGATAGGGTCGCAGCCGGGCTATCCGCCAGAGATGGAAAAAGGCGGTGCGGACTACCTACACCACCTGCATTTCCATGGTGAGCATTGGGTCCAGATGTATCCCTAAGCTGCGGACCCCACTCTTCATGGCCAGGGTCACCCCCCCCCCCCCGAACGAGAGAGAGTCACCCAAGCCGCCAACCATGGGAGCATCCACCCTCAGAACTTTCATCTTGTCCAGATTCAGCCTCAGCCCATTTTCCTTCATTCATTGCAGTACGGTCCTCAGGCAGCGCTGGAGGGACAGGATGGTATCACCTGCAGTTGGTGAAAAGGAGATGTAGAGTCATGATGGCCTCATATGTGGAAGAGAAGTCTTCAGTGAGTTCTGAAAAACAAAGGTGATGAATGGCTCTGATGAAAGGAAAGGCATATCCTGCAATTTCTTTAAGTCTCAGATCAGCAGATTAATAGGCTTGCCAGGGTAGCAACTTTTTCCTCTGAAGGTTGTAGACTTAATGGACAACTTGTCAGATGAAAAAAATAGAAGTAGCCTGCCATTTCTTTAAAGAAACAGAAAAACATCTCCCAGTAGTAGATCAATGTGACACACCATGTTATAAAATATGCTCTGAATTTGCTTGGGGTGCTGTGTATCTTGGTTTATGCCTGTGGCTTAATTCCAAGAATCAAATAGCATTCTTGCACAAATCCTTACTCCTTTTCCTGCAAAGTCTTCTGCAACCAAGCACTTTGTCTAAGAGCCTTCAATCTACAACATCTACATATGTTGGGACAGAGTCCAACCTCTTCCTGTTCTGCTCCAGAGCTATGTCTGTGCGTGGGTTCAAGCTCCTGCTCTTCTCAAGGGTCCAGGTTTGGGCAAAGTGACACATCCATCTGGCTGTTTGGCCTTCTGCATTTCTGGGTTTTAGGATTTGTGTGATCCTTACTCATGTTGGATTCAAGGGCTTGTCTTCATTGGAAGACTCATCTAGCAAAGCTCTGATACAGTGGTGCCCCGTATAGGAATCATCGCTAAACGGGTAGGGGAAAGGTATTGGAACGCATTAAACTTTGTTTAATGCGTTCCAATACCTTTGTTACTTACCCGTTCAGCGAGGATTCCAGGTGCCGGCAGCCATTTTCGCGCCTTCGCTAAGCGAGGGCAGGGCGCGAAAACGGCTGCCGGCAGCCATTTCCGGGCTTCCGGCGGCCATTTTGGAACCGCCGATCAGCTGTTCGGCGGCTCCAAAATGGCCGCTGCAATACCCGATCTTCGCAATGCGGGTTTTCCCCATTGCGAAGATCAGGTATGTTTCCGTATAGCAATCCCGAAAAAGGGATCGCTATACGGAAACATCGCTATACGGTGCACTCGTTAAGCGAGGCACCACTGTATATGTTTGATGGAGGAGAATCAGAAATCCAATTTGTCGTCATAGGTCAATCTGTGTGCAACACTTTTTTAAATTGTGCTAAGTATTGATCTGACCTTTGAGAGCAGAGGAAGCAGTAAGCACATATCCTGTCAGGAGAGGAGAAACATGCCTCTCAGAGACAGTTTCAACTCACAGCTGCATAACCACACTATCTCTGTAACGTTTTGTTGGTGGCTGAAGCAAAAAACACTGATCTGAGGTTGCTTCACTTTGTTTGTTTGTTTAATTTCATTTATATGTCATTTTTCTCTCCAAAGGGCTGTATTATTAATCCTGATATCTTTTCCCTTTACCAAGGTTTTACAGTTTTGGGTTTCACAGTTAGATAGTGGTTTATAATTTTTTTAAAGGACTAGCACACCACGTATTAGTAGCTCCATCTTGCACAATTTATGACTGTTTTTTTTTTTTTTTGAAACATTAATCACAACATCATTAGTCTGAGGTTGGCCTCACTAGTCTGAGGTTGGTTAAAATGGCTTTTCTAAATCCTGTCCCTATAGTGAGAAGCAAACTCTGTGTATGGAAGGCAGCCAACCCTTATTTGGCCAGGCGTTATGACAAAGTTATATTTTGCTCTGGCATTTTCTTTCTATGTAAACTCTATTCATCTTTCCCAAAGCATAATTTTTTCCAGCCTTCTTCCTGTCTTGTGCTATGAAACGGAAAGATCTATGCACGTATTGGCTGTTAAGGAGGTTGTTACTTTGCCTATTCATATACTTTCTGTAGCCAATAATTGAGAAAATCTTCTCAAGTACTGTATTCTCAAGTCCTTGAAAATGGAGTCTGTGTTATCTTCTGAAATTTTCACCAAGTAGGTAGAGAAGGACATCATGCAAGCCTACAAATAGCAGAAGTGCCACTTTCATTAGTTCTCTTCTACCAAGAGTCATAGCTACTTTGCTTGCATGCCCTAAAGCTGTCTTCTTACTCAGATTATGTTGAGTATCAACTTGGTCTCAAGGGACGTGGTGGCGCTGTGGGCTAAACCGCAGAAGCCTGTGCTGCAGGGTCAGAAGATCAAGCAGTCATAAGATCGAATCCATGCGACGGAATGAGCACCCGTCGCTTGCCCCAGCTCCCGCCAACCTAGCGGTTCGAAAGCATGCAAATGCAAGTAGATCAATAGGGACCACCTCGGTGGGAAGGTAACAGCATTCCGTGTCTAAGTCGTACTGGCCATGTAACCACGGAAGATTGTCTTCGGACAAAACGCTGGCTGTATGGCTTGGAAACGGGGATGAGCACCGCCCCCTAGAGTTGGACACGACTGGACAAAAATTGTCAAGGGGAACCTTTACCTTTACCTATCAACTTGGTCTCAGCTGTCAAACTTTGGGCAGCACTATTGTCTCAACAATAATGCTCCTGGGAAGAATGCATTTTTCAGAACACCTTTTTGGGGGTGGGTGTTGGTTTGGCAGGCAAATTTACTTGTCTTTACTCGTTTCTGTGATGCAAAGACCACATTAAACAACATATTGCTTAATTTTGATAACATTCTCAGAATCATCTGCTTTCACATGATTTGCCCTTCCTTTCCACTTCAGTCCCTGTGGTTAACTTCTTCGATTCCGCAATGTCATCCAAATTTTGCACAGAGGTGCAAACTGCTCAGCTATGCTCTGTAGGGAAGAGGAGTGGGTCTCCTACCTGGATTTTCCCATTTAAAAGGTTTTGAACTGCGGCCCTGCTAAGGCACAATATCTATGAGTGCACTTATGACCACTGGAAGAATAGGCAATATCTATCTTTGCCCACCCTTCACATGTTTCAAGGTACTGTGCATCGTTTCAATTGCCTGGAGTCATATATAAAGGATAACTTCTGCTACACTTAAGTGAGTTAATTATCTGGAATAAGAATCCGATTTGTTCACTCTATTAAATTGTTTGGATGTATCAGTGGCATAATTATTTTAAAACTAAAATTTAGTTCTTTAATTAATAGGGTAACACACAAAAATAAAGATGACTTACTAAATCTTCATTTGCCTTTTATGCTGCACTTCAGTGTGGATTTAATCTAACATTATAAAAATACCTTATTTTGTTGTGTTCCTTTCCCTTCTTTAGATGCAGAAAGCTTCATGCTTAAATTACTGAACAGAGTAAACATATAAAGATGGAAATGTTCCTATTACCTAAGTGCAAACTCTAAATTAAACTACAACATTAAAATGCTAATTTAATAATTGCTAATTTCAAAGTGCAGATTGAAAGAGCATTCTATTCTGAGCTTGTCATTCATATTGTGGAATTAGATTGATGTACTTGGCTATGCAAAAGCACCTCTCCATATGCTAAGAAAAAAACGGATCTATGAAACTTAATTAGCAGAAATTTGCTAATTAGATTTATTATGTTAATACTTTCTATCCCTTTAGAATAGTATTGAGGTTCAGCTTTAATAGCTCTGTTGATTAAATATGCAACACATATTCTATAATCTGTATAGAATCTATATCAAAGGATGCTCATATGTTACTTTAAGTAGTCTGATGGAACTGATCGTGCAGATGCCTGTTAAAAGTAAAAGTAAGGTTATAGAATTTTGTAAGACAACAAGGCATTTAAGCTTTATTAATGACTTCATATTCTGACTTTTATATAGTGAGTTTTATAAAGAAAATGTTGCACTTTATAAAGAAAGTGTTGTAGATGCAACATCCATTCAACTAAATAATGGAACTTTACGTTCTTGAGTAAATGAGATGCAAGACTAAGAATTGATTGATTGATTGATTGATTGATTGATTGATTGATTGATTGACTGACTGACTGACTGACTGACTGACTGACTGACTGACTGATTGATTGATTGATCTTTATTACGGTCACTGACCAGCGGATGTATTCAGATATTATTATATATATATTAGTATAACATAAAAATACAATTAAATATATACAGCCTATTAGAATTATGACTAAACTTTGTAGAATCTACATAGTTTCACAGGACTGAAATAATTAAATAAACTCAGTAAACTTTGTACCACCTCAAATCTCATCATCCTAAGTACTGTGGCATATAAAGTATATGGTGGCCAATACCCAACATTAGTAAACATCTGGCATTGCTTTAATCAGTGCAAGGAGGGAGTAGCAACACTTCATTGCTGCCACACAAAACTTCCTTACTGCTTTAGTTATATCAGATTTCTTGTCCGAGAGTAAGAGCACAATATAAAACTTTCTGGACCTCCCTTAAAATTGTTGCAATATGGGCTGGAGGAGATCCCTCTGAATATCTTGATAGAAGGAGCACTTTGAGAGGGCATGAAAGACTAAGTACTGTAATAAGTTTTATGCCAAGGCCTAGCAATTACTTTTTTATTGGTGAATATTCCTTATTTTCTGTCAATGTACATTCAAAATGTAATCAAGCTAGATCTAACATTGTTCAGACCACAGTGGAAATGGCTTCTCCACCCCTTTAGATCTCCATGCCAACCAAAGACTGGCTCCAGAGGTCTTACCAGAACTCCAGAGCCTGTTTTCCAAATTGAATGAAGAGTGGACAATCGCCCCTTTCTGATTCTGTCAGATCTGATTGTTCAAGTCTACTCATCTGATTCTGCTAGTTGAAGCCCACTATCGAATACTGCAGTGATGATTAGCAATGAGAAATATGATTTTGCACAGTCTATTTTTGAATCTGTTTCACAAAAGTGTTTAATTAGTAGTGTGGCTATTTCATGAAGAACCATTCCTACAACTTACTTATCATGAATTCATTCTAAACCTGCATTGGAAACAAATAATTTCCCCATGTCAGTGAATTGTGTACACTTGGACATAATCTAGGTTAATTACTCAAGACATACTTTATTTGACTGACCATTCAGCCTACCAGACCAATACAGTGGTGCCTCGCCTAACGGCGATAATCTATTCCAGGAAAATTGCTGTTAAACGAAAACGTCATAAAGCGAAAATAAAAAGCCAATTGAAATGCATTGAAAACCATTCAGTGCGTTACAATGGGCTAAAAACTCACCGTCCAGCGAAGATCCTCCATACGACGGCCATTTCCGATGCCTGTATAGCGAGGAATCCATCCCTAAACACAGCAGGGAGCCATTTTAATTACCCAGCAGCTACTTTGAAACTGCCGATCAGCTGTTTAAAACATCATTTTGTGAAGAATCGGTTCCCGAAGCAGGGAACCAATCATCGCAAAGCGAAAAAACCCTATTTAGACCATCATTTTGCGGTTGCAAAAGCGATCGCAGAAACGTCGTCGTGAAGCGGATTCGTCATAATGGGGGTAATTGTATAGCGGTGCACGACTGTATGGACAAACAATAGAGGTACTTTGAATCTATCACTTTAAAAGTTTTCTCTAAATCATTAAACCCTTTCCTTTTAAAGTGGAAGAAGATCTTGATTGTGCTAAACAGGGTCACTTGAAGTGTGACAATTTAGTTTGTGAAACCACCCAAGGTAAGGATTGCATCCTGTACATCCTTAACTGACCTTAAGTCACCTTATTTAGCCTGATTCTGCCCACCTCCAATTTGGCTGTCTATCCAAGCCATAAGTCAGTTCTAGCAATTCTTGTCTTCTCATAATATCCCCAAAGTACAAGAGCCTCATCATTTCTGTTTCTAGAAAGTGTTAGGGTTAATTTGATAATTTCTGCTATTCTCTAAATTGAAGAGTGTGGTTTAGAGAGGATCCTATTTGGACGACTTACTATTCCATCCAATTGTAGCTGATCTAGCCTTATGATAAACATTAACATATTGAGGTACCATTGATGTTTGTTGATGTTGTTTAGTCATTAAGTTGTGTCTGATTCTTCATTACTCCATGGATCACAGCATGCCAGGCCCTCCTGTCTTCCACTGCCTCCTGGAGTTGGGTCAAATTTATGTTGGTAGCTTCGATGACACTATCCAACCATCTCATCCTCTGTCGTCCCCTTCTCGTCTTGCCTTCACACTTTCCCAACATTAGGGTCTTTTCCAGGGAGTCTTCTCTTCTCATGAGGTGGCCAAAGTATTGGAGCCTCAGCTTCAGGATCTGCCCTTCCAGTGGGCACTCAGGGTTGATTTCCTTCAAAATGGATAGGTTTGTTCTCCTTGCAGTCCAGGGGACTCTCAAGAATCTCCTCCAGCACCACAATTCAAAAGCATCAATTCTTTGGTGGTCAGCCTTCTTTATAGTCCAGCTCTCACTTCCATACATCACTATTGGAAAAACCATAGGTTTGACTATTTGGTTCTTTGTCGGCAAGGTGATGTCTCTGCTTTTTAAGATGCTGTCTAGGTTTGTCATCACTTTCCTCCCAAGAAGCAGTTGTCTTTTAATTTCATGGCTGCTGTCACCATCTGCAGTGATCATGGAGCCCAAGAAAGTAAAATCTGTCACTGACTCCATATCTTCCCCTTCTATTTGCCAGGAGGTGATGGGACCAGAGGCCATGATTTTAGGTTTGTTTTTTTTTTTAAATGTTGAGCTTCAGACCGTTTTTTGCATTCTCCTCTTTCACTCTCATTAAGAGGTTCTTTAATTCCTCCTCACTTTCTGCCATCAGAGTGGTATCATCTGCATATCTGAGGTGGTTGATATTTCTTCCGGCAATCTTAATTCTGGTTTGGGATTCATCCAGTCCAGCCTTTTGCATGATGTATTCTGCATATATGTTAAATAAGCAGGGAGACAATATACAGCCTTGTCTTACTCCTTTCCCAATTTTGAACCAATCAGTTGTTCCATATCCAGTTCTAACTGTTGCTTCCTGTCCCACATATAGATTTTTCAGGAGGTAGATAATGTGGTCAGACACTCCCTTTTCTTTAAGAACTTGCCATAGTTTGCTGTGGTCCACACAGTCAAAGGCTTTTGCATAGTCAATGAAGCAGAAGTAGATGTTTTTCTGGAACTCTCTGGCTTTCTCCATAATCCAGCGCATGTTGGCAATTTGGTCTCGAGTTCCTCTGCCCCTTCGAAATCCAGCTTGTACAATTCTTGGCAAAGATATTGGAGTGGCTTGCCAGTTCCTGCACCAGGTGGATCACATTTAGTCAGAACTCTCTGCTATGACCTGTCCATCTTGGGTGTCTCTGCACGGCATAGCCCATAGATTCTCTGAATTACTCAAGCCCCTTCGCCACGACAAGGCAGCAATCCATGAGGGGGGCCATTGATGTTTAGCATCTTTCAAATCTGCACAGACAGCTTCTGACCAGTCTAACTTAATTGCATCGTCTGGGGACTCATTCCTAGAATAGATGCAGCTGTTACATATTTCTTTTTTCAAGAGATAATTATAATTAAGGGCAATGTTCTTAATAAGAAAATTGAATTAATGTCTCATAGTTCCGATGAACGCATGTGCACTGAAGCAAACTTCAACTCCTTCAGGAGTTAAAACAAAATATATATTTTTACGACAGCAAAAGTCAGTAGTTTGAAATATAGTGGGCAAGAGAAGGGGGAGTTATGGCTTTGAATTAAAAAATAATATATAGAACACTGTTTAGTATGGCCCTAAACATTTTACAGAATTAAGCCAGTAAACTGCAGCATACAGAATTAGACAAAAGTCTAAAACTGTAATTTCATGGGGGCTTTTTGTATTCTTCCTTTGATAAGTCAGCTACTTAACCTGGTCAAATCAGACATTCACAAATGGACACATAAGGGGATGTGAAGATTGCACCTGTCACATGCATTCAGGCTTCCATTTCCTTTTCATACATATTAGGTTGCTTTCTCTGCAATGCGAATGAAGATGTGATAGTTGAGAGGACAGTTGGTATTATTTTAAATTAGTCCATGTTTTACATTGTATAGATTTTTAAAGCAAACAGGTTTATAAATACTACATAGGTATGGACAATTGGGTTTAAATAATAGGGTTACAAAAAGTATCACTCTTGGAAAACCTTAATCAATTCATTTTTTTTGAAGCTTCATCTATAAATATGGTAGGACTGCTTAGTAACAACAGTTGACTATATTGTCACTTGTCTACTTCCAAAAATCCATTTGGCTATGATATACACCTGTAGTATCCCTCCATAGGTGAGTCTAGTCTTTGCATCTGTTGTCTGGGTTTGATGTTTTGTTAAGGTAAGTAATACTCTAGTGAAATGTAAATTGTTTGAATTGTTGACTGAAGGTTCTGTTAATTCAGAAAGTGAGTGCTATTGCTCACAGAAATTTGAAAAATATTTCCCTGAGATGCTTTCAGATGGTGCTTTAATTTTATAATTGTGTCATCCTCTGGCTCATTGAATTTTATGGGGTATCCAGACAAGATGTGTCTTCCATGTATAACCCTCATGGTTATCAATACTTTTTCTGTCCCGTTTTCTTACAAAAGCCCAACAACATTGAGAAGCGGATTTTGATAGGTGTTTAAGATCAAAATTTGACGAGGGAGTGACCTTGGTAGTAAAAAAAAAAAAAAAACAGTCTAAAATAAATCATCTGTTTTAAATAATGTACACCTAATATTATTGGTTATTTCTTCAATATTAGGGTTAGAATGAATTAAATCAGCAAGTGACTCTGTTGCACTGGGGAGCAAACATTTTTGGACTCTATTCTATAACAGACCTGTAGGCAGACATCTTAAACTGGTCACCACCTTCCTTAAGAATAGAGACCTTGCCGTAATTGTCCCCATTCAGAACCTCATTGAAGAAACAGCATGAACAGAAAACAGCAACATCACTGAAGATCTTTAAAAATTCCCCTGAGAAGCCATCAACTCCTGGAGCTTTCCCTCATTTAATCCTTGTTATGGTTTCTTTAATTCCATCATTAGTAATAGGACTATTTAAGCTCTCCTTATGCGTATCACTAATAGGATTTAACTTAAGTGGACCAAGAAATCCTTCCACATCTACTCACTAATCTATTTAAGTGTGGTATATAAGGTAATGTCTATGAGGAGAAATTGCCCCTGATTTGGAGGATGACATCTGGAGACATGATTTGGTATTTTTATATAATGTTATCTTCCATACCCAAGGGGTGAATTACCGTATTTTTCGCACCATAAGATGCACTTTTCCCCCACAAAACAGGGGGGTAGAAAGTCTGTGCGTCTTATGGAGCGAAGAAAACAGATTATATTTTCCTGTTTTCTTCTCCTAAAAAATTGGTGCGTCTTATGGAAAGGTGCGTCTTATGGAGCGAAAAATATGGGTACATTAAAAATATGGGTACACCTTGTGCCCCACAGCAAGAAGCTGTGGGGATGATTTGCCAATGTTGTATGAGTTCAGAGGGGTCTGAAGGTGCCACACTTTGTGCACACTTGATCTACATTCTGATCTCATTCTAGAATTCAGAACACGCCTCTAGAATGCAGAACATGTCTCAAAGCAGTAATGTTTCCATATTTCATTATTATTTTCAGTACTGTTCTAGAGTGGGCAACTCTGTTAATTTCCATCTGACTCTATTTCTCATTTTTTCACTACTAAAATCAGTGATTCCACATCAAATCAATTTACGCATGCTTCTCGACATTTATGCATTTTTACAGACAGTTTTTCCATTGCATGAAATACTGCAGACAATTTTCAAACAAATGTATGTATTTTATAAACTGTTATAGCTATACTTTTTTTTGTCCTTGGCGTTCACTGGAAGCTTAAAAAAAACACCAGGGTTTTGAGATTTATTTTCTCTTCTTGTTCTGTTTTAGGAAGAGTGAATTTAACATTGAAATAGGTTTCAAGTAGACCTTGTCTAAAGGGGCGGGGTATAAATCTAAATAAAGTAAAGTACCCATTCTGCATATACAGAACTGAGATTTACAGAAAGCTAACCTGCCAAATATTCTTAGTGGGGCATACCTCCAGACTTTTAAGTGTCTGGATGTAAACTCTGCAATGAATCACCATTGCAGCAAAATTATTTGCTGCTTGCTAATCAATGTATACTTTGAGAAGTATTTCAAATTATGTTTTTTTAAAAAATGTGAGTTCTGAATTTGAGATATATAATTCTGAACAGCAATTCTGGCAGCTTAAAGTAGGCTGTTTCTCTCATCACCCTTGGAGATTTAAACTGGAAATGATGGACCTACTGATAGTTCCAAAGCTCAAAGAGGTTAAAATGTAGTGACCTGGATCACTACTTTGCAATCTGATTTATTGAAAACAGCAGGCAGCTGTTTCATCAACACCCTTTGATAGTATCCCTGAGCGGTTTGCTTATTTTCATGGCCAGCCTTTTAATTTTCAAAGAAAGCCAAGTGAATACACTCCAAGAGATGCACGTGGAGGGATGGCACTCTCACTGGTCACAATTTTCTGCTGCTAAGCAAAAGAGCTAGTCCAATGTAGACTGTTTAAATATAGCAAATATTGGGAGGGATATTGTTACTCATGGTATATACAGAAATATTTTAAAAGTGTGGTTTGTTGAATGTTGCCCATGGTATACTGAGGATTGACTGGTTAGCTCAGCAGTTCAGATATCTGGTTGTGGAGCCAGAGGTTGGGAGTTTGAATCCCCACGGTGCTTCCTGCAAGTCCAGCCAGCCTTTATGGCCTTGGGCAAGCTGCTTAGTCCTAGGGTGGTTGCAGAAGAAGGGAATGGTAAACCATTTCTGAGTATTCTCTACTTGGAAAACTTGAAAAGTTTTGCCATAAGTCAGAATTGACTTGATGGCACAGGCTTGTTATTATTAGGCATATAGAGATCTTCCCATTTCTGTCTCGTCTCTTCTTTTTTACTTAGTTTGATTCATGAGGCACATGAATCATAATATACTATAACAAGGTATTTACTTGATCCTCATCTGATCCTTGATCTGTCTTTGGCCCAGTGCTCTTCAACATCTTCATAAAGGAGCTGGATGAGGGGATTGAAGGAGCACTCATCAAATTTGCTGACGACACAAAGCTGGGGGGGGGGATTGCTAATACTTTCGAAGATAGACTCAACATTCAGAAGGATCTAGACAGACTTGAATATTGGGTCCTATCCAATAAGACTGCTATCATATCTTCCCTCAGTCTTCTCTTTGTTAAGATAAACATACCTAGTTCTTTTAGCCTCCAGTTCCCTTATCATCTTTGTTGCTCTTCTCTGCACCCCTTCCAGGGCCTCAGCATTTGTTTGTTTGTTTGTTTTTGTATTATGATGACCAGAACTGGACACAGCACTCCAAGTGCAGCCTCACCAATGCGGTATAGAGTGGTACTATCACTTCCCATTATCTTGATGCTATCCTCCTATTGATGCAGCCTAGGGCTGAGTTAGCTTTCTTGGAAGCTGCAGCACATTTCTGACTCATCCTTTGGTGGTGGTCCACCAGAACACTGAAATCCCTCTCACAGGTACTACTGTCCAGCCAGATACCAACTATCTCGTACCTGTGCATCTGGTTTCTCCTGCCTAAGTGCAGGACCTTACTTTTTCCACCAGTAAACTGCATCTTCCAATATCTGAAGGGTTGCTACAGGGAAGAGGGTATCAATTTATTCTCCATTGTGCCTGAAGGTAGGACAAGAAGCAACGGGTGGTAACTCGTCAGAGGGAGATCCAACCTGGAAATGGAATTTCCTGACAGTGAGAACCATAAAGCATTGGAACAACATGACTCCTGATGTTGTGGGTGCCCCATCTGAGGTTTTCAAGAAAAGACTGGACAGCCATCTGTCCAGGATGGTATGAGATCTCCATCCTTGGGCAGAGGATTGGACTTGAAGACCTCCAAGGTCCCTTCCAACTCTACAATGACTCTTTGATTCATATACTCGGATTAACAATCTATCTGTCCATCCAAGCAACCTACCTACCCAACCCACCCAACCTAACTGTTTCATTGGATGTCTCCTGGGTATTTTCTGCCCCATGGGAATTTTGATGCCTTGCAGAGTATGAAAATATTCCATGTCCACAGGAACATTTCTTAGCACAGAAGAAAGGGTATTCAAGAATACCTATATCCATAAAAGAAAAGTTCACATCAGCTGGAGCCTTTGTTCAAAGTAGCTGACAGCTCCTCTCTTTTATGTCATTTCATTGCATTTTGCAAAAAATCTAGCCAACACAAATTCAGTCTATTGCCTTATTGCTAGTCCTAACTAGATTGGAATAACTAATTTGGTGGAATTTAGATGTCTTGACTTACCATTAAGCAGTTGATTCAGTGTGTCTGTTCTTTGTTGGGACTAGAATTAAGACACTTGTTTCTGTGTCTTTAACATACTACTAATGTTTTTGCAAAAAAAACAAAGCATCATTTTGAACCCACAAATAGCAAACACACACACAGAAACACACACACACACAAAGAATCATGGAGGAAAGCAGCCATTTTTATTTATAAGCCCTGCCGCAAAAAAAAAGAGTCTGCTGTGGGAAATGTCCCCCAGTGAGAGACCTTCTTTCTTCCAGGCACTTCACAGATAACCAGAGTATGACACTGGTATCTCCATCTGATCTTTATTGGACAGGTTTGGATTGACATGTACACACACTGCCCTCACATTTCAAAGTCTTCTGTCCCTTGAATCGCCACAGAAGCCCTTCCATGTATACCTGGAGGCATTCACGGAGTCTGCTTTTCAGTTATATTTGTATCTGAGAAATACTCTAAGGTACTTGAATGCTCTGAGAGAACCTTTCCTTCAGATTCTGTGTGGCTTTCAGAAGGTAGTGCAGTGTCTTCTGATGTGCAGTGATCATTCTCAGAGTCACTCTGCCAGAGCTGTTCCAGAGCTCCCTCTGAAGTACATTTCCATTTCATTTCCATGCACTGCAGGAAAAAGAACACAGAAACGGCTTTCACCAGGTATCCTATTCCTCATTTCTGCTTTTACCAGTGATGACTGACGTCTGCCACTGATTGAACCCACTATGAAGCAAGAGTTATGTGGATTTGTGATTAAAAACTCTGCAATACAACAAGTAAAATAAATCAAGCAGTGTTTTTTAACGTTTCCTTTCTACAGCGATGACTTCTGTTTCTTTATAAACAGGATCATAAAAAGCTTCAGGCAGATTCCTTCTTGACTGGTTGCCGATGCACACAGAAATGTTGACTTCGTAAAACGATGCTGTAGTAGAAATGATAGCATTGTTTCTTTTCTCTATATCTACTCTAGAAAAATTGAATTATTATTCACCTTTGGTAGATATTAATCAGTGTAATGAAGCTATAATCACTAACAAGTCAACACTGTAAGTTTGAATGAGTTGTAACACAGCCCCACTTTTTAAAATTCATCAGACTGTAAAATACTTGAAACCAGCAAAGTCAAATATAATCTACCAGGAATCTGTATGTGTTTATCAGTCCCATAAAGTGAAGAAATACTGTAAATGGCCACAGATAGCTCAGAGTAAATTAGATGAGGTTAAATAGGCTATATTTCAGTGATAATGACATAGCAGGGCAGGTGATATTAAATATCACATGAAGATGCCCCCTAGGGAGATCTATGTTAATGCTTGAAGGGAGAAGCAGTAGAAGAAAGATGGGTCTATCTCTATTGGACACAAGACTGCACAGGGCTACAATAGATACAGGACATGCAAAGACTACTTGTTTATAGAGAATCTGCTAAGGATTATGTGTGGTTAACAGCTCCAGAGGTACTTTCAGAGAAGACAATCCAGTAAACAGATGAAAAAGGAAAATATTTATGTAAAAGCTGTCTTGATTTCCTTTGGGAAACTGCATCCTAAGTTTCAAATGAGGGAGTGTTGCTATATTCTGTTTTCATAATGGAGCTGCCCAACAAAATCATCCCGGAACTGTCAGGTATCAGATGGATTGTGTTCTCAGCATTTAAGAGTGCATCTTTCCCATTCTCACTTGGCATCTTTACTACAGGAAACACCAGCGTTGCCATCAGTGCAAAGTAGTTACTGTATAAATGTGGATATCTGCATTATCTCATATCCCCAGGATCACTCAGAGATGACCTTCTACAACCCTGTTCACACTTACTTCCACATAAGCCTACATATGGATGGATTATTCTATTTCTAGTTTGTCACTGTGCCATATATTTACTCATAAACTTTTTCTCTGTAAGAACATTGAGTGAAAAAGTAGTATATACTCTTATCTCCTCTCCTCTAAATGTCAAATTGTCTGTGATAATACATTTCCAGGTATTGGCAGCTTCTCCTTCACATTTGACAATAAGAACTAAATTTCAGTATAGTTAGCACTATTTCTGATCTTGAATCCCACCCAACTCAGGTTCCAGTATTTAGCAATGGCAGTTTGTGCTGTCTACTGACAGTAATGTCACTAGTTGTTGTTTTTTTTTGTGAAAATTAAACTAGAGGAGACCTAATGGGTAGTGCCAAAGAAGGATATAGTATTATTACTTGTTGGATTATTTAAAACAGTTATGCATTGGGGAGGCAGAAGTTCTGGAGAAATTTACAATTGTTCTGTGATTGTGCAAAAAATAAAATTGATATAACAGTTTACATAAATATTTTTTAAACTTTCTCGCAAATAAGTATGTATGTATTTTTAAAATGTATTTTCTGTTATAAGAAGTTCCAATGCACATAGCATAAGGAAGCTAGCAGATAAGGAAAGTTATTGGGAAAAGCACAGGTGACCTTTTATGATAGTGTTCTGAGGCTCTGAAATGAGCTTTTTGCCAATAACATACCATTACTCCTGATATTGTTAAGGGGTGGGACTGTAAAACATTCCTGTTCCAAGAAACATTTTAGTGGTGTGCAAATGTTTTTCAGCTGATTTAGGTCTATATAATGGAAGTCCAACTTTTCTCCATTGTTCTAATTATTTTCTCCAAAAAAGTACTATTCTATGTCAGTGTTCAGTGTTACATCATAACAAACATAAGCAGCCTTGAACAATCTGAAAAGTCAAGACATAAATATATAGCTAAAAGTTAAGCTCACTAGAAGGAACATTTTCACTGCTGGGCCAAACCCTTTTAGAGTTCTCTGAAGTTCGGCTGGGGAACGTATGGCCCTCCAGATGTTTCTCAATTCTAATTCCCACCTGCCATAATCAGTCTGGTCAGTGGCAAGGAATAATGAGTGCAGTTTATCAGGATCTGGAGAATGATGATTTCCACAACCCTAGTTGGATCAGATACGGTCCATATCTTTTCATTGTAGCACAATGAACAGATATGGACCATCATAATGTAACAGCATAAACTGATTGCAAGGATTTCTCTAGAGTTTCTCAAAGCCTAGGGGAATTGGCTATAAGAAGATTTTAAGCTCTCTCTAGCTGTCTTGGTTCTGAACCAGTGCCTGGTGTTAGTAATGGGCTGCATGAGGGCAAACAAATTAAAACTTAATCCAGACAAGACAGAGGACAAGACAGAAGAACAAAAAGCAGAGATGCTGGATGGGGTTACAGTCCCTCTGAAAACTCAGGCCCAGCATGGATGTAGTCCTGGATTCATCTGTGAGCCTGGATGCCCAGGGTTCAGCCGTGGCCAGAAGTGCATTTGCACAGTTAAAGCTCATGTGCCAGCTGCACCTGTTCTTTGAGATGTCTGACTCTACTATAGTGACACATGTTTTACTTAACATCCCACTTGGATTACTGTAACATGCTTTGCATGGGGCTGGCTTTAAGATGGTTTAGAAACTTCATCTGCTCATCTGGGATGAGTTCATTAATAGCTCTTCTGCAACAACAATCCATTTAAAGAAACACACAACCTCAGTCATTCAGGGAAAAGCTTGCCTGGAGAGAAAGGTCTTTGCCTGCTTGCGGAAGGACAGCAAAGATGGGGCCAGTTTGGCGTCATGTGGGAGGGAGTTCCAAAGTCTGGGAGCAGTAATAGAGAAGGCTCTCTCCTGTGTCCCCATCAGATGCACCTGTGAAGGTGATGGGAATGACAAAAAGGCCTCTCCTGATTATCTTAACACCCAAGCAGCCTCTTAAAGAGGGATGCAATCCTTGAGATAGTTTGGCCCCAAGCCATTTAGGGCTTTATAAGTTAGAACCAACATTTTGAATTCTGGCTAGACATAGATTGGCAGCCAGGGGAGCTGGTGTAACAGGGTGGTTATATGATCCCTGTGAAGCTCCATTTAGCAATCTGGCTGCTGGATTTTGAACCTGCTGAGGTTTCCTGACACTTTCCACATAAAGTGCATTGCGGTAATCCAGCTGGATGTAACTAAGGCATGTGTCACTGTGGTCATATTGATCTCTCCAGGAAAGGGCACAATGAGGGCACTAATTTTAATCATGCAAATGCACTCCTGGTTACTGCCGAAACCGAAGCTGTTTAGATTCAGAGGCAAATCCAGGAGTACCCCCTAACTGTGCACCTGTGTTTTCAGAGGGAGTGTATGCAACCATCTAGTAGAAGTTGCATCCCTACTCCTTGATCTACCTTTTGACTGACCAGGGGCACCTCTGTCTTGTTTGGATGAAGTTTCAGTTTATTCACCATCATCCTGTCTGCTCTTGACACTAGAGCTGAGCATAAAGAGCTGCTCTGTTATTTGTTTTGAATAAAGACTTCCCATCATAGCAACAAAGGGCTTTTCCTACCAGTGCTTCTGTGCTTTGTGCCTGAGGACTGGCTGTTGAAGCCTGCACATGGTAATTTGCTGCCTATTTGTTATATTTTTAATTGTTATATGGTGCATTGAAGACACCCAAAAGCACATTATGTACATTATCTAAAGGAAAAGGACCAGTGCACACCTGTGACTGGCAAGCAACCTATTTATCTAGGTTATGATTGAGCATAATATGGAACCTGAATATAATAAAGAGAGATTGCACTGCCAACACTGAATATACTATATACAGAGCCTATTTTGCTACATGTTTTGTGTCCTTTGCCCCATCAAACAATCATTTAGACGTCTTGTGGGAAACTAATGCATCATGAATTTGGTGCAATGACAGGAGTATGCTGGGATTCTATTGCAGAGCTTATTCTTATTGTAGCATAATTTTAAATGTGAAAGCCTAATGTTTGTGCTGATTTATTTACTGTCAGTTTGTCAGACTGGTAATGGGAAAAGCATGTAATTCGGGTGAGTAAACAATACATTTTATGGATGACTTTTGGGGGCTGAGTGGCTTATGGGGATAAGCAAAGCACTTTCCCTTCTTTTATTTCTTGGCTGATAGGTCTCATGATCGGGTGTGTGCATATATACAAAACATAAATCTACTGACCTTGAGAGTTGGGAATTGTTTGTGATTTGTCGTTGTTGTTGTTTGTTACTCATTGATTAACACAACCAAGAAAGGATTTGTTATACAAAATTCAGTTTCCATCTTTGCACGCTAGGGCAAAAACAACATCTGCTAAGTATTTTTCTGCCATTCAGATGTTACATAAAAATTTCCAGGCATGGTAGGAGAAGCTAATATTTCAGTTATAAAATGTAATCACCAATGTTCATTACCTTACCTTCTTGGGAAATACCAGTTTTGAGGGCAGGCCCATCAGGATGATAGTGGGGGAGGAAAAGATTCCCTGCAGTTCCATGTGCTGTATTACTGATTTCCATGCTTCTCTGATTGCTATTGAAATTAAATGACTCACAGACTTGCCATGATATGTTTAGCCTGGCAAACGCTTTATGTTTTCAAACAAGAAAAGGTGAGTGGAATGGAGATGGAGAGAAATATAATTCTCACATTTTTTTTTCTCCAAAACAGAAGAACATTTTGTACTTTTTAGATGTTGAAATGTATTCATTTTGGAAGTCAAGCATGAATAACCTTTTTTAAAAATTGATCTGGCAAGGAGTACTTGGGGTGTTACATAGTAACACAGTGATAAGTTTCATCCTTGGACTGTTTAACACTATATGATCCTCAAGAAAGTCAAACTACATTTGGGGCAATGTCCTGCTGAATATTTACATATAGGGAAAAACAAATGGAGATGCTGTCATAGTGACCTGACATTGTGCCGGTTGTGTGTCTGGGCACATGTAACCCCTATGGACTATTGGTTCAGCCCAAAAGAAAGGGACTAAAAAAGAGCAGGGCTATGTGTAAGAGATTTGAATCAGAAAGAAAGAGAGAGCTGAAGAGGCTGGAGCTGCTCTTGTCATTTAAACTGTAAAGGTCCTTGCCAACTTGGTCTAGAGTTTTGAAGATTCTGCATATGGAGCTGACTCTTTTGTGTTCTGGATACCCAACCCAGTTGAGGAAGATATCTTGGATTTTTGTCTGAATTTGAATTCAAAAGGACTCTTGAACTTTGCAATTCTATAAGCAACTTCTGTGTTGGTGCTGTTGTTGAAGTCTTGGGTGCACAGATAGTAGTACTTTCTTGTTGTCATAATTGCTCATGTTGTCTGTTACATACTGTAACTGCAAATAAAAAGAGACTCATTTTGTGAAATTCTGCTTGAAAGGTTCATCAATAGATAACTAAGTAAACAAGCAGTACCATAGGACTTAAAACTGTTGCATAAACATAGTTACTCCTCATCAGTTCACAGATAGTGGCCACAGTTGGATAATGGGGGTGCAACTACTGAGTAAAACTACTGGCTTTATTCTTCTTAGCAAGGCATCCAGCTGCCAATTCAACCTTTGCAAGTAGCCCCTAAATATTGGAACAATTAGGAGAATGTTCCACACATTTGGAAACAAGTCACATCCATGCTTCTTGTTCTAAGGGGAACACCCCCTGCCCCGGTGTTTATTAGAGAAATACATTACGATAAGTTCTCCATGTTGTTTATCATCTGCATCAGAACTGGGCATGTTTTGGAGATCTTGGATCCTTTTTTTAATTTGTATTACTTAAATTGTATACCACTCCCCATTAGTGCTGGGTGGTTTACAATAATAAACAAAACAAGATGAAATTAAAACTAAAGCTGGTATAGCAACTAACCAATAAAACCAGATGGTGCTAAAGCAACTGAATAAATAAGTGGTGGACAAAAGGCAGTCAACTAGGGTCAATGTGGAAAGCCTCCCTGAAAAGTTTCATCTTCAGTTGCATCTTGAATATTCACAAGGTTGAGGCCACTGTTTCATTCAGTGTCTGACCTCCCTTTATTCCCAACCCACTGTGAATGCTAGTCCCCATGGTAACAAAACGTATTTTAAGAAGTATTGTTCCAGAAACAGGAAGAGACTAGGTATTGTATGTGTAGATATGGGGCAGTAGACTGCAGTCCCCCCTCCCATAAATGGTATGTACATATGCAGGGTTGTACATAGGTAGTGCATAGTAGGGAAAGTTCACTAGCCCTGCAGAAGTTATAGCTGACAAATGTATGAAAGTAAAGAGCAATGCACAAGTGTTATTAATTCAGAAGAGCTAGATGCTATGAAATGTGCAAACTGTAAAGAGTGAAGATCTTTGCATTTTCTCTTAGTTCACTGATATGAAAGATGATGGGGGTTCAAACAAAGTAGATTTCATACACAGATAGGGGATGTTTTCTGTAGTTTGAAGCCAGCTACCTCAGACCTTACGTTGCAACTGGCAATTTGGAATGGATTTTTACACCTTAATATTTTTATAGTTCTTTTAAACAACAGTCTAGAATGAGAGGTATGGAGAACAGACATTTCCAGACATAATAAAAATGTTTCTTTTGTTGCTCAGACCTTCATCGTTTTTTTTAAATGCTTTTCTTTGAATTTGGATTTAAATATGAGTAGTGGAAATAAAATATATATATATGCCCAGGGAAACTGTGCATGCTATAATGATTTTTATAATTAGACACAGGGAGAGTGTAATGTTGGTATGAAATGGAATGAATTGAACTTGTATATGGAACTTATCACTACGTGGTGCAGCACTGCAATTTTGAGATTTCTTTCCTTTGAAAATACACATTACTGGAATACAAATATAGTTTAGAGACACTGAATGCGAAGTTGAAAAGAGAGATTTCAAATTTGTTTCATATTTCTGTTATCTGCCTCCACTGGAAATACCATGTTCCAGTTCTATTTCCTGGACTCTGTCTTGCATCCATATGAATTCTGAGCAGATGTAAACCATCTAGATGCATTATAAATAGCTATTTTGTTTTGTTTTGGTGTTTAGTCGTTTAGTCGTGTCCGACTCTTCGTGACCCCATGGACCAGAGCACGCCAGGCCCTCCTGTCTTCTACTGCCTCCCGGAGTTGTGTCAGGTTCATGTTGGTTGCTTCGCAGACACTGTCCAGCCATCTCAGACTCGGTCGTCCCCTTCTCCTCTTGCCATCACACCTTCCTAACATCAAGGTTTTTTCCAAGGACTCTTTTCTTCTCATGAGATGGCCAAAGTACTGGAGCCTCAGCTTCAGGATCTGTCCTTCAAGTGAGCATTCAGGGTTGATTTCCTTTAGAACTGATAGGTTTGTTCTCCTTGCAGTCCAGGGGATTCTCAAGAGCCTCCTCCAGCACCACAATTCAAAGGCATCAGTTCTTCGGCGGTCTGCTTTCTTTATGGTCCAGCTCTCACTTCCATACATCACGACAGGAAAAACCATAGCTTTGACTATTCGGACTTTTGTTGGCAAGGTGATGTCTCTGCTTTTCAAGATGCTGTCAAGATTTGTCATCGCTTTCCTCCCAAGAAGAAGGCGTCTTTTAATTTCAGGGCTGCTGTCTCCATCTGCAGTGATCATGGAGCCCAGGAAGATAAAATTTGACACTGCCTCCATATCTTCCCCTTCTATTTCCCAGGAGGTGATGGGACCAGTGGCCATGATCTTAGTTTTTTTGATGTTGAGTTTCAGACCGTTTTTTGCACTTTCCTCTTTCACTCTCATTACAAGGTTCTTTAATTCCTCCTCACTTTCTGCCATCAGAGTGGTATCATCTGCATATCGGAGGTTGTTGATATTTCTTCCGGCAATCTTAATTCCGGCTTGGGTTTCTTCCAGTCCAGCCTTCCGCATGATGTATTCTGCATATAAGTTAAATAAGCTAGGGGACAATATACAGCCTTGCCGTACTCCTTTCCCAATTTTGAACCACCCAGTTGTTCCATGACCAGTTCTAACTGTTGCTTCCTGTCCCACATACAGGTTTCTCAGGAGACAGATAAAGTGGTCAGGCACTCCCATTTCTTTAAGAACTTGCCATAGTTTGCTGTGGTCCACACAGTCAAAGGCTTTCGCATAGTCAATGAAGCAAAAGTAGATATTTTTCTGGAACTCTCTGACTTTCTCCATAATCCAGCGCAAGTTAGCAATTTGGTCTCGAGTTCCTCTGCCTCTTCGGAATCCAGCTTGTACTTCTGGGAGTTCTCGGTCCACATACTGCTGAAGCCTACCTTGTAGGATTTTGAGCATAACCTTGCTAGCGTGCGAAATGAGTGCAATTGTACGGTAGTTGGAGCATTCTTTGGCACTGCCTTTCTTTGGGAAACAAAAGGTTTTGTTTTGACTTTAATAATAATAATAATAATAATAATAATAATAATAATAATAATAATAATAATAATAATAATAATAATAATAATAATAATAATAATAATTTATTGTCATTGTAAGTATATACACATACAACGAAATTCACAGACACCCAGAGACCAGACCCATAAATGGTGACCCATAAATGAATGAGACATCTCCAAAATGTCCTCTCTTCAATAGCTCAGCTGAGCTCTTGCAAACTCAGCCCTATGCTTCTTTTAGAGATTCAATTCATCTCATATTTAATTTTCCTCTTTTCCTGCTGCCTTCCATCTTATCCAGCATTATTGTCTTTTACGGAGAATCCTGCCTTCTCATGATCTGCCCAAAGTAGGACTATGTCAGTCTCAATATTTTTGCCTCCAAAGATATTTCAGGCTTGATTTGATCTACAACCCACTTGTTTATATTTCTGGTTCCATTTTAAGGTTGTGTTATACTGATATGGTATATATAGATAGCTTGATATAGAAGGGTTGAAAACTACTTTAAAAAATGCATATGGCATTATTCTTGTACTTCCGTGTTTTTCTAGATAGGCACTGAAGAGCTAAATTCGGAGCTGCAAAATTTTTCCTACTTTGAATTTTCACATCAATATTCCAGAGATTTGAATTGGGCCAGAAAAAGAAATCGGTGTGTGATCTCTACTGCTTAGTCAAAAACCTGCTTGGTATCCATTTATTTATTTATTTTATTTTATTTATATCCCACCTATCTAGTCGATAGACCACTCTAGGCGGCTAAATCAGTACTTCTCTGACAATCCTAATTTACTGGGATTTTAAAAAAGCAATAAAATGGAGAGAAGAAAACCATGTATACTGTATATATTGTATATATTCCTAATATATATAAACAAAGACATAATAACATTTTGCCACACATATGGAATTCTGATAATCAGTTTTTATTAATGGCAAAGAACTCCAAAAAGCCCACAAGTCCATAAGATACCCCAGAGTGACACAGGACAAATCCTCCATAAGCACTGCCACAGCCAGGAGCCTTTAAAAAAAAGGGGGGGGGGGAGAGAGAGAAAGAAAAATATTCTCAGAGAGAGAGAGAGAGAGAGAGAGAGAGAATGTTTTTGTGACACAGTCATGAGTATGTGTTTTTGAATTGGATAGATGCATGTGTGATGTAATATATTGTGACTGCTAGTCTCAAAAAGTAATAACCAGTGTTTGAAAACCAAAACAGAAGAAAATTCAATATTACAGGCTGTTAAGTTCCTCCCATACAAGTGAAGTCTCTTTTACTTAAGCACATTTAATTCTTTGTAAGTGTCTGTATAGATCCTTGGTTTTGCACATGTTCCAACAAGGGCATGCATTAGATGTCAGAGATGCTTTGCAAGAAAAAGAAAATCTCAGCTTTTTCTAATCGTACAGCTCTTAACAAACTGTTCATAGCCTTCTCTCTTAGATGTCACTCTAATGCAACACTCTCATTTTTCTAAATGGCTGTTTCTAACAAATGTAACAAAAACTAAAACTAAGCTAAGTTAAACTAAACTGAACTCCCCTTTCTTTTACATATACTGTACTCTCTTTCCACATCTGCAGACAGGCAGCATGTAGCTACAGTGTACCCTCTACTTACGGAATTAATCCGTATTGGAACGATGGCTGAAGGTCAAAAAGTCTGTAGGTCGAGGCTCCATTGACCTACAATGCATTGAAAACCGATTAATCCATAACCGCCCATTTTTGTTATATTTTTGTTCCATTTTGGTTTTTTTCTGGTCTGTAGGTCGATTTGCTAGTTGGAAGTCGAACCTAAATTTTGCAGCCAGAGAAGTCTGTAATTCGAAAATTCTGTAAGTCGAGCTGTCTGTAAGTCGAGGGTCCACTGTAATTTCATCTGCATATAATCTATTCCCCCCCACCCCGAGCTGTAATATGTTTTAAGGGGCTCTTCTGGCACCTATCCAATCTGTTGCTGCCAATCAAAACCCAATCGCCCATCATGTGTACCAATATACACCTATATATATTCATCATCAACAACAAAAATATTAAAAAGCTTCTACTAATGTACGTTTCCCTTTGTTCTTCACCACATAGTTTTCACTTTTCACCTTTCCTCAGGATCACACATAGCTAAATCCCCAGAAATCATTAAAGGTAAAATGGAACGTGAAGTTGAAAATTAGGTGCACCTAGATAGCAAGAAAGTTGCAAGTTGATTTGAAATTTCCTGTGGCAGTTAAATCACGGTTGTTGTTCATGCAATATTTATTCATTTATTAAACATCATTTTTACTACTCCTCTCTCTTTAAAAAGGACCCAAGGTGGCTTATGTGATTAAAAGACAATATTGAAAAGCTAAAAAAAAGTAACCACATTAAAAATGGTAAACAGAATTGACACCAAAACTACATTCAAAGCAACAAAGTACAACATTCCATATAAACCTCCTCTTAGACAGCTAATCACTAAGAGAAAGCCTGTATGAAGAGAAAAGTCTTCATCTCCTTGCTGAACAACAGCAAAGATTGGGACAGGCTGGCCTACTGTGGGAGGGAGTTACAAAGTCTTGGTGCCCTCTCCCATATCCCCACCAGATGCACTTGTGAAGGTGGTAAGACCCAGATCTTAACCCCTGAGCAGGCTCATAAGAAGAGACTCCTTCCATGAGATAACCAGCATTTGGAATTCTGCCCAGAACCAGATTGTGAGCTAGGGTTGCTGGTGTAACAGGGGAGGATATGTGGTCCTTGTAACCAGCTCAAGTTTGCAATCTTGCTGCAGTGCTTTGGACCCATTGAAGTTTCCAACCACTTTCCAAAGGCAGCCCTACGTTGAGCGTGTTACAGTAATCCAACCAAAATTTAGTGCTGTGGCCATATCAGACCTCTCCAGGAACAGGTGCAGCTGGAACACTAGTTTTAGTTTGCATTTATTCACTCTCATCCCATCTCTTACTGACACCAGACACTCATGTAGTGCCAAAATAGCTTCCTTGGATTTAGATGGAAATGGGCAATAGTGCTGGGTGTCATCCGCATCCTGGTAACATCAAACCCCAAAACTATGGACATTATTCTAGGCAATTTTCAGAACAGGATCACATCACACTTCAAATTCCTATGATTCTCACCAGAATAACAGGTTGCCTCAGCCATTAACCCTGTCCTTCTCCCCAATTTTTTAAAATTGCCAATTTCTTATTTAATATAACAATTTGTGAAGCTGCAGTACTTATCTGATGTAGCACTAAATTGGAAAAGCATAATACAAAATATTCAGATGACAGAATAAAGACACTTACTTGACCAAGATGTTCTGACTGTATTGGCATATCTTGGAACATCACCCTCAAGTGAGTGCCTCACATCTTGTTTTCAAAGATGTCCCACCATCATTATCAGCTGAGGACATACCTACCATTGCTCCTTTGCACTGATATAGGTGATCACACATGATCACACATCATGGCTACTGGTCCCATCACCTCCTGGCAAATGGAAGAGAAAGATATGAAGCCAGTGACAGATTTCACTTTCTTGGGCTCCATGATCACTGCAGATGGTGACAGCAGCCCCGAAATTAAAAGACACCTGCTTCTTGGGAGGAAAGCGATAACAAACCTCGATAGCATCTTAAAAAGCAGAGACATCACCTTGCCAACAAAAGTCCGAATAGTCAAAGCTATGGTTTTCCCTGTAGTGATGTACGGAAGTGAGAGCTGGACCATAAAGAAAGCTGACTGCTGAAGAATTTATGCTTTTGAATTGTGGTGTTGGAGGAGGCTCTTGAGAGTCCCCTGGACTGTAAGGAGAAGAAACCTATCCATTCTAAAGGAAATTAAGCCTGAGTGCTCACTGGAAAGACAGATCCTGAAGCTGACGCTCCAATACTTTGGCCATCTCATGAGAAGAGAAGACTCCCTGGAAAAGACCTTGATGTTAGAAAAGTGTGAAGGCAAGAGGAGAAGGGGACGACAGAGGATGAGATGGTTGGACAGTGCCATCGAAGCTACCAACATGAATTTGACCCAACTCCAGGAGGCAATGGAAGACAGGAGGGCCTGGCGTCTTCTGGTCCATGGGGTCACGAAGAGTCAAACGAGTAAACAACAACAACAAGGTGATCACACATGCTAGAAGCTGAGAAAACATGACATGTTAGAAGCTGAGAAAGCATGACGTGATTAGAACCGCAAGACCCTGCCAGCTGAACAAAAAGCAACAAAGGTGCGTGAGAAAAGAGCAGGCTTACTTGCAATTAGCCATATAGTATGTCGTTGATGGAAAATACATTGAATTTTACCATGCCATATCCTGCACAAATTGCACCAAAAATGGCAGTACAGTGATGCCTTTAGAATGTTTCCAGAAAGTTATAGATTCATATGCATCATCTTCATCTTCTGTCATCAAGTCAATTTTGATTTATGCTGATCCTTTCAAGGTTTTCCAGGTAGAATGTACTCAGAGATGGTTCACCATTCCCTTCTTCCAGGGGCGTCCTGGGACTGTGCAGCTCACCCAAGTCCACACTGGCTGGTGTTTTTTTTTCCTTGCAGGAGGCACATCTTGCTCTGCAGCCAGATACCTAAACCACTGAGACAGGATTCATTGACTCACAGAATTCATGTACAGTACTTGAAAAAGTTTCTTTCTGGACTACATACCCCACCATCTCCTACTGAACATTTATTGCTATAGCTTCCTTGCTTCTGCATTTAGAGGTATAGCATTGCAAGTAGATTATAGCTGTTTGCCAACAAGCTGCTGACTGCATGTCCCTACTTTTGCGAGATTTCTCCAGAGCCTCTCTTTGCCTCTGTGAAATCCAGCCAAACTTTGGCTGCTTTCACTCACTGGGTAATCAAATGGAACAGCTTGTTTCTTGCCAAGCAATTGGCTGAAAGCATGATAGCATTTTTTTGTCTTCTATCTTCATTTCTCTAAGGGCTAGAAACTTTTTTTTAAATGAAAGTTTAGGATCTAGCCTAGCTGATGGAATAAATGGGTGCTGGCTGGAAAACTGAGCCAATTGGGCAATATGACAACTTTATACATATAGTCCCGGAATATTTGGCTATAGTATGTGTAATGAAACGAGCATGCCGCAGTTCATGCCCACCCTTTCTTCTATATAAAAAAAGAATCCAGTGATCCTCAGGACTTGGTTTTCATAATAGCCTCCTGACAGCTGTCTTAATTAATTAATCTTTTTCTCTTTTGTCTTATTCTTCCTGTCTTTCACTGGATCTCATCAAGGACAAACATGTACATACGTTCTCACAATTAACTGACTGCAACACTGGATAAACAGTATCTGAAAAGTACAAAGAAGTAAATTACGACATATATTTTTTGTGCTGGACTTTGAGATAGTTGATACATACATTCATACACTCTGGTTTGATTGTAGAAATATTTTTTTAAAAAAAGTTATTTTCTGTTATTTCATACTCTGTTCTTTTGCTCTCGGTTGTGAGAAGAGCAGAAAAGTCCATAGATCTGATCCAGGCTCTCTGTGTGAACAAAATGTGAACCCTAGGCCATATCCTAGGTATGCCCAGAAAGTATAACTAGTAGCCCTTTTAGGACTAATTTTGATAAAATGCTGTTCTCATCCCCCCCACCACCAACCTGATTGGCCTTACAGTGGACCCTCGACTTACAGACTGCTCCACTTACAGACTTTTTGAGTTACAGACTTCTCTGGCTGCAAAATTTAGGTTCGACTTGCAGCCGGAGGATCGACCTACAGACCCGGAAAAAAACCAAAATGGAACAAAAATGGCTGGTTATGGATTAATCAGTTTTCAATGCATTGTAGATCAATAGAGTCTCAACCTATATACTTTTCAACCTGCAGCCACCATTCCAATATGGATTAATTCTGTAAGTCAAGGGTCCACTCTATTGTGTCAGATTTGTTTCAGTGTAGGTTTTGTGATGAATAAGAAAACATTATAAAGATAAAGCAAATTGTTGGCCTTGTTTATTTATATCATATTTCAACTTAAAGTGTGTGTTTGTTGTTCACATTCCAGTTTCACACTATCCGCACACTTCTTCCTTTCCTGTAAGTTGCTGTTGACTGTGTGTTACATAACCAGTGTCTCTTTACTTCTAAAGCCATTTTATATGATGTTGTATCAGAACCTGATTTATTCTCTCCCATGTAACCAATGTTCCCTTCTCTGGATGTTACAAGAAATCATAGTTCGCTATGCTAAAGTCTTAACGTACATTTTACTTAATGTAAAGTAGAATAATAGAAAACTGAAATTGGAAAGGACCTATAAGGCCATCAAGTCCAAACCCTGCTCACTGCAGCAATATAAGCAAAGCATATCTGCCAGGTGATTATCTAAGTTTTTCTTGAATGCCTCCAGTGCTGGAGCACTCACCAGCTGTGTGCCTGAGGTAACTGGTTCCAAGTAAACAGCGAAATTTGGAGCAAAGTGATTTGGCATGTGCACACAAGATATTTGAAAGTTGGAGGATATTTGTATAAATTATCCCTGGTAGCTTTTCCCTTTGAGAACAAATGCACACACAGTAAGTCCTGAAGGACTTGGTTGATTGTTGGAAGAGGAACCAAGAACCTACCCAGTCTTAAATTGCTTTTAAAGAACAGAAGTCTTCCAAATTTTGGGCACGTTACACAGTTTGAGCAATCATGCAAATTTTCAGTTTTGTGCAAAGAAGGTAATTTTGTGCAAAACCTCTGTGCGTGCGTGTGTGTGCATGCGCGCGCGCAAAACTCTGTTCTTACCAATGTTAAAAGTCTATAGAAAGTGCTGGAAATTGGTTTACATCCTCAGAAGTGAGCAGAAAAAAAACTCACAATTTCCTGTCCCTGTCTATGAGGAAGAAACAAGCTAGGATTTATATTCCCAGCTGTGTGCCTTTTTACTGTGCATAAAACCAAAACTTAAATGATGAAAGGAAAGCAATGTAAGATGGTGTTGCCATTAAAATGGCCTAAGAAAAGATAAATTAATACATGTGGAGTAAAAGATTAGTCCCAAATTAAGTCAATGACATATGATTACCTCTCTGTTATTTTAACTTTACTTCTTGATTACAGGTGTTCTGAAATATGTTTATCTTTAAAGCTTATTGAGTCAGGAAAAAAACCTATCATGAGGGAGGCATTTCATTCCCTCTCCCTTCCTGTAGATGCATAATTTAATAAAAGCTCTCAGAAGTTCTGTGCAGCAAATAAAACTTTTGAGTGGATTGGATAATTTAGTTAACTAAAGCAGATATATGTTCATTCCAAGATTCAAACAGAGACAGATAGGAGTGAAACACGAACAAAGCATTCAGCCAATTTTTTTAACCCTAGAGTGCATTTAAATAGATTAATTTGCAGATCAGATGTTTTGGATTTAATCTCAGCTCTTCGATGCTGATTTGATTTAAATAAAACTTTCTCTAGAGAGATTAACTCCTCCCAAGATTGATCTCTATTAGACGCATGCTTATGACATGAAAGTGAAGCCTTCGCTCCGGGAAGTAAAGGGAGAATGTGCGCAGAATAATAACAGTGCAGCATTCGATAAATGAAAGAAAAAGGATGCAGGCCTTTTTCTATGCATGCCTAAGATGAATGACTCCAGCATTTATGTGCAGGGTTCTTCACTTATTAGAAGAGGAAGTTTATTCTTTAGTGTTGTTTCCCTATTTAAAACAGTGGTAGTCTTTTTGTTTCTGGTATATTGCTTTTGAACTACATGGGCAGGCTGATAAATCAGATCACCAACCATACATAATTTATTTCAGTAGGTAACAGGGTATGCAGTCCAGAATACAAATATGTTTTGAACGTTGTTCTGCATGCTGCATACTTGACCAGATTTTAAACTTACCAAGTGTCTGAAGCATTTCATCACCTTTTTTTGTATCTGTCCAGTCAAATATTTTGTAAGTTCCTACCATATACACAAACAACACATGAATGTGTACACTCCATAAAGAAATAATGTTAGTGGCGAAAGTAGCTGTGAATGCAGTGCCTTGGCTACATTGCTGGCAGAAGATATATATGTTGCCACGAGTATCCACAGTTTGAGGACTGTTGGCATCAATGCTTGAGTGATGACAAAATGAGATACCAGTGATTGTCAATCATCATATTAAGGTGTTTCACATCAGTCACAAGCATAAAGGCATTCAATATGTTTCTGTCAGTAAATTTCTTTCATAACATCTGTGTAACTTAACTGAAAAAAAATTAAATGGATGGTCATCACTTTGTTATCAGCTATAGAATATCGATCCCGCCAACCTAGCGGTTTGAAAGCATGCAAATGCAAGTAGATAAATAGGGACCACTTTGGTGGGAATCTAACAGCGTTCCGTGTCTAAGTCACACTGGCCATGTGACCACGGAAGATTGTCTTCGGACAAACGCTGGTTCTATGGCTTGGAAACGGGGATGAGCACCGGCCCCTAGAGTCGAACACGACTGGACAAAAATTGTCAAGGGGAACCTTTACCTTTATAGAATATCGATGTTTTCTTTAATCAGCAGTAAAAATATGTTTATGTAAATTCTGTGGCATAAGGCTGATGATGTCATCAGCCAGAACTAGTTTTTGAAAATTAAAAATTTCCCCTCCTGTTCCGGGGCCCTACATCATCAGGAACTTATTATCATCAGGAGTGGGAGGAAGTGTGCCAGCAGTAATGTTGTTACACCATAGGACTTATGCGAGCAAGATTTCATTCACTAATTATTAACAGTTGGATCAGCTGTACATAACTATATAAATTCTTGCTGCAAGAAGTTTGTTCATTTATTATTATATGGTAAATTCACTAGTAATCCTTTTGGAAGATTTAGGATCTAATACAGTGCTGTTGTTCCAGAATATATGGCATTAACAACTTTATTCATGTGATGACTACCAGACTACAGTAGGATCCCCATATCTGTGGGGGGATTGGTTCCAAGCACCCCTGTGGATGCTGAAAACCATGGATAATAGTGAATGTTATACATAGCACAGTAAAAGAAAAATAAATCCAGAAAGAATTTTCACATATTATTAGAACCGGCCACTAGAGAGAGCTAGAGATCATGCTGTCTATTCTTATTGTTGGAATGCATAGCACGATCTCTGGCTCCTTCTAGTGGCCAGTTCTGATAAATAAATAATGAAAGTACATCTTTCTAGGTTTTTTTCTTTTTAATATTTTCAGACTGCAGATAGGTGAAACTGCAGGTACTAATCCTGCAGATATGAATGTCCTGTTGTGTATTTTTTGTTTGTTTGTTTGTTTCTCCACTGTCAGATTCACCACTACCATATATTACAGTGCAACCTGCTTACATGGCTTTAATATTGGTACCACTGTGAAGAACCAACAACAGAAACAGGGGGGAAAAACAGACAGACTAGCAGTTTGTTGGAAGATAATCTGCTGAGCCACATCATATGAGTCTTGTTTCTTGGGTTTCCCCCTTTATTATAAAGAGTCCTGAACTATTCACTTTTATATGGGGCTATACAAGCTGCCCAGCTCTGATTGATGCTGCAAACCAACGTGTACAAAGTACAGTCCACAGATTCCATATTGTCCTTTAAGTGTTCCCTCCAACCCTCCCTCCACCATGATGTTAAAAAAACCCACAAGGAACTGGTTAGACATATACCTAGAAGCTTCTTGAGAGCTTGGATAGACCTCACCCCCAGCTCTTTTTAAATTCCTAAAGTATGCTTTTGGAAGGAACAAGAATTGGTTGCTTCTGGACTTCTTGATGCACAGATAGTCACTTATATGTTTTTTTAAAAAATGGCATGAGGTGTGGGCAGCCAACCGAGATCAAAAAGAGGACAGAAATAGCCTTGATTGATTGATGATTGATTGATTGATTTACTAACTGACTGACTGACTGATTGATCAATTTACTGCCCCAGTACTGCAAAGCACTATTCTGAGAGGTTTACAGTAAGGTAAAACAGACAAGTCTTCAAGTTAAAATAAAATAAATAGGCAATAGCATAATCTCAAAATGCCTACGGTGTAACTTACAAGCAGAATGTGAAACATATTGAAACATCAAGGTGGGTAACCCAAAAAAGGGCTCACTGAAAAGAAATGTTTCCAGGGGCCTTTTAAACATTGGGAGGGAAGGAGGGAACCAGGTGCACGTCCACTAGGAGTTGATTCTGAAGTTTTAGTGCCACTGTGGATAAGGCTGTGGTTCTGGTAGATGATTTCCTGGCCTCCTTCAGAGTGGTCACGTAGAGGAGTATTGCCTGGGCATACCTAGTGGCACAGGTAGACGACACTGGAAAACGATGTGGCAACAAGTAGCATGACCTCAAATCATGGAAGGCATTGTAGGTGATCATCAGAACCTTAAAAACCTTATACCCACAAAATTGTCTGCTTATGTTTCTTTCAAAAGAAAGGTAAGGAATTCACAGAGGATATTACTTCTGAATGGCTTCTGTTCAAAATGTCTGTGTGGTACCTTCAGGTTCAGAGGTAGCATCTCTCTAAAGATCAGTTGTTGAGAAACAATGAGAGAGAGTTATTGCTCAAATGCCATGCTTTTATGGCTATAGCCGATATCAGAGTAGGAAATGGGAGGCAGACCAGATAGAGGTTTGATCTAAGCCAGCAAATGTGTGGAGCCTTCATGAATCCGCTGTATTCCTTATTGTTCTGAGACAACTAGGCAACAGATATAAACTATGAATAAATTGAAATGTTGCAGAAATAAACAGCAATAGCAGTTAGAAAGAGGTGAAATAGTACAAAGATAAGAACAGTTGTCACTCAAAAGGCTGAATTCCTACTAGGTTATAAATTATCTCCTGTGGGATGTGGCTTACGTTTTCTTGTACTCCAAAATATGCAGGGCACATTTGAGAAAGAATCTTCACAGCTACAGAGGAAAGCAAAGCATTGATGAGAAAAGCAGTTTGAGATAATGGATTGGGTTAAATGTAATATGGAATTCTCTTATGAAAAGGAGATAATCGTTCACATTCCACTTTTGCTATCATGTATGGTTAGAGAATGGGTATAATTCCTATCTAGATATTTAAGGCGCAAGTGATTTTATCTCACCAAATATATGTTTATATTACACTCGGTGATAATACAAGAGAATTCTGTACTGTATTGTTTGTAGATATGTGTTACTCTTTTTGAACCCACATATTTTCTCCTGCAAATGTCTCTCTGATGGGTGGGAGCATTTTCTTGTTCAAGCCATTTCTGCTTTTAATGCTGTAATCGGGGGTGTGTGGACTGCAGGAGAGGAGCAACAGATAGGGGAAAAATCTCCTCATCCATGCATTCTTGTTACTACTTAAATGTCCTTGCTTATATGACCTGAATATATTTAATAGTAATATATTACTATATATATTTAAAAGTAATAATGAATACTGGTACTGTATTTTAAAATTCCAGAATGTATATCATTGCAGTGCTTCAGGTGGTACTTGACAAAGGTTAATAGCCAGTGTGTTATAATAACCATGTGCATATGTGCATATGTGCATATGTATGTATGTATGTATGTGTGTGTGTGTGTGTGTGTGTGTGTGTGTGTGTGTGTATGTATGTATGTATGTATGCATGCATGGCAGTTAGAACCCTTCGTAAATCACAGGATTTCAAGGCAGGGCATTAGACAGCCATATATATTTTATTTATTTATTTATTTATTTATTTGATTTTTACCCCGCCCCTCTAGACCATGTCTACTATATAATGATTGAGACATAAGATTTTACAACAATTTAAAATCAAACAGTTTGGAACACAAAATAAAAAAAAATTAAAACCATTGTAAAATCTGAAGGCTATGACTCTCAACTTCCAAAGACTAATAAATAACTACATTGACTTGGTTTTGAAATGACACCTAAGTCATAGCCAATCAAGTCTCTAAGGGGAGGGTGTTCCACAGCCGGGATGCTACCTCTGAGAAAGCCCTCTTCCATGTTTCCACATGATGAACTGTTTTTTTTTGGTGGGACATAGAGAAGCCGCTCCACACATATCTTAGTTATCAGGCAGGTTCATATAGTCCTTCAGATACATTTTGCTATATAATTTGCTGAGAAGTTCAGTTGATACCAGACGACAAGGTAGCTATACGATCAGCGTAGGAGAAGATTTCATACCGGTTCTCATTGCAAATCGTGACAGTTAGCAGAAGTACTTAGGAGGAAATAATCCCCCATAAATCACAGACTGCAGAAATCAGATTTTTTAAAAGGATGATTTTAGCTAGAGCACTGCCAATATCAGCATGTGTTTAATTAGAGCAATGTTCACTAAAACCTGAACTTGTCATGTCTGAAAAGTAATAATGAATAACTGCTTTGTCCAAGAGACTTATCTAGATATTAGTACTCTCAGACATGGAACTGCTTTCTTTTCTTCATCTATGTTAGTAAAAGCCACCATTTAAGATGTTGATTTTGTTTGTTTCTTGCATTAAAGTATACATTTCCACATATGCTTTTAAGACATATTATTTCCTCACCTAAATTGCTGAACTGAGGCTATCATACTCTGTATGTATCATAGGAGGATAAGACTCAACAGAAAAGAGGCTGGGGGAAATTAATTGCAGTAGGAGAAGAGGGTATATGTTTGGGTATATGTATGTGTGCACTTGTAAGAGGGACTAAGGATTGACAAAATAGCTCAGTGAAAGCCCAGTCTCATTGACAATAAGAATCTCACTCTTTAACTCGGTTTTGCTTTTTTAAAAAAACCAGTTTGAAATAAGGTGTCTCGATGATGGACATGATAACATGGGTCCTTTATTTTTCCTTTTTTGGGCCTAGGAAGCATGTGTTTTGTTGTTGTTATCGTTGGAAAGTGAGGTAAAATACTCTTCTGCCAGAGGGTTATTTATTTTAATTGTCTTATGAAACCAATTTATTTCAATTGTTTTGAAAAAAAAAGTTAAACCTCTCTGTCAATATAAATTGCATCTTTGAGTTAACAGCAAGAGGCGAGAACAGGGCTGGAGAGGAGGGCCAGTGGCAGCAGAGGCAGGAGTAGGGGAAAAAAAGCAGAGGCAGGAGGTGGCGTAGCTGGTGGAAGAGGCAGGAGCAGCAACAAGAAAATTGCTGCTAGTTAAGAAGCAGATGCTATTTCTTATTGTGTGCCAAGTAAATAATGGGACTGAGGCCTCTATTTCAGATTCTGATAGGTCCTCGGTGCACATACTTGTTCAGAAGGAGGTAATTTTATTAATATACCAATTTATGCCTCCTTACGTTTTGGGCTATTGTCTGTATGTTTTGATTGTTTGTGTGTTTTTATTACTGTAAACTGACCAGAATGGTGCATTGAACTAATGGGGCAGTATATAAATTTAACAAGCAAGCAAGCAAACAAACAAGAGCCACAGCTGTGGTGTGGCACCATGAGCCAATCCAGAGGAGTGATGCTCCAATCCAGGACACAGTGCCAGGCTTTGTTGCCTGGATCAGCTAGAGCATTCCACCCAGCTGATGGGCTGTGAAGCTGGGCTGCTGCATCCTGGAATGTGGTGCTGCTCTTCTCTGCTGGCTCCTGGAGCCGCGCCACAGCTGTTCAGCAGCGAAGTTGGCACTGCATCCAAGACTGCAGTAAAGCTGGGTTGCTGCCTCCATAGGCATCCTTCAGTCTCGAGAGACTATGGTAACATGCTCTGAATCGAGGAGTGTCCTCTCCAGAGCATGAAGCCTGGGTAAAGTAATAAGGAGGATAAGCTGTTACCCAAGCACCAGATCCCCCCTCTCCGCAGCAGCCCAGCTTCATTGCCAATCAGTTCAGCAGCTGAAACAAAAGCAATCTATAACCATGTGACTGCCACGTGTATATAAATAACACTGGAGCATATTGTGTGGTATATCATTAATATAACCAAGTCCTAAGTAAGTTATGCCACAGGTTTGTTTGTTTTGTTTGTTTGTTTATTTATTTATTTATTCAATTTTTACCCCGCCCCTCTAGACAACGTCTACTCGGGGCGGCTTACAAAGATTAAAACACATTAAAACAACGTAAAATAACGAGCATTGTGCAATTATTATAATTAATACTATCCAAGATGGCAAAATTAAGAACCAGAAGAAAAGGAAATAAAAGAACTTAGGTGACTGGGGGGAAGGTCTGTTTGAATAACCAAGATTTTAGTTGGTTTTTGAACACACCCAGCGAGGATGCCAGCCGAATTTCAGTGGGAAGTGTGTTCCACAGCCAAGGGGCGACCGCCGAGAAGGCCCGGTTTCTTGTTTTCTCCTTCCGGGCCTCCCTCGGCGTCAATCCGCTTAGCCGTCCCTGCTGGCTATGTCGGGTGATTCGTGTAGATCTGGGTGGGAGGAGGCGATCTGCCAAATATTGAGGTCCCAAACCATTTAGGGCTTTATATGTAATCATTAGCACTTTGAAGTCGATGCGGAAACGAATAGGTAACCAGTGCAGTGCAGCCAGAGTGGGAGAGATGTGCTGATATTTTCTCACCCCACTAATAAGCCTGGCTGCTGCATTCTGGACTATCTGAAGTTTCCGCATGAGCCTCAAAGGCAGCCCCACGTAGAGTGCGTTACAATGGTCTAATCTCGAGATTATGAGCACATGTACTAGAGTAGTGAGGGCCCCCCCGATCAAGATATGGCCGCAGCTGGGCAATCCACCATAGATGAAAACAGGCGGAGTGGACCATGGACGCCACCTGGGTTTCCATGGTTAGCACCGGGTCCAGATGTATCCCCAAGCTGCGGACCTCACTCTTTGCGGCAAGGGTCGTCCCTCCAAAAGAAAGGGAGTCACCTATGCCGCTGGGTTTTCAGTTCCCCACTGTGCCTCCACAGAAGAGCAGACGGTATAGCCTTGGGCAAGCAGTGCAGTTCCAGAGATCCTTTAGAGGATAGCTGACGGTGGGATTGATTGACTCCTTAAATGAGAGCATGGCTTTTAGTTACCAAGTCCTCAATAGGGCTGTTAATTCTCGGTTCTTATAGAGCCATTCACTCCTATTGTTGGCATTAATTTGAAAAACAACTTGGTGGCACATAAAACAACTCCATCAGCTGTAACCAGTCTGTTGGGAGCAATCTGTTCAAAACTAGTAACTCTATTTTATGTTAGAGTTAAAATGGAGTTAAAACGTTCTAAGTACCAGCTATTATGTTTAAAGAAAGATTTAAATATCCTTTATTCCAATGTTGTATCACCGCTTACCCTTGCTGCCTTTCAGTAGTTGGATTCCAGTATGGAGAATACCAACATTATAATAATTAAATATTTAAAATTGTAATATCAGAAAACATGCCTTTAAAGTAATTCATTGCCATTATAGTTTCAAAGTCCAAAATGTTGATAGCTATTATTTTTACAACGTGAAAGCATTTCTTTCATATTTTTCAAAAGTAACTAAATGAATTATTGTTTATGTATAATATACAAACAACATGGGAATGCTGACCTGCAGTACAATGTAGAGTTTTTCCACCTATTTCTGTGTTGCTTTAGTTGGTCAACAGAACATGACACATGGAGCAAGCTACCAGTTGAATTATAGCTGTAGAAATGACTGGAAGTGTATTTATTTATTTATTTATTTATTTATTTATTTATTTATTTATTTATTTATTTATTTATTTATTTATTTTGATTTATACCCTGCCTATCTGGTCTACTCGATAGTTTAAAAGTTATGTTGCAAAAGATGTGGAGGTCTCTCTTATTATGAAGCAATTCTAATATAAAGTAGAGGAGTACCTCTAATCTCAGAGGAAAAAATAATTAACTACAAGTAACTAGTTCAATTTGAGTTCTGTTTGGAATGCTACGAACATTTGTGGTATAAGCTACACTAATATTGTGTGGCCACTGGAAAGAATGTTCTGTCATCCATTACTTGGAGTGGGGGCTCTAAGCATAGTCTTCTAATCCAAAACTGATTTGCAGACTAGGGTCAAATTTAGCACAGTCTGACCCTTTTCTTTGCCAAACTCAGAAGAGATCCATTAGATTCATTAGGGTGCTTCTTATGTTCTTATGCCATTAGAATTGTCATTTCTTAGAAAAAGAATGGGTACCAAGGTTGACTCAGCCTTCCATCCTTCCGAGGTCGGTAAAATGAGTACCCAGCTTGCTGGGGGGGCAATGTGTAGCCTTTATAATTAAAATTGTAAACCGCCCGGAGAGTGCTTGTAGCGCTATGGGGCGGTATATAAGTCCAATAAATAAATAAAATAAATAAATATATACCATCTCTCACAAAAGAAGAAAGCAACCATTCTAAAGCAGAAGGAAGTCAGTTATGTGCTCATTTTATATTTTTAAGTTCCCATACTGCAAAATCCCTGCTTTACATTTTTTCACGAACTCTGTTCAAGTGAGCTGTGAAGCCTCTGGAATGTCACCAGATGTACAACAGGGATGTGGATGTTTCACATCAGGGTGGTGAGGAGTAGGAAAAGTAGGCCTGAGGAAGGGGTTGTGTTGCACACTGAGGTTGAAAAAAGTATGGAAAGGTGAGAGGATATGTTGCTGTGATTATTTCTAATTGGTTGGAATAGCAAATTGCAACTAGTGTAGACCCACTGAATCCGTGAATATTTGGTGAGTCAACTCCAACAAATGTTCCGCTAATTCAATTTACTCTACTTGTAACTTACTCTGTTCACCAAAGGACCAGTAATGAAATAAGAAGTGTTCCCTGTCCAACTAACCAGAATTTGCTCCTTTATTGATGACTGTTTCTTCATAGTTAAATATGAAAGTTACGTAGTTCTTTTGTACTAATGGCTTTGGCTTCTTAAGCAGTCCTGCCTTTGCACTTCCTTCTTTCATCTTCATCAGGAGTTGTTTCAAATTATTGCAGCGTTCTGGTACTACTTACCTTAAACTACTGATGTTCCACTATTTTACTGCTTCTTCATGTGAATCTAATCAAGATTCTCATACAATATATTCTGCATACAGATTGAACAGATGGGGAGATAAAATACAGCTTTGTGCAACATGTTTGCATAAGGAAAACCCTTCTATCCTAACAGTAGCTTCTTGTCTGCAATATAGGGTATTCATTAGGATAATGCATACACAAGTACACTTATGTCAATGTAAATCCACAATAATATTCTCCTCATTTAAAGTCTGTAATATTTTCTAAAAGAAGCCCTAGTGAAATATATAGTTCTACCTTACGTTACTTTAACCTCTCACCCCTCCGTTCTTGTTGCAACACAGAACACACAAATATCTTTAATTTTTACCTCAGGTAGTAATAGCTTCTTCACACTGCTTCTTCATAAATCAGAACCACCCACATCTGTCAGGTTCTACAGCTGAGTGAACAGAATTAATGGTAACTGTTCCAGGCTACTGATGAAATGACACAGTTACAGTATCGGGACCCTGCTCTTTATTCATTATAAAAAAGATGACTCCTGCAACATGGTATAAGTGCAGCATCTCTCCTTTTCAAAAATCTGATGCTAGACTGATGGAAAAGGTAATTGATAAAATGAGACATTCCAAGGAGTAGCTTCAAAACTAATTCAAAGTGTTATGATTATAGTAGTCCCCCTTGAATTTAAGAACAATTGTGACATTTGGTATATTAAAAAAAAAGGAATTAAGACTTTTTTGTCCTGTTGGCATAATCCACATTTTAAAAATTATCCTGAATTTTGACCTTTATTTTTAATGTATACTAATTTGAGATTCTAAGAACAAAACAATTATCTCATTACAATATTTTATATTATCGGGTAGATCTAAATTAGAAATGTACCGGGGGGGGGGAGAAAAGTAAGTTGAATAAAATACAAATTAAAGAAAAACTTATAGAAAATGAAGAAAATTAAACAAAAATTACACTTATTCAAAAGAGACCAGTATGAATGTCAGAGGCGGAAGACAGGTCTAAGATGCATATGATGTAAATGGAGATCAAGCATTTTGTCTGAACATGTAAATAACCCCCAAGCTGACTAAAATTGCTCCAGCAAAGTGGGAAAGATGTTCTGTGAAAGTCACTCAACAGGAATGAAGTATCATCCAATAGGTAACTTCAAGCCATGTTATTTCAAGCTAGCAGAAACTAGCCATCACTTGGATGTTTTGTATATATTTTATGCCTGATATGATGTGCATTTTTGTCATTTAATTATGGCTCTCAAATGAGGATATGTTTTCATTGCACTGCCTATGGATCCAGAGAAGCTTTGAATACGGGTGCAAAACCCAGTGGCTATATCTGGCATTTATTTGAGCACGTGTGGCCTGTGAAGCAATCCTAACTCTACCCACTGTCACCGGCAGTCTACTTTATCAGATGGACTGTAGAGATATTGCAGCAACAAGACAGTGATCTTGTTGTGTGGTGTGACAAATAGATTTCCCAACTTCTAAGATCACTGTCTTCCCATCACTGGCATTAATGAAGAAACAATTATTTAAATGGCATGTGTTTGTGTAAATGGATAGAATATGTGTGTGTATGATGTAGTAGCTAGTGTGTTTGACTTGAAGTTCAGAAATAGAAATTCAAAAATCTTACCTGTGATGCTATAGGAGGTGTTGGGCTAGTCAAAGTCTCTCAGGTTAACCTGTTGTGAGAATAAGATGAGTGGCAGGAGCTAGGGACTCATTTACTCAAGGAAATTCCTAGAATGGGCAATTAAAAACCGTGTAGGGTTGTTTTCCTCCAGGATTTCAGTTTTAACTCACTAATATAAAGAATTTGACAAGTTTGAACTTGTCCCCAGAAATTGCTGGACCCTATTTTCAGCTAAACCATTGGCCAAAATTGTTGACTTAAGATGCTCATCATCTTCATAGTAGCTAGCCAAATGCTGCAGAAATTTTTAAAAAACGTGGTCAATCACTATTCCCTACTAATATAAGAGCAATAAGAATTTCTCCTATATTAGTAGGAATCCAAAGGAATTCTCAGATTCTAGAGGCAACATAAAATGGCCTCATTTAAAAAAAGTCTTATTCTCCATATACCTCTTTAATTCCCATTGGAAACTATTTTAAGTTGGCAACTAACATCATAGAAGTAAATTCTATAATTAGGAGTCACATGAAGAGGTGTTTCCTTTTGTCTGTCTAGAATGTCAAGTACACTGGATAAAATTTGGTTCCAGTCAAGTGCTACTTTTATAAGACTCTATGGTAGAATAATTAGGTTAGAAGGGGCCTACAGTATAAGGCCATCAGGTCCAACACCCTGCTATTGTTTTTACAAACCCCTTTCACCATCTCTTCTTGCCCCAAATAAAATTGTCTCAGACATTATAAGTTATAAGGAAATTGTTCCAAGCCTTTGACTTTCAAAAAAATCCAGAAACATTAGGCAGTATAAAAGATGCAGGAGAAATCTCTCTTTTTTATAGGTTACAAGTGGGAACAATATAACACCTTTAGAAAGGCATGATTGTCTTGGCAACTGACTGAGCTTTCTGACTCCTGTTAAATGTTTTTTTGTTTGTTTTATTTCTTCCCTTTTTCTTACTCAGGTTATCTGGAATGAATATACCACCTCCAATTATCAGCAACAAAAACTGGCTAAGACTTCATTTTGTAACAGACAGCAACCACCGATATCGTGGATTTAGTGCTCCTTATCAAGGTATATTTAATGAAAACCGTTCTTCCCTCCCAGACAGCGAAAGGTGGGGTTACCAATAGAATTGTACCTCCTATTATAAGGGCAAAACGTATTCATTTGTTACAGACGGTTAGTTCAGGCATGCTTAACAATCATTATCCTGCTGTGGGAACAACCAAGCTAGTTGTAAATTACAGTATGAACTAATATATATTCTTGCTATGCAAATACTGAACATTTGAGAAGAATTCAGATGAGAAGAGAGCAACTTATGCTGGAGTACTTTTAAATATCACTGAACTGCCTAATTGCATACTAGAAATATGAGGGCAATGTATGTTTGCATATTAGCAGCACTACCAAATCTATTATTATTATTATTTAAAAAAATTGAACTCATTTCTTTGAATGCAATATTTTCTTCCTCTATATTAACCAGGCATAATATTCTCAGTTAATGTCATATTCTTACTTTAAATAAGCAAGTATGTGGGTGGGAGAACATAGCTGGATCAAAGTTACTAACAAAATTTAATGTTAGTTACACATACATACAAGTTTGATACTGTAGATATACTGGCAGTATTCTTTCATTTCCAAATTTCACATTTTTTGTAAATCCATTTTAGTTATTATAACAGGCATGGTAAATCAGGAGAGAGGAAGGAGAGAGTTCTACCTGAGCAGGCCAGGTGATGTTGGGAGTGGGTAGTTCTTCCATTTCAGCCCCACACTTGCTTGGGTGGAAGAGAGGAGAAGGGATTAAGTTCTCCCAGCTACTACTTTGCAGGAGCTGAATGAATCCTGCAGTTGCAGATCAGCCAACAAACCCAAATGGTGATTGACCCCTATGAGGGATTCACACTGTATACCAAGAATTTTAAAATGTGTGTGTGGAAACCGTAGGTTGGAAGTTTTAAATTTAAATCTTACTCACACATGTATATCTGCTCCAGTCTGATTGGGCAAAGAACAGTCCAGAAAATGCAATATATGTCTTTAATCTATGTTCTAATCTCACCCTAAATTATTCTATGAGTCCATCAGTATATTTGTATTGGTGTTTGGGGAATATATAGCTAAAATAAACATTTTAATTATTTAAATGTAGATTATTAATCAGTTATGGTTATACAGTGAATCATTCCTGTTCCATAATGACATCATAAATATTGATGGGGAGTAGATCAAAGTCAAAGCTTAAGTGGAACAATTACGCCCGTCTTCCTATCTCACCTCTTGTTCTACATACTTATTCTACATACTTATTGCTCACCTCAGTTCTGTGCTAACTTCTCATACCCCCAATCATTTTATAACTCTGATCTGTACAAGAACTGGCTGACATTTTCAATGAATGTGTCCCTTATTTCTATTTTCCTGAATTCTGATAGGGCTACCCATATTGCATTTACTCATTGGGTAAAATCCTGTTAGGAAAATTAAGTTAAGGAATCTCTGTAGGCATTATTTGTTGAATACTGAGTTCTGCGACTCAGTGTGCAATGGATAATGGCTGTGTTTTCTTGTTTTATGGAAATTCACAACTAAAGGTTAACCTTTTGTGCAACTGCACAACAAGATTTTAGCCACTGACACATCTTTTTCTCAATTTCCCCCTCAAACCTATGACCGTATTCAGTTCCTTAAACCATTGGCTGAGAGACAAGGACCTAAAACCAGCATCATGCTAGTATGGAGGGCTTTCAGCATAGTAAGGCTTTCTCCCCACGTCAGGCTTCTATACCACCTGAAAGCAAGCTATGGAACTTTAGCCCGCTCTTTGGCTCACGTTTGAAGATACTTGGAAAAGTTACATCCCTCTCATTCCAGTCATGGATCATCAATAGTGTGAAAGTATTAGATGGCTCATGAATTGAGCAGAGGTGTGTGCTTCTCTCCAAAATTTAATATGGCTGTCATGTCTAGGTGGCTATTGATAGATGGTCCTCACTGGGAGATTTTGTTGCTGTTAATTTAATTTTTATTCAAAACAAATGTATGCTATGATACAAAGCAGAGTTATATTTCTAAAACTAAAGTAGATAGCAAAGCAGTTGAATTTATACAGACTAAATGGCAACTGAAATCTTTAAAACTAACTGGGGTAAAAGAAAATGGAATGAGCAATAAAATCAATGGGAAAATTGCCATGGGATGATTGTCTAAACTTACACTTTGTCAAAGTTACAATTTAGCTTTGCAGACCACAGTTTGTGGAATATAAGAATGGTATACCAATTTCGTTATACATATGAGTGGTTTTTGCTTTTCCTCAGAAAGACGCATGTGTATGACTGGAACACACTGCAATTTTCAGAATTAAAATTATACTATCTAGCCCAATGCTGCTGTATTTAGAGATATGACATTTCAAACATTTTTGTTGTATGTAAACATTTGAAACCTGAAGCACAGTTAACAAGAGTCCCATAATGTGGCTGCATAGTAATTTTTGTCATTACTGTAAATACAAGGACTTAGACTACATTATTTTTTTTCAATATTAGGACTGCTCTATAGTTTCATGTTTTAATGAAAATAATATGTATCCACAGAAGTCTTTGGTGCTTTTCTGAAATTTGGCGGATTAGCCTAAAACATAGGTCTGTTTACTGCAAAGGTTAATCTCCCTTTTTAAGCTGTGTGGGCTAGGTGGGAGCCAGTCATCTTCCTGGTCAATAAATGCCCTGACATAGTGGACATTTCCTGATATTTAAATATGAAATCTCTTGTTTGGCTTCACTTTTCTTTCTCTGCTCACCTCTCGCTCTTAATAAGGGCTAAATAAATCTCTGCCAATTAATATTTTATTACACATGGGGCAAGAGCTGCCTTTGGTGGTTCCCTCCCCTTCTTAAGAACTCCCAAATTTAAAGAGGTTTTAGTGGTGGGTCCTCATTATAATCTTTTTTTTTTTGTTTTGCCACAGGTTTGCATGCATATTTAGTGAGCTGAGAATTGAACCAGTTGCCCATTTTCAACACTTTTCCAGAACATTTTATTGCCACTGTTCCAATTCCTTTGATAGTGCCTTTTCTTCAGCACTGCATTGGCACAGACAAGTCAAAGATTACCAGATGAAACTGATTGTTTTATTTTATTTATTAGCACAAGCATGGAGCTGTAACTGTTAGATACCATGGGGCCCTAGTATTGCCTCCATGCTGTGTGAAGGAAAGGGAGTAGTCCCTATTGATCAACCATGCTATGGCAGTCATTTTATTGCACACTAAGGAGAGATGGGCATGAATCAGGAAAACAGTGGTTTGTAATAGTTAATGGTTCACCACTATCCACAAACCACAAACTTTCTGAAGAAATGGACCCTATTTGTGCTATTTGGGACTTCTGGGAATTGTAGTACTGCCCCTACACAAGTTAGAGATGCCAAACTCATATCAGGTCTTTTATATACTCTCCGCCCCATCCCCTCTCAAGTTTGGCAAATATTGTATTTGGGATGTCTGAGTCAATGCCCCCCCCCAAAGCAGTTTCCCTAAAGAAAGTGCTCTTTAGCAGCTGGCTAGGGGGAAATTAAATTAGTGATTCATGCAAGGGCACTTGAGATGAGGTGATGCTCATCATGAGACGGACTGGGGAGGGAACAGAAATGGGGCAGACATAGGGAGAGGGCCGAAATGATGAATGAAATAATTAGCTAGGCATCTTCTCACACCGGCTGCTACTAAAGCGAAATCACCAGCTGAGCTGCTCAAGATGTGGTTCCTTCAACTAGCTACTCCCAGAGAAGATACATAGAGCTCTGTGGTTCGCTGCCTGACCTGACAATCAATCCTACACCAAGTGTTCTGTAGATCTATCATGACATTGCCTAGGGAATTGGCACCATGTGCCCCAAAACAAAGCATATTAATCACCAATGCCAATAACGGTGTGATGCTTTGTTTCATTCTGGGCAGGTATGTTTCCTCAAAGTGCAATGAAGCAAACCATGAAACAGCCTGATTCGTCTTGTTCATTCGTTTTGCTTCGTGATTTATTTCATGCCCACCTCTAACGCTGAGACTTTCACCTCAGTTCTACTGTCAAATGAGAAAAACTTCAAGAGAAGACAAATCCAGGAGAGGAACAAAGTTCTCCAGAGTGGCTATAATGTATTTATTAACAAACAAAAATGCTTAGTTCATTTCAGAATGCTATAATTACTTTGTCAGTAGCAGACTACTTTGAGAAATGTTTCTCTCACGGCTTTCTTTGTCATTGATGTCTTATTTCTCCAGAGCCTGACCACACTCTCTTTTCAGTTTAGTTGTTGTCATATGTAATTATATGTGAATAACTGAAGCAGAACATGGTTTCAGTTAACCAGCAGATGGAAGATTTGATGTGATTGGGTCTTAGGAAAGGAGCAAGAGGGAATAAGAGAGAGAACAAGATAAATTGATGCTACTCTATTTTTTCAATCTTTAATTGACAGAGACACACATCTGCGTAAAGAAAGTACAGAAAAAGAGTTTGTGAATAGTGGCGCCAAAGGGCAATAGAATAAGGTGGCCATCAGTGAATTGCCAGTTTATGCTGATTTAAATCCTGATGAAAAACAATATTTTTTGAGTACCAAGGAAGAAGGTATGTCCCGCTACAGAAAGCAGTTATCTCTGTTTAGAGATCTTTATCTTTCCTGCTAGAGAAAGCAGAGAAATAATATTTCCACAGATAGAAACTGTAATTCATTGTGCTAAAATATTAGCTTTACTTAAGATAGTAACAGCAAAGTTCCACCATTGTGAGGCTCAAGTTCTAATCATGAAAATGACACCTGTTAGCTAATTGCCCAAAGCATGATGGTTATGATATAATTGATATAGTCTGCCAGATTTCAGGATGATCTGATAAATACTGGCAGAGGTTCAACAAATTGAAAACTGACACACTGACCTTTTTTTCTACGTGTGTGTGTGTGTGTGTGTGTGTGTGTGTGTGTGTGTGTGTGTGTGTATGAATGTATTGGTATATATATATCAGTTTATTGGTGGAAATTATTGCTGTACTTTACTCAAGTTTGTCAAGGACATACTTTCCTTTGATTCATTTGGTGACATTCTGAGCTAGTTATTATCACTTTTACGGCCCATTAAACCCTATGGGATGAAGGACTGTCAGTGCTTTCCCACACAGAGTTAGTTCTTTGTTCTGAAGAGAGAATCTTGCCAGAATTTCAATTGACTTTAAGTGGAAATCAACAAATACTTATAAAGCCACTTGCCCTGTTTGTTACAAATGGATAACATTTTCAAATATACTAACCCTATATGTCGGTATCTGTGGTTTCAATTATCTGCAGTTGCCATTACTGCAACCTAGCCTGCACATGCACTTACCTCCTCCTCCTATCTCTTTCTCCTCCTCGTGCTCTCACATTCTCTGTAATGGGTTCCCTTGTATCTGCAGTTTCAGTTATCCACAATTGATATCGGAATGGATCACCAGGGGACGGGGGGCTACTGTATAGTAAACCATTATAACAGGTTACACATACCATCCAACAGAGAAATAGGTGTAGGAGAGTTTTGTTCTGCATATCTTTTAGGTGTTGATATCATACTATTTATGATATTATATAAATAAAGTATGCTTCTGGTAGTAGGGGGAGAGATGGGGGGAATAACATCTGCCAGTGGAACTGGGGCGAATGTGAAGTTGTTTCTGTGGGCTGAGTCACTCTGCTTGACTGATGTATGGTTCCTATGGAATTAGAAACCCAGAAATGATGATTATGCTGGAATCTTGTACAGACTTACTCAGAAATAAGGCTTTCTGCATTGTTACAGTCCAGATTATTTTTTTTGCAACACTTATATCACATTTTGTTTGGCAGGGCTTTTTTCCTTTACTGCATCTTCACTTTTGAGATATGTTACAACTATTGCATCTTTGCAGTAGCAGTAAAACATGAAAGATGTGTTGTTCTGTCTAGAAGTCACTCCGGATCTGAAGGTTTACTCCTTTTTATTTTAAAGGGGCTTTGGGGCTGAAGGAAGGAACATAAAGAGCCTGCATTTGTTTTAATAATTTAGTGGTGGTGAAAGTTGTAAACATTCTGCAGTAACAGGATGAAGGTAATATCACTATATTCTCAGTGATGCTTTTTTAAAAAAAAATCAGAGAGCTCAGTTGAGGCCAGGATCATTCCATACTGTGAGCGCCCCTCAGGGTTTGGGAAGCGTAGCAAAAATATTTTAATGCAAAGAATGGTATGTGGTTCTATTTTTTTTTTCTATTTTGTAGAATACATGACAGTCATAGACCCTTGTGAGGTCAGACCCAGGCGAAATGGCTTTGCTGGCCTCCTTGTATGGTTTGGTTCCATCATCACTTCTATTTTATTCTCTAAACTTCTATAACTTGGCACTAGAAATGGGCACAGACCACTGGTTTTCAGCCCTGCCTCCTCCAGCAAGCAATCAGAGACGGGCACACAAAGGAGGCATGGCAAGGAAACCTAGGTACCAGTGGGTGTCCACTGGAGGAGGCAGGACAGGGAACTGTTGACATCTGCAGGGCAAATAGGCACATTCTGCTGAACTGGCAATTTGTGGCCATCTCTATTTGGTGAAAGGTGGAAGAGTCATTATGCCCATGGGGAGTGAGGTTCTTTTTCATTGTCTTTCTCTGAGGAGGAACTAGAACCCAATGGCATCTCTCTCTCCCTTCCAGTCCAGACAGATATCTCAATATTTCATCCTGTAATCATGTCCAGAATCCAGAATGAGTTCCAGAGTGTATAGAAGAGTGTGAAGAGGATTTGTCCTGTGTATAGTGTGTCCAAGTGTGGGTCTGCATGTGCATACTTGGGCAGAGAAGAAGCTTTCTTTTTAAGTGAAAGAAGAGTTTTCTTGATTTTTCTAGGTGGAGTGCTGGGTGTCACAAAATCAGCTGTAATTCAGAAGTGTGAAAGAGAGAAGAACATTGTGTGATCACTTTGTTGTATGTTTGTATATGGGGAAGACTTTTCTAAGAATATGCGAAATGCATGTGCATTTCTCTTCCATCCACAAGCAGCTCAGTTCTCGGACATCATCATGCATAAAATAAATGCTCAAATCTTTGAAGATCCAGGGCCACCACTGTCTAGCACCTTCTTCTTGCTTTATACACATGCACCTACACAAACATACACACTCCTTCATATAATTTCTCCAAACTACAAGGATGTGAACAAAGCAGCTCCTCCCAGCCCTGAGAATGCAGTTGAAGAAGCAAGAAGGTGAAGTTTGGCCACCTGTCCTTTTTATACATTTTCATCTGTGTACTTTTTGCTAGTCTGTTACAATAAAATAGATTCAGTTTAGTCCTGAACACAGAAGGCTTGACTATCCTCTGTGGTCAACATGCATGACTGAACGTGAGAACTGGTCATCTAAAGCTACATTTTTATGTATTGTGCCACAATAAATCTTTAGCCAAGAATCTAAAGAATCATGGAATCCAAGTAGCGTCAGTCTTTAACTATGCAATTCACACCATAGAATTTTTTACATTTGCCGTATATTTCCTTGGAACTCATTAATGAATCGATAGACTTAGTACAAACATTTTTAAAAAAGTAATAGTTTTTGTTGCAAATACTTTCCCATTTAGAGCTGCATATTAATTTTCTTTTGCCCTTTGTGGAATGAGCGAGACCACCTCAACTGTATCAAAAAGCATATTTTACAGCTTTCTTCTCTGCCTGTTGACAGCTACTTTGAAAATAACTCTGCTAATTTACCCTTGATTATTTTCATTACATTTGGCGTTCTAGCTAAAAAAAACTCTAATAAGCAAGATTGAGTTCCTGCTTTGGGATATGGGCAGCTCCCCAAGCACTAGAACCAAACATTATCTAGCCCTATATTTAATTTGAATCCAACTCCCCTATGAATTTTTATTTGTGTGGGGACATGGTAGTGTGAGTCTTCAAATGGAATGCCAAGACTGGCTTTCCAAAAAGTCTCCCTCCTGAGGCAGTGGTGACTCACTTTATTAGTGTATTACTTGAGACAGGAAATCACAATTCTAGTTAGTCTTCTTTCTTGATAAACTTGGCCAAGAAACTCCAAAACTGATGAACCAGTCAAATCAGTTTTGTTTCTTCCTGCTTCTTTGCACTTATTCTTTTTTCCTATGATAAATGAATCCATTTATTCCAATCTTCTAAAATAAGATTTGCACCCTGCAGTTATCACAGAGAATGCATTCTTCTAATTATACTGGTTAGATTTTGTGTCATCCTTTGAAATAGTGCTTCTTGGCTCCATAAAAAGGCAACGTTATCAGACTGCCAAACATTCAGTATCAGAAGGATCTCCCAAAGGCATAAGCAAACTGGTGCATTTTCAGGGTTTGAATTCGAGTAGTCCAGATAAAGGTTGGTTTTATTAAAAACAATACAGTGCTACAAAGAGAAATAAATGAATAATTCTCCATCTCCTTTCCACCATCTTTTATGCTGGGTTGAATAGTCAGGTCAACTTTGAAGTAGCACATTTAAATTATATTTTAAATTACCGTATTTTTCGCTCCATAAGACACACCTTTCAATAAGACGCACCAATTTTTTAGGAGAAGAAAACAGGAAAATATAATCTGTTTTCTTCGCTCCATAAGACGCACAGACTTTCCACCCCTCTGTTTTGTGGGGAAAAGGTGTGTCTTATGGTGCGAAAAATATGGTAAATGTGCTCACAGAAAGCCAGGAAACATCTCAAGGCAAGTAGGATTACTGAAACATCTTCTGCAGATGTGTGGACCTGAGCCTAAACGAAATCTAAACAATGTTGCGTTGGGTACAGTTAATGTGTTTTCATAAGAAGTTTCAATATAAATTCAGTAAAATGTAATTAAGCTCTTCAGAGAGACACGTCTGTTAATGGGATTGAATGACACCTTCCCGGGCACCAGGGTGGCCCTCTTCTATGGCATGTGAGGACCAGTGTATTATTATGGATAGACTAGGATTTAGGAATCTGAGTTCAAATCTCCATTCAGCTAGAGCAAACCACTGAGGGTATGTGGCACTGATAAAACCAGTGCTTTAATATCTCATGCACCTCAGAAACCCTTCTATGGCTGCCATAAGTGAGAATCAGCTAATACCACTGTGGCACCAGGTGCAAGTTTGTCAGCTAGGGATAGGTGAAAATTTTCTCTTAAGATCATTTTTGGACAGAATTTACTGATATTTGCAATAAAATGGGGGGGGGGAGAGTTGGGAATAGTGAAAATGGCAGGTATTCCCATCCCTGTTCCTTTAAGACAGTAATATACTTAAGCTGATTTAAACATGTCCTTGGAAACTATAGCTGAATCTGTGCAATAGCATGGATCACATTTGATAATAAACAAGCAATATTGTGCCATTCACCAAAAATGTTTCCTTTTTTCCCATTCTTCTTTAAGCATTTCTCCTGTTATGAATATGTGCATTTCTTGTGCAGAAAGCTGCAATTAGTAATTTATTTACTGCTGAAATAGGTGTCTTCATTTTGTGCGGCTTCACAATATATTTTAAGTCAGTTTAAGTATATTAATATTTGCTATGGAATAAGAGCAAAATTCCCTTTGTCATAAATAGTTTAGGAATTATCTGAGCCATTCAAGGTTTTAAATTTCCATTTTATTGGTTAATGGACCAGGTCATTCCTCAACAATCAGAGAACAACTGTGATTGCTCTTACCGTCTTTTGTATTTCATAACCATTGCAAGTCATACATGACAAATATCTCAAAGCTCTCCCTGTGTATTGAGAAGCAAATCTATTGCTATAAATGGGGTCAGGAAGAGAACAGTGTTAGAAGTTAGATGCTAACAATTCTTATTTAAAAAGCGGCTATCTTAAGTAAGGTTATTAGATCAAACTATTATTCATTATTCTTTATGAGATGACTTCCATATGCGTTGTCTCCGACGGATCTTTGGTATCACCTGACAGGACAAAGTTCCAAATAGAGTAGTCCTAGAACGAGCTGGAATTTTTAGCATGTATACATTACTGAAACAGCGACGTCTACGCTGGCTTGGGCATGTCGTGAGAATGGCTGATGGTCGGATTCCAAAGGATCTCCTATATGGAGAATTAGTGCAGGGAAATCGCCCCAGAGGGAGACCACAGCTGCGATACAAGGTTATCTTCAAGCAGGATCTGAAGGCCTTAGGAATAGACCTCAACAGGTGGGAAACCTTGACATCCGAGCATTCAGCCTGGAGGCAGGCGTTGCATCATGGCCTCTCCCAATTCGAAGAGACCCATGTCCAGCAGGCCGAGGCAAGGAGGAAGTCACAAAAGCAGCAAAACCAGGGAGCTGGACAGGGGACAGATTGGATTTGTCTTCAGTGTGGAAGAGATTGTCACTCTCGAATTGGCTTCCTCAGCCACACTAGACGCTGTTCCAAGTCCTCCATACAGAGCACATTACCATAATCTTTCGAGACTGAAGGATGCCTAAATACAAAAAAGAGAGAGAGAGAGAGAGAGATGACTACTTGTTTCAGGTGTTACAAGTCTATAAATAACCAAGAGTATGAAAAAAGATGAGTTTTATTCTTTTGTGAATCTGATGTCAGCATGGAGGTTTTTTTGTGAAATATGGTATAAAGTGTGGAGTCAGTAAACAATATGAATCAGAGGCCAGGACTTATAGGGGACCCCTAGGCATATCTCAGCCATTTTTCCATTGTTAAACCTAGCTTATGCCCTATGTTGACTATAGAAGATGCCTCTAAAGACCCCACTAGTAGAAGATGGCAGGTACCACGTAACATGTCAGCTACTCTTTATTGCCTTCCTTGCTTTGCCTTCTGCTTTAGAAATAAGAAATCAAGGCATAATTGAATCCCATAAAATGGTGTATTGTACAGGCAAGTATGTTGAATACTGTATACATTCTTTCAAAAATGTGTATTTGCTCAAATTCTGAAGATTTAATATGATTAAAAATAGTTTTGCTTGTCTTCAAATAAGAATGAAACACATTTATCAGTGGAAGACTCAGAAAAACAGAAATTGGCAAATATTCTCAATATTGATAAATTGAATTCTGTATGTGTATATAAAAGATGCTTTTAAAGACACCTGGGTAGTAGAAGATGGCAGGCCACTTAGTTAAACTTGTGTTTCATCCTTTATTAGTGTGGACATTGAAATTTTGATTTTTGTAATGCCTTATCTTATTTCTGTTGAAATAAATGTTTGATATAAAATTGTTTAATTCAGCTGTTGGCCTCCAGTAGAGTAGATCCAGTCTGCAGGAATAAAACACACTGGCTAGAGGAAAAGGGGATACAACTTTATTGGTTACAGCAGCAGCTTCCGGGCTTAGCACTGAAGGTGCATCAAGCTTGCTAGGAGACCCAAATGCCATCTGATGCAAACCACTGTCTCCTCCTGATACCAGCCAAGGACATCCAGGAGTGGTAGTCTCTTGGACATCACATTGGTGTACAGTGGTACCTCACAAGATGACGACCCCACTAAACGACAAATCCGCATAATGATGACTTTTTGCGATTGCTATAGTGATTCACCAAACAATCATTCCTATGGGGGATTTTCAATGGGGCATCGATTAGGTCTGTGTTTCGCAAACCGTTTGTTCGCAAGACGTCGATTTTTTCTGGTGATTGTCGGCTTCGCAAAATGGTTGCCCTGTGTTTTCCGAACCCATGCTTCACATGGCATTTTTACAGCTGATCAGTGCTCACAAAATGGCTTCCCTATGGACAATCTTCACTGGACAGCAGTGTATTTTCCCCACTGGAACGCATTAAACTGGGTTTCAATGCATTCCAATGGGGAAAGGGTTTTCGCATGACGACGATTTCACTAAACAGAGATTTCAGTGGGACGGATTATCGTCATCATGCGGGGCACCACTGTACACCACACTCTGCCACTCTGGGGCATGGTCCTGCCCCTGGACCAGAAGGAGATTCTGTTGCCCTCCAACTGGCTGGTTTCACTTCAATATTCCAAACTGCCTACAAAGGTATGAAAAGAATAAAGAGGAGCACAAAACATACCAGTACATTATTAAAACTGTCCCTATCACCAAAACTGAATAAAAACAATATGTTTTTGTTATTATTTAGTCATTAAGTCATGTCCGACTCTTTGTGACCCCACAGACCAGAACACACTGGGCCCTCCTGTCTTCCACTGCCTCCCAGAGTTTGGTCAAATTCATGTTGGTAGCTTCGATGACACTGTCCAGCCATCTCGTCCTCTGTCATCCCGTTCTCCTCTTGCCTTCACACTTTCCCAACATCTTTTCCAGGGAATCCTCTTCTCGTGAGATGGCCAAAATATTGGAGCCTCAGCTTCAGGATCTTTCCTTCCAGTGAGCAAGGCCTCCTTTCACTGAATCAGATAAACACGGTTAATGAGCCTAGTGGCACAGTGGTTAAACTGCTGTATTGCAACCAAAACTGTGCTCACGACCTGGGGTTAAATCCCAGGTAGCCGGCTCAAGGTTGACTCAACCTTCTGAGGTCGATAAAATGAGTACCCAGCTCGCTGGGGGGGGGGGGGCAGTGTTCCTTTATAGTTCCTTTATAGACTCACTTCCTAATCTGAGTCTTCTGATTTCCTAGCCGTAGTGTATTTTGGATTGATGATTAAACCAGCATACAGAAAACTCAGTGTTAGTTTCTTCCTTGTCAGTGTTAACATTACACAGTCTTTCCATTGTAATCACTTTTTTCTTACCCTTCTTTAAGAGTCATTTCAAGTCATTGCTACTTTCTGCTAGTAGTACAGCATCACCTGCTTATCTTAGGTTATTGATATTTTTTTCATAATTTCCACTCCTTCGTCATATGAATATAGTTCAGCTTTCTGTATGGCATGTTCTGCATTCAGATTGAACAGACAGGGAGACCCAATACAATTTTTCTGACACATTGGCTTATAGGACACTATTCTCTTTCTCTGTTTTTTCTTCTAACAGTAGCCTCCAGAGTATAGGTTATGTAATGTGACAAACAAGTGTCCCCCTTTAAAAAAAACACTTAATAGCTTCTCATGTTCCAAAGCTTTTGCTTTTATTCTGTACAGCATAGAGCGATTTTCTTCTGACATTCTTTGAAATGCTGTAGTAGCCAGTGTATATTTGCAATATGATCTCTAGTGCCTCTCCCTTTTCTGACTCTATCATGAAAATCCGCGGTTTCTTATTCTATATATGGTGACAGTTAGAGATGGGCATGCATAAAAAAATATGATTCACCACAATTCATAATTTGTCAAGGTCATTTAATCACAAATCACACATTTATTATTTTTTTCTGACTAATCAACAGAGTGATTCATTGATTCATTTTGACTTTAAAACCCTATAAAATGTATCCAAGGTGCCTAGAGATACCAAAGTTTCAGAGAAATGTCCCCTGACTCCCCTCTACAAGTCCTGCTATTTGGTGAAATTTGGATTTGGTACATCTGAGTTATGCACCCACAAAGAGCCCCACCCAAGAAGGTTCATCCTAGGCACCTAGAGAAACCAAAATCACAGAAAAGCTTCTCCAGGTTCTTTTCCACAATCCCTCCAAGTTTGGTGAAGATTGGGTTTCGGACATTCAAGTTATACATCCAAGTTATACACCCACAAAGTGTGTCCCCTCAGGAAAGTGCCCTTTAGCAGCTGGCTTGAGGCAGTACTGGAATTTTCCCAAGCCAGCTTGCTAAAGGGCACTTTCCTGAGGGGACACACTTTGTGGGTGTATAACTTGGATGTATAACTTGAATGTCCGAAACCCAATCTTCACCAAACTTGGAAGAATTGTAGAGGGCACTCAAGGAGAATGTACTGATGATTTCCGTGTCTCATTAGGTTCCTGGGGGGAACTTTCCATGCTGGGGCTCTTTGTGGGTGTTTAACTTGGACGTCCAAAACCTATATTTCACTAAAATTGCAAGGTTTGTAGAGGAGAGTCAGGAAGGCATCTCTGCATTTTGGTATCTCTAGGTGCGTGGGGGACATTTTATACCCTGATGAATTGAAAAATCAAAAATCAGTAAAATTCAGCAATTCATATAGTGTCACTTCTGATGCATACGACTCAATGAATGAGCAATTTTTGATGACTTTTTCAATTCATAATTTAAAATTCATGCCCATCTCTCTGTTCAAAACTTTGAGCATTACTTTGCAAGTGTGGAGAATTAGTGCACAGGTCCTATACTTACTTTATTCTTTGGCATCACTTTTCTAGGGGCCTGAAATGCATATTGACCGGTTTTTGGTCTCTGTGTCATTTTTTTTCTTCATTAGCACATTCTTGTTAGAATTTTTGTAGATGGAGTCTCTGTAGCTTGAAATAGTTCTAGTTGTACCACATCTACACCTGCTGATTTATTTCTCCCATTTCTTCTTTCTAGGGTGTTAAAAATGGTGAAATAATCTGATTAAATTGAAACTTTTCATATATTATCTTATCATTAATATTTGAACTATCAAAATGGGAGGGAAATTTATTTTATTTAGTTATTATTAAATTTATACCCCGCCCATTAGAAAAATATCTACTCTGGGCGGCTAACAATAAAAATAGAATAAAAGCAGTATAATAAAATAAAAAGCAACAGTAATAATATATTTCAAGATCGAGGTCCTAAACCATTTTGGGGCTTTATATGTCATCATTAACACTTTGAAATCAATGTGGAAACAAACGAGCAGCCAATGCAAGGCAGACAGAGTGGGGGAAATATGCTGATATTTTCTCGTCCCACTGAGAAGTCTGGCTGCCGCATTCTGCACCATTTGAAGCTTCCTCATCAATCTCAAAGGTAGCCCCACGTAGAGTGCATTGCAGTAGTCTAATCTCAAGACTACAAGCGCATGGACCAGAGTGGTGAGTGCCCCAACATCAAGATAGGGATGCAGCTGGGCAATCTGCCACAGATGGAAATAGGTGGAGTAGACCACTGACGCCACCTGCGTTTCCATGGTGAGTGCCGGATCCAGATGGAACCCCAAGCTGCGAACCTCACTCTTCGCGGTGAGAGTCACTCCCCCAAAAGAGAGGGAGTTTCCCAAACCACCAATGGAGGGGCCACCCACCCTCAGGACCTCCATCTATTTTTAATGTACAGTATGGCTTCCTACAGTAATAACTGCCACTCCCAAAGCCAGGCAAAATATATTAAATATCAGGATCTGTCTTGTTTTCCCCTTTAGTTATTTTCTGATTTTAAAACAAAGCCTCAAAAGCTCTGTTCAGGTTTTCTAGTTTCAGTTCATGTAAACAGAGATTCCCATTTTTTAACTTCCAGTCCTGATGTTCCCATGCAGAGTGGAATAAAGATAAGACGGGATTCCAGTCAGTTGCATCCTTCAGCCATGCACTGCTTGATAGAGCTACAGCTCCTTTGCAGACCTTTCACATCAGCCCCGGGTGATCAGAAGTGAAGGAGATGGGGTTGAAGCATGTGAAGCTATTGTCCTCATGTAAATATGTCGTCTATGGTATTTGGAGCTTATTTTCACAGAGGAGAAGCCATAGTACTTTTAAAGGGTAAAAAGTTTACTGCAGATTTCTCTCGCCCCTTCCTTACAATTCTCTTTGATTTTACATACATTATAGCTATACTTTTTTTTTTTACCAAAGTGAATTCTGTTGCTAGAACCTTCAGCAACATTATCCGTATGCTTATGCTTCAGCTGTATCAGTAGCTGATTCTTTAATGTGGATGCTTTCTATCCTTGAAATATTTTAGGTTTTCCCTCATCTCATACATTTTGCACAGCAAGGGCAAACATTGTCCCAGTTCATAATGATCAGGCTGTTTATGGCTTGCTTAAATTGGTCAGAAGAGATTTTTTTAGATTACCGTTGGTTGGAGAATTCTGGAAGAAATCACAAAAAAATAAATTTTGAAACTGAATTAAGTCATCTTTTTACAAATTAGGTCTTTTGCTTGCATGCGGAGTGCACTAGTTGTTGAATGTGTGCAAACCTTTGCACATAAATACTTCCACCAGGTTCACTCCAGGTGGTTGTTGATAGAATAATCATATGGGAGTTACAGTATACTTAATTTAAACGAACAAACTTGTATTTATCTTTCCAATTACTATGTATAGTATATTGAAGCTGAAGGCATGTGACGTTGTCTCTGGGCACAGAAAGTATGTCCTTTGAATTTTAAAACAAAATAGAAAAGAGGATGCATGCCAGTCTTAATGCAACATTGCTTATTAAATATTTCATGCAAGACATAACATCAGTTACGTCTTGCATGAACTGGACAGAAGACAGAACATTTCTTCCTTCTTCTGAGAAGTAGTATAACTAAGTACATCACATGGATACTGAATAGAATTCTGTTATTTGAATGTGGATAATGAACTATGTGGATTTTGGTTTAGCAACTGCTGTGCAATGTAATATGTCTAAATGTTGTAGAAGTACTTAGCTCTGACCTAACCAAGTAGAAATCAGATGCTTTATGCCAGGACTAAACATTATAATCTCAGCAGGAAAATCCATTACTATAAGTTGAACCATCCTTTTGGAAATAAGCAGAATGGACACAACATTTAGCAATTTGAGAAAATGAGGAGTAGAAACAAACTGAATGTGCATGATTTAAAATTATTGGAGTAGATGTATTTTTATAAAATAAGTCATCTTCTGTGAAAACATCTGTTAAAATATTCCTCGTTCCTATAAAAATATCTTAAGCTAAAATTATGACTCCTTAAAAGAAGAGACTGTTTGCACGCGACCACTCCAAACTTCCAATACCTGTATTGTTCCACCAGGTGAATAGCCAGGGACGTATAGTAAGTCCCATTGTTTATTAAATGGAATGCAAATGATTCTTTCTTTATGGTGGGGATGGGGAGAGAATGGCTGGAACATACTGTCCCAAAAATTTTAAGACAAAAGAAAACAGTAACTATTATTTATAAGATGGTACTGACATTATGTGTTCAATTTGAGACTACTGGACTCTGTGGAGAGTTGGTAAAAGGGTACTATCCAGTTTGTGGAATGTTCCCCCTAGGACGCCCAACAGGCACTAACATCAAGTTAAATGCTGTCTGTTCATTTAAGCACTGAGGCATATTGAGTAAATATGTAATGACTGAAAGCCTGTTTCTTAGCAAAGTAAATTGCAACTAGAGGAGGCCCGTTGAATCAGTAGAATTTAAGGAAGAGTTGGCTCATCAAATCCTCACTGATTCAGTGGGCTTACCCTAGTTGTGATTTACTATGTTTAGCAACAGGATTTTGGCCAATGTATAATTTCTCATTAGCTATGCTCACTGGATGGACAGATCCTGAAGCTGAGGCTCCAACACTTTAGCCATCTCATGAGAAGAGAAGACTCCTTGGAAAAGACCCTAATGTTGGGAAAGGGTGAAGGCAAGAGGAGAAGGAGACGACAGAGGATGAGATGGCTGGACAGTGTCATCGAAGCTACCAACATGAATTTGACCCAACTCCGGGAGGCTGTGGAAGACAGAGGGCCTGGCATGCTCTGGTCCATGGGGTCACGAAGAGTCGGACATGACTAAACGACTAAACAACAACAACATGGCTGGAATTCCATTAAGCCCTTCTACTTCTGTCAGTAGAAAACAGAGAAGGGCGGTTTCTCTTTTTTCTTAGAGCTCTCTACCTGCCTTAAGCAACTTTTCTGGAATCTTGGCAGCCCTGTGAAACAGATCTTGGGAGGGCCCTGGGAGAGGTGGAAGCCTCACCATGTGAGAAGATTTCTGCTTGTATGAAACAAATTTATCCTTTTCCATTAGCCTAGTTGCATCTTTCTTCTTTTTCCTGAGTGGGGCTGTTAATTAGGTCACTCATTTATAGTGTTGTTAAGTTAGTAGTGACTTGGTAACATATAACAACAACTGTTTTTCACTATCTTTGGAACAGCACAATGGGATATTCATTTTCAATATAGTATAAATATGTGAGGGGGGGGGGAAGTCCTGCAGTGCTGACCCCTCATGCTCTTGCACCTCTTCCTGGATGTGGGGAATAGATATTTCCAGTGCCTTCCTCTATGTGTGGAATTTCTATATGTAGATATGGAGCATTCAAATATGTGTGCCCAAAATCAACCTCTACATTAATTAGGTGAGCAGACTGTGATAATGGAAGGGCAGTTCTACTGCATTTATATGGAAATTCAACAACTGCACAGAATAGTTCTTAATTCTCTTTACCGTTTACTTTATTATTAGAGTTAAAGATCAGCAAGGCTAGAACAATATAAAATACATACAATGCAATTTCATAAAACTAAGAAGAATTATACATTCTTCCATTAAAATCATAATGAATCAACCCCTTCTTTCAAGTTCATGACATCATAATCAGCTAAGCTGACTATATCTTTAAAATAAGTGAAACCTTGGCCAGTGTTATGTTATAAAAGCATTATATTGTCCACCTTAGATTGCAACACAAACATCTGGTCTCAAATAACTATTGCTGCAGTGCAGAATTTGGCCACTTGTCTTGTACTATAAGGGGTATTGTCAGAGAGTAGCAACTGTACATAATTCTGATCTCCAAGGAGATTTAGAGATAATAGGAAGCAGAAGCTTCATATGTAAATTCCGATCGCAAGTACAATATAAGAGAACATGCCCAACTGTTTTGACAACTGTTTTGATTTTGCCACTATTACAAGGGCAGATACAATCTGATGGAGGCAAACCTCGAAATTATCCCTCCAGAAGTTTAGAAGGTAATACATTAAACCTGGCTAGTGTAAAAGCCCTTGTGGGTTTCCTATAGTACTGGCTAAATACAAGGAGATGATTAAAGCAGATTTCCTAAGAGAGTTAGATTTCTCCAGCTGGCCAACATGTTCCTGTAATTCTATATCCCATACCCTTAACTTCACCGCCTTAACGTCGTGCGTAAGACCCATTGCTATAAGTGTACTGAGAGAAAAGCCAGATTTCGATATCTCTTCAGTTATATGCTTCTTCCACTCCAACTGAGAAGTACCTAGTAACATCAGTGGGGCCAAACCTTCCAATGAAAAAATAAGTTTAAGCCAGTACGTTGCCATAAGGACTTTGGCCTGTGCTTTAATGGATACTAACCCGACCTCTAAACGAAGAGCCACACTGGAAGTACAAGGTGGAACTCCCAGGACGGCTCTTGTTTGGTCTGAACAATCTCCAGAGGTCATTAAGTCAGCCTAGACAAACAATTGAGAGCCATAAAGCATTTGTGAAATAATCCTGGCCTTAAAAACTTTTATTGCTGAATATGTTTATCCCCATCAGTATGGAAAAATCAGGCTAGTGCTATGGTATTTTTCTGGGCACTCATTGCTGCATGGTTTACATGTGTAAGCCAGAATCCGGATGAGTGGAAGACTATGCCAAGATATTTATAGCATGATACTAGCTCTTTAGGGTGTCCATTTATGCTTTATTCACCTTCTATTAATCACCATAATCTTGGTATTGGAATAGTTGATTATTAGTTATTATTAGTCTTTATTGCAGTAGGAGAGAAGGTTCTCAGAAGTCTTCTAAAGCCTACACACAATGTTGACAATAAAATGGCATCATCAGCATAAAGTAGTAACGAAATTGGGTGAGAGGCAAGCTTAGGTTGATGAAAGTTGGGGTTACTTAAACTTAAGGCATTGATATAGAAATTAAACAAAGTGGTGGCTAGCATGCATCCTTGTCTTACTCCATTAATCACAGGGGCTTGGCAACTGAGTTGCATAGAACCCACAAGTGTGTATTTTCATGAAGTTGCCACATCAGCAGGAGAAGCCGTTTATTAATACTTGTGGTCTTGAATTTAGACCACAGGTTTTCTCTTGGTATGGGGTCAGGTAGTCTATAAAGGCTGCATATAAGGCACAGCCTTTATGGGAGGAGTATTTACATGCCAGGTGGTATAAAATAAGACCCTGATTTATGGTGGATCTTACCCGCCTAAATCCAGCTTGTTCCTCTGCAAGTATATTGTCCTCCAGCAGCTAGTCTTGTAATTTACCCAATAAATGCCTTGCATATAGCTTGCTAATGGTGTTTAATAGGCTTATTGGTCGATAGTTAAATGGGTCCCCTCTATTTCCTCATTTGTAAATTGGGACAATGATGGCTAGGCTCCAGTCCTCAGGAAAACATGCTGTTTCATCAATCCAAGGGAATAAAGTGGTTAATACTGGAGCCCACAAGTCAGAGTTGGACTTTATTAAGTCAGGTGGAATATAATCAGTTCCAGGAACTTTGCCTGGTTTGAGTTGCTCAATTAACATTAAGATTACCCTAGGAACAACTGGGGAAATAATAAATGATCAAAATCATTCTAAGAACTTAAAGTATTAGCTAAGCGGACCACATCAATGCTTGTTAATTCTGATTTTTGCAACAAGGATCACTAAATTGAATGTGGGGGTCATGGGGTTTTGCTTGCTTGTACAGAATCCAGAGTAATATGAATTCACTAATTGGGCAGTATATAAATTGAAGAAGTGAGTGAGTGAATGTGGCTCATTAGGTGAAGATGGACCACATGGTTTACATGCAGAAGGTTCAAGTTAAATATCCAGCCTCTTCAATTCAATCAATCAGATAGCAGGCATTGTGAATAATCTCTGTCTGATTGAATACAAGGAGGTGATATGTACTGAAGGGTATCCAGCCAGAGTCAGGCCACCATTAATAGCTGTGTTCAGTTTGGTAGATCACTAGTTGTTAAATCCTGACTAATTGTTTTCTCAAACATAGTATTCAAAGCTGTGAGTAAGCATAGTTGGTGCAAAGCTGAAACAAACATGATATTTAGAAGAATATTGGAACATTTTGGGTGGATTTTTCAAAGAATATTGGAAAAGTTGGTTGTTGGGGGTTTTTCGGGTTCTTTGGCCGTGTTCTGAAGGTTTTTCTTCCTGACGTTTCACCAGTCTCTGTGGCTGGCATCTTCAGAGGACTGGAGTAAGAACTCTGTCCATGGTCTGTTGCATCAGGGGATAGGGAGATCACCCTATCTCCTGAAAAAAAGAAAAAAGCTGTTCCCACGGCTATAAATACTCAACCATCCAACAAACAGCAACAGAGCATGGACAGAGTTCCAACTCCAGTCCTCTGAAGATGTTGGCCACAGAGACTGGTGAAACGTCAGGAAGAACAACCTTCAGAACATGGCCAAAGAACCTGAAAAACCCACAACAACCATCAGATCCCGGATGTGAAAGCCTTCGAGAATACAACACTGGAACAGTTGTTTCTAAAAATGACCAGTTAAATAACTTAGGGGAAAAATAGGTTACAGAACTTCAAAGGAATCTGCTATCATATTGCACTCTGTGTTTTGCTTTCTTTGTTCTCTACATTCCAAATATCATTTCAAGAGCATCATTTTTAACGAACTGTGATTTTGTTATATGTGGGGCATTTAGTTAGCTTTTAGGGCCTAACTATGCATTAAGCAGCAGACACATTGAGGAAGAGCATGTTGAACTGAGCCTAGAGGTCCTTGAGGACAAGCATTCCTCATTTCCATGATGAGATTGGGAAACATTTTGAGAATGCTTGTTCAAACTTCATTTCATGTTTCAGTACTGGATACTCAGATCTTGTGATGATGGTTCTGTTGTAAAACAGAAGAAATAATATTCAGAGTTGGGAGAGAGATTATCCTTGCACTTGAACTTCTAGGATGTGCAGTGAATTAGATGTTTACCTCCTATGTGACGTAGTGTCAAAAATAAAGATTCCAGAGTTCCTTCTAGAAAAAGGACAGAAGGAGCCAATAGGGAGTGCAGCTAGTAGCAGGAAGGAGGTTCAACTATCGTAGTAGTACTAGTAAGAAATACTGAAATATCAAAGTTATTGGGAGGCAGTGTTGCTGTGTTATGAGATATGTAAATCCTCTTGGAGTAAAGATCTTCACATTTCTAGGCTTAATATAGGAACTGTTGCCAGAACCCTTGAAGAATGATTGAAGGTTTTGTCAGTTGCATAAAATTCATATCCGTGCATGTCATTCTGTCTTGCCTGAATCAAGAATCCAAAAAGAGAAAGAGCTTCAACAAAGAAATCTAAAATAGTCTTGGATTAAGGGAGAGGGAATAGTTGGGAAGCTTAATCTTTTTTTTCCATTTTTATTTATCCTCTGAATAATTTCCACATGTATTCCTCATCTGAGACTTCAGATTCCTGCTTTCTTTGGCCAGGATAGGGAGACGTCTTGTTTGGGTGTTAGATACAGGGGTTTTTTTGTGTGTGTTTTATTTGTTTTTCCTAGGAGAACTATCCAGAGTAGAGTTCCAGCTTCTTTTTCTGATTTTAAATATATGTTTATCATTATACTGTCTGATCTACAACCTTACTTTAAGGTCTGGATTTAGTTAGCCCTCTCAGACCAATGCCTGGGTCTTCTAGTGTTAGTCCACTAATTTAATACTCATCATTCCAGTTTAATCACTATCTAGTCCTGAGGAAACACAGTCCAAGAGTTCAGGACCTACTTGGTTAGGGAAAAAACACAGGTTAGATAGATACGTATATGAACCAGATTCACAAGAAGTCCCTACAGCTTTCAGTTTCTACAGCCTTCACTTATAGAAGCAATTATTTAAGCATATACAGCTTTCCCAGATAAGACAGATCTCCCTAAAGCCATTATATCCCCACACCCTGCTTCACCTGTAGGTGATTGGATAACAATGTTGAATGGGGTAGGGAAAAGCAGACAGCCTTGAATATTGAGCAGAGACAACCTTTATCCACAGAAGATATATCTTTAGTCCAACTTTCCTTTTATTTAAGCTTCTTATTTGTAGTAATTCTTAATATGCTTACAACAGAAACCCTGATTCCATTCAGGTTTAGCTGGAATTGAATTTTAAAAATATAAAACATTTGAACTATATATTCCCACTTAGAAATGTGCCATATGCTACATGGGGTCAGCATTTTACATATAAACACTGAAATTTTCTCACAGAGATCTAGTTATCCATCATATTTAATTAAGCAGTTTAGTTTCCTAAAGTCACAGAACTAGAGTGGAATGGATGAGCCTCATCATGAGAAAACTACTTCCATGATCATGGTGTCTCTCCTTTTTCTGAAGTTTGTATTTTCCCAAACCCTTAAGCAATTCCAGATTCTGGGGGAAGAAACAGTTTGAAAGAAGAATGAGCAGATGGTCCTATCTCATACATAGAATATAGATCCTATATATCACATTAACTTATCCTGAAGTTTGTTTTCATCAAATCAGCCTTTATTCCTCTATTCTGGTTCTTAGGAGAAACAGTGTTGTCATAATATGGAATGCCTCTTGCTTTGGGATATTTGTACGAATTCTCAGAATCTTATGTTCTCTTAACCCTCAGCATGCACCTCTAAGAGGTGGAACAAACAGACAGAGCATCACTGAGCTCTGAGGAGATACCTCCATACACAGGTCATTGTAGCAGGCAAAGGAAGGATCATACCCATAATACTATAAGCATCTTGGTGAAAGGGAAAATGTAACAGCTAAAGGATAACATTAATTTTGTTTTCTTTTTTAAAAGCCCCAACAGCAACAAAAGTACATGCCATTCAGTAAAGAAACACAAATCCACAATAGTATTCTTTATTGTTGTTAAAGTATTTATGACTTTTATGTAGCATATTGGCTTATATCCATGTGTACGTACTTAAATAGCCTTTTTGTAAAACATGACGTTTTCAGATGACTTTGGCAGTGATTGATAAAAGGCCAAGTTCTTAATGACCTCTTGATGCCACTAATCAATATTGTGTCCTATCCTTGTTGTCACGTTTTAAGTTCAAATGTGTTTTGTGAGTCCTATAGTGTAGGTACTTTATGTTTAGTGATGTGCAAATGTGTTTAGCGAGTACGGCAGGTTTTATTTGAACAAACAACTATTGAATTGCCTCTTGTCAAGTCAGTTGTCTTTAATGCGGAGATTTTATCTGATGAAATTGAGCAGAAAAAAATTACACAATTCCAAAGAAAAAAAAGTTAGCATCCAGTGCTACTGTGTGTCCCACAGGTTCTTCTACCACTTTGACCCAAACTGCCTCCACTGGTGAGTTAAAGGATGATATTGCGACTACCGCTGGTGATATTACTGTTGCTAGCACATCTGCTGATGTTACTGTCACCAGCCATAGCGTTTCCGAAGAGCAGCAAGTGCAAGCTGTGAATCTCAGAAAATCAGATCTGGAACTCATCACTTCCAAGGAAGCCCTCTCCCTTCAATCAGCAGATACCCAAAGTACAAGAAGACGGCCAAGAAATGCTGAGCAGATAGAAAGAACTAACGAGCTTGCAGTTGTTACTCATAGAGGTATTGGACATTATTTTACTTGTGCCCATTTAGTCTGCAGTCATAGATGTGTCACCTACACTATTTTTTTTCCTGATTCCATCGTTAAGAGGGTAGGAAATATCTCAGTTGTTTTTTTTTTAAAGGTAAAAGACAAGATCATTAGTCAAGATCTGGCAGATGGAGAAACTAAACTATTAGAAAAAGTTGGATACTTGTCAAAAAATCACTCTTGTAAGGTATAGGACTCAGTAAAGTATAGCATCTTCCTGCACACTTAAACAAAGTGCAGTGTCTTTGAAATTAATAAAGAATGCACCCCTATTTAAGTGCCATGTTCTGTAGTACAGTTCCCACATTGGGTCCAGCTGAAACTGTCTCTACACATGTGCCATTAGTATAATTGCCCATTTCATTTGTATCAGATTGTTATATGGATCCCACTCCTGCATGGTTTGCCTTTAAGCCAACACCACACATTTTTGCAAAATAGTGGAGACATAATTTTAGCGTGTCCAGGTATGAGTGAATCAGAAAGCCCTAGCTCATTTGATAGGTAACTCCTCGCTACAATGGGCTCCATACTGCCATATTTTGACAGTATTAGATGGACTCACTGTGATCGAAACAAAAAAACAAAAACAAAATTACTTATCAGACCCACTTTAAATTGTAAAACTGAAATTCAGAAAAATCTACAAAATTAAATTACTGAAACTTGATAAGACCATATATTGCAAAATGTGTAATTCATTTCTGTGGTGGCATTTTAAAATAGTATTTCGTCCTATTACATAAGACAATTTTAGCATCCATTGTAGCTCATTAGGGCAACAGTGACCTCAAGAAGGAAGAACAGCCAACTAATAAGTACACTTATCAGTAACTTTTCAAACTGATACCCTTCCTTATTCTTATTTATCCATATTTATTCTTATTTATATTATGGGAACCATTATGGGAACCATCATGTTTAACATGTTATGGAATTCTCCTTTAGTCTAAATTTAAACTGTGTTCTCTAAAATGTAAGTAAACCAATGGAATGATGAAAAACATAGGTCTCCTCCATTTAAAATTGTTTCATTATTTAATTTTTAACATCTTAAAGTACCATATTTGTATTAGTATTAATATTATTCTGTTTGTAGTTAGTGACATTTAGCTATAAGCAAAAACAAAACAAAAAATAGAAAAAAGACAAAAACTGTGTGGAACCTTAAAAACTAAGTTGTTATATTTTAATTTGAGCTTTTACAGACAATTTCTTCAGACATTAATATAGAATTTATTTCTTCTGAATTTATTTCTTAATAATTTGTGGCTTACTTATTGTAGATATTTTCAATATTACCTTTCAGAATAAATTCTCACAGAGGTTTATAACTAAGTCACAAAATACTAAGAATTAAAATAATTAAGACAATACCTAGGAAGAGTGTTCTAAGAAATCGAAGATTAAAAAACAAACAAACAGACAGGCAGAATGAAAGATTGTTGACTATGTTTGTGGAAGGAAGAATCTCTTTGTGTGGCCCTAAAATTATATCATTGCAGGTGCTTACAGAAAGCATTCTCTGTCCGGGTACTGCCACTGAGAGGGTCTTTTCAATAAGCTAATCCATATTTTGTTGCAAGAAGAGTAAATTAAAAAACAGCTATAGTAAATGGTGTTGAGTCATAAGAGATTAATTGTAGACTCATGTTTCAACACTAAACTGAGTTCCTTTCATATTGAGTCATAGCAAGAAAAGATGCCCCTGCAATGCACATTTTTTAAACCATTGGGTAACTATTGTTTTTTTTTAATGGGTTTTAGTTTATTCCATGTCTTTCTAGAAATTGGACTCAGATGGCATTGTATTTGTAACTTGTCCATTATATTCTGTGCAATTCTTATATTTCTGCTGGCTTACTGTGTTAAGTTCTAGCCACTACATTTTGAGAGGTATCTGATATGTTACTTTTATTACGTCTGTAATCCTAATTATGCTTGTCACGAAGCAGAGGAGAGACTTCTGAGGAGCAACATATAGGATTGCATTGTTGAGCAACCAGAAATACATTGAAAGTGGAAAGAGAGATTGAAAAGTCTAGAGAAATCATGTGTAGGATTGTGTTTTTAATGCATTTGACAGTAGATTGAGAATGTGAGAGAGGGATAAAAAGAAGTGAGAAAAGTCTATATATTCTTATTCTAAAATATTAGACCACACATTTTTAGAAAGCTGGCTACTGGACTTTTAGTGATTTTTTAGGGTTGGGTTTAATGCCCAAAACTATATTTCTGTGTTCTGCAGTAACATATACCTATGCAGAGACAGTTTTCCCTCTACATGTTTGACTTAGTGTTAATTATTCTACTACACTGGCTCTGCTAAATTCCATGTGTTCCATGTTCAATTATCTTATTTTCTCAACAGATTTTCTGCACCTCATTGGATTCATGCCAGTGATAGTTGCAGTATTCTTTCTGTGTCAGCATACTGGAGATCCTGTTCTAAGGGTGTTCAGTTATGTTCCATGAAATCCCAGTTGTCTTCCAAACAATGCCACATAGTTTTTTTATTATTCTTCATATGAACTGTCTTTTTTTTTTTAAACATTATCATCTATTGCTGTTGGGAGCTATAGATATTCTTACAAATAGTGCCAAACCAGAAGACACTGTTTTTCATGAGCAGGTACAGTATTTCCCCCTTTCTTTTAATATGGGTTGGAGGTCTATGCCCTCACCTGAAATAATTAATTTATTAGTTAATTAAAACCATATCATGGAATGCATTCATGGTGTTTAGACTGTCACAGTAATATATAAATACTGTGAATGTTTAGATTTTTGTTTTCAGCCGGTCATTCTTGAAGAATGCCAGATGTTGTAAATGTCAGTTATTCTATTGTAACATTAGAGACTCTCTAATGAAGTGAGAGGGACTGTTGATGACAGGAATTTTTGGAGATCATGTATTCATAGAGTGGCCATAAGTCAGAAATGAGTTGATGGCGCATGACAACAACAACGTTAGAAAACCTAATCTGATTTTCTTCCTGACTTGGGTTCATGATTCAGTCTGTTGCACCACACTGGTACCCAATACATGAATTCTGTTAACTACTGATTCCTGGAAAAACCCAGAGGATTTCTAAACAATATTAAAGATATGAGATTGATACACAGGTAAATGTCCTAAAATAAAAGTGTATTATATGAGACTTTGGCTTAAGTGTTTCTCTGTGTATAAGATGATAATTTTTCCTAAAATCATTACACTAAAAATTGTGGGGCATCTTGTACATGGAAGTAAGCTGAGGAGAGAACAAAACTGCCCGTACCTTGCCTCTGTAAACAGGCCTCTTTCAGTCATGAGGCTTAGCTTCCTACAGTCAGGAGACTTAGCTTCCTCCAGTCACGAGCCTTATGGAACTGATGTCAGCTGATGCTGAACAAACCAATTGGAACACACCTCGTTGGAGGTGGAGTCTGTAGGCTCAGGTGCAACAGGGATTCATAATGTCCAAGTGTTCTGAGCCCAGAGCCCGAATACTCAAAGCTAAGTTAAGATTTCTTAATTTTGGGTTAAAAAACTGTGGTGGGTGGGTGTCTTATACATTGGGGTATCTTATACACAAAAAAATACGGTAATACTCAGCTTTAATTCCCACAACTCAGAGGTAGTTATAGTCCTGAAAGCAAACAGTGAGAAAACATACATGCCTCAAGGAAAAAGTCAACAGAAATGTTTTAAGTTTAGGAAGACATTCTCCCTAATGGGCAGAATTCTTGATATGTACATGCCAGAGAGACAAAGTAGGATTAAATGGAAAAATTGTCTGATATGATAGTCTTTTCTTAGACAAAGATAACAAGCAAAATTCACTTTGGGGTCTTTCTTCCTCCTTCTCCTCCTCTTCTACCTTTTGTGGCACCACTTGAAAATTACTTTAATAAAATCATCAAAATGATAGCTGTATTAATGTGTTTTAGCACATGTAATAAAACAATGTCATAACAAAACAAGGAAAAAACCAGCATATTTGGTACCTTTAAATAATGATGTACTCCTTGTATCTAAAGGAAATGGACTGTAATCCACATAAATTCATACTGTAGTAAATTTGTCAGCTTTAAAGTGGCACAATATTTTATTTTTGTTTTGTTGTTCTTGTTTTTATGGTTCATTTTGAGAGGAATGACTGTAAAGGCACACTGAAGGCACCCCAGAATGAGCAGCTCAATGATGATGCTTATCATTTGAGAAGCATCTTGCAGCATCCTATTACCTGAGAATCATCTTACTACAAGTAAAAATTGGGACTACAACTCACATATGTCACCACCCCTATTCTAATAGCCATATGCCTGGGGGAATTCTGGGATTTAGAGTCTACTTCCAAACACTGTTTCAGTGTGTCATTGCACTCATTTTTTGAAGAACTTTTCAAGCTCTGGCTTTTAATCCTTTTATGCTGATTCTGTTCACTGATTAATTTTTTGTTTGCAAGTTCAATATGCTGTCTTTCTTTTAATTTTTAAAAAATAATTTCTTATCATAAAAATAAGATCTCAGTGTTGTCTGCTTTTGATGGGAGCCTCAGTTTTTCCTCAGGAGCCCTAAGTACGTACTTATTGGTCTGTGCTTCTGTGTGTATGGACTTGGGTGTTATTACTCACCTCCAAATACTGCCTTATTTTGCTCTTTATTTTAGGTAGTTAAGAAATCTGATACAGCAGCCAAAATCTTTAGTGTAGTAAATTACACTAGAGTAGGCCAATTGAATCAGAGTTTTGGCAACTCAGCTCCTCCTCTGTAAGTTCCGTTGATTACTTTGCAGTTAAGGTATTGAGTCCATTGGCTTACTTAAGTCCAGTTTACTATGTTAAGCAACAGGATTTGTCCAACAGATCCTATGGCTGAAGAAAAGGTGGAACTGAATATACATATGCTTTGGTGTCCTTGTTTTACTGACATCATCTTTCTTCTTCTTTATTTTTAATGATCTTAACTGCCCTTAGCTCTTAGGAGAAAGCATGGGTATAAATGAAATAACTAACACAAAGAATAATTTAATTCATGTATCATGGCTTCAATGGCAATGATGTCATGAGTAGTCTACAAAGTTAAAGGAGAATATTGTCTAATGGTCCCCAGACCATCATCATGTCCCATTTTTGATGTTTCAAAATCCTCACATTTCCTGACCTCTCCTTTTGCCATTGCTCAGTCCCTTTTAACAAAAATATCAATTCATAATATAAAATTAAAAATAAAAGCAAATATTGAAGAAAATTTTAGACTTGAAATAAGCATAAATAATTCTAGAGAAGTCCCTTTAAAAAGATAAATCTATTCCTGTAATCAATTTCAGTGGATTTTTAGAAATAACAATCTCTCTTCATATTCTCCCAGGAGGCAGGGATCTCTGTTTCATAACCAGTGCGCTAAATAAAATAAGTAAATTTAACTGCATTTACAATAATTGTAGTATTTACAGTATCACAGAAATGGGAGGTACCTACTGATATTCACAGATGATTAACACAAGATAGTTTCAGCTCTGCCCTCATGGTAACTTCTTGTTCCTTCTAGTGTGCACCAAGGTGGAAATTCATACATACTTGGAGGAAAAATGGCATATGAATCAGCTTAGTTTTTCTCTGATTGAAGTTAAGAATTGCAAACTTTATGACTGATGGGATTCTCTTTGGTATGGCTGTTGAGTTGAGTTGAGTTTATTGTACGGTCATAGACCCAAAAATACAAGAATAAAAACATTACATAAAATATACAAAATAAGTTATATATTAGAAGATAAGAGGAATATAAAACTTGAATTATGCACCTGTCTTAACACAACACTTTACGGATTATTAATTGATCCTCTCTGGACAGCAGAAACTTAAGATAGTCTGCGGGAGGTATACTAATGCATTTACACATTATTGGGTAGAGGTAACGAGTACGTTCAAACTTATATAAACTACGTTCTAGAATGGTTTGTGCCAGGGACTCAACTGTTTCTTCCCCACAGGGGCATATCCTTTCTCCATAAGGAATGTTATTAAAGCGCCCTTTTAACAAGGCTGAGGGAAAGCAATTGAACCTAGCCCTTGAGAAGGCAAAATGATACCTTGGTACATTGATTTGATATAGATAGTTTGGTAACTTGGGAAAGTTAAAATTTATACTTTGGTATGGCTGATTTCACATTTCTCATTCAGAGAAATAATTGCATTTCATATATATCCATAATTTTAAATTGTGTAACACTCTGATATTAAAGGAAGTAAGTGTTCACAGAGACCTACGTAATTCTAAGAATGATTCCTTCTTCAGTATAATAAGTACTACTACTATAGTATTAGTACTACAGTGGTGCCCCGCATAGCGAGGTTAATCCGTTCTGGATTAACCTTCGCTATGTGAAATCTTCGCTAAGAGGGAAGTAAAAAGCCATTGGAACGCATTAAACGTCATTTAATGCGTTCCAAATCGGCCCTAAACTTCCCACTTAGAGAAGTTTCCTGGCCCCGGGCAGCCATTTTCACGCCCTCGGCAAACGAGGGGAGGGCGCAAAAACGCCGCGCGGGGCCATTTTGGGTCATCCGTGGCCATTTTGAATTGCGGCTTCAAAACGGACCCGAAATGGCCCCGTGCCGCGTTTTCGCGCCCTCCCCTCGCTTGCCGAGGGCGCGAAAACACCGCGTGGGGCCATTTCGGGTCATCTGGCGCCCATTTTGGAGCCGCTGAACGCGGCTCCAAAATGGCCGCCGGACTCCCCAATGGTCACAATGCGAGTGCGGCGATTGGGTGCTCCATATAGCGATCCCGAAAAAGGGGATCGCTATACGGATTCGTCGTTATACGGTGCACTCGCTAAGCGAGGCACCACTGTATAGTAGTTTCTAGATTCCATTTTGTGGATTGTTTACATGTAGACAAAATTCCATTTTAAGAATTGGTGGTTTACACATTCGTCATTTTTATATTCTCTACAAGCCACCAATGTAACCATTTGAAAGAACACTTCCTTTCAAATAAACTGATTCTCCATAATAAATATTTTAGTCATTATTGAGTCAATCATGACTTCTCTAGATGTTTAATATATATGTGCGTTGTCTCATCGTGGTATTATGTGAGTCAGCTGAAACATCAAAATAAATCTCACTATACAAACAACTCCTAAAATGTGTTTGCGTGGTGGGGGAGGGGGAGACTGAAGCAGAACTGTTGTAGAAATACTACATATCCAAGACTTGTGGTTTATAATACCTGATGAACTTCCAGCAGCTTGTTTTTTTGGAGGGAGTTGGGGAGGCAGTGAGAGAGAGTGTGGCTTACCAAGGGGCGGGGGGACTCTGGATCATCAGAAGTTCTCCATCCTTCATTTAAACATTTTCTGTTTGGGACTGAGATTAAATTTGTTACATAGTTTCAAAAATATCCCACGTATGGGGTGGTGTGACTAAGGAGGATGTAGTTCTGGAACTAAATGAGATGATGATAAAATGTACCTCCATTGTGGGGCGGAGAGGCCAAAATGGACAAAGTCCTTAAGTATCAAAGATACTTAACTTCAAAGAAATAAAATCTGAAATGTCTTCAAAACTCATGCTTCTTTGGGATATGGATTGAGTTTCATTAGGACCCCAGAATGCAGCACAATTCCTGTTTATATCCCTGTGCAATAGTTTAACTGGAACAGTTACAAAGATGTTTTATGACAGGCTAATCACAAAAGAGTATTTGGGATACATAGTGGGTTATAGTAGCTCATGCATCTCCTTTTACAAGTGCAGAATTACATTTTTTTTTCCAAAAGCAAGAGTATGAGATACCTCAATTAGACTACCCACCCTTGCCTTTGGACTGTATAAAGGGACTACACATCTTTTTTTATTTTTTTGTTGGACACTGGGAGATCTTCTCTAAAGTATTCCTTAATATTTATTTTATTTATCTATTTAAAACATTTCTACCCACCTTTCTCCTTAAGAGGGACCCAAAGCAGCTTATATCATTCAAAGACAATATTTAAAGCTAAAAGCAGTAAGCATACAAATACTGAAAAGAATCAAACAAGCACCATAGTAAGCAGAAACAACACCAAAAACACATTCAAACCAGTAAGGCACAATAATTTATCTAAGAAACTCCACTCAGGCAACCAGTAATTATGCCAAAGCCTGCGTTAAGAGAAAGGTCTTTGCCTGCTTGCGGAAGGACAGCAAAGATGGGGCCAGACTGGCCTGCAGTGGAAGGGAGATCCAGAATCTGGGAGCAGCAACAGAGAAGGCCCTCTCCTGTGTTCCCACCAAATGCATCTCTGAAGGTGGTGGGACCCAAAGAAAGGTGTCTCATGATGATCTTAACACCTGGGCAGATTCATAATGGGAATCATGGTCCTTGAGACAACTTGAACCCAAGCTGTTTAGGGCTTTATAGGTTAGAACCAGCACTTTAAAACAGATCAGCAGCCAGTGGAGCTGCTGTAACAGGGGAGTTACAGGATCTCTGTGACCAGTTAATCATCTGTCTACCACATTTTGGATCTGCTGAAATTTCTGAGGACATTCCAGAGGTAGCTCCACATAGAGCGCATTATAGTAATCCAGCTGAGATGTTACTAGTGTAACTCAATCCAACACAGGTTGCATTCCTATTCTTTGATCTGTCATTTGATTGACGAGAAGCACTCATAACTGTTTAAATGTAAATTCAAAGAAAAAATTTGCACTTTTATTTAAAATATAAAATTGTTCTACAAATTCCTAGAACATAAGGAGAGTTGTACCAAAGCTGCTTTACAAGTCTCAGAAGAGAAAATTTCTTCCATCTTCATATGCTTCTCAACGTCCTAAGAACCAATAAAAGTTCTACCAAAGAAACATGTTCATGCAATAAAATTTGAGAGAGTTATGTTAAATGTAGAACCTCCTAATAAATGCACAGAGAACTTTCCCCAATGCATGGTTGCTATTCCTCATCTGTTTCTGGTATCTGAGGATGGTTGAAACATCTGTCTAATTTAATTCAGTTACATCTTCCACACAAACAGAATAATCAATTACAATGGCACTTGTTTTAAAAGGACAGCAAGGCTTTGTTTTTATTAATTTATTTTGCAATTTGAGAAGGAGTTATTTATGCAAATTGGGGGCTCGTTTTTAGCTTATAAAATATTTTTAGATATAAGAGCACATTTTTAAAAATATGTTTTCAGAAGTGTGTTTTGCTCCTTATATAGCCAAACAGACACCACCTACATACAAGAGAGAAGCATTACCAATAGTAGACAAAACCTCACAGCTTTTCACAGTTTTTTAAAAACCATTTGCACAACTGCTCGAATAACCGTTTATTGGAGAATTACTTTAATTCTCTGTTTGTAAGAACAGTATACTGTAACTCTTATTAATTAGATGGATTCACATTGATATTGTTCTCAAGTATGATTGTGATTGTACCTTTTCATACTGTCACTACCACCATCATCATTGTTATCGCTAATGTTTAGCAAAACAAAGCGGTAAGTTGTTTTAAGTCAGAATTGCGAAAATTTATCAATTTTTGAGCAGCTGCTATGTGGAGTATATAGTTCAACAATTTTTGTACTCTTTGTACTGAGCTGTATCAAAATAACGATGCAAATATTTACTATGTCAATAGATTTTCCTTTGAAAAAAGCAATGAATGGGCCGTATTTGTAATATAGCATTTAGCCGACAGTGCCTAGATTTAGTGATTTTTTAAAAAAAACATTTTTACTCTATATTTCTCCTCTTTATAGATCACTTTGTTCTGTAGGTTTGCCAACAAATTGTTTTCTTGCCATCCCAAAGCACCCCATTAGTGTTTCTTAAACACATGCCATTTGCCTTATCATCAAGTTTTGTTAATTGGCAACTCTGTTTTATGTGCAATTTTAGAGTGAGACATTGTTCTTAATTTTTTTTTTCTGCCAACACTTTGTTCTCATTAAACTGAAGGAAAGTGGAATATTGGAATATAGCTATGTAGAAAAAATGGGGGTTTCATATAATTTAATCTGCTGAGACAAAGTAAATGTTTATTTATAGTAACATTTCAATTTATGAATGGTTTGCATTAGTTCATTGTCCTAGATGAGGGTTCAGTCAGATCTCTGATGGGCATTCATCTGCACATTCTCTGCTTATTTTTAGATCTCTGATGGGCATTCACCCACTCATGCTATACTTATTTTTAGATCTCTCTTCATATTGAAGTTTAATTCAGTGAAATCCAATCTGTTTTGATTCTCCATTGAAAATGTCTTCAAATGCCCCCATTTAAATAAATACTTGAATGCATATTTTAAAGGTTCTCTCTCTGTCTCTCTCTCTCTGCCTCTTTCTTGAAATATACACTTCTATTTTATTCCAAATAAAACCAAAAAACTACCTAATATGAAAGTAGCTATACATTCATACAAGTATCCTATTTAATTTCCCATTCCAACAACTTTAATGTTTTTCTTCCTTTTTAATCATGTGTGATGTTGGGTACATACATGAAGTTATCATCTTTAAAGATTACTTACTTGAGATTACAATAAAAGAACCATACGAAGCTAGGTTGCTTTGCTTGGACATGCTTTATTTAAAAAAATCATTGTGAAAATTATTTGGTTTATGGATCCATCGTTGGAGAAAATGTTTGAAAGTGCTAATGTTATAGTGTAAAACTAAATTGCTTTGCCATTTTTAAAATTATGGCAAGACCAATTGTGGTCACTTATCTGTGACAAACTGGTTCCCAAAACAGTTCATCTCCAGTTTCTTATTTACGGTCAGATATATTGGTAACTCACTTGGAACAAGTTTTTCCTGGAACATGTTACTTTTCAGGGTAATAACAGTATTACAACTTTGCACCAGTGCAAAGTTATACAACAGGATTTTGCCCATTGGTTAAATAGGAAAAAGTCAAGAACAGCACAACTTCAACCCATATTCAGATATATACAGTGGAATCATAGAATCATGAGGATGGAAGGGGCTTATAAGGCCGTTGAGTCCAAACCCCTTCACAGTGCAAGAATATAAATCAAAGGATATCTACCAGGTGGTTGTCTAAGTTTCTCTTGAATATCTCTAGTGTTGAAGCACTCACCACCTCTTGAGGTAATTGGTTTCATTCCCGTACTACTCTAACAGGAAGTTTTTCCTCATAGTCAATTGAAATCTGGCTTCCTGTAACTTGAGCCCAATGTTGCATGCCCTGCACCTGGGGATGATTGATAACAGATCCTGCCCTTCTTCTGTATAACAGCCTTTCAAGTATTTGAAAAGTGCTATCATATCGCCTTCAGTCTTCTTTTCTCAAGGCTAAACATGACCAGTTCTTTCAGTTGTTCCTCATAAGGCTTGGTTTCCAGCTCCTTGATCATCCTTGTTGTCCTCCACTGGACTTCTTCCAGTTTGTCAACATCCTTCTTAAAGTGCAGTGTCCATAACTGCACACAGTACTCGATGTGTAACCAGTGATGAATCGAGGGGAACTAGCACCTCACGAGATCTGGAGTCTATACTTCTGTAAATGCAGCCTAAAATAGCATTTGCCTTTTGTGTAGCCACATCACACTAATGGCTTATACTCAGCTTGTGATCTATGACGACTCCAAGGTCCTTCTCACTCATAATATTGCTGAGCCAGGTATCTTTCACCTTTTCCAAAGTGAAGTATTTTGCACTTATACCTGTTGAATTTCATTCTGTTGTTTTCAGCCCAGTGCTCAAGCCTATCTAGATCATTTTGAATTTTGTTTCTCTCTTCCAGTGTGCTAGCTTTTCCACCCAATTTTGTATAATCAGAAAATTTGATTAGTATTCCATGCATTATCCAGTCCAGGTCCTTAATGAAAATATTGAATAGCACTGGACCCATGTCTGAGCCCTGTGGTACCTCACTTGTTACCTTCTCCCAGTTTGAGAAGTAGCCATTAATCATCACCCTCTGAGTACGATTCTATAGCCAACTGTGTATCCACCTGATAGTTGTTATATCCAGCCCACACCTAATTAATTTGCTAATCAGAATATCTTGAGACATCTTGTCAAAAGCTGTGCTGAAGTAAAGATATACTCATACTTTATTGCTACAGCATCAAGCCATACATAACAAAATTAAATGCAGAGCTTCAAGTACTGACATAAAGATATACAATGTCTACAGCGTTCCCTCTGTCTATTAGGGAAGTTACCCAATTAAAAAATGAGATCAGATTGGGTAACTTCCCTGGTAGTTAACCCAGACATGGGTTAAGAACCATCACAAGAAACATCTCGTGCCATCAGATATTTTCATTCAGGCATTTCCACATGAGTGTCCACTCAACATACTCTAATCTGGGAAGGTGGAGAGGGAGGTGATTTTTGCCAATTTCACTCCCTCTCCAGCCTCCAGCACCACTTCTAAGTTATTCTGGTTGGAGTCTCAAACCTCCAGAGAATATGAGGTCATAAAAAACTGCAGAGGAAGAGTAGAAAAGCTTCACATTACATCCTTTTCCATTCTATCCACTGAATGGGTTTGCTAGATTTTGACCCATTTGTGGACAGAAGGAGGCCATCCATATCTGGAGACAAATGCTGAGTTCAAGCCACTATAGTCTATAATTAGTGGATAAAATATTATTATGTTGGGTTTTTTAAATATTATCCAGCATTAGAACACGATTAATGTCCAATGTCTTTATCTGGTCTGAAAATTGTATTAACCATTCTAAACTGGAATTCCTCAAATGGTTCTGTCTGCTGAAGTGTGGGATCAACATTGTACTTAGTCTTAATTTTATTTTTTAAATACAACCAAAACTAAAGAAAATTCTTCTTTATCTCAAAAGGCTATAAAATAAAGTGAAACATGCAATATGGTTTTAGAAATATTGTGGACATCATATCACTTTTCATTCTCTTCCTCTGCTTCAGATTGAAGCTTTATCATATAATATGCAGTATTCTACAGTTGTGAAATGGCTGATAGGCGAAGTACAACTTATTTAATTTGATATTTTACTTTTATATTTGGAACATATTACGGTAAGCAGATTTGTGTGACTGAAACGTTGACTATGATCTGCCCCAGGAGCAGAAAGCAGTGGCCCTCCAGATAATGTTGAAGTATAGCTTCCATAATCCTTGTCCATGCTAGCTGGGGGCTGTCTGAAATTGAAATTGAAGTCAACCACTTGTAGTATATTAAATGTCAAGAATGTCATATATTTGAGATGTTCAGCCAGATTCTTCATATTAACCAAGTTGGTCATTAAATCCCACTATATTTATTGGTTTTTGCCTAGAACAAGATTGCAGTCTTTATACATACAACTCTCCGATTACATGAAATTTTAAATGGTTCAGCTCTGGAAGAATCATGTCCGTTTGTTTTTTTTTTAAAGAAGAAACATTAATTAGTCCATCTACTTCAGATTCTGTTTCCCGTTTTTGCACAAGTGTAGCCTAAACCACACCATCCACACATAATGGCAAAGTATCATTAAAGGCAGGGTAGTTCAACAGTCTACAGGCATACAACAGATCTTGCAGGACAGATGTAGGACTGGGATTCTGTGACAGGTTTTTTTTAGAAGCCTATGGCCATAGAATGTTTCGTGCCTTCTCTCCCCACCACCCCAAGTATACTGTGTACTGTGTGTCTGTGTGGACTGGAGTGCACACAGACACACAGACAAACAGAAAGAACAGATTGTCAGTAGAGAGAGAAAAAATTGCATAGACCAAGTCATGGGATTGTGTACATCAGTGGTTCCCAAGATGTGATAACCCAGATGTTCTTGAAATGAATCTCCCAGAAGTCTTCACCACCAGCCGTAGTGGCCAGGGTTTCAAGAAGTTGCAGTCCAAGAACATACGGGTTACTCAAATTTGGGAACCACTGGTCTCCATAGACAATTTCTGGTTCTGTTTGAGTAAAAAATACAATTAGTGACTAGCTTTGAAGGAGAATTTTGGCTTAGTTCTGGTTTTGTTTGTTTTATTCAGGACATAGTAGTTGAACCCCCCACCCACCCAGCAGCTGGAAGGAGATTTAACTTTTCCCTGATAAGCTCACTCTAAAACATACCCTCATACACTTACTGAAAATTAAAACAAGCAAGCAAGTCTGTATTCAAACTGATTTCTATGCATTTAAAGTATGATCTAGATTGATCCCGGGATCAAAGTGAGGGCTTATAGAAATCTGTGAATAAATAAAAGTTGTAATATGGCTGTGGTGGGTCATAAATGTATCCATTACCACAAGGGGATATTCAGCAACCACAAAAGACCACAATAAATATACAAAAGTGAAATAGATAGGATGTTTCTTACATCTTATAGAATGATGAATGACATTTGGTAGAGGAGCACATGAAGGAGATGAAGTCCAGTGACTGGAAACTTGAACAGAAGGATTGAGCATTATAACATTTAATTTGGGGGGTTCTACATATTTCTCCTGTTTGCTTCTGTTATGCTTATCTTCTCATTCCTCCCCTGTAACTTGACTGTATTTTCTTGATTGTATATTCTTTGCTTCACAACTGTATCAATGCAGCTGTAAAATTATAAATTCATAAATAGTAATAATTATGTTAATGATTTAAAAAAATCAGAGTTTAGTAGAACATCTATCTTTTGACAAAATATACAATAAACACAGATGCTTCAAGTTGTCCAAAATAGAGCAGCTGAATATACACTTTTAAACAAATGCATAAAATTCATCCAAATGAAAACAATGTGAAGGAAACTTTTTTACTGTTGGTATATACTGGTTTATTATAGTTAATAACACATAACAAATATATGCATAAAGTCTGCTTTAATGAATGATGCAATATACTATGAATTAGTATTAAAATTGAGCTTGTACCATGAAAATGACAAGACTCCATTGATGCTTTAGAATTCCCATAGATGTGTATGAGAAAATAATGTGCATTGAACCCTGGCCTAAATACAATTGATGCTCCCAGCTAGAGTAGAACAATTGAAGTAAATCTGTGCTGAAATCCAGTACAGCAAGTTATGCTGCACAAGGCTGAAGATGTAATCAGCCACCGTGGTGTCTTGGAAACTAAAAAGTTTGATTCTCCCTGTGTCTGAAGGCTGTGAAGCTCCTGTGGACATCCTTTGGTTGTGGGGAAGCTGTTTGGGGCACTGGGATAAGGTGTAAGTCTTTAATTTCTGAAAATCACCACTGGTGATGAAATCATCCCAATAACAAAGATGTTCAGAAATTAGAGACTTGCCTCCATTCTGCTGTGCCCAGTGGCTTTTCCATGACAAAAGCAATTCCAGGGGACCCTGGAGACACTGAGGGAAGGGTCAGAAATTTTAAATGTGCAAAAAACCACAGTGTCTGATGATGTTACAAGCCTTACTAAGCCTATGTTGCACTATTAATGAACGGAAATGCTTGTTGCTCTGATAGAATGTGCTTGCTCTACTTGGAATCAACAGCCTCTGTTGGTAGGGCATCCAAAAACTGCTTCAGAGGGTTCAGAAATCATTTACTGAAGGGTGTTTTTTTTGGGGGGGGGCAACTGGGATATTCTGAGAGCTTTGGGAAGCCGAGATAAAGTCCTCCTGCCCTGCTGATGCAGCATTGACGTGACATTGAATTTGGGTGAGTGGGGCTGAACTTACACATGTTGGCCTATTTGAAAAATAATTGGAAACAACCTTCAGTTTTGCTCTCTTTCTTCTTATTGAGAAGTTTTCTAAACTTTTATGAGATGTTTGAAATGGTTCTGTAGATTTAGTGCATAGATCAGAATAGATTCACATTGTCGGCATTTCCATACAATGTGATATCCCCATATGTGTGTAGTTGTTGTTATGCTCACATTATTTTGAGACAATTTTAGGTAAGTTTTAATCAGAATTAAACAATGGGGTAGACCCAGAATTAGTCATACTTTAGACAGACCCATTGTTGTTAAATACCCTCAAGCTGTTTCACTGTGACACTTATATCTCAAGATATATGAGATGTTTGAGAGCTGATTTAATATTGTCATTGGTGAGTTTTCACAGCTGAGCATGTATTTGAAAGTAGGTCTTCTGAGTCCTATGCATCATACCATGCTGGCTCTCAGAGACTTTAATTATGCCTAAATTATGTGTAACTGAATTTCATGAAAGCTAATCATGACTTCAGTCTCACTGATTTGAATGGCTACACTCTAAGCATGACTAAGTCTGGATCTGTCCCAATGGTTTCTCAAGCAGAATGACCTTCTACAGTACAGGTCAGTGCTCCTGTGGAATTAGTTGAATGATGAAGTACAAAAGGCAGCAGGGCTTATTTACCAATAGCTACAAGGAGATTCAGTAGATATCTAAGCAATACTTGCTAAAATCCCCTGTTCTATACAACTATATCCATTTTTATGTGTTGCTATTCTCAAAGTATATATCTTGAGAAAAGAGCTTTAAAACAAAGTAATATTCAGTGCAAGGGGTTTTATTGGTAAGTTGTGTAGTTAGGATTGCAGTCTTATTCTTAATATAAGAGTGTTCTTAACCGACCAGATAGGCGGGATATTAAATAAATAAATAAATAAATAAATAAATAAATAAATAAATAAATAAATAAATAAATAAATAAATAAATAAATAAATATAAATAAATAAATAAATAAATAAATAAGAAGGTAAAACAAAACTGACAAAAATTTGCCATAGATTATATTCCTACATAATACTCCAGCATGGCCTGAGGCTGCATCTTAGTGTCTCCTCATGATTCATCCAACACTTGACACATTTGGATGTAGTAAGCTGCTCTCTACTGACATGCTAAAGCATGGTCATTTTTCTATGCTGTAAGTCTATTTCAGTGGCCAAAATCCCATTGCTTAGTTTAGTATAATGCACTAGAATAGGCTCATTGAAGAAGCTGAAATTTGGTGAGTTACTTCCTCTGAAATTTCTGTTGATTAACATGGGCCTACTCTAACTCTGATTTACTAAAATAAATTAATTCAGAGTCAGATTAGGCCTATTTGAATCAATGGACCTTATGGAGGAGGTGAGTCATCAAACCCTCACGGATTCAATGGGCCTACTCTAGTACATAGTAAATCACAGTTAGATTAGATCCATTTGAATCCATGGAACTTAAATGGGACTCGAGCAACAGGATTTTGGCCAACATGTCAAAAATTAACTGTGTCTTTTCTTGCTATTGAGTTATTATTGTTATTTATTTATTTTATTTACATCCCGCCTATCTAGTCGATTAAGACCACTCTAGGCGGCTATCTGTTGTAATAGTCTTTTCAGAGACACATGAGTGAAACTGACTGCCATACAAATATCTATCCACCTTATATATGCTCTCATTTTCTTGATATTTTAAGAGTGTTATGATTTTAATCTTCTAGTTACATCCTAGTTAAATGATAGAGAGATGAAGTGGGAAGGGGACCCTAAGATCATTGTGTTTCATTCAGTATTGCAGTTGGAAACATTGTTGAAAAATATTCTAGTGGATGATGAATGAGGGCTTTCCTGTATGTCCTTGTGGGTGAAGTTTTGGGCCCGTAGTAAACTTTGCTTGAGGATGGGATCTATCCAAATGCTGAATTGAAAGTAACATAACTTACAAAAAATATCACAATAGTTTTTTGTTTTTTTTAAATGAGACAAAAACTGTTATCCCCATTAATAAGGGAAATAAATGCCTGTTAGATGAGAAAAGGATTTGGAAACACTATTGTGTTCTCAGTTTTCGAAGTTCTTTAACAGTATAATAATAAAAAAAACTACACAAGACTATTTGTGGTGCATGGAAACTAGAATCTGTGTTTTCATCTTGCCTAAGAAGCCTCATACGTTCAGTACAGGAAGAAACCAATGCATATTTGCTCTTTCCTGTACATTTTAATTTAATATTTGCCTTTTGTTTTGGGAAATAAACAACAAATTTTCCTTTGAATTGCCCCCCCCCCGCTCCATCTCTGTGGGAACACAATACTGTTGGCAAGCAATTAACCATTAATTTGCACCTCCATGATAAACAGAACTGTCAATTGAATGAACTCTTGCTAGACTGTATTATCTGATATGTCTTTTTGTTTGTTTTCTTAACTAGTGAAAAAGGCCATAGATTTTAAATCTAGAGGATTTAAATTGTTTCCAGGGAAAGACAACAGCAACAAGTTTTCTATCTGTGAGTGTACTCCTTTTTGTTACTTTCTTCTAGTGCAAGAGTGAAGTTTGTGCTGTCTGTGTTGTTTGTGTGTGTTTTCAATATTGTTCCCATATCTAAGCTTTTAATTGTATTCAGTACAGTATTTCTTACACAATCTGCATGGTGAATGTGAAAGTTTAGTTGGACTCTGAACAGTGACTCTGTACGAAACTGGCATTCCCTGGAATACATTTTCTTTGTTAACACATTTAAATTCCGCAGTCTCTCCATATGATTCATTCCTATCCCTGAAATTTAGGATTTAGCTTAGTTCTATAATACTTTTATATATTATATTATATTACATTATATATTACATATAAGTTATGTACTTATGCAGAATCATCATTTAGAAGTAAACGTTTTAATACAAAATAGCTATTTTTTCCAATGAATATTCTCCCTCTCAAGAGTTAAAGATTATGAATGGCTATGGCCTTGCACTAGATATGGCACACACATATATGTTTCATTTTGGTGGTTTCAGGGCATCTTATTGCCAACTAGTTTGACTTACCAATTTGACCACTAGGTAATAATAAGGAAAAATATATTGTTGCAGCTGGGTGGGTGGTATAGAAGACAAAGAAAGAAAGAAAGAAAGAAAGAAAGAAAGAAAGAAAGAAAGAAAGAAAGAAAGAAAGAAAGAAAGAAAGAAAGAAAGAAAGAAAGAAAGAAAGAAAGAAAGAAGTAGGGAACTTCTTTTCCCACTGGAACAGGTTTGTCACCTGACCTAAGAGAAAAAAAATTCAACAATGGGAAAAAGAAATTTGCTTACTTCTTGGCTTACTCTGCTAAATTTAGCTTTCCTTTGAAGACCGAAAAGGTCTTTCCAGATTATCTATACAGTGGTGCCTCGCTTAACGAGTGCACCGTATAGCGATGTTTCCGTATAGCGATCCCTTTTTCGGGATCGCTATACGGAAACATCCCCGATCGTCGCAATGGGGAAAACCCGCATTGCGAAGATCGGGTATTGCGGCGGCCATTTTGGAGCCGCCGAACAGCTGATCGGCGGTTCCAAAATGGCCGCCGGAAGCCCAGAAATGGCTGCCGGCAGACGTTTTTGCGCCCTGCCCTCGCTTAGCGAAGGCGCGAAAATGGCTGCCGGCACCTGGAATCCTCGCTGAACGGGTAAGTAACAAAGGTATTGGAACGCATTAAACGAAGTTTAATGCGTTCCAATACATTTCCCCTACCCGTTTAGCGACGATTTCGCATAGCGAGGGTTAATCCGGAACGGATTAACCTTGCTATGCGGGGCACCACTGTATATTCAATTCAAGACAGAAAATGCAACTTGATTTTTGAAAAGGGTAGTTCCACTAAATCCATGTATACATTCTCCAGAAATATATATATTTAATGACTATTTATCTTATTTATTTATTTAAAATATATTTACCCCAACTTTCTCCTTAAAAGGACCCAATAAATGGCTAAAGACGTTTTAGATAGAGAGTGTGGTATAGTGGATAAAGTGAGGAACAAGGACTCTGGAGACAGAGTTTGAATCCCTTATGTGTCCATGGAGACTCATTGGGGTACAAAACCACTCCTTAAATATCTTACTTACCTTGAAAGACTTCTTAAGGTTGCTATGAGTCCCTTCTGATTTGATGAGTCATAATTAACAGGTAATAAATAAATACATAATATATAAATAAACATGAATTTAAACCATCATACAAAAATGCCGTTAATATGAGAATTGAACCTATTTATTTTATTTATTTATTTATTTGATTTATATCCCGCCCATCTGATAAATCTATACCACTCTACCTACCAGGATGATATTAATCCGGTAGCAGTGAAATGGTCAGAAAGAGCAGGTCTTTTGACGCTACCTTTTGAACAGGTTTTTTCTTTAGAAATTCTTGCTAAAATGTAATTAAAATCTATCAATGGTAACACCACATGGTGGTGATGATGATGATGGTAGTGATGATTATGATGATGATGGTGACATAATACATGAAAAAAGATCACACACTAGGCAAATATCAGGCGAATAACCAGCCAAATATATTTAATAACAAAATGAGCCCTAAGGGTATTTGTAGCAACCCATTCAAATATATTGTTCAGGTACGAAAAAGGACTTCAGAAGATGTTTGTCTAAAGCACCTGCTCACCCATAACTTCTACTCCTCATAGACAGCTGTTTCTTTAGTGTTTGTTTTGAAACATTGTTCCTAACAGGGTGCACACATCATCATGACTTTTTGATGGTGGTGAATGGATTGTTTTACTTGTTAATCATAAGCAAACAGGATTCTTCTAGTAATTATTATCATTATGCTTCTCCAGCATTATAGCAGTTTATCATGAAAGTTGCTTCCACACAGAGATTTTTCTGGTTTCAATGCCAGAACTTTAGCCTGTAGTTTTTAGTACATTTTTGAGCTACATGGGTCATGACTCTATTTTGGATTATCATGTAAACGTCTGATTTTGATTATAGTAAAATGACATCCTCAGACAACTCACTATGAACTAGGAGTTTTTATAATTAGTCAGGAAAAGTGGTAGTTAATAATACTTGGCTCTGTTTTCACATACAGTGAGGCTTAAAGGAGAAGTTAATTTTCTATATCTAAGAAGTGCATTACCTGAAGTAGTCTTTGAATGAGAAAGATCCAGATCAGGAGGAGGTTTTTAAAACCTTTCTGCTCTGTTGTCTAGAGGAAAGTTACCCCACTTGAGAAGCTTTCAATAACATCTTTAGACAATGAATTTCAGCATGGAGTAAAAAAAAAAGACTTGTGCAGTTAATGTGAATTTTAGAAAGAAATTGGGACTTCTAATACGAATCTTCAAAGATCTGCCTTTAGCTGGAATGTATTTTTCTTCATGCTCCACCACTAGACATCTAGTTCCTAAGCTGCAGAAGTGATTGTGTGTATCATCATCTTAAAATGTTATGTATAATTATCTATGATAAGAGTTCTGAAAGTAGTCCCTTAGGGTAGTTAAAAGATCTCTGTGTTCATATATTACATTTTTAAAACTTGAGTACCATTGCAAAAGTGGAAATAGTGTATCTTTTAAAAAGAGAAATCTTAGATCCATTTGAGCCTTAAAGCAGGGAGTGAAGCTCTATATACTTATGGACTTCAAACATCTGAAAAAGAAATTCAGATAGCTTTATGTTGACAACGTTTTTTTTGTTGAGTATGCAAAACTATGAAGGAGGAAAAATGGATAAACATTATTCAAATACCTGCGATCAGCAAAAAATATTTTGAAAAAGCCAAGCTGTTAGTAAATGTTTGCTACTTCTGCAGTCACTTTTCAGAGTGGAACTACTTTTGAGACATTTAAATATTATCTATATGCGTAAAGTGTATACACTGTGTTTCATCACAAAAAGGAAAGAAAATGGAATATGGTGAGTCCATGTTCACCTTAAGGAAGATTGTGTTTGTGAAGATTATCTCCATCTGCAAATAGCTATTGTGGAATCAATGTTCCATGTTAAATATGACACAAATGTTAATTAACATGCTGGGCATCAGAGGAATTTATGCATCAGTAAAAGGATTTCAAATGTCAAGGGCTTTGGAAACTCCACTTTGAGGAAAGATTACAATGTTCTTTAGCTTACAGGAAAAAAAGGCTTGATGAGGATAATAAAAATATCCATGCCATGGAAAAATGGTTGGAGGGGACATATTTTCTCCTGTTCCATAATATTAGACATCATGGTCATCAAATAAAATAGAAAAATGGGAAAAGATGGACAGGTACAGAATTCACTGCAGAAAGGTGTAGTGATGACTGCCAACTTAAAAGAGAGTAGACAAACACTTAATCCAATTCTCATACTATTTGTATTTTATCTCTAGCACCTTAGCCATTGTAGCTCTGAATATTACTTGTGATGGACATGAATGAAAGGGTGCTATTGCATCATAGAGTCCAGGTATTACAGCATAGTTCATGCATAGATCTATCCAGAAAGATCCAGCATAGCTGATTTTATGCTCTTAAACTTATACAGATCTTTTAAGAAGAAGTAAAAGTTGACCCATTTTATTACGAGCTTATGAAATTGGGTTGGATTTCTAGTCTGTGTTGTCCATTCTTGTATTTTTCTCATCTCGATTGTTAAAAATTCTCTGTAATGCCAGGCAGAGATCATTCCCTACTGTTCTGAAAGAGCAAAGGTGTCAATTTCAAACCTTGTGTGTGGAAAGATCTGGGATGCTTTCTGACTCATTTTCAATTTGATTTGTATTATTGCTAATTTGATCTATAAAATTGAGTTCTGTGATAAATTTTATAGGAGAAATATTCCATTAATAAAGTAGAGAACAAAATATGTTTGAGAAGTAGCTGAGTAATACATTAGAGCAATGGGGTACGAGGCTTGCAAAGAACAATAGAAGGTAGGCTAACAAGAAAAAAAATATAATTTACCCTTTCGCCATCTCCATCCATTGTTACCCATGGATAGGGGAGGTAACAAATAGATACAGTGGTGCCTCACTAGATGATGATAATCCATTCCACTGAAATAGCTGTTTAGCGAAACCATTGTCTAGCGAAAAGCATTTGAAACCTGTTTAATGCATTCCAATGGGGGAAAATCGTCATTGTCTAGCAAAGATCGGCCATAGGAAAGCCGCTTTGCGAACCGCCGATCAGCTGTTTAAATCACTGTCTTGTGAAGCTTAGGTCCCGAAAACACTTGTTTTGCGAGCACGGAGGGAGCTGTCAAAATTGTCGTCTAGCGCAAATCGGTTTGCGAAGCAGGGACCAAACATTTTCCAGCAAAATTCCCCCATAGGAATCACTGTTTTGTGAATCACTATAGCGATCGCAAAAAGTCAATCTTTAGCAAAAAAAACCTGTCATGCGGGGTAACAGTCTAGCGAGGCACCACTGTACACTAATTTTTCGAGATTTTGAATAACCAAAGGACTGCTTCAAATATTTTAGTCATGAAACAGAAGCAGGTTGAGCAACTTGTGTAATAGTTAATGTAATGCTACAGTTAAGATTATTTTAACACTTAACATTTCCATCTGATACCATTCCTACTAACCTACAATTCTTGATACTATTGATGCTGCTATAAATACCAATAACCCGCCTTCTTGATAATAGACACTTATTCAGTACTAAAAAGGTCTCAGTACTGTTCCAACTATGCCTCACACAGCTTACATTGTAATGCAACTTTGACATAAGTGCTTCCAAAAAAGAAAGCAACGATGCTCATTCATAGAGATAAAACAAAACTAAAAACTTGTCAGTACTGTTTCGACTAGAACAACTATATGTCTCACACAGCTTACAGTATAAGGCAACTTTGAAATAAGTACTTCCAAAAAAGAAAGCAGCCATATTTACGTGGGGCTGCCTTTGAAGACGGTCCGGCGACTGCAACTGGTTCAGAATCGAGCGGCGCGGCTGGTGAGTGGTGTGGCCGCCAGGGAACATATCAAGCCGATTCTGTACAAGTTACATTGGCTACCAGTTGCTGCCCGGGCCCAATTCAAAGTGCTTGTTTTGACATATAAAGCCCTAAACGGCTTGGGCCCTGGATACCTGAAGGACCGCCTCCTTCCATATGAGCCTACCCGGCAGTTAAGATCTAGCCGGGGGCCCTTTTGAAAGAGCCATCCCTCAAGGAGGTAAGAGGGATGGCTTGCAGACAAAGGGCCTTTTCGGCAGCTGCCCCCAGACTATGGAATGCCCTCCGACTGAGATTCGTCTGGCGCCGACACTGATGACATTTCGGCGCCAGGTTAAAACCTTCCTGTTCCAGAAGGCTTTTAACTGAAATAATATTAACTGTGGGTCTGATGGCAATTTTATATATATTTTAATTGTATTTTAATTGTACATATCTTTATTGTATTTTAAATGCTGTAAGCCGCCCAGAGACCTTTGGGTAGTGTGGGCGGCATATAAATTAAATAAATAAATAAATAAAATAAATAAAATATTCATTCATAGAAATAAAACAAAATCCATAGGTGTGCAATATCTTTACTAACACAGGCAATTTACACTAACTTTTTCAATACTATGTCTATTTGTGCACCAAAGTTGAACAGATCTGAATAACTGCATAATGCATGGCTATTTGTGGTTAAACATCCTGTGGGATGTATGAGGAAATCACAGAAATTAAAACAAAAATATTGCAATATGTAAAACAAAGGGCCAATACAAACCGACAGCTAAGCTGGTGCTGGAAGTAGAACCAGTTCCACAGCTATAAAATTTCTTGCTACTGCTATTGGTGGTTCATATCTGAAGGGATGTTTCAGTAAAAAATGCTATTATTAAGGGATTGATTTTGGATGATACGGATAATAAGTTTGAAAATCTAGAGGAGACTTCAGTCAGGAAACTAGATAAGAATGTTTCTGTTCTCTCTCAACTGAGAATAGAACACGAAACACTTTATTCCACTCTCAACTGAGTCCATTGCCACCCATTAAGTAACCATATAATAACCCTATCAATACACTGATGAATCGGTAAAATCCATGGAAAACGTCCATTGCTGGAAATATATACCCCTGTTAAGAATGGCAGGTGTAAAGAACCATGACCCTAGATTTCATGCAAACACAGAAAATGTCAAAGGGAATTTGAGATAAACATACACCCTAAAACCAAACTCAAAACCCAAACAAAACATGGTCTTCATTGTTTAGTCATTTATTCGATTCAGACTCTTCGTGACTCTTCAAAACAAAACATCGGGGGCTACAAAATGTCCCAATTATAGATACTATGTTAGTGGTGGTCTGTACAGAGTCATTTCAGCTGTGGAAACCTCATTCTGGAACATTAATTCCATGAAAACTCCCCTGAGACTCACTTGCATAAGCTGTTTGGTGGTCTACCTTCCTATTCTATTTTCAGCTATCATTATTTTGGCTGTTTCTGTTTTACCCAGATCGATATCTTTGATTTTTTTTAACTGTATATGCATTTGCCATTAGCTACTGTGGCAAACTATCGTGTGAATAATACTACACAAAAATCCCTGAATTAGCCAATCAATTGATAAATTATATATTGGCTGTGAATAATGTATCTGGAATAACGCAAAAGTAGAAGTAGCTAAGTAGTCAACATAAGGATATTTAGGGACCATGACTAAGGAACCTATTGAATAATTTCACATACCTATACAGCTCAGATACACATACTTTATTTACACACAAAGTCATGATCATATAGGACTCCTGCCAGATAATCCAAGCTGAACTCTGAATATATATTTTTTCACTTTATAATTGCCAACGGAAAAATTTACATATATATATGAGATTTGGCTATAATGCCTTTATCCTTTCAATGTTAAGCATATTTCCCATTGGTGGCCATGAGAAATTAAGCAGATGCTTTACTCACTCCTATTGAAGCGATGGATTTTACAAGTGCTGGATTATATAATATTGATTAGTTATGCTGGTACTAATAGGAAGCTTTATTATTATTATTATTATTATTATTATTATTATTATTATTATTATTATTATTATTATTATTATTATTATTATTATTATTATTATTATTATTATTATTATTATTATTATTATTATTATTATTATTATTACTATTACTATTACTACTATTACTACTATTACTATTATTACTATCTATTTCTTCCTATTTTTGACTTAACTGCTGAATGTGTAACAAGTCATCTCAGGAGGCATAGAAATATTTAATATGAACCAAATTTTATTGTTTGTTTTGAGGGTTTTTAAACCACAGCTTTTTACCCAAACCAGGGCATATGGTTTTATTCTACAAAATAATTGTGGTGTTTTGTTTTTTTTGAGAAAAAAAGAATCAAAGCATGTCTTGCCGTGCAAAAGTTTAAACTAGAATTTCCTGTATCAAATATAGCTGGATATAGTGTGAAAAGGATAAGGGAGTTGGACATCTTTGAGCATAATGCTAGTTTGCTAGATTAAAAAAAGTCATACCTAGGCGTTATGTCTTCATCTGATTGTCATGATCTTTGTTAGTCCACTGGAGTATTGCATTTCTTGTGTCATCATATACATGTTACCTAGTTTTACCAGTGCCAAATGTCTATAGATTAGATCAGACAAGTCATTCTCGATCCACAATACCTACTGTGCTATAGTACCCATTTTAGTTGGGAAATATGCATATTAAGTGTGAATTCCCCACGCCCCCCCATGAAGACACCAAGAGCGTTTGCAGGCACAGGCTCTTTTATTGGAGCAACACAACAATAACAGATATAACACGGCTCACTGACAAAACCTAAACAGTTCTGTGGGCTCCAGGAAGTTAACTGCACTCCCAAACAGTTCAGGTCAATGGGACCAGTCAACAATAGCCTTTTTTTACTGGGAGGAGCAGAGTCACAGCTCCTCTACCAGTTCCAAGACATCTCTCAGGTGCACCAAGCATGGGGTGTCACAACAGGGATGTTACATGCAGGCACTCAACTGTCCCTGAAATAGTATAGCTTGTGCACCTTACCCTGTAATCACTACTAGTGGCCGCTGGAACTATACATGCAATGCTCCTTCTTGGAGGCATGGCCAAAGTCTATACAGACATGACTGGGCTCACCTGAGTACTGAGGTGCAGAAGGAGGTGGGAAAGGATGATGATGACAAGCTGGCTGGTGTTGGGAATACTGCCCAGGAGAACCTTGTCATGGAGCTGCTTGCCCCTGCTGCTTTTTGTGTCAATGGTGTGCCCTACGCTGGTTCTCCAGCTGTTTTGCCTTCCTCCATCTTGCCTCATCTTGGCACACTCAGGCTACTTCCTTCGGCAGGACAAATAACTCCTCCCAACACCCTGGGTCTGGGTCCTGGTAATGGATTATTTCCCAACTGCCCATTGAGCACTCTGGTAGCACTGGTATCTCTTGGGCCTCAAATGCCTCCCAGTCACCAGTTTCTGCCCAGTGCTCATACTGATCTCTTCAGCTCCACAGATGGAGCTTACCTGTTACTAACCCTATGCTGCAAGAAGGAGCCTTCACATAGTGAAATCCCATTTATTTAATTAGTGTAAACAATTACCAGCTCAGGATTACCAGCCAAACTACTACAAATATATCAAATACTCAAAGTATTTGGTTTGTGCAATATTCCTTCCCAGTCTAGATCATGGATCAATAGCATAAATGCTTACTTTGTCATTTCCATTCCTGTTTGGCTAGGATAGGACTGCAACACGCATGCCCCTTAATTAGCATGGGCAACGACTCTGTAAACATGAACACTCTGTACATGACAACTTGTTTACAAATCAAGTGTGCTGGTTTCTAATATATTTTTGTAACTGTTGATGGATATATGAGTCTGAAGTTCATTCTCAGTATTTCTTTAAACACTTCTTCCTGGGTCTGGTCTTTATTATACATTAGTGGCTAGGAAATTGCTTCAAGAGTATTCCAAGTTCAAATTTTTTATCTTCTGTTAGATATAGAAGACATATACATTTGTGAACATAGAAGGAAATGATGTTTGTTATGTGCTTCTGAGCTGGACTAAATATTGATGTAACAAATATTCTAGGACTTCAGATTTGAAGGACTAGTTATATATGTATACATATGTATATACATATATGTGTGTGTTTATTGTTGTTATGTACCATCAAGTCACCTCCAATGTATGGTGGCTTAATGAATAAGAGATTTCCAAAATGTCCTGTCATCAACAGCCCGGCTCAGCCCTTGCAAACTCAAGCCTGTGGTTATTTAGGGAGTCAATCCATCTTGTTTTTGGTCTTTCTTTGTTCCTTCTGCCTTCAAACTTTCCCAGCATTATTGTCAACATACATTATTATATGTGTGTTTATGTAATGGTATATATACACATGCCATAGGGTGTTCAATCCTGCTTTCTAATATTATGTGCAAATGTAGGATTGAAAACAAAATCTTATTCATGTTATGTTGCATAATATATTTTTAGACAAGTTTTAGATTTGAAATCTATTTTTCTTTGTATCCATCCATCTATCTTGTTTGTTTGTCTTTGAATCTCTTTGTCTCTTAAACTACACGGTTCTGTTCTTCTTTTGCAGTAAATGAAGGAGGCATTAAACAGGCATCCAATCTGTGTCCAGATCCTGGAGAACCTGAAAATGGAAAACGGATAGGCTCAGACTTTAGGTAAATCTGCAGTTGGGGAAAAATCCTACCCACATGTTTTCAGAACAGTAATTTTAAATTTGTCTTGTATATATTTGTACTAATGCAAGCATTCATTGTATTTGCTTCCGTACATTCAGACTGTAACCTGTAGTGTCAGAATTATTATTTTTTAAATACAGTGGTGCCTCGCATAGCGAGGTTAATCCGTTCCGGATTAACCTTCGCTATAGCGAAACATCACTGAACGGGACAGGGAAAGCCATTGGAATGCATTAAACATCGTTTAATGCGTTCCAAAAGGCTCCTTTACTCACCGTTCAGCGGAGTTTCCTATAGCCAGCAGCCATTTTTGTGCCCTCGGTAAGCAAGGGGAGGGCGCGAAAACGCTGCGCACGGCTATTTTGGGGCTTCCGGCGGCCATTTTGTCCGCCAAACAGCTGATCGTCGGGCTTCGTTTTGCGAAGATCAGTAAGCGAAACGCTTACCGACCTTCGCAAAGCGAGTTTCGCCCTATCTAAACGTCGTTGAGCGATCACATTAGCGATCCAATAAAAGGGATCGCTATGCGATTTCGTCATTGTACGGTGCGCTCGTTAAGCGAGGCACCACTGTATGTCCTCATATTGTATTGTGTCAAGGTGTGTATTTTTAAATTGTATTTACACAACACAAGGTTCTTCTGCAGCTTGAAAGTAGCGTCTGGAATCAAGTTACTGCTGTAACTCCATTGACATATGTTTCAGCTACAAATCAGTTTAGGGATTTGTTATTCTACACTAAATCACATGTGATGTGTTTAATAGTAAATCATTACACTTTCTTAACTTGTGAAAAATTGCCACTGAATTTTGCACAGATAGAGTTAATGCTGGCAGGCAGAACCAACACGATTCTGCCAATAAGTATTTCAAAACATCCTCAGTAGAAAAATAAAACAAAGCATAAAGCCAATCCAAAAAGCCATGCAATATGGAGTCTACAATTTTAAACATGAATACATTCCAGTCATTGATGTTAAAATTGAAAGATCCAGGCTAAATAAACAACTGGGTGAGCATTTTTTTTTTCATTTAGTACTAAAAGATAGCACTGTGCCAGTCTTTCTAGAAAGGCTCTTCTATTACCATCACTGAAAAGTGGTGATGACCTGCCTCATTTTATTATCTGAAACAGGATCTCCGAAGATAGCAACTTACCTGAATACATGAAACCAAGTCGCAGTCAATGATACATACGTAAAGAAATTTTTGATATTAGATGATTAATGCTATAGTAGAAAATGCTAGTGTGAGTCACTCATTTATGATTTGCTAATTAAAACCCACTTGCTAGCAATTATAGCATGGCTCACAATTCTTTAGCAGAAAAAGGAAGAGATGCATTTCTCAGACTCATTGGCTGGAGGGACAGTTTCCAATTTGTTAGTCTGATGGAGCAAGGCCAACAAATAATCTTTAGAAACTTGTTAGGAGTCAAAAGGAGACTGAACTATTCTCAAGTTCCCCCTGTACTTAGCACAAATAGTGTCTAAGTGGGCTTTAGTGCCTCCCATTTAAGTTTGTAAGGGTGCTGAAATTTATTGTAGCTCTGAGCTTTTTGTGAAAATCCAGCTTGGCAACAGACAAACATAGCCATAGCAAAATAATTTGCAAGGAAGCCATATGAACAGAACATCTGCTCTGGTGTTTGGCACCAAGGAGCTTGATGACCTGGACTAAACTGCATTTTTGCTGTGTAGCAATGCTTGGAAGTCTGTAAATGCATAGATGATGCACAGTCCAGAGTTTTTGCTTTGAAACAGAGAAATACATATCTGCTTGACTAATGTGCAATTTCTAAAGGTGTGTGTGTTGGGGGAATAATATATGGTCTAGCAGCAGCTGAAACGTGGTTATAGTCCCCATCTTCCTTGACTATTCTGTACGATTTCTAAGGCTGATGGGAATTGCACTCTAATATAACTTGGAAGGGCACCTATGGTCCACTGATAGCCCTCCACCTTAAGGAAGGCTGCAATCCTATACAGACTTATATCCTATACAGACTCCTATACAGACTTATCTGGCAGTATTCAGGATTGACATCAAGATGGATTACTTCTGAGTAGACATGCATTGAATCTTACTACAGTTTTTTTTAAAAACATCTGGATTAAGGCTTTACCAAACTTAAAGTAGATCCAGTGAAATCAAGGGGAGTAAAAATAGTTGTAACACATTGACTGGCTTTGTCATAATTCATAGATAAAAAGAATTGAGGAAATGTCCTGGAGCCTTAAGCAGCTTGCGGAGATTCACTTGTGTATGGGTAGAGAGCAACCATTTGCTGTACATAACATAATATATATTTAAAGATATTTGGAAGAGATAATTCCAAATAAACTCAGCCAGTCTATCTGTTGAATAAAGGTAACCACCAGGATACAAATCAGTCTTACTCTGTAGATTCAAACCGTGTGCTACTTCTTCCTCGGTATGATCTATCATATTGATAGTCTATAGTCTATCATACTGATAGCTACATACTTCCTAGCTCCACTACTCATTGTTTTGCTGTTTGTTAGGCTTATCCAGTACACCTTTGTACAAGCTTCCCCTGCTTCATCCCCGCCTCTAGGTCATTTGTGACTTATATGTATTCTGTTCAACTAGGATTTTAACTCAGCAGTGTGAGTATTTTCAAGGCTATAGAACCTATTGTGCAACATTTTCTCCTGCCTTTCTTGGAACTGGAGCAGACAGAAGGGATTACCAGACCGGGAGCCTGTAGTTACCTTCTATTCCTTCCCTTTGCAACAATAAGGGTGATTTGTTGACCATTGTTCTGGACAAATTTCAAACACACATTTGTACAGCAGTGCATCTACGTAATTATCTTATTGTAAATCCTGCATGCAGTCAGTGGACCTTTTCTTTCTTAAGCAAACAAACAAAAAACAACTATCTGAAATTGCTGCAGAGTGTCATTGTTTTTCCTGATGTGTACCTATGTATGTGCATTTTATTTAAAAGCCATTGTTGGAAAGCATTTAAAGTCAGACCTTTAGCATTGATGAAGAGGAAATCAACCATGGGACAAACTGGCAGCCACAGAAATCAGAAATTGTTTGGGGTGGTAACAGGGAAATGGGACTATACTGGGTGAATCAGCACCATTGCCTAGACATACTAGACAAAAATTGGGTTATAACATCTCTTACAAGAGTACAATAATTGGGATAAATATCTCTGAAGATTTTTGAGACACAGGAGGCAGTAGTTCTGTTCCTTATCATCTTTTGCATGTTGTGGATATTATTTGCCAAAAATGCAATTTTTTGTTAGTTTGTGCTATTTTGAAATTTATGAACACATTGAATATCCAATCATGTTAACATCATACTCGCATTAAGGATTTGATTCAGCAGTTCATGAAGAAACACATTAATAGGATCCTAAATAGCAGAAAAAGGGGTAAGAATAGAAGAACTTTGAGAATACAACTTTGGTTTTGTTTTTCCCCACAGATAATTGAAAGAGGCACACAGGCTTGTTTTTCCCTCCCCCCCTCACATTTGTGATAATTAAAATATCCATGTTGCCATCCAGGGCAGTAGGTCCCATATTACACAATGCACAGATTCATTGTAATCACTCATAAGACTGTAAATTATCCAAGAAAATTAGTATGGATATTAACCTACCTGGTTTTTGTTTTGTTTTGTTTTTGTTTTTGTTTTGTTTTATGTGTTCTATTTTAGTCTGGATGCATCCGTGCAGTTTTCTTGTGATGAAGACTACGTGCTACAAGGGGCAAAAAGTATAACTTGCCAAAGAATAGCAGAGGTTTTCGCTGCTTGGAGTGATCATAGACCCGTGTGCAAAGGTAACAATTTAAGAGATTTATACAGTTCTTGTAAGGTTTCTGCTTTTCTTAAATTGCCATGTTCTGATAACAAATCTCATCTGGAGGTGCTGCTGAAGGTTTGTCTACAGGTTTGTCTTATCTCATTCTAATTACTTTATATCATGTTAACAGATTTGATTCACTGCAGCGGCTTATATCACTTACATCTCAGTGATGTCAAAAAAAATCCGTTGGGTTTTGTTTACAAAAAGGAACAGTAATGGGTTGTTTTAAATGCTGCAGTTTATCTTTGAGTCTAATAATAAGAAGAATAACCTTAAGCAGAGCTGGAAGGGACCCTATAGATCAGGGGTGTCCAACCTTTCATCTTCCCTGGGCCACATTAGAAGATGAAAATTTGGTTTGGGCCGCACATAAATTTGGTTTGGGCCGCATGGGGGAGCAGCCCTAGCCGTCCTCTGCAGCCCCGCTCCAAGCGCACTTACTGGCAGCTGCGATCTCAGACAGCAGAGGCTGCCAGCTTCGACTCCGGTGGCTTTATGGGGCCAGGAGGCGATTCACCTATTGACGGGGATGGTGCAATGCCATCACACAGCTCCCCTCTCCATCGCCCCCCGCTCCTTCCTTCCTCCCCTCTCTCCCCCCCTACCATTGTGACATGCCCCGGCTGCAACCACAGCAGTGTAACTTGAAACTTTGGAATTTTCTTTAAAAATAAAAAATTGCACTGGGCCGCATTACAAGCCGACCTGGGCCGCATACGGCCCTCGGGCCGCAGGTTGGACAAGCCTGCTATAGATCATCAATTCCAGCCCCTGTCGAGGAGACACAATGGGGAAACGAACTCCCAGCCTCTGACTTGGGTCCTTTTTAAGGAGAAAGGCAGGATGGAAATAAATAAATAAATAAATAAATAAATAAATAAATAAATAAATAAATAAATAAATAAATAAATAAATAAATAAATTTGCAGCCAGAGACCTAAACGACTGAGCTATCCCACAGTTTTCTGTCCCATTTGCTTCTGCATGGTATCTTCCAAGTAAAAAGACACAAGAAGGTAAGGGAAGATACCTCCTCCCCTCAAATCCAATATACCAAGGTAATCCATGAAATGCTTTCTTTTAAAGTTAAAAAAAGTCACCTATTATGGTGTTCTTCTAACGAAGGAATGGATAAAGTGCAGCCTGTAGTCCACATATGGCCCCCCGGCACCTATGCATCCCCACTATCACCCACATTCCATTTTCATGTTTTGGGTCCCCAGCTTCTCTGCCCACCTGCACTCACAAATTTTAATTGTCCATGAAAGGATGTAAGAGGTGTTTTTTTTTTTTTTTAAAGAAGCATTTTAAGAGAAAAAACTTGTTTGGAATTGATGGATAACATGCCCCTCCAAAATCCAGGAGTGAGACCGTGCAGCCCTCCTACCTCTACTTTGGTTGCCTGCTCTTACTTTGAGAATGCAAATCCCAACTGCAAAAACATGGGTCCTGTCAAATTTTTGGGAAATAGCAGTATTTGGCTGGCGGCGGGCTCAGTTTGGTTTGGTCTGCTGCAGGACTGGTTTATAGTATTTTGTAGAAGAGCGTGTTCACAATAACTCATCTGGACATGGTGATAGGCTTACAGGCACTAAGAGTTAATTAAGGTAACTAATCCAGAGATTAGCATGACCCCTGCAACAGGGTGACAAACATACTTGTGAACTTGTCTGGCTTTGAGTGTAGTGAGTAAGACTGACTGACTCACTAGCAGTCAGTACTTCTCCCTTGGAAAGGTCATATCCTTTGAAAACAATATGAATACAGGAACAGGTGATACCTTTAATTGACAATTAAGACTATAAGACAAAACAACAACAAAAACCCAGTGAAATTTCAATAATAAATTATTGTTTTCGAGGCTGTGCACCAAGTTCTTGTGGGTAGTTCCAACTTATATTCTGTTACTAATGTTCCAGATTCACATGGCTTATGATGTTGAAGCCATGTTCACTTCTTTGATGGAGATAGTGCAGTATGCAAGTAGCTCAAATTGCCCGGCTGTCCTCTATTTTAAGAGATGGGCCATAGATTCCAAACTGTGAGCTGAGGAGGAGCTCAAAAACAACTTGCATTCATTGAGTATGTTTGTTTGCCTCACAAAGCTCATCCAAGAGATAACAACTTCCACTTTCATTTGTCCAATCATACACGATTTATTGCACTTTGAAGGTAAGTTGATAACAGCCTCCACTGAAGTCAGGGAGACTGCAAATTCTCAAAACTAAATATGGAGAAATAGCCACCATATCATTCAACATCAAAGGTAAATTCACAAAATTAAGTTTCTCTAGATAAGACTGATCTGTACATTTTCCTCCCTTGCTGCTAAGTAATGAGCCATTGAAACTTGAGTGGAGTTTTCTACAGTGAGTGACATCAATTAATATATGGTAATTAGAACAAGCGATTGAAAGACGTTGGAATAATTTGGATATTCTATTTCAATAATTATTGAGACATACCAGTTCATTTTATCTTTTGTTTTAATGAGTTATTCACGCAATGCATTTCATATCTATTGGAGTGAATTTAGAATTAAGAAATTTTCTTCCAAATTAAAAAGTTAGGAATATTTTTATCTGCTGAATGGAGGAAAAAGAAAAAAGAAAAAAAGGGGTTGCCTCAAACGCCAGAGATGAGAGATCAATCAGAGTGGCAAAGGACAATTACATTAGGCTCGCTCCTACTGATACCTAATGTTAGTGAATGTAAGATTGTTATTATCCCAACACTTCCTGTACTAGAAATACAGAGCCAGATTCAGTTTCTCTCCTTATCTATGTACCTCCCTCTCTCCTTCATTGGAACACACTGTTCAGGTTTTTTTTTAATAAAAATGTCCATGTTTTATCAGGTTTTATCTTGCTTAGAAATAATATACAGTGTTAAATAGCATGCACATTTATTACAAATGTGTCATGCTCCTGACACAGCTGAATTCACTTAACACTGACTTTATTGTTCAATAAAATTGCTTTTAATAAAATCTTATCGCTTTATAATGCATTGCTCATCAGTTATTTTAAATGACAAGAAACTATTTTAAAACAATGGCAGCAAATAATATCTTGAAGAAGGTTTTCATTAAAATATAAAAGATTCCAATTGTGTCATCGCCATCATTTAGTCGTTTAGTCGTGTCCGACTCTTCGTGACCCCATGGACCAGAGCACGCCAGGCCCTCCTATCTTCCACTGCCTCCCGTAGCTATGTCAAATTCATGTTGGTTGCTTCACAGACGCTGTCCAGCCATCTCATCCTCTGTCGTCCCCTTCTCCTCTTGCCGTCAGACTTTCCTAACATCAAGGTCTTTTCCGGGGAGTCTTCTCTTCTCATGAGATGGCCAAAGTATGGAGCCTCAGCTTCAGGATCTGTCCTTCCAGTGAGCACTCAGGGTTGGTTTCCTTTAGAATTGATAGGTTTGTTCTCCTTGCAGTCCAGGGGATTTTCAAGAGTCTCCTCCAGCACCACAATTCAAAGGCATCAATTCTTTGGCGGTCTGCTTTCTTTATGGTCCAGCTCTCACTTCCATACATCACGACAGGAAAAACCATAGCTTTGACTATTCGGACTTTTGTTGCCAAGGTGATATCTCTGCTTTTTAAGATGCTGTCAAGGTTTGTCATCACTTTCCTCCCAAGAAGCAGGCGTCTTTTATATGTCATTCAGCTGGACCTGTAGTTTGTGATCTAAATCAGACATTTCTGCTAAATCTTGCATGTTCTATGAGCACCAAATAATAAGGTCCATTGCTAAGAAGAGTAATCTGTCAACAGATGATCTAAACAATTACAGAGCCATTGAGAATATTCCAGTGTTGGGAAAGTTAATCAAGAGGTTTGTGGCTGATCAGTTGCAGGTGTTCTTGGAAGAAGCTGGTAGTCTGGATCCATTTCAATCAGGGTTTAAGTCACAGCATGGCACTGAAATAGCATTTATCATCCTGCAATGAAATCTCCTAAGGAAGACAGGCAGGGAAGTGTAACATTATTGGTCCTCCTGAATCTTTCTGCAGGCTTTGATACTATCATATGGAGATTTGGGCTTCACCAATAAAGTATGCTGGTCACACGTTGTTCTATTTCTCATATTTGCAAATGATACTGTATGCATTTTTGAGCTCTGCCTAGCATCAGTAATAAAATGGATGAGGGGGAAAAAAGGGAAACTGAACCAGATAAGATGAAGGTCCTATTGGTAGGAGGATTGTTGGACTGATTAGAGGGAAATCTGTCCAGTCTTGATGAGGCTACACTCTTCCTGCACCCAGTACTCTTTATGGAGACTCAAATATTGGCTGTCGTCAGAAGTGCCTTTTATCAACTTTGGATGATTGTCCAATTGTGCTCCTGCCCGGATAACAAATGCATAGTAACAGCAGTACGTGCATTGTTAATAAGAGAAATAAACTACTGTAATGCTGTCTACATAGGGCTGCCCTTAAAAACAGTATGAAAACTTTAGCACATCCAAAATGCTGCAGCCAGACTGATTTCTGCGATTAGTAAATCTGACCATATATCCCCAGTCTTTACTCATCTGTATTGGCCCTCTGTCAATTTCCATGCTACTTTCAAGGTGCTGCTTATGATCTATAAAGAATGGCTTAGCGCTTCAATACATCAGAACTTATTTCTCAGAAAACGGCTGCCTCTTTCATCTCTTCCTCCTAATCCAGGTTGCTAAAAGTGGAGGGAGGACAAAATGGTGACAAAAAGGAATCAGGCCTTCTTGGTAGCGGCCACCAATCAGAGAATCATGGAATAAGCTCCTAATTGATATATGCCAGGTTTCTTCCCTTATGACATTCAGGAAATTAGTGAAGACAGAACTTCACTATTTATTATATATCATTACAGTATGAATATATTGCAATTGTAGTCATTGCAATTGTAGTCATCCACCCACCCATCCAAGAAATGTCATACACTTTGCAAGAGCTGCCAGTATGAAGCACTCTTTAATCATTCAGGGACTTTCGGTATTTTTCTTCAGTGCCCTTGCAAGCTAAGTAGCATCCTCTTGTGAAAGTGAGTGACAATTCTGAAGTCTGTTGATTGCTTAACTCTCCTTGATTGTCATGGTTTACATGAGGAAATTCAAAATAATCAAGAGAAAAGGTGTTTATAGACTTACGAAGACTAAATTATACATAATGTAAAGGTTAAATGTAAGAATTGTTATGCAGAGTTAATGAGAGCAAAGTAATTAGATGGATGCAGATCTGTTCATTATCAAATTGATCTTAGTGTTCATTCCTTGTGTCTTTGGGCATAAAATGTTCTCAAGTGCAGGGTCTGATAAATCTAAGCCATCAAAATGCTACTTTAAAAATTCAGTTGTGAAAGGCTGAAAGTGTCTTCCTAGATGCACGTGGTCATACTGATCCATTTGCAATTTTAATTTTAGTAGTATTGGGAATAGTTTGTTGAAGTTATTATATCTGGAAATGGATAGTACAGAATTCAATACTAGCATTGTTAGGGGAGTAACTCCGATGAGGGCTGGAGTAAGTGAACTGTAACAATAGTTTACAATTGCTTAGTGCTTTTTATCTTAGAAAAAATAGTGCATTTCTTAATTTCAAATTATTTCCAAATCTTTCAGGATTTCTTAAAAACAGGGGTGGCTAATGACTAAGGAGGGCATCACACTTTATAATTGTGAGGAGGCATCTCCTCTTACCCCAGTGTTTGAAAATCACTATATAATCTACCAACCCCCCCCCCAAAAACCCCACATTTATGTGTTTTAATTGTTTTAAATGAAAATGAAATGCAAAATTGTATCTGGACAGTATTATTGACGATATTGTGAGAGAATAAGACTGTAGAAGAAATAAGGAATCTTCATCTTCATTTTAGCCTTGCCCTTTATTCTAGGAATGGAAATAATACTTAGAAAATTCCTTGTCCTTGACAAATTAGGTTGTCTTCATATAACAGACACCTCAATGAAAAATCTTAAGGCTCCACAACATTCCTTACAGCTAGCCAAGAGGAAAATAAAGAGCTCTTCTTCCTGTGTGGTATTCTTTCCTACTTAAAAGCAAAGTGTGACTGGCTGATGGTGAAGAAAAATGAAAGCAATCCATCCAGTGCTTCAATTTCTTAAAGTGTAGCAGTCATTCTACTTTGGAATATTTGTAGAGTTATTTTGAATATATATATATAATATATATAATATATATATATTATATATATTATTATTATATAATATATATAATAATTATATATATATATATATAATTCTGGAAATATATATATATATATATAAAATCAGCCAGTAATTCTGGAAATGGTCTGCTGTTTGCAGTCAAAAATCCATATGCTTCCTGTCTTGTGATGTGTTCTGCAAGACAACAGAACACAATGCAGGACAGCAATAAGAAATTTACTCTGTAAGATGCACATGTTAAAAATGTACAAAAATTGCTTAGTCGACAAAAATGTAGGCACTGAAATAAATGAACACCAAATTGACAGTTTTAGCAAGAATGTATAACAAATAATTCATACATGGGAAAATCCACTAAATTGAGACAGAACAAGATTGATTGTGGAACAACAGGAAATGATGAGACTGGGCTGACATTTATGCTTTTGATGGCATACACAATATAATAAAAAAAAGAATTCTATTTTGCATAAGCTTTCATGGAGTTTATTCTACTTCATTAGATATGTGGAGTGTTATATTGTTATTAACATGTTGTACAGTGGTGCCTCACAAGACGAATGCCTCGCAGAACGAATGCCTCGCACAACGGAAATCTCACAAGACAAACGCATTTTGCGATATTTTTTGGTGACTCACAAGACAAATTTTTTATGACTGTGCTGCGCAAAATGAATAGGAACACATTAATTAAATTCCAATGCATTCCTATGGGAAACCGTGCTTCGCAAGATGAAATTTTCGCAATACAAAATGACTCACTGAATGAATTATTTTCACTTTGTGAGGTATCACTGTAGCTATCAAATTTCCCATTCATATCTGTTTTAGCATTTCGTGTGTGTGTGTGTGTGTGTGTGTGTGAATATTTTTGCACTGTTCTGTAGTGGCAACTAATTACTCCTATTAAGTGATGAAACAAAGAGGTGATGGATGATGTTCACCTGACACTGAGACACTACAGGCAGCACCAGGGAAGTCTGAACCTGTATCTGGACACTGTCAAACCTTTAAGAGCAATGTGTGAGATTTACTGAAATAGTCTGTAGACTAGAGTTTCTTATTTAGAAAAGATGAGCCTGCAGTGTTTTGAACACAGTAATTCTCATTAGTACTTGAGATAATCAAAGGGCTAATATGTTTAATGAATCGTTCAATATTAGAGGCTTGATTTTGGAAAGAGACTACACTGAGGGGGTAATCAGGTGGTGAGGAAGAAGTAGTTTATAGGGCAATTTTCTATCTCAGTACAAAAATATTGATTCTTTGGAGGAATGCCTTGGGCGTGAAGGACGTATCAGGTCTTTTAAAAACTAGTTTCTTTTAGCTATCAAATGAATTACTTTAATAAGCATTCAAAGTTTGATATTTCAGGATTCTTTTTTTAAAAAAAGAATATAGTTTAACAATGCCATTCAGATTTACAAATTAAATTACATTGAAATTCATTTTATTGACTTATGTTGAGAATTAATCAGCAAAGGTTTTACATATATGCTTAGTCTTCCATCTTCCTCACATTTCTTTGGGGAGTCATTTTGCTGGATCTGGGTAAAAACCTGCTGGTAGCATTTATATAACACATTTGAGTTTTTAAAGATCTCATGTACAGTACATTAGCACAGCCTAAATGCCCAACACTTCAAAGTTTGTAGTTTGCTTGTGATGTCACCTTTTGAATTCAACCAAAGTGAATCGAGAATCTAGAATACTGAATCTTATTCTAATACAGTCACAGTTTAAAAACAGAGAAAACATCTAGCTTTTTGTGATTAGGGGATTTCTTCAAGAAATTCACAATTTGAAAGTGCTGGTTCTAATCCATAAAGCCCTTGGCTTGGGGTCAAGGTACTGTATCTCAAGGCTCTTTATGAGTCTGCTTGGGTGTTAAGACCATCAGGAAAAGCCTTTCTCTTAGTTTCACCATTTCACAGGTATGTTTGGTGCGTATACAGGAGAGGGCCTTTTCTGTTGCTTTTCCCAGACTTTGGAACTCCCTCCCACAGGAAGCCAGGCTGGGCCCAACCCCGTTGTCCTTCAGCAAGCAGACAAAAACCTTTCTCTTCAGACAAGTTTTTCCTCAGTGACTAGCTGCTTGCGTGTTTGTTTTTGTTTATGTGTGTGTGAGTGTGTGTGTGTTATGTGTGTGTGTATTATATTTCATGTTTCTTATAGTAGTATTTGTTTGATTGTTCACATTATTATCATTATTATTTGTATCCTTTCTGTTTTTAACTTTAAATATTGTCTTTTAATGATGTAAGCTGCCTTGGGTCCTTTTTAAGGAGGAAGGTAGGGAAAAATATTTTAAATAAATAAATTAATTAATTAAGAAGAAGAAGAAAAAGACAGAAAAGAAAGAGGTATATGAATTTAATAAATAAATAAATAAATATGGGGGCTTTAAGCAAGCTTCCACCAAAGTGCATCCTACAAGTGGGGTTGCACCTGTTGCAATTAACCACAGCAACAACACTTTCCCTGGTTTTATTGCAAAGATGTGACTTCAGCTTCTTTTTATGTACCTGATAAAAGAACACATGGAGGATGGAGACGAAACAACCTATAAGAAAAAATGGGAATATTCGACATCCCCCTCTGTGGGGTTGCCCCCTTGCAACAACAAAAAAGTTAAATACTTTCTTTTCTAAGAGTAATGAGAAATTTTTTATTAGTTTCTTCTTTAAAGAGGGTAGATAAATTCGCACCAATTCTCCCATCTTCTTTTTTCATTCCTTCCTCTTCTTTTTTTTCTGCTTTTTTGGAGCTTACCAGTTGCCCCTTTTCATAGTAGGCCTTCTGCTTCTCTGTTGGCTTTTGAAGTTTGGAAGAAAATTCAAGAATTTTTTGTTTTGTCTGAGATTTCTGAGTGAGGTGGAATCTTTGCTGTGATCACAGTCTCCTGCTCAGTGTTGATGCTACTAGTATTTTTGACAACAGTTCATAGTTCTTGTTTGTTTGTTTTTTCTCACAGCAACAAAAGGCCTTGTGAAAGCACTCACTAGAAAGTCATAATAAAATTGGTCTAAAGCACAATCTTACACATTGCATATGCTGTCTATGAGGTGCCCATAAATAAGCGAACTCTGGTGGGTTATTGTCTTTGTGCTGATGCATCTGATTAAAAGATTATTCAAATCTTAGATAAAATGATCAGTGTCCTTTCCATTCTTCTCCACATTCTTTAATAAAGAGGTAGCTGCATATACTTTCTAGAAAATTATTTTTAAAACCAGAATAGATATTGAAGGTTTGTGCTTTTAAATCCTTAATTTCAAGTTTATTTGCAAAATTTTAAAATAATCTCCTGTAAGTTTTCTTTCAAGGAAATATCCATGGAATGTTATTCCTGTTTTGTTCAAAAAGCAAGCAAAATATCCGGGAAAACACCTTTCCACTTTTTCTTTCCTTAAGTCTTGCTTATTCACAGGTGATGATGCTCTTCCTATTTTATAGTGTATATGGATCTTTGGCATTTTGCTGGAGCTTAAGGAGAAAAGCACTAATACCCTATTCTCGTTTGAAGACTGCTTTTCTACCTTTCTGATCATGCCACCTTTTCTACTTACTTTTGCCTTGGTTAAATTGTCCTGTACCATCATCCAAACTTACCGTACTTTGTAGTTTCATAACATAATCTATGCATCATGAGACTGTGCAGCTTGCCCAGGGCTTACACAAGCTGACTTTACTTCTGGAAGGCAGTGGGGAGGGGAATCAAACTCCCAACCTCTAGCTCCACAACTGGATATCTAACTCACAGAGCTATCCAGTCAGCAGTGATATAAGATTACTTGTTCAGAATGGTTTCACTCGAGAGGAAAATGAAGTTAATATACTGTATGCTCAAAGTTTTCACAATAAGAGCCAGAGTGCACTTATTAGTTATTATCAGAGTTCATTTCAGTCCAAAGCAATGATGAAAAAAATTGAAACCAAGCTGCCTGTGATTTGCTTTAAAAATATTAATGCAAAACCAACAAAACTGCAGTGCCATTAGCAAGCTACACATAATGATGCAACTGGCAGTGAAATTGAACTCTTCAAGCATAAGAACAGAATTTTATTTAAACTCAGCCAACAAACATGACTGTCCTGGAGAATCAAAACATGGATGAGATTGGTTTCTTTGAAGCTGTCCATCTGTTACAGTTCTAAAGTTCTAAAGTCAAGGAGCTATATTAGACTAGTAGCATTTTAAATAATATGTGTTGTGCTGGCTAATGAGGTAAAACCAGAAAAGCAGCCATCCGCTTTGTAATGAGACTGCTCCATAGATAACAGATAAAATTGTATATAGCTGTGAAGACAGAAACCATTACATCACATACCAAGTCCTCCAGGTTTTGCTTTCACTTTGAAAAAAAACCTGTATGTGAAAAATGATCGATGTGGTGATATGACTTGGCTGAAATCAACACCAAAAAAAGAAAATATATACATTAGTTTAGTAAAGATTACAATTCTGTAGCCCATCACAGACATTCATAGAGCAAAAATATGTGTTTCTCCTTGTGCCATCATCACATCTGAGCACCTGTTTTCATGTTATTGTGACATGGAAACGTCTATGTCATTCACTAACATTATAACATGCAGGAAGAATCATTTTTTGCAATCCCTTTCCATAGCAGTATTCTCTACGTTTCCAGGGGATCATCATCATCCACAAGCTTTTTTTCCCAGATGGGAAGCAAAATTACACATAGGCTCAGATCCTAAGTTACACATAAGTAATCTCATTGAATCAGTAAGGATTTGGTGAGTGAATTCCATGAGTTCAATTGGTTCAAATGGGACTACTTTAGTTGATTCTTGCAAACTTAACAATACAAGTGTATCAGAATAATTTGTACAAAGACACATAAATCTTGACCTGCTTACCCTAACACAAATTTCATAATTATATTTTTGGGATCTAATCTCTGTATTTGTAAGATGCATTTTTCCCTTTAATAAAACTGTACGGCTCCTACTTAGTATAACAGATGGCAGTGACAAAAATGACTGTGAGACAAGACTTCTGAATATATTATTTTAATTCATATAATATCTAAAACCCCTTATAAATAGCAGCAGCTGTCAGACATAAATCCAGAAAAGAGCAGATCTTACAAAAAATATTTGATTTGTGGGGGGAAAAGATGAAAGTATGCTTCGAAAACACCATATTTTATTGCCTCCTTAGAATTTCTGTTGATCTAAATCACAATTCAGCGTTACGTTTTAAAAATAAGTTTACTGAGCTCAAGGTGTTGTTACATGCATCATTAAACACCAAAGTATGAAGAACATAAAACATCTGGTGTTTCTAGCTGTAGTGGCTTTCTACCATTTAATAGCCTTGAGAAGGTGAATAAGAGCTACAGCATGCAACGTTTAATTTGTGAAGTTTATTTCATATTTTCATTTTTATTCTACACGAGTGTTGATCTGTAGTTCTCATTGTGGTTCTTGCTCCACTTAGCTCATTCTGTTCCCTTTCTGCATCAGGTGGCATTTTCTTTCCGTGCATTTAAAAATGTGCATGTTGGTCCCTGTTTTTCAACTATACACATTTTTGTACATCTACATTGAGAAGAGGACGACAGAGGACGAGATGGTTGGACAGTGTCACCGAAGCAACCAACATGAATCTGACCCAGCTCTGGGAGGCAGTGGAGGATAGGAGGGCCTGGCGTGCTCTGGTCCATGGGGTCACGAAGAGTCGGACACGACTAAACGACCAAACGAACATTGACATATTTTCACCTATCCCTGTTTCTTTCTAGTCCACAAAGAATGTTTACCTTCTGTCAAAAGCCCACTCCTTGACATGCAGGAGTTCAAGTGCAGTTTTCCAGCACACATTTCAGAGATAGTGAAACCTGATATCAAAGTGTATATGTGAGATGTATGAAACCTCTCCTCCAGATTAGATTTGATCCTGGTGCATCTAGGACAGTGGTCAGGGAACAGGGGTAAATTACCCCAAATGGGGTAAAAATGAAAATCCTGGGGGTAATGAGGATGAGCAGAGCGCCAATATTGATGCTCTCATATCCAAGATGAAGCAACATCATTTCTCCAAAACCTGAAGTTTTCAAGCAAGTTGAAGCTTTCAAAGTAATTTTGAATAGATTCAATAAGATTTTGAATTCAAATAATGTATGATTTCCTTCCTTTCAAATCAAGGGGCTAATGTCAGCATATATAATTTTTTTGGGGGGGGGGTAAAAGGTAAAAAAGTTTCCTGACCCCTGATCTAGGATCTTACCTGAATTTCTCATTGTAACGTGATTAAACCTCATTCTTATTGCATCAAGTGCCATGTGGCTTTGGTACAACTTTCAGACAGTCAATTAGTTGCCTCACCATGCATGAGGGGAGTAGAATTAGCTTTATTTGTGGGCTGATACCCTGGATATTACTGTGTATGGATAATAAGAGGAGAATAGCTCTGGCCAAAGTCAGATACCAATATGAGGCTTCACATGCTCTTGATAAGTGTGTTTCTATATCCCCTTTAATATTGTTCTTTTCTACACATTTCCCATATTGTTGTTGTTGTTGAAGATGCAGTTTAAGATAGCTTGTGTATATGCAGGGCTCCAAATGGAAATGGTGACTTCTTAATTGTAGTGCAGGTTCTAGGTGCACATGCCCTAGTATATACTTACACTGGATTATGTACCATGATTTGGAAGTGTTAAGTCTTTGTCTGGAATCAGTCATCAAAAGGTTTATGGGATGGATTTTCACATCTGATTTTTAAGTCCCCTTTGCCTCTATTGAAGTTTACCAGACAGCTAATCAAATATTGTGATAAACTGATGGCCCTTCAGACTTTGGACTTCACTTCTTGTTTTTTCCAATCTATGGGGCAAATCAGGTCCAATTCCCATCTCTCATCCTTTAGACCAGATATTATCAAGCATTTTTTGGTCACAGCCCTTTTAGGAGCTCATCTCATGTTCCAGGATCCCCTGTCAAACAAAGATACAACAAAATATGTATTTTTTCCCCAGGGAGTTCTCACATTTTTCAGTCTGTGCCCCCCATCAAATGTGTCAGGATGCACTGGGGCAGTGTGGGTGGGTTATACGGTCTTCTTGAGAATAACTGTTTTAGGCCAATAGAAGTCCAAAAGTATCTGAAGGGCCACAGACACATGACTCTTGGGATCAAACATTCCAGGGGGAAAAATGTATATTTACACGTTGCAGGTAGAATAACATGTAATATGAGAGCTATAATATTGATTCCTTCTTTTACAGTGAAAACATGTGGATCTAATCTTCAGGGACCTGGTGGCACTTTCACATCCCCTAACTTCCCATTCCAGTATGACAGTAATGCTCAATGTGTGTGGGTCATCACAGCTATCAATCCAAACAAGGTAAATTCAAACCTGAGAATATTTTAAGGCAAGTATCAAATTAGAGAGAGAGAGAGAGAGAGAGAGAGAGAGAGAGAGAGAGTAACTAATTTAGTATGACTTCTAGAATTCTGCAGACTTGCTTAGGTTGGGTAAGGGGTAGCACAACAAGTAATTATGTTGATTGCCATATTTATATTGTTTAAGGTTTAGCATTTTTATATTCGTTACTGACCCATGCCTTTTGTCCTGTTTATTTCATTAGATCACTGCACCAGTAGCTCTCCAATAGCAAAGACCTACATTATAGTTGTCAAGATATCATGAGTTTCGCTTCAGGGGTTGTTTTTCATCATTCATTAACTAAGCTTGGTGTGTTATGGAGGTGACATATCTGGCCTCAAGCATAGATACAGAACTAGCTATACAAATAAGGTTGATACAAATGCAGATAGAGAGAAAAAGAGACTAAGCCCCCTTGTGACATTTAGTTGTCAAGTTAGTGACCAAATTAACAATTAAGAAACAATTAACAAAAATGGAGAGTAGAGGGTGCCCTAGATGTGGTGGAATCTTGGAAACGTGGCTGATTTTCCCTCTACACTCACTAAAGGGCACATTAGGTGTCCAGGGAGCCTGCAAAGATGCATTTGGGAGGTCTCATATGGCTCATATGGCACATTGGCTGCATTTTGCCCATCTTAAACATAATGTAAACAAGCATGTCAATAGAATAATAAACTTCTGTGAGGGTTCATTGTTCGGGGCTTCCCGCTCTTCCCAAGAAGGAGTCGAAACCGCTTTCTCTGCTGTTAACTTTTCTTTATTAAACGGAACAAACGGAACATCAATTTTAACTGGTGACTTTGGTTTGGTCTCTTGCCCTAAAACCGGCTCAGGCAAGGGTATCCATGTAGTTTCAAAAACAGCTTCAACAGGTTCAGTATCCCAAGGTCCAACAGGGACCTCCCCCAACAGTTTGTCCTTTATTTCTTGATCAAACGGATTCAATAACGGGAGGGTTTCTTCGTCTCCCATCCAACCCCACGAAAGGTCTCCTTCCCTTGGCGAGGCACTCCAGGGACCAGGTAGCAGCCCATCTTCTTCAGCTCTTCTATATGCCATGCCTGTCTGACCGCCCTTTCCCTCTCACTTGCCTCCTTCACCTCGGTCAGCTTCTTACGCCATAGCTTAGCCTCCGTCTCCCCCAAATAAGAGGGTTTCTGCAATCAAGCCCCTCTTACGCCTCCTTTCGGCCTCCTCTCAAGGCACTCGCACCTGCTCCCAACGCTTGGTCCACGGATCCTCTATCCAGACCATGTCCCAACCACCGGGGATATCATCCCGCCTCACGGTTATATCCCCCAGCCCTCCTTCCTCTCTCTTTAACCCCACCTCCTCTCTTCCCTCTAAATCTTCCTTATAAGGACCGGGTGTCATTAACCCCTTGAGAGCTTCCTCCAAGTCGCTGGTATCAACCGCACATGACACCTTCCCCTCTGGTGGTGCTTCTCCTGACTCCTGTGCGCCGGCACCTTGGTCTTCCTTACGACCAGGGGAGGCGGGAGGGCTAGTCTGGGTCATTTTGGAAGTCTTTAAGAGAGTCGGCTCTACTAGAAAGACCCGGAGCTTCTGGTCTTTCCCGTCACAACTTCCTTGTTTATTCCCATTATTAAAATATGCTTTATCAACTTTGTGAAATTTCAATTTTAGTTAATGTCCCTTAATGAATGTTTTGCACAGCTAATATTAGTAATTAGTGTGAGCTCGCTTCTGCAGTAATTTTAAGTAGTTTCCTGTCTGTTTCCAGTTGTGGCTTTCCATGTCATCACTGCAAGCTCTGGCATACTTGGAAAACTAGATCTAGAGAGCTGGGGGAACTTCAGGAACTGAGCTCAAGCAGGGTTTTATAGCAAGATCTAGGTAGATCAATCATCTCTTTAATAGAGAATAACAACAGGATAAACAATAAAAATCCTACAACCAATTATTTTATTTTCCATGGCTTATAACTATTTTACTAATTGAAGAGTTCATTTCACAAGTGTGTTTTGGAATCACTTCTCGCATCTGCTTGTGTTTGATGAGAAATGCACACTCTGAACTATCCCACCAATATTTATGTTAAATGAAAATTAAACACAGTTTATTTTCTCTGCGTTTATTCATGCACTCAACGCTATCCCTTTTAAGATCAAATATCCTTTAAAAAGGCATAACATTTTGAAACAAGCCATTCCAAAATGTAAATGCAATGAGTTTTAAAACACTATAATAACTGGTGACATCATCAGCTCTTTATAGATTAATGTTCTTTTTCTGGAAAACAGAAAATTACAAACATAAACAGGCTGCTAATGATAGGAGTTTTGGAATCCATTAATTCATAAGGTTGTCATAAGTTGGAGGCAACTAATGGCATATAACAGGATCTTGATAATTAATGACTGAAACCTTGCCTCGTGTCACAATGGTTAAATTGCTGTATTGCAGCCAAAACTTTGCTGGGGTTCAATCCTAAGTAGCCAGCTCAAGGTTCACTCAGCCTTCCATCCTTCCGAGGTTGGTAAAATAAGACCTCAGCTTGCTGGGGGCACTATGTCTAGCCTACAAATTTAAATTCTAAACCGCCCAGTAAGTGTTTTAAGCACTATGGGGAGCTATATAAACAGCACACATTTTTGTCCTGTAGGTTCCACTGATGTCTTAGCAATAACAAATACACACATTTCTTTGTAAATAAGACATTTCTCTTACCCTTCCTTAAGCTTGTCAGGGAACCATTGGGATCAAGGGAAAGGGGGTGGTGGTCACTGACTACTGAAAAACACCACTGCTGGTAAAGGTGCGCTGGTGGTGGCAATTTTCAGTAATTAAAGACTCCCTGGTCATCTCGTAGCTCCAACTGCTTCCTGACAATGCAAGGGATTCCATGAGAGTCTCTGAATCTTTGGACCAGGGAGAATTGGGAATTTCTGATTTTTTTTTTATTTCTGAAAGATTACCTTATTCATCCTAACTGTTCTTTATGGAACAATTTTGAGGCAGACAGGTAAAGGCAAGCTGGATGATGATGATGATTTGGCAACCTGGACATGTGCATCCTTACACATCCACAAATACATTGGCATGAAGACCCAAAATAAATCCTGTGAACAAGCTTCAAGGATTTAAGATGATCAGCTCCATATTCTGGAAACAAGGAGCTGGGGGGGGGGGAATGAAATGGCATTGGCTATTTTAATTTGGGATTTATTTTCCACAGGACAAAAGTGTCCAGCTAATGCTACTGTTTTTTATGAGCACATTTTCAAAGGCAGGCCATAAAGTAGAGAGTAGCATATTCTATCTGATCTTTTTTTCTATTAATACTGGTGCAGAATTGTACAGAGACAGCAGTTTTTTTAAGATCCAAGAACTAGTTTAGATGTTTTATTTATCTGGAGCTTCTCAGTAGTGCATCAAGTTGTGCCAGACAGCATCACATTTTTGATGATTTCAGCAGTACTACATTAGAAATAGGATAATTCTGTGGTAGCTCATGCTGGATGTTGACAAGTGTAATAAAACATTTCAAATTGTAAAGTATCACTATGCCTTTGTTTTTGAGCCAAGTGAGGTTTGTACTCACTTTCTAAGAGATCTTCTATTCTAATAGACATTTAAAATCAATACAGTATGACTTGTTTAATCTACAGTTCTGCCATTTTAAAAAGTTACATGTTACACAAGAGACTGCTTCTTATATTTTGCATGAATAAAACCAAAGGGGCACTATGTTAGCCATTCTTCCTGTCATCGCCTCCAGTTATATAGAGGGAAATGATGAGGCTGGAAACAGGAGGACTTAGAATTTTGCCTAGAAACATAATACAGTGGTGCCTCGGCTTACGACCATAATCCGTTCCAGAAGATGGGGGTAACTTGAAATGGTTGTAAGTCGAAGCACCATTTCCCATAGGAGTACACTGAAACCCCATTAATCCGTTCCGGCTGAAAAACAGCAACAACACCACCACACAGGAAGCCCCATCGGAACGTGATGGGGCTGAACGAAAAAAAACCACCAAAAATAAACAGCACAGGAAGCCCCATCGGAACGCAATGGAGCTGAAAGAAAAAAACCCAAAAATAAACAGCATAGGAATCCCCATCAGAACACGATGGAGCTGAAAGAAAAAAAATAAACAGCGCAGCCAGCCCCATCGAAACATGATGGGGCCGGAAAACAAACAAACAAACAAAAAACAGAGCAAGCCCCATCAGAATGCGATGGGGTGGAAAAAAACAACACCAAATACACACGAAACAAATCACAGCATAGAAACATAACCCCTCCAGCCCAAACCCACCTTGCAAAACCCTGTAAATGTACTCACCAAGAAGCAGAAAGCAGCACCAGGCAGTCTGAAGCCTCTCTGCAAACGCACACACTCTAACCATTGGGGCGAAAGAGCTACAAAGAATCTCTTCTTTGTAACTACCAATGATTAGTACTCTAATTTGAATTCCCCACTTTTTTTCCCTGCCTCTTTTCTGTTTGCAACTCGAAGCTCCGATCACAAGTCGAAGTAAAATTTTGCGGCTGGAGCTGATTGCAACTCAAAATGGTCGTATGTCGGGACAGTTGTAAGTCGAGGCACCACTTAGTAGCCAAAAAAGCTGCTAGAACGAAGGAGTCACTTGCTCCTTATCCCAGCTAGTGCTCTAGCCACAGCAGTCTAGATGGGATGAACTTCTCAAACACTTCTTGGAGAGATATCCAAGCAGAGTGTGTTACAATGATGATGATTATAAAATGATATGAAATAAAATAAAATAAAATAAAATAATGAAAAAAGTATGTGTAACCATGATCAGAAATAGCATATCTGGGAAGGGATGTAGTTAGCATGCTAGCCTTAACTGTACAAATGCACTTGTGGCCACTATCAAAAGCGTTTAAGTTTAAAGTTGAATCCAGCTGTACAAGCAAACTGCAAAACTGAGATTTCAAAGGGAGTACGAACAGAAATAAGGAAGGTCAAATCAATATCCCCTTGTCTGAGTTTCAGTTGGCCACAGGCACGTCTGTTTCATCCAGATAAATCAGGAGTCCTTCCTTTGGGGCATCTTGGAGGCACTTGTTTTGCCATTTTAGAACCATAGGCCCTTTCCTCAAAGCTGAAAGTAAAACTCCTCAAATCACTGGGAAGGGGGGAAAATTGTGAGCTGCTCTTCTACACTTTCAATACTTCAATGAAGACGGGAGATGTGAGGGTACTTCCCCAAGGTCCTATGGTCAGATCTTGCACTCCTGAGATGAACCTTGAATTTTATATCTTCTGGTCTGTACCTCACATGTCTAGAACTTGCACTTGTACAGAATTTTGTAGAACACATGCCTCATTAAGCCTCTCAGTTCCATTTTGTTTGATGGGAGAACAACAGGTTTTGGAACATAACTCCAGTGCATTTTTGTAGTGTTCTGCAATATTTGTTTTGTACATGGGTTTGAGTTTGGTTGTTTTCTGTAGACCTATGACTGGCACTTCTGCTGTTTACATCTCTCCTACCATAGTGATTTTCTACATATGTCAGGTAGTATGGAGAACAAAGTGGTGCTAAATAGGAGAGCTCCAGCACCATGTGTTGAACCTCTAGAAAAGACCTGAATCACTTTAATGTCTGGTCCCATCCTACATATGCAACCTGGTGCTATGAAAAACTATAGAGAGCCACAAAATTGCATACATATTCCCCTTGTCTAATTCATGGTGGAAATATCTACCATTATTATCTAACCTTTTACTGGGCTCCTGAGTGAACACAGAAAAAAGGATGATAACTCAGAATACCAAGCAAAATGCAAAGAGCTGTTTCAAAAGAAGAAGAAGAAGAAGAAGAAGAAGAAGAAGAAGAAGAAGAAGAAGAAGAAGAAGAAGAAGAAGAAGAAGTGGACAATGTGAAGAAATTAAAGAACGAGGGGAAGAGGCTACTACTAAGAAATGGGAAAAGCAAAGGGTGGATGAAGGGTAGATGTTCTTGGTAGACCTGGGTATTGAAGACTTTACAAATGAGAGTGAGTAGTTTTGGGGATTGGGTTCTTCTCTGGAATAAGCAAAAAAACATGGTTGTCCTCAAGTTGCTTAACAAGGAAGGAAGGATTTGAAGCTTATTGGTTTCCCCATAATGGTACCCTTTATGCTTATGTATAATTGGGCCTTATTAGTCAGGCTGATCTCACCACTCTTACTGTGTAAAAATGTATAACTACTTTACATTCAATAAAGAAAAGATCCAAAAGTGAATTGTGGAAAATAATGCATTAGTATGATCAAATGGATAACACATTTTATAAGAGATTTCTGTTAATCAAAGTAGGGAAAAAAGAAAATAATAACCCAAAACACAACATATTTATGGACTTGGGGGGTGTTTGGTTTTGGAAAGAAAATCAGAAGAATCTGATAAAGTGTGATGCAAATGAGCCTTCTGCATTCTTTCAGAATAAATGGCACAGTTACAGTATCAGGACCGTGCTCTTTATTCAATGTAAAAAAGATTACTCCTGCAACATGGTATAAGTGCAGCATGGTCAATTCTTTGAACTGCTATAAAATGCTGAATGTTTTCACAAGTCTCCTTGCTCTCATTGGCTGGATATAATCTTGTGATGTTTACTACTGTTCAAGATATTGATGTATTGCATATAAGCATAAATGATTATATTGTGCAGCACAGAAAATCAATATTCCACAAGGCAATTCTAAAAATAAGGGCAGCCCCCCCCCCCAATATTAATAATAACTTTGAAGCTTGTTGAAAACAGCCCTGACAATTGCTTTGTGTTTGGGTGAGAAGTGGTTAACTGATGGGGAAAAAAAAAAGAATCAGCTTCTGGGATTTTCCCTTTCTTGGTGTCACTTTGTCTATGGTAGTGAGCACAAGATGGTATCCTGTAGACCATCATGACTGGTGCCATTGGTGTTGTCAACATTCATGCTGCCCTGTACTTGCCATCCTTTTTCCTGCTGGCAATGTGTGTATGATATTGTGCAGCAACATCAGGCCATTTCCTGGTGCTTTGAATCATGGATACAGAAGCTCAGTATCCCACATTCACAAGCTGAATGTTTTTTTTGAAAAAAATAATTGAATACTTTTATAACATGAAATGGTGAATATCTTTCTGTGACTGTTTTAAAATTACAGAGATTTGACAGTCCTACTCTTTTTAAGATTTCATTTATTGCTGTATTGTATATCAATAATATATTGAACTCAAACTTAAATTGTTTATATATGGATAAATACCAAGGTATTTGTGTATTTATCTGTTCTACATTTTTGTGTATGTTATGTTTGGTTGGTTTTCTATTTTCGATGTGACTCATTTCTTTGTTATGATGCAATCATGACCCACAAAATAGTCCTCTGTTTAAATAGTCATTGATAATTTTGAGTGTATAAATCCTTAAAATATGACAGCTACTAAATGAACCAAAGGTTGTAAATTTGATTCTGCGGAGAGTGGGGTCTAATTATTGCTGAGCATGTCCACGAGGGGAGCAATTTTAGCCCCAATTAGAGTAGATTCATTGAATCAGTGTTACTTGCATAAGTGTTTACTAAAATGTTCCAGTTAATTCAATGGGTCTACTCCAGCTGAAACTGATGACTAGATTTAATCCTTAGGCAACAGAACTCTGTGGCATGGCTGAAAAACACAGTTGATGTGAGACTCAACGTAATAAGTACATAAATGAATTAATGTGAACAGCAAAGTATTATAAGTGGATAACAGAAATATAATGTGGTTCCTGTTTGTATTGACAATATTTGAAACCTTGAATATAGAGAGTAGTGGAAAAAATGGTTCATATAAGAAGTTAATGATAAATTGTGATGCCCTTCAGTATATACTGATATTATTTTATTCAGTGAGAAAGAACATATTTCTTTGCAGATTTTTTTTAACTGGAAGAAAAATGCATAAGGAATTATAAATATCTTTCAGAAATCTTACACATGGAGTTTCTATTGGCTAGTTGTGGCACCTATGCAGTCCTTGAAAGCTTTTCCCACATCAAGCAAGTGATGTGAACTAGGGAGGGAGAGAAAGGGCAGACAAACAAGCTGGATGCTTTTATCCCCTTTTCTGTATATACATGCTACATGCAGTCTTCCTTCTTTCTCTGAAGCCGTTTCTTCCTGCTCCTAGCTAGAGAGAAATATATTATGGCCACCAACAGATATGCATGAATAGAAGTCAACAAGAGGGAACTCTCCGGCAACATTTGCTTTCTTTATCTTCCTGCATGTGCAAAAATAATAAACAGTGATTCCCACCATCCACTTTTTGTTTAACACCAGTCTCTAAAGCAGTTATTCCTCCCTTGCATTGACAAGCTATGCACTAGGCTAATGCAGTCTGTCAGTAAAGAGCAAAGCACCCTAACATTTAAGTATACTGTGTTGATTTTCTAGCTGCAGCAGCCTTCTGAATCATCATACTTTCAGAAGTCCTGTTTGTTGGACTGGAAAGAGCCTTTCATTTTATTTTTAGTTTTTCGAGATGGAAAGTGCTGGGGATTAAAGCAAAGCAAAGCGTGCTGCTTATATACCGCCCCATAGCGCTTCAAGCACTCTCTGGGCGGTTTACAAGTTAATCATGCAGGCTACACATTGCCCCCCCCAGCAAGCTGGGTACTCATTTTACTGACCTCAGAACGATAGAAGGCTGAGTCAACCTTGAGCCGGCTACCTGGGATTTGAACCCCAGGTTGTGAGCACAGTTTTGGCTGCAGTACAGCAGTTTAACCACTGTGCCACCCCCAACAGTTTTAACTGGCTGCCCTGACACACATCTAAATTACCACTTCCAGTCAAAAACCCAATCACTCACTATGCATATCAAAACATAGTTATATATAAAATATATACATGCAATTGCTGTAGACAGGTGTGAAATTAATATTCATAGGCTGAAATCCTGCTGCTTCATGTAGTAAGCTGCACTAGAGTAGGCCTACTGAATCAGTGGGGATTTGGTGAGTCAACTCCTGTGTAAGTTCTACTGCTTCAAGGACTCTAGTCACAACTTACTGCACTAAGCAACAGGACTTCAGTCATAGTGAATAATAATGTTTAAGAAAGAATATCATACTCTACAATGTAAAGCCAAACAGATGAAACAACTTAACAGATAATTAAAATAGAGATGATTAAATTACTTTGAAGATAATATAGTCCACTTCAACATTATATTATATAAGAGTCCCAAAACCAAATATGCCCCAACAAACAGTAATATGAATATACAAATAGTCAAGTCACATGGCATGATTTTTAAAAATATTTTTATTTACTTTCAAAAACATGACCAAAAAAACCCTATACTTTAAATATTACACAACAACAACAACAACAACAACAACAACAACAACAACAACAACAACAACAAACATAAAACAAAATACAATAACCTCAAGTCCACAGTGTAGCCCAGCACCTTTGGTCTCCCGCCCCCCGGTTTTAAATTATCAAGTTATTTTCTTTTACATTTTTAACCCATATTTTTCCAGAAATACAATGATTCTTGTGTCGGAGTATAAGCCTTATGTTTACAAGATACGTAAGTTAAAAAATTACAAATATCATTAAAACAATTCTCTTTCAGTATTCCTTTTTTAACGTCCAGTTCTGGGAACAGTAGCCCAAAAACTACTTCCCCATCTCAGATATTTACACTGGGGATCATTTCACTTCACTCTCAGAGCAGTTCCAAGAAGGGTTAAATTCTCTCTCTATCCCTATTTGTATCCCATTGATTTTGAACTTTAAAAAATATTTCAAGTTTAAATGCAGTGATATATATCTATATCAATATCATCTGTATCTCCACACACACACACACACACACACACACACACACACACACACACACACACACACAGAGAGAGAGAGAGAGAGAGAGAGAGAGAGAGAGAGAGAGAGAGAATGTTATATATTAGCCCTAATATCCTTTCAGGTCTGTATGTTTTCAGTAATAAACAAAACAGCATAGGAACTCATATTTGATTCCAGGAAATACAGTGCTGCTGGCTTCTGTCCTTGCATTCTAACCAGACTTGCAATTTATTTTCATTCATTTTCAAGCCCTAGCTTGTTGTGGAGCAGAAACACAGTTCAGACTAATGCATGAAGAAAGCAAGCCTGCTCGAGCACTCCTGATTTTCTTTTCAGCTCTGTTTTTCTAAAAATTGTTTGCCAAGTGTTTTCAAATGCCTGTTTCTAATGAACAGTTGTCTCTCAAGCAATATGAGATGGAAAGAGTGAACCAAATTATTGATCCCATGATAAATACTTAAAGCTTAGAGGGACTTCAGTGACTTTCATATATGGTTTGAGACAGAAACGTTAAACAAAAGCTAATTGCAGAGAAAGAATTACATGGGTAGAAGTAAGATTTTAGTTCAATTGATTGCAATATAGAAAAGCACATATAAAGGAAAGAAAATCATCATTACATAATCTTTGCTTTCTCTCTTTTGTTTAGGGAGTGGGAAGTCACTGGTAAGAACAGTAAGACGAGAAGGAGTAATAGGTTGAAACTAGGGCCACAGCTTTATTAAACATTAAATTTGATTCTTCCCATCTGGACAGGAGTGGGGCTTGCTGTGATGGAAGATCCTGGTTTGGTGCCTTACCTTTCGTTTGTTCCACTTGAAACTTAAATGAGTGAGCCCCAAGTCACAAAGTCATGCTGTCCTCAAGATAGACCACCTCTGGTCGGCCAATGATCGTACAATCTCCTCAGTCCATTGGCCACTCAGTGTTCTGCTCCTATGCAGCCCACTGCCTGGGGGGGTCCCCACGCACATTCCCCTCGGCATAGTAATATTGGGATCCACAGCACAGGGAAGTCAGATGGGATAACCCTCTCCCCCCCAGGATGCCCCATTGGGAACTCACTAATAATTTTCCCTTTCCACACTACCAGTGTAATCTATTTAAGGACAACCCAACTGCATCATCTGCATGATAATTCCAAGGACTTGCACCAGTATGGGATAGGCATAAAAGTCCCACCTTTTCCAAATATGCCAATTGGGTTAGAATTTCGGTCCATTCCCAGAGGCAACCAGCTTTTCTCACACTGGGATCCCAGGTCAAGCAGGTAGGTTGCTCACCTCCAGAGTCTATGACTGGGGGCAGAAGTTTAAATGAGGTACCCTGACCCACCCACATTCCAAAAACATGGGATGAAATGAGACCCCATATTCACCTGCTCGGGGGGCGGGAAGCAGGCAAAGAGCGCCCGCCTATACAGCTCCATGTTATGACAGAGGTAGCCCCCCTTCCAATTTTGGGATATGTTCCTCCTCTGTTTAGATAAGTTTATACCATCTTTATGTTTATATCAACTTTATGGCTATATAGTTTGAAAAACATTTCAACCTACTTTACTTCCCAAAGAGCTGTATCTACAGTATTTTTTTGCCTGTTTGTTTGCTTTTTAAAAAATTATTGCCCATTTTCTTCCCTGCTTGGCCTAGAAAAACAAATAGAAAGAAGTATAGAATATTTTAAAAATTGCTCCTTTTACTGTTGCTCAAGTGTCACTTTTGGAGCAAGAACTGGAATTGTACCCTAATTTTCAATGTTATCTCCGCCTCCCTTTAGCAAACAGGGAAACCTGCACTTACTTTGGAGCATAGAATTTCCCTCAGCCACCATTAGAGAGCTCACAGTGAGTCCCCTATGAAAACTTAGAATTAGAATAAATGTCAGATATGGAGCTTAGGCTGCTAACAAGCTGGACAATATAAATGCCACCGTGATAGTCCTGCAATATCTTGCAAATTCAGGCATGCAACGTACAGTGTTTTCCTGCTGTACGCCATTGGAAAAATGCTTGATTCACACTAGAATTACTCAGATTGGGGAGTGAAACCATGGTTAGCTTAAAATGTATTCAATTAACTTTGGTGATGTTAGATCCTGCTAGCTATTAATGAATTATTTCCACTAGCCAGGGTTATGCATTCAGTGGCCTAGAATTGTAGTTATAAATATTTGATTTCTTGAAACAAATAAAAGCTTGGGTTTAATCCCTTGCGGAATTAGCCATAGAAGGACCACTGAAATCAATGGGGTTTTAAATTTGTCACAATCTAATTCCCATTGATTCCATTCTGAATTCAACCCATTGTCCATAAAGCTCTCTGATTAGATTTTCAGGAGAAATTAGATGCCATAGATACATTATTCCTGCAGGCCAAAGAAATATTTCCAACAGAAAGTACACTGCTTTGTGCATTGGAATTGTGATGCGCTAAAAAGACCTTCAGTGGCTTTTTCAGTATGAATAATTTAAAGTATTAATCATACTTTATACTAAAACAGAATAGACCAAAATAATTATTTAACTGGGCAAAAGTATCCTCCTATGTGAAGATAAAGATTTGCAATAAGTTATTAATGTTTTCTGTCCTGGCCAAGAAAACAAACAAAAAATCGTGCACTATTAAGTCAAATTAGACCAACAAAGGTTTGGTTTGGGTTTGTTTGCTTGTTTGTTTTTGCGAGAGAGTTCCTGGTGTTAAAAATATTTAAAATGTTATCTAGAGATGGTCCAGCATAAGTTGGTCGCCAAAGGGTTTGAAACCCACTGTCACCTTTACAGATGGTGTTTACCTTGTGTTCATACCTAGAACTGTATTGATATTGTAATTGTATTGAGCAATGAATTTTCAGATATTCGATATTTGCAAGGCTTAAACCAATCTGTACAATGGTTTCTAAAATACATAATTCCGTACTCTAGTAAATGATCTACAGCATTTCTTACTGTTCCGGCCAGTCTTGCAATTATTATAACTCTGAATGAGTGCAATTCAATCACAGTAATTTTTTACAATTCCTGTTTTCACCTGCAGCATAGCATTTCAAAACACTAAGTCATTCTATTTATGGAATAATCATCATGAAAACATTCCAGTCTTACCAGTCTGTAATATTGGTTCCTGCTGTTTGATGTAGCTTAAATTGTTCTTGCCACCATATGTCCCTTTCCCATGATATTTACAACCTAGAACAATTTCTTGCGTATTTAACTTCATCACGACAGGTAAAAGAGGATAGATCTTAAGAGCAGTATTGAACACTTCCATGTGATTGACCTCAGTATTTTAGTTGAACAAATGTGTACCAGTTCCGCTGCAAATCAATAAACTTGACACTTGGCAAGCGGTATGCACTGATTGCATGATGAGTGATTATGCATGTTTGGATGTACTTGTATCCGCCATTATGCTGATGTGTGAGCAGTACATGGAAGCCAAATGCAGTTGCAGGATAGGAATGACAAAATGGTCAACTCTACTCATAGACAAAAAAAGTTCTGCAACTTTCAAGTTTACTGTATCTCATGGTTACATGGTGTCAATTGCATGACACCATGCAATTCACATGATATCGAGTGAATTTCATTTGGGAAACCAGAATTGCAGTGACACTTACAGTAATAGGATGCACAGTGTCCTCACTTTGCCATCATTTCATGGGTGCTGCCCTCCACAGTAATGTCTTCCATCAGTTTATCTTTCTGTCTTATCATTTTTCTATAGTTGAATGTTTAACATTCCAGCAAGTCAGATTTCTTTTTTTAAAAAAAACGTGATGAAGAGACAGTGAATTTTAAATAAACTTTATGTGGGAAGTGGGTAGGTGTTGACTTACACTGTTAGACTGTCGCATGGGAAATCTAAGTTGTATTACACCATGGAACTTGATCTTGTGACAATCACTGTTTCAGTTCAAAGTGCCTTCTAAGTACAGTGGTGCCTCACTTGACAATGTTAATTCATTCCAGCGAAATCTCTGTAGAGCGAAACCATCGTCAAACGAAATTAAAAAGCCAATTGAACTGCATTAAAACCTAGTTAATGCATTCCAATGGGCTGAAAACTCACCCCCCAGCGAAGATCCTCCATAGGGGCAGCCATTTGCCATGCCTGTGCATCAAAGAATCCAGCCCTAAGCACAGCGGGGGACCATTTTCTTCAGCCAGTGGCCATTTTGAAAGCCCAACGATCAGCTGTTTTTGATCATTGTAAAGCAAAAATTGGTTCCTGAAGCAGGGAACCGATCATCAATAAGCGAAATTCCCCCATTTAGACCATTGTTTTGCAACCGCAATTGCGATCGCAAAAACCTCATAGTAAAGCAATTTCCTTGTTAAGTGAGGCAATCGTTAAGCGGACCACAACTGTAGTTCCTAGCCTTGAGTTACCCAGGTGTTCCTTGACTACAATATCCAGAAGCCTTTCACCACTAACTGTGCTAGCCAGGTTTTCTGGGTGTTGCAGTCCAAGACCACCTTGGTTACCCAAGAGAGCCGTGTCTGCCACTTAAAGCACATTGGAGAAGATGAAATATATGAATATGTTATTGTTATGTGCCATCAAGTCACTTTCAACCTGTGGAAACCCTATTAAAATGTGACAAATAACTAATTAGCATACTGTAACAGATGCCTATTTTTAGGAAGTTAATTCAGATGATGCATGATGAATGTTGATGATACAGCTTCTGTAAGTAAGTGCTGCACAAAGGGACATTAAAAGCTACACTAAAATAGTTGCAACTTAAGATTTAATAATATCAGGGGAGGCCCTTCAGTCAGTCTCATTGCTCTCATAGAGAAGGCTTTTCACTGGCTGTTCGCAGGCAACAGAACTCCCATACCTGGAAAACTAGGTTACCTGTCTCCCTGTCTTTCCACCAGCCAGCAAAGACCTTTCTTCAGGTGTGCACTTGACAACTTAACAGATTGTAGAAAGAACATACTGGGAGATGGTACATTTTTCTTTTTTCTTTTTAAATTTTTTAAAAAGTTTTCTTGGATCCCTGCTTTGGAATGTGAAATAAATAAACTTGTCTTAATTGAGACATTTCCTCTTCAAAGGGCACCATGGTGACAAGAATTACTTCGGAAGTACATGTAGATAATTACAACCCTACATATTACAGTCATTCTGCAAAAATAATCTGCAATGTATTTTTTTCTGGTTATGAATAAATACAGCTACAATCAGAAAACTCACTGTGGAGTATTTGGAAGTGGCTAATCTTCACAGTTTGAAATACTTGTAGCTATGATTGTATTTTAGATTGAGAAAATCTCAAGGCAAGTAAAACTTCATGACTTTGCCTGTCTAATGGCTCCGCTGCTTAGCAATAGGAAGGACTCTTCACATGGGGGAATTCATCATTTGATGACTTGCAGGTGTGAAAGACCCATGGCAGATTTGTCCTTCAAGACATATTGCATTTCACAGAAGGAAATTGACATGTTCAGATGAATGCTGTCAGTTGATGTATGTCTATGTGTGAACTTAAGGCAGCCCATGGTGGGGGAAGTAACCCCCTTTGCTCATACGTGTACAGTGGTGCCTCGCTTAACAATTACCTTGTTAAATGACGAAACCGCTTGACAATGAAGTTTTTGCGATCACTTTTGCGTTCGCAAAATGATGTTTTAATGGTAAAAAATTGCTTAACAATGATCGGTTCCCTGCTTCGGGTACCGATTTTTCGCTAAATGATGATTTTGAAACAGCTGATCGGCGGCTCTAAAATGGCCACCCGCTGTGCAAAATGCCTCCCCGCTGTGTTTTCAGGACAGATTCCTCGCTTTACAGGCACTGAAAATGGCCACCCCTCTGGAGGATCTTCTCTGGACGCTGAGGTATTTAGCCCATTAGAACGCATTGAACCGGTTTCAATGCATTTCAATGAGCTTTTTCGTTTTGCTTGACGAGGATTTCGCTTAACAGTGATTTCAACTGAACGAATTATCCTCGTCAAGCGAAGCACCACTGCATAAACTAGATCTGAGTATCAAATTCAGATTGATCTTGACTCCTGAGTCAAGGAAGGTATCTTGGCAGAAATTCAAGTCTGAGGCAAGATCAGCTTCTTCCTGTTTGGCACAAAGTGACTCTGGGCCTTCTCTAAGCATTGTGGGTTTAGATATTCAGAGACAGTTACTGAAAGCCTGTTGCACAGCAATGGTGACAATGTTATCAGTAGGGGGAAGATTCCTATGACATTTTACACATTCAGGGCAACTTATACTTGATCCCACAGCAAGTTTAAACATGTCCCAAACCACTTGTAAGTTCAAACATAGGCTGCAGAAAAAAATGACATGTCAGAAATCTTGCCTCTAATCATAAGCAAAGCACCGTTGATTAAAGGCAAATCACCACTGATTAGAGAAGATTTTAGGATGCATATGACATGTACACCATGCAATAAAGTCCCGTGCACCCAAATACCACTAAAGGAAGTCTTTAATCAGTGGCAATTTGCTGCTGCTGATGACATAATGAACATTGTGGATGTGGAGCTGCCCAACAGGATTTCAGCTAGAGTGTCTGCAAAACAGAAGCAACTGTTCTTAAATTTTTTAAACAAGGAAAATTCCACAATGATGAAAGGAGGAGTGGTGATTTAGGGAGGTAATTTTTAAGGACTCTTTTAGATGAGACATTTGTATCCTTTAAATTTCCCTATCAGGAATGAATTTGCTGGGATTTCTCATGCCATCCAGATGATGCACTCCTTCTTCTAGCATCTAGCAATTTGAACAGGGATTTTATAGTGAGTTCTGACACCTTTTTGTTCTTCCTGGACCTTTTAGTTTACTTTGCGCTGATTTGTACAGACATACAAAATAAATGCTGCAGCCAGAATCCTATTGATTAGCTTTGCTGACATAAGTGCAACTGTAGCACTAGTTAAATTGCCACTAGTTAATGAATTGTTGTTGTGTTGCTCATTGTAAGCTGAGTTATGCAGCCTTCATATGATGAGAGATACAAGTGATTTCTTAACTAGCTACAATTCCCTAGAGCAATTTTTGGCATTGCATTTTTGCCATAGTGACTAATCAGTAAATTTGGGGCAGTAACTTGGACTTAATGGATGCTCTACATCAAATGATTTGTCAAATGCACATACAGTTTGTCACTTGAGACTGGCAGTGCAGTCCTAAGCATGCTTAAACATAAATAAGACAAACTGAGTTGGGGCAGAGTTCATTGCTAGGTGATTTTGTGTAGGATAGAAAACATTAAGATATTTAGCTTTATTAGACTCTGGTATCTCCAGCCACCCCCTGACACCTGTACACATCCCATTGTTTCTCAGTAGTTAATAGCCTTTGTTGTTTTGACCACTTTGGTCATCCAAAGTCCACAAATTTAAAACATAAATATAAATTAAAAGACGCCTGCTTCTTGGGAGGAAAGCAGTGACAAACCTTGATAGCATCTTAAAAAGCAGAGACATCGCCTTGCCAACAAAAGTCCGAATAGTCAAAGCTATGGTTTTCCCTGTAGTGATGTACGGAAGTGAGAGCTGGACCATAAAGAAAGCAGACCGCTGAAGAATTTATGCCTTTGAATTGTGGTGCTGGAGGAGGCTCTTGAGAGTCCCCTGGACTGCAAGGAGAACAAACTTATCCATTCTAAAGGAAATCAACCCTGAGTGCTCACTGGAAGGACAGATCCTGAAGCTGAGACTCCAATACTTCACCCATCTCATGAGAATAGAAGACTCCATGGAAAAGACCCTGATGCTGGGAAAGCGTGAGGGCAAGAGGAGAAGGGGATGACAGAGGATGAGATGGTTGGACAGTGTCATTGAAGTGACCAACATGAATTCAATTCAACTCCGGAGGCAGTGGAAGACAAGCGTGCTCTGGTCCATGGGGTTATGAAGAGTTGGACATGACTAAATGACTAAACAACAACAAAATAAATAAAAATATACACAACAAGCTTGGTGCCAGCTGAACAACCACAATCCTAGCAAATTAAAAAGTGCAAATATAAATACGCACATTCTGTGAAATGCTGAGTTAAAAACAAAATACGTAGAAGATGATTAAAATGTACACATAATTTCAATTTTAAAAACCATTGTTTCTCAGATTTTGGATTAGATTCATAAGTGGATACTTACGTGTATCTGGGAACACAATAGCCATGTTCATATATAACAATAAGCCGCAGTTGTGATGGCATAGTACCACTGGCACATGCACCCAGTTGTTCCTGCTTTGCTCCTCTGCTACTGGGAGTAGCTAAAATCAGGACGCATCACAGTTACTGGTGAATAACTGCAAATCTCCCTGCTTTTATGAGAGGGGCTGATATCCAGACTATATGTAAAGCAGCAATATGGCCACAGCCTTTAACCTTGTAACTCACTGTCCTCCAAATTTTAGCTTATTAGTCATCCAGTTGTGTGATACATGGAGACCATGATGAATAAGGATAGGTTACTTACCTGTAACTGTGGTTCTTTGAGTGGTCATCCACATATCCACACAACCTGCCCACCTCTCCAATTTTTCTCACCATTCTTACTATTACGTGGCCACAGCTGACAATGTGGGACTGAGTACACATGACAGAGCCTGAGGGAAATGAAAGGCTAAAGCTCCGGAAGGTTCTGTGGACTTTTCTGTGGGGAAGGAGCAGACGGATGTACCTTTTACACAGCAAGTTGGTCCCTTTTGATGGATGTGTCTTTAAAAATAGGTGCTGAACACTAAAGCGGCATACTAAGTATATGTTGAACGCAAAGGTCCATTATGCTTTGGAAATAAGTGTAAATACAGTATTCTGGCAAGTGGCGATTCTGTACCATTCCTGGAACACCGTCCACAGAAAAAATGACAGTTGTTATAGTGCAGTGAAAAATAAGAAGGAAATTAAGAGGCCAACTTGTTCATCACAGAGTGCAATTTATGACATCAAAAAGAGGGAAAGACAGAGATAAAAAAGAGAGGGAAAAAGAGAAGAAGGCTCTCCTTGCAAGTTCAACACTTCACATGTTAGTTATGCACTGTCAAGTCAGAAGCAACTCTCGTATAATGGCCTTAATAGGACTTTCAAGGTGAATGAGATATTTAAGGAGTGGTTTAACCAATTCCCCTCCCCCAGTGAGTATCTATGGCCAAGTAGGGTTTCAAACCGTAGTCTCCAGAGTCACTCTATGCATTGCACCACCCTGGGTACCCATTTAATCTGTAGCATTAAAATATTTGGCATTTGTTGTTAAAAGGTGTAATTATAATCTTAAAGATCCCTATATGCACACTGCCACCACACATGTATCACTATGTTTCAGGCCTGGTTCATGTTTAGGTCCTTCTAGAGATAGCTCTCCTATGAAGGATCTTGTGGCCCATCACATGTTTTGTGTCCTTGGTAGAATTCTTCTGTCTTTGGGATAATTTATCTTGGAGCCCTTTAAACATAGATCCTCTGAAAGAGTAATGGAATTTATTTTCATGCCTGCAGCAGTTCTTGGCAGTGCACTGGAAGCTGCTGTTGACCTTATCCTGAGTTTCATGCTTGGTTTGTCCAATCAGTGGCGCATGTGGTTGTCCCAGAAACAGCATTTTGGAAGTTCTGTGATGGATGTGGAGCTCTCCACATGGCCCTTTGGTTTGGATGAATGGTTTCAAATAAGAAGAAGCGAAGCGGGGGGGGGGAGTAGAAAGGAAGTTTTATAGGAAAGTTTTAAATAAGAATGCAAGTTCCTGCTTGCAAAGAGATGTCATCATCATCTTAGAAATGCAGGAGGTGGAAGGGAGGCACAGTGGGGAATCAAACTCCCAACCTCTGGCTTTGCAGTTAGATATCTAAACCACTGAGCTATCCAAGGAATTATCTTGATGCTTTTTCATGGTTGTGTTTCTTGATTTTAAGTGAGCTTCTAGGAGGATATTTACAACCTTCTGTAGTTGAAGGGGGAGAAAACACATTTTAATCACTATCCTACATTTCTACCTGTTAGTGAATGCTGCAACAACTTTTAAAATAATGATAAGTTATTGCATACAGTAACATTTTTATTATTCATTTTCTTATAAAAATAAATTTCATGGATAGCATGAATTATCAATGTAACAATACATAATTTCATTAAATTGTGTTGATTACTGTATTGTTGATTTAACTACTTTGGCCATTCAGCCACCACTGACGTTACAATTAAAGCATAAATACACATGGAAATACGTACACCTGCAGAGTGTTAGTTTGACAACATAATGGGAGCAAATTAAAATGCACAAATACAAATGCATACATTCACTAAAAAAGTGGACTAAAATAAAGTCAAATTCACACACAATTTCAAATAAATAAATCATTTCAATTAACCATGTGGGTCTTTATTAGAGGTGGGCATGAAATGAACCACAAACCAATGAACCGGGCTAGTTTATGGTTTGTATCTTGACCCAGCTGAGGTATTTTGTTTTGCCAAAGGAAAATGAAGTACCAAACTTTTCACCTTGGCGTTCCACTTTGCTTTGGCAAAACAGGATCATCCACTCACCCATTCTCACTCCCCCCCATCATCTCAGCAAACCTGCTGCACACACATATACTAAAATAAAATAAAATCATACAGTTCAAGTAAGTATCCTAAACTTGAGTTTCTCCCATGCATTTCATCAGATGATTGCTCATCAGTCAAATGATCTGACTGAATCTGTGAATAGCTATTAGAGATAATAGTGTAAGGAAAGCTTCCAGATAATCTTTTATCACTTTGAATACAATGTTTTCTAATGGAGACAATTCACTTTTTTTTAATAATACAAATATTTATTGCACCAGTCAAAGACCACATGTCAGAGATCACATGTCCCTCTACAAGTCACTAGAAATATTAAACAGAATTTGATTTGGATATAACTGGCTTTAAAATACTTAGAAACTAATTCTAATTTGGCCGCTGTAACTTACAGAAGTCATTACTGGTGTTAATGAAAATCCAGGATTAAGCAGAGATATTCCAGAGAAACCTAGGAATAAAAGTACTAGCTTCAGCTTTTGTGTTTTTTTGTGTTTTAGAGAGAGAGAGAGAGAGAGAGAGAGAGAGAGAACATATTTCAGATGGGTTTATCTCAATAATAGCACATTTTTTATTTGTTCTATGATTTATTTGCATTTTGTTTTCATTTATTTTTGCATGTGGACACTCTTTCTTCAATCAGACTAGTATATTAGTTTTTGTTTGTTTAAAGTAATCCATATTTGCTGAAGCTCCATTGTTTGGTGAGTACACAAATAGCTACTGAACTGGATTTCAGGTCTTAACTTTTGGATTTTTTGCATAAATACAATAGAGGGTAAAAGGGATTACTTCCTTCACTCAACAAAAAACACTGAATTGAAAAGATGTTTTATTAACAATTATTGTAAATCATGTGTCTGGGTTCTGATGCAAAGTCTTGTAATAAAACAGAACTGTGACTTTGCATTCTGCAACTCCTGGTGTACAACCTTTGTCTGCTTGTTTGGGGGCGGATATTTGGGGTGGATACTGCTTGCTTCCAGTGGTTGGATTTAGGGTGGTTTGTTATCTCAGTTGGGATATTATGTTTTACAATTCTTGTTTATGGATGGCTCAGGAATCCCATAGTGTGCATCTTGCAGTTCACTGCAAACTTTAGAGGTGGGCAAATCTAACACTATCCCTTTAATTCATATTTGACTTCTGAAAATGTTGTTAAAATCTAATTTTAAAAATGCACTGAAACAAACAAAAATGATCTGGAGCTCATTTCTATCCTTAGAGCCAAGTTGAAATCTTAACCCTGCTCAGTTTTAATATGGATGCTGTCAGCCCTCATGTTGAAGTTTATGCATTTTGGAAGGCAGGTTTAGCACCGAGGTTCATTGTAAACAATATGTACAATTTTGGCATCTGGCCAAAATCCAATTAATTAAAAGCATGTGCTTGAGGGCAGACATAGTGTTGTTATTGGTATTTGGCTGGCTGTTTTTTGTGTATTGGTTGCACAACTGATGGCACATCCTGTTTTGCAATCATTGTGCAGTCATTTGCACACAGGATGGCCATCTAGGTCCCCAACCTTGGGGTTCCAGATGTTCTTGGACTTCATCTCCCAGAAATCCTGGCCAGCAGAGGTGGTGGTGAAGGCTTCTGGGAGTTGTAGTCCAAGAACATCTGAAGGTTCAAGGTTAGGGATCACTGATCTAGAGGATAGAAAAGAAATTTCTCAGTTGCACATTGACAAAAAATTGTAACATGCATGTGTGACCCGTACCACCCCTCCATACTCCACTCTGAGCAGTATTGACTCAACAGGCTGGTAATTAGGTGATGCAAACTTTATTGCCCTAGCATATTGCTTGGTCCCTGTCCCATCCTTGGTTTCCAGCAGTCCATTAGCCTGTGCACTGGTTACCATCATTGGACCTAAGGTCCACTGCTGGGACTGAGTTTGAGTTTCTAGCACCACGTCTGTGTTTATGGTGAGCAACCCAGTTGAAGAGTGGTTGGGCATCCCAGTTGAGCAGTCTTGTTTTGCTATCCTGCCAGTCTTGACACAGTGGGATGGAATATCTGGCTCACAAGGTCCCAGTCGCAGATAAAGGTGGTCCATGCCTCAGTCCTAAGGGAAGAAGAGGATCCCTTGAGGTCCAGGGAAGGTTAAGGGATCCTTTATCTCCCCTAGGATGCAGAAAATGAGTGTCTGCTCATCTAGCACTTCTATCTAGTCCTCCTCTTTTGTTCTCTCCACTTCCAAACTAGCCATACCGCCTCCCTCTCGTACTCCTCTCAGGGACAGTGTTCCTTCATCTTGCCCGCCTGCCCATGTGCCACCACTTGGCATCTTTGCCTTAGAGCTGCTCTGCAACCAAGGTCTCTCGAGAGTCTGCCAAAGTCGTTGAGGATGAAGCAAAAGGCCCACTTGTGAATGGCAGAAGCATCTTCTTACAATGTATAAAATATAAAGTGCTTTATAAGAAGAACTGTTCTGTTTCCTGATTTCACAGACAAACAAATCTTACTTGCGTGATATATTATTGGACGTGAACATATAAATGGGAGAGATGGCATCATGCCTACAGATTTCACCTCACCTCTTCCAGACTTTCATCAGAAATATTTTCTGAAACTGGTAATCGAAAAGGGCTAACGTTCTACTGGTTCATTTCCTTTCCAAGTCTCCCCTGCTGAATTGCACACAATGAAATATGGTAGTAAAATAAGAGAGAAAGAAAACCTCTTAAATTGGCAGCGTGATCTTAATTTTTGCTGTACCTGTTGCAAAGTTTGTATACGTAAGGCAGTTTTCACTGTGCAGCTCTACAGATAAAACATTTTTGCTACTCAGTGTTTTGAACGAAGGTGGCAGTTGATCATGCATGTTCAATTTTGTTTTGTTTCAGATAATTCTTATTGATTTTCAGGCACAGCATAGTATTAGATAATTATGAAAAATAAATCATTACTAATTGTGTTACTTCTCAGTATCTTGAAGCAGTAATTGGATACTGTGATTCAGAACATGATATGACGCTTTATGCCTGGAGATTTGTGTTTGAACTAGAACTGGGGGGGGGGGAGATAAAAAGAAAATGTCACACTTAGAGAAACACTTAAAAATGATGTTTTTACCAATGCTGTAAAATGGCTGATGGTCGGATTCCAAAAGATCTCCTGTATGGAGAATTAGTGCAGGGAAATCGCCCCAGAGGGAGACCACAGCTGCAATACAAGGATATCGGCAAGCGGGATCTGAAGGCCTTAGGAATGGACCTCAACAGATGGGAAACACTGACATCTGAGTGTTCAGCCTGGAGGCAGGCAGTGCATCATGGCCTCCCCCAATTTGAAGAGACCCTTGTCCAGCAGGCCGAGGCAAAGAGGCAGTCCCGAAACCAGCAAAATCAGGGGGCTGAACAGGGACAGATTGTATTTGTCTTCAGTGTGGAAGGGTTTGTCACTCTCGAATTGGCTTTCTCAGCCACACTAGACGCTGTTCCAAGTCCTCCATACAGAGCACGTTACCATAGTCTCTCGAGACTGAAGGATGCCTAATCTGATCTGAACATATTTACTATCCTATTTGCTGATCAATTAATGGAATGTCTTGTGGTGGGTATACATATCCAGCAGACGTTTTCCTGGAAAAATAAGTCCACAGAGTTGGATGGCAATTTTCTATGACTCCCCTTTCCTGTTTCACAAAGGATGAGAAGTACAAGGTGTATTGGACAACGACAACTTTGCATCCCCTTTTTTTCCCCTTTAACCTTTCTGCATCCAAATTGGCTGCAATTAGCGCTGCAAGTTGTCCCACCAAAAAAAAAAACACAACAACAACAAAAAACTCAAAACAAAAAACACAAACCACCCAGATGCTGAAGTGGCTTTCGCACTGTTCTAGAGAGTCCCCAGTCATGAAAAAAACCAGAGGACAGGTAGCTGTCACATTACTCCCTCCAAGTTCGATAGAAATTCACTAAGCATGGCTCGGTCTAACCTGATGTTGTTTACACTTGGTTTCAGACACAGTAGTGACAAGCTACTTTCTGAATCAGTGAGCTGGAATGAGATTTATTTATTTATTTGCCAGCAACAGCCATGTAATTAACTGCTTTTTCATTGGAACTAGATTTAATGCCTGTCTGTTACTCGTTACTCTTTTGGAACAAGAGTGCTGGCCGGTGCAGCAAATATTTGCACTCTGCAAACTTGGGTGGTTTATCCTTTTGTCCTACCTTTTCTCAAATTTCCAGAAAATAGTGCCTGGACAGCTGTTCACCCACTCACTCAGGTACAGCCCCAGACATGTGCATAAATCCAAATGCAGAGAGGCATATCTAGCAGAAAAGAATTTAAGTGATGAACTTTAAAGAGGCAACAGAACGGGAATAACTGGGAGTCTGTTTTTCCTCTCGAGCAACCCATCTCATCCTTTTTCTTTTATCTGGCCAGGAGCAAGTGAATACATAGGATAGCAATGGAGAAAAAGAAGCAGCAAGTTCTGTAGGAGGAGCAACAGGCTGCTGGACGTGTCCAGGGTAGACTGCCTTATCTTAGAGATCCTCTGAAATGATGCTCTGTGTACATGGCTTACCTCAGAATCTATGGCGGACATTGATGTTTCTGATTTGCTCTGGAGTAGACACATAGGGAACCTGAGCCAGCAGCACTGGCATAGGGGAGGTTTAAATGTACCTCTCACCCTGCTCTTAACGCCATTTAAAAAGGAGGGTACTGTAGCACTTTATTTGATCTAGTGTTGAATACACAGATTGGGGGGGGAACTAAATGAAGGAACCCAAAAGCACTCATCCCTTTCATGTTTACTGAAAGAATCGGTACCTGAATGACCCCAAAATGAATGAGGCATGCCTTGAAAGAACCTGGAACAAATAAAACCCAAATGTTTTCCTTATACACAGCCTAGTCTCTAAACCTAAAGCATTCGTAAGATAATTTTATTTTAAAATTATGTGGACCTATGTACAAGACATCCTCTGTCATACATTTGCCTCACAAACTGGGTATGAAGTTGCTTTGTTTATTGCAAATAATTGCGCAATATAATTATTCAACTAGTTGCCATTATTTTATATCATATTGTATCTGCTGTCATTTTTGAGCTGAAATTCTATAGTAAGGCACAACTAGAGTAGGTCTATTGAGATGAGTTAACTCCTCCAAAATGCCCTTTGAGTCAATGGGCCTAACTCTAGTTGTGACTTGCTACTGGATTTCAGCTATTTTGTCTTTATGATTTAAGTCTCAAATGCATTTTCTTCTTGTTGTTTTTAAACTCTGTTAGTATAAATTCTGTATAAGTATGTCTGTGTGCATGCATCTGTGTACATGAAAGAATTAGAAGCAGAAATGTCATCGCTTCAATAATAGATGTGTATACAATTCTTCTTACTGGCACTTTCATTTAACTAAAGTTATTAAAAAGGGAACATCTCTACATTTAGATTGGTGCATTCGCCTCAGGGAATGGATTATCCTGCCATAAACATCATGTTGATGGAAGTAAACTATTGCCCCATATTTCTGGGCTTCCCCCGTGGACAAAAGACATGTGCATATAAATGAAGTATGAGAAATGGGGAAACATTTTTTCCTAAATAACAGTGAGCCATATATGGACCCCCTGCGTTTGTATGATATTGTTCATAAGCGAAGATCAACGTAGTGGCTCTTAGTACTTTGTTTTGTTTTTCCCTGCCAGGTTATTCAGATTAATTTTGAAGAATTTGATCTGGAAATTGGCTACGATACTCTAACAATTGGTGATGGAGGAGAAGTGGGTGACCCTAGAACTGTCCTTCAAGTGTAAGTCTCCTTAACTTATAATTTGTTTCATTAATATTTTACTTGACTTTAAATGTGAACCAAACACTTTTATTAAAAGTAGCAAATTATTTTTCTTCATGTACTGTGTTGTTCATGTCTTCACTCATGTAATCTGCTATTTTAAGTTTTTAAGAATAGGTGCACGGCAGTATAAGAAGAAATGCAACAGGAGTGGAATGAAATAAGGCCATTCCATATAATTATGTATCCTGAGCTTTATTCAGGCATTACAGATGGAAAGGGTTAGGTCAAAATCCAAACTGTAGTTCCTCAAAAGTATACTTTTATCACAAACTGTACTGCGGCACTTTACAGTAGAATGAATTTATTATGGCATATGCTTTTGTCGACTGAAGCCTACACATCTCATGAAGTGAGCTATAATCCATGAAAGTGTGTTCCGTTAAAGCTAGCCTCCATGGTGCCACAGTTCTCTGTGTTATTTTCAGTGGAGCAGACAACTGCAGCTCTCCCTTTGGAAATTCCTTTAACAACCAGCTGGGATTGAAACAGTTCTGCTAGGTCCTTGGAATGGGGCTGCTAGATGACAGTTAAGGGAGATGAGGAACCAGAGGCAGCTGGTTTTCCAGCACAGTCCATCCTCATCTCTCTCCGGTATTGCCTGAAACATAAAATTAATTTTAAAATGGATTTTCCTTTTTTTTTTTTTAATTTGGACACAGTTCCAAACTGTAGCAACCCCAGCTGAGTTTTCTTTCCAGTACTTAAGGCTAGGCAGTTTGGTGCCGAAACTGAAAGGGCATGTGAGAGGACACGCAACATTGCTGACAACTGTGCAGATTCACACTTCAGGGACAGAGGGATCCTGAGCTGATGAAAATGAACAATTGATCCCAGCATGCCATATGTTGCTATGTTTAGCTACTAGGCTTGGAGGAGGGGTTATTGGGAAGAAATAAATGTAGCTTAAGCTAGATGTTTTTTTTTTTTTAATGATCTTACATCACTGATGTGTTGTATTGAGTTTGTTTTTCATTCTTATGGATTAGGCTGTACTGATTTCAGATAAAGCTGTTCTTCAAAACACAGGTCTAATGCAGGGAAAGTGTCTTAAAAGTTTCTTCTTTTTCTTATAATGGCCATACTCCTGTTTCTTAGTTTGCAGAAGGCAAACGATGTAACGTGGTATCTTCTAGCTAGCATTTAATGAGTCCCCACTGGGATGTCAAGTGGATGCTAAGTCAATGGGAAGGGTTGTTCCCAAGAATTCCAGGGGAAACGCATCAGTTGCTAGATATAAGTGACTAAGCCAGTGGGTTTGTAGTGGATAAAATGGCAAACAAGGACTCAGGAGATCTGTGTTCAAATCCATTCTCAGCCATGGAAACTCACTGGCAGGTTGTGCTGGTAAAATCACTTCTTTGATATCTCAAAAACCTTGAAAACCTTACTGGGATTGCTGTAAATCAGATGTGACTTGACAGCAGCACTTAAGAGCAGCAACAGAAGTGGCTTAACGTTGTGTAATTTGCCTTCAAATGCATAACTAAGCAACAGGATTTCAGCTAAAAATGCTCTGCCATTCCATTGTTTTCATTTCCTTTCTTTGAAGGACATGTTCTCTATTTCTTTTTCCTATTTAGTACTGCTATTGCTTGCCTCGGATTTAATCTGCCCACTTGTATATGTAACCAACAACTCTGCTGTGTAAAATCCATCATTTTATTTATTATTATTTTTTAGTCATAAGCATTTGGGGACAGTTCTACCACTTGTGATATTATGGGAATATTTTAAGATTTCATGGAAGATAAAATGCAGGTAGGGTGTGTATTATCCTGTTCCATCGTGAACTGGAGATTATAACAAGCATGACTGGACTTCCTGCAGAGAAGGATCTTTATATAGAGTCTTGTTATGCATTCATTAGGTAAAGTGCCATAGCAGAATATGGTCACAGCAGGCAACGGCACATCTGGTAAGCAGAGCCATAACAGGTAATAGGTTCGCAAGAGTGCAGCATGCTGCATTCACATTCAAGCAATTTAGATTGGTACTCTAGAGATTGGTCAATGGACCTGAACTGCATGGGACTTTTCCCTTGTTAAATATAATAGGAAGATTGATGCTTGCCTTCTGGAGACAAGCAAGGTCTATTTTGCATCATCCTCTGTCTTCTTGAAGAAGCCAGGCTGCATGTGTCTTTAAAGTGCCTGGTCTGGTCTAGTGTCTTTGGCTTCTATAATGTTAAGGAGAGAGATGTGATTATGAGGAACATGCCCTATAGCGGAGAAGTCATGAGAGAATATGCCGTTGGTTATCCCACAACAAAAGCAGACTCTTCTTCATTCTCATATCAAATGATATGAGAGCAAATGTTCAAAGGCCATGTCTCATATTATCTGATCTTCTGTGTAAAGATGAGATGTGAATGTCCAGAAACAGTGGCTTTTATCATGGCTGCTGTGCGTGCACATGCAGTGTGATTAGTTTTTCAAGCAGTTTCAAACTTGCTGGTCCAAAAATATGATGTCAAGCACAACAGAAATTTCACCCATTGGCCAAACTGAAAGATAGCACCAGCAGCCCTGCTAGATTTATTATTTTCAAAACAACTGGAGAGAATAGTAGCTGGATATTTTGGCTCATATCTTGACTACTATAAACGCTAATGATGTCAGGTGTAGCTACGCTATAGAACTATATCTTAAGGAATCATAAGGAATCCTTGGATTTGCACTGTGCAGAATACTTAAAGCTCTCTCCTAAAGACCCGTAGTCCATTCCTTGAATCTGTACTTACTCTGAGTACGTTACTATACTAATACCATAATCCTCACTTCCTCTACTCTCATAGTACCTACTCTAACTTCACCACATTACAAATCCCAGAATACCAAATAATGGGGCCATGGCAGTTTAAGTGGCATGATGCATGTGCATCTGTGGATTTGAAATGAACATTTAAAAATGAGAACTGGAAAAGCAGGCCAGCTCAGCAGATGCCAAGTGATATGGCTAAAATTCAAGTAAAACTCAGTCAACAATGCCAAATTGTAACCATGCCATCCACTCCTTTTCTCACTTGTTTTTCTCTTCTTCCTCATTGTTCAGTCAGTCTTTTCCTTTCCTTGTATACCATGACGTGAAGCAACTGGAATTTCTCCCTCTCATTCATTCATTCATTCATTCATTCATTCATTCATTCATTCATTCATTCATTCATTCATTCATCTCACTCTCTGTCCCTCCCTATCTCAGCATACAGATACACAAAAATATGCATGCACACATGCTTGTTTGGACCAGGCAAAGCTCACCAAGGAGATGATTTACACAAAAGAGTGACTGTAAATTAGTCACTCTTTTGTGTATGCCATATTTTTCCATGTATAAGACTATACTTTTGTCTAAAATCTTCAGACTAAAAATTGAGGGTCATCTTATACACGGAAGTAAGCTGAGGAGAGAACAAAAACAAGTGGAGGGGAAAGCAGGGATCAAAGTGATCCTGCAGTGCTTTGATCTCTTTCCCCAAACACTTGCTAAGCCCCACTTAGATTTCTTTATTTTGGATTAGAAAAGTAGGGGTGTCTTATACATGGGGGGTCTTATACACGGAAAATATGGTAATTCCAGCAGAAGTAACTTCAGCAAGCTAAATATGGAAATTCAAGACTGGAAGAACTAACGCTCTAGTCTTTCCTGCTCTTGTGAAGCCCACTGCTCTGGTTGGGAACTATTGCTCTTGAAGAAACCTCTCATTTCCAAAGATTCAACGAACTGCTTCCTTAACTTTTGGCACTGCAATCTAGTTTCTAATTTATTTAAATCAATTAGTGCATTAAAAAACAAACTCCAAAACATGCACCTTCAAGATACCCATTGTATACACACCAAGTGTCGGGGTAAATTTTTTATGGCTTGGAGTTATGATGGCAAAAGACAAAACAGATGAGCCAGCCTTGGCATTCTACGGAATCTGAGATACGTCCCTCCCCCCCTCCATGCCACAAAGAAAGGGATGGTCAACAACTTCTGAGTACTGTCTACTTAGAGAACCCTGAGAAAGTGTCATCGTAAGTCAGAATTGACTTGGCAGCACACTGTCATAACATTATATTTGTATAATTCTAATAGTAAACCAGTTTGTTTTCACTCTGTGGTTGTTTTCCTAAACAGTTTAAAATTTATATTCTTCTGTTTCCTTTATGACTACTTGAAGATTTCACATTCTGAGAGGAACTAGAGAGAGAGAGAATTGCCTTTGATTATATTGACCAATATTGCAGTTGTGCAGCAAAGGAGTTAAATAAAAATAAGGGCATAATTAAGTGGTACTGTATAGCAAGAGTCTTCAAGTTTTCTTAAATACATATAAACATAGTGGTTACTTTACTTTTTCTTTTTCTTTCAGATTTGATATTCCCCCTTTTTACTGATTTCTCTTTTTTACATCCCCTCTTTCCTTTTGCCTCATATGAATCATTCCTTGCATGTTTGGCCTACTTTAAGATACTGATGTTTTGTAGCAGCTCATTGAATCCAAAACATACATTAAATAAGACTGATTAAATTACAATGTATTGTTGCGAAAGTAGATGAACATTCCATTATTTTTTCTTATCAGTACAGTTCTCAATTTGTTATAATGAAGATTTATTGGAGAAAAATACACAGATAATTTGGTGAAACTCTTTTCCAGCCAATAGTGCTGAAGCCTGAGCATCATAGTCTCAGAACTATTTCTTCTTCAAACTGGCATCTTTAAGCTCTTTTTCAAAACTGACTCATTTAAATATTACCCTTTAATATGTTTTTACACTAAGGCTAGTGCAATAGACAGGCTTTTATAAATACAGTTTGATGCACTAGCCTTTTAAAAGAAACTAAAATGTAAGTCCAAATCTTCATAAAGAACAGGATAATTCACTGCCACCAGGAAATAGCAGTGACCCTCACAGTAACCTTAACAACTCTTCATAGAATCATAGAATTATAGAAAAGTGAAGTTGGAAGGGGCCTACAAGGTCATAAAGTCCAACCCCCTGCTTAATGCAGGAATACAGTCAAAGCATATCTGCCAGCTGATTATCTAAGTTGCCTTGGAGAAGGTAGAAAACTATACTTTCCTCCAAAGTGATCATCACTCAGTTATCAACTATCCAAAAGACAAACCAAGAGCCCAACTGCACTATCAAATATTTTGGGATTTGCTCCATTTATAAAATGTGTGATTTTGAAGAATTTTTTCCTGCCCACAAAGCCCAAATTGAATCTGCCCAGCCTTTTTTGGCTTGCAGATGTGCTCTTCTCACTCCTGGCTAGAGGAATGTTTTTCTTGCTGGAAAAATGGGGGACAGATATTTCCTTTGGCAGGGAATATAATCCATATTCCATAGGAATGGCCATTGGACATATGAAGACATGACTAAGCTCCTCCTCCTCATCCTGAACAAGCTTTTAAAACTTAGGTATAATGTGTGAACTTCCAAAAATAGAGCCACTGTAGAGAAATTTGAATTATTTTAAAATTTATTTTCTTAAATTGACTTTGCCTGATGAGTGTTTGAACTGCCAATAAATTTATTATTATTTTTGTTACTCTTTTTAAACTCTGGAATTGGTCAAGTGTTAATAATTCACTGGGCCTAGATGGATAACATTCATTTACAGTTTGAAGAGAAGTTGATATTAGATAAAATTTACTCATATTTCTCCCTGTAAATACTGCAAATATTAGGTATTTGTTTATGATTATAAGTCATGCAATCCAGCCCCCCTTCCTGAAATCTCTTGAAATTATGCTAAACCATAATTTCAGAAGAAAGAGAAGAAAAGGGGGGTACAGGTGGTCATCATCATCATCATCATCATCTTAGTATTGCAGAACTTGAAGGGATCCAATGTATCCTCAAGTTCAGCCCCTGCCAAGGAGGCACTGTCGGGAATCAAACTCTCAACCTCTGCCAGATACCTAAACCACCAATGGCAATGGTGACAGAATCATAGAGTCACAGACTAATCGAGTTGGAAGGGGCGTATAAGGCCACTGAGTCCAACCCCTTGCTCAATGCTGGAGTCTAGTAGTGCTATTAGAGACTGTTAGGAGGTTTGAAACATTTTGCTCTACAAAAAATGAGAAATCTGTAATAATCTCTACACTCACTTTTTAAATCTATTTTCAGTGCCCTGCATCTGTGATGGTTTCATGCCTACTGAGGATTGAAAATTCCTATTTTCTGTATGTGCTCTGTTTAACTGCCATTTTACTGACCTCTCATGAGTAGAGATTAAAACAAACTGCTGGATCAGTGGTTCAGCACAATCCATTTATTCGCCCAACAGGTGTTCTGTGGTTCGATTCCTTGCCTCCTCTGGCAGGCGCCCACTCAGAGGCAGCACCCCGGCTTCCCTGCCCTGCCTCCTCCTGACGCCGCCTCTGAGTAGGCACCTGCTGGAAGAGGCAGGAGTCTGAACCACAGAATACCTATTCTGGGCCAGTCAAGGAACTGCCAAACCAGTGATTCATGCCCAGTTCTACTCGTAAGTATATAAAAGGAAGGTCTGCTTGATGTCACAGGAGTCTTGATACTAGGAAACATATTTGTATTAATCAGTTTGAGGGCAGAATATATGATATACAATTGAAAGGAACCAGGAAAGGGGTTGGGAACAAATTCATTGGTAGTTCCAGAATTCTTCACACTAATATGAATTTTGAAGAACATAAAACATTTTCAGCTGGCAGCCTCCTACTGTGACTTTTCTTTCCTGAATTGGAGCCCAACAATGTAATCTTTGATAGGAGGCCCTGGAACAAGTTAAGAGTGTTGCTTGTTGCTGTATAGATCTTGTTTTGAATAAAAGATGTCTGCAAGAAAGCAATAACTAAAATGAGTATACTGTTCTTCCCATCACTGATGTGGTTTGGACCTACTGTACATTATTTTGGGTACTTTTAACCTCTGTTTTACACATTAAGTCTTTTTCTGTCATACCATTGACAAGTATTCAATTTCTTTGATACAAAGTTTGCATAGGCTGAAATCCTGTTGCACACTTATGCAAAAGATACAACTTTTTTGCAGTGAATTGCCATCAAATTGAATTGAGAAATCTCTGTAGACATTATCAGTTGCATATCAAGTTGAGTATGGAAATTTCTTAATTTACCACAATTTGTCTTTCAAATCTATATTTTTCGCATAACTTTGCAAGAGGATTACAGCCATAGCTTGATAGTATAAGCATTATATGTTGTTGTTTCTGTTTCTTAGCAGAATAGAAAGTGCTGGTGCAGTGGGTTGGCCCTCTCCTCTTCAGTCCTTTATCTTCCACCTCAATTCTGCCTAATAGGTTCCAGTATGAATATGAGCTACAGAGATTCCTTTGCCCTATTGGATACCTGCTTATTTATTATTTATTTATTTACAATATTTTTATCAGATTGTGTATGCAGCAGCGTACAAGGGGGGGGAAATAAAAAATTTAAGGGACACAGATAGTACAGCATGAAACATGGTCTAGAGGGACGGTGTAAAAATCCAACAAACAAACAAACAAACAAACAAACAAACAAACAAACAAACAAATAAATAAATAAATAAATGAATAAATAAATAAATATGTCCTCTTTAGTTTCCATCCAAGCCATTTATTCCAAGGAAATTCTTCTGTATCCCATTTACATGGTTACATCCTACCTTACTGTCCACTCATCCCATTCTGCACACAAATCAGTCTTAAGAAAAACAGGAGTGACACCAAACTTCAAGGGCATGAGGAAACAAGTGGCTGTTTCTGCTTGAAGCAAATTTGTGGAATAACTGATATAGTCGGAATAGACATTGCAGTCTGGGCTGTATTAGTCATAAGGCTGACTAGGTTGAAGCCTGGGGCCCCCACAGGGACTAGGGACCCATCAATTGACTAGAGTCAGACTGTGGGCTGTAGTGGGGTGAAATATTAAAATACTGGAGGGCCCCCTAAATATCTGAAAGCCTAGGGGCATGACCTTGGGCTAATACAGCTCTGTGTGCAATATGCTTGGAACAGTTGTTGGATAACATCTTGGCACAAATTAAATGAGTTTTTGAGACTTCCGTAGGATAATTTCACATGTTATGAAGCATGTGTGGGTCATACACAATGCTCCTGATGCTCTAGATTAAACAATAGACTCACCTGTAGACTTTGCAATTCAGACAGGTCAAATAACTGAAGGGCAAACGTGGCATATAGGGTGATCTGGAACTGGGACCAGTGTCTACAGGTCTGGTTCTAGTTTGAGCCATCATGCATTCTGTAGCTCTCTGGAGAGGGCTAAATTGTGGTCATAATCAAGATATTACAGTTTCAATATTAAAATCAGGTGTCCCCCCCCCAGGGGGAGCTTTTCTTTTAGCTGTGTCAACTGCACGAATGGCATAAAAATTATCTCATGGTATTTTTTGAGTGATACAGAACTTAAACATTTTCATCTGGCTTTATCTCTCCTGATGAGTTTTATTATTTTTTAAAGTGCCATCACTGCTATGATGTTCTAGTCCTGAGAGTGCTGTAATCAAGGACTTTTACTTGGTTTTTAAATATCTTTTAATTTTAAGTCAATTTCCAGCTAATGGAATTTTTATTTTGTTTATCATTAGGTTAACGGGAAGCTTCGTGCCAGATTTAATTGTCAGCATGAGCAATCAGATGTGGCTGCACCTTCAAACTGATGAAAGTGTGGGCTCAATTGGCTTCAAAGTTAACTACAAAGGTAACTATATTCAGAGATATATTTAAAAATAACAGAGTGCAACTCTTGGCTTTTGCACTGTAAAGAATATTGAAAATCTATGTTGCTGTGTTGATGGGAAGATGTTGTATTTTATTATGGTCACAAAATGTTCAAGGATACACCTAATTCAACCAATTTGCTCTTACTAGATATACAGTATGAGGAAAATCCTGCAGTTGGTTAAGATTTTGACTGAGACAAGATCTAAGCTCCATGAGAAGTCTTGCCATGCAAGATTAATGATGCAACTACACTGTTGAATTAAATTGGGAGCTGGTTCTGGTGTTTAAAAATCAATTTAATGCTATGTGTTTTTTGTGTAGGTGTGTGCATCTTCAGTGCACAATTTTAGTCTGGTTGTAAGCTACGTTGTATGTTGGTACTTTGGCTCTCTCGGTCTCACTTTTCCTGTTTTTCCCCCTCTGTACTGGGAACTTAATTATTCACCTCAACTGTACCTTATGACTTTTTAAAGGCAAAGCTTGCCTGCGTTGAGACAGATGATGCTAGATTCAGCTTCTGTTCAGTATTGACATGGCATAGCACTGGATCAATACAGTGCTAAAATAGAAAGAGGTAGGGGGAAAAGGAAGAGGTCCGACTGCAGGATTTCTTGTAATCCAAAACCCATTGTACTTGGTGTAACGTTCAGCCCTGCCCTCACCTGTCCGTCACACCTGGGCAGTGGAACAGCAGCCAATGAGGGGATGGAAGGTGGTGCTAAAGGGGCAGGAGCTGGGATATAAAGGGGTGTGTATGGTGTTTGAGAGAGCAGTTTGAGAGTTTGATAGAGTTAGAGAGTGAGTGAGATCTGGAGAGCTTGTTTAGAGGCCTGCATGCCTGAGTGTCAGTGAGGGAATGTCTATGTGATTGATTCAAAATAAGAAAGTGATTTACATTGTGATTATCTTCCAGTGATTTACCTATTTTATTTTTGTAATCAATAAACCAAGTTTTATTTTTGAAAGAAACCCTTGTCCTTTTTACTTAAAGGAAAGGTTGGTGGCAGCAAGAGTGTTTAGTGGTGTGGTGGGCATTCTGGGAGGCCTGAGTTGGCAGTGACCTCGGAGTGGCTCAGCCACGTTACACTTGGCATCCAAAACTCAGCAACCTCTCTCCCACAAAACTACAGTGGTGCCTCGCACAATGAGCGCCCCGTAGAGCAATGAATTCGCTCTACGAGGACGTTTTCGCGATCGCAAATGCGATCGCATACCGATGGCCCCTATCGCCGAAAATCGCAGAGCGAAGGGTGGTAAGTGGTTCGCTTACCGACCTTCGCTTTGCAACCCGCCGATCAGCTGTTCAGCGGCTACAAAATGGCTGCCGGAAGCCGCAAAATGGCTGCGCGCAGCGTTTTCGCGCCCTCGTTAAGCGAGGGGAGGGTGCGAAAATGGCTGCCGGCCATAGAGGAACATCGCTGAACGGTGAGTAAAGGAGCCTTTTGGAACGCATTAAACACTGTTTAATGCGTTCCAATGGGCTTTTCTGTCCCGCTCAGCGATATTTTCACACAGCGAGGGTTAATCCGGAACGGATTAACCTCGCTGTGCGAGGCACCACTGTATTTATTCTGGCAATGGTGATGACACACGCAAAATGACTTTTAAAAAAGTATACCCAGAATCAATTTAAAATAAATAATCCCCTCATAGGTTGTTTATTTTAAATTAATTCTGGGCACACCCACTTTCTGGCTGAAAAAAACACACAATGCAAAAATAGAAGTATTGCAATGTGTAGTTAAGTCCTGAAATATTTTCTTCATAGTGTTTACATATCATATGCAGAATTACCATTCCCCTCCCTTATTTAGTTAAGCACCTGGAAACTCAGATGGCATCAATGGTCCACACCACCTATTTCCATCTTTGGTGGATTGCCTGGCTGCGTCCCTTTCTTGACATTGGTGCAATCACCACCTTGGTCCGTGCACTTGTAATCTCGAGATTAGACCACTGCAGTGCACTCTATGTGGGGCTACCTTTGAGATTAATGCGGAAACACCAAATGGTGCAGAATGCAGCGATCAGACTTCTTAGTGGGGTGAGGAAACATCAACATATTACTCCCCCTCTGGCCGCATTGCATTGGCTGCCCATTTGATTCCACATTGATTTCAAAGTTATAATGATCACATATAAAGCCCTAAACAGTTTAGGACCTCAATACTTGGTGGAACGCCTCCTCCCACCTAGATCTACTCATATCACCCGATCTAGCCAGGAGGGGCGACTGAGTAGCCTAACGTCGAGGGAGGCCCGGAAAGAAAAAACAAGACACCAGGCCTTCTTGGCAGTGGTTCCCAGGCTCTGGAACACACTCCCCCCCAAGATTCATCTGGTCCCCTCGTTGGGCACTTTCAAAAACCAACTCAAGACCTGGTTATATAGACAGGCCTTCCCTTCGGGCACTACATAACTTTCTCTTTTTCTCTATCTTTATCTACTTTGTTTTGTGTAAATGTTGTAAATTGTTACTTCATATTTATTGTTTATATTCTGTGTTTTGTGAGGCGCCCAGAGTACACTATGTCTAAATGGGCAGCATATAAGGGCAATAAATAAATGAATGAATGAATGAATGAATGAATGAATGAATGAATGAATGAATGAATAAATAAATAAATAAATAAATAAATAAATAAATAAATAAATAAATAAATAAATACAGAGCAAGTGCACAAGGATAGATTGTTTAATCATAAAAATTGCAAATTACTTCTCCATGTTGCTTTATCCTAAAAGTTGATTTAACAAGGCAACTGTTATCACATTTTCCCATTTCCCACATTTACAGAGATGTGTCAAAAACAATTTTAGAGGACACCACAAATCCTTGTAAGATTGATACATTTTAAAAAAAGAAAAGAAAAAATAATAATTCTGTTGTACTGCACAGGATAAAGAAAAAGCATCACATCTTCTTATTTATCACACAGAGATAAACCAGACCAAGATGTGCATCTGTAGCTGTTACATAATCTTGTTAAAAACAAGTGTGAACAGCTGCTAATTGTTCTCTGCCAGGGAGATCCAGGGACAGACTTTGTAGAATGGGAATACTCCTCTATTAAAAAAATTTATGCAAGTAATCTCAAATGGGCAAAATGTCTAAAGGGAAAGAAAAAAACCACACACAACAAAATCCCCGTCCGGTCTCCTTCTCTTTGGTTTGCCTAAGCTGCTTAATGATTTTGAGAAATGGGAAACTTCCTTCCTGGTCACCCATAGAGGGGAATTGATGCATTCCATTTTTAAAAATATATATATTCTTAACTGATACAGTTAATCATTTAAGGGCAGAGAAAAGCCTTTTCAAAGTATCACTGATATGTTAGCAACAATTGAAAAAGAAATACAAAACTTCCTCTCCCTTCCCCTCCACAGGTAAACTGAATGAAAACAGAATGATCCTACCCACACCCAAAACAAACAAACAAAACCCAGAAAAAAAACAGGGACACAAAAAAGTGCAGGTAGTCATCAGTCAGAAGCAGAATGGTTTGCTATGGTAGGTAGGGTGTGTGGTCACTGGGAAAAGGATTGAACCAGCCCATCCTCAATCTGGACAAACTGCAGAACAAATGTCCATCTATTTACACTCTTACTAAAACTCCACTTGGCTTCCTCATTGTGCTCTATTTTGGTGGCTTGGTAAAAGATCGACTCAATAATTAGTGGCAATTAGTCTCTGACTGTTATGCACGTCTATTTCTGTCAACATTAAGTACACAACAGGATCCTGTCCTACAGCAGGCAGCAAAATATTTCTTATAAATTATCAGCCATGACAAGTGTTGTAAATATTCTTGGAAACAAGGTTATTGTTCTCTTACAGTTTAGGTGTTGAGGTGGAAAATAATGAAAAAACTCCTGCAGGGTTTGCTTCAAAACAGTTTTTGGAATTATTGATCCTGTAGAGTAGACCTGGTTATATTTCTCAGTAGTTAGAAGATTATGGGTGTGAACATTTATTCTTGCTCAAAGTGAAAACCTGTATGGATAACCAGTGACAAAACGTAAGTCAGGAACACAGCTCTCAAACCAGCCACTCTTGAAAACAAGTTGGTAAATCGGGAACAATATTAAATACATGCCACTCCATCATTCCTTAAAAGAAGACAGCTCTTTACAGTGGTAAATGAAAGCGTTTGAGATAATGCTGCTTTACACATTTCAACTAAACCAAATACTGTATTTTTCTGTGTATAAGACGCCCCCCCATTTTTCTAACCCAAAATTAAGAAATCGAAGTGGGGCTTAGCAAGTGTTTGGGTAAAGAGATCAAAGCACTGCAGGATCACTTTTGATACAACTCCGGGAGGCAGTAGAAGATAGGAGGGCCTGGCGTGCTCTGGTCCATGGGGTCACGAAGAGTCGGACATGACTAAACGACTAAACGAAACGAGGATCACTTTGATCTCTGCTTTCCCCTCCACTTGTTTTTTCTCTCCTCAGCTTACTTCCATGTATAAGACGACCCCCAATTTTTAGTCTAAAGATTTTAAACAAAAGTATAGTCTTATACATGGAAAAATACGGTATTTAGCAAGTTGAAAAATGACTTTACTCCTGTTACTGCACAAATATAAAACAGAAATCCACTGAAGGGAAATATTTTGAAAATGCTTTGGAAATCAACCAATCAATTGATCAATAGATGTTGGAGATACTGAATGTACCTAATTCTCCAACTATATCATCAAGTTAAGACTGGGAATGCATTATTAATTAATATATTATTCAGGAATACAGACTTACATCAGTAGCATTTCTGAAGAATGTATTCTGATGTTTGAGGCAGATTTAATGATTCACAAATTTTATTATTTAATTAATGTTCTAGAAAGGATAGTTGGAATAGCTTGTTCAGTTTCTTCATCTCAAAGCTATTTAATGTAGTCAAAAAGCAGTGTAGCAGATTTAATGTTTTCATTGGCAGGGAAGCTGGCTGTAAAATAATATGATATAGCGGTCTCTGGATTTTCATACTGAGCAGAGGATGGTTCTGAATCTTAAATGTAGTACCAAAAATGTGAATATCTGCAAAACTTCAGATATTTAGTTAGATAGTTAGTTAAAATATTTATTTTCCAGCTTTCTCCTCAAGAGAACCCAAGCAGTTTTACAATGTTAAAAATAAACAATAGAAAAACTGGAAGAGGAGGGAAATAACCAAACAAAAAGACAGAACAAATAAAACCCAATAGCAGCCCAACTCTTAGGCCGCAAGTTGCTGAAACAAGGCCCTCCTGAAGAGAAAATAGAGTAGCAAAGAAGAAGTCTGACTTCCTGAGGGAGGGATTTGCATAACTTGGGGAAGGCCCTCTCTTGTGTCCTCATCAAATGCACCAGTGATGTTAAAGCTTGTAGCCTTCTTTGAGCTCATTGGTACCCTCACCAAACTCCCCTCCCGCTTGGCCAGTCCTCCCCCCTGAAGTTTTTATAAATCAAGAAGAGTGGTGGCTCTCACCTCTCCAAGGTCCCTGTTCTACTTTCCAAGCTGCAAGAAGTGAAACTTGTCCCATAAGCATAGTAATAGGAATTACTAGTTGTTCAATGTCATAAGATTTAATGGACATTTCAATGATATAGCTGAGGTCAAGGGAAAAGAAGATAAATAAATAAAAGTAATGAGAAGATATAATATGATGATGTAAAAGTAATTACATGACATTTGGTAGAAGTAGGTGAAGCTGGCAATCTGAAAGCTACGTCTTTCTTCAGGATTTCAGTACTTGTGAACTGTTGCAAAAGGAAGTTTGTAAGTTTTTTTGGAAATATAACACTGAGTGTGATAGAGGATGTAATATGGAGAGTATGTCCTTTGATAGGTATAATTGTTCTAATGACTAGCTTTAGCTCTATTGCAAAATGATATGCCAAGTTTGTTACACCAGACAATGCTTGCATCTTTTCCTTGAGAAAAGCACATTAAGATATTTGTACTGGTTGTATTCAAGACTAATCCATTTCCAGTCTAAATTGTTGACAGCATGTTTGAAAGTATGTACAGCATGTCTGAAAATATGTGGTAAAGATGAATGACAGAGTGGATTCATATTTTCAAGAGGAAAAAATAATTGACAAACTATTAAACTTAAAGCAAGCCATTGCTAAAATAACTTAGGTAAAGGTAAAGGTTCCCCTTGACAATTCCCCAGTCATGTCTGACTCTAGGGGGCGGTGCTCATCCCTGTTTCCAAGCCGTAGAGCCAGTGTTTGTTGGTAGACAGTTTCCGTGGTCACGTGGCCACTAGACATGGAACGCCGTGGTGGTACCTATTTATCTGCTCACATTTTTACATGTTTTCGAACTGCTAGGTTGGCAGGAGCTGGGACAAGTGACAGGAGCGCACTCCACCACGTGGATTCGAACTGCTGATCTTTCGACTTTGCAGTCCAGAGGCTTTGCAGTTTAACCCGCAGTGCCACCATGTCCCCATAACTTACTGTTATCTAAAAAGGACTTTTTTGGTTAGAGATGGAGAACATCTATATTGAACAAATTTAGTAAATTGAATGGTGCTTCATTTGTAGAACATTTCTTTTGTTTTGTTTTTTCTTCAACACTTCTGTAGTGAAGCATGGAGGCACACCTCTGTGTCTCCCACCCACCTAGGCTGTGATGAGAGTGACTCTAGCCTAAAACAGCAGCTAGAAACATTGTGGAAGATAGGCACTGCACATCTTGACTTTCACAGACAAGTTGAAAAGCAGAAGCAGGAGAGTAGGGGGTTCAAAGGACAGAAAATGGAGGGAAAGGAGAGAGAGGGCTGAACAATGAACACAAAGACATGAAGGAGGACCAGATGGGGTGAAGAGGCTGAAGATGGACAGTTGAGAAAAAAGGGAACAGATACACAGATTTGATTATAGAGAGAAGAGATGAAGCAGGAATGAATGAAGAAAGGCTAATGGGTCATGAAACATGAGAGAAGATAAGTGAGGAGGGGAAAATATGGGAGGAAGACAGGAACCAGGAATTGCAAATGGCCAATAGGCCATATAAGAGCCAGGGAGGTCAGGCCAGCCCTGTTCCAATGGACTAAGTCTTCAGAGTGTCAAATATACTTTTGCTGCCTCAGCAGAGACTATCTAGACACCCTGGAGAATATCTGTGCACCCCAGCCTGGTATTTCCCACATACACACTGGCAGGGCAGGCTTCTCAACCCTGGTGGGGGTTCAAGGAGGATGGCTGGCCTGAAATCGGGGTTGCACTCCACATGAGTTGGCAGCCTACCCCCAAGGATGCAACAGTAGCACTTCTAGATAGGCCTGATACCAGAGTGGACCCATCAGGCTGTAAGGGGAAGAAAAGAGTGAGATGGTTGTTGTGGGTTTTTCGGGCTCTTTGGCTGTGTTCTCAGGGTTGTTCTTCCCAACGTTTCGCCAGACTCTGTGTCAGAGGACAGCAGAAGAGTGAGAGCTATGGAGAAATCAGTGGGTAGGTAGGGGGATATAATGAAATCAGTGGGCTCAAGCAGGCTTCCTGGTGGCAGAAAAAATAATCCAGACAAATAGAAGCAGGGGGGTGTAGCAAAAAGCAAATCAATGAAAAGAGGGGGAAAGGGGAAGATCCAAGATGGAGGCATAGAGGACGAAGGCAGGCAGGTATCACGGTCCAAGACAGATGGCACAAGGAACTCAGCAGCACCCAGTTATTCCCACCTACAAGGAACAACTGGAGGGACAAGCACTTAGTTCTGGGCCTTTTGTATATTCAGAATCCTCCCTTCCCCCGGATGTTCTGACTGACTGCTGAGAGCAGCCCTTGCGATGCCTATTTCTCCATGTGGTGATTAAAACAGTTTTACCTTTTAAAAAAAATCGTGACTTGAAACCCCTTCTTTCAAACTCAGAAAAATCAGACCATCTTCGACAACTATACCAAATTTAGTGCTCATCCAAGGCCCAGTTTAAAAATTATAAATTTTTGTTGAGACTCATCCCCGTTTATAAAATTTACCGAATGTTGATTTGTTCTGCTGCAGAACATCATCATCATCATAATGCATCAAAAGCCCTCCTCCCATCTGAAATGCATCTGAAACACTTTTTAAAAGACAGCCAGTGGTCTTCGCTATCCTCCTGCAGGCATTCAAAACAAAGTCAATAAATAATAAATAGCATTTGGTATGCCAGTATGGTGCTTTTTTTGCCTACTGGAGTAATGTGTTCATAACAGCTAAAGCTTTACAGTAAAGACTTTAACCCCTGGGCATCTTTTTTTCCCCTCCCTGACCCTCAAAATGCAAAATGTTTATAAAATGCAGTAAGGATAATTTTTTGAAAAGCTGCAAGGCAGCTTTTTCTACAATCTTGTGCAAACTGAATTGCTTCATCAGCTATAACATATGTACAGTACAGTATAAAGTGCCAAGTCAATTAAGCCACTAATTGACTGTTTTCAAAACAGGCAGATGGTGCAGGAAATCTTTGTCCCTTGGAATTTTCTTAGGAAGCCACACCTATGGGTAAAATGTCTCTCAAGGAGTTTGCAACATGTTATCATCATTATTTTTTTCATTCCAGTTCTGTTTTTCTTTAAAATTTGTGACTTCTGCCTCCAGTGCACAGAAGGAGAAAGCTATCTCGCCAATGACAATTTTGGCTGTTGTGGGATTTTTAAAAAAACCTGAAAAATGTTGGGTAGTCTTAGAACATATCATTCTTGTTTAATCAATACGGTAGCCATTATTTGATTCATTGGGCACAAATTCTGCTTATCTACCTTGAATAATTAGAAAAGGTAGGCCGGTGGTGTCCTAAGATTAACATTCTGTGTGAGTTAAGACTCTGTACAATCACCTAGGAAAGTTGTGCCCACGCTGTTAAATGGTAAAATCTCATTTATGTGTAAGCAAATTTAATGCTTGTTCTGGGGAAAATGTACAACATGTAATCTAGGAAGATCTATGATATTATTTGTTTGATTCTAACATATGCCCAGTAGAATTGACTCAGACTCTGAAAATGTTACTCTTGGGTTTGTTTGTTTTTTCCTTTGGATTTCAGCACTCAGAATTAATTAATTAATTAATTAATTAATTAATTAATTAATTAATTATCCTGCTTCCGTTAGTGTCACAGCACTACCCGTTACAACTCATAAAATTGAAAACAAAAATAAAAATAGAGATATTAAAACTAACAGCAATAACCCTAATTTAAAAAAAAAATCCAGATGGCACTGACTAAATACAGAGTGAATGGAGGGAAAGAGAGGATGGGAGAAGAGAGCACAAAGAAAAAAAAAGGGAAGGTGGTCAGCTGGGGTCAGCCTCCATGCAAAGCAATGAATTTAATTGCTTCCTAGAAGTCCACAGGGAGGGGGGTTAGGCAGACCTCCTCTGGAAGCTGGTTCCATAAGGTTGGAGCCACCACAAAGAAGGCTCTACCTCTTGTAGAGGATTTATGGACTTCCCTTGGGGAAGATCTTGTGGGTCAGGCAGATGACTTTAAGGTGAGACGCTCCAACAAGTAATCCCAAAACTGGCTGGGACATTCTGGAAATTGTGGCATTTAAAAAAACAAAAAACCTTCCCAGCAGGCACTGATTCAGATTCTTTTCTAACAGTAGACTAGGGCAGAGTTTGGCCTAGACCATGAAACCTTCCAACCCTGTCTTTCTCCAGGTAAACACAATTTAGGTGTGGGTCTGGCAGGTGCAATTCAGATAATGAATTCTGGAATTTGGAGTCCAAACAACCAATTCATGAATGGGCAATGCCTAGGTGCCAAGCTGTGGATCGCCAGGACCCAAGTGAAGATTGTGCATGTAGATCTAAATTCCATCAGTCACCTTCAGAGTGAAGGTTGCCCATCTATTTCTGTTTTTGTTGGTTTTGGTTTTCCTCCCGGGGGAACATTTTATGGCAAGGACTTCTTCTTTGTTAGTCAGGAATGAACTGAATGTTAGGAATATTCTTATGCAAAGCAGGATTTCAGCCTATGATCCTAAATTGGATAAACATGAAAATACATAAATATTAATTTTGCAGGAAAATAATATTCGTACCTTGAAAAAAAGATTTAATTAAGGCAATTTTAATACTTTACAAAGGGATTAATCCAAGTTAAAAAAAACCCTCAACAGTCACTGTAGGCTATAAACAGCAATTTTCCATGCCTAACAGTGACATGAAAATTAGCCTTTAAATAATATGGGAAGTTCTTTAACATCTGATGACATACATGAGCTACCCCCTCATGTAATTATCATCCGGTTCAACATCTGGCTGCCAGCTATTTTTACTGTTCTCTGGTGGGAAATAGGGAATGACTATTATGCAACATATTAAAAGGTGACATTTATCACACTATTTATGCCTTAATTGGTGCAATGGGGAAGATGGATTAATAACTATAATTGTAACCCTGCTTATGAGGAGACTTCCTTAAGCCAAAGGTTTTTCTAAACGTTTCTGGACAATAGTGTCTTCTTTGCTTGAAATTACAAAAAAATAAAAAATAAAAAACACACACCAGGGCAAGCTCTGTTTACAACTTTCTGCAATGCATGATAGATGTTGTAGTTTCAAAACAGCTCTCTCTTCTTTTTTGGGGGGGCATGTTTTAGTAATATTTTTGCAGTGTTTGAAAAGAGCAGACGTTTATTCCGAGAGATGGGGACTCTAGTCCTAGGATTCGCTGTTAAGTCTGACTTAAGTCACTTGACTTCGGCTTTCGTTTTCAATTATTCAGAATTGACTTGCGGCTCAGAACCCACTCACCCTCTCTTATGGTGAAAAAAATACTTGTTTTTGAAAGGAACTTGTACTTGGGGCATGGAGCTTGGTACCAAAGACTTGGACTCAGACCTGGACCCAAAGACTTGACAACTCTCTGCTTATTGCCGGTTATGAAACCAGCAGTGCTTCAAAATGTGTAGTAACTTCACGTTATAAAGAAAATCTAGAATTTCAATGTAGAACTTCAGGCCCATTAAGCCTGTGTCATTTACACCACAGCCCAACATATTCTTAGTGTGCAGACCTTCTCACTGAGAAGCAGTGGGAAATGGCTGCAAGTAGAAGTGCATTTTTAGAGTTTGATTTCAGAGATGCACACGAAATACTTTGTGCCCCTTCATCATACGCCATCTGCCTGGCAGCACAGATGCCACACATCCCCTTCCCCCACCCCCATTGCCAGCAGCTCCGCTCACTAGCTGGCACACGTTGCTCCTTCCCTCCCTGTTGCACCATCTTCCAGTCTGGGCAGGAGCCCGGATTTCCCTTCTCTGCCTCTCCCAGCAGCTGGCAAGTCAGATGAGGTGGGGCAGGGATTCCTGCAACACTGCCTTTGAGTGGCCAGCTGCTGGAGGAGGCAGAGGAAGCCAGGAAATGCATTTCTTTTTTTAAAAAAACCTGCAGTTCATGAATGTGAGATATCATGCTTCTGTATCCAGGATTCAAAATACCAGGAAATGGCCCATGATTGCTACACAATATTCTGCCTGTGTTGCCAAGCTTTACATAGTAAAGGGCAGCCTGAATGCTGACAACACCAAATTTTGTTTCATATTGTTCTTTTCTTTTCTTTTGTTTACCTCCCAGGAAACAGAAAGTAATCCCATGATCTCTGGAATTTACAAGCCCCTGATTTAAATGACTATGGTTTTCACATTCATGTTGTTCATCCAGTGATGTAACTGCGTAGCCATTTCCTACATTCTTTTACTCCTTGCAAAGCACAAGATTACCTCCATTCTTTGCAGCAAGCTGTTGGCTACTGTTAAAAGCTGTATCTTATATTCACAGTCTGATTTCTTCTTTGTAGAAACAAAAAAATAAAAAGGCAACCTACTTATTTTGGGGACTAAAGCGTTTCCCATTCTGTCAAATTCATTAGTATAGCGAGTGACCCTCCTGTCTCCTCCAGGTTACGTGTGTCACCAAAACACTGTGCCTGACCTCTAAGATCAGAAAAAGGAGCTGAAGGGCAAAACTATTCCATTTTGAGAGTGATTGATTCCAGCCAAGCATAACCTTGGGTAGCGTGCCAATAAATTTTGGAGATAGTGAAATCTTCTGATAAGACTCATAAACATTTAATAGTTTTATTCCCTAGCAGTATTGCACCAAAACTCTACCCCCAGCCCAACTTCACAGAAGCTGTTTTTACCTCTACTGGCATACTTCCTCATTCCACTCTCCCTGCCAAGCTGCTTGTGATATCACTCTTCTTCCTCCACAACTTCAACTATTAAGAGGCTCTTCATTTCCCACCCCTCAACTCAAAATTTTCCACTCATTTATGTTCTCTTTCATTCCACTATTCTCTGATGACTAACCAGTTCTTGCTCTGCCTCTGCCTCTCTGGCTCTGTCAGGACCGATTGGTCAAAATATAACTGATAGTGTCAACTCTTGGAAGCCTTCACAGCATCTCTCCCCACCAACCCCTAAAAGCTTGCCTTTTCTGCTTCTGTTGTGCTCCTCACCTTGATTGTGCTCAGTAGAGTCTCTGCAACATAAATGGTCACACTTTTGGTGGGAGATAAATGGAGTGGTGTGCAACTGCTACAACAGTGAAGAAATGAGTTGTATTTATTGATTTGCATGATTTTACTTTATCCATATTGTCTTCTATTTTACTGCTATAGTCATATGTAATCACAGTCTGGTGTATTTGGAACTGGTTGTTTTGACTGGGCAGTTATACATCAAAGTATGCAGCAGCAGCAACTGTTCATCAGCTTGCTGGATAGCTCAATGACTCAGTGTAGGTAGTTCAGCAGTTCAGTGTGGAGCCAGGGCTTTAGAATTCAATTCCCCAATGTATGTCCTGTGAGTAGAGTCAGCCAGTGAGGCTTTAGGCAAGCTGCACAATCCCAAGGTGCCCGCAGAAGAAGGAAATAGCAAATTACTTCTGAGTATTCTCTATTTGGAAGAGGATGAAAAGAGTCACCGTATCTCAGAATTGACTTGCCAGCACACAGTTATCATAATCATAGAACTGTATAGATTTCAGTCCCATGGCCTAGATCTGGGGGAGAATGATCACCCTTGGAAAAATTCAAGTCTGCGTCTGAAAATTTGCACATATATTGCATGTTTGGAACCCGAGAATAGGGAAGTTTGATAATGTTCATTATCTATCTATCTATCTATCTATCTATCTATCTATCTATCTATCTATCTATCTATCTATCTATCTATCTATCTATCTATCTGTCTGTCTGTCTGTCTGTCTGTCTGTCTGTCTGTCTGTCTGTCTTATCTATCTATCTATCTATCTATCTATCTATCTATCTATCTATCTATCTATCTATCTATCTATCTATCTATCTATCTATCTATCTATCTATCTATCTATCTATCTATCTATCTATCTATCTATCTATCTATCTATCTATCTATCTATCTGATATGCCACCCACCCTACCCAAAGATCTCTGGGCGGCTCACAACAATCAAAATACAATTAAAATACAATAAAAAATAAAACAATAAAATACAATTGAAATAGATACTCTAAAAATTGCCATCATGATCCACAGTTGATATTATTTGTACACAACACCACTGGAGAAAAAAGCATGTTTACATCTTTTTTCAAATAATGTAATGCGATTTACGCATACCTAGTGTCCTTTGATTTATGAAGAGTATGAGGAGTGAAAGAGAACATGCAAAATTTCAAACTGTTTTGATTCAAAAGAGTTATGCTTCAAAAGATTGTTGAAGCTCAGAAGCTTAGGGGCTAACAAATTGTATAATAAATGCAAATGCATGCAGGAGAATCCCAGTGCTGTTTATTTGTAAAAATATAAACAACATCAGGCAGAGGGAATTTGGAGTCTAGAAACAGCAGGGGGATCAGAGAGGTAAGAGCCCCTTAACCCTTCGCATTCCTGCAGCTTTTCCAAGTATGTCTAACACTGTGTCTTTTATTGGCATCCCAAGAGACTTTGGAACATACCTGTTCAGCTGCCTCGTAGGGTTTGTTAATGCATCACAATTTAGAATGCAGGACTTACTCACATACATGACTTCCTCACAAGAAGAAGTTTAGGTCACATAGTAGATACAGTGTGTAAAGAAGAGATGTGCGGATATATGGTTATTTGATAGCTGTGATTTGCCTGATAGCGGATATTTCCAGTTGCACTAGTATGCTTATGTATTGGTCCTCTGTCACACTGCAGTAGTTGCAACTGTGTAACTGTGTGACTGTGGGGCTGATTGATGTGAAATTTATACAGCTTTTATAACTAGGTTGTTGCATGTCAGGTTGTCAGCAAATACATACCTACTTCCTTTCTCCAGCTGATATATTAGCCATGAATAGAGGCAAAATCTTCTGTTGATAAACTCCCACAGGTGATCAATTGATTTGGTTCTAGCTTTGCAGTGGCAGCTGGGAAGGGATATGTGTTTTGGATTGGATAGGATAGGAATGGATTGGATTGGAGATCCAGCTTTAAATCTTTGATCAGATGTGAAACTTGCTAAGTGTATTTGAACAGCTCTCACCTAAATGTGACTCACCAGTTTGTTATGGGGAGGCCAACATTAGAAGTATGTTGTACCTTTGATGGCCAAAATCCTATTGGTTATTTACACACATGTAAATTCAGGACCATAAATTGCTGTAGTGAATTTCTGCTGGTTAATGAGTTGACAGTTGTAGTCCTTATTGTGTGCTAATCATGTTGCTTGGCATGTAATGAGTAAAATAACCAGTGATTCCCTAATTAGCAGCAATTTGGTGCTGAAATGTATGTCATTGCCCTTGCACTGGTGTGAATGATGATGACCCACTTCTATGCTATGTTGTATATCAGGCAGCTTTCTTGCTGTTTCCATCACAGTTTTTTGTTTTATAGGGACTTCATCTGGGCTTGGGACCAGCAGTGGTGGATTTTACTGGTGGGAATAACCAATAGAACTTTATTAGATGTATAGGAGACAGTATATTAAAATTATGATATGATATAATTTTACATACGTATTTAGTGAATTTGAAATAATTCCAATATACTCTTTCTCTTTCTGTACACACACACACACACACACACACACACACACACACACACGAGTGCATGTGTACACACACATGCACACACATGCACACACACATGCACATACAAAATGTCAGAGGAACATAGTATGTTATTAGTTAGCTGCCAACTCCCTAGTCACATTAAGGTAAAGGTAAAGGTTCCTCTTGAAATTTAGTCCAGTCGTGTCTGACTCTAGGGTGTGGTGCTCATCCCTGTTTCCAAGCCATAGAGCCAGCATTTGTCCATAGAGAGTTTCCGTGGTCACATGGCCAATGTGACTAGACACAGAACGCCATTACCTTCCCACCGTGTTGGTACCTATTTATCTACTCGCATTTACATGCTTTCGAACTGCTAGGTTGGCAGGAGCTGGGACAAGCGACGGGTGCTCACTCCATCGTGTGGATTCGATCTTACAACTGCTTGGTCTTCTGACCTTGCAGCACAGAGGCTTCTGCAGTTTAGCCCGCAGCGCCACCATGTCACATTACCTCTCAACATATGTTGACCTTGAATGAAAGTCCAGGCTATGAAAGTTTTGCCTGTGGCAGAGTGATGAATTTAGAAAAGTGTCATCTCAGGCCCATCAATTTAAACACAATAGATTAACAATTTTGGATGTAAGAAGTTGATATTCTCAGTCTCTCCAATGCCTTTATATCTGGAAGAATTTATGTTGATCCTTTAATTTGTGCCTTGGACAGTAAATTGTGAATTTGTTTTTCCATAGAGATTGAAAAAGAAAGCTGTGGTGATCCAGGTACTCCATTATATGGCATTAGAGAGGGAGATGGATTTTCCAATCGTGATGTGCTAAGGTTTGAGTGTCAATTTGGATTTGAATTGATTGGAGAAAAATCGATTGTTTGTCAAGAGAATAACCAGTGGTCCGCAAACATACCAATCTGCATATGTGAGTAAAATGTTACTTGCTTGAATGATTCTTAATACCCTATTTGGCTGTGAATTGCATGTTGTTGGATCAACGTGTGAGGAGACAGTGTGCAGTGGCCCAGCCTCTTTCAGTGTCTAAGACCGGAAATTTCTGAGGTGGAGAGACTTGCTAACTATGGAGGTGTTTTACAGGAGCTGGAACCTTGATCTTTCTAATATTCTTAATCAGGTGGAAAGGTCTCACAGACAGCAGAAGTTATTTTTTTTCTCCTCAGACTTGTTGCGCCTCACATGTAGAGGGTAATGGAACAGGACAGGTAAGGTTAGAATACTCTACTTCTTCACATGTTGATTCAACATCTTTATTTACAACAACGGAATAAGCCTGAAATGAAACATATCAATAAAAATGGTTTCTTGTTTCCTTGTCATTTACTGCAGAATGCTATCATGAAACGATATTTTCAACCTGTGTTTCCATATAAATAAATAATGTTTCGCTTCATCTAGAAAATGATTGTTGTGTTTGGGGCTGTCGGGTTCCTTCACGTAGTATTTCGATACTGTAACAACTCCGGGGTATTTTAAGTGTATAATTTATCTTTGTTATGCCCTGGTTTAAAGCAGCTTACTGTATTTTGTGAAGTTGCAATCAAGGGCATTTAAATTATTTACAAATCTCCTCCCATTCATTATACATGAATATCTTTTAATATGTACATAAGCATGCAAATAGATAGTTTTGCTATCCATATAAATATAATGCAGAAAATAGACCACTTTTGATATATATTGTGATGTATAGGTTGTAGTGAAGAAATATAAAATATATTCAGCAATCTCTAGAATATTTTATAGAGTATTTTAATAAACACATACACAAATGCACACCTAATTGTGACAAAATGGTTATCCATTACATTAATGTTAGTGAAATAGCAGTCTTAAATATGAAACATTGTGTGGCTAACTAGTAAAGCTGGAAAACCGTTTGAGCTTAATACCATTCTTGTGCTGATTTGTTAACTACAAATTATCATGGCAACACTGACCTTGTAACCCGTAATGTGCTCAGTAAGAAATTGTTCATTTGAACAGTTCCCTGGAGGGCAAAATAAGTAGTATGGTAAGATTAAGGGGAGTTAGCTATGGATAAATCACAAGGCTTACTGTAATTTCAGTCTACCATAACTGCTCCATTTTCCTCTAAGGTCTGCTGTTAGCAGGTATCCTTGCAGACTGAAAAAGGAGGACATTAGTACTAGCAAATAAGATAGTTAATTTGTTGGTGACTCTTTATTGGTTTTGCAGCTGAGAAAAAAAGATACCTACCTCAAACTAGCTACAAGTTGTCCATTTAGGAAAAGGTTTTGTTGCTACAGACCTAAAGCATTGAGAGAACAATAGGCCTGAAAAAAACACATCTGAAAATATTTACATCTAGCAAAGCTATCTAATAAAGAAACAGGGTCTCCCGGTCTCTTTTCTTAAGCAAAGCTTGTCACAGCATATTAAACATGATTTTAAGTAAGGCATGAGCAGGAGGGGTTAGCATTCCCCATTTATTGACAAGGAATGAAGACACCTGAAACAGCGATGGTCTTGAAAATGAGCACAGTTTTGTTGGGTACAATGACCTGCAGAGATGAGGTCTGTGAACAGTCTGAGAAATTTAAATTTATAAAGAGGGATGGGAAATCCACAGTTTGAATTGCTATAGGGTGGAGCACCTTGTCTATAAACCAGTTTTCAAAAAAGCCCCATCCCTAATGGTTGTTGTGGTTTTTTTGGGCTCTTTGGCCATGTTCTGAAGGTTGTTCTTCCTAACGTTTCACCAGTCTCTGTGGCCGGCATCTTCAGAGGACAAGAGTAGCACTCTGTGCTCTGGTGCAGTTTGTTTGGGAGTTGAGTATTTATAGCTGTTGGATCAGCTTTTTGTCCTTTTCAGGAGATGGATGATTATGGTGACCAGTGTGTTTTTGTTGTGTGTCTATTGTTGTGATAAGGAGGAGAGATTATCTGTCACTCTGATTGATGGGTGTCGTTAGCTGGTCTTTTGTGTGCAGTGATCACCGGTCCTCGTTGACCTTTTGCAGGCTGTATTTTTCAGTCCTAACCTGGCCATTCCAAAATTCCTGTTTAGTCCCTAAGGTAGGCAACTGGACCAGCCTTTCCTGATTCAATAAAATAAAATAAAATAAAAGGAGGACAGGGTATGCTCCAACATGCTGTGTGGAGAACAACAAGCATTCAGAGGACACTTGCCACTTTGTGATTGTTCTGATTTCCTGCCAGTAGGAGCAAAAATTAAGCTGGTTGTTTCCAAGCAACCAGATAGGGAGGAAAATATGTTCCTTCCATCCCTTAGCAGTGAGATGGAGTGGCATCTAAAGGCTTGATTACTTTTCCTTAAGGAAGTGGTCCCACATGATCACAGACCTCTGGGGTTTTATGGTTTCCATGATAGGGGTCATTAGCTAGGACAAGAAATTCAAGATCATGATTGCTATTGGGACATGAATACAAGATGAACTTCAGAATATCTTCTGATCACTTACAATTTCTTTCCTACTTTTGACAGTTCCCTGCCTTTCCAATTTCACGGCACCAATGGGAACTGTTCTTTCTCCCGACTACCCAGAAGGATATGGGAATAATTTGAACTGCATCTGGACAATCATCTCAGACCCTGGAAGCCGAATTCATCTCTCCTTCAATGATTTTGACCTGGAATCTCAGTTTGATTTCCTTGCAATCAAAGACGGCGATTCTCCTGATTCTCCAATACTTGGCACGTTCACAGGAGCTGAAGTGCCCTCCCACCTGACAAGCAACAGTCATATTTTGCGTCTGGAATTTCAAGCTGACCATTCCATGTCAGGTCGAGGATTTAACATCACATATAACAGTGAGTAACTTTCTAATTCGTAGTCTGCAATTCACACACAAGGCATTTTTTTTACTGATCTTCTGGTAGTTACTTTTTTGATACACATTGATTATAGCAACTTTGTTTCCTCCATGTATGTACTTCATTGTCACTGCATGCAAATGTTCCTCTTTTTCTTTTGACTGCTTAGCTCTAAGGCTTTGTCCTTTTGTTGTAAAGGCATAGAAAAACCTGATGGATTTGCAAAGTGAATCACATGTGGAAGGATGTTACTTAGGTGGCCTAATGTTGTGCATTGCTGTGGAGGCCATCACACATGTCCATTTTTTCAAAATCTTACCTAAAGTAGTCTCTACATGAATTTATTTTTATCATATTCTTATGGTCTATGTGTTTTTATGCATACATCTGAGTTACTTAGATGTCACAAAGAATCTCTTTTTAAAAAAAGTTAGTTAAAAAACATGGAGAAGCCTGCTTAAGGGGTACACAGGAGGGGGGGTTACTCTTGTGTTGCACCTTAATTGTGGAGACATCCCCCTCAGAGCTGCAGTCACCTCCCATTCTTGCTGCTTCTAGGTGGATTGTTTTGTTTTGTTTTGAAATGAGAAGGTAGAATAAAAATGTGATAAAATAAATGTTAATGCAATCTTAGTGCCTACTTTGCTACTCACAGAACCACTTGCTAAAAAACAACAAACCTGAATGGCTCTTACATCATATAAAAATAGTTTTGTGACTCTCTGAGTAAAACTGCAAGCCATAGTTATTATTCTTCTGTTCTTAAAACAACAAACGAAGGACAAATAAATCCTTTATCATTGTTTGAGGGGAAGGTAGGGTTGGATAGAGTCATAGAGTTGGAAGAGACCACTAAGGCCATCCAGTCCAACCCCCCGCCATGCGGGAATCTTTGGACATACGTTTAAAAAGATCTTTGGACATACCATAAGTTTAAAAAGATGACTCAGGGCACTGAATGCCATCCAGATGTTTATCCATATAATTTGGGCTCCAGTTAATGCCCATAGCAGCTACTACTGCGTTCTTTACTCCTTATTATCTCCTAATAAAAAATAATGCATTCCAGACTCCCCTTTCCCCCAGACCTATCCCATTCTGTTTCATTCCTCTTTTTGTTTGAAGAATCATGGTTCAAGGCAAAGTAGAGCCTCTGACATATTCCACGAAGCAATAAGTCCCACATCTAAGGATGCAATATCTTGTAGCCTAAAACACTGCTGTACTTATTTTATTTTATTTTAATTAATTTTTTTGCAACACTTAAACTGTGATAGCTCCTGGAGGGATCAGTTTCACCTGATAAATCCTTGGACAATCTACTATTATCCAAGAATAAAGCACATGCTGCTTCTTTTTTTCTGAACCCCAAGGGAACTGGTTTTATCTCATCTTCTTCTCCATACGAAACTTTCAGTGTCAAGTGAAGCATATTATAATATTTTTTGATAGTTTAAATTTGCTTTCCTGCAGTGTTGCTTTGTAATATGATTATTGCATCAAATAAAAATGGTGCAAGATGAATACCTGCTTTCTGCTCAAGGGTATTTCCCCCTCCAGGGTTACTATATTTTATCTGACACTTATAAAACTGGTATTTTAATGTATCATTGTTTTGTAAACATGGCAAAGAGGGAGATGTCTCTTTATATTCTCCTTTTTGAAATAACATTAGTCATTAGGTTGGTCCAGAAACAGCAACAAGAAATCCACTGAGCTCAAGCAGTTAATGATAATATAAGTTTATTTTCTTCTGAAGTGACATTGGTGGTGTCACTAATAAGCTGCAAAACGTAATTGAAGAACATTAAAGTTAAATTAGCTGTGACGTACATCACAGCAGATTATTATATAAAACTGCTTGTTTGTCATTAGTGATTTTGCTTTTTGCTTTTCACATTTTGCAATGGTAAATGTTAAATTAAATAACGATAAGGTTTTTCTCTTCCTAGTATGCTTTGTAAATAAATTTTGAGCATAATGTCTTTGTTTTTATACTTCGCATCCTATTGAAGTTAGTAACATTTCATATTTTGAATTCAATTTTCTTTGAAACATAAAGTGAAGTATTGTAAAAAATTGAAATGTATGTTGAGGTGATTGATAGATTGACCCTATGAATGTTTGTCATCTTGTTTAATTGAACTTAACTTACAAAAAAAAAGAGAAAGAAACTAGAATGAACAATCCTTATTTAAGACACCAATTTGCATCAAATTTCCTGGGTTTTTTTTTTGCACATTTCTTGAGCAATACTGCAAATCTGATTACTGAAATGTAAATATTCAACTGAATAGAGCAACAAAGTTGTTTGAATCCTGAATGAAAGCAGCAACTTATTAATTAGTAACAATCCACTGATGATGGTGATGCCAGTTACACTATACTGGTGTTGCTGTGCAATAGGATGGACCAATATATTCCTACCTTGGCATCATTTACAGAGTAACTATGGATATGATGGAGCCATTCTACAGTGTCATGGTTTGAATGTTGCTTTTGGAACACAGGGACATAAATTCATATCCTGTTCAGTCACAAAGCATCAGGCCCTTGGGTCATTCATTACTTTCCTCTCAAACCTACCATTTTAAGAATAGAAGGGAGAAGGGGATCAGTGTAAACAGCCAAGTACCTTTCCTATACCAGTAAATAAATAATGATAAGAACAAAAATAACAACAAGCACAATCTTTTAAAAAATGTGTAACCCCGTGCTTTACCTTATCCAGACGAACCTTTCCATAGGCCAGTCAGTACCCAGCTAAGCTCCCAGGAGCCTGTGGGAAATAAACAGGAATTTGCTGTCTCTGGAAGGCCATAGCATGTAGCCCCATAGATGTACATAATTACAGAGCTGCAAAGGCCATCAAGCCCAAATACCTGCCAAAGCAGGAAATACAGTAATACACATAATGTCAGAACTTTGAAAAGTCTTATTTTTGGATGATGGCTCCCTTAATTCCTCAGCCAGTATTCTTTGTTGTAGGTTAATTGCTTTCAGTGGACTACTCTGTTTGCATCAAAAATAGTGCAGGGCCCTCTGCAAACAGATTTCGGCTACAGAGAGAAGAACAACTGTTCTCAGCATGGCAGCAGTTTCCCTTGAAGCTCTGGATGGCTTCATTCATTGGCTGATCTTGCATGAAAGATTGTTTCTCACAAACAGTAGGTCGAACCATTGACCACAGACTCCACCTTATATTTTTCCTTCATAGGGGCTAGAGATTACTTTAAAAACAACAACAACCTGAAATCTGGATCAGATGATGATCCAAACAGGCGCTGGGCGGTAGTAAACTTTTACTCATCCTGCAAACAAACAAACAAACAAAATGTGCTGCTTATATAACGCCCCACAATTCTTAAAGCACTCTTTGGGTGGTTTACAATTTGATAGTGCAGGCTACTCATTGTCTCCCCTGCCATCATCAAGCTGGGTACTCAATTTACTGACCTTGGAAAGTAGGAAGCCTGAGTCAACCTTGAGCTGGCTGCCTAGGATTGAACTCAGGTTGTAAGCAGAGTTTTGGCGGCAGTACTGCAGTTTAACCACTGTGCCACCAGGTCCTCTAAGTAAGGGAACTGCATTGTGGTATGTGAAGAAATCAAAGCTCACAGAACTTTGGATTCAGTCCTTTGATTTCTGACATAATTTCTTCGTAAGACTGTGCACTATAAAAATCAACAGTATTTTATCCACTCCCTTTATTTCATAAATTATACTGCATCATTCCGGCTTTTGTTATTTTTTTGTTTGCTTGCTTTTATTTTATTTAAAAGACATTTGACATCTCAGACTAATAAATGTTGCATTATACTGCTTTATTTATTGCAATGTGATTCCCCTTGAACAATCAGTTTGTGTAGACAATGCCATGCCATACAGTTTCCTCTTGATTAAAACTTTTTACTGATATAACTTGCTAAGAAGCACAATTCCTCTAGGAGGGAGAAGTATACTTTTTGATCAACAAATGTTTCTTAAGATGTAGTGACTGTTGTTTAGAGCAACGGGAGGGAGGTACCTAAAACTTTCAGAGCCAGAAATAACCACTGATTTTAAAACTAATGAACTGTCACAAATATACATTTTTCAACAACTTTTTATTGCTTCCAAGTCTCTTAGCTATATCAGTGGGGAAGTTGTTACTCATAGACATCTAGGCACAAAGGGAAAGAAAAGAAAGATATCAATGGCAAATATTTTGCAAACTTTCTTAAAGAATCAAAAGGATACATTATTTTGCTGTTCATTCTAATGAAGTCCCTGCCAACTCACATTAGTCTTGGCTTTGTTAATGGGACAGTAAAATATATATCTTTATATCTGTTACTTTTCACTTTGTAATCTATTGTTCATAATGGTAAGAAAAATCACATTAATAATACAAGAATGTAGCCCCCCCCAACTTGCGATATATATGCTTTATCTAAACCAGGTGCTTGAATTCACCAATGATTTGATCAAAGGAAATGCATTAAGGTCAAGATCTATGAACTGTAAAAGTTCTGAACTGATTATAGTTCAAACATGTACAGTATTTGTAAGTCAGTTTGATATGATGTGATTTGGAAACATAAGTATTTTATTATAACCTGTTTCCCTTTTTGTTCTTTTTGTTTTAAAGCATTTGGACACAATGAGTGTCCTGATCCTGGTATACCAATCAATGCACGTCGGTTTGGTGACAACTTTCAGCTGGGAAGTTCAATATCTGTCATATGTGAAGAAGGTTTTATTAAAACTCAAGGAACTGAAACAATTACATGTGTGTTGATGGATGGGAAAGTTATGTGGAGTGGACCTATCCCAAAGTGCGGAGGTATGTTGAATATCTTCAGTGGTTCAAAAGAGATTTTTCCTATATTGTTAGAGTAGTAATATTGAGCTGATGGCCTAGCTAGTGTGTTCATTTGCTTTTACAGTATCTATCCTGATTTATGTTATTGTTATTTATTTAATTCATATCCTTCCTTTCTCCCAAAAGGCAAAGCAAAGCATGCTGCTTATATACCACCCCATAGCACTTCAAGCACTCTCTGGGCAGTTTACAAGTTAGTTATGCAGGCTACATATTGCCCCCCTCCCCCAGCAAGCTGGGTACTCATTTTACCGACCTCGGAAGGATAGAAGGCTGAGTCAACCTTGAGCCGGCTACCTCAGATTGAACCCCAGGTCGTGAGCACAGTTTTGGCTGCAGTACAGCAGTTTAACCACTGTGTCACGAGGCTCTCCAAACTAGCATCCAAGGTGCTATAACTGATGGAAAGAAATGAGTTCAAATATTAAATCACAAGTAAATTAATTATCATTTCAAAACAGAATACAGATAAAACATGCCTGTTAAAATAGTAATTAGAACAAAACAATAAAATGTATCATGTCCATTATCTAATCTTTCTAATGGCCAATTTCTCGAGTATGTGGTGGTTTTTTTAATGTCATCCTATGGGAAATATATGCATCCTACATACGCCAAAATCTTCTTGCCTAGTTGCACCTGTGTAAGTTTCAGAGGCAGATTTCCTAAAGCTGAGAAATCACTGTAGATATTTTCTGTTATATGCTCAGGTGTGTGGTTTAGTGTGCGACTGATGGTGTCTATAGTTATTTCTTAACTTTCCTCTAATTAGCCTCCAAAATTATGCCATTTGGGTAGCTACACAAGAGGATTTTAATCTATGTGTAGGCTGTAGAAGTTAAATATAAAGGGGAATCTGTCTATTTACTTGACCTTTGGAAAACTGTTCTGACCACTCTTTTTGTTTTCCCCTTTAACTTGGCATTTCTGATCATTTGCTGGTTCCTCAGTTAGGCCTAGGTATTCCCTACATAGCTTTTGGGTTTCGCCTTTTTTCACTTCCATACCAGAAGAACAAATGGTCTTCAAGGCTTTTCTAAAGAAATATATCTGAAGGAGGAGTATGGTTCTGCATGCATTGTGGGCATTCCCACAATCCCTTTGGCTAGAAGAGGCCATGTAGTGAAGTGTAAGCAATGTCAATTTCTTTGCAAACCTGCCATGTGTAATTGACATCTTGAACTCGTGTTTGGGAGAAGAGTTTCCTAGTCTTGAACTAGGGTGCTGCAGTGCGTCTTTCTGCTTTAGGGAACTTTTGTACAAGGTACACTTCTGATAGATCAGCTTTGCAGATCAACATCAAAGAACTTCAACATCAAAATCAGTGCCAGCAGCAGCAGCAGCCTTAACACCTATGTTCAATCAGCTTCCCTCTGCTAACATCATCAAGTATAATTCTGTTCCTCCTGTTTGCTGAAGTAAGAAGAGAAGGTTGAGAACAAGGAGAAACAAGAAACAAGAAGACAAAGGTGACTACTGTGGTTATCCCTGCTCATGAGTCCTCTGGTCTCCTTGCCTCCAGGCCATTCTCTTGTGGATCTACCACAGCCATTGACCTGACTTCCCAATTTTCTATATCAGAGGAGTTGTAATAGGGATGATGTAGCCACTAAATGGGAGGACCTGCTTGAAAGGGAGACTGGTCCAGTTCTCAGAATCACCAAACATTCCTCTTTATACCATAGCCACAGCAATTCTCCCTCTAGTCAATGCTGTAGCTCGTCTGAGAGAGCTAGCTACCAAGATCCTTCTCAATTGTAATCCACATGAGTTCAAACACCCAATGTCATACACACACCTTCCAAGCCTTCAATGCCTGGAATACTTATCAGCACCTGTGTTGGCACCAACACATTGGATTGAGCACCAGGCTCAGGAAAACAGCTCCATATACACTTTAATAATGCTAGGCTCATCAATGGACCGATGAGCTTATTGTTTCTTCTCTTAGCAAGATATTTACATAATTAGCACTTTGAATGTTCATTGCCTGTGTTAATAATTCCATTGACACTTTGAAAGTTCATTACTTCTTTCCCATCTCAGCTGACACCCAACCCATTACCATGTTCTCTGTTTATATTAACCTCTGGCCTAACTATTATATTATGCATCTGAGAAAATGGTTTGTTATCCACAAAAGCTTACATTGAAATAAATATGATGATCTTTAAGGTGCTGAAATACTGTGGTTTCCATTTTTGCTTTTATTTTGCTATATATGCCACATCAATTGTCTTGTTTGGACCTCCTATCATACCAACAAAGAAGGCAACAATTTCCCAAGTGTGTTCAACAAAAGATGTTGTCATCTTAAAACTAATGGCAAATATATTTATTCATGTGTTGAATATCGCCCAAGTGGATAGCGCTTCTGAACATATATAAAACATACCTTGATAATGTATACGTCTGAAGGAATTAACAGTTTTGGAAATTAATCTTACAATTTAATGATATGGTGATATTACACCAAAGAAATTGCCTTTCTGATTGAGCATATCTTAACTCCCATAAAACTAATTATAATTTCCAAAAAAGTATAACTTATTTGCTCTGCCCACCTGTTTGAATACTGTGGTGCCCCGCTTAATGATTACCTCGCTTGATGACGAATCCGCTTCACAACGATGTTTTTGCGATCGCAATTGTGATCGCAAAACGATGTTTTAATGGGCTTTTTTCGCTTCCCAACGATCGATTCCCTGCTTCGGGAACTGATTCTTCGCATTATGACAATCAAAACAGCTGATCGTCAGGTTTTCGAAATGGCCGCCGGCTGCTCAAAATGGCTCCCCGCTGTTTTTAGGAGGCATTTTTTGCTGCACAGGCACCCAAAAATGGCCGCCCTATGGAGGATCTTCACTGGACGAGCAGGTATTTTGCCCATTGGAACGCATTGAACGGTTTTCAGTGCGTTTCAATAGGCTTTTTTATTTCGCTTGATGAGGATTTCGCTCTACAGCGATTTCGCTGGAACGGATTATCTTTGTCAAGCGAGGCAACACTGTATTTTGATGAGCTAAAGCTTAACTGGGTCATCCTCATATAGCCACCAATGGTAGGGGTTTATTCTTTTCCACTCTGTTGCAGAGACTATGGGGAAGACACAGTTCCAAAAATGATACTTCGCCCACATTCCAGTGACATTGATAGCAGTGTTATAGGGTCTAGCAGCTTTCCTGAGGCCTGTATCTTCCTGGTTTCTATCATATGCACAGGCTACCACTATATGTATTTATGCTTTCAAACTGCTAGGTTGGCAGGAGCTGGGACAAGCGACGGGAGCTCACGCCGTCGTGTGGATTCGATCTTACGACTGCTGATCTTCTGACCCTGCAGCACAGAGGCTTCTGCGATTTAACCCACAGCACCACTACGTCCCCTAAAATGTAGGGGAAAGGAAGGGCCGTATATACTATCTTAGTGGAGAACTATAATATATGTATATTTTCCTCTCTGTTAAAATATAAAGATAAACCAGCATTAAGCCTATAACTTCCAAGGATGTAGTACTGTGTACAGTACTTTTTTTTTTACAAAGACAATTGTGATTTTGTTTTATTTCTGATCACAGTGAGTGCAGCAGTTTCAGCCTGACAGTAACAAGGTGTTCTTTTCCTCTTTTCAGCTCCATGTGGTGGACACTTTTCTTCTCCCAGTGGAGTCATCCTTTCTCCAGGCTGGCCTGGGTATTATAAAGACTCCTTGAATTGTGAGTGGGTGATTGAAGCTGAACCAGGACACTCTATCAAAATTACATTTGAAAGGTCTTGACAAAAGCTTTTTCTCCTTATATTTCCACTTTTTTAACTGATAAACTGGAGATTATTTACTTCCACTGTTGTATAAACAGAAAATGAATTTTAATGGACATTAATAATGCTCACTTAATTTATGTAAGAAAGTCAACAGATCTTTGAGGACGGTTGGAGTGTAAGCCAGTTTTATCCCATCGGTTCAGTGATTGAGAGGAACTGAATAAGCTTTTAAACTCAAGTTTCTTTTCCTTTGTTGGTGAACCATAGCAAGCACCATCATCAAAGTTCTGGGTTTAATCTTCACGACATCCACCTAAAGACTTTTGCAAGAAGGTCATGGTGCCCTGGTAGAACACATACATTGCATAAAGGATGTTCCCTCCCTCTTTCGTAGTACCAGAGTCGTAGTACCTGGAATCATCCTATGAAGCTGCATGGTAGTAGGCTCAGGCTAGACAAAACTAAGTAGTTCTTCACAGAGCATATGGTTAAGCTGCTGAATTTACCAAAAGATGTGGGTTCCATCTTGAATAGCTTTAAATGAGATTAGATCATTGATGGAAGAAAAGTCTATGACTAACTACTAGCCATGATGGCTATGTACTCCCACCAATACCAGATGTGATATGTTTCTGAATTTTTAATGCTGTGTAGCACAGTTTTGTGCTTATGTCCTCATTCTAGTCTTTCTGTAGGCATCTGGTTAGCTAGTCTATGAACAGAATGGACTTATATTTCTAGAAAGTCTTAATGATCCCCAATAGAAAGGATCTCAGATCAAGAGCCAATGGAAAAAATGGCAAGCTGTCTTATAAATCATGGTGGTGAGAAAAGTTTGTGCTAAGTTTATCACTTTGAGGAGCACTACTTCTAAATGTGAAGCTGACTGTTTTGTATACTTTAAATCGCAGTTATGATCAAGGTCCTCCGCAATATGTTTTTCACAATACCCATCTATAACTCATACTGACATACAGTGGTGCCTCGCATAGCGAGGTTAATGCGTTCCGGATTAACCTTCGCTATAGCGAAACATCGCTGAACGGGACAAAAAAAGCCATTGGAATGCATTAAACATCGTTTAATGCATTCCAAATCGGCCCAAAACTCACAGTTCAGCGATGCTTCCAGGGTCCGGCAGCCATTTTCGCGCCCTCGGTAAGCGAGGGGAGGGCGTGAAAACGCTGCGTGCGGCCATTTCGGGCGTCCGGCAACAGCTGATCGCCCGAGGGCAAGAGGAGGAGGAGGAAGAGGGAAGGTGTGGGGGGAGGAGGACGAAGAGGGAAAGGGGGCGGACGCACGAGCGCGCGCCACTTCCTTTCCTCCATCTGCCTGCCTGCCTGCCTGCCTGCCTGCGTTCCTCCCCAGCGGCGGCAGAAGAGGGAGGAGGAGGAAGAGGGAAAGTATGGGGGGAGGAGGAGGAAGAGGGAAAGGGGGCGGACGCACGAGCGTGCGCCACTTCCTTTCCTCCATCTGCCTGCCTGCCTGCCTGCCTGCGTTCCTCCCTGGCGGTGGCAGAAGAGGGAGGAGGAGGAAGAGGGAACGTGTGGGGGGAGGAGGACGAAGAGGGAAAGGGGGGCGGACGCACAAGCGCGCGCCGCTTCCCTCCCTCCGCCTGCCTGTCTTGCCGCCTGCTTTTCTCCCCGGCCAGCACGGCCCCGCATCACTCTCTCGGTGGCGGCGGCGGCTCCTTCCGACGGGCCCCCCACATGGAAGATCGGTAAGCGAGTTTTGCCCATTGGGGCCGACGCTATGCCTCCGCATTAGCGATCCCAGAAAAGGGATCGCTATGCGGATTCGTCGTTATACGGTGCGCTCGTAATGCGAGGCACCACTGTATTTGTTCATCTCCCCCCCCCAAAATCCTCCACCTGGTTGTCTTCTCTCTGATCTTTAATTATTTTTAATTTAATTTAATTGATTTCTCCTCCACCTTTCTCCCTAGAGGAGGTCTTAATATGGTATCCAAGGTAGCGTATGTCCTAATTCTATAATTAATCTATTTTTTTCTTCATACTGTTGTGGTTAGACATGAGTTTTATCAAATGTAAACATCATCTTACTTTTTATATTCATTGGTCATTGCATACATTATTGTGTCTGAGTGAAGCAGCACGAATGAGGTACATATATAATCAGCTCATGACCTATGTGTGTGTGGAGGGATGTTGGGATTCCCCACCCCAATTTGAGCTGCAAGCTGTTGTGAATAGCAAAACCCAAACTTGACAGAGATGCCACATCTGAACTTATGCAAATTGTTATAAATTAATATTCCAGATGAAAGTAAAGGTTGCTTTCAAAGCTGGGACCCATGAATCACTTATTTTCCTTAACATGATTCCCATCTACATTTTAAAATGTGTTGCTTTCAATTATGTTAATTTTAGAAGATTGGTCCTCCATGGGTATCTGTGCAGAAAGTATTACTTTTGGTGAGTGAGATCAACTATGAAGAAGCAAGGCACTGTGATTACAGCATTTTATTTAATTAGGGCAGCATTGGGGGATCGGGACTGTGAAAGCTGTAAATTATTGATCTGCAGAGCTTTTACAATATACTTAGACGAATACTTAACTAAAAGAAAAGCAATTATTCTGTTTTGACCTACAGTATAATGCATTTCAAACTCCAGGAGGACTAGCATTTTTATATGCAACACACCAGCTTTTATAAATGAACATTTTAGTGTACCTTACTATAATTTTCCTCCACTCTCACAATCAGGGCTGTGTAACTATATGTGCATCAAAGCACAGAAGAGATTTGCATATGTACAAATATGCTTCTGTTTGGTTTCTGACTTCACAGACCTCATGATTTTGCTTGTTTGCATACTGTAGCAGCAAATAAAAGCATGTTCAAAACATCGTATTAAAAGCTGAGGCTATGACTTGTGGTGGAGGGTTGATCTAAAATAAAAACCACATGGAAGCTACAAAAATATTTGCAGCAGTTGTCTTGATTTTAAAAGAGGATATGCCCAGGAACAGCTGGATAGCTCAGTGGTTTGGACGTCTCTCTGAGGGGGTCAGAGTTTGGGAGTTCAATTCCTCACTGTACCTCCTTGGCAGGGGCTGGTCACTTCCAGCTCTGCAGTTCTAAGATGATGATGATTTACAAGAAGAAGAAGAAGAAGAAGAAGAAGAAGAAGAAGAAGAAGAAGAAGAAGAAGAACAACAACAACAACAACAACAACAACAACAATAATAATAATAATAATAATAATAATAATAATAATAATAATAATAATAATAATAATAATAATAATAATAATAATAATAATAATAATAATAATAATAATAATAATAATAATAATGTGTTAAGAAATCTGAGTGCTACCACTGGCGAGAAGGTTATACGTGCCATTTTGATGTCAAGTAAAGCAGGAGCTGGCCAAGGAGAGGTGCAGCGAGAACGGGAATCCTCTGGCAACCCCTGTGTAAACTCCAGGTCAATGAACCCCCCAGAAGTGAAGGGGAACCAAGTTTTTCACAGGAGAGTGGAATTGCAGCAAGTAGGGACAGGGAACCTCTGAATTCAGACAGCAGATCTGTCTTCGTGAGAGTTTCCTTCCTAAAGCAACTGGCTCAGGAGACGCTGTGTCTCGTGAAACAGCTGCCTAACGTTGCTGGGAGGGGAGGTGTGTGAAGAAGATTTATGCCTGACTGCATGACCAGTGGGTAACTGACTTTCTATTCAGCAAGTACAAATTAAATTTAAGAGGCTGACTTTAAAGGAGAGAAAAATAAAAGCGTCAAAGAAGCACTTGTATCCCTGAAGCATTGGCAGATATTTACTGCTTCACATCTGAGAGAAACGGAAACTAGTTAAAGACATAGATGGAGATTTTTTTTTCTCAGCCCCCTGTCCTCCCTGGATGGCATAAGTATCATATCATAAAATTAGAGGTTTAAGAAGATTGGGAACCTCCACCTTAAGTGATCTTGCTACCAGCTGCGAACGGTGGATTATAAATTAAAACTGCTCCTGGTCGAAGTTGGATTTACAACTGAATGTGTTAATGGGAGTCTGAGTCTGGGCTGATTCATTTAACATGAGGGTGAACTGATTAATGGTTTTACTGTTTTATGGCTTCTGATTGAATTGGGAGTACAGGATAGGTAGAAAATAAATAAATAAAAAGTCAGACTTTTAAAAGGTGGACTTGGGAGAAAACAGAAAAACTCTTACATTGTAGCAGAAAGCGTTATTCCACACTAAATTTAGATTCAGGAATCAGAAAGGACGGTCACATGAAGGCCCAGACCTTTGAAGTTAAGGCCATAATTTCAAGATATAAAGTGGAGGGGGAGAATATGCAGATGGAAGACCAGCCCACCAGAGTAGTGGAAGCAGCATAGAGAGAGAGAGACATTAGAATTAACATCACAGGAGGCTAAAATAATGGTCCTGTGTGAGCGGGAGGGTCAGGTGAATGAGTTGGGGATTTATATTAATGAGAAGATTACTCAAAAATGTATACCTGCTTGACAGAAGAGGACTTAAAGAAGGAAATTGTGAAGGCAGTGCAGTTGGAAGGGGTACAAAATTCTGGCTATAATTTAGACATATATGACTGGATTCAAAGGTGGAACAATCATTACAGTTGGATTAAATTTGAGAGAAAATGGTTTAAAGAGGTTCTGTAGATGGCACTTTAAAACTGGTAAAAAGGGTGTTAGAGATTAATTCAGGTTAAAATACTGTCAGCAATTTGGGGCTTTCTCCTTGTATGGGTGTTAATGGAGAGATACACATATAGATTAATTTATGCTAAAATATTGTCAGCAATTCTGCATTAGATTACCTGCTTTCTGACTGACAGACAGCCCAGCCTTATTGCTGGATAGATGGCATGGGATGAGTTCCATAGGACACCAACCATTGCATGGACTTTTTGCGATCTCTTCTGAAGGTACAGTAGATATGGTGCCTCCTTGATGGACATATGACTGATGTATTTCACCCCACCTTTCTTATCCTTGTCCATCAGGGGATATAGACCCCCATTACCACAAACCAGATCTGGGCCTATATGCTTGACTGTGTGTCTCCCTCCATCTGAGCTGTGACAAAAATGTAGTCAACACAGTAACTGCATGCATCCAGTCCCCTTCAGACTTAAAACACAATCTACCCAATGTTTTCCAGTAACTCAAGATTATACCGTAAAACTTTATATGGAAAAGGAAGGGTGGGTGGATGCAGCCTCTCTGAAGACTGATGGTTGTTTGCCTCTCTGACCCTGAATTATACTGCTTGGGGTGACTGGAGTGAAAGCTGCATTACTCTGCTCTGCTCCAGAAGTCCTGCCCCATCTGTACAACATTGCTTCTGATTGGCTGTTAGCCACATTAGTGGCTGCCCATGTCACAGGATCCTGGGTTGTTGAACAGGTAGTGCCCCCTGTCATAGGTCTCCCCAGGCTACCAAAATGCAATCTAGGGGCCCATTTGTTGAGGGGAGGACTCATACTTGCTGCAAAATGTGTGTGTGGGGGGAGCAGAGGTGATGGTTTGGTAAAAGAAATGGTAGCAACAGAATCTGTTCAGTGTTGTGAGTTCACCTCTAGTTAGAATAAGAGAAAACAATAGCAATAATAAATACAGAGTAATACTTTTTATCTTAATGTGATGTTAAAGTCTAATTATTAAAGCTTTAAAAGCTAGCTGTTAATCATCTTGCTGCTAAATAGTGCTTTGGACTAATGAGCTTAGATTCTGTACACTGTATCATTAACTTATTTCCAAGAAATAGTGTTCTGTGTTTCAAATATGCCTGTAGTTTAGTTTTATGTTCACCAGATTTTTTTTCTCTTGTTGCTTAGCTACTGAATATCTGCTACTTCTGAGAAATGATACAAAAATGGGGCTTGTGTTTCTTTATAATTAAGACGTATTCAACTTTCATAATCAAATGTTATTAGGGCATCCACAATCAATTTCAAAGTGGAAACATAACACCATTTGCATGTACATATTCGTTGAATTGGGCTCTATGTTGTCTTTATTAGTAAGACCCACAGTCATTTTTCTATATTTCGGTTGGAGAGGTGTAGTAAATTCTGCAGTAAAACAGATTTTTTTTGCATATCTTTAATTAGTTATTATACATCTAGCAGACTGTGGTTTGTGGGAGGAAGGGTAGTCTGTATTGAATTGTAAGAAATTCAGATATTTACCATATTCAGCTTTGCAAACAACAATACTCCTTGACCTCTCTCTAGATCCAGAATAAAGAGACTTACCATAGAGTCTTCAGCTGCAGTCCTTAACATGCTGAATAAAGACTAAGCATGTTTTGTAGTACTTCAATTCTATAATATAATAATACTTGGGTCACTGGGTGCAATTATAAACCTGAGTGGTAACAGTGATGAGAGTACTTTTGCACAGCTCTGCCAGTGTGAGAGATGCTGCAGTGGGCAAAACCTCCTCTCGTGCCTTCTCTATAAATTCAAGACTTTTGGAACTGTCTGAATTTATTGAATCCAGGAAATGGGGATGCCCATTCCTTCTAACAAAGGAAGGTAGTTCTGGCAGATCTGGAAGCTCCTGGTAGGAAGCAATGCCATTCCTGGCAGTAGCGTCCCAGATGAGTCAGTGCACTCTGGATCCTGAGTTACCTCAACCGGGGTCAGTTTCTCTAAACTCTGTGGCTGGTGTGGCTTGAAGAACTGATGGTCCTCCAGAGGGGCATGGGAGAAGGGCAGACAGCTTTCCAGGGATGCCAGAATTGACCATATCACAACCAGCTACAAATTTTCTGGAATGTAGCTAACTCAAAGTTATCCATGGATGATTCAATGGACCTACTAGATTTCATCTTTTTTCTTTATTTATTCTCCCCACCCCCCAGCCTTAACTAACATCTCTTCTAAAACTTCAACTATACCATGGAATCTGTGGCAAGAATTTCACAACCAGTCTCTGTTCACTCTGCTCAAGGGAAGGATCACGTAGGGTCAATAAAAGAACATCTTCAGTTATCTCATACAGCTCTTCATTGTTCTTTTGCTGGATGGAGCGGTGTTAGTAGCGGTCAAAGTGAAAGACCTCTGATAACATAGTCGTGTTAAACATATTCTGTCATCTCCCTGTCTTTTCTTTTGCCAATTTGACCCTAGTGGGTGTGCCTTTATAATCTGCTTGTCCAAACTGTACAATCTGCTTATTTTGTATGAGCATTTTGTTTGTTTTAGGAAATGGAACTTAACTTACATTTGTTGCACTATTCAGTGTAGCGATATGTTATGTCTGAAGCCTGAACTTTAGAAATGTTCTTTAGAGGCCTAACAAAATGCCCCATCACAAAAGGGCACTGTTTACCTGGAAGGATTATATGCCTAGAAAGATTATCTTTTGTTTACCTGCCTGTCTGTGTCTGCACACCATTGTCTGTCACTTCTGCCCATCTGCCTGCCTGCCCACTATGGTGCCTTTCAGTTCTGTACCTTAATCTATTCTCCACACTCTTCATTTCTTCATCTGTAAACTTCCATCCTTTAAAGTTAGAAGTTTATAGCTTGGAAGTCATTGTCAATAGTCGGTGACAGTAAGAGTACAAAAAACAGTATGCAGGTTTGGAGATGAAAATGAATATATATCTTTTTTAAGAACTGTATTTATTTTTTCTTCATGTTCCTGTTGTTGAAAAAGCACATTTTAAGGCGCTTCATATGTAAACTAGCTGTTTGAAATCTGGCACACTCTTATCTAGGTCTCTCTTTTCTATGATATATCCAGATTTCACATTGATTGATTGATTGATTTCCATTTCATTTATATACTGCCCCATTAGTGCACAGCACTATTCTGGGCAGTTTGCATATAAAACCAAACAGGGTATAACAACAGATAAAATAATATAATAATAAACCTAAATGTAAGATAAACATGGCAAAATAAAATGGCAAATAAGCCACAACAGGGCAACATTTCCAATAAGGCAGCAGAGCAAGAGGCCAAAATGCAAGTGAGGCTGCGTTCAAAGGCTTCTCAAAAGAGAAGCATCTTCAGCAGCCCCTTAAAAATGCATGTTAGTAGAAAGTCTAGTGATCTGACTGTCTGAATCAATTGATATTCAGAGCTCAGATCTAAATGGAAATGGTTTGGATAGTTCTGGACCAAATCAGGACCCAGCCTGAAGTGTCAATTCAGGTTCCGGTGCATAGCCCTACTTCACATGAACTATATACCCTGTAAGTGATGGTTTCTGATTCAATTTGGAATTTTTATTATGTGCCCCATTTCTTTTTTCAATAATTTAAAATAGTATATCTTTCATGAAGAATTTTGACTTTCTAAATTATGTAAGATGAAATCCATTTGACAATTCTTGATACCGAAACAATGGACTGAATCCATAGGTAGTGATACCTAGAAACATGTTTGGTGGGTGAAGGGAACAAGACAGAGTATTGTTTTCATTAAGAAGCCTTGAAATCTTGCTGATTGATATAGGGGAATCTTGGTAGGGAGTCAGTTTGGTCAGATTTAAAAAATCATGGAGAATGCAAAAAATTGCAAGTACTTGTCATATCACTACTGACAACTGAGCATTGTGAGCATTGAAATGAAGCTGGCAAATGCCTTTGTTGGAATGATAAAATGCACACATGTAAATAATTTGCTCAGGAACTCATGAAATATCTGGGTCACTCTACAGTGATATTTGACACTATGAGTTGGAACAGCAAAATCCTTGATGGCAATAATGGGACAAATTCCACAGAGTTTTTGTACTGGAGGAGAGTTAATTCTGAATAGGGTTCTAAACAAGGCATGGAATGCAAGATACATGTAGGACTTAAATAACAGATATATTTGATCAGTTGTAACTATTTTTGTGCGCCTGGTTTTTGAATACATTTTATGACTGTTATTTGTATTTCTCCAACATAGATTCCAGACCGAACTCAATTATGATGTTCTAGAAGTGCATGATGGGCCGAATCTTCTGTCACCACTTCTGGGATCTTACAATGGTACACAAGTTCCCCAGTTTCTGTTCAGCAGCAGCAATTTCATTTACTTGCTGTTTACAACAGATAATAGCCGTTCTAATAATGGCTTCAAGATCCACTATGAAAGTAAGTATAAAATGTTAATATTTATTGATACATTTATCTGCAGTTTATGTTGATACATTTTTCGTCCACATGTATTCACAGCTGAATGACATAATATTGGGCACATATTCGGGTCATGGGTACTACAAACCGAGGACCATATATAGGATGAAGCCTAAACAGGTCTGCCCCATTACACGCTCACTCACCTGTGCAGGAAGTTGTCTTTTCCATTACCAGGCCATGCACAGCTATACCAGGGATACAAATACTGTACAAAGCTCCATCTCTAACTAGGCATTATCATTGGCAGGTAGTGTTAATGGCAAGTGTTTACAGGAAACAGTCGTTGCTAATGAAGTCCTTAGCTTTTTTATGTACCTATGCAAGTTGGTTGCTTTACCTGCCTTTGACCTCAGTTGAATAACTACACAATTAACGCTTCAGCAGTCTTCTCTGTGCTGAACAATTAAAACACTGCACCTCAACATATGATACCTCGACATTTAAAAATATGAATTCAATTTTGAGGAACTGCAGAAATATAATTTTGGAGGGTCTCAGTACCTGGAAAATACCAGAGCTGCCCTTATATTCAGCAAATCTATTTTGCTGTGTGTTTCTATGTGTTCAAATTTCATGTCACCAATTGCAAAAGAAATCTGGGTTCCTGCTCCTTTCAAGCAGTGTAGAAAAAAAATAATTTCAGCATATGTAACTTTCATAAACTACACCTGCTGACAATTCCCTCCTTTAAAAAAAACAAAAACCTCTTCAATAAGAGTGGATATGAAATCTCTCATGAGACCTTTCTGATAAAAAATTCTGATTTTTCCCCCTTTTCTTACCCTGTCCCTAAAACAAGGGCTAAGAATGGGGCTTTTTGAAAAGAATGAACTCCAAATCCCCTTCTATAGTGGGAATACCTAGGGATGAATTATGTGAGTTTGGTGTTTTTTTCCCCATTCTTAAGAAAGATTCTTCTTTATAGAATATTTCCATTCATTGAGTAGACTTTGTCTAGAGGGGCGGGGTATAAGTTCAAAAAAAGTAAAGCTAAGTATTCTGTAGTGTGCAGCATTTCCCTTCTATAGTACTCTGAGACAAAGTAGGAACATTTAAAGGTTACAAAATGGTACCCAGGTTGCAGATGTAGCTGTTGTTATAGAGACTTTCACCAGTGGAACGAGGGTTTAGAAGAGAGGAAGGGAAATATCTGAGCTCCTGCCACTGCAGGTGATCACCTAGAGAGTGCATGGCTAATAAGATTCTGTATCCTGCCACCTTGCAGGTAGGGCAAACAGCACAGTCTCAGAGTGCCAGTGAAATGTTGGCATGGTAAACAACTTCTGAATCTTTTACACTTAAAAGCCCCTGGAAGGGTCACCAAATGTCAGAGCAGAGTTCACATAATTAGTAGATATGATTGATACTTATGTGACATTTCAAATTTTTGATCATTCATTGCAAAATTCAGAAGTAGGTGGAAGCAAATATAAAAGATTTTACCATCTGAATTTCCCTTTTGTCATAGCACGGTGCATGTAAATACAGTACATACATCTATCAGGCTGAAGAACCCAGCGAAAGTACTTCTACCTCACATTCTACCCTAGCCAGACCAAACACCCAGCAAAGGAATAGGTGGTACATCTACTTTATCACGCCCCATTTGCACTTTTGAAGTTTGCTCTGCAAGGTTAAATTCCGTCCTGAAATTAAAAAGCAATTATAGATCAAAGGAATTTTAATGCAAAGTTCATTTGACAGTGTAGTACTGTATAGCTGTTGTTTGCTGATGGCTGAGCCTGGCTGAGCCTGCTTAAATCTACATGGAACGTCACTGAATGGAACTAAAAAGAAAAGAAAAAGAATGGAACCACAAAAAGCCACAACTTTACTGGTTACACCAGCAGCTCCTGTGGCTTACCACTGGGGATGGATCCAGTTCATCAGGAGCCAAGAATGCTACCAATCTCAACCACCACCTCCTTCAGATGTCAGCTTGAGGGCAACCCAGGAATGATAGTCCCATGGATTTCCACATGGGCATACGCCATTCTGTGGCTCCTTACCATCTAAAGGGCATTGTAGGGCTTCTGCTTCCAGGTTAGACCAGGCTGTGGCCCTGCCCATTGTCTCTCCCAAGGGGATTCCACTTTAACCAGAGCATGCAGGTCCCCTGCCTGCTGCCCTTCTGTCACCAGGATCCATCCCAGTGCTATGAACTGTCATAACAATAGTATTGAGCCAACAAGAACCCTTCACAAACTAGACGCTATCCTTGTTTCTACTACCTAATATAAAGGATTCAAACACCCTTAAAGCAGAATACCACAAAATTATCACTGTCAACAGAACCCCATATATATAGCATAACAATGCTCCTAATAACATCGTTGAAAGAAAAGAGAAGGTGGATGGGAGGGAAAAGCCACCAAACAGCAGGATGGGGTGGCAACAGCATCTACGTGCTTTTAAATGAGCTGTGTTGCATGGTGTTGACTCTGCCCCAACAAGCCTGCCAGCCCAGAGCCACTGCCATCCCCTCCTACTGGGCCATCCAGTGGCTTGGCCATTGTAGTCATATGCTACGTCCTAGCACCAGCCATGTGGAGCCACCATGCAGGGAGGCTGACTGTGCCAGCAACATCTGGCCGTGCTACCACACCAGCAAAGACACTGGCCCCAGGTTGAGTCTGGGACCCAGCTTTATGCAAGATAAAATAATGGTCAGACAAGCCAATCCTGTGCAGAATTAGCTGCAGGTAATCATATTAAAGTATTCAGTGTGGTGGAATGGATAGAGTGGTGGACCAGGACACAGGAGACCTGGGTTCAATTCCCTTCTCTGGCCTGGGAAAATGTGTGTGTGTGTGTGTGCATGTGCATGTGTGTTTGTGTGCAATTTGTAAAATCCTTCCTTAAATTCTTCACTTACCTTGAACGCTGTATTAGGGTTTCTATAAATCAGTTCCAATTTCATAACAATAACAATCATATTAAAACTGGTGGGGTTCTCTTTGCAATGTTTATGTGGCATTTACAATACTGTATTTTTCCGTCTCTAAGATGCCCCCATGTATAAGACCCCCCACTTTTCTAATCCAAAATTAAGAAATCTAAGTGGGACTTAGCAAGTCTAGGGGGAAAGGGATCAAAGCGCTGCAGAATCGCTTTGATCCTTGCTTTCCCCTCCACTTATTTTTGTACTCTCTTCAGCTTCCTTCCATATATAAGACGACCCTCAATTTTTAGTCTAAAATTTTTAGACAAAAGTATAGTCTTATACATGGAAAAATACGGTAATCAAATTTTGTTATTTGAGAATCTGCCATAACACTACAGGGAAGCTCAGAGTTATTGTCTCCATATTAAAGACAGAGATGGGGTTTAAAAATCTTAACAAGGCTATTAGGAGTTCATGTTCAAAGACAGTTTTTTTCCCCTTTCTTTCTTTAAATTTCCAAGCAGTATTCTAACTCTCATTATACTGGCTTTCCTGTTCTCAGCTACTGTACCAGTTCTTTCATTGCAGCCTTCAAAACAGAAAATTAGATAAAATGAAGCTTAAAAAATGCTGAACAGATTTCCACAGCTTATTTGAATGAGACTAGACAACATTGTTGAAACCTTACTGTACATTATAATTAGTTTCATCACAAAGTTATTTATGCTTAACAAATGTGTGGTAACTAAGTCACAACAATTTTCAACAAAATGATGAAATTTAAATTCAATTAAGACTTGATTATATCTGCTTATTTATGTTTTGAGTATGATACAAAATCATCCTGAGTATGATACAAAAATAATCCACCTCAATTAGGTTCAGATATGCTGATGTGCCTCGAAGGATATTTTGTTCCTTAAGACTATGAACAGTATTAAACTTGTGAGTAAGGCTTCATAGATAGTGGAGTTTTTTGTGTTTATGTCAATTTTTTACGCACCCGGTGCTATTCAGATTTATCTATCACACACACTGCAAGCAAATTGTAGCCTGCTTATATACGACATATATGATTCACACACTTGGTTCGACAACTTGTGAAAGTGGTGCTTCCTCCATTCTTGCCACTCCTTCCTGCCAGAGTGTTTTGAAAGTCTTTTTTAAACATCAGTCTACTCTACAAGAAAAGGGATGTGATGGCGCTGCGGGCTAAACTGCAGAAGCCTGTGCTGCAGGGTCAGAAGACCAGCAGTCGTAAGATTGAATCCACATGATGGAGTGAGCTCCCGTCTCTTTGTCCCAGCTCCTGCCAACCTAGCGGTTTGAAAGCATGCAAATGCAAATAGATAAATAGGGACCACCTCGGTGGGAAGGTAACAGCATTCCGTGTCTAAGTCGCACTGGCCATGTGACCACGGAAGATTGTCTTCGGACAAACGCTGCCTCTATGGCTTGGAAACGGGGATGAGCACCGCCCCCTAGAGTCGAACACGACTGGACAAAAATTGTCAAGGGGACCCTTTACCTTTACCTTTACCTACTCTACAAGAATATTTCTAAGATTCTTGTTCTAATCTAACCTTTGATATATATATTTTTCTTGCATTCCAGGTGTAACAGTTAATACATATTCATGTTTGGACCCTGGTATACCTGTTCATGGACATCGTTATGGGCATGACTTCTCCATTGGCTCAACAGTATCATTTGGGTGTGATCCAGGATACAGACTGAGCCACGAAGAACCTTTACTGTGTGAAAAGAACCACTGGTGGAGCCACCCACTTCCTACTTGTGATGGTAAGAATTCATTGAACTGGCTTGGAAAAGCATCTAAAGTGCTTTTATTGAATTGATTTTCAGTCTTCTTTTGGTTCTCTGGTTTCATAAAGGCTTTTGTTAACTGCAGTCAGAAGTCATGATTTCTCTTGGCATGCCGTGGGTGAAATAAGGAGAGGGGCCAATCCCAAGGCTGTTTCTTCTAATAAACAAAAGAATCTGGACCTGAAGAAGAGTATGCCATTTCCCTTTACACCAAAGTCATTAACAACAGTAATGATTTGTGGAGGAAGCATTATGCATTATCCCAAATGAGAGAGAGGAATTTTCAAAAATGCCCTGTACCTGCCATCCTCATGAAATCCCCAATCCTGGGCACTGCTCTGAGGTGTAAATCCTTCAGGGTGTCATCCTCACCAAGAAGAATGAGAATTTGCATTCCCTCCTTCTTTTGTCCTATAAGATTAGGGGAAATTGATTTGATAATTTTACACAAACGGAGTTAACTTACAAACGTTGCACAGAACTATGAGAGTTGCTGCTTTGTTTCATTGACTTTTAAAAATCTGAGACATGGGGTGGGGTTTTTCCCCATCTCCTTTGCCTAACTAGTCATATTTTATGTGTATGTGTGTGCATGTATGTAGTATATTTTAAGGGTTCTGCTTATATACTTCCCTATAGTTTTTAAAGCACTCTCTGGGTGGTTTACAAAATACAGTGGTGCCTCGCATAACGTTTTTAATTGGTTCCAAAAAAAAAAACCTTACGCGAAAAAAACTTTATGCGAAACACCATTTCCCATAGAGATGCATTGGAAACCGGTTAATCCGTTCCAATAGGCACGGATTGCCGCCCTTAAGCGAAAAAACCCATAGGAAACATTGTTAAATGATACAATGTATCCTCCATTGGAAGGTATTGTAGCTGACTCAATAGGTTTCAATGGCTTTGCGAAGTCAATTTTTGCAAAATTAAGTGTGTCATAAAAGGGTCAAAAATGGTTTTAAATGCTTGGATTAGCTTCTGCACCCTCTAAAACGGATGCAAAAGTTAATTTGGCTTTGATCTGACTTTTCGTTAATTAATGGTGAATTTTTTCCCCCAACTTTTGACAGCTGTCAAAATCTGACAGCTCCATTATTTCCTATGGGGGAAGAAAAAATTCACAAAAAATTAATGAAGACTCAGCAACTGTTCTAAATTCTTGGGTTCGTTAGAGGACCCCCTAAGTTGTGTGCAAACCTGATTTGGCTTTGATCTGAACTTTCGTTAATTTTTTGTAAATTGTTTTCTCCCCCATAGGAAAGCATGGAGCTGTCAGATTTTGACAGGTCCATTGGTTCCTATGGGCCAAAAAACAAAAATTCACAAAAAATTAACGAAACGTCAGATCAAAGCCAAATCAGGTTTGCACATGACTTAAGGGGTCCTCTAACGAATCCAAGCATTTAGAACCGTTTTGGACCCTTCTAAGACACTTTTTAAATTGAAAACAAAAAAAACGTTAAGCGAAGCAGGGGACCTAAAACCAAAAACGTTAAGCGAAGCATGGTCCCAAAAACGCTATGCGAAAATCGCCCATAGGGAAAAACGCTATACGAAGCACAATCTGCCTCTGAAAAAATAAACGTTAAGCGAAAAAAACGTTAAACGAAGCAAACGTTAAGCGAGGCACCACTGTAATTATGTAGGCTAAACATTGCGTCTTGCTCAGCAAGCTGGGTGCTCATTTTATTGATGTCAGAATGGTAGAAGATGAAGTCAACGTTGAGTCAGCTACCTGGGCCCACTGGTGTTGAACTCATGTTGTGAGCAGTTTTGACTGCAGGTCTGCAGTTTAACTACTGCCCCACAAGGATCCTTGTATTTGTGTGAATAATTATTTTGTCGCAAGCCCTCTTCAGAGGAGATGTTAAGCCCCAAGGTAGATGTGGCACAGTATCTACTCTCATTTTCACTTACTGTTTAAACAATCCTGTTCTCAGCTTATGTCACCAAAAGGTGACTACTAGATCTTTTGTATCTCAGAAGAACAATATTATATAAACAGCAAAGGACCTCACAAGACACATTAATAAATGTAAAATGAATATACTTTATTACGAATTGATTACAATTCTAATAAAAGGGGTTTCATGCATTCAGCACATTCACACCTCATACATAATCACAAAAGAGAGAAGAATTTTTGATTTGCATCGTCCGAGTTGCAAAGAAAGTAGTTGGTTCCGAAAGCCTTTGGTCTCAGCAGACAAAATCTACCTGTCCTGACTCCTCCTTTTATATTTTTTGGGGGGCAGGTTACCAGCTGAGCATGCACATTAGATGCTTCTTTGTTTTTCCCTAGGTAAATGGTCCTTATCACCTATTGTGAAATACGGAATGCTTTTAGTTGCACTTAGAGGGTCTTCCATCACTAGTGGACAGGTGTGGAATCTGCTTGCTCCGTAGGATCCCTGTACCAGGGTCTTCTTAATCCCTGACTTTGCTCTACTCTCTCAATTAGCAGCAGATGGTCTTTGTCAACTTTCTGAAAGCATAGTTCAAAACATTTACAATTCAAGAATTGTATTTCTTACAATGAGGGCTTATAACAAGAAATGTAAAGTCCCATAGTTCCTCTGGTCTTGTTGGTCTCCATCTTTGTGTCCTTGCTCTCTCTCTGGTTCTTCACCTTATTCCAGGCCAAACATGCACACACCTTAGACTTCTGACGGACTTATGCTATCATCCTCTTGCTTTGTGAAAGTTAGGATATCTGTCTCTTCTCATTGCAGGGTTTAGTCAGGAGGAGGCAATCTGTCATTCTTCCTGTCTCCTTCAGGTGCTTGGCAAAGGAGAAAAGGAAATGTGATCCCATTCTGGAGGAGCAGGTTCCAGGAATTCTTCATTGCCTAGATAATGACTCTGTTGTTGTGCATGTCCTTACAACCTCCATAGGTACCAAAATATCAAGAGAGTCTTTAGGTAATGACACATGTGTTTGCCACATGGCTTTGGTTCAGACATCACACATTCATTCCTCATTGCACAGGTGCACAACATCAATGGCTCAATTTCTTAACCCATGGTCATCAGTCTTGTTGCCTCCCCATTAGGGTTCCACCTCTGACCCCAGCAGAGTTCTTTAAAGCACTGGTTCTTAACCTTGGGTTACTCAGGAGTGTTGGACTGCAACTCCCAGAAGCCTTCACCACCAGCTGTCCTGACTGGGGTTTCTGGGAGTTGCAGTTCAAAAGCATCCAAGTAACAAAGGTTAAGAACCACTGCTTTAAAGTACTGTGGTTAGACATCAGAGGCGAGTCTCTTTGCTCATTTAATCCAGGGGTAATCAGCTTCCAAAGCCAGTAGCATGTACCTTAACTGGCATTGCTGACATGCTTGGCATTTTTTATCTCAGATACCACTTCTGTGTTAGAGTTGGCCCAGCTTCAGTTGTCCCAGAACGTACAGGTCAGTGAGGAATGGACCCCCTTGTGATGTTGTACTGGGGAGGATCAATTGGGTCCAATAGGTTTCCCAGCCTGTGCCCAGTAAGGCATGAGCCAGTGTGGCCACTCCTACTTAGCTTCCTCGGGCTCCTTTCCATGGGTCTTTCCCCCTTCTTCTCCAACCCCACCCCTTTTATTGCTCTGATGCTCTTAGACACTACATTTTGCTGCGGGGCATAGCAAGAGGAGGGAAAGGTGGGGAGATGACCCAATGAACGACAAATTGATTCATTGTTTGTTAGGTCACCGGGGGGGGGGGGGAATTCATTGTTCATTTGATGACAAATACGAAAAATTTAATACCTCAGGTTTGACAACCCACGAACCAAGACAAAGCACCAAAATGACGCTCTGTCCCCATCTCTAGTGAGGACTTGGGGGTTTTTGTGTGTGTGTTTTTTGCTAATAGACCCCACAAGCAGAAATAATTGCTCTGATGCTATTAGACACTACATTTTGCCATCTAAAAATAAACATTATTAAGGAGCTCCCTGTGAAGAGTATTCTCTGTAGTGCAATAACGTTACATATTGTGACAAATTTCTTCTTTGAGATGCTGAACTAACGTGCAATTCATTAGGCAAATGAGATTATTTTTCTCTCTCAAGCACATCACTAAATGGCAATTGTCCACTGAATAAATGTTCTTTAAAAGCAACTTCAAGTGCATTCATTCTGGCTCATTTTTTTTTAAAAAAATTAAGGCTGAATTCATTTTAATTTTCTTCCTCCGCCTTATTACACTGGCTCTGGTATAATTATTAATATGAACTGGGGAAAATCTGGAATTAACCACTGGGGAAGGAATCATTCTTACTTCTCTTGTACAAAGTAAAAGCTGGATGCATTCCACCAATTTGTTTCTATCCATCTCACTATGTGACTGCATTTTTTTCCCTAACGTACCAAATTGTCGAAGGTGAGGAAGGCTTCCCTAAAAGATATGTAGAATTACCAAAATACAGACAGTCCTGGAATAAGTTGACTCCATTTTGAAAACTTCATGACTTTTTAAAAAAGAACCTTTACCCAAAAGGAAAAAAGGAAGGAAGGGAAGCTGATTCAAATCCAAATTTTGCAAACAATAGTAAATGACAAAATTCCCTCATATTCATTTAAAAGGAGCCAAAACTTTGAGCACATATTAATTAGTATATATTTTCCAAAAAAATTAAAGAGTATATAATTTAACAAGCTTCATTTCTCAGTTCTAAATTGTCTTCTAACATTACTTGTAGTAAGTTAGTTGTGCACCATCAAGTAAAAACTGACTTTTAGCGAGCCTAATAAAGCTTTTATTAGGGTAAGTGGGAAATTTAAGAAGTAGTTGTACCAGTTCCACTCCTTCTGTGAGTTCCCATGGTCAAATAGAGATTTGAACCCAGGTCTCCAGAGTCCTAATCCATCACTCTGTCTACTATACCACATTGGGTACCTAATTCTAATAAAAGCTTGAATAATATCCACACCTTGACTAAAATATAGTTAAGTTAATAATAATTGTCCAGGTAGAGAAACTTATTTTGCATTATGCGGAGAAAACAAACATTCTGTAGGTTGCAGGCGTTGTCTCATAATTAGAACAAACATCGAATTTCATATTTTCAAGCCAGAAATGCAGAACATGGCCGTATCATTAGTGAGTATTGTCAGCTCAGCTTCTCTTACTTATTTAGTGTATATATGCAGCACATTATACTTTATGAGTGGTGCAAACATAAAAATATGTTATAAGATTCAAACCACAAAATAGTCATATCATGTTTGTTTTCTTAACCGGGGAGGGATTATTTACATTCCAACGCTTAGAGCATGATATTTTTAAAAGGTTTATTATAATAAAAAAGCATTTTGAACTTGTGTCAGTTAAGCCTCTTTGAGGAAAGTATTCTCCTGTCTTCGTTACTGTCTTCCCACGGTGGTAGGAACACTCTAAGGAGGTCCTTAGTAGAAGATCTTAACCTTCAGTCAGGTTGATATGGGAATACATCTGGGTTCTAAGCCATGAAGGGCTTTATAGCTCAAACATAATGTTTTGATTTGATTCAGAAGGGATCCAGTAAAGACCTTTTAAAACTGAAAATATATGTTCCCAGCACACGGTCACAATTAAAATCTGGGTGGTTCCAATTTGAACCAGTTCATCTTCTGAATCATTGTCAAGAACGCTGTCACAGACAAGTATTACACCTAGCCCTAAGGGGACGTTATTGAAGCATGAATCATTGTACAGTGGTGCCTCACTAGACGATGATAATCTGTTCCACTGAAATCGCTGTTTAGCGAAATCATTGTCTAGCGAAAAGCATTTCCATATTGGAATGCATTGAAACCTGTTTAATGCATTCCAATGGGGAAGAATCGTCGTTGTCTAGTGAAGATCAGCCATAGGAAAGCCAATTTGTGAACCGCTGATCAGCTGTTTAAATAGCTGTCTTGCGAAGCTTAGGTCCCAAAAACACCCGTTTTGTGAGCGTGGAGGGAGCTGTCAGAATCGTTGTCTAGCGACAATTGGTTTGCAAAGCAGGGACCAAACATTGTCCAGCGAAATTCCCCCATAGGAATCACTGTTTTGCGAATCGGTATAGCGCTCTTAAAAAGTCAATCTCTAGTGAAAAAACTGTCATGCGGGGTAACTGTCTAGCGAGGCACCACTGTATAGAAGAGGTTGCAGTCTTTACACTAGAAGTTCAGGTATCGTCAGTACTTCATGGAGCAATAAAATGGTTTGTCATAGATAAGAGTTTAGTCCTGTCACATTTGTATCTACTGGTGTGTAAATGGTTGTCATAATACTGTGGCACCGTTTGGACCAACACACATATTTCAGTATGAACTTCACAGTACAGTATATTTCTTTAGAAACTTATGTTAATGGACATTGATGGAGACTGTTTATTTCCTGGCAAAACAATATAACTTGTGTTCATCAGCACAGTAACACAAAGAGAAATACTGTAGTACCAGTTCAGGAACCATGGTAGTTATTTCTGCTGCGGTGATGCATCTCAAAATTGATTTGAGAGTTTCTGATGCCTCTGTTCCCTTCTGTTCTTTCCTTAGTCCCCTTGTATTCTGAAGTTCTGATTTACATCCTATCTTGGCTGTGGATTTCTTGCGTCAAAAACCTATTGAATGTATTGTGCTTATTGAAAACTAATGAATGAACAGCACCATGCACTGAACATAATGTGTGTGTGCGTGCTGGTATACATCTAGACACATGTACATTCATAGGGAACAAAATAAACATACAGTGGTGCCTCGCTTAACGAGTGCCTCGCTGAGCGATGAAATCGCTTAACGAGGCACTCTGGGCCATCGCTGGAGCATTCGCTCAGCGATGGCCCCTATGGGGTTTTTTCGCTTTGCGAAGATCGCTAAGCGATTCGCTTAGCGATCTTCGCATAACGAAGCCGGGGAGAACAGCTGATCGGCGGTTCCAAAATGGCCGCCGGAAGGTCAGCGCCGCATTTTTGCGCCCTGCCCTCGCTTAATGAGGGCGCGAAAATGGCGGCGCTATGAAGAAACATCGCTGAACGGTGAGTTTTCAAGCCATAGGAACGCATTGAACGAAGTTCAATGCATTTCTATGGCTTTTTTTATTCCGTTTAGCGATGTTTCGCTATAGCGAAGGTTAATCCGGAACGGATTAACCTCGCTATGCGAGGCACCACTGTATATGAAGATTTGGGGTGTGAATATTTTTGCGAGGATGGGAAGAACAGCCTAAAGGCTCCTGTTGGTGAACAGTAGTGCCTCTCCCTGGGACCTGCTGAATTTTTCACCTCAAGTTCTCCTGTGGACCTTGGGGAGAATATGCTGAAAGGTGATGTCTGCAAGGGACCAGAAAGCCAGGAAGAACCGGAGACAACCAAAAGGGCAGCAGTAGGAAAAAGCTGAGGAGAGACAGCAGCACCACCAGAAAAACGAGATTCCACCCTTAGAATTTTCTCCTGAGGAGAAAAGGGGCCATGTAAATGTATTTGTATAGACAAGGATATGTGTAATAGAGGAGGAGGGTGAAGAGGAAGTGAATTGGAATGATGCATTACGTGGTCTGGAGATAGGTAGATGTTGAGAACCCAGAAGAACTGGAATTGGGAGTACATCTGGAGTCTACACCTGAGAGTTTCTTAGGGACAAGCTGAAAAGTATATGAACTCCAATAGGCCACCAAAATCCTAGAGGGAAAGGAGAGAGAGATGTCAAACACACAGAGAGAGAAATCTGGTGAATCTTCAAACTCGAAACAAGCACCCTGGCAAGGACTGGGGCAGACAATCAGAAGCTTACTACCTCACGGATGCAATAAAGGAGCTGAAACTGGAGAGCAGATGTTCTTGGAGTGTGAGGTTATAAGCTACCCTGTGTGTCATGTAGTTGAACTGCAAGCAGAAAAAGTAAAGTTTGTGAGAATAGTGTTTATTAATGTAGGAAGAATGCAGAAAATGGTTTTATTTACAGTGGTGCCTCGCTTAGTGATCACTCTGTTGAGTGATGGAATCGCTTTGCAATGGACTTTTGGCCATCGCTGGAGCGATCGCTTAGCGATGGCCCCTATGGCTAAAATTCGCTTTGTGATGATCGCGGGGAAGCGAACATGGCAAAGCGAACTAACAGCTGATCAGCGGTTCCAAAATGGCCACCGCAAAAACAAAATGGCCACCACTGTTTTGCCTCGCTTTAGAGGCACCCAAAATGGCCGCCGCTATGGAGGAATTTCGCTTTAAGGTAAGTTTTTAGCCCATAGGAACGTATTAAACGCATTTTAATACATTCCTATGGGCTTTTAAATATCGCTTAGCGATTAAATCACTTAGCGATGTTTTTTCCGGAACGGATTAACATCACTAAGTGAGGCACCACTGTATTATGCTTTTAAGTGAGAAAGTAAATGGTATAGTTGAAGTACTTGTTTTCCTCCTTTACTTAGCCTATGCATACATGTGATGTTTCAGGACAGAAATGAAAAGCTTATTATAAGTTTAAGAGTTATTTTGTATCTTTTACTACTCAGAAACTAAATGTGTTTTCAAACTTTTCAGAGATTGTGTTTTTATTAGGATGAACTTAGAATAGATGACAACAATATTTGAGTCTGACTTTCAGATTCTAAGAGCCTGTCTACATTAGTATGTTGTTATGATATACAGTTGTCTGATAGAATGCTGGCATAGTAAAAAAGAACTCATCTGCTTGTGTTTCTATTTAAAACAATCCATCCTTCCCCTTTAAGAGCTGGCCCTCATCTTTCTGGCACAAGGCTAGGGCATGCAGTCTTTTGGGTATGATTCATTGAAATGCAAAATAGCTCCTTGTTCTACCTTTACAGATGGGTACCAAGAGTTAAAACAAATTCCACAGAAGATAAGGGCCTTCTAAGCACTGGTGGGATCTCACCAAATTTCATAGTGTGGGCAGGCCTAAACTGAGTAGCATAAAATTCAGCAAAAGAAACAGTCACTAGGGGAAGCACTTTCGAGCTCTCTTAACGCTGAAAAAGGAGAGAGGCAAGGTTAAAATGTTGCCTGTAGGCAACTACTGATCTACTTACTACAGTTAAGAATGGAAAGTATTGACTGTGTTTCAGCCATCATTAAGCCTCAATGTTACAGGAATAACTCTGGCTGACACTTGTTATTATTGCTCATTATGTACTCCACTCTTTCTTTAGCAAAATTTCAAGCACAACTGGAAATATTTGCTTTGATTGTGCAGTAATGGTAGTTACTTGCTTACATACAAACTTTGAACTTTGTTGTATGTTAACTCTGGTTAGAAAAATAAGCAAGGATCACAGATCACAACTCTGAATTGCTTAAACCATAGTTAACACTAACTATAGTTAGGTTTGGACATAATGAGCAACAACATAATGGGTCATTTATAGAAGGCTATTCCAGTATCTCACAAAATGTAAAGCTGTAGCAACGTGATATAATGTTCACAGGATCTGAGTGATAAGTATGTTGGATATCCAGATGGCATTTTGGCAAGATGCTTGAAAGTTTGGTATGGTAGTTTTGCATGATAAGTCGTCATCTTTTTTAATCACTGTAAGCATAGTGAAAACAGCAGTTTGTTATTAGATTATGACCATATGTTACTGGTACTGAATCTGTGAAATGAGATGCAATAATAAATGTAAACTCAAAAGCTTTTGCACTGTGAGTATTTTGTTATTCCTTCTAAATACATTTTCCCCCCTCTGGAATCTCTTAATCTACTTCTAGTACACAGATGCAGTGATATTATTTGAAAATACTCAAGGGAAGAGCAGAATTTAGCAGCCCTGCTGGGGATGTGTCTGAAAAACTAAACGAAAGACACGTACTTCAGTTAAGGCAAAGGGGAGTTATATTTCCAATATACAGAAGATACTTTATCTAACTGCATTCCTGTAAGAGAGTAGGAAGAGAATTTTAATTTATAAGGCAGTATTAGAAATCCTTTAAGCCATGATAATAGTGTAATGGATGTTCTGTGAGAAGTTGGAGAAGGATGGGGCATGACAAAGAGTCTGTAGAATGACAGGAAGAGAGGCTAGGAATGGAGCTACGCAAAATTTTGTTGCTCGGAAAATAAATAAATAAGTGACTTTTTTAAAAGAAAAAGAAAATGTTTCCTTATTTTAATTAAGGAACCATCAAGATATACATTGCGTCATATGTTCTCATAAGTCATCATGTAGTTTGTTGAAAACTGCCTTTTTGGTGCACTCAGACTCTTCGTGAGAATGGATTGGAAATGAAACCAATCTGAAGAATTCTTTGCTCTTGCTAAAATTCTGCCTTAACTATAACAAATGATGTTTGTGCTCCTAATAAGCATATATAACAGTAATCACTTCCTTGGACAGTTGCTAAGTTTTAGCGCATGAATCTTTACTGCTACACTTTTGCTGAATCAGTGCTTCCTCACAAACATACACATCTGCATCCCCATTGCTACATTTCCCCATCACTTTCCTTCCACCCTTTTAGGGTATCCACAGGCATGGCACAACCAACAAGTGTCTTCCTCTCTTTCAGCTGCTTCCTCAGTAGCAGAGAAACAGAGGAATATAATTTAGTTGCCATGTTACTGAACTTGGAAATTAGAACAGCCCATATTGGCTCAGCCATATCCAGCCATGGAGATCTACTTTTGGGTTACATGGACTCTCAATGATTTACTCCCTGATTCCCCTTTCCTAGGTTTATGGCTATAAGAGGCAAGCAATTGCTGGTGTCACAGCACACTGGCTATCACAGGATGTGGGGTTGTTGCTTAGCAATTTCACAGTTCATGGAAGATAAGAGAAAACCTATGGGTACACACTCCTAGATATTATACCTCAAATGTATTTGTTTGAGCCACATTAAAGATCAGGAACAAGCTCTTCTGAAAGCCATTCTGAACTCTTTATCAGTTACACCTGCACTAATATGAATTTGTGGGAGCAGAGATGTATGGAATAAATAATATTCCCATCAGGAGATAAATGCTGTGTCTGGATTATTTACAGACAAATGCCTGATGAATAGCTTTTTATTAAATTAAAGTGAGCCCACCCACCCCCAATCTTCAACTGTTGACACATTATGGAGCAAATAATCAATAAATAAGCCATAGACTATGTGTCTCATTTGAGAAACTTTTGTTGAATTTTGTATTTTAAAGTCAATTTTTAATGCTTTACTTATTTAAAATTATCTTGTATCCATGCAATCTGCAAATATAAATGGGATAGAGACTTATCCAAATATGATCACTCAGGACAGACAAGGCAGTTAAAATGGTTCTTCAGAACTATTCTACAATTACTAACACATCTCTTTATAAATTACTCTGTCATGCTATCTCACTTCACTTAAATTGACTAAATTTTCTCTTTGAAGAGGCAAATATCCCAAACTGAATTATCATCAGGTCTTTGAAGAACACAATAGAGTTTAAAAAATAAATAACCCACCACTCTATATGATTGATAATAAAGAATCTTGTGTGGTATAATTTGCCAGGAAGTCTAAAACCAGTATTATTGATGCATGATGATGGTAGAGAGTGTTGATATATAAATTATTGTTTAATACTTACTTACAATGATTAAAATATACTCGCGAAGGCTTTCACGGCCAGGATCTTATGGTTTTTGTGGGTTTTTCAGGCTCTTTGGCCGTGTTCTGAAGGTTGTTCCTCTTAACGTTTCGCCAGTCTCTGTGGCGGGCATCTTCAGAAGACAGTACTCCTCTGTGCTGTCCTCTGAAGATGCCGGCCACAGAGACTGGCGAAACGTTAGGAGGAACAACCTTCAGAACAGGGCCAAAGAGCCTGAAAAACCCACAACAACCATTAAAATATATATTGCTCAGTGTCATGAGAAAACAAACAAACAAATCCTGCTCTCCTTCCTAGGGAAGTGACTGAAATTATTGAATTGAATTATTTTGAAAGACAGTTAAAACTACCAATAGAACTGACGGTTTAATAAAAGGTGGGTTTAGTTTATCAATTCATATTTATACATTTAAAATATTTTAGCCCAACTTTCTCCTTAAAACGGACCCAAAGCAGCTTTTATCATTAAAAGACAATATTTAAAAGCTAAAAACAGGGTGTGTGCAAATATTTTTTTAAAAAATCAAATACTGTACCACACTAAAAATTTTAAACAAAATCAACAACAGAAACAGATTTAAAGCATCAAGGCATAACATTCCCTTTGAAACCTCTCTCAGATAGCCAGTCGCTCAAGGGAAGGCCTGTCTGAAGATTAAGATATCCACCTGATCTCCTATGGGAGGGAGTTCCAGAATCTAACTGCAGTGACAGAGAAGGCCCTTTTCTGTGTCCCTACCACACCTACTTGTGAAGGTGGTGGGACCTAGAGAAAACCTTCAACTAATTATGTTAACACCTGAGCAGACTCATAAAGGGAGATGTGGTCCTTGAGTTTGCTTGCACATAAATTGTTTAGAGCTTTATAGGTTAAAACCAGAATACTCGGAATGAACAAGCTTTTTCCCCCCGGTTTCGTTAGTTAGCTTAATTGAAACTTAAGTTTGTCTACAGCTTTAGTAACTTGTGGTGGGCATTCCAGCTACATTTGTATAGATGGACAATAAAGTATACCTATAGGATGATTATCTCACTTTATCTGTGGTAACTTACCACAGTAATGCTTGCTTCTCACCCACATCAATCCTGTGGCAGCCTCCACCTCAACTTTTTACACTTTCCCCTGACTCCCCACCCTGGTTCTCCCATGCATCCTTTAACTTTTTCTTTTGCATCATTCCCAAAGTTGCCCAACAGCTTATTCCTTCCATTCTACTACCCTATTTTCATGAACAGTAAAATAATTGTATTAATTGGTCTCTGCTGGGCCATGTGCAGTACTATCAAATATTTTTCATTACTACAGAAATAACTTGCAATCGCACACTAGCTCTGACAAAATTTGTGCCCTTCCCAGTTAGTGAAACTATTATAACTTAGCTCAAAGGCAACAGGAACATCCAAAAGGGGTTGTAGATGATGACATTTGTTGTTGTTTAGTTGTTTAGTCGTGTCCGGCTCTTTGTGACCCCATGGATCAGAGCACGTCAGGCCCTCCTGTCTTCCACTGCCTCCTGGAGTTGCGTCAAAGTCATGTTGGTCGCTTCAATGACACTGTCCAACCATCTCATCCTCTGTTGTCCCCTTCTCCTCTTGCCTTCATACTTTCCCACACTTTTCAAGGTCTTTTCCAGGGAGTCCACTCTTCTCATGTGATGACCAAAGTATTGGAACCTCAGCTTAATGATCAGTCCTTCCAGTAAGCACTCAGGGTTGATTTCCTTCAGAACGGATAGGTTTGTTCTCCTTGCAGTCCAGGGGACTCTCAAGAATCTCCTCCAGCACCACAATTCAAAAGCATCAATTCTTTGGTGGTTAATCTTCTTTATGGTCCAGCTCTCACTTCCATACATTGCTATTGGAAAAAATATAGCTTTGACTATAGTCCCTGCTAATTAGAAAGTTCTGGTATTTTGATCCTTTGGACTCTGGCTCCGCTACATCACTGAGAGTTAAGTGGCATTACTTTAGAAACTTCCATGGCACATGGAGCAAAACACAACTGTTTAGTATCATGAGTTTGAGTCTTTGTGTTGGGCTGGGAATTTTGCCAATTTATGATTCATGCTTGTTTACATTAGGGATGTGACAAGTGCTCACAAAACTTCTTATTTCTGGTGATTTTTCAAGTCTCACTGTGCTGAAATTTCCCACTGAGACGTTGCCAAGAGTAGCAAGATTTCTCCAATTCCTGTAAAAATGAGACCTTGTGATTTATTCACACCCTTCTGTTGAATGGGTGCTAAGGAAACAAAGGAAAACCACACCACAAAAATACACCCAAGTTGAGTAGGAATTGAATCACTCCTCACCATCTTGGCATTTTGTCTGCCCTTTTCTGGTGAATGCTGGGTGGGAAAGTTGGCATTAACTTGGGGGTCAATAACACCTTTGAAGGAAAAATTGTAACTATGGTATAGCATGTCTGGAGAGGGGGAAGCCGAAGCCAAATACCTCAAGCACTTGCAAAATTGGCAATTGATGTTTCACACACAGAATGCATGTCTTTCTAGAAACAGCTTCCTTGCTTGAATATTCTTAGGATTTTGGCATGTATTTAACATTCACAGTGGTACTGGACTATAAATCATTTCCTTTCTGCAAAATGAAACTATTTTTTTTCCATTGAGTTCTATGAAACCAGCTGGTATAATTACCAATTCATTTTCATAATACTTATTACCAAAGCTTCTCAACAATTAATTAATCATGTTTCCTTTATGAGCACTTTGAGTAAATATTGGCTACAATTAAAGATTTTTAAGTGAACAGAACTGTTGGCACTCCTGTACGTAGGCTATTGTTTAAAGAGAGATAATAGCTTTTCGGCTTGTTCTTTTACATGCTTAGTTTAAACATGACTTGCTGTATTTACGTGTCTGCATTATCCCCAATTCTCAGCTTTGTGTGGAGGAGACGTCAGAGGTCCAAGTGGAACAATTTTATCTCCAGGTTATCCTGAATTGTATCCAAATTCACTGAATTGCACGTGGACTGTGGATGTTACCCATGGAAAAGGTAAAGAACTATATATTTTGCGTAACCATCATGCATTCGTTTTCGTTTCATCTCCCCACCCCACCCCAGATTTTATTTTCCACAGCACTTTAGAATCCATTATGGACATCTTCCTAACTTGCTATATTTTTCTGCTGTTCCCTATATAACTGCAGCATTTCTAAAGATAGAAACAGTGTGCTTGTTTTATTTTAGTCAAACAAGTGATTTATGGGATGAATTCTACACCATTCTTCAGAATACTGACAATACTGAAAGTACATTTCACATAGAAATGTCAAAATAGCTGTTGTTGCAGCATGGAATAAAATTGGCTAGGCCAGTGATTCCCAACCTTGACCCCCCCCCCAGATGTTCTTGGACTACAACTCCCAGAGATCCTGGCCAGCACAGCTAATGATCAAGGATTATAAGCATTTTAGTCCAAGAACATATGGGGACCCAAGATTGAGAACCACTGGACTAGGCTGATGGCACATCCTCTGCACTTACCTGCTTTATAAGCAGATACCAGTTTAAGGTAGATGTACAGTGGGGTCCCGACTTACGAACGGCTCGACATACAAACGTTTCGACTTACGAACCGGCCTCATAGGAATATATGGACTCGACTTACGAACTTAGATTCGAGTTACGAACTCTTTTTTTCCTTTTTTTTAAAGCTAAGTCATCTTAGGTTAAAAGGAAAAAAGAAAAAATATCCCCCTCTAGTGGCAGAAGGCAGAATAGCAGCTTCCCATTAGTTTCTATGGACGAAAAGAGCAGATACGGATTAAATGGTTTTCAATGCATTCCTATGGGAAATGCAGATTCAACTTAAGAACTTTTCGACCTGAGAACTGCCTTCCAATACGGATTAAGTTCGTAAGTCGAGACCCCACTGTACATGTTATGGATCATCCTTTGTTAAAATAATTACAGTAAAATGACCAGGATCCTATTGGTGATTGGATTAATTTCGTATAACTGACTATGATTAATTGTGGAAGTGCCAAGGCATGTCCCAGATACATGCCTGGCCAAGTGATTGATTGTGGAACTGAGGTGTGTGTGTGTTCATTTTATATGCTTATCATGTATTATCTGACCTATATTGTCTGACCTATTTTTGGTCTCATCCACTTCAGACATAAAATGAATCCATTCTTTTTTTTTATCAGAGTAAGTGAAAGTGAACCAATGACCTAAATGCACACTGGGGATGGGATTTTCAGGGGAAAAAAAAGAAATTGCAGTCCCATAATTTGGTGGGAACCCCTCAGGAAGAATGGCAGGAAGTAGAAAAGCCCTCTTATCTCCAGATCATTCCCACCCTACTTCTCCATGAGCTCTCAGAAGTGTTGCGGGTAACTTGGAGAGTAAATAAAGGTGAAGAAAAGGACGCATTCCAGTGGAGGCAGCCTCTGTCAGAATTCATGCTCCGATTCAAGCCAAAGGGAATCCTTTTGACTCACAAAGATATCTGGTGTGATTTTCAGAGAGCACGAAATAATGGCATGGAAACACTGTGGAAGTAAAAGGGCTGATTTACCTCCTGCTATTTTGACAGCCCTCAGTCCTATAATTCAGCCTGAAGGTTCCTCACAAATTCTAGGACTGGATATTCTTTTCTTTGGTTGTCCCATTTCTAATGTGTGCCCATTCCTCTTTCATGTGTCTGAAGAGATCAGAGTCTTCGGTTTTTAGTTTTAAACGAACTACAGTTCCCAACAGCTGGTGCAAAATGAAGAACTAGACTTGTTAGGAACATACCTTGTAGGTGCTCTGTTGGTGGTGCACGTTATCCTGTCATCCCCACCCCTTGTGGGGCAGTGGGTAACCTCTCCTCTGTACCAATGCTGTCAACTCTACAGAGTCTGGCTTAAGCTCAGTGGGTTTTATTGGAACCAGGGAAAGAGGAAACAACAATTTCTGGAGATTCTGCCACTCCTGTTACTTGGCTCAGGAGTGAAGTGCCACTTGCCTCTGTAATACAGTCTCTAGTCATTCTGGGCCCAATGGGATGTGACTGCCTCATGTCCTTTAATGGGGATCTTCAGGGGGAGGGACAAAGCTGGGTCCTAGAGGAGTGACTGTCTGTATGCCTGCAGTGAGGTCTAGGCTCAACACTCAGTGGAATCCAGTAGAGGAGTGATGGAGATGGCTGCTGGTGTTCCTTTTGCCATTCTTGCCTCCAGCATCATCTCTAGCTAAGCATCATAGCCTTCCAATTTGGGCTTTCCCCCCAGCTATTTCACATTTGGTTGTTTTTAAGATGTGAGGGACATGGTGGTGCTGTGGGTTAAACCACAGAAGCCTCTGTGCTGTAAGGTCTGTAGATCTTCAGCTGTAAGATCGAATCCACGTGACGGAGTGAGTGCCTGTCTCTTTTTTCAGCTTCCGCCAACCTAGTGGTTCGAAAGCATGCAAGTGCGAGTAGTTAAATAGGTACCACCTTGGTGGGAAGGTAACAGTGTTCCGTGTCTAAGTCGCACTCACCATGTGACTATGGAAGATTGTCTTCGGACAAATGCTGGCTTGGAAACGGGGATGAGCACCGCCCCCTAGAGTCGAACACGACTGCAAAAAAATTGTCAAGGGGAACCTTTACCTTTACCTAAGATGTGTGGAATGTAGGTGGAACTTGTTTAACTTTACCCATTGGGGGAGTGTTGTGCTTGTATGATCTATTCAAGGTGACTCAGATGCTATTCACTTTTCTTTACTGGAAAAGAAAGGTGCTGTACCAGTCTACTGATTGCTGGTTGTAACATTTGGAATCTAACACAATGAAAGTTGTGATTCTGGTTTTGGGTGGATTTTGCAAATAAAGTAAAATAAAAATTACTTCGGGGGCCTGATAACACATTTTTGGTTGTGAATCATACATTTATCATGTTTTGATGCTGCAGTTTAATGGAAACAAACCATCTGAAATAATCAGTAGAGCAATTATTTGCTGATAGTTAATCACAGGTGGGTTTCTTTGTGCCAGCTATAATTTAGCACTTTCTGGCATCTGTAGAATTCCACATATATAAATAATCCCTTGTTCTTTTCTATAATTAGAAATTGGCCATTCAGTACATAACAGGAATCCTATATCTACGTACTTGCCTTGTTTGTTCACAGAATGGAGCAGGATGCATTTTTTAGTTGTAGATCCTAGTCTATTGTATAATTTCTCAAAGGAGACATGCTTAGCATTGAGTTACATGCCATTTGGTGACATGTAAAGATGTTTATGACTGATTTGTTTGCTCACTAAGTTGGGTGTCTGGCTCTGGAGCCAGAATTTAGGAGTTTGATTCTGCATTTTGCTTCCTGGGAGGAGAGCCAACCTGTGTAGCTTTGGGCAAGCTTCACAGTCCCAGAGCGCCCTCAAAAGAAGGGAATAAACCCTTTCTGAGTTCTCCATCTCTAGAAAAATCTGGAAAGCATCATCGTAAGTTGAAATTGACTTGATTGTCTACAGTTACTGTTGTTAATTATAAATACATTTCTATTTCCCTTGGCCCTCAGTAGTATTTGTTTGATATGTTCCAATGATTCTGTGATTACATCCCACTTTTCCACTTTTTGAAATAATATTTTCCTGTGTTACAAACATTTCATCCCAATTACTCAGCTGCTAGGTGCTCCAGCATGCTTTACACCCAGGTTGTCACAAGAGAATTTATCTATGATATTTGTCTGCAGGCTTAGCTTATAATGGGAGCTTTTTAGGGAGGAGGAGAGAGGACTCAGTTAATCTCCACAGCAGTTCATTTTCAGCACTCAGTTAATATGCCCAAGAGCACGGAATGTACCAAGTTAAACTTGTCCCATCTCTTTGACCAATTGTGGCAGTCTCTCTTCAGAACCATGGAATTACAAGCTTGCGTAAGGGATCATTGAATAAAGGCAACTACAGAAGGACTTTTATCTATGCAGTTTTTTGATAATAGTCATGAAGAGACTTAACTTGATTGAACTATGGAATAGCCTCCCAAAGGAGTTTTACTGTCTTAACTTCACTTATTCTTAAAACCAATTTAGTCTGGTTGATATATTCTGGGTTGAAACCTTGACAGTTTTATAGTGATGTTTATTGCTACTGTCTATTTGTTACTACTGTATTGCTGCTATCTATTTGACATTGCCTTGAATCCTTTCACCAGGAGAAATGTGTTTGTTGCATAATTATTGCAATACACTATTCTGAGCAGTTTAGCACTATTCTGGGCAGTGGTATATGAATGGCAATCAATCAATCATCCATCCATCCATCCATCCATCCATCCATCCATCCATCCATCCATCCATCCATCCATCCATCCATCCATCCATCCATCCATCCATCTCTCTCTCTCTCTCTCTCTCTCTCTCTCTCTCTCTCTCTCTCTCTCTATCTATCTATCTATCTATCTATCTATCTATCTATCTATCTATCTATCTATCTATCTATCTATCAGATTTGTTTTACATTTGTTTCTAAGCTATCTTGATTACATGGAAGTAGAAACTTATCAGTAGGTGAGGTGGGTCACAGATGTCTTCATAATCTCTTCTCTAAGGAGGTGCTGAAAGCACCAAAAGGAAAGACCTTTTGCTGTCTCAGATAAAGTACAGGATGGCAGTCTCTATTTCAGGTTACCAAGTGGTGGTTGACTCTTCAAACGGGTGATGGAACAGTATCCTTCACTGTACTTGACGCAAGCAGTACAGGGTTTGCAGGACAGGGTTCCTCACACACATGTCCTTGTTCCCCAATGAAAATGAACAGTAAGGTGCCTGTCACCCTGTGTCCTTCACAGCATAGCAGATCTGCTGCCTGACATTCCTATCTCACTGTATCTAATGGTAGGCTTCTACTTCTAGAAGGATCCCCCATGCTTAAGAGTCACCATGTCCACCTCCATGATACGCTGGCAACTAGTACTGGTTTTAGTATGTTCAGGGTGGGTTATATGACTCTTCTTCCTTTTTATCTTCCCAGTAGCCAGGGCAGGAGAAAGACAGAAAAAATGTCTGGGACATACTGATTCTAGCTCAGTACTCTCTCTCCCCTCACTCTGCTTTAAAATTATGGGCAATCAATGAGGATGCTTGAAATCCATGACTGCTATGTCTGAAGAGAGAGCTATAGTTCTAATCATCATTACTCAGGAATTTTTTTCTTTACTCCATACAGATGTGTTTAGTTGAAAAATAAAACCTTCATTGCATTTCAGCACAAATGTATCTTCAGCTAACATGTTTCAACAAATTAGAACTGTCATGAAAAGCAATTTTAATTTTAGATATTGCCTTTTAATTTTTTTAAATTATTTTTGTTAAAACGTGTTTCTACCTAGTTCTGTAAGTGGGTCGTAGGGATGGGCACAAAGAGAAACTAGGGTTCTGGCAGAACTAGGGTTCTGGCAGAACTAGGGTTCTGCAGCCAAACAGCTGAACCACCCCGAACCACTAAACCACAAGTCATGCCCATCTCTATTGGCTACCAATGGTTTTGGCGTAAGCAGCCTTCATCCTTCTACCTATCCCAAGATATAAATAATTTAACACTTAGAAAAAACTGTTGTTTTGTTTAAAGGGGGGGAGGGTTGGATAAAGCTGAGGAGCATGAGGACTAGGGCAATGTAAGTCTTGTTTAATTTTCTGTGTCTGTGTTTGTAATGAAACTTATGAGTTTAATCAGTGATCTAATTGCTTTCCTGTTAGCTATGTGATATGTGAGTCTCATTTTATTTTCCTAATAGGAGTGCAGTTCACCTTTCACACCTTTCATTTGGAAGATCATCACGACTACTTACTAATCACAGAAAATCGCAGTTTCACTCAGCCTCTGGCACGGTTGACTGGGTCTGAGCTTCCATCTCCAATCAACGCTGGTCTCTATGGAAATTTCAGGGCTCAGCTGCGCTTTATTTCTGACTTCTCCATATCGTACGAAGGATTTAATATTACTTTCTCTGGTAAGAGAAAAACATTTATTTGTGTTAAAGTGAAGAAAATCCATTGTTTTACTGGTCAGATAGATAGGAATCTGAAAAGAACATCCAAACGTGTGTTTTTTTCCCCCCTGACATGTAATTTTAAAAAGGGTGTCAATAAGTGTTTTTGCTGTTGGTTATATCGCACAGATCTTGGTCAGTCTGTTGTTCTGGCTTGTGGAGCCAGAGGTTGGGAGTTTGATTCTGCACTGTGCCTCCTTAACAGGGGCTGGACTTCATGATCTATGGGGATCAACAAGTTCTAAGAGGGCCGTGATGATGGTGGTGGTCATGATGTCATTCATAGTAGTGCTGAAGAAAGTAACACTAAACTGTAAAAGAGTGTTGTTTAATGGGGAAGTCGCTCTGTGTCAGAGGGATTTCAACTCTAACTTCAAGAAGTGATATTCCAAATGAGCCCATGAAGAGATTTGGTCATGCTTTTATGTTACACAGTTATTTTGGTTAATTTTATTTGTTCTCAGAGAGATGTATAGCTCTTATAGGAATGGGAAGTATGCATCTCAAAGATGCTGTGAACGTTTATGGATGTGCTTTTTAAATTGTAGTTGAATTGACTATTTAGTTATATGAGCATTTGTTCTGAAAATTTACCTCAAGTCTAAACCAATGCTCAGATCAAAGTGCATGCTTTATAATTATGTTCAGGGCAGCTGATGGCAAACATTAAAAGAGATTGTGAAGTAACAATTTCTTTTTTTTTTTTCCACTCCAGAATATAATCTTGAACCCTGTGAGGATCCTGGAATTCCTCATTTTGGGAGCAGAGTAGGATTTAATTTTGGAGTTGGAGACACTCTAACATTCTCATGTTCACCTGGATACCGCTTGGAGGGGACTTCAGAGATTATTTGCCTCGGTGGTGGCCGACGAGTATGGAGTGCACCTCTGCCCAGGTGTGTGGGTACGTGGTCAGCTGCTTTCATTTGCTTGTACGTGTAGTCATTGTCCATGAAGTTTCAAATATTCGGCATGGATAAGCATGGTAACACATCTAGTACCTTAATACAGTATGCCCTTTGCATTTCCCCATATCTTGTCACCTTAGTTTGTCAGGTTTTCTGTTTTTCTGTGCATTCTGACATTCAGTCGTAGCATTGGAGCAAGGTTTTTTTTAAATCTTTGTTATGATTGGCTTCTGCAAAGATAGAGCATAGAAGAATACTAATGAGAAATTACTGAACAAAAATCCAAAACAAAAGCTAATCTACCAATTTCACCTCTTCCAGAAAAAGTGCTATGTGTCTTCTAGCTGAAATCTATTATTAAGTTTCACCTAGACTAGACCCATTGAATCAATGGAACTTAAATAGGTATTGATTCATCAAATCCTTACTGATTCAATGGACCTACTCCATTTGGGACTTTCTGCTGGATTTCAACCATAGTTTATTGGAGGTTTCCTCTCTGTGTGTGCATGCACATGAATGCATGTGTGTTTATTGGTTAAGCTAAGCTTTCTAGCTTCAGCAGTTACTAGATCAATGCTAGCCAGAACAATTCATTCAACAAAGAATATTTACGGTACATGTTTGCACTGGAATCCCTATGTCTCACAAAATACTCTAGCAGGTTTTTCTAGAATTCATATCCAGACACTGGCCTGGTCCATAAGGCCTCCACTTTTTGTTGGCAAACTAAACGTGTGCATTGAAACTGGAGATTCTGAACATAATCAAGTCAAGGGATGGGTTGACTTGCTCAAGGTGAGCTGTGCCCTTCCTTGATTCTGCCTGTAGCAGTTTGAGCAGAGGTACTAGTATCACCTCCAAAGCTAAATCAGTTCTTGGAAGAACACAACTAGATGTTCTGGGTCACTGAGGATGTGAAGAATGCTTTTTTTAAAAAGACTATTCTTCTTGGCAATTTTCCAAGTCTTGCTGCACTGGGATTTCTCACTAATTCTTCCCCCTTTGCCTTCAATATTTTTTTTTTTTACTTCTTACAAAAACATGATCCTGGTTTGATTCTCACTGCTTCTCTCAACCTCCCATTTTTGTCTGATCATTTGTACAAAAGTTGCTACATTTTGTTCCACTAAATGTCCTTGACTAGGAAAGATACCGTTTTGCATAGGAATTGTAATAATTCCATGCAGTTTGGTCTTTCTTCTGAGGAAAAAAAAAATGATAGTGAAACATCTGAGAAAGGATGCAAGATTTCTTGAAAAGAGAAATCTCATGGAGAGAAATGCTTCTGTGAGGACAAAATAATTCCCACCCCTTGGTTTCTTGCCAAGAGCCTTTGAGATTCATATCCTTATGGTCGACTCATTCCTTTTCATAATTTTAGACAACTTCAACTTTAAAAAAAAGTCAGAGAGCCAGTTTTTCATCAGAAGAAAACAAATTGCTAACCTCTGAAAACTTTAATCCCTATCTTCTGAGTGCTGAGCGAGACTTCTAGAAAATGACTATTGAACAGAAAATTTCATTTTTGCTGGGTAGAATTTGGCGGTTGAGGAATGAAGGCCATAAGTTATACAATTTTAATTTATCATACATTTTTCTAGCAAGGCTAGATGGATATACTGTATTTGAGGTTCACTTGCTTTAGAATCTGCTTCAGCTAATGAATAGGGTATAAATAATACATAGATTGTATTTTCTAGATAGATTTCCTAGGATTAGGGAAGACCACCTAGCTATTGAAATGTCCTAGAATACTGTACTGGTACATGATTCATGATTCAAGTGCTTCACACAAGTTTAAAATAGAAGTGCCATGAGGGGAGTCTGCTAGCTCTACTTCCTGTTATTGCTCTATTTGTGGAAAAAATATGAAGATATGAGCTTCCATTTTTACGCATGGAGATTCTTCATGGAAAAAGGAGGTTCTTCTTTTCAGAGCTGTTACTTTTCATGTGTATCCTTGGTTCAGCAAGAATTTTGACGAGTTCCCTCATCATATTCTTGTGACCAAGCTGATAGAATGTAGGCTAGATGATATAACTTGAATGAGTACATGGATACAATGCTGATCTAATTTGATACCAAAATGGAAGGGGTTACTAATGTTGCAGAAGACAGAATCACATTCCATGATGACCTTGTGAGAATGGAAGACTCGGAAGGAAGGAAGGAAGGAAGGAAGGAAGGAAGGAAGGAAGGAAGGAAGGAAGGAAGGAAGGAAGGAAGGAAGGAAGGAAGGAAGGAAGGAAGGAAGGAAGGAAGGAAGGAAGGAAGGAAGGAAGGAAGGAAGGAAGGAAGGAATTTTAACAGAGGAATGTGTGAAGTTTTACATTTTGGCCCAAAGAATCACATGCACAAATATTAGATAGGTGACAATTGGCTTGGCAGTAATATATTTGAAGACATGAACAGCTAAATATGAGGCCAAAGCGTGACATCACAGCAAAATAACAAATGCAATAATATGCTGTATTAACAAAAGTATAGTGTCTAGTCCTAGGGAAGTAATAGAATCACTGGGTGCTGCTCTGGCCAAGCCTCACCTGGAATACTGGGTTCACTTCTAGGACCCTATAGGTATGAACAAGCTGCAACATGTTCAGAAGAGAGTGACTAGGATAGTAGAAGATCTGGAAATTAAGGCCTGTGGGGAATGGTTGAAGGACCTAGTTTAGTCAAAGACTGAGGCAATATGATAGCTATAGTTGAAGGGTTGTCACATGGAAGATTAAACAAGCTTGTCTTCTATAGCGACTTCGGTTAAGACCAAATGTAGTGGGTTCAGATTACAAAAAGCAATTTCTGTATAAACAGTAAGAGACCTTCTTGACAATAAGAGCTTTTTATCATTAGAATGGACTACTTTGGAAGACAGTAAATTCTCCCTCATCAGATGTTTTAAAGCAGAGGTTAGAGGACTAGTTGACAGGAATACTTTGGCTATGGATTTCCTGCTTTGGCAGAGGATTCCATTTAATGACCCTTGGGATCCCTTCCAGATCTAACATTTTATGATTCATGAAAATAATTTATTACATTATTTCATAAAAGTGAGTCGGTCCTGTGTAAATATGCACAGTACTGGTGTTTTATGATTAAAAGAGTAGTAGTAGAATGTTTATTCTGGCCTAATAATGTGGTATCACATTTACCACAGGTTATATAGCCTAAAAGTAATATTATGGACTAGCTGTCCAAGCAGATATTAGAGGTTTTAAATTAATGAGTTGTAAAGTCAATGAGTTAATAAAGTTGGGGCCCCAATTAAAGCTATAATCCGTTGCTAATCTCCTTATTTCCAAGAATGGGATGGCAAATAGTAGTTTATATGATCTTTGACACCTCGACAATAGTTACAAAGAACATACAGGTGCCTATATCACATAATGTGGCTACAGGAGTAGAGATGAGTACGAACCTCAGTTCAGAGGTTTGTTCTGGTTCATACGCATGGCACCACAGATGCTGTGAGTTCCCTTCCTCCACCTCCATGGCCAATGAATCACTCCCCAGTCAGAGTGCTCTCCTCTCCTCCCCTTTGGCTGTTCAGCCAGTCCTAAGCAGAGGTATGGGTTTGCCCCTCCTACCTCCTTGTTTGATTGTGCGATCAGCCAAGGAGGCGAGGCAGGGAAGCTCATCGTCCTACCAGAGACTGGTTGAACATCCAAAGAGGAGGAGGAGAGGAGTGCACACCAGCAAATGACTGGGGGATTCAGCTGGGCAGGCAGGGAAATGGAACACTCGGCAGTTATGGTGCTGTGTGTATGAACTGGCACAAACCTCTGAACTAAGGTTTAAGTCCATTTCCATACAGGAAGAACAGCAATCTGTTTATACAATTAAAGTAAATCATCTGAAAACAGAAAATTAAAGCAAGCCTATAAAATAGCTATTTTATAGCTTATGTATTTTTCTGCAGATCATCCATAATGTATTACTTGTTCCCTAGCCTTATTGATGAATGTGTGCAAAATGACATTCTAGTACTCTCGTGACATTGTTCATTCCACATTTTTATTTCTTCTCAGCCTGATAAGATTACTAAAGATGATACAACATGATATTTTCATTTCTCCATTTCTCCTCTCCTTAATTGTGAATTATATAGCACATAATTCTTATTTACACTACTCTTGTAATATGATTTTCTTGAGTTTACTAAAGCATTCCCAGTACATTTAACCTTGTTTCTTTTTGTTATTTTAGTTAATTGATTCTTCCATTAATGTTTCATTTTGTCGATCAGTATTGAATGGTAACTTTTTCTTTCCCGTTGTTAACTTCGTAATCCACCGTTATGCTTCATATGGTTGAATCAACACTGAACTGACTTATTCTTTATAAAATTCTGTAGATTATCTTCCATTATTGTTTGTTGGAATGTATTCTCTTGTTTCTAAAATGTGTAGAGGAACAATTAGAGAAGCAACTAAAAGAAAAGCATTTAAATTAGAAAATAATTGCAGAACTTTATTTATTTATTTATTTATTTATTTATTTATTTATTTATTTATTTATTTATTTATTTATTTATTTATTTATTTATTTATTTATTTATTTGAATTGGATGCTGCCTGCACTCTGCAAGAATTGATATTGTAAAATTGATATTTTAACAATCACTGTTATTGACATCAAACTGTAACTATTACAATTATCAATATGTAACAGTATTCCACATCATGCTGATTATGCCCAAAATGCAAGACAAGGAACTATAAATAGTCTTGGTTTGTATGAGTGTGTGCCAGTATGGAAAAACAAAGGAACTGTGTTTAAGAAAACAGAGTAGTAGGTTATAATCCTGTTACTTTGTATAAACAATCTCTTCTAGAGAGCCACAAATATTAATGATGCGGCATTCGATTGTATTTACACTCCCGTGTTTGCCATTGTTGAAATGATTTATGTTCTCTATTGAGCTATACCTCAAATTCTGTTTTACTTGCAGCTGAATGTGGCGCTTCTGCAACAAATAATGAAGGGATTTTGCTGTCCCCCAATTACCCCCTCAGCTATGAAAACAACCACGAATGTATTTACAGCATTCAAGTACAAGCAGGGAAGGGAATCAATATTTCTGCTCGAACATTTCATTTAGCACAAGGAGATGTTCTTAAGGTATGTGGCAGTTTCAGGGTGATATATTCTTATCTCAAATCATATGGCATTCATTTATTAATCACATTGGAATCCAAGTCAAGTTTGTGTATAAAATAAAAACTGGGATTATGGTTGGGTTTATGGTTAAGGCATTAGGAAGGTTAGTGCTGGAGAGTTTTGAAAATCCATTTTCTATTACCTCCGTCATCTAGAGGCAGTTCCTACAGACTGTGGCTTGGTGGGGCAGAGAGAACAACAGCCAGTGGAGGGAGAGCCCAGGGACAAAGGTGGATACATGAGGGTGGGGTGGTACAGATAGGCAAACATGAATTCACATATATAGAAGCATTGAGGCATTCACTCAGATGCTGCCTCTACCCGCTCATAGCTCCACTCAAATTAGAAAGGTTCTAAGCTGCTACTTAGAGATGGACCATAAAGAAGGCTGGACCATAAAGTGAGAGCTCGACCATAAAGAAGGCTGACCGCCGAAGAGTTGATGCTTTTGAATTGTGGGGCTGGAGGAGACTCTTGAGAGTCCCCTGGACTGCAAGGAGAACAAACCTATCCATTTTGAAGGAAATCAACCTGAGTGCTCACTGGAAGGACGGATCCTGAATCTGAGGCTCCAATACTTTGGGCATCTCATGAGAAGAAAAGACTGTCTGGAAAAGATGCTGGTGTTGGGAAAGAGTGAAGGCCAGAGGAGAAGGGGATGACAGAGGGCAAGATGGTTGGACAGTGTCATTGAAGCAACCAAGATGAATTTGACCAGACTCTGGGAGGCAGTGGAAGACAGAAGGGCCTGGCGTGCTCTGGTTCGTGGGGTCACGAAGAGTCGGACATGACTTAATGACTAAACAACAACAACAACAACAACAACAACAACAACAACAACAACAACAACAAAGAAGCTCTCTCTTCAGTTTCCCTGGGCCCTGATAATGAGGCAGGCAAGAATGTGCTGGCTCAGATAACTGAAATCTGAAGTTGAGCTGTGTCCCATTTGCCTTAATGGGCTATTCTTCACTGACTCCATTCATTCTCTTACTAAGGGAATTTCTTTGTCTGCGTGTATGTGTCAAAGAGGGCAAGAAAGTGACTGCCCAACGTGCAAGCAATTTTCTCCTGTATTTTGGTGGGACCACACTTTGAGGGATTGCAGGCACTTGCCCTTAGTGACCCATCTGGCCCCAGCACACAAATATCAGGTAGCTGGTGGGAGCCCCTGCCCCAAAATCAGGTCTACACAGCTGAAAGAGAGACAGTTCCCTGATGAAAAACAGTTGGAGAAAATAGGAGTCAAGGAGAATAAAAAGGCAGGATTGGGACAGCAGAGATTTGTTGCCTGCCTCCAAAGAAGAAGATGTGTGGGGTGATGCAAGTGAGGAAGATGCTGGAAGCTGTTTATTCTTGCCTGGTTGTTTGCTTGCAACAGGAGTCAGACTCCAGACACATGCCTGGACAAGTCTATGTTAACCTGGACATCACTGCAGTTCTGAAGAGGCAAGTGAGGGAAGTGACTGGTAGAGATGAGCTGCTGAGCTTGACTTCTTTTGATTTACAGTATTCATTCATTCATTCAATTTATATCCCGCCTATCTGGTCTTACGACCACTCTTTGCTCATCTATACAAGCCTTCTCTAAGAGGAGTGTTTCCTGGGCCTAAGCTCTCCTTCCTGCTTTTCAGAACCTGCATTCTAAGGAAATCCAGTGAAGTTAACTGAGTCCCCAAGCGGTGCTCAAGGGAACCGGGTTGATGGGGTGCACACAAAGTTTAGAAGACTGTCACTTAATGCCCTGTAGAACTCATTTATCCCTTTATGAAAGTCAATTCCATGCACTGTGAATAGAATAGAATGGATTATAGACATAGATGGTGGATGGAGCTGCAATAAAATGTTAGTTTCAGTATACTCCTTTGCATTTTTTTCCAGCCAGCGAGCAATGTCTTTTTCCACAATGTTTTATGCAATCATTGTTTGCGATCCTACCCCACCAATGGAAAGTCAGTATTCTATAGTCTGTAAGCATTCATTGTCCTTATTTGTGTGCGCACGCGTGTATGTGCGCGTGTGTGTGCGTGTGTGTGTGTGTGTGTGTGTGTGTGTGTGTGTGTGAGAGAGAGAGAGAGAGAGAGAGAGATCCTCCCTCACTTTGTGTCATTTCTAGAAACATTTGGTTACTTCCCTCCCTTTTTTTCCAGTGGAGCCATTTTTAATATAGGTTGGTAGCTCTCACCAACTGAGTGTAAGTGTGTATAGTACTACTAGGACATAGTATGCACAAGCAGTATGGTGCAGAATTCAGCTGTGAAGGAATGAAATAATACTGAGTTAAATTCCAACTGTTAGAATGTTTCCAAATAACTGTTTCAAACTCATCCACTGCAGAACTTTTCAACATGAGTTGTCTAGAAAAGTATTGGGAATGGCATACCTGACAATTTACCCAACCATCACTTAAAAACAAGAATCCAGTTAGACAAACTGATGCTCAGTGTACCTAGAGAATAATTAATGGGGCAACCTTTTGAAAAGTTTGACTGAGTTAATTGTATTTATATACTGCCCATCTACTGACCAGCCACAACTCTGGGCGGTTTACCAAAAATTGGACATAACACCAAATACAGTATAGATGCAATAGCACAATAACAAAAACATGCAAATAGAGCATAATAACCCCTCCCAATGGTGACACCTAAATCAAATAAGTGACTTGTCCATTAAATGAGTGGGATACAAGTTTAAACAAATGAAACAAACAAATAAATACGATCAGTCTGGGAGTCTCTCATATGGGAGAGATTCTTGTGTCTTAGGTTTTTTTGTTTCTCCTGCCTGTTAAGTCCATTAAAAAAAAACTACACCAGACAAATGATCCATCTCCTCCAGCATCTTATCCCAGTTATGGCTAAAGATAGTGAATAATCTGTTTAATAGAAGAGAAGAGTGCTTCTGTCTAGATAGATTTGTTGTGTGGGCGTCATTACCTGCTAATCAGTAGTCATTATTAAGAGTTAAATAACAATTCAGTATGACCCTGTTTTGTTTTTCTATGCTGTGGTTTTCTTGGGCTAATTCCTAGAACTCTGTGGATTACTTCACGACTACATAAATGTTCAGTTTAGCTATCATGACCAGAAGTCAATGAGGATTATGATGATGATTTTCCCAGGACAATTGGGCAGTTCTGTTTTCCAAATTTTATTGCTTCCTAGGATGTTACTGTTCTAAAATGTTACTCTAGATTGAATTTGTAGAAGATTCACAGGCTGCACCCAGAGAATGCTCAGCAATCCTTCATTGATATCTTTATAGAGAAGGAACAGTAGGCTTAGGGTTTCAGCTTGACCTGTTGTCAATTCATTTATGAATAATTTAGATGAGGGTGTGGAGAGGATGCTTATCAAATTTGCAGATGACACCAAAGTGGAATGGGTAATTAATACTTAAGAAGAAATAATAAGGATTCAGGATGACATCAACAGACTGGAGAACTGGGCCCTAACAAACAAAATTAATTTCAACAAGAAAAAAAATAGAATGTTTATAAAGATGAGTTACAGAAGCAGGGCCTCTGAAAGAGACCTTCCAGTATGTAAGGCTTTTACTGGTATTTTTCCCCAATGTATTCTGAATGAAAAGCATAATGTACTCAAGTGCAAATGAATTTATTATATAATGGTTCTAACTACAATACACAGCACTTTATGAGTAATCCAGTTGCTCCTTAATTCTGTAAGGAAGAAATGAAATGTGAGAGCACTTTGGAATTGGTATCTGCTTTTGGAACTGGCAAAATGCTATCATGTGAGTAGTCTGTCACTGAAATCTCTTCATCACTGTGCAATTTCAGAGTATCTGTGTAGTTGAGAGGGTGCTGGAGTCCCGGACTGCTTAGCCTACCAGAAATGAAATACCTGTATTTAAATAAATAGCATTGACTTCCTATTTACATATAGATCACATTGTCCAACTGACTTACAATTACAGATATTATGTTCCACGGTAATCTTCTCATTTCCTTTTTGTTCTCTATTTAGTAAACTGTGGAATGGGAGTTTTCACATGTGAGTGCAAGAACATTGGGTTTGTTCATTATGTACTTCTAGGACTAGCATACAGACTGATGGACAGAATGCTTATTTATTACACTGGATATCACTATCAAAATATTTACAATAAGAAATCAAACACAGATAGTCAAACTGGAAAGCCCTGCTACTGGCTATGGTAGTGTATTTAAAAAAATAGCAAATTCAACCAGTTTAAAAAGACTAAGGTTCATGCTTACAAGAGACTACCTTCTGTCAACATACAAAAGAAAATTCAGCAATCCTGATCTGTCTCATGATTGAAATGCAAGGCTTGTTTTGCAGATTTCCCTCTTTTGCTTATTTAAATTATCCAAGTCCATTTTCTTTTATAGATATATGATGGGAAGGATAATACCGCACATTTACTGGGTGCATTTACTGGAGCTTCACTGCGAGGACTGACGCTCAGCAGTACTTCGAATCATATTTGGCTTGAGTTTAATTCAGATTCTGAGGGAACAGACGAAGGTTTTCAACTTGTTTATACCAGTACGTATGTGAGAAAACAACAACAAAGGGTAGGGTAAAGAATGTCTATGAGCCCCCCCTTCTCCCCACTCCACATGCTAAGATTAGAGTGTCCAAACTCATGCTGAACTAATAATGTTCTGTCAGGTACTAGAGAAGTAATGTTAGGTATATATTGATGAGATAAATGACTCTGAGATGCAAATAACCTTCATCCCCAAACATTCACCATGTGTCACATAGCATGCTGAGCCCAAGGATCTGAAAAAAAGACCAAAAGATTCCTAAGGATGATTACAGACCTCCCTGCTTTATTTGGTTCCCAGAAACAGCAGTTCTGAAACCATATTCACCTGAGTACTCCTACAGAATCTTATTCAGGCCTTTGCACTTAACATGCAAAGGTCTAATTGACTTCTGGATGGCGGAGACATTCAGAAGCAGGACTTACATGTATTTCCCTATTGTGGTCATAAATTTAGCCCTTCATGTGATCAGGCAAATGTCTGAGCAATGCTAAAGATTATGTAAATTTAGACCCCAGACAAAGTTTTTACATCATCAGCACACACCGTCTGTAACAGCAACAAGTGGAAAGAATATATATTTTTTCATTAGCCGTACAAATCCATTATTATACATCTGAAAGCAGTCATCCTGTAACTCTAAACAGTCGTTTCAAACCAGTTTCCTTTGAAATTTTAGTTGCATTGAGTTTATATTTGAATTAAATTTTTGAGCAGAATTTTTCCGAAATGGACACAACTTGAAAAGCTACTTTTTAAAAATTACATTTACATTAACTTTTGGTTACCACCATATTGCTCTGATCAAGCCAATCTTACTTGATTTTGCTAGCTGAGTGGGTATATATCTGGTTAGTATTTAGAGAGGAGGTCATGAGGGAGTACTGGATGCTATTCCATCACCAGCATCAAAAAAACACAGACTACTTGCCTATGTTACAGAACACACTTACTGTATGTAGTCACGCTATAAATTAAAGTAACTAAATAAGTTACTGTTGCACCATAAAAGGGTTGCAATACTATTTGTGTAACTCAGTTACACCTTTGTCACAAATGACTTTTTCCCCCTAAATAGTTATTGTCAAGCTCTGACAGAGGCAAGTCATATATTTAAACTAACAAATCTCAGTTTGTTAGCAGTTATTTGTTAGACAACTGCCAGTAGAGTAAACAATACTGGGCTGCCTAGAGAAATCATCTGAAATAGATTATAAGGAGAAGGCAGTCTCTCCTACATTTGTGTAAACAGGAGCCTGTCCCTCCATGTGATATGTAAAAGCCCCCAAAAGGAAATATTTGCATTAAGCAGAAATCCCAAATCTACTAAAATGGCTGTTTTTGTTTTTATTGTAGGTTTTGAACTTTCTCATTGTGAGGATCCTGGTGTTCCACAGTTTGGGTACAAGATAAGCGACCAAGGCCATTTCGCTGGCAGCACCATCATTTATGGATGCAATCCTGGTTACACCCTCCATGGAAGTAGCCTTCTTAAGTGCATGACAGGAGAAAGAAGGGCATGGGATTATCCTCTACCATCTTGTATTGGTAATAAATTTCTGTTTGGCATTATTTGTAAAAGAAATAGAAAAATGTTAATTCCTTGTTTTTCTCTTGTTTTACCATGTCTTTCCACCAAGGTGCCCAGGGGAACTTATATGGTCTTGCCTTTAGTCTCACAAAAAGTCTTCGAGATAAGTAGGGCAATTTATCTAAGGTCTTCCAGTCAGTTTGTACCTCAGCAGCGCAGAGTAGAGAACTTGCTCTTCTGAGCCTTATTCTAGAATATTGCAGAGTACAAGAATTGAGCCCTTGTCATCCTGGGTCTACTAGTTCAACAGGATTCGTTGTCCCTTTTAGCATTGGAAAATATACCAGGCTACTTTCTCTAGTAAGTAGTATTTAGGGGAATAAAGGACAATGCATTAGACTAGTGCCCTACCATGGAGCAAGTGTGGTGAGTGGATATTTGAAGAGGGAGGTTAGAAGAGTTGAGGTAGCTGCAGAATTTGCAAAGCTACTGGAGTTGAGGGCATTTGTTTGCCATCTATAATAAAATAGAGATCCAGTCAGCTATAAATGTTTGAAAAATCACATGCCGTATGTGCTTTAAAGGAGTCATCTTAAAACTTGTCTTGATGTTGGTTTCGGCTGAGATCAATGAAAGTGTGCTAAGAATGGATACACAAAATCCGACTTGCAGTTGGAGCTTTCTGATCCATTAGCATTGTCACATAGTTCTACAGCATCTATAACCATAATAGGACAGGAGACCTATTCACTTGTTATGAAAGCATGTGTGTTGCACACAAGACGGAACTATGCATGTCTCACTTGAATTACACAAAAGTGAGAGTATGAAGAGGGGAAATCTGTCATCCCTTGTAGGCTGTTCATGTGACCCAGAAAGCCTAAAAAGTTTTTTCATGTTCTCACATGGATAATCAATCATTATTTGCTCAGTTCCAGGTGTTTCAAGTAGCAACACAGGGTGTGGGGCTAATGTATGTGTTCAGTGCTTTCATAATCGATCAGAACAATTATCTTGAACCACTAAAGATATTTTAAAGAGACTTTCTGAGCTCAAGCTGGCTGTTTCCTATAAATGAGTAGATATGCTCCCATTTTTTTTTAGATTAGGACTTTTTTTCTCTGCTGTATGAATATCTGTTAAGATATATTTACAAAATATTTACAAAACATCTACAGAAAATATTCCCATTTAGATGTGCATATTGTGGATTTTATCTCCTTGTTACAGTGATGCTTTCAGTTCTGAAATAAAGTATCTCATTGTCCTATGAAATATAAGGGAGAGAGAGATGTTCATAGATGGGAGGTGATTTCAAGCAAACCTATCCAATCATGTTTAATCTCCTATTTTCCTATTTCCTTGATTGTATCTTGAATGCAGTAGAATTAAAGATGGAACCCTGCCTTGAAACACTCTTTGTAGTTCCAGACATCGCTCAGCTGTGCAGTTCATTTTGTCTTGCTTAGCAAATTAACCAAATATTCAGAACCTACCTACATTTTTCTATCGCTTATACTTTTCCTTTTGTTTAATGTGAAAGCTTTGGATGTGAGCAAGACATTCACTCCTGTAAATCTATTTCTGTGAATGCTAGGTTCTGAATGGCAGAGTTTTCTTGGAACAGGAATTACTGTGGACTGAGGAGAAGGGTCGCCACAGAGGTGTTTTTTTGTTTTGTTTTGTTTTGTTTTTTTGAGAGGGCTGCTCCAGTCACAAGCGGCCTGTGGTTGAAGGTCATGAAAGGGTCAGGAGAATCTTCAAAGCTTCAATAGTCTAACATTCTCCGCAGACAATCTTCTCAGGTTAAAAACTTCTGGGCACAGAACAAACGGAAGCACTTGCCAGACATTGCTTTTTCCAGTGGATAGCTAGAGAGCCTTGTCCAGCAGGCCGAGGCAAAGAGGCAGTCCCGAAACCAGCAAAATCAGGGAGCTGGACAGGGGACAGATTGTATTTGTCTTCAGTGTGGAAGGGATTGTCACTCTCGAATTGGTCTTCTCAGCCACACTACAGGGTGTTCCAAGTCTTCCATTCAGAGCATGTTCCCATGGTCTCTCGAGACTGAAGATGCCTACATGACATAAAGGGAGATACTATCTTTTAGATAGCTTGGATCTAGTCAGCTAGATAATGATGTGGGTTACTGGACTGTTGTATTGTCCATGCCTGATCTGCAGCTCATGTAACTTGAGTGGCTTTTCAGCCCTGTATGCAATGTCTTTACTTTTTAGTTATAAGCTGTTTTACAAAGAGGTATTAATTGGTATAAATATAGGCAAAACAGAATTGCTAGCAGAAACTTTACCAGAAGTAATTTCTAATGTATACTTTGTTTTCATCAGCTGAATGTGGAGGTCGTTTTAAAGGAGAATCATCTGGAAGAATCCTATCTCCTGGCTATCCTTTTCCCTATGACAATAATCTGCGGTGTATGTGGATGATTGAAGTTGATCCAGGAAATATTGTCAGGTACTCCAGTGTTACCTTAAGTCTTTTTTCAGACCTCTGTGTAGTCCCTGATCTAAACTGGTTTCTGATTTGGAGCCTCAGATTGGTGCCCAATTCAGTCAGCTGTGACTAGTGTCCAGTTCAATTTGCTGTGATGATTGCTCAAGTCAGTTCCCACACAGAGATTGTTCTTTAGATGTTGTATCTCTGAAACTGCCATTCACTTGATAGTTGATGGGGACCATTGGAAAGCTGTAATTTGGGGGAGGGGTGCATTATCACAGCATAAGGCAAGACGGTAGACCACAAAGAGAGAATACACCATATCAAAATGCATACATGAAGCTCTTTGGATCTTGAAACATGCCAGCTGCAAAAAAATTTCTTCATTGTTTTCCTATTTGGTAAACCAATAGCCCAGTTCTGCTCATTGTTGTTGTTGTTTTCCTATATGAGCAGTGAGGAGTTTGAAGAGAGGTTTCTGATACAGAAAACCTGGAAACTAGGATGTAGAGGTTAGGATGGGGAGAAAGGAAGACCCTGTCATGCACAGAGTTTCTAAAGCCTATTCACTCAAAACCTAGGCAAAAATACAACCCACATTGCAATCACACACATAATCAAAGTGAAGCTAAAAAGCCAGTACAGCACTTACACTATCCTAACTAGCCCCTGAGCAAACTGAATTGAACATAACATACAAGAACATATAAAACTCCAATATCTTCTCTCAGGACCCTCATCACACATTGAGTGAGTAAAAATGTAGGGAAGATGCTTTCATCATTGAAACACAGCTCCTTGCCTGGCTTTATCATATTTTGCTATCTCATAACCTACCTCATCCACTTTGATCAGGACCATCTCTTGGTTGACACAAACAGCCCCAGTTTCAACCAATATTTGTCAGTCATCTGAAGCCAGTGAACAGCCCTAGTATTTGGGATAACTGAGATTCAAAATAGGAAATCTGCACTGTGCTGTCACTAATAATTTAACTGGAATTTATTTGGGCATATACTTATTAGCTTAACACTATAATTGTATACACCATAGGGTACATCTCAACCCAGTGGGGTGTATTTCTGAGCGGACGCATGTAAGATTTTACTGCCTTTGAGAAACAGTGTTTGTGTTGCACATGCTGATGCAAATGTATAAGTATGGCTGAGACGTTTATCCTAGGCAGTGAGTATTCAGTGATTATTTCTTTACCTTGGATTCTATTCTATCTCATGAACTTAGAGAAACTTAAAGTACTTTTTAATACATCATCAGCATTGTTCCTAAATAGATCCTACCCAAAGGCAGTCAAATGGATTGGAGATGCAAGAGGCCAAATCATACGGCATGAAAAGTACTTCTCTGGGTACTAAATAGTGCCAGTTCAGATGCTGAAGCCCTTGTGAGGTTAGAGCTGCACGGAGGAAAGTAGGGATATGTCAGGATCTTGCCCTCTGCCATTTATCCATCTCTTGGCTGTTACTACCTTCCATATGATTCATAATGGAGGTCTGTAGCAAAGGACCTGGTTTATTCAACAATTATTGGAGAAAGGAGAGATGAAAAATGAAAGAGTGACTGACTGAATAGCACATATAGGTTCACTGTGTGATGTAGAATCCAAATGATATTGGTTCTAAATTTCATAGGAAACCTGTGTGAAATCAGCAAGCATCAAGCTTTCTACACCTGAGAAGAAAGAGTAGGCCAACACAATTCAACTCTCTTTCATGCTATTTAAATTGTGTGAGGGGGAGTGCCCAAATAAGGCTACTGTAAACATAAAACTTTAACAGAAGCCAAAACTGAAGCTCTAATTCCATAACATCTAAATAAAAATAAAAAAACCAAAAGACTTTATGTTTACAGATATCCATGTTTTAGAATACCTGTTGCTAAGGAGTGATGTAGGATGGCTGATTTTTTCCCCTTGGAACTCTGCCCAGGAAGCAGATGTACAATGAGTCCCAGGTCCTACAGTGTTCACCAGTTGAGCTGTATATACAGTTGCTGCAGCAGCTGCTCTTCATGATGACAGGCAGAAAATGTGTTGCAGAGTAGAATATGATAAAATAATAACAGAGTCCCCTTCTCTAGAATAGTAATAGTGTTTCTGGAATTCTGCCTAGGACCCAGATAGGTTTCTCATTCTCATGTCCTGGAATACTCTCCCCTCTCAAGCAGTGGCATGAAATCTCTTTGCAATAAATGTAATCTAAACACCATTTTTCTTTCTCTTTCGCAACTATAATAATTATGTTGTTATCTGCTGTCATTTTCCTAGCCAACTAACCACAGCCGACTTTATAGAAGAAGCTTCAAATGTATAACCAACGATTCCTAACTCAACACATATTGTTTCTGTTGTTGTTTGCTTGAGCCACTAATCATATTTGCACTTTACAGAACAAAGCTTAAAAAGGAAAAAAAAAACTGACTACCAAACGAGTTCTAAGTCATTACTAGGTGTGAAATGCAACTTGAGTGTAATAAAGCACCATATTCCTGTATCTTAGGGCCTTGTATGACTATGTTGCTATGGAGTCTCTTTATTCTTTTTATGTCTGAAGAAGCAGACATGATCCATGAAAGCTCACATTAAAATACAGTAGTTAATCTTTAAGGTGGCATATCTTTATTTTCTTCTTCTTCTTCTTCTTCTTCTTCTTCTTCTTCTTCTTCTTCTTCTTCTTCTTCTTCTTCTTCTGTTTCCTTGTTTTTCTTGTTGATATGCTTGTATAGACTAACATGAATACCCCTTTGAAAATTATCTTGTTAGAAATCCCGTGGAATGATAAATCATTGGTCTCTTCACAGCCTCCAATTTCTTGCCTTCGATACTGAAGCCTCACATGACATTCTACGTGTCTGGGATGGTCCGCCTGAAAATGACATGCTTTTAAAAGAAATTAGTGGCTCTCTTATTCCCGAAGGCATCCACAGCACTCTCAACGTGGTTACCATCCAATTTGATACAGACTTTTATATCAGCAAATCTGGATTTGCCATTCAGTTCTCAAGTAAGCTTTTGTGTTTGCCTGTGCATGTATATATGTTTGTGTATGTGGCTCTAGCATTGTTCTCAGCTGACTAATAGCAAAAATAGTTGCATGTCATCAAGTCAATTCAAACTTCAGTGATCCTTTCCAGGCTTCTCTTGGTACAGAATGCACAGAAGTTGTTTACTATTCCCTGACTGAGCATTTGTTTGCATTTACATTTACCTTGTAATAAGTTCCATTCTGAACGGAATCAATTTAAACATCACATTGTAGTAAGATGGTATTTGAGTTGTTGTGTGAGCCCTCTTGGGAAAAACTTCTACGCTGTTTTAAAGCTGTGTTGTGATATTCCAATAGTGTAAAAGAATAGCATTCTTAGCTAAGTTAATGAGAGAGAAAAAAGTTCAAATACAAATTCCTTTGGTAAAATAAGTTTAGTGCAATACGCTCCCCCACACACTCATGCACCTCTTTGCGCCTGCGCATGTGCTCCTGTGTGCCTGTGTGAGCCCGGCACCGCCATTTGCACAATGGTTAAACTGCTGTATTACAGCTAAAACTGTGCTCACGACCTGGGGTTCAATCCCAGGTAGCCAGCTCAAGGTTGACTCAGCCTTCTGTCCTTCTGAGGTTGATAAAATGAGTACTCAGCTTGCGGGGGGGTGGGGTGTCAATGTGTAGCCTGCATAATTAACTTGTAAACTGCCAAGAAAGTGCTTGAAGCGCTATGGGGTGGTATATAAGCAGCACACTTCTTTTTCACTTTTACTTTTACTTTAGCTGTGGTAGACCTTGGAGTTATAGCCTCTGGATATCTGGTGGCATAATCCAGTTCCAGGTAGGTGGGGCTCGTCAGCCTTGGAAGGAGAAGGAAAACTCCAATTTCAAACCTCCACTGCCTTGTGGCTATATCCACTGATGGAAAAGGCTTCAGGAGTTAACCTAGAGGCAAAATCCAGAGCTAGAGTCCTGAAGGCAGTTCATGTCATTCTGCCAACTCCTGCGACGTTGCTGGAATCAGTTGTATTGGCTCTTGCCTTTCCATTGGACTATTTCAGCAATGTGGAGAGGGGGGATTTGCTGCTTGGGTAACAGCCTATCCTCCATATGATTTTACCCAGGCTTTGTGCTCCGGAGAAGACACTCCAGCTCAGAGCACATTACCATAGTCTCTCAAGACTGAGGAATGCGTAAGAAGAAGATTCAAAATAAACCATAGAACTGATACAGCAGTTCTATCAAGAATGAAATGCAGCACAAATTTACCAGCTGCAAAAATGATGTCTTTCCAAAGACTACGATTTCTAAGCTTTTCAATTAATATTTGAATGTGTTTGAATCTCCAATAGCAGAAGAAAAGGAATTAGAGAACCAAAACAAAATTAAATAAGGAATAAAACTGCAACTCCATATGCGTTTGTCAGTTAAATTTACCTGATTTTTTGGGGAAAATTTGTGCTATTATATAAAATGATAGGAAATGTTTTCAGTTGCCAACAGAGTCAACAGAAGTAAGTGTGAAGACTAGCAAAAATCTTCAGCTATCTCAGTCATAGATATTATTAAATGACTTTGCTCACTCAGGATAAAAAAAGTGGACATCCATCTTTGTCAGAAAGTTGAAAAATATCATTTATAATTATATCCATTTTTATCAGACCAGATTGAAAGAATTGAAAAATGCAAAGAAATATAGAAATAATAGCTAATAGAACGGATTACGATCTCATAGAGAAAACAAGAAACGGCTGCTTTTCTTTTTTCTGGACCCAGAAAAGCTGTTTGATAGACTAGAGTGGGACTTCTTGACGGCAAATTTGAAAAAAAATAGCATGATTATTTACAACATAGTTGAACCTTTAAGATCAGAATCCTATATCAATGGGATATGTAAATAATCATTTATCAATACTCATCAACATTCAGAAAGAGACGTGAGAAGAATGTCCAGCTTTGGAAGTAACTTTGGAACAAAGGTAGTGTGCTGCCTGTCTTACATTTTGGTACATACGTGTATTCCTGGATGATAAGCTGTTATCTTTTTTAACATCCTCCTGTCCATTGTTTCAGCTGGTGTATGATGCTGTAAACTTATCTACCTAACTGAAATGCTGGATAGCTCAGTGGTATAGGTATCTGGCTCTGGACCCAGAGGTTGGAAGTTGAATTCCCCACTGTGCTTCCATAACAGGGGTTGAATTCTATGATCCATAGGGTCCCTTACAACACTGCACTTCTAAGATGATTATGATAATGATTCACTCAGTCATTACTGTTATATAGGGAGAAGCAAGGCTTCTTACTTCTTTATATTGACTACATGAGAAAATAATAACGGTAAAAGTGGACTATATCAGGTTAACACATTGTCAACCAGATTGCCTTTCAGGTGGTGACTGTAAAAGTCAAATCGAATGCCAGGTATATTAATTAGCTCTTCTCAAATCCAGATACATTTGTCAGTTGTCATGTGCAATAAATTTAGAAATGCTTATCTAAGATTAAAGTTTGTCCTTTCAAGATAAAATTAGTCAGCCTGATATATATGCTGGCCTTTTCCTAATTGAAATTATTCTAGATCCTCAAACTAATTTTTCATGAAGTAAAGCTATATTTTATTAAGCTACTGAAATGTTTTTTTAATCTGATCCAAATGCAGAATCATGTTATCAAAGAGTGGAAATACTCTTTCACTCAATTTCTGAGAGAATTCTCTTCATCTTTCTCATTAATCCTTTCTCTTTTGTTAATCCTTTCTCTTTCATTAAATTCTTTTAAAGTTGACATCTGATCCAAATGGAGTGCAAGATATTCAGTATGTTGCCATAGTAATCTTTACTATGATTCAATGGCTTTGAATTGTTGACAGCCAAAGTTCTTTGAAGATTTGGAATATTGCATGTATTCTACTTCCCCTTTTCTTTTCATTCTATGTACAGAGAAATACATTGTGTTGGGATTTCTTGAATGAAAGCTGTCAAGCAGGGTTTTGTGTTTTTGTGTTGTTTTGTTCTTGAAACAAACTAGACCACTGGTTCTTAACCTTGGGTTACTCAGGAGTTTTGGACTGCAACTCCCAACTGTGCTGGCTGGGGTTTCTGGGAGTTGCAGTTCAAAAACATCCGAGTAACAAAGGTTAAGAACCACTGAACTAGACCATCCAAATATATTGCTAGAGAATCAACTCATTGCAAATATTTCTACAAGAGTAGCCATGTTAGCTTGTTGCCACAACAGTAAAAAGTTTTGGAGCATCTTAAAGACTAATTTTTAAATTACTTTTTTTGTGTGAACTGTGGCACATTTGTTGAGTTGCAGCTTCAGATAAAGCTGAAGAAGTGGGTTGTAATTCACAAAAGCCAATGCTAAATAAAACTTGGTAGTCCTTAAAGTGCAGCTTATGCTGGTCTTCCACTGTAATAAATGTAACTGAAGATGGTGTGAAAAAGTGTACCTCCCTGAACTTTATTGAGCAGGGCTAGAATCAGAATAGATTTTGGTGTTCCTGTGGCTTTTTGGTCAGATACCTCTGTGGCGACACATGACGTCAATATCCTTTCTTAACTGTTGTAACACCTAACATATACAAGACTACTGTATCTGAAAAAATGAAGATCCATTTAGCCAAAATAACTACTAACTGACATTGTTTTCATACCATTGGCTCCCTAAACTTGTTACACCATGATGGTCCTGACTTTATAACCAGGTGTTGTGGCCATAGGAAAAATGAGTTAGGCTAGTTACACAGAACTTTACATAACAGATGTACAAGGCATGCTGCTTCTAGTGCAAGTAACTTTTCCAGCTAATTATTAAAAATGTTTGACCCTTCCCCTTTTTCACCTGACCAATTTTCAAAAAAGATTCTTAATTTTCAAAAAAAGATTCTTACACAACCTGCATATCCTGTACTTTGTGTAGATTTTGGTTTAAAATTATGTATTGGACTTCACTAAACCTTTGAATTTTATTTTCAGTAGCAATTAATTAAATTAGTATTATCTGCATCATCAATTATCTCATTATTTTGGATTTTGATACATAAATTATTATAGTTGTAGGAGCAGTTGTGTTAGTCTGTGCAAGCATTATAGGTAAAAGCAAAATAGAAGAAAAAAGTTTTTTAAAAAGAAGTATGGTGGCACTTTAAAGGCTAACTTATATATAAAGGTAAAGGTTAAAGGTAAAGGTTCCCCTTGACAATTGTTGTCCAGTCGTGTTTGACTCTAGGGGGTGGTGCTCATCCCTGTCTCCAAGCCATAGAGCCATAGTTTTGTCCAAAGACAATCTTCCGTGGTCACATGGCCAGTGCAACTTAGACACAGAACGCTGTTACCTTCCCACTGAGATGGTCCCCATTTATCTACTCACATTTGCATGCTTTCAAACCGCTAGTTTAGCGGGAGCTGGGACAAGCGATGGGCACTCACTCCCTCATGTGGATTCGATCTTACAGCTGAAGATCTACAGACCTTACAGCACAAAGGCTTCTGCGGTGTAACCCGCAGCGCCACCAAGTCCCTGCCAACTTATATACATAAATTTAATTTGAGCTTTTGTGGACTAGTCTGATGAATTGGACTTGTCTGCAAAAGGACACATTAAAATACATAAAAGTTAGTATTTAAGGTGCCACCATATCATTTGCCTTTAATTATGTATGAAGGATGGGATCTATATATTTCGTTTGTCTCTTTGAGTGAAAAATAAAGAGACCTAGGCCACTTAAAGTGATGTAGTATCCTATCTGTTCTTCCTCTCTGGTTTTTATCAGTCCAGGAAATGTGGGAAGTAGCCACCCCCCAATTTCCTGGATCATCCAATTAACAGAGCAATTAACAGACCACCCAATATAGTCTGTCATTGGCTATCTCCTATCTTTCCTGATCTGTGTGTTTGTCAGAGAAAAGAAAAAGGTCTCACACTGCTCTCAGCAATATTTCTTCTGAGTTGAAAACAGAACAAAACATCTCTCTGGGTAACTGATAACACTTGCAGCTCCTTATGTGTAGAGAAGTAACAATTCGGAGGGGAGTGGTCGTAAAGATGTGGATAAAAATTAATATTGTTGCATCTTGTTACATAAATAAGTAAGGAGTAATTATAATGTTGTTTATTTTTTAACATGGCAGCTCCAAGTTCTAAGTTGCACTAGCTAACAAAACTGCCCAGTCCAGTGTTTTTATAGAATTTATTTATTTATTTATTTATTTATTTATTTATTTATTTATTTATTTATTTATTTATTTATTTATTTATTTCATTTATATCCCGCCTATCTAGTCAATTGTGACCACTCTAGGCACTCAAGCCTGTTAAAGTATTTGTTTTTTCATCTTTAAATCATTACATCATTTTTCATCTTTAAATAATTATAAAATTAATGTTGGCTTCCCATAAAAAAGAATAAACCAGCACACATTTTGACATTGTGGTAGTATCGCAATTTTCTTTGATATCGCTATAGCTGCCGTTCATTGTATCATTTTCTTTCAATTGAAATATTGAATCAAATAGGCTCTACCCAATGAAATTTTATATCCTACTATAAATTACTTTGATGTTATGCTGATGTGTGCACCGCCTCTGTAAAACAATTTGGTATTAAATCAAGCTGACAGAGTTGTTCCAATTTATCATTTTTGCCAGCAATAAAAGAAACAAATAAACTTAATTGTATAAAGGGGAAAAAGACAACAGACTTTAAGATGCAGTTTTGAAGTCCTATGTAAGTTTATGAGCCCTTTAAATGTTTAACTGAAAACTTCATTTTATATGCATCTATCTGTTGATTTCTGATTCTTAGAAATATATATATGGTAATACAATCAGTGTAATTCTCTTTGTTATAACTAACTAATTTTCATTATCCTTTAATGTCAATAGTCTAGTCTTAACTATTCTCTTTAATCTTATCTCTAATAAACCAAAGAAAAGAAGATTCATATTCATTAAATTATGTCAAATATTGCTATTCCCCATTCTGTTCTGTCATAATGTTGTAAAAAAAGCATCTACAATTCTCTATCAAAGACTGTATGAGGCTGAAAGACAAAATCTGCATTCTGTAGCAAACAGAAACTTGTTCCATTATTGCAAAATGCATTGCTGGTAGCAACTCTTAGAAGGAACGTTTCAACATTTATGTTGAGTCCATGTCTCTTTTCCTGTAATTTAAATCCATTCTCTGGAGCTGCAGAATACAACCTAACAGTCTTTCAAATATTTGAAGATAGCTATTGTATCGCCTCTCAGTCTTCTCTTCAGCACAGTCAACATGTCCAACTCTCTCAACCATTCCTCATAGGGCTTGGGTTCCAACCCTTTTATTGTCCTGATACCCCTCCTCTATAAATGTTACACCTCAATATCCTTCTTAAGCTGTGATCTCCATAACTGGACATAGTAGTCCAGGTGAGGTCTAACTAATGCAGAATAGTGTGGTACTATTAAGTCCCTTGATTTGGACACTATACTTCTGTTGAGTATCATGTTAGATTGTTAGCCTCCTAGAGTGGTCCTGACCCGACCAGATAGGCGGGATATAAATAAAATAAATAAATAAATAAATAAATAAATAAATAAATAAATAAATAAATAAATAAATAAATAAATAAATAAATAAATAAATAAATAAATAGGTGTTTGGTTGTTGTTGGGGTTTTTTTTTGCCATGTTATGTTGTTGACTCATGTTTCAAAGTGAAAGTTATGTGGCTCAAGACTCATGGAGTTTGCCATAGATCTAGAATGTTCCAGGTATTCAAATTGGAATCTGAGGAATGGGAAGGGATATGGGGAGTCCACATTTGTTTTCATGATTCAGTAACAGAGTTGTAGTAACTCTGTGGTGGATGGATACTAGTAAAGAGCCATTGTGTTCCGGGCAGATTGGAATTCCTACATTCCTATCCTTCTCAGTGTAACATTTGACTGGAAAGCATATCCTCATATTTCTTCTCTCCAGTCTGGAGAGTTATCTCAACTCCGCAGTTACTTCTAGATTATGGTTTTGGTTTGCTGTTGTACCACTGTCTCCTCTCAGTTCTCACAATTGTTACTGCATCCAGAGACACAGTAGAGTTTATTGGATACGAATGATCTAGGCCTACCCCGCTGCAGTGAAGTAATAACATCTCCTGCTGGGTGAAACCTGATAGCTAGAGAGGAGGGGAGAATCCCTGCTTCAGGTTGTTGGTTTCTTTTTTAGGATTTCCCCTCAGAAATCACTATTCTGAAATCTACATTGCCTGGTCCAAATCTGACTGAATAAATATTTCATGTTGGAACTTGGGAAAGGACATCTGATTAAAATATGCATATTTGAAATATGCTTGTTAAACATATGTGTTCTAAGAATGTCTGCAAACCCAGTTCTCTCAATGAAGAAATAAAACTTGGCGAGTGGTATTAGGATAGTCATTCTCCCTCTGCCAAGAAATGAACTGAACCTTTCTTTCTGTGGCTGTGCCTTTTTTTCCCATATCCCCTACCCATTCTTAATGGGGCTACTTAGAGCTTCATGCACAAACAAATAAAAAAAAGTAATGTGGAAGACAAAGATAGAGGAAGAAACTCGATAATTGTATAAAACTGGAAAAAGAGTAGAGAAACTGCTACTAAGTTCATGAAATACAGTAATTGGAAAGGCATGGAATCTGATAATGCATAGTAGCCAGAAAATACATGTGAACATTAATATGATTTTTTTTTCTCTGTGATTTTTGAAATTCTTATTTTTGAGAGGACAGAACAGAAAAAAGGCCCAGGATTTATTCCTCACAGAGTATGATGAGTCATTAATATGAAGTAGTCATAAGAAAGGCAAGTGCGGCTCAACAGTGTGTTAGTTCAGACAATGAACAGAACAGGATAGAACACAGGCATTAATGAGCTGCCATGATATCCAGGTGTGTAAAATGCTGAGTCACAGTGACTCTGGAGAGGTGGTGCCTGGACAATGCAACACCTGCTCTGATTGGGCAAGGGCAGGTGCTTAAATGTATATATATGAAATGTACAGAGAAGATGTACCACTCTTCACTTTGCTGATTCCATGCTGTCGTGCTGCCGCTTTGTATATTTGTATATGCCATAAATACATAAATACCAAAAAAAAAAAAAAAAACACCATAGGTTCGCCATCACTGGACTAGAATGTCCTATGTATTTCGAATACTTTGTACATTTTAGTTATTTAGACAGAAGACAAATGCATTCAGGAAAACATGCAAAATGAATAAATAGTTTTGGAACAGGAAAAAAAAACACAATGTTTTCCCTCTGAAAGCTTTTTGCTCAAAAATACTCTTCAATGATTTCAGCAACTATAGTCTGCATTTAGAGTGGACGGCATATAAATTAAATAAATAAAAAAAAATTTAAAAAATTAGGTAGACAATATGTGTCCCATATGCCAAATGCAGCCTCAGATGGTGAGAAGGAGGTGTGGAACTGGACATAGTATTCTGGGTGAACACCACACCCTTAAATATTTCTCTTACCTTGAAAGCCTTATTAGAGTGGTTTGCCATTCCCCTAGTTGGAGTGCACCCTGACATATACACAAAACCAGAGGATAATTCCTTCTCCAAGAAGCAGAAAAAAACACTGATAAAGGGGAAAAAAGTGGGGGGGGGGGACTCCTCATGTACTGTTGGGGAGAATGTCTGTAATTGTATCAAAAATGTTCATCTATATTACTTTATTATAAACAGCTATGCAAATAAGTAAGACCAAATATATTTTGTCATGTGAAGGTTATTATCAGAATATAATTATATTATAATATAAATATTATCAGAATTTCAGCTAATGGGAACAAATGTAAGCCCCTATTTATTCTGGAGCTCTCTTTGTGACACTGTACAACAGGCACTTATGCATTGAAGGACTGGTTTCCTTTCCTCTGCTTGCAGGTGGAACTTCTCCAGAGGCCATATTTCTGCACCAAAGGCAATAGATGGTGGAGAGGTGGTAGCTTCCCATTTGGTTGATGGTGTGGCTGTTCATGACAATTTCTCAAATGGGAACAGCATCTGACTTTGACATGTTTTACAACCTAAGTAACTGCCTTATGGGGGGTTCCCAATAGAGTTTCTGTGGGACCAAAGACATACGTTGGATCAGTTTCAAGGGATGAATAGAGGATGGAAGACATAACAATCCTGGTGTAGAGTTAAAAGTGCTGGCCCAGCTCCAATGCCAGTCATATCTGTTTTACACTCAGATCACAGGAGTTGTCACAAAAGTGGTCTGTCTTGCGTTGAGCTTGGGATTCTCACCATAACATGAACACATGGACTGGTCAATGTTCAGGTTGCCCAGTGATTACACCTTTTTTTTAATGTCACACTGATATTGTGTTAGCTAGAGCCGATAAACATTTTTCTAGTTTTAGATTTCCAACTGTGTGATCTCAACTTCTTCCTTCCATGCCCATGTTTGTTCCAGCAGTATTAGATAGAGAAATATGTTGTTGTTTTGTCGTTACGTCATGTCCGACTCTTCGTGACCCCACGGACCAGAGCACGCCAGGCACTCCTGTCTTCCACTGCCTCCCGGAGTTTGGTTAAATTCACATTGGTAGCTTCGATGACACTGTCCAGCCATCTCTTCCTATGTTGTCCCCTTCTCCTCTTGCCTTCACACTTTCCCAACATCAGGGTCTTTTTCAGAGAGTCTTCTCTTCTCATGTGATGGCCAAAGTATTAGAGCCTCGGCTTCAGGATCTGTCCTTCCACTGAGCACTCAGGGTTGATTTCCTTCAAAATAGATAGATTTGTTCTCTTTGCAGTCCAGGGAACTCTCAAGAGTCTCCTCCAACACCACAATTCAAAAGCATCAATTCTTTGGCGATCAGCCTTCTTTATGGTCCAGCTCTCATTTTCATACATCACTACTGGAAAAATCATAGCTTTGACTATGAGGACCTTTGTCGGCAAGGTGATGTCTCTGCTTTTTAAGATGCTGTCTAGGTTTGTCATCGCTTTCCTCCCAAGAAGCAGGCGTCTTTTAATTTCGTGGCTGCTGTCACTATCTGCAGTGATCATGGAGCCCAAGAAAGTAATATCTGTCACTGCCTCCATATCTTCCCCTTTTATTTGCCAGGAGGTGATGGGACCAGTGGCCATGATCTTAGTTTTTTTTATGTTGAGCTTCAGACCATTTTTGGTGCTCTCCTCTTTCACCCTCATTAAGAGGTTCTTTAATTCCTCCTCACTTTCTGCCATCAAAGTGGTATCATCTGCATATCTGAGGTTGTTAATATTTCTTCCAGCAATCTTAATTCCGGTTTGGGATTAGTCCAGTCCAGCCTTTCGTATGAGAAATATACATCAGTACAAATTACTTGGACGAAACTAACACATTTTTTTTGTACCTATACTGTGGTATAGACAGCTCAAGAAATCTACATAGAGACCTGATCATCTTTTTAAAATAGATTACTGACTTTCTAATAGACATATCTCCAAGAATTTAGGATAGTCTAAATTTAAAATCTCTCCCCTAAGCAGGATAGCCTCAGTAAATATTAATGTTATGCAGATATCCTTTTCCCTCTAAAAATGTATCTTTGAAAGCAGAGAAAATGGAGAGGGTAGAAGGATATATTCTACATTTAGAGCAAGTTATGGCATATAGAATCAGTTAATTTATATGCATGGTAAGTTTTTACATTCATGTATTTATAGCTGTATGCATCATACTGTTAAATTTTTATCATGGGCCTTTTAGTAGAACATTGTAGTGTTTATCAAATAAAAATGAAGAAAAATAACAGTAAAACCTACAGGAAGATACCCATTATAAATAAGATACAACCGGCCATTATAAGAGTCAACACCTTTGTATTCATGCTTGTTCCACAAGTTTTAATGAGAAAAATTAAGGATGTGTATGTGTAATAGAGGTGACAGAATGAAGCCAGTATACTAGAATTGTACTATACAGATTTAAATCAGTGTTTGTGCATCCATGCCCCCACAAGACTCTCTCTCTAACAGTGAGCAGATGAGAGATCAGTGGGGATTTGGTGAGTCAAGTCTTCCATAGTTTTCATTGATTCTAATTGGCCTACACTAGTTGTGGCGCTGCGGGTTAAACCACTGAAGCCTCTTTGCTGAAAGGTCAGAAGACCTGCAGTCGTAAGATCAAATCCACATGACGGAGTGAGCCCCCTTCGCTTGTCCCAGCTCCCGCCAACCTAGCGGTTCAAAAGCATGCAAAATGCAAAAATACAAGTAGATAAATAGGTACTACCTCGGTGGGAAGGTAAACAGCATTCTGTGTCTAGTCACGCTGGCCACATGACCACGGAGGATTGTCTGTGGACAAATGCTAGCTCTATGGGTTGGAAATGGAGATGAGCACCGCCTCCTAGAGTCGGACACAACTGGACAAATTGTCAAGGGGAACCTTTACCTTTACCTTATGGCACAACTAGAGGAGGCCCATTTAAACCACTGGAATTTACAAAAGAATTGACTCACCAAATGCCCACTGATTCAGTATGCCAAGCAACAGGACTTCAGCCAGTAATTTTACAGTGGGTGAAACTAATTCTATTAACAGAGCTCTTCAAGTCTTACGGATGCAGCTGCTTCTTAATCTCCTAGTTTCTAAAGAGTTATTTCATCTTCTAGGAGTTGGCATTTTCTTAGTCAACACCAAGAGCAAAATAACTCCACTGATCTTTGCGTAGTGCACAAAACAAGCCTTAGGAAAGAAGCAGGGTAGTTGTATGTAGCTTCGTCACCCATGTGCACCTTTATATTGCAGGCTTAATGATACAGGAGAAAGAAGGATTAGAAAGAACATCGCTTTGCTGTGCTGCAGGATTAGCACACAATTTTCTATGCAGTATTGAGTAGCACCTTTTTGCACAGTCTTCGGATGTCTTGTACCAGTTGCAGTTTAGTCAAGCTTTGCTTCAGTAGTTTTGTGAGCTCATGTTCGGTTAAAGCAGCTGCTTGACATTTTGCTGGTGTCAACATTTTCCTGGAAAACAAACAAGACAATAACTAAACTGAAAGTTAAAACCTATTTTTATGTCATTGTTGACGGGTCAAGAAAGATCTGTGTGCTGATTAAATAAAAATAAAACATGTAGCAATTTAATCTGCCAAGCTTTATTTCAAGGGAAGCAAAGATCTTCAGCCGTTAGAGATATTTATATGCCTAAGAGAATGATGCATTCACTTCTGTTTGTTCTAAAACTAGTACGTTTACTGCTAAATACTGTTCATTTTCTATTACACCTGAAATATATTTACTATAATCAAGCAGAATTAAATACTGTACATGCACTTTCAGTTCCAGTGATTTCAAGTGCAATGTGGTGAAATAATGAGGTCTGCAGAAAATGCAGAAAAGGTGATATGAATTTGCCCCAAAATGAGCAAAATTGGATTTTATTTCTCTACCAGTGAACAGCCTGTGCTAATGTCAGGTGCATCCCATGTCTGGCATCATGTTGTTTATTTCACTGATCCCTCCTTGAGTCCTTGAAGAAACTTAGTGTAAGTACTTATGCAACTTCAGTATACCAGCTTATGAACTATTACTTTCCAAATGCTGGCAAAAATGACACATAACTTGAGATTTCTACTGTAGGTTATCTGCAAACTAGAGCAAAACCTTTTGAAACACATAATGTTTTAATGCATGTGTTCCATGAGATTGGATGATAATGGCAACAGCTGACAAATGTGTTGGCTCTGGCCACAGCAGAGAGTCGCACTAACTATTGAAGATGCTGGGACTATTTCTGCCACAACCACACTCTCAGCCACCATCATACAGCTGCCTGCTGGACAAGTTACCTTGCAAGACCAATTGCTGGATGGTAGTGACAGCTGACGTGGTGGTGCTGCGGGCTAAGCCACAGAAGCCTGTGCTGCAGGGTCAGAAGACCAAGCAGTCGTAAGATCGAATCCACGTGACGGAGTGAGCTCCCATTGCTTGTCCCAGCTCCCACCAACCTAGTGGTTTGAAAGCATGCAATTGCAAGTAGATAAATAGGGACCACTTCGGTGGGAAGGTAACAGCGTTCCGTGTCTAAGTCGCGTTGGCCATGTGACCACGGAAGATTGTCTTCGGACAAAACGCTGGCTCTACGGCTTGGAAATGGGGATGAGCACCGCCCCCTAGAGTCGAACACGACTGGACAAAAATTGTCAAGGGGAACCTTTACCTTTACCTTTTAGTGACAGCTGAAGAGCACATTGGTGGCAGCTGTGGTGGTAGAGGATGTCCCCCCCAGCCATTAAAAATGATGATGACACTGCTGCTGCTGCCATCATTGCCATCCCCATTGTGTTTTTGGCCACCACTGCCCATTTACTTCCTGGGCAAGCCTGGTTGACCACAGAGGAAGCCCTACTGTGATTGTAAATGGTGCACATTGGTCGTCATTTAAAATCCCAAGAAGATTTGTGCCGTGTGCAGCAACAATATTTATTTATTTATTTATTTAAACTATTTTTTAAACTCAACTTTTCTCCTTAAAAGGACCCAAGGTAGCTTACATCATTAAAATACAATATGAAGGCTGACAACAGTGAGTGTAAAAATACTAAAAAGGATCAAATAAATGCCATATTAAAAACATAGGCAACACAAGAACACATTCAAAGCATTGAGGTACAACAATTCATTTTAAAACAAAAAACCGACTTGGGCAGCCAGTAACTGAGAGAAAGCTTGCCTGAAGAAAAAAGGTCTTTGCCTGCTTGTGGAAGGACAGCAAAGATGGGGACAGTGTAGCTTCCGGTGGGAACGGGTTCCAGAGTCAGGGAGCAGCAACAGAGAAGGCCCTCTCCCAGGTATCCACTAAAGGCTCCTGTGAAGGTGGTGGGACTTTGAGAAGGGCTGCCGTTGATCTTAACAACGAAGCAGGCTCATAAATGGAGATGTGATCCTTGAGAAAGCTTGGGCCCAAGCCAACAAAAGTCAGTTTGCAGTTCCCCAGTTTTTCCCCAGATGTGTAGTTGCTGAAGTACTTCATTAAATCTGCAAAAATGTAAGCATGCTCAGTATTCAAAACAGATGGGAAATAAAAAGAATAATTGTATACAACAAATGTTTTTAGTGGGCCATATATTTTGGTAATAACGTCCTTTTAAAAATAATATGATTAGGAATCTCCTTAGCGCGCGAAAATCATCTAACAAAATTTGTTTAATAAACATGATATGCGCCATCGTTTATATGTCTGCTTCCCTTCTGAAGGTTCGGTAGCCACAGCATGCCGTGATGCCGGCGTCCCTATGAATGGAACTCGAAATGGAGATGGAAGAGAACCTGGAGACACCGTCATTTTTCAGTGTGACCCTGGCTATGAATTACAAGGAGATGAAAGAATAACCTGCATTCAGGTAGAAAATCGGTACTTCTGGCAGCCCAACCCACCAGTCTGTATAGGTATGCAGAAATCAAGCCAAGACACCACTGCTTTTCTGACTTTGAAAACATTATAATTACAGAGTCACAGGTCCAAATGCCAATAGTATAGTTACTAAAGCTGAATTAGATCCTAGTGTTAGAATAACCAGAACCCCATCTGGGTCTTATGCACCCAATTCTGTTCAAGGCATGAGGGGAGCACCAAGCTATGCTCCCTCCTTTGTCTTTGTTGTTATTATTATGTGCTGTCAAGGCACGTCTTACCTATGTATGAGTGATCTCCAAAAGCTCCTGTCTTCTACTGCTCTCCTCAGCTCTTGAAATCTCAAGCCTGTGGTTCCTTTACGGAGTCAGTCCACGTCATATTTGGTCTTCCTCTTTCCTGCAGCTTTCCACCTTTCCTAGCATTATTGTCTTTCCCAGAGCATCCTCCCTTGCTCATACACGAAACAATGTGTCTGAAGAGGAGAGGTTCTCATTCATACAAATGTTCTTCCTGTGTCAAAAAGAACCCTGATTTTTTTGTTTCTGTGGGATCTCCACATAAACATCAGTCTTTCCTCTTCAAAATCCCTTTGGCACTCCTTTCCACACCTGTTGAAGAGAACTGGGCAAGTAGTGCCAGAAAGGGACTTTACTAAACCTCATTGTGGATGGCACTGGATCTTTTGAAAAGGTCAGAATTGTGGTCCAAAAAAAATAAAAAGTACCTCTCCTTGACAGCCTTGCACCAGAAGATTCAGTAGGTCACTAGAAAAATGTAGTTTTTAATCTTTAAGGCAATCAGATCTCAGTTACTGTGACTACTTTTTTTAATAAAAAAATGTAGCCACTCCTCAAGCAAACATTTACCTAAATAAGAAGTACATTTTGTTTATGGAGATAGAAAGAAGGGACTGTTACTCTGGATGCATGTTAGACCAAATAGATGCGACTGCACTCACTAATTGGCAGTGCTTCTAGAGTGGAAAGCTGTGATATTATATTTCTTTAATAATAAGTGAATATAGTGGTGTGACCATTTCTTTCAGCTTTTGACATTTGCTTCTTCAGACTTGTGAGGGAGTTGATTTATTGGATCATTGATTTTAGCAGAGCAAATAACCAAATGTTTTCAGAGCCTCTACATTTTCTTTCAAACTGGGGTTGTCAATCTTTGGTCGGCATCCAAAGTACATGTTTCTGTGGCTAAACAGCCTCTTATGTATTCCCAAATACTGTATAAATCGAAAAAGTTGGAAGTGACTTGGAAGATAGTCTCATGTGTTCCAAAGTCACATAAAATATTCCATCTGGAAAGGAATGTCTTCAAAAAGTTTGTGTGTGGTAAAGTATTTTGGCTTCATGTTAAAGTCTCCTGAGAGGTCAGAGCAAATGTCCACTTATATTTTCACATGCAAAAATATGATTTTAAGGATGTTTTTTCTTATTGCAAGACTTACCCTCCCTTCTAAAATATTTTCCTGAAGTCTGTTTCCATGTAGATCTTTAGCATTAAATTTTTCTATGCTAATTAAATAACACGGAGAATGATTTGCTAAAAGATTTTCTTTTAAACAGATCTCTGTTGAAATAATTTTAATGAAAAGTTGATCGATTTTTCATATTAGAATTTTTGTGAATCATATGTGTTGTGGCAATGCTTTTTGTTAATGTGTAGCATCATTAGCTCTTATAGTTGTGAAATCAATAAAACCTTGGTCAGCTTTGGTTTCCCTGACGATCAGAATTGCTTTGACTTTTTTTTCCAAACAGTAACACCAACAACATAGAACAAATATTTTAACAGAAATAGGATTTTTTTCAGGTTGTTCAGTGTATATAAATAAGTTAGTCATTAAATCAAAGAAACCTAGGTAGTCATATCTTATTATGTCTATGAAAATTAAAATGTATGAGTGTTCATTCAATTGGTCTATCTTGAGTTCACAATTCAAAGTATTTTATTTGTCTTAATCTATGTGAGATCAGCATCTGTCAATAAAATCTGACATATCTATAGCTACCATTGGCGGCAACTGATGAGCATTAGAATATACTATATTTCTGAAAACCTAAAGGAACTAGAGTACACACATGTCAGAGTATTATAATCCTGTTTCAACCTGATTGGTAAGGGCCAAACTTTGTGTGGTTTGACACCATTGAGACTTTCCCATTAAATATAAATAGTAATTCCAGTTATCCATGTCAGGAAAGTTGTGGGAGGTACTTACCTCCTCCACCTTCATGAGACACCACCCCACACAAACTTTTCCTGCTTCTTGTGCCTTTTCTTACATTCAGCATTTAATAGTGAGATATCGGGCCCAATAAAATCTATGGACTTGCCATGTCTTGTCATTGGAAGGAAGGAAGGAAGGAAGGAAGGAAGGAAGGAAGGAAGGAAGGAAGGAAGGAAGGAAGGAAGGAAGGAAGGAAGGAAGGAAGGAAGGAAGGAAGGAAAAGAAAATACACAGACCACCTCTGAGCAGCAGGAGGTGGGCAGAGAATTGCTTTCTTAAAAGCTGTTTGTGAAAATCCCTAGGTGTTGATTGGTATACAGTGGTGCCTCGCACAGCGAGGTTAATCCGTTCCGGATTAACCCTCGCTGTGTGAAACATCGCACTACGGAAAGTAAAAAGCCATTGGAACGCATTAAACAGGGTTTAATGCGTTCCAGTTTGGCCAAATACTCACCGTTGTGCGATGTTCCGGTATAGCCGGCAGCCATTTTCGCGCCCTCCCCTCGCTGAACGAGGGCGCGAAAATGCTGCGATCAGCTGTCCGGCGGGTCCAAAATGGCCGCCGGAACAGCCGAAATGGCGGGGCGCAGCGTTTTTGCGCCCTTGGTAAGCAAGGGGAGCGCGCGAAAACGCTGCCGGAAGCCCCAAAATGGTTGCGCGCAGCCATTTCGGGGCTTCCGCAGCGTTTTCGCGCGCTCCCCTTGCTTATCAAGGGCGCGAAAACGCTGCACCCCGGCCCCGTTCGGCTGTTCCGGTGGCCATTTTGAAGCCGCGGAACAGCTGATCGGCGGGTCACAAAGCGAAGGTCGGTAAGCGAACCGCTTACCGACCTTCACTCTGTGAATTTTCCCCTATGTAGGTGCCGTTTTGCGATCGCATTTGCGATCGCAAAAACGGCATCGTTGTGCGGATTCGTCGCTCTACGGAGCGACCGTTGTGCGAGGCACCACTGTATTAAGAAAATTCTGACAATTCTTTAGTCCAACAGTAGGGACAATAAAGGAAAGTTTGGAAATTCATTAGAATGTAGGTACATATAAAAACATAGTTGAAGGCTGCATGGCAAGCTTGCCTCTTTTATAGCAGAACAACACAAACACATATAGAATATGTGGAACAGCAGCATTAGTAGTAAGATCTCCTGGACTTTCATTCTGTGCATGTTTACCAGGGAGTAAATCCACAGTATATTTATATGTATGTGAGAGGAATTTTGGAAGTTGTGAAAGATGATTGATGACTTGCTGTTTCCATGTCTGTCTTACGCCTGGTCATGCACGTAGCACACATACCCACCGTCTTATCCATTAGTCCCAATTAATTAACCAATCAACTTCCATGATTCTTCCTGTGCAAGTGTAAATACACAGTTGGATTTTGGGCTAGTGAGACTCTCTTTTTAATGGCCGTATATGGAATTGTGTTGACTGGGGCACAAACCAGTAAATCTGATGAAGTAGTTTTTTCTGTTTGTTTCTAAGTATTACCTGACTTGCTCTAGCCTGTTGATGCAAACTAAGAATCCACAGCTGGTATAGCTGATCGCTGTGCTATTCCTTGTTTAGCCAACACTTGACACAATATACTGTACACAATCTAAATCCTGCCTGACAAACCCCACATGATCTGTTCAAGACTGCAACCATGAATCCACCTTCTCATATTGTGCAAGAGAGATTCTGTTCAGGAAAATAAGGGGCAGGAGAGGAATGAAAATATTATGCGAGCACACCAAGGTTATTTGATCAGGACCTTTTGTCTTTTAGATTAGGTCTACAGCTAAATTATATATTCTTTAGTTTGCTAAAAATATCAGGAAAAAGGAATAACTTCTATGTTGTTCTTAGTGCAAAATATATGATTCTGTTAACATCAATCTTAAGATTGGCTGCTATGCAGTTAAAAGTTTACAAATTTACTTGCAGTTTGCTTGTCATGTTCATGACATTTGTTCTATGAATTATTTGTTGTGTTTGTTTTATATAAACTTGATGGGGTCATAAATCAACAGTCTTTGTTCTTTTGTGTGTGCACACAAAAACACACTCAGTTTCTGTCGGGTTTTAGAGGAATGTGACTGGGTAGACTAGCTCAACTTTCACAAGAATTACCTAAACAAACTAGTATACAACACAAGAGGAAACTATCAGGCAAAATAGTCAAAACTACTTTTCCTATGTTCATGATTACATCTTAACATTCATCCACTAATTTTAATCATATTTGGGAAAAGCTATAAATAACATCTGCAGTCCAGTAATTCTGATGCAATATTCACCTCAGGAGGGTTCCCTGAACAAAGAGAGGATGGATTTGGTGACATAATAGTAAAAGAGACCCACATTTTAACACCGAAGCAAGGAGTTTGGGAAGTGCTTCTATTTCTATATAAAGAATAATACTCCACGAATCATCTAAGATTATCCTCTAAAACAATGCACATGGACCGTGTTTTAGTGTGGACATTACAAGTGGGTGTAAAGAGGGTGAAAGAGGAGAATGCAAGATATGGTCTGAAGCTCAACATCAAAAAAACTAAGATCATGGCCACTGGTCCCATCACCTCCTGGCAAATCGAAGGGGAAGATATGGAGGCAGTGACACATTTTACTTTCTTGGGCTCCATGATCACTGCAGCCTTGAAATTAAAAGACGCCTGCTTCTTGGGAGAAAAGCGATGACAAAACTCGACAGCATCTTAAAAAACAGAGACCTCACCTTGCCAACAAAAGTTCGCATAGTCAAAGCTATGGTTTTTCCTGTAGTGAGGTACGGAAGTGAGAGCTGAACCATAAAGAAAACTGACTGCCAAAGAATTGATGCTTTTGAATTGTGGTGCTGGAGGAGGCTCTTGAGAGTCCCCTGGACTGCAAGGAGAACAAACCTATCAATTCTAAAGGAAATCAACCCTGAGTGCTCACTGGAGAAAGATCCTCCAATACTTTGGCCATCTCATGAGAAGAGAAAACTCCCTGGAAAAGACCCTGATGTTGGGAAAGTGTGAAGGCAAGAGGAGACGGGGACGACAGAGGATGAGATAGCTCGACAGTGTCATCGAAGCTACCAACATGAATTTGACCCAACTCCGGGAGGCAGTGGAAGACAGGAGGGCCTGGCGTGCTCTAGTCCATGGAGTCATGAAGACTAAATGACTAAACAACAACAACGTCAGTTTTAATTTGGCACCACATAACAACAACAGCAAGAACAACATTTCTGTGAGAGAAGAAAATTGCCAGAATCAGGATTGATCAAAGATTTCTGTGCTTAATTTGGGTGGTATATCCTTCTGTGCAGCTGGCTAAGAAAAGATTTTCAGTTTCTAGGGAGACATCAGGGAATAGAAAGAGACATAAGATGGAAAGAAAGGGAAAGAAAGGTTCGTTGTGTAAGCAGTTTTCTGTTAATGCAATGCTGAATTTCACCCTAAGCATTCTTATTGTTAATTATATAAACAAATAAATATTTATGTTAGTCAGATTGAACATGCTCCAGGAGATCCAGTTTATGTCAGAAACGTTAATACGACTGTACAACTAAAAGTAATGTTTAGTGTCTTGTTGATGAAGGCATAGTCTCAGCTTGCTAGCTGTTTTGACCTGGATCTCAGGACACTGTCACAATATAAACAGACAATGTGCATTGCCATTTCTATAACACAACACAATTTGCCTTGATTTGCCCTACTGCACCATCTTGCTTATACAATTGCCCATTATTAAATGCCAACCTTCATTTCACATATCTTAGGCAATGGAACTCTTAGAATAATAGTCCAATAGAAAAACTATATCTGATTTGTGTTTAATTAAACAAAATTACATATATTGTGGTGGTGAATTGCCACTCATTAACATGATGCTGGATATGTTACTGTGCATGGGCTTGCACAGGAACACAACCATCAATTTGACAAGAAGTGGCAATTTGTTACTGAGGCTTAATCAACCTTGCTTACTTAAGTGTAAATTTGTAGTAACTCAAGCTGATAAACTATAGAATTGGAAAGGAACCCAAGGATGCAGCTCACAAGAAAGAATGTTTTTTAACAAGTTTCTCCCTCCTTTTCTCAACCAACAGTGCATTCTTGTGTAGAACAACACATATATAGCATTAGATATTATCCGTTCCTAGAAAATAAATTAGAATAATAGCAGGTTCATGAACACAGCTTGGAGATAATATCCCCCTCCCTTGCTTATAGCCTATTTATTTATTTATTTGTTGAAATAAATAAAAATAATAATGAAATAGTGTGGGGATTCCCTTGTTAACATACATGTTTAATTCATTTACAGCACCTTGTGGAGGCAATTTGACAGGCTCATCTGGTTTTATTCTTTCACCAAACTTCCCTCATCCTTATCCCCATAGCAGAGACTGTGACTGGACCATTACTGTTAATAATGATTATGTAATATCCTTAGCATTTATCAGGTAAGTGATTGCTTGGCTCATCATTTATCTAATCAATATATCATTGGCTTCTTAGAAGACTCACCACCAGGGAGAGTGGGTTGCTTTTTCGGCTCATCTGGCTTTTAGAGTCTCCAGTCTGTTCAGGATATCAGAGTAGTTCAGTAGAACCTTATTTAAATGTATTAGTTAATCATGAGATTCAAATATTTTTTGTGCTAACCTTGGATTATTAAAGTCTGCATCCATTTATGAGAGACATATCAGTATGCCAAAATAATAGGTTGGATAGCAACAACACTCTGCTTCTTAGTTTGTTTGTTTGTTTAATTTCTATTCCGTTTTTCTTCAGGGCAGCCTAGCAAATTCATGAAATAAAAATCTAGGCTTAATAGCTTTAAGCTTTTTTAAAAAATCCTGTCATTTTTAAAAATCCTATCATTTAGATTTATTAAAATACCAAATATTTATGAGCAGTCAGAAAGCAAGAATGTATATCTCAGAACACAGACTGATTAATCTAGAGAACAGTATCTTATTTTGAAACTACAGATTAAACAAACATCACATCTGTTTGTTTGTTTGTTTGTTTGCTTAATCAGATTTGTTGGCTGCCCTTTAGGATAAGAATCCAGAAAAAGAATAAAGCATAGCACACTGAAGCACAGAATGGTAATTAAAGTAGCTATTCTGAGCTATTGCAATGTTGAAGATGACTGTGATATGGATGGGCAGTGTGAAGTTGTCCAGATTTTACTGGGTTGTAGCTTGCAGTATCCGCAGACAAATGACCAGTGGTGGGAGAGTTTAAGATATGTTGTCCAAAAACATGACCCACATGAACCCAGACAAATAAAAAATATCAGTGTTGATGTGAAGCAAGCTTTTCTGAGAAAATATCACAAATACAGGGAGGTGGAACTGAGAAAGCACTTACTTTGTTTGCTAGCCAGTGAATTTTGGTGAAACACATTTGCCTGTGGCCGAAAGAGAAATTGGCGCCAGTTAGATGTGCCTATGCAGAAAGATCCATACTCAGATCATACGGGGTAGCAATGGTAAATTGCTTTCCATTCCCAGTGGGTGATTTTTAAGCAAATTGTTAATAAATAAAATGGAATGATTTTTCACCTTTATGAATTAGTGAAATGACATAGGTACAACTATTAGCAGCACAGAACAGGATGACACACAGGTGTTATACATAAGGAACCTTTTAGGGGGAAAAGACATAGAAACCTATAGCCTAGGACTTCTGTAGTTTGAAACAGAGCCAAGAACAAAATGCAGACTCCATTGATTGTGTGAGGTACTTGAACTAGCCCTGTACCCCTGATATCCACACACTATGGTTGCCTATTCAATTCTTCAAAAAACATCCAGTTTATGCATATAGTATATTTTGCTTCTGTACCCACTATTCAGAAAGCCAGGAAATGGCCCAATGTTATTGCACAATACCGTGCCCACATTGCCAGTAGGAAAAAGGATGTCAAGCTTTGCATAGCATTCACAAGAGCTTTGTTGCGCAGTGGTTAAACTGCTGTACTTCAGCCCAAACTGCTCATGACCCAGGGTTCAATCCCAAGTAGCTGGCTCAAGGTTGACTCAACCCTCTATCCTTCCGAGGTCGGTAAAATGAGCACCCAGCTCACTTGGGGGCGGGATGTGCAGCCTGCATAATTAACTTGTAAACCACCCAGAGAGTGCTTGAAGCACTATGGGGCAGTATATAAGCAGCATGCTTTGCTTTTTTGCTATGCATAGCATTCACAAAAAGTGACACCACACAAAGGAAAATCCCAGAAGCTGATTCCTTTTTTCATTAGTTCTCCACTTCTCACTCAACTACAAAGCAATTGTCAGGGCTGTTTTTCAACAGGTGTGAATAGTAGTGAGCACAAGAGGATATCCTGTAGACCATCTTGACTGCTGCCATTGTTGTTGTAAATATTCAGGCTGTCTTTTGTTATGTACAGCTTGATATCCTTTTTCCTGCTGGCAACACAGCCACACTTGTGGATTTTGGTTAAAGCAGTGGTTCTTAACCTTTTTGAAAGAAACACCCCCTTGAGCCATTGAGGAAGTTATCATCGCCCCCCTCCCCGCGGTGATATCTTATTTATTTATTTATTTATTTATTTATTTATTTATTTATTTATTTATTTATTTATTTATTTATTTATTTATTTATTTATTTATTTATTTATTGGCTGGCTGGGATGGGAATTGGAGGCACTGTTTTACAGTGGTTCCGTTCCTACCTGGCTGATCGAGTCCAGAAGGTGGTGCTGGGGGACAGTAGCTCTGACCCATGGCGGTTGCGTCATGGGGTTCCTCAGGGCTCTATACTGTCCCCCATGCTGTTCAATATCTACATGAAACTGCTGGGGGAGGTCGTTAGGAGGTTTGGGCTGAGGAGTCAGCAATATGCTGACGACACCCAGCTCTACCTCTCATTTTCTACCAATCCAGGTGTGGCAGTCACCGTTCTGAACTCATGCCTGGACTCGATAATGGTCTGGATGAGGGTCAATAAACTGAGGCTCAATCCAGACAAGTCTGAAGTGCTGCTGGTAGGTGCCCCGCCAGATAGGTTAAAGGGCCATCTCCCTACCTTAGATGGGATCACACTCCCCCTAAAGGATAGGGTCCGCAGTTTGGGGGTGCTCCTTGACCCCAGTCTGACCTTGGAAGCCCAGGTGGACTCGGTGTCCAGGGGTGCCTTCTTACAGCTGCGGAGAATATATCAACTTCGCCCTTACCTGGATGAGCGGAGCCTGGCAGCAGTCACTCATGCACTGGTAACAACCAGACTGGATTACTGCAATGCGCTATACGTGGGGCAGCCTTTGAAGACGGTCCGACGACTGCAACTGGCACAGAACCGGGCTGCGCGGCTGGTAAGTGGTGCCGCCGCACGGACTCATATCACACCGGTTCTGAAAAATTTACACTGGCTGCAGGTTGCTGCTCGGGCCCAATTCAAAGTGCTTACTTTGACATATAAAGCCCTAAACGGCTTAGGACCTGGTTACCTAAAGGACCGCCTTCTTCCATATGTGCCTGCCCGTCCTCTAAGATCAGGCCAGGAGGCCCTTCTGAAGGTGCCATCCCTGAAAGAGGTGAAGGGGATGGCATGTCGGAATAGGGCCTTCTCGGTTGTTGCCCCCCAACTTTGGAACACCCTCCCTAGAGAGATCCGCCTGGCTCCGACACTCTTGGCCTTTCGGCGCCAGGCAAAGACCTTTCTGTTCACCCAGCATTTTAATTAATTAATTTTAATGTTTTAATTGTTTTAAGAAATATTTTAATATATGGTATTTTATACTGTTTCTTAAAATGTTTTTAATGTTTTTAAGTTTTAATGTTGTACGCTGCCCAGAAGCCACTGGCAATGGTGTGGCTAAAAAATATTGTAAATAAATAAATAAATAAATAAATAAATAAATAAATAAATAAATAAATAAATAAATAAATAAATAAATAAATAAAATTTATTTATTTATTTATTTATTTATTTATTTATTTATTTATTTATTTATTTATTTATTTATGACACTTAAATCCAATGACCCCTGAAAACAAAATTCAATTCCAAGAAAATGAAATGCCCTCAAAAAGTAACATTTAATGATTTAGTTGCAAGTGAATTTTAAGCCTCAAAAAGAAATATAAAAAGGGCATAAAAACAAACCACAATGCAGGAACTAAAGATTTCAAGACGAAAACTCTGAAACTAAATTAAGATTGGAGGAAAATATATATTCATGCACATTGTGAAAAGGCTGCAGCCATCTTCACAGGTTTGGCTTGCTCCAGCGCCCCCCTACCGCCCCCTTCTGCTCCAGCGCCCGCACGCCGCCCCTTTTTGTTCTACCGCCCCCCTGAAAAATGAAATTGCCCCCTGGGTGGCATTATCGCCCACGTTAAGAACCACTGGGTTAAAGTATCCTGAGGATGGTTGAATTTCCAGTGTTTCATGATTAAGCACTTTTAAGAATTTCTAACAGGGTAACATTTGCAATCTGTACAGGGAAATCTGTTATTGACCCTGAAACTAAAATACCAGAGATTGGTTTTACAGCATTTATCGATGTATGCATGAGATTAAAGGGAAATGTCATAGACATATTAATAGTCTATTTTATAAGCCATATATTTGCATAACAACAAGACTTAGGTGAGCAATGCTGTCCTGGTTATTAAATGCTGTTTGTTCAAATTCTCTATCACAATTCAATGCTTGAAATGATGTCAGAGATTAAACAAAGCAGATCTATTGTCTATTATCTACTGTATTTTCTGCCTTATAACATGGACAGAATATTTATGAATGTAAGTGGAAACAAAAGGTTCAGGCAAATCAGAGGATTTGCAGAAACATGCACAGATTTTGATAATCTGTAAGAAAACATTTTATAAGATTATATTTGCATTTATTTATACGACCTATTATACTGTTCATTTTATCCAGCGACGAAAGTGTTGTGGAATAAGTAAGAACATGGCGATGAAATTTTCTCAAACCAATGAAAAACTTCCTTGTACAAAGATTTATTAGTTAGCAGGCTTGGTTAGGGAGATGTTATTGCTTAAGGTAAGTTCCAGCTAGCATTTCACTCTCTTCTTACATTTTGCAGCTTCAGTATAGAACCAAACTATGACTTCCTCTATATTTATGATGGGCCGGACAGCAATAGCCCACTCATTGGGAGCTTTCAAGATAGCAAGCTACCAGAGAGGATAGAAAGTAGTTCAAACTCGATGCACTTGGCTTTTCGAAGTGATGGATCCGTTAGTTTCACCGGTTTTCACTTGGAATACAAAGGTAAATTGATGTAACTATGTTGTACACTTTACTTGCTTTAGACATGATTCTGTAGTGGTGTCCCCATCATATCAACTTAAGAAGGTATCTGCAGAGTGTTAAGGTTTTCATCCATTTTTTTTTTCATTCAGTGTATCCTACTCTAAGCCATAATTTGTCCATAGTCTCTAATTGAAAATGATTGTTTGTCGCCTACCGTATAGAAGCTTGAAGGTCTACTGTTGGCCATCCATTCCCAAAATAAAGAGACGGACACAGGTATTGGATTTAACTAGAGCCACTTTATTAACTATAAATTTATTACCCTCAACATGCAGAGGGGCCGAATGTATTTCAGATTCCTGGGGCAGGCTTCCAGGGTACCTCTTACCCCTTTCCTGACCCGTAAACGATGAAGTCCCATGCCCCAGTCTGAGCAGTCTCCGGACAGCTCATATCCAGCCAGCTAAAATTGAGAATCCCTTGCCAGCTGCCAGCCATCCAGACCTTCTTACCATTGACAGCCAGTGGCCAGATCAGGCCCTATAGACACTCCTCATCACGGCAAGCAAATCTCAGAATCCAGGTGGCCACGATGCTGTGCACAAAGTTCCCTGTGTGTGTACCCTGTGTGTGTATAGGGAACTCACCATAGCTGACTTCACATTCTGCACTACTGCCAAGTGATGTATTTAAAGTGGCTCCACCCATTCAATCTGCCCAACATATCCCGTGGGTAACCAGTATGGGATAGACAAAAGTTCACCTGCATACCTACTAAATGCTTGTCTGGTAATGCAGGCCAAAAATTCCCATCCAGCCCCAAAGCAACCCCATAAGCCAAACTGGACCCAGGACAGGCAAATGGGTTGTTATTTACAAACCGAGGACTGACTGGGGGCAGATGAGCCCAAAATGAGGCTCAGCTAGACCCGCCTCTAGCCAGCTGCATGTGAGATGCCAATAGACATCTCTACCTGCTTTTCTCTCCACGGGAAGGGAAGGCAGAGATTCCCTGCTGGTGCAGGGGCTCACACTGCAGAGAGAGTGCAGTCTTTGTATTTTAAAAAGTTGTTTGCTTAATCCTAGTAATGGACTGGGGTCTCACATGTTTGAATGACCTTTCATACCAATCATCCTTACTAAATAAGAAGAAGTAATCCAAAAGTGTGAAGTGCCGTAGGTTAGTCCCAAGTCGACATCTCCTCAGCAACGTGCTAAAGATATTTTTGGTGCCTTGGAATTAAATGGAGATGCATTCAGTGTGTGTGACCTGACAGTATACATAAGTAGAGTGTAGCCCATAAGGAACGTGTGACTGCAAAGGCTGCGTTTGTTCCCTCTGACACTTCCCTATCACCATGCTGAAAAGAAATCTGTCCCCTTTTAACAATGAAAAAAATGTTGTAATTTAAATTAAAAATAAGCACAGAAAATTATTGGGAAAAAAATGAAGTAAAAATTACCAGTTTCCCCCCCCCAAAAAAATTATAAAAATGTAATTTACCCTAACAAATATCAATAAAATAGCTCCACAAATTTGATGTGAAGGCTACATCTTACACTCAAAGTCCCTTCCCCAGAATTACTTCATTATACTGCTTCCAGTTTGGGAAACAACACGTCTGAGCTGTACCTAGCATTTTCGCTGCCCTATTGGATTATAGCATGTGATTCTGGTATTCCCAGGGAAAAGACAAAGGAATTGGGAATACTGGCTGAGTCTTAGCACGTGATGGTGGCCATATTGCTTCTACACTGAGCCTGCCTGTTTTGTGGTCCCTTCTGTACCTGAGTTCGGACCCTCCTAGCAGCAAATCACGATGGACAATTGCATATCTTTTCAGCAAAAAGAATTGTGCCCTTTACATTCCAGTGAACTGGGTCAAAGTAGGTGTCTTCCCACCCGATTTATGGGTCCGAATATAATACAGCCGTGGTTCCCAGAAAACTTCACCACTAATGGGTTTCTGGAAGTTCCAATTCAAGAGTATCTGGGTTACCCAAGATTGGGATTGTGGTGCTGGAGGAGACTCTTGAGAATCCCCTGGACTGCAAGGAGAACAAACCTATCAGTTCTAAAGGAAATCAACCCTGAGTGCTCACTGGAAGGACAGATCCTGAAGCTGAGGCTCCAGTACTTTGGCCATCTCATGAGAAGAAAAGAGTCCTTGGAAAAAACCTTGATGTTAGGAAGGTGTGAAGGCAAGAGGAGAAGGGGACGACCGAGGATGAGATGGCTGGACAGTGTCTGCGAAGCAACCAACATGAACCTGACACAACTCCGGGAGGCAGTAGAAGACAGAAGGGCCTGGCGTGCTCTGGTCCATGGGGTCACAAAGAGTCGGACACGACTAAACGACTAAACACACACAAGATTGGGAACCACTGCAATAGAGAGAATGGGAAAGGAAACTTTATCCCTCTCATCCCACTTTTTAAACATTGAAACCAGATTTCCAAATGTTTTTCTACCCCGAGTGAAAAAGAAATAAGGTACTTTTGTTTGGAAGGCAGTGTAAAATGATTGTGTGATTTGAATTGGACAACCAGCATGGGTGGAAAAGACTTCAACACTGTCCGCTGTTCTGATAAGATTTAGAGCTCTTTACAATTGAATTTCATTAAAAGGGAGAGAACTCTTTGGAAAACCCTAACTACGCATTATGTAAAGTTGCATTGTGTCCTTTATAGCAAAGGGGTCATCAATTTTCTTTAAACTCATATGGGAGGAATAATGTAAGAAAAGGGCATAATAATATAAAATCATCATGATAGAGAGAGAGAAATCGTCGTAACAAAAGTACATTTTCCCCCAATTGCAGCCAAACTACGTGAGTCCTGCTTTGATCCTGGGAATATAATGAATGGCACCAGGCTTGGAATGGATTATAAATTAGGGTCAACAGTCACATACTACTGCGATGCTGGTTATGTCCTTCAAGGGTATTCTACACTCACTTGTATTATGGGAGATGATGGAAGACCAGGATGGAACAGAGTTTTACCAAGCTGCCATGGTAAGTCTGGTGTGTTTATGTGCATGAAAGATATATATGCATTCTGATTTACATGGGGGATGGAGGGGGGAAGAATACAATGTTATATTTAAACAAAAAAGACTTGTGCATTGAAGGATCTTCCTAGTATTCTTTTTCTCCTTTGCTGCAGGGAAAAACATGTTGTTAGTATGTATTTCCATCCAGCCATTCCTGCTCTGTGTAAAGATATACCTCCTCAAAATCAAGAAGGAGAAGAAGAGGGGGAGGGGGTAAAATAAATGCAGGTTCTACATGGAAAAGCTGTATGGAAATGGGACTGCTATAGCTTCTAGAGAATAAAGTTATTATTATTATTATTTATTGGACTTATATACCGTCCCATAGCGCTACAAGCACTCTCCGGGCGGTTTACAATTTAATTATACAGGCTACACATTGCCCCCCCCCCCAGCAAGCTGGGTACTCATTTTACCGACCTCGGAAGGATGGAAGGCTGAGTCAACCTTGAGCCGGCTACCTGGGATTTGAATCCCAGGTCGTGAGCACAGTTTTAGCTGCAATACAGCGTTTTAACCACTGCGCCACGAGGCTCATTGTGGAATGCGCTTTTTCAATATATTTCTTTTTTCTTGCAATACATATTGCTACTAATTGAGTACATGTAATCATCATCATCATCATCATCATCATCATCTTGGAACTGCAGAACTGGAAGGGACCCAACAGATCATTGAGTCCAGCCCTCTGGCTCTGCAGCCAAAGACCTACACCACTGAGCTGTGCAGCAGTTGGAGGGTTTCAATCTGTGCTTTTCTAGTAGTGCTGTTTCAAATCCCTACCCACCATTTTATCAATTCTTCACCACCCTGCAAAAGTCACCATTTTTTTGTTTCTCTGTTTTTTTTCTGTTCAAACGTTTGCACAAAGAATGGAGAATTTTGGAGAAAGTTCTCCTCAGGGAGATAAGAAATGCTCACTAAATCATTTGTACTTGTCAGTTTAAGCTTGTGCTACCCACGTGACTTTGCCCAAACTCCAAGAGGCAGTGGAAGACAGGAGGGCCTGCCATGTTCTGGTCCATGGGGTCACAAAGAGTCGGACACGACTTAACGACTTAACAACAAAATGACTAGATGAGACATCTAGATGAGCCTTGCAACTCCTTGCCTCCAGGCAAGAGTAAAGCTAGAAGCACTATTTATTTTTGTCAGTTTCTTTATAATTTGTGCAAACTGATTCTGCACAGAAGTAGGACTCTCTGCATGATCAAAATCACAACATTCTAGTGAACTGGAATTTTGTCCATATATTTCATGGATGAGATATATGGACAAAATTCAAGTTAAAAAAATGAAATGCAGGAGATAGGTGAAGTTGACCATTTCCTAATATTTTTATCCCAGTTTTAGTCACTATTGTTTATATTTCTATTTTAAGCTAATGATCCTGGTGGAATACCATGATCTAAACCAATGTCACCATAAAACCTTTTTTTCGTGGATTTCCACAAGCAACTCAACTTCTTACAGGTCCGTTCTATTGTAAACTCAGCACAGCCTCTCATAACTATAGTATTCTGCATTAAGAATGTGTTTTTCACATAGTAGAAGGGCCTAAATAAGTCAGCAGGTAAGAATATGCAATGTATAAGAAGAATTTAAAAATAAATCTTACTTTTTGGATCAGTGGTGATTTTAAAAAGGATGGTGGCATGTAGGTCTGGGCAAATTAGGGATGTAAAATAAGTCTGATTGGTATACATTCTTATTGGAAATATTAGTTTTGAACATTGTAAGACTTTTAATTGAGTGGAATGTCTCTTGCAAAGCTTGCTGCGTATGTTTTCACGAAGGCTTTCATGGCCGGGATCTGATGGTTGTTGTGGGTCTTTCAAGCTCTTTGGCCGTGTTCTGAAGGTTGTTCTTCCTAATGTTTCGCCAGTGTCTGTGGCCGGCATCTTCAGTGAAGATGCTAGCCATAGAGACTGGTGAAACGTTAGGAAAGAGCCTGAAACCGGCAAAAGAGCCCGAAAAACCCACAAAAACCACTTGCTATGTATGTTGGGGGGGAGGGGAGGAAGCCATACAGTATGTTGAAAAACTGCACAATTACAAATGAAAAGTGCACCTTGAAAAAGGTGCACAAGAATAGAAAAGGTGTTCAAACTTAGGAAAAAAGTATACAGACTTGCATACCTTTTAAAAAATGAACTAAACTGTATGCATACATTTACATGGATGGAAAAGACTCATGGTATCCAGTATGAACGAGAATAAGAGTTCTGGTGGAACTCTGGGACAGTCGTCATGATACGGACCTGTTTTCATGACCCTAGCCAGTGTTCTTCATTCGCATATTTTTATGCAAATGTACCTAACCAGCCCTCTATTAAATAACTGAAACATTGCGCCTATTATTTTTATATCCTCTCAAAATTTCATTTTACATTGTGAATGCTGTCTTTTTAAAAAATTAAGCTAATGAAAGATGGAAGGAACTCTATATACTTTAACACTTTTTTTCAGTGCATCCCTGTGTTAGGTATTAGTTGCTTCTGGCTAATATCCTTACTTCAAATGTCCTTGAAGCCACTCTAATAAATGTGGGATGTGAACCAAGTCCACAATCTAATATGAGTGAATGCAGAGATTAACCAGTCTAATACACTAAACCATTTGGCATTTGATGAGAGCTGTTAAAAGCAGAATGTAATTAAGGTGTGCAGATTAAACTTTACATATGACAAAAGATAGCAGGTAATGATTTTTGTCAACTTCAGCAAATGTGCTTCCTTCCCGTAGTATTACATAAGATTTACTTTTCATGTAACTACTATCTGTTGTTTACAAGTTAGCACCTCATTTCTCAGTATAGTGGAAAATTCCATTTCATGGTGAGAAAAAATTCTGATTGTAATTGTAATCATATTTAAATCTAAGAGGAAGAAGAAAAACTTTGTACGTTTCTTTTGGAAACTTATTCTAGGGTTTTTTGTTTTTTTGATTTTTTTGAGTGGGCTTAAGAAGAATTACTTATGCTCTCTCTCTCTCTCTATACACACACACACACACACACACACACACACACACACACACACACACACACACACACACATACAGTGGTGCCTCGCTTAGTGACGTTAATCCGTTCCAGGAAAAAGTCTCTAAGGGATTTCGTCGCTAAGCAATTTTAAAAAGGCCATAGAAACGCGTTAAAATGTGTTTAATGCGCTCCTATGGACTTAAAAGCTGACCTTATGCGAAGACCCTCCATAGGGGCGGCCATTTTTGGTGCCTCTAAAGCGAGGCAAAACAGCGGTCGCCATTTTGTTTTTCCGGCGGCCATTTTGGAACCACCGATCAGCTGGCCGAAAATGGGGACTTTGCGACGATCGCTTCCGCGCAATCATCGCAAAGCGAATTTTCCCCATAGGGGCCATCGCAAAGCGATCGCTTTTGCAATCGCAAAAACAACGTCACAAAGCGACTTTGCCATAAAACGGAGTGATAGCTAAGCGAGGCACCACTGTATCTATCTATCTGTCTATCTATCTATCTATCTGTCTGTCTGTCTGTCTGTCTGTCTGTCTGTCTGTGTGTGTGTGTGTGTGTGTGTGTGTGTGTGTGTGTGTGTGTGTGTGTATGTATGTATGTATGTATGTATGTATGTATGTATGTATGTATGTATATAAAGATATATATAAAGAGATATTGAGATATATATATATCTCAAAGGAGTGACAGACAATTTATTATACACTTTATCAAAAAGGCATGCAAAATGTAAATAAAAGGTGCTCCACACAAGCTTCATAAAGGATATATATTTGGAGTATTCTTATTCTTCCCAAGGCTATGGTCTCACTATGGTCTCAGGGAGAAAACCTAAAACAAAAAATGAAGTCAAAACCAGACTATGACAGGGTTTAGAACTACTGGCCTGAGGCAAAATCCAGCCATTCAGAGTCCAGCTTCAGCCCCCTGTGGTCCTCCATGTGACCATGTTCCCTTTCGATGACACCATTGCTTGGATTTTTATGCATCTTTAAAAAAAATCCCCAAATGCTGAAATTAATTACTGTAATTAAGAGTGTTGATCTCAAATAACCTGAAATGTGCTAGCATTATTTCTCTTCCCCCCCCCCAAAAAAATCTGTCTTAACCCTGCACTGGAATCAATCCAACAAACACCTATCTGAAATTGATATGTTTGAAACAAATATCAGAAGGACCACAGTTGGCCACCACATTGAATTATTTCCAGCCATCTCTCAAATGTCATGATTGATCATTATGCTAGTCTATGGAGTGGTATTTCATTTCCAGAAGTTTCTGGTTGAGATGAATGCCAATTTCGTATTTGGACCATGGGGCCCTTGAATACATACCATTGAGGGTATACAGTTCCTTCAATGGCATCTTGAAAACTATGTTCACAGTGTTGCTAGGTGACCAGGCATGTGTTGCAGTAGCACATTATTTGAGCGACATCTTTAGGTCATCAGAAAATGTTATACAATTTGGGTTGTGAGATTATTAAGACTGGTAGAATTTTCTTGTCATAGTTTGATTTAACATAAGATTATATAGAATAGCCATTATGCTAAAATAGTTCTGAGCTCAATTTTACTTGAAATTGATACTTACGATGAGACAGAGTCTCCAGATAATGTAACTAAATCTTTAATAAAGCTCAGCGTTATTGCAGATTCCATATGTAATTTGACACACAGGATCTGCTCAGGAAATAAAACATCATTTGCAAATAAAATTCTCATTTGAGAATTAACCCATACATAGCAATAATATCTGTCTTCAGTCACATTCTCATTTTGCATTCTCAACTAAACCAGAACTTTTCATTTAGTGGCTATAATCCAGTTGCTTCCTAAAATAAATTGAATTAGATTAGACCCATTGAATTAGTGAGGATTTCTTGAGTCAACACCTCTGTAGATTTTAATGTTTCAAATGGGTCTACTCTTCTTGTGATTTCCTTTAGTGTAGTAAGCCACAGCTAGGATACTTCACTTTCAGAAGTTTCTGGTTGAGATTGATTTACTACATCCATTTAAGTCTGACTTCAGTGCTAGCTGTACAACAATCTACAGCGGGTAGTAGATGGGAAATGTGAACTTGTTATTTTAACTGGAAGTTTTCATAGTTTTTTGTATCATTGACCATGATATTTGATCCCATGAAGCCATTAGGAGAGGTTGTCTGGAGTTTTAGTGTTCAGTGTCACCAGCATGCAGATGGTATCCATTTCTGCCTCTCGATTCCATCTAATTCTGAGGAAACTTTATAAATTGTACATCAGTGTCTAGTGTTAGTAATGGACTGGATAAGGGTGAATAAACTGAAACGTAATCCAGACAAGACAGAGATGGTCAATCCAAAGGCAGTTCAGGGAATAGGGTTTCAGCTTGTGCTGGATGGGGTTACATTCCCTCTGAAAACACAGGTGTGTGGCTTGTGGGTGCTCCTGGCTAGCCACATCTTTGCTCTCCTTCTGCAAGCAGACAAAGACCTTTCTCTTCAGGCACGCTTTCCCTTAGTGACTGGCTACCTGAGATGGGTTTTTTAATAGATTGCTATGCCTTACTGCTTTGAATATGTTTTTGGTGTTGCTTTTATTTACCATTTTTATTTCTTTTATCCTATCTTCCAGACTTAAAAGATCTCTGGGGGTGGGGGAAATCAAAAGCCTGTGTTTGTCACAGCTGGAATTTATCCCTTTCCCTAAGGGAAAGGCAGTTATCCCTGCCTTTGAAGAAAACTGTTACATTGGAAAATTAAGTTTGGCAATAACTAACTACCTTCAGAATGGTAACTAATTACTTTAAATAGTAATGATCCAGATTCTACTGAACAAAGTGTCAGTGAATCAACATTAGTTTGCATCTAGCATGAATGCCTGCTGAATGGTTTTTACTGCCAAAAATAAAAAATAAAACCAATAAACAAAGAGTAATGAAGCCAGAATAGGATCCATATAGGACATTTTCCATAAGGGAGAGACTAGAACTGAAAAGATGCTATCTCTCATATTTGATCATTACACGTTTGAAAGCAGCTACTAGTCATTAGTGGAACACAATTTGGTCTCTAAATATTTCGTAACAATGATATGGCTGAAGCGCACATGCTGAATAGCTCAGTGGTTTAAACATGGGAGTTCAATTCCCCACTGTGTCTTTTTGACAGAGAGTAGATTTGATAATCTATAGGGTCCCTTCTAGCTCTGATGTTCTAAAATTATAAGGAATTGGGCATGTTTAGCCTTGAGAAAAGAAGACAGAGGAGTGATATGATAATACTTTTCAAAGATCTGAAAGGCTGTCATACAGAGGAGGGGCATGATCTATTCTCAATCATTCCAGAGTGCAGGATACACAACAATGGGCTCAGGTTAAAGGAAGCCAGATTTCTGTTGAATATCAGGAAAAACTTCCTAACTGTTACAGCAGTAAGACAGTGGAACCAGTAACCTTGAGAGGTGATGAGCAGAGATGAGGACGACTCAGGCATGGCATGTAAAAAGGGAGACTAGCTGGCCTTTGCAAAGATGGTGGCTGTGGCTTCATTTAGGTTAGGGAAGCTTAAACTGCCATCTTTGCAAAGATCTGTCTGGATTTCTTTAGCCTGCCTTAAGGGAATCTAAGTTGCCCTTTGCAATGATGGCAGCTACACCTTCCCTACCCTAAATGAAGCCACAGCCACCATTTTTGCAAAGGACAGCCAGTCTCCCTTTTTACACACTGTGGCTATGGAGGCCAGATGGAGACCTCAGCAGCAGCAGTGGCAATTACGGTAAGGGGGTGTCGGTGGGGGTGGGGAGCTAAGGTAGGGAGAGGAAGGGGTGGGGTTAGGCTGTGGGGGTGGGTAGCTGCCTATCAGCCCATTGATCAGCTGATCGGTGGCCGGTAGGCAGAATGGTTTTTGTTTTGTTTTTTAATTTTTATGAAGGACGAATAAAAATGGGAAAATGTTTGTCAATCCATATTCATTGGGATTTAAAATTTGACGAATATGGATCAACGAATATTTCCGTCGAAAAAGCCGGTCCCTTTTTATATTCGTCCCCCTCTCTAGTGGTGATTGCTCCAATCCTGGAGGCATTCAAAAGAAAAGACAACCACGTAGCAAATATGCTTTGATTTGTATTCCTGCATTGAGAAGGGAGTTGGACTTGATGGCCTTATAGACTCCTTCCAACTTCACTGTTCTGTGATTCTATAGCCTTATGAGTTCAACTTCCAATATTAAAAGTCATGCTAAGAAAGCCATTTCTCACTGTATAGCCTGCCCTGTGGCAGTACAACAGCCATATACTTTTATTTATCCATATTTTCCCCCAATAACTGGAAAAGTTGTAAGAAAAATATAAAATTGTGTTATCTGGTACATTTTTCTTTCAGTTTATTTTCAGTGTATGTAAGATATACTTGCCCATTTCATTTTTTATGTTGTATTATTAAAATATATTCCATTTTTATTTCTTAGCACCTTGTGGAAGTCGTTCTACTGGTTCGGAAGGCACAGTTTTATCCCCAAACTACCCCAAAAACTATAGCATAGGACACAACTGTATTTACTCCATTGCAGTTCCCAAGGAATTTGGTGAGTACTATCTGCTTTATTTATTATTATTTTAATAACGTTATAATTAATGGCACCACAAGGGTTTTTTTTGGACTTTCTACTTATTTTCATGTGAAACCTGTATGATGCATTTCAATGTAACTAAATATTACCATAGCTGGCTCCAATTTGAACACCAGATAGTCATTCTTACGTGGTTTTATACCCTAATGTAACTGCATTTAGGAACAATGTGGATTTTGTCGTTATTTTATCAAATATTTTCTTAAATCTTTTGAAGACTGCATGTATAACTTATAACAGGTGTTTTGACTTCCTAAACTTGAAAGTACATGTCATGCAGGAATTCTGTGTTAACATGAGAAATAATTGTTGGGTTGTGGTAAAGATGCAGACAAAAAGCAGACACTTGTAGTTTGCGTTGTACAGAAATGACAGATCAATGGGTAAGGATAAGTTAATATTTACCAGGCCTAAAATGCAACTACCTTTTCTACTGCCCTGTGGTCTTTATTTAAAACTTAATCTCTAACTACATTAAGATTTGTTTCCTGTAGACTCCAGTCACCTGGTAAGACTGTTGTCTGCACATATTCAACCTCCCTGTATGAGTGCTTCCAGGAACCTGCTTTCTTTTCTATGTTGCTGGCTCCTGTATTTAAGGACCTGTCCATAGCAATAAAGGCATATGACACTGACCATGCAGACTAGACAAGATACCATTACATGATATTAAGTGTTCATTCAGTCTTGCTCCAAGATGTCCTAACATTGATATTCTTACAATGTAAAATGATGCCGTCTTTTTATGTTCCAAGAATATCAAAGTTAGAAGAAGATTCATCTTGGAGCTAGACTGAATGAACACTTAATATACTGTAATACTGTCTTGTCTTGTTAGGATACAATGGCTTATGCCAATCACAGGATCACATTGAATCAGAGAAAGTAGAATTAATTGACTCTTAGACGAACATCTGAGGGACGTGGTGGCGCTGCGGGCTAAACCGCAGAAGCCTGTGCTGCAGAGTCAGAAGACCAGCAGTCGTAAGATCGAATCCACGCAACGGAGTGAGTGCCCATCGCTTCTTCCAGCTCCTGCCAACCTAGCAGTTCGAAAGCATGTAAAAATGCGAGTAGATTAATAGGGACCACCTCGGTGGGAAGGTAGCAGTGTTCCGTGTCTAAGTCGCACTGGCCATGTGACCACGGAAGATTGTCTTCGGACAAACGCTAGCTCTATGGCTTGGAAACGAGGATGAGCACCGCCCCCTAGAGTCGAACACAACTTGACAAAAATTGTCAAGGGGAACCTTTACCTTTAGACGAACATGAACTATCTTTTGAATGGCGGCAGGTTATATAAAAGAACGACTAGATAGTTATTTGTCCTAATATGTGTGCCATGTTTTTACAGTTCATTTTGATAGTTATTCTATTGATTACATGATATTAGCACTAATTTACATGTACATCTGATCTTTTTGGCATGAGTGTGCAAAATATTTGTTTAGCCAGCTGGTCTTGTGCTTTTTTCCCCCCACTTTTTTTGGTGATGGAATTCTAGTGACATTATTTTCTCTTGTGCGATCTTCCATATTGGCCCTGTAGAGCTACTGTCGGGCACGTCCAGATAACACTGCTGGTAATGCACTGAGATGGGGCATGGTCTGGGAGTGAACGCTAGTCCTTTTGCCTACCTTCTGCTCACACTGATGAGGACAATAACTGCAATGCAATTTTAAAATTGCATTTCTAAAAATATTTTTCTCCTAGTTTAGTGCCGCAGCTATTGTGTTGAACTGATAGAGCATGACTTAAAATGCTTATGACATCTTGACAGTTTAGCACTGTATCACTTGCCGAACAATGGGAGTGAAAGGATTGAAATGTTCGTGAAAGTTGAGTAGGTAAGAGGGTGGCAGAAATGGCAGAGAAGTATAAGGAAGAAGGGAAGCTGTGTGATGTGTGCGTAGTTGAAATGTAGCTTCCTGGGATAATTAAACATTTCTTTGTGAATGACAACAGCAACATAAATGCCAGGGTGAGGTATAGAGAAATGTGGGGCAATTTTTTTGGGTCATATCTGTAAAGGTCAAAAGTATGACTCTCAAACAAAGCCTCAGAGCACTATAAAACTAAATAACACCCCTTAGTAGCTTAAGTCTGTGTTGGTCCATAACAGTTGAATGTTTATCCCCAAAAGAGTGAAATAATCATATGACCAGATAATATGGCAATCATATCAAAGTTCATCTGGGTATCAAAGTATAGGTTATTTACTTGTTTTTGCCTGGAGCACCAGAAATGTAGCTTCTAAACTCGCTCCATCTCTTTTAGAAGATGACAATAAATCATTGTTTTCACTCTTGAAGTAAACAGAAGAAAAGGAATCCAGGCAATATCAGGTTGTCTAATTCTACAAGCTTTATTCACCCACATTGCTCCTATATATAACAATCCAGAAGTTATTGAGAATATGTATCTTTCTGAGAAGTCAAATATATGTGACATCTAAATATGATTCTTACAGCTGTGAGCAAAACTGTAAGCAGAAATGTTTAAATATACATATATGAAGACTGAAAGATTATAGGCAAATACTTAAAAAAGAGAAATATATTTCCGTTATAAGCTTTTAGATAAAAAAAGTTACAGACAAGAACTTAAATCTTATCTCAGTCCAAAATTACAATAGCTTATAGCCTTGCAGAGTGTGTCTTGTAAAAAAGTAAAACTCAATAAAAGTAGAAGTATATTTCCTAGCTTTTTAGCATATTTGAACACATATACAGTGGTGCCTTGCTAGATAGTTACCCCACATGACAGTTTTTTCACTAGACATTGACTTTTTGTGATCGCTATAGCGATTCGCAAAACAGTGATTCCTATGGGGGAATTTTGCTGGACAATGTCTGGTCCCTACTTCGCAAAGCGATTTTTGCTAGACAACGATTTTGACAGCTTCCTCCGCGCTCGTAAAACAGGTGTTTTCGGGACCTAAGCTTTGCGAGACAGTGATTTAAACAGCTGATCGGCGGTTCACAAAGAGGCTTTCCTTTGGCTGATCTTCACTAGACAACAACGATTCTTCCCCATTGGAACGTATTAAACAGGTTTCAGTGCATTCCAATGGGGAAATGCTTTTCGCTAGACAATGATTTTGCTAAACAGCGATTTCAGTGGAATGGATTATCATCGTCTAGTGAGGCACCACTGTACATGGAAAAACAGTATGTTTTCTAAGCGTTCACCCAGTCATCTGTCAGTTAAAATTAATAAAGGATTATGAGGGTACTTAATCCTCTCTCTGTACAGTACTAGAAAAGCCCAAAAATGATGTGTGCATGTGTAGCAACCCAACTCAGGATATAGAGGGGACATTGTTTATGCCAAGAGAAGGCTGGTGATGCAGAATGATGGGCTGAGAAATTTTCTCTTGACGTTCATAAAGTTCTCTTGGACTGAAGAAGAGTTTCAGAAGCAGCTGCAAACAAAATACTGAAATGGGACATGCTATCTAGCCATAGAATTCTTCTCCTCTCACACACTTTAAAACACTGATCACCTCAGGAGATAAAAGGCATCCTGTAGAGTCCTGAACTGTTTCTCTTCTGGTAGACTTCAAGCAATTTTTGGTTGGGTTTTCTTTTCTCTTTTTCCTCTCTTTTCTGCCCTGTCTCGACTTCTTGTCTGCTTATTCTGCTGATGTCTCATTTGCCCTTTCTTCTGCTTTGCGTTATGCTGATCCTATTAACTTTCCACCTCATTGACATCTTCCTCTCCAACCTTGTCTCACTTCATTTCTTTATTACTCCTGACTTTATGCCAAAGCCATGGAACTTCTCTAGTACAGGAGGAATATTGCCTTATTCTTCCAATTTCCCATGATCATTTTCTTCTGGTTTGCAATATATTTTCCTATGGACCTCCTCCCAGAATTCAAGTATTATCTACAATCTCTGCCAAGAATTCATGAAAGCATACATTTGTACTAATTCACAATTCAACACTGACTGAAATGAAACTTGATCTACAAATAAGTCCAACATAATTGGCTGGAATCCTGTTGGGTGCCAGCAGAGCATAAACTCACTGTGATTTAGTAATGCAGGATCTCCCACTTGCATAAGCAATATGAAAGTGAAGATACCTTGTTACAGTAGGAACAGCCAAGTTATATTTGCTAAGGAGGCCTTAGATTATTCTTTGTGGCAGCTCCAGAAAAGTTAATATGGTTATGATATTGTCATCATGTAAGTGTTTAGTCCAAAGAGGACTGTGACCAATTACCCCGACCTTCAAATGATAGTGGTAATTGAGCAATGACTTAACTTCAGTGAGAACGTAACCTACAGTTTGAACATACTGGAATCACAGAATCTGGCCAAGATAAATACTTGATCGTAACAGAGCATTTTGTTTGTGCACATTTCTTATAAAACAAGATGTGTATTAATTATGCATGATGTATGAAGTGGGAATTCATGCTTTGTACTGTGGCAACAAAGAGAAAACAAGTATTGGTATTTTAGAACTGAAATTTCAAAATGGACAAATTCAGTATTGTTGGGATATATAGTTGTGCAGTCCATGTATGTATGTGTATGTCTATGCATGGCAATGATTGGAATGTGTTGATTGCATGGTGGAGCCGTGTAACCAGTCAGCTTCTGTTGGGTTTTAGCTAGTGGGTGTTAAGGGGTTTAACTGCCAGATAGAAAAAGATGTGCCCTGTTGGCCTGATAACCCATCTGTTACTATGACTGATAAAAAATATAATGAAATTGTAACAAAGCATGCTGCTTAGTTTGTTCTTCTACATGTTTTATACAATAAACATTCTTTAAAAGTTTACCAAGACTAACTGCTGCTTCACACAAGGCCCTTCCCTTAGGAATCCCTACCTGGTGAGCTAAACCAATTACGTAGCTTGTAGAGTTGATAAAATTAAAGGGGAAAGGTGAAGCAAACAATAAAACATTGTAACACTTAAAAGAGTAGCAGCTTTCTTTCAGTGTTAGTTTCTGCGGGTGAAAAGCTACTTCCTCACATATATAAGGGCTACACAAGCAAAGGTTTCGTCATAGCACTTGATGATCATCCATATTTTCCAAAGCGATCTATACCTAGAGAACTTGTTGGGAAACAGCCCTGACAATTGCTTTGTGTTTGGGTGAAAACAAGGAGGATCTTTTAAATAAATGTTTAGAGATTCCAAGTAGGGAAAAATATGTGGTAGTGAGCACAAGAGGGTATCATGTAGACCAGGGGTCCCCAACCCCTTGTCCGCAGCCCTGTGATGGTCCATGGCTTAGGCTGGACCTGGCTGCGGAGACAGATCTCCCACCACCCCGCACACACTTCTGCCCCTCGCACAGCACCTTTGCACATCCATGCATGCAAGTCCCCCCACCCCTTCGTGAGTGTGTGCGAGTGGCCCCCGAGCATCCCCCTGCCCTTTATGCCTGTGCAAGAGTGTGTGCATGCCTGCGCAAGTGCACACCCACTCCTTCATGCATGTGCACATCCGCTCCTTTGTGCATGAGCATGGGAGGGTGCCCCGCTTTCCTAACCGGTCCATGGAGTTAAAAAGGTAAGGGACCGCTGATGTAGACCATCCTGACTGTTGACAATGTTGTCAACAATGTTCAGGCTTCCTATTACTATGTAAAGTTTGGTATCCTTGTTCCTGCTGGCAACATGGGCACAAAATTATGCGGCAATATCAAGTTGTTTCCTGGAGTTTTGAACTTTGGATACAGAAGCACAATATCCCACATTCATAAACATGAGGTTTTTTGAATAACTGAATTATATTTCAAAGTGCCATCTAAGTAGCAGGAAGTGTAAGTTTATATTCTTCTGATATTATGGCACAATTTGTACAAAAATTACTATTTTCAAGAGCATGATTTATGATATTGTATACCTTCATATATATATTTGAATGTAAATAAGTATCATGGCTAATACTGTGTCCTCTACCTGTACTTTGCAACACAGAGGAGACATCAGCTGGGTGGGCAGTTCAGTGAAATTGAGAAATCATCTGCTGGTGAACAGAAAGATCCATCCAATTTTATGATAAAGAAGGCATGTGGTAGATTTGTGAACAGCGAGCATGCAATGGATTTTTAAACAAATTGAAATAGCTGTAATTTCAAGCGCTGTCTGCTTCATTGCCTAGAAAATTACTGTAAATTGAATAGTTGCATTTGGCCAAAGTCTGGGAGATAATTTACATTTACTTCAATAATTTTTGTTTCTGTGTATTCCTAATGCAGCAAATCCTATTTTAGGAGCTTATGATTCTTTACAGAAGTTTATTATAATTGATAGTTCTGGACATTGCTAATGTACTAAATTGCCTCAGGAATTCATTGTTATTAGATGTTTCAGCTTGGTTTTCATGGATGACAAACAGTAAGGAGAATTCAAAGATTGCCTGATGTGTGTGTGTGTGTGTGTGTGTTTGTGCATGTGTGCGTGTGTGTGTGTCTGTGCGTGTGCATGTGCATGCGCGTGAGCACATGTGCGTGATTGTGCGTGTGTGTATATTTATGTGTATATGTGTGAGTATATGCACACACACAAACACATACACACACACACAGAGTGCTGCCTCGCAAGATGATGTTAATTCATTCCGCGAAAAACGCTGTCTTGCGAAAACATCGTCTTGCGAAATGCGTTTCCCATTGGAATCCATTGAAATCTATTTAATGCGTTCCAATGGGGGAAATCGTCGTATTGTAGAAATCATCCATAGAAAACATTGTTTTGCGAAGCGCAACAGCGATCACAAAAACCAATCTTCTTGCGGATTAATCGTCCTGCGAGGCAATCATCTTACGAGGCACCACTGTATGTATAAACTAAGTATATAATCAAATAGAAAAAGCTTGATTATTATTTCTGATAAAAGCTTTGTTCTGTACAAAACTCAATTTTACCAGACTGAAGCAAGACCTTCTTAAATTAAGTGTAATATTTGGCAATATATATTAGAAATATAGCAACTGAAAAGTGTTCCAAATGAGAAAAGTAAAGATCTGTCAAGAAGAGGTAGATGATATGTGTTTACTGGCAAAACTAGAATCTCCTAAATTTACTAGTTGCAATCTGGATGTCTGGAAAATTAATCTAGTCCTTAATTCTAGATATGGTTGCCAAGCATCAGTTCACACACTGAAAACTTTGCTAGTTAGAAAGTGAGAAGTTTTATTTATTTATTTATTTATTTATTGGACTTATATACCGCCCCATAGCGCTACAAGCACTCTCCGGGCGGTTTACAATTTTAATTATACAGGCTACACATTGCCCCCCCCCAGCAAGCTGGGTACTCATTTTACTGACCTCGGAAGAATGGAAGGCTGAGTCAACCTTGAGCCGGCTACCTGGGATTTGAACCCCAGGTCGTGAGCACAGTTTTAGCTGCAGTACAGCGTTTTAACCACTGCGCCACGAGGATCATCCTTATTCTGTTCCAAGCTCTCAGATACAGACATTCAAACGCAGAACCCTGGGAGATTTGACACTTGGTGAGGGGAATGGAATCATGATAGACCACTGCAGCTCCACCTCTCTGTCCCACAAAACTTTCCTGATTTTACACAGAAACCCCTAGTGGACAAAGTTGAGTAAGAGTAACATCCCAGTCTCTCTCTGTAATGAAAGCCAGAACAGAATGTTTATGCAGGATCAAGTCTTGGATGGCTGTCGTTTTTCCATTTACCAGTCTGGTATTTAGCAACAGCACTTTCAACCTAGGGGCCTGATGCCAAGGCTGTCCGTGTCATCGAAATTTGGAGACAGCTTTTGGGTAACCAATACCCTCTTGGCCTTCCCTCTTCCATAATACCATAGCTGCTGTCCCCCACCATATTTTCCCCTGCCCCCCTTTCAATTTATGGAAATCATTAGCTGAGCTAGACTTTATCCAGACATGTAGGATAAATGTGAGTCCTTATGCTGGAAGAAAGATGTGATTGTAAACCAACCAATGAACCAACCAAATTTCCTCAACCACCACCGCTTGCTCATCTCCCTTTTAAGGTGTAATGGGGAGATTCACTGCAGTAAGAATGAAATAATGTAAGTAACTGCTGTACATAGTTGTAAGTAAGTAACAATTTCATTTGTCTATAGTCTTAAACATAAAACACAGACTTTATGTATGACTTTACAGAGTGACTTGTCCTATTAAAATTTACACAAGCTATCACATTAAAAAATCAGCAACCTTCTGACAGGAAACGGCATTATATTTTAGAAAGTTTCTTACAATATAAATTGTTGTGGATTAAAAAAAACATCAGCTTTCATGGTGACCATTCTTTATTGTGCAGCATTCTGTATTGTGCATGCTATAATAAAATAATGATCTTTCGTTTCCTCTCTCATATCTGTCCAAGAGGTAGGCCAGATGTTTTTCTCTACTTAGGCTACAGAGAGGGCAATAGATAATAGTATGTACCAGATCTGTCTTAACCAGAAAGGACTGTTGCGTACAAAATAATACCCATATCTAAATTTTCCATCCAGTATAATGGAAGGCATCAAGTTTAGTGAAGCTCTAGTAAAGGCCACCTTCTCCTCCCATTTCTGCAATTGCTTCAGATAAGAAGATAGCACCCTAGGCATATAGGTGGAATTTCTGTAGAGTGGAGCTATTTTAGAAGTTGATGTCATTGCTCTATCTGTCTGTCTAGATGTATCACATAATCTTTGACTCGGATGGAATTTCTTTAAATCTTCGATCCTTGAATCCTTTATGTAAAATCCCAAAGAAACCAGCTTTAGAATAAGAGATAAATCCCTTCCAGGGCTGATTTCCTTATAAGTGCTCCTAAGGAGTCAGTGAGGCTCACTTAAATATTATCTTTAACCAGAACATGAATGTCACTTTATAACCCACTGTTTGAATTTTTACTAGACTGTTCTGCTCCATATAAATCCCAGGGGGCTAAAGAGAGGAGCAATAACAGTACATACAGAAATCTGTTTTGTATTACCTCTGTAGAGTTTCTGTTCCCAATGATTCATACTTATGCCCCTTATAAGACCTGTGGGACAATTTTCTTATTATTAAGCTCCAAACCTAGGACAATCAAACAATCAGTAGAATCTCAGAACCTAATGATCTTCCTACTTTCTCCTTGATAAACTCAGTATGCTACATCACACTTTCTGTTTCTGAAAACAACATCCCCAAGTACTTAAACAGCCATACCTATTCAATAACTCTCCAACCTCCAACAGTGTTTGTGGGATCTCCTCCAAAAAAAACAGTTACTTTGATATTCTGATAATTGGGTTGTAAACCCTCATTCTTACAATAATTTCCAAAAGATAAAAGTAGGTGGCACAAACTGCTGGATAGATCATGTTTCAAGCATCTGGCTGTGGATCAATCCCCACTGGACTCGGCGATCCATAGGGTCCCTTTCAGCTCTACAGTTCCAAGAATAAACCAACCTGCATTAAAAATAACCATTCTGTACCACCATCATAGAGAAGGATTTGTTTTTAATCATCATCATCATCATCATCATCATCTTAGAATTGCAGAACTGAAAGGGTTGCTTTGGATCATTGAATCCAGCTCCTGTCAAGGAGGCACAGTGCGCAATCGAACTCCCAACCTTTAGCTCCACAGTCAGCTGTCGAAGCCACTGAGGTATCTATCAGTTCTATCATCAGTTGTAGGGGGAAAGTGCTGTGTGCCCCACAGATACAAAACTACATAATTTATGTACAAATCAGAAACCACTAGGGCAAGGATACAACCTGGGCAGACACCTCTTGTTGTTCCGACAGAGACAGAAAGTTCTCCACCATGTTTAAACTTGATTCAAAATGAGCTATTTGCATAGAGAACCTGAATACAGTAAAAGGTTGTTCATTCATTTACAAATCCTCCAGTTTTTATCCAAAGCCTTTCTCTAGGAATAGTATCAGTGGCAGACTTGTGATCAAGAAGTTTGGAGTTGTGCTATACATAGTATGCTGTAGTGGCAATTCGTATATGATCCCACACAAAACTCCCACTGATGCTTACAGAACAGAATAAATAGGTTAGTGTCATAAATTACTGTTCCGGGTTTAATCCTGATGCGAGTGATTCAGTCATGTTGTATAAAGACAAGCCAGAAGCAGAGAAGCAGGAGCAAACAGTTTAGTGAATGCATAGGAACAAAGAGATCTTTTAATCAAATTATTATGCTGATAAACTTTTTATGGAGTAGAAGTAAAAGCAATTTCATGTTGAGTGTTTCAGCTTTTCATTGCTAGCTTTCTCTGGAAAAAAGTCACTGCAGTATAGACTTTTTTCAATGTTTCATTATTCTGTCATGCAGAATCACGGCTTCAATATTTCATACAGTGACGAGTATGAGCCAGAAGATAAATGACTCACAAAAGCACACAGCATGCCACAGGCAGAATCTTTTGTAAACATGGGAGACTCATCATCTCTGACACTCTCCCACTGATCCTGCAGAAGGGCATGATGATCGTTAATTGTTTAACACTGCAGCTTCTCGCTTGTAAAAACTTAAATGGCAGTAGCTTGATTTTCATTTCCTTTTTTTTTGCTGAGTCACATGGTGCAATTTGTATTTAAGAATATGAGAAGCATAAAAAAAGAAGCACGTAGAAGATTGCCATCACTTTTACCTGGTGTGATTGCCAGATCTGAAGGGAAAGGGGTGCTCAGAGAGGAGGAGGGGGGCAGGGCTAAAAGCTGTAGGTTACACACAACCAGGGAGTTCAGTCCCACTGAATTCAATCGAACTTCTCTGTTTGCATAGGATCGCACAGTAAACAATAAATGTAGATAATGAAGGAATAATGAATGAAAAGAGGGAAGTAGAGGAAAGGAAAGAACTTCAAGAGAAAAAAGGATTAAAAACACAATGCAAAATGCAGAAAAGAAAAGAACTTATCTCCCCATCAAGTCCCACTATTAACAGTACCTCTCCACCACACACATACCAAACAGCCACGTGGCACAGTGGTTAAAATGCAGTAATTCCTCTGGTCATGTCCTGAGTTTGATCCTGACAAATTCAGGTAGTCAGCTCAAGGTTGACTCAGCCTTCCATCCTTCCAAGGTTGGTCAAATGAGTATCCAGCTTGCTGGGGGTGGAAGGCAAGTTGTTGTTTGTATAATTCATTTTTAAACTCACTGGTTCTTAACCTTGGGTTACTCAGGAGTTTTGGACTGCAACTCCCAGAAGCCTTCACCACCAACTGTGTTGGCTGGGGTTTCTGGGAGTTGCAGTTCAAAAACATCAGAGTAACATCAGAGTAAACTGACCAGAAAGTGCTCTAGTTAGTACAACAGCGTGGTGTATGTGTCAAAACAACAATAACAACAATGGATCCATGGTAGCTACTTTATAGGGCTATGGCTTGGCCAGAGATTGAGAAGGACAGTACACAACAAGAGGGTCATCATAATGGTGCTGCAGAAGCCCCACAAACAACACTTAGGCTGCATTGTGGAAATCTCCCAGCCACAGTTCCCAGTGGAGAAATTGCAGATGTCTCTTAACTAGTGAGGTAGGCAGGGAGTCTGGAGAGACAAAAGAGGGAAATGAACAAGCCAGCTCTTTCCAAAGCTGTTGCTCTTCAAGAGGTGTCTTGTATTTGGAGTAGAGAGAAACAATCATGGGCATTTTCTTCCTTCATGTTTTACTGATCAAGCCCGTCTCTGATTCTGTCACGTTCTCAGGGAATTCAGCAGGCGAAAGTCCGATAAGCGAGTCCAAGGTCAGAAGTCCAGGAGATCAAAACAGATGCTGAATTGTCAAAAACAAAACACAAACTGTAGTCCGAAGTCAGAGTCTGAGAGTCAAGGGTCAGGAGACCAAGGTTCAGGTAGTTCAGGATAAACAGGAGTGTGGACGGGAGCCAGGGAATTGACTTGTTACTTCCATGAGCTTACAGACCTCTGAGTGCAAGTTATATAGAAGCAACAATAATCTCATTCCTAGAAATACCCCATCCTGCTAAAACTCTGGGCTGGTTGACCTGATGAAAAACATCTGGCCTAAATCTTGGAGAGATATGAGAGAGGAAACCAAAGGAGATCATTATTTTATTATATCATGCACAATACAGAATGCTGCACAATACAGAATGGTCACTATGAAGGCTGACTTTTTTAAATCCACAACAATTTCTATTGTAAGAACATTTCTAAATGATAATGCCGTTTCCTGTCAGAAGGTTGCTGATTTTTTAATGTGATCGCTTGTGTACATTTTAATAGGACAAGTCACTGTGTAAAGTCATGCAGTTGTCTATGTTTTATGTTTAAGACTATAGAGAAATAAAATTGTTACTTACAACCATGTACAGCAATTACATACATTATTTCATTCTTACTGCAGCGAATCCCCCCATGTCATCAGCATCAGTGCCAGACAAATCTCCCTTGGGAGGGTGTTCCATAGGCTGGGAGGCAGCTGCTGAAAAGGCCCTTTATCTACAAGCCATCCCTCTTACCTACTTGAGAGATGGCTCTTTTAAAAGGACCCCCTGGCTAGATTTTAACTGCTGGGTAGGTTCATATGGAAGAAGGTGGTCCAATGGAACCAGTTAACTCAGGAGTTGGTGAATGCTTCAGCACTGGAGGCATTCAAGAAAAAAAAAATAGATAATCACCTGGCAGATATGCTTTGATTGTATTCCTGAACTGAGCAGGGGATTGAACTTGATGGCCTTGTAGACCCCTTCCAACTTCACTTTTCTGTGATTCTATGATATGATATATCAGTGTTATTTCTGCAAGTTTACTATTTGGGGGGGGGGTCTCTGGAACCCACAAATATAGATTGATGAATATTTAATGAATCAGCTATATTTGTCGGAAAAAGTGATGCATTTTTATATTCGTCCGCATCTCTAATCTCAACTTAGCTTGAGTGCTTCCTGCTTGTACACTCCTCCTCCTTCAAGTCACATGAAGTCAGAATTGGATACCTTGCATTCGAGTATTTACAGTATTAAAGCCAGAATCCTATTGCTGATTTATGCTTGTGTAAGGGAAATTGTACAAGTCTTGGTAGAAACATGTCACTCATTAATGAGGTGTTGGTTGGGTTCCTGGGTGTACTGTTTCATGGAGCTGAACACATATCTAGAAATGCAAGCAGTGCCTTGTTAATGAGTGGCAGTTTGCTTCCAAGACGTATGTGATTTTCTTGAAATAAGGATGAAAGGCAATAAGATTCTGACCTATATAAATTAAATATTTATTTGTGACTGTTAGTTGGATCTGTTTGTTTATCTCTCTCATCATGGCTATTTTTGTACTTCTTTTTATATTTTCTCACGGCCATAGGCCTGCTAAATGTGACAAGTATTTACTAGATGTATCGTTCATGAACTCAAATCGCATTCTATCACAGACTTGAAATGCAAGTTATACTAACTTCTTCCTTCTTGTCAATTTCGGCTGTCTCGGCAAGAAATTTTCAAGTCTCATGAGATTCATTGCTTCCAGGCATGAGTGAGACAAGGAGTGTTCTGTTTTCTCATTAGGGTCCCTGCAATATGAGCAAATGATGTGTGCTCCTTTGAGAAACAACACATAAACAGAGCAAGAATAGAATGATTGGCTGATTGTTTTTTTTTTTAAGACACAAGCAATGCCTCTGATGCCCCTAATTTGTAAGTCTTTGCAACAAATCAGTACTAATAATCATCATGTTTCTACAATTTATGTTATTGTTTTACTATTACAAATCTGAGCCAAAAGATGAATTCTGAAATATTAAATATCAGTCACATAGACTAAGAATCCCTAGTCTTTATTCAATAAGGTACACTGATATCTGTGGATATAGCCGAGTTCTTCTATATTTGGAATATATTTGGAATTTGGTCCTTTGGAATTCCTTTTCTCTTAAACAGTTAGGAAGCTGCTCAGTTAGTTGATGTTGGGATGATGCCAAAGTAGATTTGAGAACTTTGTTGGCATTGAGTTTTATTGTAGCATCTTGTTCCTGTCTCTGTATTTGTGTTCTGACTCTCTGTAGTCTTCCTGATTGAATTTGTTAGAGAATGCGTAATCAATTTCAGATTCAGTCTCAGAAACCTTTATTAGGCATGTACAGAATAACAAAATAAACTGGTAAGTCAAAATTAAAATTAGGCAAAATATAAATGAAATCTTTGTCCCATTATATAATTGTTCCTGAGTAGCTCCGCTTTTACGTGCATGTTCTATTTGGTCGATTAACTCCCTGGTTGCTCAGTCGTGAATTTGAACCTTGTAGTATGTGGTCTCATTGGATTTTGCCATCAAATTTAACAAACAGCAGGTCGTCTCTGAGCGATGGGGCTCCTTAATCATGGCAACCAAAACTAACAAGCATAAGCTCTTCTGGAAAATCATCAACGCCACCCCAACCCAGGCGAGCTATCCATCCTCTCCTCTAATTCCCGCAGCCTCTTGGGAAGCTCACTTTGGGAAACTGTTTAATGATCATGCTGACCATCAAACTACCATTGACCACCCAGGGATAGCAGCCTTGCCCATATGGCCACCAGTTTCTCAAGAGGAAATCCTGACCCTCATTGCTCGTCTTAAGTCTGGCAAAGCCGCTGGGCCCGATTTTATTCCATACAACCTGATAAAATACGCTCCACAGTGGTGGGCGCATTTCTTAGCTGAATTGTTCACCAAAGTGAACTTCCAGGGGCAAGTACCCAAATATTGGACACAATCTCACATAGTGCCAATCTATAAAAAAGGTGATAAATTGAATCCAAACAACTTCAGACTAATCAGCCTTCTCTCTATCCTGGGCAAACTCTATGCATCACACCTTCTAACTAAGCTGACCTCGTGGATTGATGATAACAATATCCTAGGTCCAGAACAAGCTAGATTTAGAGCCGTGAGATCCACCCTGGAACAATGCCTGATATTATTTCATCTTGCTGAGAAACAGCTGGCTAGCCCCCACTCAATACTATTTACTGCATTTCTGGACCTTAGAGCAGCTTTTGATCTCATAAACAGAAACCTTCTTTGGGCAAAACTCAATAAGCTGGGAATCGACAACAAACTTCTTTTCTTGATCCAACGTCTATATGCGACCACATCCTGCCAAGTTAGATATGATGATCAAGACAATCTTACTGAAAATATTACCACCACCAGGGGAGTAAAACAGGGTTGCGTGCTTGCTCCCACCCTGTTTAACCTTTTCTTGAATGACCTATCACCTCATCTGGCTGACATTGACTCCCATTGCCCTAAACTTAACAACACCCCAGTCTACTTGCTCCTTTACGCAGATGACATGGTCCTGATTTCTAGAACAAAAATCGGCCTAAGACGTCTGGTACTTGCTACCATAGAGTACTTGGAGTCCAACCTACTACAACTAAATTTTGACAAATCGAAAATCTTGGTTTTCAAGAAAAGGTGGACATCTCGATTCTAGTCATTTAATGGCAAGCCTATTCAACAAGTCAAATTCTTTAACTACCTAGGCTTGACCTTTTCCTACAGACTCACCTGGACACAGCAACATTCGAAAGTCATCAAATCAGCCAAACTTCTGGCTTAATCCATTCTTTGCTTCACCTTAGTAAAAGGCAATTCCTATATACCCGCAGCGTTAAAAGTTTTTAACACCAAGGTCACGCCATTCAACTTTGGATGCCAGCCCTCAATAATGAGGTGGAACGCATTTTATCGGTGTTCCTATACAAACTTTTTGGTGTAGCTCACTGTGTAGCTTATGCACTCTGCGGTTAGAGGCAGGCCAGTTGCGCCTGGAGTATGTGGCTTGGGTCAGATTCTGCAAGTTTTGGCTTGTTATTCTTTTCAAGGCTGATCACTCCCCTTTTATTGAAGCCCTGCTAAGAATGCATAATCTAGATGAGGATGTTATTTTTCACGCTATGGGTTTGTCCAGACTGGCTCTTCTGAGTGCAGGATGGATTGGGATACAAAGGTGTACTCCTCCCATCCCAACAACAAATGACTGTTTGTAGCTCAATCAGTTATTAATTAAATGCTTTCCCTGATTTTCTGTGGAGGGTCAGGAAAAGCAAAAGTACTTTTTACCTTGCTCTTATCTCCCTCTGTCCCCGCCATTCTGTTTTTTCCTTCCCCCACTCCTGCCCTTCTCTTATTCTCTTCTCACTTTTGATTCAATTCTGCAGCCCTGTGGTTGGATGGTGCTTTCTCCCAGCCGAACAGAACATGCCAAAAAGAATGCATGACTTCATTCTGGGCCAAAAAGGTGCATGTCAATGCTTAAAGAGGAAGGATAACTTGGTCTAAATATAACCACAAGAGAATGTGGCTCCCCACCCCCAGCCAAACCATGTTGTCAACAATCCATAGATCTTATCTGTTTGCTGGTGTGGACAGCTTCTCTGTTAGGTATTTAAAAGCAAAAGCAACCTGGAGAAGCCTTATAGACTTTGGGATTGGGGGAGAAGCCTTTAGAGTCTGAAAATCACAACCACTGGAATCAGGACCAAATTCTTAGTAGAGTTAGGAAATCCAAGAAAACAAAGTGTACACAAACTTGTAACCTTATCCTGATCCCCCCCATGCAAACCCTCAATAGATATTAATTCTCATTAATAGATATAAATAATTTAATGCCCAATAATTCATTCTATTCAAATGATTGGTTTTGTACTTTTGTTTTCAGTGAGGGTACATATGCATAGTCACTTCATTTTCTTTTTGCTACTGTAAAAAGTGCAACTTGCTACTCTAAGTAACAAGAGTACCATTTTCCCCCCCCCCTTCCCTTTCTTTCATATTTTCAGGATAACAGTATTTAATGTGGCTAATTTTAGTGCCATAACACAATTCCAGGTTTTACAGATAGAGGCAGTTTTGCATATTAATGCAGTTGAGCAGCTGTTTAGGGTTGGGTTTTCAAACATTCCTTTCTTACAGCCATTGGGACGGAAATATTTATTGTTTACAGTTTTAATTTTGTTGTGTACATCTTTTCCTTTTCTCTTTCTGCTTGTATTTTTGGTCAATGCTTTATTTGTTTGTTTAAAATACTTTTATATTCCCTTTCTCCTTAAAAAAAGGACTCAGGGCTGCTTAGACACAATATTAATTTTTTAAAAAAAAAAACACTGTAAAATATTAAAAGAAGAATTTAATAAGCATTATATTAAAAACGTTAGATAAAACCCATACAGGGCTCTATAGCTTAAAACCATCTCTTTGAATTATGCTTGGAACTGGATCAGCAGCCAGTAGAGCTCCTGTAACCCAATATAGCGGTTCAAAAGCATGCAAATGCAAGTAGATAAATAGGGACCACCTCGATGGGAAGGTAACAGCGTTGTGTCTAAGTCGCACTGGCCATGTGACCACGGAAGATTGTCTTCGGATAAACGCTGGCTCTGTGGCTTGGAAATCAGGATGAGCACCGCCCCCTAGAGTCGAACACAACTGGACAAAAATTGTCAAGGGGAACCCTTACCTTTACCTTTAACCCAATATATGTGTGATTCCCTGTAACCAGACCCAGTTAACAATCTGACTACAGTGTTTTGGACCCGCTGAAGTTTCTGAACACTGTTATAATAATCCAGCTGGGATGTAACTAAGATATGTTTCTCTATGGCTGGATTACCATTTGGAGAAAGTTCAGCATGGGGGAAAAAGCTTACATAATAATTTATATACTGTACTAAATACTATGCCATCTAATCAAAATGAGATAAATTCTGTCATATAAAAGCACAACTGATTTGTAGAGCACTATAGTACCAGAAGTACTTGCTTCTGTGATGCAGAAGGACATACTTACATTAAAGTGAAAATACTCTGTCTTTTTGTTTTATGAAACCCATTAACTGCAGTATGCTTTGTTCTTGATAGTGTCTGAGAACCTTTAGAGAGCAGTAATCCATGGCTGTGTTCTAAATTGTCTATCAGAGCTTTAAAATGTTGCATTTTACAGAAGGTGTGAATGTCCAAATGATACAACAAGAAGAAACACAATTCTGGTTCTCAAACAATATGGCACCTCCCACATATAGATTTATTATGGGTCAAACTAGATGGCATGCCTAACTTAGCATGTTCCATTAAAGTTATGAAGGCTGTCTGTTATAGAATGTGATTTTCCTCACCAGGGTATCTTGTGCTTAGCACATTTTTTATTGTGATTGGAAGGTGACACATGTCTTTGAGGGAATACCATTGCAGGAAAAAAATGTGAACTGGAAAAAATACATATTAGTAGACAGACCAAATGAGACATGAGGACCAGCTAACATCAGTAGAACAAATCAAAGCTATCTATCTATGTATTTAATCAGTGAGACATAAAAGTTGGGGTATATGTGAGAAGGGTGCATAATCTTTGCAGAGGACACCTTAACTTCCACCATCTGGGTTGTTAACAAGGGCAAATATGAAGACAGTAAGGATTAATCCTAATTATGCCCAAGTAGTGGGTCATTGCAGACCACAATGGTTTTGTGAAATCCCTTGCCTATAGATTATAAAATTATATTGCCTCCTAATTATGTCACCTTTTACTCTTCCTCAATCTGTCACATTTCAGGCCTGTCTTATGTTGAATTTCTAAATAATATTTTTTTTTTGTTCTTGTTCAGTCATTAAGTCATGTCTGATTCTTTGTGATCCCATGAACCAGAACATGACAGGCTGTCCTGTCTTCCACTGCCTCTTGGAGTTTGGTCAAATTCATGTTGGTAACTTCAATGACACTGTCGAGCTATCTCATCCTCTGTCGTCCTCTTCTCCTCTTGCCTTCACACTTTCCCAACATCAGGGTCTTTTCCAGGGAGTCTTCTCATGAGATGGCCAAAGTATTGGAGCCTCAGCTTCAGGATCTGTCCTTCCAGTGAGCACTCAGGGTTGATTTCTTTCAGAATGGATATATTTGATCTCCTTGCAGCCCAGGGGACTCTCAAGAGTCTCCTCCAGCACCACAGTTCAAAAGCATCAATTCTTTGGTGGTCAGCCTTCTTTATGGTCCAGCACTCACTTCCATACAACACTACTGGAAAAACCATAGCTTTGACTATGCAGACCTTTGTCGGCAAGGTGATGTCTCTGCTTTTTAAGATGCTGTCTAGGTTTGTCATCGCTTTCCTCCCAAGAACCAGGTGTCTTTTAATTTTGTGGCTGCTGTCTCCATCTGCAGTGATCATGGAGCCCAAGAAAGTAAAATCTGTCACTTGCTCCATATCTTCCCCTTCTATTTGCCAGGAGGTGATGGGACCAGTGGCCATGATCTTAGTTTTTTTAATGTTGAGTTTCAGACCATTTTTTGTGTTCTCCTCTTTCGCCCTCATTAAGAGGTTCTTTAATTCCTCCTCACTTTCTGCCATCAGAGCGGTATCATCTGCATATCTGAGGTTGTTGATGTTTCTCCCAGCAATCTCAATTTGTGCTTGGGATTCATCCAGTCCTGCCTTTCGCATGATGAATATACCCAACCTAAATTATGGATAGTAAGCTTGAACCAAAATGGTCTTGCGGAGTCACATACTACTCTGCTTAGGTCGGATGTTTAGACATTTACTTTTTAAAATTACATATATGTCCTGCCTTTCTTCCTTTGAGCTCCAAACAGTATCCATCATCCTCCCCATTCTCATTTTATCCTCACTTCAACTCTATGACATAGGCCAGATTGAGAGAAAGCCACTTATTCAAGATCCTTTGATTAATTTCTTCGGTCAGCTGAGACTAGACCATGGATTTCCCAAACTGCAATTCAGCACTCTGGGCATGAAATCAAAAAGACCTACACACACGTCTTTTTTGATGGATAAGGACATGAAAACAACAGTGTTGTAGAAGCAGAAGTTTAAATGCAAACCTCCATTAAATGCCTTTAGCATCAATGTTATTACATTAGACCGCAAAAGGACACACTCCCATATAAAAAGATTTGGGGGTGACACAATGCCATTTCTGCTTGGCTTGCTTCAGACACAAGAATAAATTTAAGAGCATGATGACACCTTTAAAGACCATTTTCATATATATAGCTGAGAAGTTCTCCCCTACCATAGTTTAAGGTCAACATTGCATCTCTCAGATGCTGACTATTTAATGTAAAGGCCATTTCACATCACCTTCAGATCTCAGGTTTATAGGCAGAGAGACTTGCAAATGTTACACAAACAGGTCATAACTCATAGCTGGGAGGTATTTCATTCACTAGTTTAGTGCTTTGCATGCATGCCAAGTGAGCAGGTGCCTAGGATAAAGTCAGCAGGAGATAATTTTTGAAAGAATTCACTACTGTTTTAAAAATAAAGATGTAAAGTACGTACTTGAATAGTATCAATAGAACTTAATAGTACCAGTATCTACTATTATGGAGGGGGAAAGGGCATCATATACTTTAAGAGCTATCCAGCTTCTGCTTTGAAAACTAATGAAAAGAATCCTATTGAGGATTTATGATGGCCCCGTGTAATTGTATAAATTTCAGTGGTGAATTTTTACTAATTGCTGCCTGCATCGCTGGTCATATGCCAACCTGGGACCAGGAAAATATATGAGAACTTGTTCAGATGTTTGCCTTTACAACTTCCTCCTCCTTCCTAGCCTTCATTCTCTCAAATGAAGACTGAAAAGTCTCCACCATTAGGTTTGTTGGGAACGTATCTTTCTGAGATCTCTTAGAGCAGGAGGTGATACATACCGTGTTTCCCTGAAAATAAGACAGGGTCTTATATTAATATTTGCTCCAAAATGGATTAGGGCTTATTTTCAGGGGATGCTTTATTTTTTTCATGTACATCAATCTACATTGATTCAAACACAGTCATGTCATCTTCTTCTGGTTGCTGCACAATGGTGGAGGGTGGGTTTCACTTAACTGGGGCTTATTTTGGGGCTAGGGCTTATATTATGAGCATCCTGAAAATTCATACTAGGGCTTCCTTTCAGGTTAGGTCTTATTTTCAGGGAAACAGGGTAGTATGAGGTTTTTAAAAAGTACTTTAAGTCTTTTGAAGTGAAAGGAGCTGCTACCATTCTTCTTGTCACTTTCGATTCAAAACAGCCAATTCACCCTCTGAGAAATTACAGGCAATATTTCTTCTGATAGTAGATGCATGTATTTGGAAAATCAATCAAAAGGAAAAGGTAAAAACAAGTAGTTGCATGTCTTTCACTAAGACACTGCCCGTATTTACAAGCATGGCCAGTAAACTATTTAGTCCGGCATTTTAATCTCATATTGGCCTACCAGTTGCTGGCTGCCATAGCTGTTGATCCATCCACTCATCTTCCTTTTACAAGTTCTTAAGCTTTCTTTCAAACTGCTAAATTAAGAGCGGCCATCTTGTCTGAGATGAATCTCTGTTCTGAGAGGCCATCCTATCACAAGTCCGATCCCTTCATGGTTGTACAGACTTTTAAAAATACAGGCTTTAAAAAATTGTGTAGAATGTTGGTAGCTGCCTAGTATTTTGAACAATATTTTGCAGCACAAATTCAACCTGCTAGAAGGGTTTTGTGAGTGTGGTCTTTGTTTCTGTGCATGTATGTTTGAGAATCTATGAAATGACATACAAAAATCTCCTGAAAAGGCACAGAAAAAGCTCCCTGATGATGACCCAGATGTTCTGTCATTAGAAACAAAATGGTGACCATATGTTTCTATTATTATAATGGCTTGAGCACATGTGGGCAAAGTTGGCACTTTCTACTCCTCATAATTAGACTTCTTAGCTCTTGGGGCAGTTATGGAAGCAAAGAACTCCTCAAAGTAATACAAGGTTATTTCAGGAAGAGATAAAAATTAAGAGATAAAAATAGATGTGGATAAATATATATAATTAAAAAGGGCTTTAATGCTAGTATTTTTGTACTGTAACTGAGTATATCAGTTCAGTCTTTACCATGATCTAGAATATATTTATTTACAATGCGGCTAGTATTAGACTTTACTTTTTTCTAATGCATATCTGTATATGTTTATACCCATATCCATGTTGTACTATAATTCTGCAATGGTGTCTAGAAAATGCACCTGTTGCATAGATTGTTCCAGGATGAAGTTGACGTTGAGATAAAAGTTATTGAAATGCCAGTGGGATTTTTCTAGGGTTTGTTTTCCAAGACTTCAGGTCAGAAAAATGTCATTAATGTACCTCAAACAAAGAAATGTTTTTTGGGTACAGCAGTTGAGAAAGTAGTGTTCTAGGTCAGCTTGCCCAGAATAAATAAAGCTATAGAGCAGAAAAAAAAACCTAACTGTTTTAGACCAGTTGCAAACATGCTAGAGAAGCTGGCCAACTTCACTGTTTGTAGACCAGCAATCATGGAAATTAGGCTCCTTTTAAAATATATATATATTTGTGATTATGTCAGCTTTACTGTTACAAACTGTGACTGTTAAGCAGTTTTCTAGATAAGAGCCCAGTTAAAGCAGAACATTCTTTAATCATTGCTAAACTATATGTTAAATCACAAATGCTGATTATACATTTCTCGTTATTATTATGTTTTGGGTTTTTTTTAAACTGAGAAATTACATTGTTTGTAACTATTAATATATACTGCCTTAAACTGAGACAGAAAATGATATACGTAACCTAATCTTGCCTCTTCTTAATGGCAACCACTCCCTCACATTTCAGGCAATCCTTTTCTTCCCACTTTACAAGTTTCTTTACCTCAAAGAAAGGTAGGATCTGAGCCTGTGTGAAATACATGACCTCCTTTCTTTGGGATGTTCTGCTGTCTTCTGAGAAAATTAAAAGATTTTGATTAAACAGGAGAACTCATCTTGTCCTGAGTAGTAAAGAAGTGTACATAGACAATTGTCTAGTTGCTATTTTTCATGAGCCAGACATGAGCATCTAAAGAGATGGTGTATGTTAGCACATTAAGACTTGCATGAGCACATACCCACAAATTTTCTGTATTCGTGTTTAGTCAGAAGGAAGGCCCATTGGTCTTCTGCAATTTGGTGCTAGATAACTATACAGAGAATTGTAGCTGTGCACACATGTAGTCTGGTAACCTGTTGCCACAACAGGAAGCAGAGGTGAGTAAGCAATTCCTTCTGTTCTGGTCAGCTCCCGGTTAAATAACCTGTTGCATGACCATTGCAAAAAAGGGCACAGAATGAGGACATGGCCACAGCGAAGGAGACATTGACACAATTTCTCCTTGCATTTCAGCAACAGGGTAGCAGCTGTAAGAAAATAATATTCATTTTGTGTAGGAGTTGGGAGAGAACATTTTCAATTCAAAAATGTAGATGTAATTTGAAATGTGCATCTTTTTCCATCTTTTTTTTTCTGGCTATGCCATACAGTATTTAAGGAGAAAAAGATGAATAACTGAACAGTGCCTTCCAAACGGTAGCCTGAGGAGTCCTCCATCTGGAACCATCCTCAGAGAAAGGGGATTTAAAACAGATACGGCATTGTTTAAAGTTTGTTTATATGCAAGGTCTCTCAGCTTCAGAAGTTGTTAATATGCTTTTATTTGGTGACTGGTCATCAGCAGAGAAGCCTGGGATTCATTTGCAAGTTGATTGTTCAGTCAATAGAGCTTTGAACAATTAGGTCTTTCCTTCTTTCCGTTAGAAATACGGTCTTGGTGGAATTCATATGGTGTTCGGTGTTCAGAGAAAAGAGGGAGAAAACAACATTGGAAAAGATTTACCTTTATTTCTGTGTTGTTTTCCTACAGGCTTACAGTAATGACAGCTTAAGAGAAGTGCATCATGTTGCCTTTTTCTAATCATGATGAAGGTCAAAAATTCCTATCCGGCCCCTAAAGGTGACCAGAAAAACTCACACTAGAAATAGGGTGGGCAGGTGGGTGCCCAAAAAAGAAGAGGGTGGTGCAAGGGGGGAAAGCCCCTTAGGTAACTTGGCTTTCCTTCCTCTTACTTGCAAATCTCACAAGACTAAACAGTCTTGCGTTATTCCGGGTGTAGGGCAAAGAGCCAGCCTCGCTGCCCAAAGTCCAAGGACTTGGCAGCGGCTGCAGCATTTTAATGGGAAATTCTGTCTCCCTGTTCTTTTCCTAACTTTATTACACAGGTTTGAACACCTAGTTGTACCAGAAAAGTAATTGTCAGATATGGTGCAGCCCATCTGCCAAGCTGTGCTTGTACCGGGCCATGGGGTACTTGGCATCCTAAAACCCTGAGTGTCGTAAAGTGTATAGGTGGTGAGAGTACATTGCCCACTGCCCTGCCAAGGCCAAGCCTGTATGAATGATGGAGTGTCCGGTGCTGCGCTTGACTTACCTGTTGAAGGTTATACCACAATTGGTTCTTCTCCTCCAGGCAGATATTCTGGCACAGCCACTTCCATTGCCTCATGCCTATCGGGATTTGCCGAACCAGCTGCTGCCGATATAGAAGTCCTTCTACCTTTATTTGCATTTCCCCGCTGAGGTGTCACTGTTGCACTATCAGCTTCTCCCCTGTATGTCCCCTCTTCCTGCTGTTCCACTTCTAGGATGGCAAACCTAGATATTAGATCATCAGCAAAAGCCCTAAACTTGGCTCTGTGATGACTTTTGGCATCCCTGGCAGAGTGCCGTGGTTGCACCTCCCTAGGTTGAGGGGCCTCTCTGGCCATTCTTTCAGCTTGAAGCGTAGAGATTTTTCCTGTAGCTGTTGCCATACAGGCCAAAATTCTTCATCGGAAGAGGACTGAGGAGGTGACACCTGAGGGACTGGCCTTTTCTTGGCCAGTTGTTTTCCCTTCCGGTTTCCTTGGCCCTTGCACAAAGTCATTAGGACCTGTGTTCAAATCCTGCCAAACCTGTGTAGCATGCCACTCGCACCGGCCACACTCTAATAAGATCCTGCTTTTGGGGACCCGAGAGGTAACCCCTGTTGACGTATGCAACCAAGAGCACTTGTTGCTGCCGATATGTATTGAAACCACTGGTGCTAGTTAACACTGCTCAAAATATTATTAATTAAAATTTATCAAGGGCAGGTATTTGTTTTTTAAATTAAAAAACACTGCCCCAACAAATAATTCCCAATCAATTAGCTATGAAATTAATTTAAATTAATTCAGAATGTTGATGTCTTATCAATTTAAAATTAATCACCTAGAACAAATTTATGTACTAAATTAATAGAATATACTAAACAATAATTAATTAATTAAATGCTACTTGATCTACTGACAAACTAATATTCTATATAGACAATTAATCAATTATTATATTTATATCTTATTTTATTTTAATATTATTATTATATTTGTTTAAATGTTTAATTAATTTATTAAATTATATATACCTATTGCCTTTTCTCTTTTTCCTTTCTTTTTTAGGTGTAGTTTATTTATATATTATCCGCTATTTATTCTACAGTGGTGCCTCACAATATGAGAGCCCCGTTTAATGACGAAATCACATCACGATGAACTTTTTGCAATCGCAAAAGCGATTGCTTTACAATGTTTTAAATGGGGTTTTCTCGCTTTGCGATGATCGTTTCCCTGCTTTGGGAATCGATTCTCACAAAACGACAATTTTCAGCCAGCTGATCGGCGGTTTCAAAATGGCCACCAGGTAAAAAACATGCTCCCCGCTCTTTTCTGGGACGGATTCCTCACTGCACGGGCAGCGAAAATGGCCACGCTATGGAGGATCTTCCCTGGACGGTGAGTTTCAAGCCCATAGGAACGCATTAATCGGGTTTTGATGTGTTTCTATGGGCTTTTTTAATTTCGCATTATGACGTTTTGTTCTACAGCGATTTCGCTGGAATGAATTAACGTCGTAATGCGAGGCACCACTGTATATCTCATTCTCCCTTTTTTTTAAAAAAAAAAAATTATATTGCCTGATTAAGAAAGCGCGCCCCAGCTTAACAATTAAATCAACTGCACTATAACTAAAAAGGCGACCCGATTACACAGGATTGCATCCCGCATGACCCGCACGGCCGCGCCCTCCCCCCTTTATTGAACAGACCCAAACAAAGAATCAGCAATAATCAACAATCAATAATTAAATAATTAGCAAATAAGATAATTCAAACCTAAAAGAATAAGCAAACTGCGGGAGGAAGCCGATGCTATCCCCCTTCACCCAACTCCAAGGTGTTCAAGCCTCGCTGGGCACTGTGCAGATAAAATTAGCCAAGCTGAAAGACTGTGTCCATGTCTGTTCCCAGTCAAGGGAGAGGGAAGAGGGGGGCAACGCCCCTTAAATAGCTATTGTTCCCCCGTCTCCTCTTGGGATTTCTTGTGAGTCTTATAGTCTCAATCCTCTAGGGAGGGAGGCAAAGACAAGCTGCACCGCTGAAGCATGGCCTGGAAGCGACTTAGGCATTCTCTGCAAACTCAGAGCCACTCAGAGTGGTCGCATAGACCAGATGGGTGGGATACAAATCAAATCAAATAAACAAACAAACAAACAAACCTCAGTGTTTCTCCCTTGTGCTGCAGCTGTCTTTGGTTGCTGTGCTCCTGCCTTCTTCCTTGTCATGTAAACGTACTCACAAGTAAACTAGATAGGCATACGCATGAGTAAACTGGATAAACTTTGCTCTGTGTGGACCTGTACCATGGGAGAAGAGGACCTATAGCACAATCTCCAGTGTGGACAGAAGGATTACTTAAGTGAGAGTAAAAATAGATCAGACTTGAAATAAGAATCTTTTAAGCATGAACCAGACTGTGTCAAATTCCTGAGTGTGGAGTGGCCCTCTGTAGCCTTTGGTAAGCTGCACAGTCCCAGTATGCTCCTAGAAGAAGGGAGCAGTGAACTACTTCTGAGTACAGTGGTGACTCGCTAGACAGTTACCCCACATGATAGTTTTTTTGCTAGACATTGACTTTTTGCGATCGCTATAGCGATTCGCAAAACAGTGATTTCTATGGGGGAATTTCGCTGGACAATGTTTGGTCCCTGCTTCGCAAACCAATTTTCGCTAGACAATGATTTTGATGGCTCCCCCCGTGCCCGCAAAACAGGTGTTTTCGGGACCTAAGCTTCGCAAGACAGCTTTTTAAACAGCTGATCGGCGGTTCACATAACGGCTTTCCTATGGTCGATCTCCGCTAGACAACAATGATTCTTCCCCATTGGAACACATTAAACAGGTTTCAATGCATTCCAATGGGGAAATGCTTTTCGCTAGACAATGATTTCGCTAAATAGCTATTTCAGTGGAATGGATTATCATCGTCTAGCAAGGCACCACTGTACTCTGTACCTAAAAAACCCTGGTAAGGGTCACCCTGTGTCAGAAATGACTTGAACACACACAGAGAGGGAATGAGTGTGTGTGTGTGTGTGTGTGTGTGTTAAGTGGAGAGAAATGGGTGTGCCAGAGTGTCTTTATTCCAGTAATGACCATCTCTATCTCTATCTCTATTTCTCTCCATATATTTCACAACTTTTCAACAGTACATGATATAGTAATGATTGTCATCCATCAAGTTAAAAGGGACAAGGAAGTTGGCAAAATAAAGGTCAGACCTGTTTAATACACATAGCTTGGCACAGTTACATCAAGTTGAATGATCTGCAACCAATTGTCATAAATACTTCCAAGAAACAAATCCCTGCATGCTAATATGGCAGAAGGATATGTTCTATTTTAAATTTTTTTAATTTTCAGAAATTTGTAAAAACTGACCCGTCCATCCTTTCAGTGCTGTCTATCTCAACCAGCCTTTAGAAAACATAAAATGTAATAGAAAAAAGCAAGATTGTCCACTTCCTATAAAGAAGTCCCCAGACATTTCAGGAATCTTTTGGTGTTCATTTTATTTAATTTTCTGAAAGGAGTTTATTCCCCTTCACTAGGAACTGAAGCTTACGTACATATGCATCCTGGTTTGTTGATTTTCTTTTTGAAAAAAATAATTGCCTGTGATGTAACTTCAGTCGGAGAAGCATGGGGAGGAATGATAATCAGAGCTAGTAGGTGACCTCTATAACTACCTCTTCTCAATTCTAAATCTATTCTGCTGCGGTAACTAGAAGTTTTAGTACCAGGAGAGACCTGTCGGCTTCACCTTTTTAGTCAATCAGTCACCTTTCGTTTTCTATTATTTATGTAGTGGAATGAACAAGAAAACTATCTGGGTCCTAAAATTCTTGAGTTTCCTTCCCAGAGCTTCAAAGTCTGATGTGATTTCTTTATAGTCCCTCTTGGCTATGTCATTAATTCTCACATAGATGCCCCTACCGCCACCCCACTGGATTTTGTTGATGAAAAATTGCTCCACTGTCTCCCCCTTTCCTCATGGAAAATTAAATAGAATCAAAGCAGCTTGATTTGGAGATAGAACCATACTGCGACAGCCAGAAATGTAAATAGAAACTAGTTGGCTAAAGCCATTTGTTAATTCCAACTAGAGTAGTTCCCTTGAATTAGTACAATTTACACAAGTCTGGACTTAGCAAGTCTCATTCAACGGCTTTATTCTAGTTGAGACTAACAATTGCATTCAGTTCAAAGTTGCTTGTAATTATTTTCTTTTCTTTTCTTCATTTTTCAGTTTATGAGACATAAACACTGTTATGATTGTAACACAATGCATATCCATTTTGCATGACTAACATTGTAGTTACTGTTACAGTCATAGACATTGGGCTTCACTAATAACTGAGGAGAAATATGGTGGTCTAAGAGTTGGTGTGTGCCATGTTTCTGCTGTTGCCTCATGCTCTGTTGCTCTGGGCTTGGAGAGGCAACTAGGAAGACAGAGGGCAAGTGTGTTTTGTACACAGACTGATCACTTGTAGCACTCATCTTTAAAGCAAATAAAAATACCATAGTTTAGTTACTTTTAGTAACTTTCAGTTATTTTTCAGAACAGGAAAGTGAAGAGTACATTTTTTAAATAATTGAAATTATAGTTTTGGGGTGGTTTGGAACAGTTACAGGTTTTTAAAATAACTTTCCAAGATCTATGGTCCATAGATCTATGACCATAGTATCGCTAGAGTCATGCATGTCACACATCTCCAAATGGGGCCTCTAATTGATGGCAATGGTCCTTTCAAGCATGATTGGAAGAGAGGAGGAGGTTGATGATTGGCAGGTGATCTTTCAGTAAATAAAGGGAAGTGACTCACAGATTTTTATCTTTCTGGATTTACTTAATTAGTGTCCCAGATGACTGGGAAATGCTCTGGGTTGTTGTGAAGTGGGATGACTCATATATGCATAACTCCTGGCTTCTCCAAAGAAGGGCAAAGCAAAACATGTGAGCCTTAATAAATTACAAAATAATTCATGAATAATTGTGTTTTTTCACTTTACTTATAACTGCATAGGATGTCCTTACATTCTGATTTTTACAGACGGAAAGTTTTCTGGAGAAAAAAGAAATCTAAATTGTGAAATGGCACAGGAGTTCTTTGTTTTGTTTCTGAAGGTGTAATTACTTTAACTGATTACTTCAATCTGCCTCCCACATTATTTTTGCTACTCCTCTTTCATTTGCCCAACTCCTTCTGCTCCTTCCTCTGCTCTATGGTCCTTCCTGTAGACAAAACCCATCCACCTTGGAGACATATGCATGTGGTTCTGCTGTATAGGAGATCGAATGATGCTAGATGACAATGCTGTACATTGAAAGGAAACAATGTGAGTTGAAAGTAGACGACAATTGCTCACTTTGTCACAAGTGTGATTCCAGCTGTTTGGTATCATGTAGTGATTCAAGTGCCATCTTCCGGCGATATAGTCAATTATATATGGCAGTCTGCTGACTTAACAGACAACTGATTCAGGAAGCATTGATTTTACTCAGCATAGGCAAAGAGGTTCAATTCCATTTTGATTTAATCACTTAGAAAGTCACTAAAGGATACGTATGCAATTTCTGATGCTGCTCAAAATGTTCACCCAAAGGAAGTGAGCTCAAGTTTTGATGAAAATGATCAGCTACCATGTTTTTATTCAAACTGAGTTAAAACATGTTGCCCTGCCTTTTCTGACCAGTTTCTTGACTGGAGTTTGAGAAATTTCCGAGGGGTTGGGCCTTGGGTAAGTTACTTAAAGATTTATTACACTCTCTTTTCTTTTTTCAATGTATTCTGACAAACCCTTGACTACTGACCATCCTGGATCCAGAACGCTGATAGAAATTGTAGGTTGCACACCTCTGCTTTATAACTTTGCATCTTATATATTACCATCATCGTTTTTTTAAAAGGCATAAAATAGTCACAGGTGGTTGTTGCCTTTTGGGCAGCACTAATGAAGTTAGCTTCAGGGTCACTGCTGTTGTCTGTGAAAGAGCTTCTTCCAGTGTCACTTTTCACTACTGTCGCTACACAGTATCTGCCCTTCAAAGATTTCTCCACCTCATTACCATTTCAACTATCATTTTTCTTGTGCCAATATGACTGTTAATCTTGAAGAGCATGGCTGAATCCTGAAGATGGTGGGCCCACTCAGTGGGAGAAATGTGGCCTAGTAATGACATAAATAAATAAACAAGACAATGAATCTTAGTCTGATGTCTCAGCTTTGAGTATTCTACCTTGGGTGAATCTGCTAGGGGTCTAGGTTTGTAACAGAGTCTTCCTTCCGGATGGTGTTGCTCTCAATATCCCTGAGGAACTCAAGCCTTCTCTTTAAGTATACATCCAAGATAAGAGGGAGACTAAAAACAACAAAGGTGAAAGGAGAAAGTAGGATTGCAGCTGAATATTAAGAAGACAAAAATTGGGTCTGCATAAGAATCATATCATGTTGACAATGAAGAAAGTGAATGTAACGGGCAGCCATGACCTCACCTGTCCGTCACAGCTGGGCAGTGAATCATCACCCAATGGTGTGACGGAGGGTGGAATTGAAGGGAAAGAGCTGGTATAAAAAAGGGGGGGGAAGAATGTGTGAGGGAGATTGTTAGAGTGAGAGAGTGAGATCTAGAGAGATCTGGTGTGTGAGAGAAAGAGGCCTGCGTGCCTGAGAGTCAGTGAGGGAAAGTCTATGTGTTTAATTAAATAATTTCCATCTTGATTATCTTCCTGTGATTCTCATATTTTATTTTGTACTCAATAAACCAGTTTTGTTTTTGAAAGAAACCCTTCTCCTTTTCATTTAAGGAAAGGTTGGTGGCAGCCAGAGTGTGTAGTGGCGTGGTGGGCATTCTGAGAGGCCTGAGTAGGAGGTGACCTCGGAGTGGCTCAGCTATGTTACAGTGAAATCATTGAAAATTTTATATGCCTTGGTTTAAGCATCAAGGCAAACAAAAACTTCAGTCAAGAAATCAGAAGATCTGGCCACTGTGACACGCACCCTAGTTATTTCCCGGATTGATTACTGTAACATGCTCTCTGTGGGGCTGCTAATGGAAAGTGTCAGGAAACTTCAATGGGTCCAACATGCAGCAGCCATATTGCTGACTGGGGCTGGTTACAGGGATCACGTAACCTCCCTGGTACAGCAACTCCACTAGTTGATGATCAGTTTTTGGGCACAATTCAAAGTGCTGTTTTTTAAGCTATAAAGCCTTAAATGGCCTGGGTCAAATGCCATTATGAACTGGCCCAGATGTTAAAACAATCAGGAGAGGCCTTTCTCTTGATCCCGCCACCCTCACAGGTGTATCTACGGGGACACAGGGGAGAGCCTTCTCTGTTGCATCTCCCAGACTTTGGAATTTCCTCCCACTGGAGGCCAGACTGACCCCATTTTTGCTATTCTTCCACAGGTAGGCAAAAACCTTTCTCTTCAGGCAAGCCTTCCCTCAGTAACCAGCGACCTGTGTGTGATTTTTAGAAATCTTGCTATGCATTATTGCTTTGATTGGATTATTAGTACTACTTGTGTTTTCCATTTCTCAGAGTGGCATTTAAAAAAAAATCTGTACTTATTGATCCTTTCCTTAATATTGCCTGTTAATGATGTAAGATGCCTCTTTATTCATTGTTTGTTGTTTTAAATATTATCTTTTAATGATGTTAAATCCCCATCGTATATTCATTGTTTTCAACTTTAAATATTGTCTTTCATTGTTGGGTCCTTTTCAAGGAGAAAGGTGAGGTAAAAATATTTTGAATGAATTAATGAATTAACGAATGAAGGGGGGAGGCCAAATATTAGATGGATGCAATAAGAATTCACAGCCTTGAGTTTGCAAGACTTGAGCAAGTCTGTTAATGACAGAGGCTTTTGGGGGTCACTAATTCAAGTTTGATTGTGAGTCAAGCTTGATTCAGGTCCTCACAGATCATGCATCTGTGAATAGTAACTCCTCAAGAGGCCTGGAAAATAGCAATTTGTTAGATAGGTGGTTTAAAAATTGTAATCAGTCAGTCAATCAATCAGAGGTTTGCTATACATTGAAACCAACCTGGCTGCACATAACAACGATCTAAAGCAGTGATAGTAGTTCAAACGTCTTTATTAGAACTAAAAAAAACTTACCAAATTAATATAATACATGGCCCAAGTAACCTGGCCTGGATAAATCTACATTATGCTAAACATAATAGCTTTCTGGTGTAGTATGTCTTTTGGATCAACTGACCCTGTGCAGCATATCTGGACTGATCTTTCCCTTTAAAGGGAAAGAAAAACAAACAAAATCCTTCCCTGCTCATATTCTACATTTTTCCTAAACTGCTTCTAATAATCTTGAGAAATGGAAAGCTTCCTTTCTGCTCCCCTGAGAAAGAGAAGGGAAATGAAGATTTCCATTTCTTTCTTGTTGCTATGTGGTAGAGCACATTAGCAATGCTTTAAAAAACATTGCTGATGCATTAGCAATAATCGAAAAGAAATGGAAAATTCCCTCTCTTCTCCTCCACAGGAGATTGGCAAGGAAGTTTTCAATTTCTCAAAATTGTGAAGCAACTTACATAAAGTGCCTTAACCCATCCACTATGATTCAGTCCCATCAATCACAAATGCTGGAACCAAACCAAAATGCAGTGGTCTTACCCCCCCCCCAAAAAAACCACCTCTTGACAGGAGCCCCAAAAGGTGCAGGTAGGCATTTATCAGGGTTGGTTCATGATGGCATATATATCATGTTGGAAAAGAGGTAAACTTGCCCATCCCCCAATCAAGGGACAAATGCCTATATAGTTACACCTTAACACAGAGAGAACAAATTTAACCCTATTTTGCAAAACATTTAACCCCAAAAGAAAGCCAAAATAGATGACAGCCTTGTTCCTCCATACACATTCCAGGCTAGCATTACTTTGTTTAGCACTTTAATCTGATGGAAACTTTAGTTTGTATAGTGCCTTCTGTCTCGACAGTGCAAGACAAATTTAGTCTCAGATTGGCACATTTATTATACTGAGGAGTAAAATTGTCATATAATGGCAGAACTGTAACATTACCCACAGACTGCAGTGTCTTTACATTCCCCATCTGTATTTCCTTTGATATAATCTGAAATATTCTCATTATTTTAACCAAATAATAAAGGGGAACAATATGGTCGCTCTCATTCTTTCTAAATTTTGTTGCATGTCACCTTGGGAGGGTATTCCTTGCAAGGTAACAAACACATCTACTGAGTAAATAAATAAATATTTTTCCTATTTAATTCTCAAAATGTAAAAGCTTATTTGATCCACTCCCGCATAGGTACCCTGGATTTCTAGTGCATACCTGATTTCTATTCCTGGAGGAGTTTGTAGGGTCATGAACATCAACCAGAAGATCAGTTGCTCACATTGGCTTGAGTTTCACAATTACTCTGCTTCACAGAGCTTCAGTTTTAGGCTGGGCCCAGACCTATTCCCTTGCCTTCTCTTCTAAAGCAGCTCCTTTAAATTCAGGAGACGTTTAAGTTAAGATGGTTCCTTAATGTCCCAAAGCCTAGAATAAAGTCTTCCTTCAATGAGAATTTGTCAAACTTACTTTTCTTTAAAATGGTGCATTGAAGTACAGAGCAGCCATCAGTTCTGTGGAGCAAGCCATTCTTTGATTTCGCTTTCCCCAAGGCAATGATATTCTGAGCATACAAATGCTAGTGTCATATGTTCAGAATAGTAAAATCTATAGCGTGGTCACAAAGAGAAATAGTATATTTATATGTAGGATGTTTTCTTTTTAAGAAAAGAATAAAAATCTTATATCTGTCGTACATCCCCACATTCTACTTTCATCCACTCACTTTGAAAGTAGAAAGTAGGTGTGTAGGACAGAACCTAGGAAGCTGGGCTGAGGGCGAAGGCCAGGTCTGTTTGCATGGATGCCTTGCTGAGTTTTTTTCCCTGGGCTTTCTTTTTTTTTCCTGACCACATGGCCTGGGGGTGGGGCCTAGGGGTGGGACTTCCTGCTTTAAAAGAGTGTGTCCCAGGACCCTGGACCCTTTTCCCTAGGAAGCTGGACTGAGGGCAAAGGCCAGGTCTGTTTGCATGGATACCTTGCTGAGTTTTTTCCTAGGCTTTCTTTTTGTTTCCTGACCACATGGCCTGGGGGTGGGGCCTAGGGGTGGGACTTCCTGCTTTAAAAGAGCATGTCCCAGGACACGAGATTCAATTCTGAAATTGTATCTCTGGCCTTAATATGGTAAATAGGAAAGCCAATTAGATTTGCATAAGCCTGGGAGTTAAGAAAGTTTTAAGGATCAGATCATACTTTTGCACTATTAAAGAGCAGGCCGGGTAGGTGAAGCTCGTCAGCCATGGAAGGCTGCCCATCTAAGAAAAGGAAAACTCCAATTTCAAACCTCCACTGCCTTGTGGCTATATCCACTCATGGAAAAGGCTTCAGGAGTTAACCTCGAGGCAAAATCTGGAGCTGGAGTCCCGAAAGCAGCATGTGTCGTTCTGCCAACTCCTGCGACGTTGCTGGAACCAGTTGTATTGGCTCTTGCCTTTCCATTGGACCATTTCAGCAATGTGGAGAGGGGGGATCTGCTGCTTGGGTAAAAGCCTATCCTCCATATTACCGTACCCGGGCTTCATGCTCTGGAGAGGACACTACTCAATTCAGAGCATGTTACCATAGTCTCTCGAGACTGAAGGATGCCTATACAGGACAGAGCACTATATAAATTTTCACCTTGTCCTGAGATAGGCAGAACAGTTTCCTATTGCTTTCATTGGTAGTTCCCATAACATCAAGATTGGTTTTTCCACAAATTGTGTCATTTTGCAAAACTGCAATGCTTTGTTTGCAAGGATTTTAAGGGTGGAGAAACATTTTCTTTTGGAATGGTTGGACAGTTTACCCCTTTTGTGCATGTGTGTATGTGTGCATGCATGCCTTACGTATGCTTTGCTTATGAAAAGGAATGTTTTTCATAAAAACATTGTGTGCAAATTATGAAGATCCTGAGTAGGGGGGGGAAGTGTCCCATTTCCTACTCTAATTTTGAGAGAAAGAAAGCTTGTGAGGCTTGAAAATTCCTCATTGAGGTATTTCAGGGACAAATGGAATGGATGAGAACAAGGAATGCACTCTTTATATGTCTGCTAGAAATATGTAAAAACTCTCATTTCTGAGGTACTAACTGAGATACTAGTTAGGACGATGCTAGCTAGGAAAGGGGGAATAAAAATAAGTGAATCCATAAAAAAACAGAACTTATGGACAGAACCGAATAGGTACTACGGAGATACAGAGAGAGAGAGAGAGAGAGAGAGAGAGAGAGAGAGAGAGAGAGAGAGAGAGAGAGTTCTGTGTGAAGTAGAGCAGAAGACAGAAAGGATCCCTGTGAGGATAACTAATGCATGTTTAACTTGGACAAAGCTGGTTATACAGTGGTGCCTTGCTTGATGATGTTAATTCATTCCAGCGAAATAGCTGTAGAGCGAAAACATCGTCAAACGAAATTAAAAAACCCATTGAAATGCATTGAAAACCGTTCAGTGCGTTCCAATGGGTTGAATACCTGCTCGTCCAACAAAGATCCTCCATACGGCAGCCATTTTCGGTGCCTGTAAAACAGAATCCATCCCAGAAAACAGCGGGGGGCCAATTTTCTTCAGCTGGCAGCCATTTTGAAACCCGACAATCAGCTGTTTTCTGATTGTCATAAAGCGAAAATCGGTTCCCAAAGCAGGGAACCGATCATCATTAAACGAAAAAGCCCCATTTAAACCATCGTTTTACAATCGCAAAAGCAATTGCAAAAACCTAATCATACAGCAATTTCCTTGTTAAGCACGGCAATCGTTAAGCAAGGCACCACTGTATGTGTTAGTAAATGAATATGTTGTGGCTTTCCATCTGAAACAAAGACATGTGGATAATTTGAAAGGATCTGTTGTTTTCAGCTCCATTAGAATGTATGTATTTTCAATTTTAAAAAAGTGTGAAGAGCACCTTGGAATATTTATTAATTCATCAGTCTGGCTTTTCAAGAAGAAACATTAGTAATTTTCCTAAAAGGGATGAAACCTACATGACAGCAATACTATCTGGTGAAACACTTGAAATAATCTATCTCAAATGTCACAATTACTGCACCATGAAAAGAAGATTTTGTTCATGTGCCTTACTTCACAATTCTATGCATGTTTATTCAGGAATAAATTCCATTGAGCTGAATGGTATTCCCACAGCCACAGTTGCATGAGCAATTGCTAAGACACCTTATGGACACCTTATGGACATCTCACAAGTCCTTCAAGAGATACATAATTTAGCTATATGCATAATCAGAAAATCAGAAGAAATATATAAATATATGCTTTCCTGTGACATCCTTATAGCCTGGAAGCCAACCAACGTTTCTTCTTCTTCCCCACATTGAACCACTGCCCTGTATGCTTCTTCTACTTTATAATCCTATTTGCAAAACTTAATGCTTTCAACTTTGTAGAAACAAAGAAAATGTGAAAGAGACATAGTTGTTCATTGTAGTTCTGCATAAGGGGAACATCAGATCCCAGTGCAGCATAGTTATTAAGACAACAACACATTCATTCCAGATTCCTATTATGTAGTCTCCCTTTCCTCTTTCATCTCTTGCATACAGATCATGTAGCTTCAAAATAAAATTGTGTTAGAATCCAAAGGCATGGTTTTGATGAAGACATTAATCATCCTGAAATTAATTAAGTTTCCAATAAGCTATTAAGTAATAATTAAAAACTTTTGTATCCAACTGATGATATATGATTGCATATGTTCCCAGAAATATTCTCTTTGTCCCCATCTCTCTTACTGATATCCACCCCCAATGTGATGTTGACCACAAGGGCAACGCCAAGTTTTTTTCATACAACAATCTTCTGTGGTGGTGGCAGAGTAAGAGCCTCATTGTCTTCCTCTACCAACTTCCTTTAAATATGCTGTATTTAATGTATGATGTATTTAATGATATATTTAATTCTCAAACCAAGGTGTCCATCCGTCAAAAACCTGTGAATCATCATCTTCAGATGCCCCTTTATTGTATGCAGCTGAATAGATGAAATAAGGATTAATTTAAATTTATACTACTATGAAAAGGATATCAGATATCTGAGTATGCTTTGGCTGCAAGTAGTCAGAAATTGGAAGTGAACTATTGTCCATTCAACCATGCTTCTTTCTTTTTCTTTTTCTCTTTCCCTTTCTGTTTAGTGGTTTTTGGGCAGTTTGTATTTTTCCAGACATCGCTCCATGATGTGGTTGAGGTATACGATGGCCCAACACAACAGTCGTCTTTATTATCGTCACTTTCAGGATCTCACTCAGGTATTGCATAAAAGAATGGCCACATCTTCTTTGTTTATATGTCTTTACTGTTTATTAAGCAAAGATTTATGCCAGATATAATGGTTGGTAAGTTTTTGGTTTTAAATGTGGAATAGGTAGGTGGAAATGAAAAAGTTCCCAAACCAATCCCCCCATGTCTATTTTCCACCAAAGTTGGACTGACAAGTGTCTCTGGCGGTCCCATTCTCTGTATGCTTATTTGCAGGCAACTTGGCATAATGTGAAGTGGGAGTGTTCTGCCAGGAAGCCAGCATGGCATAATCAACCATGTGGTTCACAGTTGTGCAATTGATCACGCTGTTCACAATTGCACAATTGATTGTGTGGCTCGTGTTGGAACGTGCAACATGCCTATGAAACAGCTTTGTGAATTTTACTCCTGCCTTTCCATGTTTTTTTTTCGCTGCTACTTCCACAGTTTCACTTTATGCTCATGTAGCTGCATGAGAGGATTTCAGTTGATTAGCTCACTCTGACTTACATGCAGATGTGGATATAAGATTGCTGGGGGTGAGGGAAGATATCCAGATCAGCAGGTCTGGAGGACTGAATGATTAGTGATTGCTGTTCTGCTTTTCTCAAGAACATGAATGTACAAGTACAGTAGGACCACGATACCCAAAGGAGATTGGTTGTTGAAAAACAGAGCATGGCCTATGTTTCTCTCTAATAACTAATAGTACTAATACTATCCCAAGCCAGAATTAAGATTGCCGGAAGAAATATCAACAACCTCAGATATGCAGATGATACCACTCTGATGGCAGAAAGTGAGGAGGAATTAAAGAACCTTGTAATGAGAGTGAAAGAGGAAAGTGCAAAAAACGGTCTGAAACTCAACATCAAAAAAACTAAGATCATGGCCACTGGCCCCATCACATCCTGGCAAATAGAAGGGGAAGATATGGAGGCAGTGACAGATTTTATTTTCCTGGACTCCATGATCACTGCAGATGGAGACAGCACCCACGAAATTAAAAGATGCCTGCTTCTTGGGAGGAAAGCGATGACAAATCTTGACAGCATCTTAAAAAGCAGAGACATCGCATTGCCAACAAAAGTCCGAATAGTCAAAGCTATGGTTTTCCCTGTTGTGATGTATGGAAGTGAGAGCTGGACCATAAAGAAAGCAGACCGCCGAAGAACTGATGCCTTTGAATTGTGGTGCTGGAGGAGGCTCTTGAGAATCCCCTGGACTGCAAGGAGAACAAACCTATCAGTTCTAAAGGAAATCAACCCTGAGTGCTCACTGGAAGGACAGATCCTGAAGCTGAGGCTCCAGTACTTTGGCCACCTCATGAGAAGAAAACAGTCCTTGGAAAAAACCTTGATGTTTGGAAGGTGTGACGGCAAGAGGAGAAGGGGACGACTGAGGATGAGATGGCTGGACAGTGTCTGCGAAGCTACCAACATGAATTTGACACAACTCCGGGAGGCAGTAGAAGATAGGAGGGCCTGGCGTGCTCTGATCCATGGGGTCACGAAGAGTCGGACAAGACTAAACAACTAAACACACACACACATACTAATACTGTGGTAGGGCAATCCTACTGTATAACACCTGTTTCCTAATACCACATTAATTTGAGAAGTACATAAACATTTTTTTCCTAATTGTGTAGTAATCATTCTGTCAGAGAGTTAATATTGAATGTTGATTTTTACTTGATTGTGGAGACTCACTTGGAAGAGACCAAAAGCTTGTTGTAATACAAGTTTTTCTAGCTTGCATTGTAAGATACACAGCGAATAGTATTTCAGGATTATTTGGCAGAAAACGGTTTCTGAGATACATTGTTTATTTTCTTGAGTAGGAGAATCCCTTCCATTGAGCTCAGGAAACCAGATTACCGTCCGTTTCACTTCAGTTGGACCTGTAACTGCTAAAGGATTTCACTTCGTTTATCAAGGTATGAAACAGAAGTGCCTCAAACTTATTTCAGTTAATGATTTTCACTTTTCATTCATGTTTTAAATTCTTATTTTACCAACAAAGAAGTTCGATGGAAACCACAAAAATATAAAATATAGATTGAGAAAATATTAGGGATGTGCACCATCCTTTGGAAAATGTAAAAATATGAACCAAACCAGGGCATTTATGCCTTTGAGGGATGGCCATGGTTTGGGGCAAAGAGGCAAGGGGATTAACAGGTCAGAACATCACCCCATAGTATCCTGATATCAAATCTAGCACTCACATGTCATGACTAGAAACTAGGGATGGAGACTCGAGATGTGAAACTCACTGTCAAGTCAGACTTAAATCCAACCAGTGACTTGACTCAGACACATTTCAGGTTCTCTCTCCCCCCCCCCCAATTTCTTGGACTCAACTCATGACTCAGAATCCACCCACTCCTTTTTTGGGGGGGGAAGGGACTCTGAATTGGGGCTTGAGACTCAGGATTTGGTACCAAAGACTTGGATTTGGACTTGGTACTTGGTATCAATGACCTGGACAAGGGACTCAGACCCAAAGACTTGCCAACATCCCTGCTAGAAATGGGGGAAGGTGGCAACACGGATGCGTATATGCTTTACCTTGCTTGCCTTGCCTTCCGCAGTCATTGGTGAAATCCTCAAGATCTGATGGAAGCCGCACCACTAAGAGTGGAGGTAGAGAAAGAAAGGACAACAAGTGACTAGAAGAGCCGGCACCCTGTATTACTCTTTCAAAAATATATCAATGGAAATTGATCTTCTAAAAGTCTCTTACTCATCTCCTTTCTTGCAGTTTAGCACTGTTTTTTCTCCTGGTGGCTGGAAAAAAATAAAATAGGGTGCCCAGCTCTATTGAGTACAGCTGGCCAGAAGCCGCACTGTTCTCCTACACCATTCAGTGTACTGCCTGGCTTTGCTGTTTGCATTTCACCGTTCTCAGGGATCAGGTTTTTCACAGAGACCTGGAACTGCAAAGCCACGGCCAAAGGCCTGGACAGAGAGTGTGTCAGAGGGTCAACCAAGGGGGACAACGTTGGTTGGGTATCAATCTTTGTGCTCAGATTGTGGCAAGGACAGGATTATGGAGGATGACTGTGTTGCTTCCTGATAAGTTCTGTCTGGCTGTTTGTGTGTCATATTCCTGTATGTATTTGTGTTTGAACTTTTCTGTTTGCTACTAGCACTTTGAAGAAGCTGAAACAGTCTATAAATCCAAAAGCAGATCTTACAAAACTAAGGATTTCAAACTTGAATTAATCAGGGAAGGGTCGACAACTAGAAATTGTAAAAAAGGAAGAAAACTTTATTTTATTTGTTATTTAAGATATTTATATGCCACCTTTCTCCTAAAGGATCCAAGGCAGCTTTCAGTATTAAAAGAAACAAAGTTAAAAGAAAAATAAAAAAGTATTACAATATTTAAATAGTATTACACAAATGTCATATTAAAACACATAATGAGAACAATATTAAAAACACAAAAAACACAAAATAACATGCTTTAAAAATCCCCTTGATAAAACTAGTCATTAAAAGAAAGGCCTGCCTGAATAGAAAATTCTTTGTCTGCTTGTGGAAGGAATGCAGAGATGGGGCCAGTCTGTCCTCCTGCGGGAGGGAGTTCCAGAGTTTGGGAGCAGAAACAGACAAGGTAGTCTCGCATGTCCTCACCAAACATGCTTTTGAGGGTGGTGGGACTAAGGCCTTTACCAATGATCTTAATATCCAAGTAGGATAATAAAGGGAGATATCCAAGGATATCAGCAAGTGGGATCTGAAGGCCTTAGGAATGGACCTCAACAGATGGAAAATCCTGATATCTGAGTGTTCAGCCTGGGGGCAGGTGGTGCAGCATGGCCTCTCCCAATTTGAAGAGACACTTGTTCAGCAGGCCAAGGCAAAGAGCAGTCCTGAAACAGATTGTATTTGTCTTCAATGTGGAAGGGATTGTCACTTTCAAATTAGCCTTCTCAGCCACACTAGATGGTGTTCCAAGACCTCTAATTCAGAGCACGTTACCATAGTCTCTTGAGACTCAAGGATGCCTACAGGCCATAAAGGGAGATATTATTTTTTAGATAGCTTGGACCTAAGCCACTTAGGGCTTTGTGGGTTAAAACCAGCCCTTTGAATTGTGCTCAGAAATGGATTAGCAGCCAGTGGAGCTGCTGTAGCGGGGGTTATGTGATCCCTATAACCAACCCAAATTTGCAATCTGGTTGTGGCATTTTGGACTGCTGGAGTTTCTGAATGCCTTTCCCCTATTTTAGTTATACAACAGTACCTCAGTTTACGAAATTCATACATTCTCTGGAACATTACGTAATGTGGAAATTTCGTAAACAAAAAGTTGGATTGCCGTAGCAGCTGCCGCCGTGCTACAAACCTCCAGGCATGGGGAAGCTTCTTTCACAAACTGAAAGAAACTGGAAAAAAAGTAAACAGAGACATTATTTCTAACGGATTTCCGTTCGTAAAGCAGAAATTACATAAACTGACGCATATGTAAACCGAGGTACTACTGTAAAGTTCAAATATATGTTTTTCTATCAGGAGATATATAAAAGCTTGAAAGACATGGAAATATATCAGTAATTGTGTTGTTAAAAATTGAAACATTTCACTTTATTCCCATAGTTTCTCCTTTCAAAGAATCAGAAACAAAATACCAGCATGTCAACATTTGCTGCTATATTTTTATCTTATAGGTTTTGAATATGAATTTGAGAAGCAGAGTAGACATTCAAAAAACCATAGCCAATGACTGAGTCCCATTGCCGGGAGAAAGTTGGCATAGAAATGCAATAAATCAAAAATAAAATAACATTAATTTATCCTCTACGCATCAGGCTTGGAGCAATATGAGCTGAAGATGGAATCTTAGCTAAAGAAAGAACTGTAATCTATTATACAGAGGTGTCACAAATATTTCTAAATAGCTACATATATATTTAAAGATACTTTCAGTGTTTATCTAGACTGAAATACTTTCCCCCCCATTAATCAGTGCATGCCAATTCTTATGTATTTTAGCGGTTCCAAGAACAAGTGCAACACAGTGTAGTTCGGTTCCTGAACCACGGTTTGGGAAAAGGATTGGAAATGAGTTTGCAGTTGGTTCTTTGGTGCTTTTTGAATGTAATCCAGGCTATATACTTTATGGATCAATAGCAATCAGATGTGACACAGTGCCCAATGCATTGGCACAGTGGAATGATTCCCTTCCTACATGTGTCGGTGAGTAATTAAAGCTATATATTTTACATAAACCTCATTACTCTCTAATGAAGTATTGTTTAATGATGTGAACCTCCTGGTAAATCTCTCTTTTTCTTTTATTGTGTCTTATTCTTTTAGTTTTTCAATCTTTTTGTTATGCACAGAATTCTACTGTGTTAGGATTCTCACCAACCAGAGAGAATTGTCATTGTGAAGGCACCCTATGCAAGCATTCAGTTCCGCCCCTGTCAAGGAGGCACCATGAAGAATTGAACTCCCAACCTCTGGGATGCCTAAACCATTGAGCTATCCAGCAGTTCACTTGTGCAAGTCCAGTTGCAGCAGTGATTCTACCTCCTTAAACAGGAGGAAATGATGTTCCCTCACATCTACCATTTGAATCCTTATCCGCACACCCATATGTGATTGATTACCTCTGCAGCTTTTTCCAACAAGATTTTGGCCCAAGCAATCCCAGAGTGAAATCAGAAATCTGTTTCTTCTTTTATTTAGGACTTTACTTTATTTTTTTTTAAAAAAATTATATTGATCAATACCAGTTATCCAGAATTACTGTTGTGAAGTGATGAAACATGGGCTCTTGAAAACATGATGCTTTTGTGCAAAACTGCACCAGGCTGGATAGCTCAGTGGTTTACTGTAGATACCTGGCTGCAGAGCCAGAGGTTGGGAGTTTGATTCTCCACGATTCCTCCTGCACGTAAAGCCAGCCTGTGTGGCCTTGGGCAAGCTTCACAGTTCCAGAAATGCCCCCAGAAGAAAAAAAGGGAATGGTAAAGCACATTTGTGCATTTTCTACCTGTAAAACCCTGAAAAGGGTTGCCATAAGTCAGAATTGACTTAGATGATGATGATGATTACATTTCCTATCAAAGTTTTTCACTATGTCAAGCAGCCTCAATCAATAAGAATGAAGAACCTAGCAAGTTAACTCGCCATTGTAAATGGAGCAATAACATATTTTATCACAAGTAGGGTTTTTTTCCTCTTTATCTGCAGAAAACACTGATATAGCACACACTCACTTACCTAAATACCTTTCCCATCAACTCTGCAAATGCTAGACATGTCTGGAGCTCTGACCAGTCCACTGTGGTATTCATTCCAACATCATTCTGAGGTCATTGCTGAAACTGGGCAGTGGAAGCAGCTTCTCCTCCAGGAACAGAATCTATAGGCATAGAATACTGTCTGTTTTCTCCGCGCGCTGTTGTGATTTTTTTTTTTTATAGTCTTACTGAGTTAACCCATATTTCAACTCCTGTGATGTCCTGTTACAATAAAAGCTTTATAGCTAGCAGCATGAGTTATATTGTTTTACTTGAATTGCTGTTAGTCTTCCACACTGCAATTTGATTAGAACGGGGTGGGAGATTAGCATGTAATATTTCACAATAGTTGTGCGCTCTACCTTTCATGCTGACAACTCCTATTGGCTGGTTTCTTTCTTCTTTTCCTCCTCGCCATCCCCTTCCTTTGCCTCTTTTCACTGGAGTGTTACTCTGATATTTATAAATGTGATAAGGAGATGGAGAAATCTGAAGGCTTCTGGATACTCTTCAAAGTACTGCCTTAATCTTTAAAGCCCTCTGTGGGACCGCCATAAGATTTGCTCATCCCTCTGTGCCCAGAGATTCCATTGGTTGATCTAGCCAAGTGCCACCATGAGATATGACAGGTGGTTAGGACAGAATGGGTCTTTTTCAACAATGTTCATGGAATACGTTCCCTGCCATTAAAGTCACTGTCTTTTCAGCACCAGCCAAACATTTCTAAGCCTTTTAAACCAGTGGTCCCCAACCTTGGGCCTCCAGATGTTCTTGGACTTCAACTCCGAGAAATCTTGGCCAGCAAGATGGTGAAGGTTTCTGGGAGTTGTAGTTCAAGAACATCTGGAGGCCCAAGGTTGGGGACCACTGTTTTAAACCATTACTCTACTGTAGCTGTATATTGGTTTAGCACTTTTGTATCTGTTCTCCTCTTTTTGTCCCTAGGCTGAGGGTCTGGTTCTGTTGTGTCCTATTCTCCTGCTTTCTGTTTTAAAGTAATGTACTCCTTTTATGGATGTGTTTTTGTGTCATTTTTGTGTCATCTGTGCTTTAATTTTTATTTTTAAACTTTTGTCCAAGAGCTACCTTTGCTCATAATTCAGGGAATGACTGATATAAGTCAGCTTGTAGACTGAATAAAGGAAATAATAAAGGTTGAATTTAACCCCAGAAAGATTTGCAAGCCAAAAGCATTAGTTGCTCTTTGTTGGTGCACATCACTCTTCCAGTACAGATCATAAATATGTATGAGCTTAAAGCAGCACTGAACAAAATCAGGTTAATAATTGAAATGCTAGACATGTGCATTTTAAATGGCCACAGTTCTCTAGCAAATGCCTCAATGTTTCCTTACAGATATCAGCTATCAGTCATTGTGTCTGCTCTTACTTTTACCAGTAATTATTTAAACTGTTTAAGTGACACTGACCTTTAGTTTATTCATGTAGTCTCTGACAGATTCTATCAGTTATGTGCACTACAAAATGTAGCTTCTGTATTCATTACTCAGATAAGTTTCCTTCTTCTGCATCTTCTCAAAGTCCTCATATTTGTATCTAATGAAACGAGCTCAAGGACTTGATAATGTTGTTTCACTGGAGTGATATATTGGCCGCTAATGGCACTGATAAAACTCCTCATCAATCATTTCTTCAAGCCATTAAAATACCAGCAGAATATCTGTATTTAGATGACAGCCTAATGTGATTATATTAGAATGTCGAGCTTCTTGACCACAAGTATCATTCATGTTTAGCATCAAATATCAGAGCAGTACCCAGCTGAATTATTTCTGTTTATTTTGGCTATTACTGTCATTGAGCGTGAGCCTGAGTTTTATTCTGCCAGCAGGAAAATCCTGAGAAGAACTCCAGGCAGAATGCTTTTATTGATGGAAGGGTGGGGGAGAATTTTAGAGGAAATTCAAGCCTTTCTCCAACTTTGTCCTCCTTGGCATCTGCCCTCCCCAGAACCAGCCCAACATTTTTTGCTGCCTGAATTGCAGGAGCAAAGTGTCTCTCACAGCAACTGATATCAAGGCATGTAGTAGCAGCCAGAGTCACTAAAGTATCATTTTGACAATCTCACAAATTCCTCTTCCTCTTTTTGGCAGTATGACAGTTAGGCATCCTTCAGTCTCGAAAGACTATGGTAGCGTGCTCTGTATGGAGGGCTTGGAACAGCGCCTAGTGTGGCTGAGAAGGCCAATTCGAGAGTGACAGACCCTTCCACACTGAAGACAAACCCAGTCTGTCCCCTGTCCGGCTCCCTGGTTTTGCTGCTTATGTGACTTCCTCTTTGCCTCGGCCTGCTGGGCAAGAGTCTCTTCAAATTGGGAGAGGCCGTGATGCACTGCCTGCCTCCAGGCTGAACGGTCAGATGTCAGGGTTTCCCATCTGTTGAGGTCTATTCCTAAGGCCTTCAGATCTCGCTTGCAGATGTCCTTGTATCGCAGTTGTGGTCTCCCTCTGGGGCGCTTTCCCTGCACTAATTCTCCATACAGGAGATCCTTTGGAATCCGACCATCAGCCATTCTCACGATGTGCCCAAGCCAACGTAGGCGTCGCTGTTTCAGTAATGTATTCATGCTGAAAATTCCAGCTTGTTCTAGGACTGCTCTGTTTGGAACTTTGTCCTGCCAGGTGATGCCAAAAATCCGTCGGAGGCAACGCATATGGAAGGTGTTCAGCTTCCTCTCCTGCCTTGCACAAAGGGTCCAGGACTCACTGCAGTACAAGAGTGTGCTTAGAACACAGGCTCTATAAACCTGAATCTTCGTATGTGTCGTCAGCTTCTTATTGAGCCATACTCTCTTTGTGAGTCTAGAGAACATGGTGGCTGCTTTGCCAATGCGTTTATCCAGCTCGACATCTAGAGAGAGGGTGTCAGAGATGGTTGAGCCGAGGTACACAAAGTCATGAACAACCTCCAATTCTTGTGTGGAGATGGTAATAGAGGGAGGTGAGTCCACGCCCTGGCCCATGACTTGTGTTTTCTTCAGGCTGATTGTTAGTCCAAAGTCTTGGCAGGCCTTGCTGAAATGATTCATGAGTTGTTGGAGGTCTTCAGCAGAGTGGGCAACAATGGCTGCATCATCTGCGAAGAGGAAGTCCCGCATGCATTTCAGTTGGACTTTGGTCTTCGCTCTCAATCTAGAGAGATTAAAGAGCTTTCCATCTGATCTAGTCCGGAGATAGACGCCCTCGGTTGCAGCTCCAAAGGCATGCTTCAGCATGACAGCAAAAAAGATCCCAAAAAGTGTTGGTGCGAGGACACAGCCCTGTTTCACTCCGCTTTGGATGTCAAAGGGGTCTGATGTTGAGCCGTCAAAAACTACAGTGCCTTTCATTCCCTCATGGAAAGATCTGATGATGTTAAGGAGACGCGGTGGACATCCAATCTTGGGAAGTATTTTAAAAAGGCCATCCCTGCTAACCAGATCGAATGCTTTTGTAAGGTCTATGAAGGCCACTAAGAGTGGCTGTTGTTGTTCCCTACATTTCTCCTGCAGCTGTCGGAGGGAGAATACCATGTCAGTGGTGGATCTATTAGCTCGAAATCCGCACTGAGGATTTCGAGTATGACAGTAGTCCATTAAATAACAGTGACATTTTCTGTCCTTTCATAACACCCCTAATCTGTTTCCTGGAGATGCCTCACTCTGCTTAACAACAAGGCTGCTCTATTGCTTTGTCATCCTTTGGCTCTAAATTGTACAATAGGTCTTCTTGCAAAATATTCCTTCCTGTCTGCTCACCATGTAATCTATGGGACCTCAAGCTGATTCTATGAAACTGTATTTTTCTAATAAAAAATTAATTGTAAAATCCTTACAAAGAACTGGTCTCTTGAACAGCAGGTCTGGCTAAATCCAGGGAGTGGAGAGGGCCACAAACTAGCTGTCTTTAAGAGTCCTACCTAACTGAGCTGTTGTGAGTTCTAAGGAATCGCAAAGCCCAGGTGTCTGTAATTGCAAAGTACTGGGTAAAAGCTAAGTGTTCTTTTAAGGTCAGACTTGTTCAAGGGGCTTATGCTACGCACTGCTGAGGTCTTGGGCCTTGCCTCAGCGCAAAGGTGGTAGGTTAGTGGCCTGTCAAACTCTCTGACCGAGTGCTAGCACTCGTAAGCGCTTCTTATGGCTTGGGCACCACAGTCTGCAAATGAGATCACTTCACTGATGATCAAAATTTTCACTAATTGAAGACTTCTCTTCTTTTCAGTGGCCCCCAACCCATGATGAATTCCATCTGAACCCCAGAACCTTTTTGGGGGAATCAGGACTTTTTTTTTCATTTCTGAAACTTCCTTCTGCATCTCTTCACTGTTCCCAAGATTGAGCATGCTATCTGCTAAGACACAGTTTCCCTCCCTACAGCATTATACTGACCTAAAAACTTATTCTTTCTTCTCCACTCTTCCACTTCCTTCCTTTTTTTTTCTTATTCCATTTGTCTGTCTTCCCCCATAGCTGAGGCTCAGGGTGTCTCATGCCTTCACACCTTCCTGCACAGCAGTGCTGAGAAGCACAGAAAGGAGCTCCTTCTTTCTTGGGTTGTTGGGTATTGGGTGGGAAAATGGAAAAGAGTGTGTGAAAAAGGAGGGAAGGCAAGTTTACAAGTCAGTATAATTAGGCAGGAGGGTGGAGGGGAATTCATCCCAGGACAAGGGATTACCATCTCAGCAACAGGGAAGGAGGGGAGGAGGAAGGAACAGAGTTTTTTTTTAAAAGGAAGAAAACCATGTGCCATTATCACCACACTGCCTCCTCTACAGGAGAGAACAAGAGTCCAAATGGAAGGTCGTCAGGCACAAATCCAGACCTTTAGCCACCCAGCCTCAGTCGCTGTGTATTTGGGGGGCAGGGAGGAAGATTTCTTTTAAAATAAATGCCAGATTTTGCCGTTGTGTGAATTTATCAAGTGTCTAAGGGGTGGTAAATGCCTTGCCAGAGCAACTGGACATGGATTAGCAGTATTTTCACATATTCTGATTGACTGATACTCTTTTTATATAACATATACGTATTCGTATTTTTTATGCAGTTGAGTTTTTCACTTGAAAGTGTTTCTTTCATGTACTTTAATTCATTTCTGTATATTGAAAAAAGCAGGAATCTAAGGTGAAATGCTGCTGACTTTTCTCTCCCTGAGGTCATGAACAAGAGGATCAGGTTGGGAAAGTGTTCAGATTTATCATGTTTGTAATTTTATCAGCTTTTGTTATAACTTTCCTCTGTTCTGGTGCATAACGTACTAGGAAATCTTTTCCACACTTTGTCCGTTTGCTTCCAGTGCCCTGTGGAGGAATTTTAACCAAGCGCAAAGGAACCATTCTATCCCCTGGCTATCCTGAGCCCTATGACAACAATCTGAATTGTGTATGGAAGATCACAGTGCCAGAAGGAGCTGGGATTCAAGTAAGAATACATGCAATTTTCTTCTTTTGTCACCCCGGGCGCTTATTTCTACAGAGGTTGAGGACATGAAAAATCAAACAAATATCATTTTAACAGGCAATTAACAAGTGTCACAGTATGATTTGTAACATCGTACTTTCTGGAAGAATTCATTATTATCTGAAAGTCCTAGCGGTGTTCAAAAATCAAAGTAATGTTCATCACAATATTAAATTACATTCTACAGATTTAAATAATTAAGATCTGTAGAATAGAAATTAAGTTGTTCCATTTTTCATTCAGAAAACCTGGTTTGTATCATAAAGTTATTGTCCTTTGGAGGAGATTCTATCCCTTGTTTGGATCCTACCCATTGGACCTACCAGCAAAATTAAGGAAATTTAATTGAAACATCCCAAGTTGGTTGAAATAGTGTTGCTTAAATCACACCAAAGTAGTTCCATTGAATCAGTGGGACTGTGGTGAGTCAACCCCACCATAAGATCCATTGATTCAAATGAGCCTATTCTAGTTGCAACATACTTTAGCATAATAAGTCACAACTAGAGTCAGCCCATTTGAATCAATGGAATGTATGGAGGAGTTGACTTATTAAATCTCCACTGATTCAGTGGGCCTACTCCAGAGGGACTTACTAAGCTAAATAAGAGTTAGCGTTTGTTCTAAATACTTTGCAGCTTTTTCACTTGAATAGACCCAATCCATTTGATTTCACAGGAAGATATGAAGACTGCTTCTCTGATTTTTATGCCAAACTTTGCTTTACACATATTTTTCACCTGTGTTTTAATCCACTGCTACTGCCGCTTGAACCTTTCTGTCACTTGGGATCATTGTGGGCTTTTCTGAGTTGCTTTTATAATTTATGGAAATACTGAATTGCTACAGAATGTATGAAATACTGAGTTTGACCATCCAGAGTATCAGTAATGCATTGAATTTGCAGTAGCACGAGCTTAACTTCTACCAGTGTTCAGCAAAGTGATGGCAGATCAAGCATCTATTGAGCCCAAGAGGCATTGGAGTGCCAATATGGGATAGGCTGGCTTAATTTTTAATGTCTTAAATGAGAGAGAATGATATTGAACTGATTAAAATTGCTGAATTGCTATGAGCTACTTAATGAAAAGCTCTGAAGCAACGTCTGTTTTGAATACTAGTTTTTCCCATTAAGCAATAACATTAATATAGTGGAATCAGTGGGACGGGACGTGAACTCAAGAGCCGACATTTCCACACATGTGCACACGTAAGTTTTTTAGGGACCTAGATGGAAGGTGAAGTTAAAAGAAAAATCTGTTAACTGGCAACTGCCTCTTTGCATTCCAAAGTTCTGGCTATGAAAAAGTATGGCTTATAGAATTTCATGTACTTGCGTTTATTGTCACCATAAAAACAACTAGAGCAGGGATGGCAGTGTTTCCCAATTATGAAGATGCACTTTTGTACAAAGCCACTGTTACATACTACTTTCTGCAAGAAAGGTCCCCCCACCCCAACACATTAAACTTGGTCATTAACTGAGACTGTCTATGAATGTAGTATTTGTATATTTTTTAAGCCGGTCCTCAGGTTACCAGTTGGTTGTTCAGGAAGCAATCTGCTCATCCATGCTATTTGAATACATAGTAATTGGCATGGTAGATATACTCAAATCTGTGTCTAGTCAGTAACAGATGGTCCTAGACCAGCTGCTTTAAAGGGGATGAGAAGAAATACTTTTGTAGAGAACCATGCGTACCAATCAGATCCTTAATAAGTATGTTTAATATTCCCTTTGTGCAGTACAGTATCTGGAGCACAGGGACATTCTCACTGTGCCTCCTGCCTGTAGAAACAGCCTGGTAAGGCCTTGAGCAAGCTGCACAGCCTTAGGATGCCCCCAGAAGAAGGGAACAATAAACCACTTCAGAGTACTCATTACTTGGAAAGCCCTCAGTAGGGTTGTCAGCAGTCCAAGTTGACTTGACAGCATATTGTTGTTGTTGCTATTATTATTATTATTATAGCCAAACTCAGGTCCAAAATTACAAGAACTTCAGATTAGAGATGGACATGGCATGATTCAGACTGCTTTGTCAAAATTTGTCAGGTGCTGCACGTTCCCTCTGCCTACCACCTAGCCAGCTGCCCCACTCATAAGCCGAAATGCAGTGGCCAGATCATCCTGCTAGGATGGCTGTCCAGTCAAGGCAGGAGCCTGGACTTCCCTTCCCTGCTTCCTGACCACTCAGACATGGAGGCGGGATGGGGATTCTCGCTACTTAGCCATTGAGTGGTCAGCTGCCAGAGGAGGCAGAGAAGCCAACCTAGGAGGACAATTGAGCCAACATGTGCCAACTTGTGAGAGGAGCAGAGTGAATGCACGGCACCACAGGTGCTGTGCCAAGAAAATTTGACAAACCAGGTTGAATCACTTCATGCCCATCCCTACTTCAGATCTTTGCTGTTTCTATTTCCTCTGGTAATATTTCCACTTAGGCAGAAAAAAATGAAATATATAATTAGATTATGCACACAACAGGATACATGTAGAGAGATACTGGATGAATTTCAGCATGACGTTGAATGTCCAAATGAAATCTTTACCAACTCTTCTTTTTTCAGAATCTTTATGCCAAGTAAAGGAACTACATTATGTTTTTTTTTAATTTTATCATTAATTTCTACTTCCTTGCAGATACAAGTTATAAGTTTTGCAACAGAACATAACTGGGACTCTTTGGATTTTTATGATGGTGCTGACAATAATGCTCCAAGGCTTGGGAGCTATTCAGGTGAATGAAAAAGAGTACATTTGTGGCGTTCCACTTTATGAGTTGTGCCAGTTCTGAAGATGTCAGCTATAAAGTATTTTGAATCACATTTGTGTGCAACATATAGGTGTTGAGATTGGGAACGAATTGGAGACTCAAGCTGCATGTTAGATTTGTGGTGGTGCCATTGCATAGTACTTCCACAAAATGGCATCTTTTATTACCATCTGCCACAACACATCCTGTATACCATAAGAAATGAACATCATTTCTCATCTATATCCCGTATATTATGAGTGAAGGGTAATGTGAATTATATTTATAGTATTTGTCAACAAGGATATATATTTACAAGTGCTAGAGAAATGTGCTTTAAAGCACAGTCAAGAAGTGGCTGGATCTTCAGATGTATGGGAGGGAAGTTGAATACTGAATCTGGATTCACCTCAAGAACCCTCTGAGAACAAAATGTTGATATTTTTTTAGAACCACGGTCACCCATACTTCAGGTTGAAATAAAAGAAAGCTGTGTGGTCATTACACAACACTACAGGTTCTCTCTTACCACTGCTTCTTTGTTTTATAACCAGAAGAATGCTCCTTCTACCATCAAACAAACTAGCACATGAAACAGGGTTGCTCTCATTTTGGACTCCAATGCTGGTAAAGCTGATGTTTTAGTGTATCCTATTGCTTATCATGAGGGACGTGGTGGCGCTGTGGGTTAAACCGCAGAAGCCTCTGTGCTGTAAGGTCTGTAGATCTTCAGCTGTAAGATCGAATCCACGTGACGGAGTGACCGCCGTCGCTTGTCCCAGCTCCTGCCAACCTAGCGGTTCGAAAGCATGCAAATGTGAGTAGATAAATAGGTACCACCTCTATGGCTTGGAAACAGGAATGAGTACCACCCCCTAGAGTCAAACACAACTGGACAAAAATTACCTTTACCTTATTGCTTATCAGCTTTTTTTCCCATAAGGGAGAGAGGCAGCAAAAAGATTTAATTCTCTTGTTTCATCTTTTCTAGCACATTCTTGTGTTCCTAATGTACTTGGTTGAACCATGTGGAGTAGCAAAGTTCTTCAGCCGGCCCTGTGATGTGAATAATGAATTATCCCTACATTCTCAAAATATTTTAATGTGCTTCAGGAATGTTCAGTCTTTCTGCCTTTTGGATATTCCAGCATGCCTTTGTTTTACTTCTCTAAAATCCCTCCTGTCCCGTAAAAAGAAAATGAAATTCTTGTGAGGTCTATTTCATGAGGGCACAACAATCATTCTCATGAAATATATCTTAGAAGACTTTCAAGGTTACTGCATTCAGCCAGGCTTTTGCTGACTGAACCAAGAGCTGAGAAATGGCTGCTAATGGAAAATGCTACACATTCTGCTGTTCTCTAAAGAATTTTAAAAGTATTTTAAATGGCTTTAAATGAATGGACTTAAATATTATATGCTTAACTGGATTTTAATATTCTATTTTTTTCTGGTTTTCTTTATATCAGTATCTTTTTGAAAACTTTGTTGGGCTCCCGCATTAGGAGAAAACAGAATAGAAAAATTTAAAATATATGAAAAATGATATAAATATTATGTATGTGTACATCAGTATGTGTTTCTATTTTATTTTATATAAAATTTTATTCTTTTTGGTTCTGTTGACAATTAATTTGTTATCTGGAACCAGTCTGGAGTTTTTGATGTAATCAGTGGGTCCTTTTAAGGAGAAAGGCAGGACAAAAATATTAAGTAAGTAAGTAAGTAAGTAAGTAAGTAAGTAAGTAAGTAAGTAAGTAAGTAAGTAAGTAAGTAAGTAAGTACATACATACATACATACATACATACATACATACATACATACATACATACATACAAATAATTTGTGCCTAAATACTGTATTGACACAATAATTTATGGTCTTCATTTCCTCCAGGAACTACAATACCTCCACTTCTCAACAGTACATCCAACAATTTGTATCTCAACTTTCAATCAGATATCAGCGTGTCAGCTGCTGGATTTCATCTGGAGTACACAGGTAATGTATTTGTGATACATCCTACAGGTATAGAAGTAAGAATAATTTGGGAGACACAAAGGATTACATGCAAAGTAAGCCTTGATAGGCAGTGTAATGCAAGAATATTGGCCACTTATTTTTCTTTTAAAAATTATTCTTTATGACTTAAGCTATACTCCTCTTGTCTGCATTCAGTACTGCTACTGAGCAAAAAATAAAATAAAATAAATCATTTTTTAAAAAAATAAACCTTATTGTGTCAAAGACATGGAGTTAATGATCAGCATGGTTGTGCAATCCAATTTGTATCAAAATATTTGTCATACAAATCAGGATTGTTGCATTCCCAAGGTGATTTGGCGATGGGTCTGAAAGGATTTGTTCTGAAATTTCTGGAGATATTTGTATGCAGCTGTATGCTTCCAGACTGAGAAAAAAATATTGAAAATGTGGAACATTAATCATAGAGAACGGGATGGGTGGGAAGCACTATGCAGGACCATTAACTTCAAAGAAGTGATGAACCATAGGTTCATAGCCAAAGGGCTTACCACTTTCTGGGTTTTCCAGGAGAGGCTTTTGTTTTAGCGGAGGTGTCAGCTGTTGATCTTCTGCTTTAGAGGTTTCTTTTTTTCTACAGCAGCTGGCACTAAATATTTTTGTTTACATTTCAGCATTTTAACCCCCCAAACAGGGATTTGTAAGGGTGTTTAAAATGACATTGGGATAAAATGGGACTTCTTGAACCACCGAAGATCTCCTCCCTGATAATATACAAATATCCCTGCTTTCCCTGTTTGAAGACTTTTTTCCAAGTCTCTGCACACCCTTAATAATCAGGAAAAGGAGACCCCGGATAAAACATTGAATTGTATTTTCCATCCATAAAGAGAGTTCCTGTTAATTTCCCTAGCTGCCATTTCCTCAAAGCAGGAAATGCCACTTTCTCCTTCCTGACTTTTTCTTTTCAGTCACTCTACATGCCAAAATGTTTGCCTGGAGAGTGCTCTGAATATGCCAATAACATCACTCTTCTTTCGCAGTGAGACCATTTGCTTGAGAGTTTTGTCACTTGCTGCCTGAGTTTGCTATTAGAAGATGTGATGAGACAGGATGATACCCAGTCATAATCATGTTGGGAATATTTATTTATTTATTTATTTATTTATTTATTTATTTATTTATTTATTTATTTATATGCCGCCCACACTACCCAAAGGTCTCTGGGCAGCTTACAACATAGATGGGAACATAGATGAAGGAAGCTGTTGGCTGGTCTGTGTCATGTTATTCTGAAATGGCAAGAACATTTCTCTGACTCCTGTTATTACAAATAATTATAGTGAGGCTATAACTATAAAGAGGGATGTTTACACTGGCATGTCTGTCTGATATTTGAACATTCCATTTTTCCCCTTTACTGTCTAATCCAGTTACTCCCCATTTTGAGTGCTGTAGTTGTAGTTGTGATAAAGACATGTATGAATATGATCTTGCAGTTTCTTCTGCCTTGAATTTTATTGTCTTCCTGTCTCATCTGCAAAGACATCCAGGTAACTGACTGTTTAGAAACTAATGGCAGTTGAAGGAATGTAGAGAAATCTAGGATTTGCTGCCATTATATGCTGATGTCAGTATTTGATCCAAACATTGCAAGGGGATGTAATTTGTTGCTCTCTGGGTGTTGTTGAACACTGGCTCTACGGCTTGAAAACGGGGTGAGCATCATGGCCTCGAGTTGGACACGACTATTATTATTTATTATTATTATTTATTTAATTTATACCCCGCCTATCTGGTCGGTGAGGACCACTCTAGGCGGCTAACAACAATAAAATACAATAACAATATAAATAAGCAATTCTAATTAGTAAAAACACTACAATACATTACATTTTAAAAAATTAACTTAATACGACTAGGTCAAATAACAAAAAAGAAAATTAACCAAATACAGTAAGACAGTGCATAAAAATGATATACATAAAGTAAATAAACATAAATTGAATACAATTAATAATAATACAAATAAATCAAATAATAATTAAAAAATAAACCATATACAGTGGATACAAATAATATACATGGCATACCACCCAGGACCAGGCTTCCGGCTTTTATGGCCTCCCTATACATTTATTTGTCAAGGGGAACCTTTACCTTTACCTTACCCATCCACCTCCATAGTGTGGCCTCCATGGCTCAGACAGATGTTTTGGCCACCCCTCCTACAATATCTCAGTGACAGAATTAAAAGTCTGCCAGCACCACTGGCAAAGCTATCTAGAAAATTGTCGGACATCAGAAGGTCTTTGAAAAATTACTAGTTGTTTCTCAGTGAGAAAGTCAATGAGGGTGCACAAGTTTCTTTGGTAATTTTTTTAAATATTCATTCCTGATTTTATCGTGCAGAAAATGACTGGGTATTTTCTAGACTTATATTCCCATTTTCCATGGTGCCACTGGAAGGTTTCACCTACTCAGCATCATTCCAAAAAAAGTCTGTGTATGCCCTAAAATAGTGGTCCTCAACCTTGGGCCTCCTTGTTGGCCAGGATTTCTGGGAGCTGAAGTTCAAGAACATCTGGAGGCCCAAGGTTGGGGACCACTGCTCTAAAACATGGACAGGCAGGAGGACTGGGATTCACTTGTAAGTCTCCATGAGACTTCAAGGAAGAGTGCGGTCCTAACTAGCCCTGATTCCTGATACCAGATGTTGCTGTGTTGAATCAGAACTCATCCTGGCTGAGGGATGTTAGAAATTAGTTTGGACTGCTCTCACCTTGGCATAATTTTGTGCTAGTACATTACCTCGGCCCCTGGTCTGGATGACATGTATACTGTATCTGTCATAGCTCATCTCTTCACTCACTGTGCTGATTCTTTTCCACCCATTTCCCCCATCATTTGCTGGCTGTTTTTAGCCAACACAGACATGTCAGCAGAACCATCTCTCTGAAATCATCTAGCACGAGGGCTAGTGCACTGGCTTAAAAGTCTTCTGCCCATTTCCATCCCATCTTTGAACAAGTACTACATTGTAAATCACGACCAGTACTTCGGCTTCCAAATATTTATGTTGCCACAGCTACAAGTGGAAAGAAGATCTCCTGGCATGTCAGTTTCTCTCCTAATTGCTATGCCCACCTGTAAAATATGAATATTAACTGGTTGCACTTCACTACATTTTCAAGCTGTTCTGATGGCCTGCTAGAATATTTCTGTTAGAATCGTTGACCTGTAGTAATTTATAGACAGTTATAGATTTTTACATTTGTAGTTCACCTCAAAATACTGCTCATGGTGCAGTAGTTAATTGGTTCTGTTCATTGGCCATCATTTTCTGTTTGGCCTCGTTTCCTCCTACCAAGGGTACTATTGTGCATCTAACTCTGATAGCTGGACCTTGGATTCCTTCCTTTGCTTTCCTTTCCATTCCATCAATCTGAACTCTGCCAGTCTCCCAATCCTTAAAAGCTTCCTGGAATCCTGTGCACATTTCTGGGTCTCTTGATGGAGGAAAGTGTCCTTCGGATAGAAATGTTGAAAATCACTGCTTTTAGGGTTCAGTGTTTATGTTGCACATGCATTGTAGAATTCACAAATACAATGGAGGAAATGTATTTTGTCATTGTTAAGTTTTTTAACTTTTCACAGCTATAGGTTTGGACTCTTGCCCGGAACCCCAGACCCCAAGCAGTGGTATTAAGATTGGTGACAGATACATGGTGGGAGATGTGGTTTCATTTCAATGTGACCAAGGATATTCTCTTCAGGTAGATATTTAAAATAATAAACAAATAAACAAAATAATAAACAAATAAACAAATATTCAAGTGTGTATGGGGTGGGGAAGGGAGAGGAATCATTTTGCCGATTTTAATTTCTTTTTTAACAGAACATGAATAAATGGGTGTGGGTGTTTGTTGTTTCCTCCTCTTAATATTCTGCCCAGCTTCTCCCAAATACAGTTGGATAAATGGAACTACAACTTATTTTCTACTAATAGAACATGCATTCCTGCCTCTTCTCAAAGCAGGTAGAAATTCCTTTTTTGGACCATATCTTCCACTGCCAATGTCTGCTGAGAAGTTATGGGACTTATAATAAAAAGGAAACAGTAACATAGCCCCTATGAGTTAGTTTTTTATTTTATTTTTCATAAGCTTCTACATAGCCAGACACACTTCAGATCAGTTGAGTGGTTCTCTCTCTGGGCAGTTTAAACTGCTGGTAACAGTTCTAAGCTGTTTTAAGTTCTCCTTACCAACAGTTTGAAATTGTATCTTTAAAATACAATAGGAAATGATTAGTTTCATTGCACTTGAGGCAATTCGGTTCTGACTGAGTGATAAAGATTCAGATAATTAGAATATATATAATGACACTGGAAACAATTGTTCCTGTTAAGGCCTAGGCAGAGTGTTTCGAGCTTTCTGATGTATTCCTGCTCAATCACCTCCCTTTAGAATCTGTCCCTGAAATTTCTCTGGTCAAGGACTGCAACTATGAGATCAAATAGAGTGCCCAGGATTTGTTTTAATATTTTTTAAAAATAATTTCTCCAAGCTCTGTTCCTCTCTCATGCTATAGACTAGAGATGGGGGTATTTGTATACGAATATCCCCCCCACAGGTGGAAATAATGAGGGTCCAGCCTCACGGGGCCAGACTGTCCACTCACCATTTTGCTGCTGACGTGAGCTCAGTAGAGCCCTCCTATTGTGCTGTTGTCCACAATGGAATTCGTTTTCATGTATGAATATGGATACCCCCATCTCTACTATAGACTTATGAGCCTCTTGAAAAGTTACTCATAAGGTGCAGCAAATCCTCTGTAATGATAGGGGTCATTTCTGCTGAGGAGGGATCCTCCAAGATGTCTACCTCTGCATCAAATATATATGTCCTGTCCCCACAAAACAGCTTAGGGTGATCAAAACAAATGCCTGTAAAGAACAGCCCATTCTTGATGGCCCATGTTTTGAGTTATCTATTTATTCCCCTCCTTGCCCAGTATAATAATTGAAGATCACTTTGCCTCTCAAAACTCTTTTGTCTAGGATGGTCACCTCAGCCAGCCTTGTGGAGGTCCTGAACTGCCCTTCAAACAATCTCCTTGGTTTTTTAGTAGCCCAATATCATTACCCCACAAATGGACTAACAAGATCTGAGATGCCACCACCCGACATTTCCCAATGTTGGCAACAGACCGTCCCTTCTATCTTTCCATTTTAAAGTTACCCAACCACTGAGACCAAAATGTGTCCCTAACACTGTCATCATTGTTATCATTGTTGACTATAAAAGAATGTGGTCTCCACAGAGCAGCACATGGATATGTCAGCATACTCTGACCCCTTAAAAGCAAAGAAGGAATGTCAAATATGTAAATGGTGCACATAAGACTACAGTATTCAAATATGCATTGATCATCAGATTAGGGTTTCCAGATTTGGTGAACTGGAATGTGGTAACCCTATGAGATCTATCCTCCCCCTTCTCTGAGGAAATAAGCTGGAAAACAGCATTTTTATCATGAAATACAACATAGAACTGTGTTGCTGGCTTACTGTCCTAATTTTTTTTCTTGGTCATTTCAGGGGCATTCACATATCACCTGTATGCCTGGACCAGTAAGAAGATGGAATTACCCTATTCCAATTTGTTTAGGTATACTTTTGCCTATACAAACTATTTGTTTCATATCAGAACTGAAAACTATCAGACAACCCCAACATAAACAGTTATAGATTGTAGCAGAGCTGTACATGTCTTTTCTTCTCTGTCCCAAACTTTTCAAAATGATTTGTTAAATTAATGGAAAGTGCTGTGAAAAATTGCACTAGCAAAATCCAATATTTAGTTTTTTAAAAAAACCACTCAACAAATAAAAAGGGACAACTTACTGATTCACCTTGGCTTGCTATTGATTTAGGTTACTCCTTTGCGTTTCACTCTCCTTTTGTAGCACAGTGTGGTGGTTCTATGTCAGACTTCAGTGGAGTTATCCTTAGCCCTGGATTTCCTGGAAATTATCCCAGCAGTTTGGACTGCACATGGACGATCAAGCTCCCCATTGGTTTTGGTATGTTTTATTCCTGCAAAACAATACCTCACTGTGACTTTTGTTATTCATTTGTTCCTGTAAGAGCTGTAATATAGATAAACACTGTCATGATGATGGAATATGTAGTCAGAGAAATGTAAAATGGAGTCAGATGGATTCTGTGTCAATATGATTTGAGAGACTTTGGAATGTGTTTTTCTAAGCGCCATGAGAGTGTTTTCCTGAGGACCATTACAGCCGGGATCCAGATATCTTGAAGGCCAAATTCAGAGGCCCCTGGAGACTCAACATTCCAAGCTTGTTACAGAAGATATAAACAACACCTGGACTCTCATGGGAATAAGGGAAGGAGAGAGGTGGTACAACATCTAAAAAGTTAATTGGTTAACAGCCAGAAAGGCCAGGAAGAGGGGAGGACTTAGAAGGGTAGAAAATGGATGATGGGTTATGTGAATGTGTCTGATACTGAACAAAATGGATTCTATTCTGTTCTGGATTTCATTCCATGATGATGGTATGAGCATGTAGCTTGAAGGAGAGAGGTTATAAGGAGAAAGGAGGTGGGGGCTAGCCCACCATAGCCCACTATAGCCCACCTTAGTTTCAGCTTTTTAGTGTTTATTATTTAAATGGGAAATAGTTCTCATTTAACTGCAATGATTTTTGAATATGTTCTTCGATGCTAATGCTTATGCAATATAAACTGAATTCTAATGAAACACTATTTTTCTAATAAAAATTAATTATAAAAATCCTTACAGAGGACTGGTCCCTTGAACAGCAGGGTCTGGAGTGGAGAGGGCCACAGACTAGCTATCATTCAAGAGTCCTACCTAACTGAGCTGTTGTGAGTTCTAAGGAATCACAAAGTCCATGTGCCTGTACTTGCAAAGTACTGAGCAATTGTAAAGTGTTCTTTTTGGGTCAGACTTGTTCAAAGGGCTTATGCTATGCACTGTTGAGATCTTGGGACTTGCCTCAGCTCAAAAGTGGTAGAAGAGTGCTGGTCAAACTCTCTGGCCAAATGCCCAGCAGCCCTTTAGTGCATCACAAACACTACATTCAGCTTTCATAGGTATGCATACAGTTGATGTTCTTTACTCACACCAATAAGTTTTATTCAAAATTTTAAAATGAGGCATAGAAAAAAAATGGAATTTCAGGAGCTTGTAGGGGCACAGTTCTATTTTGAAACAAAGTGTGCAATCCCTACGTGTTCTGTTTTAAAACAAAAACAGGAGGCATGCTATTCCCAGATGTGAATTTGACAGGGACAGCAGAAAAAAATGGACAGGAGTCTACAGTCTGTAAATCACATTTTGCCCTTTACATGCTTTACATCACTGGTTCTTAACCTTGGGTTACTCAGGAGTTTTGGACTGCAACTCCCAGAAGCCTTCACCACCAGCTGTCCTGACTGGGGTTTCTGGGAGTTGCAGTTCAAAAGCATCTGAGTAACAAAGGTTAAGAACCACTGCTTTACATGACTAGTGAGAATACTACAAGTAGTGTTTATACTGGTACGGGCTATTTGTCCTTCTGTCTTTAGTGAAAGTATAAGTAGCTACATGTCATGATAACTATGTGCTTGATTGATTGATTGATTGATTGATTGATTGATTGATTGATTGATTGATTGATTGATTGATTGATTGATTGATTGATTGAACTTATAGCCCACTCCCATTAGTGCCAAGGCATAACTATGTGCAATTACAACAAATTTAATACAAAACAAACAAAAAATAAAGATAAAAGCATTAAAAGCAAGTTACAATTGACCCTTGAAAACATGTGGCACAGACCAAACATAAAAGCCAGAGCAGATGGAGGAGAGTGGGGCAGGGGGAGGAAGGTGATCATCTAGGGTAGGTGTGGAAAGTCTCTCTGAAAAGCCACATGTTTAATTGCCTCCTAAAATCCAGTATTACCTCCAGTTGCTGGTGAACATAAGCCGGAGGGTGCTGTTGCACCCCTGTTCTGTTGTGGACTTCCCAGAGGCACTTGGTTGGTCACTCTAAAAACTGACAGTGAAGGTACAAAAGAATAAGTGAGCGTGAAGGTAAATCTTGAAATGGCTGAGAAGACATGGCCCTTGAAAACACTGTAAGTGGGAGAAAGACTGACTTATATCTGGAAAGTACCTGGTTCAGCAAAACAGCTGTAGAGAAGAATGAACAAGGGCCATACCTGTCAGATGCCATTGTCTAAGCAAGTGATGACACAAATGTTGTTCATTTTAAAAAATAAATAACAGATCCAGGATCCTAATCCAGACTGAAACTCTGATAGTGAGAAGAAAACTATAGCTAGATTGTTCATCTCTGCTCCTCTTTGTGCTTGCTATTTGGAAAGCAAAGATGTTTCCCATTGAAGACAGTGGAAAGTTGCATTTCTGTTCAGGTGTATATAAAAGAAAGAAAATTGCACATTATGAAAGTCATTATGTAGAAAAGTTGTTGATATAGCACATAATTTATCTGCACTTGACAATTTGGACTGTTTTCCAAATTTGAACGAATCTCTGCTGTGTGGTCTCAGAAATAACTTACGAATTATCCCCACCAGTTTTCACTTACTGAATTGACATCAAATGGCATTCGGTTCATCTTTTGAATAAAATAAATGCTGCCATAGCTCTTCAGTAAGGTTCAGTTGCATTTATCATGAAAGCAAGGTATAGCATTCTTAGTTAGTGTTCCATTATTTCAGTAATGCTGGCTTATAGTTTCAGGGGTTTTCTGGACCTTGTCCAGTTCTTACCTTTGGCCAGGAGTGCCTTTCCCCAGCTTGTAGAATGCAGCTCTGGCTAGAGTGACATATGCTTCATTACAGCTCTCCTCTATTACTTCAATGCACTCTATATAGTTTTGTGCTTTGTGGGGCATATGGAGATTTCAGTTATTTTATGCAGCATCTTGTTTGTTAGCAGGAATATTTTTTAAATGCATGATTCTCTCCCATTTTTTAAAATGTGTGATTACTGTATGGATAACTGTATTACATGTCTTTCAGGTGTCCACTTGCAGTTTGCAAATTTTTCAACTGAGACAATTCATGATTATTTGGAAGTAAGAAGTGGGTCAACAGATATCAGTACAGTCATCGGAAGACTAAGTGGCCCTCAGCTTCCATCTTCTCTTTTCAGTACAACACATGAAACTAGCTTGTATTTTCACAGCGACTATTCTCAGAACAAGCAAGGGTTTCATATTGTATATCAAGGTGAGTCCACATCTTTATTTTAGAAATAGTTTATGTGTTGCATTATCAGAAGACATGGACTCAATGACCTTATAAGCCCCTTCCAACTTCATTATTCTACAGTTCTATGATTTTGCACAAATTGTATGTTCATATGAAACACATAGTTATGGCTCTATGATATCCATAACGGCTAAAGTACTGTCTTTTTTTACTGCACACTTTCCAGTACATTTCAATTGTGAGTCCTCTTTTGCCACCATTTGTGCAAAATTGTATTCACTATATCATGCACAAGTGGCAATATCTTAGAGTGACTTCAAACACATGCAGCTGTGAATTGGCAATTGTGTGGGACACCATATTGGTGGAGTATTATGCTCTTCAATTGCCAAAAGGATTGCATCCTATATTTAAAAGATTTTGGACCATATCACAGAAGAAAGGGAAGAAAAACATGATACAAGTAACCTTAAGTAAAGAAAAATAAAAGATGGAACATTAAATAAATAATAATGACCAGAAGATAGTCTGTTGGTATTTATTTATTCCAAAGTAGTAATTTCTGCACAGTTTTTTGATCAAGAGTCATGAGATTTTGCAGTTCGATTAGAGCCCTCTGTAGGCTGTCAAATTCTTTCCATTTTATGTGACTCTAGTGTGTTCATCATATCTAATATGCAATTCCCAAAAACTTGGACCAAAATGTAGCTCTCCTTTGTTATTTGCACTTATCTCAATTATGCAATAAATATCTCCAATATTTGTAGAAAAATGTATATTTTTAGAGGACTGTGCACATAAAAGTACAAAATGTGTGCAACATGGCATATACAAACATTTACTGGGAAAATGTGCATAAAATACATAGTGATTTTTATGCAGACTTTTAAGAGATGTAAGTTGATGAAAAAGCAGGGTGCAATAAATGTCACATTTGTAAGGAAGTTGCACATGGATCTGGCTTCAAGATTATGGAGACAAGACCTTGACATTTGGATGCTGTTTTTTAAGCCACTAGAATTAGGGAATTTTATGAAACTGGTTCCTCTGAATATAGCATGAGAATATCTTAATGTTGCAAGTGTTATATGTTTTTGTTTTATTTCCTGCATGGTGGGGAAATGAATAACATAGAGTAGTGAGTGTCTTCCATTCCTACAATTAACATTGTTGTTGCATTTGTTTGTTTTAAATAGCATTTTGTAGAAACATCTGTGAATGAGAAGGAATTTTTGAGAAACCCTGAGTTGAGAGCCAGATGTTCTTAGACTGCAACTCCCAGAAATCCTGGCTAGCACAACTAGTGGTGAAGGGTTCTGGGAGTTGTAATCTAAGAACACTTGGGTTACTCAAGGTTAGGAATCAATGGTTTAGAGGAATAAGTCTGTCTTCTGTGTCTAGTAGAAGTTTTCCTAGTGTCATGTTGCATAAAAAAAAACCCACCTAAAATCATAAGATTGTTTAATTATTATTGTGGTGTGGGATGGTTGTGTTGAAATATACATCTTGTTGTCACACTGAAGAGAACCTGGCACTTATTATTTTATTTCAGCATATCAGTTGCAAAGTTGTCCTGACCCACGCCCCTTTCGGAATGGTTTTGTCATTGGAACAGACTACACTGTTGGACAAACTGTTTCATTTGAGTGTTTTCCTGGATACACTTTAATTGGAAATTCAGCACTTACGTGTCTTCACGGAATCAGTCGTAATTGGAATCATCCTCTACCAAGGTGTGAAGGTATGTTTTCAGTAGATATGTGCATCCATTTATATGAATTTTTGATGCATTACTCTTCTGATTAATTGCTGAAGGAACCAGAAGTGGCTACAGATAATCTACGGATAACCTATGGAGCTGAAATCACATTAGTGTCCCAGAGATGTGATTTAAGCAGACTTTTGTGCCTGAGAAATTAGACATACAAATTAAGTCCATGCTTCGCCCTCAAAAGCCAATTGCAAAAAATCTTCAAGTTGTTGGGACAGTGTAGCAGATTCATACCCTTGGGGGCTAGAGCTGCTTAAAACTGTATTCTTAAACATGGTTGGTGTATCAAATGTATTTATCTGTCTACTAAGCCAAGGACAAACCTAACGTGAGACAACTTTGCTGTTTTTTTTAAAAAACTTGTACCTCCTCTATATTAATTAGCATATGAAAGGTTTATTAGTAGTATTTGTATGTTCCTCTATAATATTGGGGAAAATACAATACTACAATATCACAATAATACAGTTTAATGCATCTAACATTTAGATGAGGGGAGCTTCAAACAGTGCATATATTCAGATGATATCTGCTTCCTAGGAGCTATCAACTGATGAAAGGTATGTGTTTTTTTAACATTATACCAAAATGCAGCAATATTGTGGCATACTGGCATGTAATTGTTTCCCTGGTGGTCATTGTTGTTTTTACAGCTCTTTGTGGAGGAAATATAACTGCTATGAATGGTACTATATACTCTCCAGGCTATCCTGATGAATACCCAAACTTCCAAGACTGTTTTTGGCTTGTAAGAGTACCACCAGGGAATGGAATTTATATCAATTTTACTGTCCTTCAAACAGAACCAATATATGATTTCATAACAGTTTGGTAAGCAGAAATTAATATTTTATGTATTTTCTAACATGTGATAAAACTATTACATGTTGTATCTTACTCTTCTGACACATTCTTGTGTTTCCAGTTTGTTATACACAATGTTATCTCGTATATATTTATTTTGTTTAGTAGCTAAGGAAGAGTAAGACATGCTCCGTGTCTGAAAATAATGTTATTCAGAATAATCTTATTATAATGGCCTTTTCACACTGTGTTTGTGGCAAATACATTTGACAACAGTTGTATAGTCCTATGCATATTTATCTGGCAGTAGCCATCACTGCAGACAATGGTACATATTTTTGTGAAAACCTGGATGCAGTAATGCAGTATGTAGTATATCACTGATACCTAATTGCTTCCCAAACCCATTTCATTAATTTATTTGTTTATTTCTTTTGCTTTTGGACTACCCAGATATCTGGTGCTCTGCAAATATTTAAATATGTCGAGTACAAAGATTGCCCAGCATTCAAAGTTTTCAGAATCTCTTTAAGCTGTCTGTAGAGAATTCTCACTAGAAATTTCCTACAGTTATATATGATTAACTTTATTATTGATGACTAAAAAGAAATTTGCATTTGCAAGTGGTCCGCTACTGATTTATCATCACAGATGAAGCTTTCATGTATCCTCATAGCTGAATGATTAAATAGATAAATAGAACTTATTTGCACATTCAGCTGTCAATCAAAAATAGTAGTCAAGTGTTTATGTAAACTGAGCTTCTGTGGTAAATAAAACTGAAAAAACCACCTGTAAATTTTGTTGAAATCAGTGGTATTGTGATTTCCATATCATACTGATTTTGTTGTCCCTTGAGTATGGTTAGCTTCTAGATAGAGACCATTATGTGGTCAGAGAGTGAAGAACAAAAATACAAAACAGTGTTTCAAAACCTTGATCAGTATGTTGTGTTGTGAGCAGTGATATCAGTAATAATAGTCTGATTTGTTCTTAAGAGGAAAACAGATTGAGAAGGTTAGTATAGAAGGCAAGAAAAAAACTACCAGTCTTGTGAAAACTGCATGTCAAAAACCCCACCAGTAGTTAAAACTAAAGAGAAGATACAACAATTTAGTGCATCTCTTTTAACCAGTTAATTTACCAGGCCATCTACCTCAGTTATTCTTACTCAGCTTTGCCCCTTGGTCACCGCAGTCTTGCCGTTACTGCTATGGGAAAGAGTTTGTTGATGGTTTTCCTCTATGAAGTTCTAACACAGTGTTTCCCAACCTGGAGGTGAAAACGCCTGAGGGGGTTGCAAAGTGTTTTGGGGGGGCACGGGTCACTTTATATGTGTTGTAGCCCTTGTTAAATAATTTTCTTCCTTGACCTTTTGTATCCAGATATTAGAGTTAGCATATAGGCCATTTGGAGGAAAAAGAATCCTCTATTTTCTGAGAAGGGATAACTTTACTCTGTTAAAATGTATTTTTATTCAAATGTGGTGGGGGGAGTCATAGATTATCTGGCTATTATTAAAAAGCATTATGGCTCAAAAAAGGTTGGGAACCATTGCTCTGACAGAAATATCTCTTACCTGAAATTCATATAGCAAGAATAGCCTGGGTTTATTCTGATCAGCTGTCTATTCCAGCTGCAGTCCAATCATCCATCTTTGACACCTAACTCCTTACATAGACTAAATAGATTTGCCCTTATGTGGAGCCCAACTTGCAACCAGACAAAAGATATGGAGCATAAGAAGTTGAAAAATATCAGAAAAACAGCTGTGTCTAATATAGTCATAAGTGATTATTCTAGCTGTGCATGTGTAGGCCATTCCAAGGACATGTTCAGACATGTTCAAGGAAGTGTCAGCTTACATTTGCTTCTTAGAACAGTTGTTGCTAAAGAACATTGTGGGTTACCTTTGTGAGTAGTGACTAGATGCTTCTCTGAAAAATGGTATTGCTCTTTCTAAGAAGAATTCAAAGGAACTGGAAAACTCCTAATAGCTTTCCCTGTACACAGCTCAAAGTTCTTTTTGGCATCACAGTGACTAAGATGAGTCAGAAAAGAAGTCTTTCATTTTGGGCCATTACAAGAAATCAAGCGGAGGGTGGGGGTCTTGGTCAAATAAGAACGAAATATTTCCCATTAAATTGATTCAGACTGGTGGCGACCCTGCCAGCATTTTCTAGGTACAAGGGGATTTATTAGTTCCTTGTTCAGGTGCCACTCTATGATCACCGAGCTTGCTCTAGGCTACACAGGTGTCAAGGCAATTAAACTCCTCAGCCACTCATGTCCCAGGAACAGTGGGAATTCAGATTCCCAACTCTTGACATCATACCGTGATATTTGACAGTTCAATTGTCAAATATCCTTGTTCAATATTTTCCCAAAAGAATTAGATGCTGGAGGCATCATTGTAGGCTTCACCTAGATCTATCTTGTTCTACGTGGTCAGGTATTTGTTTATTTAAAGCCTTTTTCTTTAAAAGGGACCCACGGTGACTTGCAGCATTGAAAGACAATATTGAAAGCTAAGAACAATGAGTATAAAGAAGCAGTTTACGTAATTAAAAGACAATATTAAAGCTATAATGATAAGTATGCAAATATTAAAAAAGGAAAAAACAAATACCACTTTGAGAGATGATATTGACACAAACAGCAGTGACGTTTCCTTAGGTGGGGACATTTCCTTTGTGCATTCTTGTTCTTTATTCATTCTCCTAAAAGTGACAGAAGACATTCTTCATGCTGTGATGTGTGTCTCTTTCCATCGGGAATGGTGGAAATTAATTCAGCCATCCTTTTTTCCTGGCAGATAGTGCTAGTGTTCAAGGATGATGGGCCATTTAATTAATAGCAGCAGATGACGTTCTGTTCCAGTACCTTTGCCATACAGGAATTGGAGTCCTGAGTTTACAGGCAGTTGCACTGCCATTACTTCACTGATTCCTTCCCTGGACATACAGTGTGGTTTTTGTGGTGGTCTGAAAATGGGGTGTGGAAAATAAGAAGTATTTGATGATTTGCAAGGACCTCAGAATGCTTGTAGAGGTCCTGTGCAAGACACAGATATTTTTTCTCAGGGCCTCAAAAGATTTAAGCACAGAGTTTATTGGACATTCCTAGAAACAGTTCATAGGTAGATATGAGAAATGTACATCTAGGTGGGAGATGCAGAGGTGAGGAAAACTGGAATCTGTTGTTGTTTTCCTATTCTATTATCTGATTGCAAACGGATGTCCAGTTTTAGCACAGCAGGTAACAGTCTTTTGCACGGTGTTTTCCTTATGGTACATATGTATGCCCGAAAGGTGGTAACAAAAAGCATGTGTAAAATGATGTACACTGAGTAAAAAAAAAAAGTCAGTGTTGACATTTGAAGTGGCAGTGTCTAACTGGGGAAGATTTGGGGTTTGTGATGGCCAGCTCCAGGAAAGAGTGACCCAGTTTGTGGTCATGATGAAAAAGCCAACTTGCTTTAGGAATGTAGGTTATTACATTAAGGGATAACATAGTATTCAGAAGCAGTAGTGGCAGCTCATCTCACCTACCCATTATTCTTCCCACTGTACATTATAAGGAAAGGGATAATTATTATTATTAGGGTTATTAAGAAAGGAAAGATTATTGGGAAAGGAAAAAACTGTGTGTCAAAATTACACCCATATCTGGTGTGATAATATAGTATTTGCAGCTCTTGTTATTCCATCATACATATTATATTGTAGAATGGGAAAAGATGTGGCAAAGGGAAACTAAAATGATCAGAATGCTAGAGTACCTTCTGTATGGAGAAGGTCTGGTCTTTCCAGTCTAACAATCTATGGGACTTTTTATTATAAAAAAGTAGGCGGAGGTAGGAAACAATTTTATACCATTTTGCCCATTTTAGTCCATATAGAAAGTGAACAGAAAGCATTTATTTCCTCTTTCTTGTGATGGTAGAAAATGAATAGTTCCCAAGGAAAATGTATCCTCACATAGGTGTAACTGATTTTGGCAATTTGCCTGTGCAATGTGTAGTGCTGCCCACTAGTTGTAAGGCTCACCATGTTGGTACTATAGTAATGCACTGTGTGGGAGGAGTAAATCAGGGTCAGTCTGGTATGATGGTTAGTGTTGGACAGAGAATTGGACAACTGAGCCAAAGAACATACTAAGTCACTACTATGAGCCAATCACCCAGTATCCTGATATAGAAGAAGAGCCATGATACATGATGGACAAGCTCAACAGGGTCAGCGGCTATTTTTCACCACCAGCCTTAGCCACCATGTATGCACTAGTTTTCTGTTATGAGTTCTTGTTTTGAATCAATGCTTTGTACAGCGTTGAGCCATAGATTGCTTGGGTTTTCATCATTTCAGTCAAAGAGTTAAAGATATGAAAAGAGTAACCCCTTGATGCAAATAAAGAATACATTGAAAAGCAGCTAGTATTTTATTAGCACTTCATTTACTGCTTCATCGTTATTATTTTTTTAAACAAAATACATAAAGAGCAGGAAATTTCTAGGAATAGGGAAAAGGGAGATACGTCAGCTTTTCTTTTTAAATGGTGTTTTGCCTACTATTGAGTTCATTAAACAAGCACAACATTCAGGACCTCATAATTTTAAATAGTCTGTAATTTTTATATTACTTCAAATGTCAGCCTTGCAGTATCTGAATATAACCACAAATCTTACGGCTATGACCAAATGCCAGGAATCGTACTGCAGTGAACTGCACCTGCATCGGAGCGGGAGAGTTTGAGTACTCCATAAACATCATTTGCAGAACATTAAATATCTGTAAAGCGTACTTGACAGAAATTATACAAATATGAAAAAGAAGTATGTATCTATCCTGTGGTGGTCTCCTTTAACTTGAAAGGATACTAATACAGGTAATCTAAAATATTATAAATGCTATCCTTGGAACAGTGAGAATTTATTCACTTGCTACTTCATCCTCATATTTGCCCATGTGTGGACTTCAGGGTGAGCATGATACAGAGAAGGGACTGATTCTTCCTCATGTATTGAGATTTATAAGCAAAGGTAAATAGAGTAGAGGGTTAGGTGGTTTATCTTTGCAATTTCCAAGCCATGAGGAGGGATAGAGATTAGTGTGTGTTTATATATGACTCACCTAAGAAGTTTACTCATATAGTTCCTCTTTAGGAGAATTAATTGTTCCACATGATTTCCTGATGAGAGCAATGTAAGCTCTCTAGCTCCTTTCAAATCCACTGTACCAGAGTCCTACTAATTTCAGGCTATAGTTCTAAACATCCTAAAAATTAGGCCGCCTTGAACTCAGTAGACTTCACCTCTGAGTAAACATTCACAATGTTGTACTGTTTATGGCCAAGGTCTCATTAAACATTTTTGTTACTTATGTATTATGTTCACATAGAATTGTGCATAACATAGTATTCCTATAACATTCATCTAAAATCTCTCTTGAAAGCCCGACACTGCGTTGAGAATGGCACAATGCTTGCTGTACAGTCTCATTGCAGAACATTAGGGATCTAATTCACCCATGATCAGAGAAAGTGCAAATAATTGCACAAACATATGTAGGATACTGTCCTGTGATGGCTGAGATTTCCAGTTGAGAACAGGCAATAGCATTATGTAACATAAGGATCTAAAATCTTTGCTTACTTCATTCTCACAACTAAGCACGAAAATTTTAGAAGTCTTCTCTCTATTGTTTGAGATTCTGAAACGTTTGTATGTATTTCAGGTTTGTTTGTTTTTTCATTGGGCGGAGGAACCATGACAAGAAGAATGTTAGATTGCACAAAATGTTAACTTTTTCACAATACCATGGCTGTTGTATAAAACACAATCTTGTGCAAAATTTAAGGCTTTTGCACAAAATATAATGCTTTTGGTGATGTTGCTGCCGACTAAAAACAAAAGATTTTTTTCACTCTTTTATAAGATCTAAAAATTTCACAGCAATTGACACTTTTTTGTTAGAAGGTATCTCAGCCATCAGAATAAAGATGTTTGTCAATATACATTATATGCCTACTATAGTGAGAGGTGCATAAGTATCATAAGATAATAGAGACCTGAGTGCTATTATTTTGAAAGGGCCTTGAGCCCAATCATATATCTCTCTCTTTTTTTAAATTGTCTCTCAGGCTCTATTCCTTGTGTGCCTTGGACTCTTGCATAAAGCAGATGGAAGACATATATTTAATTGTATCATTTGCTATTGTTCCTTTTTAGGGATGGGCCAGACCAAAATTCTCCTCAAATTGGTCAGTTTAGTGGAAACACTGCACTGGAATCAGTCTACAGCACTTCAAATCAGATACTCATAAAGTTCCACAGTGACTTCACAACAAGTGGATTTTTTGTTCTTAGTTATCATGGTTAGTGTCATATGTGTTTATTCCCTACTAAAGGTTTGTTTGTTTCTCTGTTCGGTACTGGTGTAGTAAAAGTTCTTTAAATATAATCTGTTATATTTATGGTAAAAGGCATAACAGGTACATTTTGGATGTGAGAAAATTAAAATATTGGCACTTTTTATAATACAGCAATAATTATTCCTTAGGATTTGTAGAAAGGAGAATAATGAGTGTGGGCAACTACCAGTAAAGTAACCTTAATACCCATGAAAGGACAGGGAATGGTATTAGTTGGAAAGAGGACAAAACCAGTAACTCCAGATTACTAACTAAGAATAATTCAAAAGAGGAAAAGAGACAGAATACCATTTCAGATTCTAGAATGTTGAAAGTTGCAAGATATCTTGGAGGCCATAAAGCAATTCCTTCCTTAGGGCAGGATGTTGCTGCAGTATCTCTGACGGATGATTATTCAACCTTTGCATAAATACCCTCAGTGAAAGACAGCCTACTACTTCCTTAGAAGGTCAATTCCACAACTAAACATCCCTCACAATTAGGATGTTTTCAGACTACTAACCAAAATATCCTTCCTTGCACTTTCCAGCAATTCATTATAGTCCTGTCCCCTGATGCATCAGAGAACATGTCTCATCTGTTTTTTGCTTAACAGTTTCCCAATATTTGGACAGAACTGTCATGTCTCCTTTTAATTTTTTCATCTCCTAGCTATACTAGGTTATTTGGAGTGTCATCTGTTCTTAGCAGGACTTACTATAGACACATTCCACTTTCAGAACATGGCCAAAGAGCCTGAAAAACCCACAACAAACATTCCACTTTGTTGGTGTCCTCCTTAAAATATGGACACACACCTTAACACCAGATACGACCTGACTAGCACAACACAGAGCAGAAGTATTATTGTTCATGATCTGGATTTAGCTTCCGTTAAAGCAAGACTGTGTTATCTGTTTGATTAGTCACATCACAGTGCTGGCTTATTTTCAGCCTGTGGACATTTATGCCTGGATCACCTTCCACAGGTATTGCTACTGCAATTGTTCTGAATATTGACTTAAAAAAAGCCATTAGTGTTTGTTGTCATTGTGTGAAATGGAACCACGTGTCACAATGCATTCTCCTGTATTTCTTAGCATACCAGCTTCGAGTGTGTCAAGCGCCACCATCTGTACTAAATGCTGAAATCCTTACTGAAGATGATGAATTTGAAATAGGTAAAGTACAAATGTGAATAATCTCCGCTTTTTTCCCAAGAAGAAAACCACACAATATGCACAAACATCAGTTGAAATTAGAGGAACTTGAAATTTGACTGAACAAGACTCTGTAAAACTTGGAATATATCTAGTATCCGGTTAATTTAAAAATCAGGCAACTGCAAGCTGTTGTATCTGTGCTGTATCTTACTTCCTAGCAGCTGCAGGGACGAAAAGAAACTGATCTGTGAATGGATATTATGCTATTTTTTGGAAAGTTACCCATCTCTTCTGTACCTCATCCTTATGCTGTTTTCTAGATATCTAGAATGATCTCCATTGTTAATGATGGCAGTTCATATGGACATATCTACTTGGTTCAAGGGAGAATACTGAACTTTCAGTCAGAGTCAATGTAACTAATAAAACAACAGAGAAATTTGGTCCTAAAACTGGCACCAGTAAAAAATATAATAGCTGAGATCCTGTTGTTTAGTGTAGTATGTCACATTAGAGTTGTTGTTTAGTTGTTAAGTCATGTCCAAATCATTAGAGTAGGTTAATTAAATCAGCTTGGATTTGGTAAGTGAACTCCTCCTTTAATTTTTAATCTTACTTTAACCACTTTGATCAACCACCCTAGCATTTCAATTAAAACAAATACAAATAAAAGTATGTACATCTGTGGAGTGTTAGCTTGACAACATTAATCAGCCCCTTAAGTCCAGTTGATTCAAATGGGCCTATTCTAGTTGTGACTTATTTTAGCCTAGTATGTCATAATGAGCACAGACCCGTTTGGATCAATGGAACTTAAAGGAAGAGTTGATTCACCAAATCCCTATTGATTTAGTGGGCCTATTCTGTTCCTCACTATGCCAAGCAAATGAATTTCAGCAATGTTACAAGGCCGTTCAGTGAAACACTGGTACAATTTTTTCACATGCTCATGGGTATAAGGAGGCAGCATCAATAGACTCTGGATATCCACAAGCTTTGCAGAAATATATGAAAAGTTAAAAGAATCCTTCCATTGGAAAATCAATAACAGATACTGTACATGATGATGGCAAGAGAAAAATCTGCCCGCTGATGCTGATATGGTTGTCTGCAATGACTGGGAAAGAACTGACAGCCTAGTAGGTTGGAATGAAGTGGCTGGGCAAGGAGGAGGAAAGAATAGACAAGAGATAAAGAGAGGGCCCATCTCATTGTGATTTGTCATTTCAGGAACAGAAGGGTAAGTAGCCCTTAGATACTTGAGAAGAAATAAAACCAAATTAATCTAAGTGGGACTAAAAAGACTGTGTCCCCAATGTCACTTAAGATTATCAATGGTAGTTCAAGATTGTGAGGAATGGATGGAACTCTGAAGAAAAACACTCCATGTATAGTAATTGAATGTGCACATATCATCAACATGTTCAAGAGAAGGAGATGGTTCCCTTTCTCATCCAGCACCACAGCAGAAAAGCCTCCTCATTTTCCCCACTTCAGCCTTCTGTACCATGTAACATAACAGAATTGAGGGCCCATGGAGCATGGTGAGGGGAGGAAACCCTTCTTCCTAGAACTGCCAGCAAGCTTATTCCATCTGCAGATGTGCACAGTTAGATCTTGGCCCTTCCATTCGTGGTAGACCAGATCAAATATAGTGCATTTGCCAGAGTCTTCCTTTTTAATTATTTCAATTCATCTTGATGATGGGGGAAATAACCATTTTTTAATGTGATGCATGCTGCAATAAATTTAGCTTTTCAAAGCAGATGTAATTGAAAACAACAAAAAGGTTGTTATTTTTCCAACAAAAGACCGCATACCCTAAATACATCCAAGATGAGAAGTGTAGTGACACTTTATAGCACATTCTGAAAGACAGTATGGTCCCACTGAGATAGTTTGCTTGACTATGGCTGTAAAACCTTCTGCACTCTGTGGCCCTCATCATCTGGTCAACAGGGTTTGGCCGCACTCCTAGACAGCAGTATGTGCAGATGGGGGAGACATGTGCATGCAGCCAGAGGCAATTTGAAAGGCTTTATTGAAGCTAATTACCTGGCTGACTGAGCAAGACCATTTTTCCTTCCAAACCGGTTTGCTTATTCAGCCAAATGATCACCTGCTGTAAAAACTTTGGGGAAAAATCACCCAGCTGCATGTGCGCACTTCTGCCATTCTTTCATATATAGCTGTCTAGCATTAGGTGCTTTCAGAAGCTGGTGTGAGAGAGAGCAATGTTTCAAATACGTGAGAAACAGAATATTGCAGAAGTTTGTTTTGAGCCATTCTCATGAGCAATTTGCTCTGATGGATTCATTTCAGGATCTATTGTGCATAGGATTTATGGAGGTAAAAACATAAGACATATTTTAAAGCTTGTTTTGGAATCTTGCCTGCGGTTTCAATTTCGTTAAGCCACCTACGAACCATCATATAGGTATGATGTGATGAAAAGGTCATCACATAGATATAAGGCTACTTGACACCTTCCATTTAAATTACTTCAATTACTAGTACAAAATATGGAGTTTTCAGACTCCAGCCTGCTGCCGTGCTCTGCAAAGTAACAAGCATCCAAAATATGTGAGTCACACTAATAGTATAGCTGGCAAGAAATGATAAATGTGGTTGCCCATTTGCCACAACATTTCTTCAGTCTAATCAGAGCTATTTGCGCCAGTGGTTATTTGCACATTATATATCGTGAGAAAGGTACTTCATTAATCAATGCTACTGTCAAATGCCAGAAGTCCCAATTAATTGTTGTTTAACTTCAACCTTCTTCTTCTTCTTCTTTGTCAAATAGGGGACATAATAAGGTACCAGTGTCTACCAGGCTTTACATTAGTTGGTAATGAGATTCTGACATGTAGACTAGGAGAGAGGCTACAGATGGATGGAGCACCTCCTGCTTGTCAAGGTTTCTTGTTCCAATTTTTTAATATATTTACTTATTGATACCTATTTACAATTTGTGATATGTTTTCAGAGCCTGGATTGCTTACATATAATGCTGATATCCAACATTGAAAATAATTTTCTTTGTGGACATCACAACATTTAGAACTATCGACCTAAATCCTGTTGCTTAGCATAGTAAATTGCACTAGAGTAGGCCTATTGAATCAATGGGGATTTAGTGTGTCAATGCCTCCATATGTTCTGTTGATTCAAATGGGCCTAGTCTAACTGTAACTTATTATGTTAAATTAAATAACAGTCAGAGATGGCTCATTTGAATCAATGGAACTTACAGAGGAATTGCCTCATTGATTCAGTGAGCTTACTCTAGTGCAATTACTTTAAGCAACTGGGTTTTGGCCATCATGTAAAGCTAGGCAGGATGACTGTCTGTTTATTAAAGATCTTTCCTGGACAGGATGCAATGGAGAGGACATTATAGAATTTGATAGTTTCTGTACGGAAGAACCACCAAAAAAAAATAGACATATGAAAAAGGACAAGCAATTGGGAAGCTTTGCTACTGCAGGAAAAAATTCAGCAGAAAGTCTCAATAAGTTAATACTTCTAAAACTGCCAAGAATGAGAAAATTTTCAAATACTGAACACATTCCTGCTCTCGGCCTCTCTCAACCAAAAACAAAATCAATCAGTGACCAGTCATTTACTATCCTTCTGTGGACAATTACATAGTATATTAGTTCTGTTAGCATTTTTGATGTGTTTCTTTTCTTAAAAAAATATGAACTAAATGTTCAGCAAAAACAGCAGGCCAACTAATCAGTCAACACCCATGAAACAACTATGACTGTTCAAACTTTTCTAAAAGAACTTTTGCGCTGTTTAAAATGACTTCAGGCCATGTTACTTTGATAGCAAGGAGACACTGCTTCTGAGCCAATAGTTATTTTTTCCCCAAAACAAATGTTAATTGGCATATCCAAGAAGCAGAAACAAGATAAAAGTAAATTAATTAGGGGTAGAACAATGATTTCTTAAATATGAGCCATTTCCTATTCATACAAATGGGATACCTAGTATGGTGTAGTGCACAGAGTGATGAATTAGAACTTTGGAGACTGGGGTTGTAATCCCCACTCAGGATTGAAACTCACTGGGGGAGTGGAACTGGTAAAGCTACTCTTTAAATATGTCACTTATGAGATATTTACTCTCACTCAAAAGCCCTCTTAAGGTTGCTATAATTTGGTTCTGAAATGACAGCATATAACAACAGCAACACATATAGATTTTGTTGATGCCCAGATTTGCACAGAAATGATGGTAACACTTTGGTAAGAAGAGAAATAAAACTGATTGTCCTGGCCGATACAGATGTAGATGAATAGTTTTGTGTTCTTATTTGTATTCATCAAGTTTTTTTTCAACATGTAGATGAATGTACAAGTCCTTCAGTTTGTAAATCTCATAAAACAACAATTAAAGAAAACAAAGACATATGTTTATCACTTCAGCTTCTCCGGACATCTAAGGCTCTAAACCAGTGGTTCCCAACCTTTAGTTCCCAAATGTTTTTGGACTGAAACTCCCAGAAATCCTGGCCAGCACAGCTTGTGATGAAGGCTTCTGGGAATTTTAATCTCAGGACCCAAGGTTTGAAACCACTGCTCTAAATCTAGAACTAGCACAGTCTTTCCCTGTTGACTGTTGCTTCATAGCAGGAGCAGTGTCCAGATATAGCCAAAAAAGAGAGATGTAACACACATATGATACATGTGCTGGTTAAGATCTGCTACCTAGCTAGCTTTGGGCAACCTTTAAATTATATTTACATGCCAGCATAGGTTACAATTCATCATTGCCAGCTCCTCTGCAGTTCTGGAGCCTTGAAATGTGTCTGTTCATGTAGCTTCCTGTTAAATGGAAAGAAACTGGAAGAATGAGACAGTTTTCCTAATTGTATTTTGATCATCCATTTTCTTGACATTTATTCATATGTTGTCCTTATTGAAATGAAATTACTGATGCACATCAGTTGAATGTCCAGAAATAAAGAATGCTACCCTGTGTTTTTTCCAGTTATCCAAATATTTATACCAAAATTCCTCTATTTTGCAGTATTATGTCCTGCAAACGAATTACGTCTAGATTCCACTGGAGTGATTATGAGTCCTGGCTATCCAGATAGCTACCCAAACCTCCAAATGTGCGCATGGACCATTACTGTGGAAAAGGGTTACAACATCAGCCTTTATTTTGAATTCTTCCAGACAGAAAAGGAATTTGATATACTTGAGGTGTACGATGGTAATTATGACATACTCAATGGTTCTGTGTACATTCTTTTCAATAAGTAATATTTGTTGTACATACTCCCTGAAATATTTTTGCATTTTACACAGGAGCAATTGAGATGGCATCACCCTTTTAACTAATGAAATGCAATCTAAAATGATGCCATAATCCTGCAATCACAGAGTAAACAGTGTCAACCTACTGCTCCTTTTTCCATAAATTACAACAGCACTACATGGAAAAGATGTCACCCATAGCAGCAGATTGCTGCTGATTAAAGCATCTTAGCTTTAATTCCAGGTCACATGCAAAGCCACCAGAAAAACACACAAGGAAATGACATTTAAATAATGATGAACTGAAGTGTGGACATTTTTTATCTGCGGCAATCTGCCAATGCAAAGGACATCATTCCATTATGCCATTATAACTCACACAAGGTGATTTATTTATTGATTGATTTACTTACAGTGGTGCCTCGCTTAACGATTGCCTCGTTTAGCGATGAATTCGCATAATGATGTGTTTTTTTAGAAAATAATATGCACCACATAACAATGTTTCCTATGGGCGATTTTCGCTTAGCGAAGTTTGGGACCATGCTTCGCATAACTAATGCGATTTTAGGTCCCCTGCTTCACTTAACGATGTTTCTTTTTTCAATTTAAAAAGTGTCTTAGAAGGGTCAAAAATGGTTCTAAATGCTTGGATTCGTTAGAGGACCCCCTAAGTCATGTGCAAACCTGATTTGGCTTTGATCAGACGTTTCGTTAATTTATGGTTAATTTTTTTTCCGGCCCATAGGAACCAATGGACCTGTCAAAATCTGACAGCTCCATGCTTTCCTATGGGGGAGAAAACAATTCGCCATAAATTAACGAAAGTTCAGATCAAAGCCAAATCAGGTTTGCCCACGACTTAGGGGGTCCTCTAACGAATACAAGCATTTAGAACAGTTGCTGAGTCTTCATTAATTTTGTGTGAATTTTTTCTTCCCCCATAGGAAATAATGGAGCTGTCAGATTTTGACAGCTGTCAAAAGTTGGGGGGAAAAATTCACCATTAATTAACGAAAAGTCAGATCTAAGCCAAATTACATTTGCACCCGTTTTAGAAGGTGCAGAAGCTATTCCAACCATTTAAAACCATTTTTGCCCCTTGTATGACACATTTAAAATTGCAAAAATTGACTTCGCAAAGCCATTGAAATGTATTGAGTCAGCTTCAATACATTCCAATGGAGGAAACATTGTTTCGCTTAGCGATGTTTCCTATGGGTTTTTTCGCTTAACGACGGCAATCCGTTCCAATTGGAACGGATTAACCGGTTTCCTATGGGAAATGGTGTTTTGCATAGCGATGGTTTCACATAGCAATGTTTTTTTTTTAACCAATTAAAATCGCTATGCGAGGCACCACTGTATTTCATTTTTCTACTGCCCATCTGGCCGAAGGCCATGCTGGACTTTTTACAACATATAGAAACAATTAAAACACAATTTAACAGAACAGAAAAGAAAAAAAAAAATACAAATAAGCAGTACTGTCAAAACATAAACATAACATTTAAAATAGCAGACTTGATCAAGTAGACTAGCTATGCTCAGCTGATTCCACAGGTATCACGTTTTGGAACGCCTGCCCAAATAACGAGTTTTTAATTACTTTTTAACAATTGCAAGTGAAGGGGGAAACAGATTGCAGGGGGAAGTTCATTCCACATCTGGAAAGGCCTGGCTTCTTGTCTTCTCCCACCAGGGATGTTATTCTAAGACAGGCTGATCCTTTTGGAAGTAGGTCTTAGGCCACTGTTTACTCTCTGATTGTTCATGTACAGCATCATCTTATATTGCATTTTATTATTTAAGATGCTATTGATGTAGAAAGAGTATGAGCATAATGCTATCTTACTGCTTGCATAGGGGGAAAACTCCAATATATCTCTAATTTAAGTCTTTCTATTTTCTTCTTCTCCTTTTTCTCTGCCTCATTCTTCTTTCTTTATGATCAAGGACCAAATAGTCACAGTCCATTGCTAATCTCCCTAAGTGGAGATTACTCCTCATCTCTTAATATAACTAGCAGTGGCCATGAAGTGTTTCTTCGTTGGTCAGCAGACCACGGCACCAACAAAAGAGGTTTCAGGATCAGATATATAGGTACGTACACTTTCTGTCTTTCAAAAAATAATTCAGATCAATTTCCATCTACTATAACTGACAGTTGTTTATTGTGCATGCAAATTGGAGGAGAGGGTTGTATGCAATAATACACTTGTTTCTAGTAAGGTACTAGCTTACTTCTCCTTCATGGATTGTTGCCTTGTCGTGGCGAAGGGGCTTGAGTAACTCAGAGAAGCTATGGGCTATGCCGTGCAGGGACACCCAAGACGGACAGGACATAGTGGAGAGTTCCGACTAAACGCAATCCACCTGGAGTAGGAAATGGCAAGCCACTCCAGTATCTTTGCCAAGAACACCCCATGATCAGAAACAAAAGGCTAAAAGATATGACGCTGGAAGATGGGCCCCTCAGGTCGGAAGGCGTCCAACATGCTACTGAGGAAGAGTGGAGGACAAGTACAAGTAGCTCCAGAGCTAATGAAGTGGTTGGGCCAAAGCCGAAAGGACGCTCAGCTGTGGACGTGCCTGGAAGTGAAAGGAAAGTCCAATGCTGTAAAGAAAAATACTGCATAGGAACCTGGAATGTAAGATCTATGAACCTTGGGAAGCTGGAGGTGGTCAAACAGGAGATGGCAAGAATAAACATCGACATCCTGGGCATCAGTGAACTAAAATGGACAGGAATGGGCGAATTCAGCTCAGATGATTATCATATCTACTACTGTGGGCAAGAATCCCGTAGAAGGAATGGAGTAGCCCTCATAGTCAACAAAAGAGTGGGAAAAGCTGTAATGGGATACAATCTCAAAAATGATAGAATGATGTCAATACGAATCCAAGGCAGACCATTCAACATCACAATAATCCAAGTTTATGCACCAACCAGCATTGCTGAGGAGACTGAAATTGAACAATTCTATGAAGATTTACAACACCTTCTAGAACTGACACCAAAGAAAGATGTTCTTCTCATTCTAGGGGACTGGAATGCTAAAGTAGGGAGCCAAGAGATACAAGGAACAACAGGGAAGTTTGGCCTTGGAGTTCAGAACGAAGCAGGACAAAGGCTAATAGAGTTTTGTCAAGAGAATAAGCTGGTCATCACAAACACTCTTTTCCAACAACACAAGAGGCGACTCTACACATGGAAATCACCAGATGGGCAATATCGAAATCAGATTGATTATATTCTCTGCAGCCAAAGATGGAGAAGCTCTATACAGTCAGCAAAAACAAGACCTGGAGCTGACTGCGGTTCTGATCATCAGCTTCTCATAGCAAAATTCAAGCTTAGACTGAAGAGATTAGGAAAAACCACTGGGCCACTCAGGTATAATCTAAACCAAATCCCTTATGAATACACAGTGGAAGTAAAGAACAGATTTAAGGAACTAGATTTGGTGGACAGAGTGCCTGAAGAACTTTGGATAGAGGCTCGTAACATTGTCCAGGAGGCAGCAACGAAAACCATCCCAAAGAAAAGGAAATGCAAGAAAGCAAAGTGGCTGTCCAACGAGGCCTTAGAAATAGCAGAGAGGAGAAGGGAAGCAAAATGCAAGGGAGATAGGGAAAGTTACAGAAACTTGAATGCAGACTTCCAAAGAATAGCAAGGAGAGACAAGAGGGCCTTCTTAAATGAACAATGCAAAGAAATAGAGGAAGATAACAGAAAAGGAAAGACCAGAGATCTGTTCAGGAAAATTGGACATATTAGAGGAACATTTTGCGCAAAGATGAACATGATAAAAGACAAAAATGGGAGGGACCTAACAGAAGCAGAAGACGTCAAGAAGAGGTGGCAAGAATACACAGAGGAATTATATCGGAAAGATTTGGATATCCCGGACAACGCAGACAATGTAGTTGCTGACCTTGAGCCAGACATCCTGGAGAGCGAAGTCAAGTGGGCCTTAGAAAGCCTGGCTAACAACAAGGCCAGTGGAGGTGATGGCATTCCAGTTGAACTATTTAAAATCTTGAAAGATGATGCTGTTAAGGTGCTACATTCAATATGCCAGCAAGTTTGGAAAACTCAACAGTGGCCAGAGGATTGGAAAAGATCAGTCTACATCCCAATCCCCAAGAAAGGCAGTGCCAAAGAATGCTCCAACTACCGTACAATTGCACTCATTTCACACGCTAGCAAGGTTATGCTCAAAATCCTGCAAGGTAGGCTTCAGCAGTATGTGGACCGAGAACTCCCAGAAGTACAAGCTGGATTCCGAAGAGGCAGAGGAACTCGAGACCAAATTGCTAACTTGCGCTGGATTATGGAGAAAGCCAGAGAGTTCCAGAAAAATATCTACTTCTGCTTCATTGACTATGCAAAAGCCTTTGACTGTGTGGACCACAGCAAACTATGGCAAGTTCTTAAAGAAATGGGAGTGCCTGACCACCTTATCCATCTCCTGAGAAACCTATATGTGGGACAGGAAGCAACAGTTAGAACTGGTCATGGAACAACTGAATGGTTCAAAATTGGGAAAGGAGTACGGCAAGGCTGTATATTGTCCCCCAGCTTATTTAACTTATATGCAGAATACATCATGCGGAAGGCTGGACTGGAAGAAACCCAAGCCGGAATTAAGATTGCCGGAAGAAATATCAACAACCTCCGATATGCAGATGATACCACTCTGATGGCAGAAAGTGAGGAGGAATTAAAGAACCTTGTAATGAGAGTGAAAGAGGAGAGTGCAAAAAACGGTCTGAAACTCAACATCAAAAAAACTAAGATCATGGCCACCGGTCCCATCACCTCCTGGGAAATAGAAGGTGAAGATATGGAGGCAGTGTCAAATTTTATCTTCCTGGGCTCCATGATCACTGCAGATGGAGACAGCAGCCCTGAAATTAAAAGGCGCCTTCTTCTTGGGAGGAAAGTGATGACAAATCTTGACAGCATCTTGAAAAGCAGAGACATCACCTTGCCAACAAAAGTCCGAATGGTCAAAGCTATGGTTTTTCCTGTTGTGATGTATGGAAGTGAGAGCTGGACCATAAAGAAAGCAGACCGCCGTAGAATTGATGCCTTTGAATTGTGGTGCTGGAGGAGGCTCTTGAGAATCCCCTGGACTGCAAGGAGAACAAACCTATCAGTTCTAAAGGAAATCAACCCTGAGTGCTCACTGGAAGGACAGATCCTGAAGCTGAGGCTCCAGTACTTTGGCCATCTAATGAGAAGAAAAGACTCCCTGGAAAAGACCCTGATGTTGGGAAAGTGTGAAGGCAAGAGGAGAAGGGGACGACCGAGGATGAGATGGCTGGACAGTGTCTGCGAAGCAACCAACATGAACCTGACACAACTCCGGGAGGCAGTAGAAGACAGGAGGGCCTGGCGTGCTCTGGTCCATGGGGTCACGAAGAGTCGGACACGACTAAACGACTAAACACACACTAGCTTACTTTCTAGTAGTGAAATATGGTTAGCCAAGAGAAATTTCGTTCCGCTAGCCCAGTGGTTCCCAATCTTGAGTAACCCAAGTATTCTTGGACTGCACCTCCCAGAAACCCTGGTGAGCACAGCTGAGGGTGAAGGCTTCTGGGAATTGCAGTCCAAGAACACCTGGGTTACCTGAGGTTGGGAACCACTGCACTAGCCTGAAGACATCCACAGCTAAAGAAGCTCATAGTAGCTCATATGCTAGAAGACCGTTCCAATGTCATTATCTCCAAATTTGTGTGTTACACAATGGCTTTTCTGAGTACAGATCATTTCAGCCAGAGTGTCATTCTTTGATTGAGGATTATGTTTGTCCTCCACTAAAGCCTCCTTCTTAAAGTACCAGGATTTGTGAAAATGTGCAGGGCGTGATTTTAGTGGAGATTACTTAAGCTTGTGAAGAACTCAGTTTCTTTCCCATTTCTTTCTCATCGAGACTTTAAGGCAGTCATTTGTCTCATGAGTCACACACCCTTATTTCCCAAAGAGCTTGGGCAATATCAAATAGGACTGTTTCGTGAAACAGAAGATAAAAATTTAACAGAAAGCATTTCCTTGAAATAATCACATCAATTTTTTTTGGAAGGACATACATACACACAAATAGAATTTAGAGGCTGAAACCCTGTTGCATAACTTACACCTGTGGAAGGATTATGACACTACCCACAGGGGTCAATTTTTGGCAAACACCCAACTTCTGTTCACTGACTTTTTTGATTCCTGTGTCATTTCTTTCAGTTGTTGAAATCCTGTTCCTTGGCGTAGTAAGTCACCACTAGAATAGGTCCATTGAATCAAAGGAATTTATAATATTGACTCACGGAACTCCTACTGATTCAATGGCCTTACTCTAATTATTACATTAAGCAACAGGATTTCACCCAGTGTATGGAAGCTGGATGGAAGATTAAAGGCTTTAATCACCAAAAATCCCTGGCAGCTGCTAAAGCAATCTAGTAAAAGACTTCCTCATTCCATCCCATGGACTCCATATGAAGAAACAGATTAGTGTCAGAAAAACAATGAGACAGAAGTAGGAAGTTTTTAATTACCAGAAATTGCCCCCTGTGAATGGGGCCAGTTTCACTCTTCTCCAGGCACAGTCATGCTGACAGGATTTCAGCCATGGTTAAAATGATATCCCCTGATTCCTCCAAATAGGAAATTAGAATCTGGATTATAAGCAAATATCTTCCTAGAGCAAGGAAGAAAATGAGAGTATTGCAAGCAGAACTGGGTGTAGATCAGGTTAGATATGTTTCAAAATTTCCATGGGTTACACATGCAACTTTAAGGATCCCAGCAGGTCACAGCATGCCTCCAGTGTCCCCAGGTTGTATTCTTTTGACTTGAAAAGTCCTTCCCAAGAGGTAATTTCCCATATTTCCTGCTCCTTTATGCTTTTTTACCTTCCTAACCTGTTCTAGACTCAGGATGTGCCTGGGCCTTCTTGGGCTTAAAACAGATTATGCTTCCAGTTCTGCAGTTCAAAGATTATAATTATTAAGGGGGTTTCTAAGAAAAATATGGGGAGCTACAGGGTGCTTATGGAGCTGCATTCTGCCACTTCTTAGAAGACTCCGAACAGACTTTTTCCTGAAATTGAACAAAATTAAACAGCATTCTTTTCTGTAGCTTCCGAGTTTTGGATCTGTTCCTACCCTACACCTCATGCCAGCTGCTGTTTCTTTCCTTTTATCCAGCAAGTGACCTGTGTCATCTTTCTTGATCTTCCTACCAATATTAATTATGCTGGATACATGTTAAAACAAGTATCAATTACAGTTTGGAAAATCTTCAGATAGAACATTGAGCTTAGATGTTGACACAGTGTAAGTGGATTACATTTTTAATTAACACATGCAAATTCCATCAGATGGGAAGAAATGAGGTTCACAAACAATGTTTGAGCTTGGAAAAAAAAAAACAAATGATAATCTAGATCCTAGCTGCAGCAATAAATAATTGCTTTTTCAATGGTGACTGTTACTGCCAAAGATAAAGTACAGGGACACTGGAAGATATTTTGTGTTGTGTTATCCATATTATGAATTCCACTTAACTGGGCAGTTCCTTGCTTTTTAAGCATACATCTCCCATGGACCTCTGTTTGACCTGCTTTTTCTGAAGGCAAAAGTTAGTATGACTAGAAAAAAAAAATCATCCATAAGAATGCTGGCCTATAACAAGATCCTAGTTAACGTTTGCTATTAGGGAAAGCAAAACAAAGCATGCTGTTTATACGCAGTGTTGCCCCATAGCACTTAAATACCCTCTGGTCAGTATGCAACTTAATTATGCAGGCTGCATATTGCTTCCCCAGTAAGCTGAGAACTCAATTTTCCAACCTCAGATGGATGGAAGGCTGAGCGAACCCCCATATGAGCTACGTGGGGTTGAACCTGGGTTATGAGCAGAGTTTGGGTTGTAGTACTGCATTTTAACCACTGCACCATGAGTTTCAGCAAGTCAAAACCAGGCCGTTTCATTATCCGTGCCAGCTGTATAATGCCTTTGCCTCCCTTTACAGTAATGTTCAGTGAGCTAATGCTATATCAGTGATAGGATTAACTCAAGTTATTTCTTCTTTGTTTGAAGCTTTCTCCACCACTGCTATAGCTCAGGTCAAGCCACTGAATGGAACAATCCCACTTACTTAGTGTTACATTGTTTGTCTTTTTCTTTATCCATTCAGTTTATATCCTCGTGCAATGTTGTTTGCTTTGTTTTCAAAGCCCATTACTGCAGCACTCCGGAGTCTCCTCCTCATGGATTCATTGTTAGTCAGACGGGTGGACAGCTCAACAGTGTGGTTCGCTGGGCCTGTGACCGAGGATTCCGGCTCATTGGAAAAAGCACAGCTGTGTGTAGGAAATCTCCCCATGGATATCATGCATGGGATGTTCCTGTTCCAGCCTGTCAAGGTAAGCATGGTGATTATAAATCTGGATTTCCATAGTGGGGCTCTAGTCCAACTATCCACATCTGTTTTAGCATACAAGTAGAGCAAAAGGCAGCACTTTGTTTCCTAAATGGACTGGCTATAGAAATCGTATATCTTTGGTTCTTGAGTGTGATGATCAGGGATCCTTGCTCTAGCCACTTTGCCACACTGCCCCATATCTTCCAAAGTATCAATAGCAGTATCAATAGTAGTGACAGTAGTACACGCTCATAATAAATAACTCTTAGAACAATGCATACACATTACTGATTTTTTTTTCAGATACATTTCTTTATTCATTTTTATCGCATTCCTATCTCCGTAGTACTTTGAGCATCCAGTGCATTTTAAGCTAGGAAATAGGCAGTCACGTTCTTAATTACTTTTAACCATGAAGCTTGATTCAAAATGATTTGGTGAATTGGTTGGTTGGTTGGTTGGTTGGTTGGTTGGTTGGTTGGTTGGTTGGTTGGTTGGTTGGTTGGTTGGTTGGTTGGTTGGTTGGTTGGTTGGTTGGTTGGTTGGTTGGTTGGTTGGTTGGTTGGTTGGTTGGTTGATTGATTGATTGATTGATTGATTGTTTGATTGATTGGTTGGTTGGTTGGTTGGTTGGTTGGTTGGTTGGTTGGTTGGTTGGTTGGTTGGTTGGTTGGTTGGTTGGTTGGTTGATTGGTTGATTGATTGATTGATTGATTGATGATAAATCTTTCTTGACATCAAATGCACTTGCTATTTTGGCACGTGAACTAGGAAAAATTATTAAAATGGGTTTGCTGTTCATACTAGCATCTCAGACACATCTGAGTGCTAACTTCTAGTAGAGAAATACTATCCATGTTTTTTCCTGCTTAAATACAAGCCCGTGTATTTCTCCTGTCTAACCTTTGGAGAGATGTGAGGATGAAATTTCTTAAATACTGATTTCTCGTGAGAGTAGTTTTTAGGGAATGAACCTTTGATCTAAAACACCAGAGTTTTAAAATAGAGATTTTCTTTGTCTATTTTGAAATAAAAATTCACCTCAGAGAGCCATATCTCAGTAGTGGCTTAATTTCCATTGATATTTAAAGGCTGGGAAAAGCTATACTTACCTGGCAGGCGAGATACCATGATTAAACAAGGGCTTGGAAACGGGGATGAGCACCGCTGCCTAGAGTCAAACACAAGTGGACAAATTGTCAAGGGGAACCTTTACCTTTACCTATTTATATTCATACCCTTGAGGATATGAATAGCAACACCATAGGTGTCACATAGACCTATTGCCTCCCCCCAGAACCAGCCAGTCCAGTCACTAGTCCTTGCACAGTGCTCAGTTCCATCATCATCATTGTTGTGCCAATCCAGGGAGGATTTTTCTATCATCCCTGCACAGTGGACCACTCCGGCAAGGGTGTGGGATGTGGAGTATCCTTGCTCAGCTGATGAGATAGTACAGGGAGGTGGGGAAGCACCTACCTGGTTCCTTCCTGAATTGGCACAGTGACAATAACTAAGGACCCCAGCTCAGTGTGGCAACTGATGAGTGGACTGACTGGTTCGGGGGACGGGGGGAGGAATGGGCCCTCATGGTACCTGTGGTGCCAGTATTTCTATTTGTGTTCCCCAGGGATACGAATACAAACAGCCAATGTCTAACATATTATCATAAAAGCTGGAAAAATGTTTCCCATTATTTGTATATCTGAAAACTTTATTTCATTCTTGATTTTTTTGGGGGGGGTGTGTGCTTTGAACTAGGCCTGCACTAAGGTGGCCCACCTAAACGCATATCATTGGCCTTGTATTATAGTATGATGGATGCAGGGGTGATTCCATGGGCAGGGTATCATAGCAGATACTCTACTAGGCTACGTAGCTGTATTTCAGAACTTGTGGGAGTTGAGCTGTAAGTTGTTTCAGCATCTATTAATGCAATGTGAAGACTGTCCTATTCCCTGCAGCAATACATTCTTCCTTGATGTGGAACAGTCACAGCTTCATCTTGGAGCCACTGAAAACAGACTGCCCTTCTTCTCTGTCCTATTCGTACAGTGTACAGTATGTTCATTTTTCCAAGCCATGTTGCATTTTTCTGCACCATCTCCTCCTATTGACTAAAGTGTATCTGCTTTTTAAAATGCACACATTCTTCTAGGTGCACTTTTCAAATATGCACTGTTTAACAGATTGGTTTTTCAGAATATAGGGAAGAGTTAATATGGTACGGTATTGGACTAAGACTTGGAAGACCTGGGTTCAAATTCCTGCTCAGCCAAGAAACTTGCTAGGGTTGTCAAGGAGCATTTACCAGAGAGTGTATTTTAAACAAAATATCTTTAGCAAACAGACACCAACAGACACAAAACCCACTATTTTTACAGCTAACTCAAAAGATTTACATCGTGGAGGAGGAATGCATAAGATATACTGACTCAGTCATCGATTTACACTGTTCCTTGTAGTCTGCTAGAGTAGTTCATATTTCCTCTCAAAAGAATAGCACTTTTGACATGGAGAACCTTTATAAGAAAATATCTAGCATGAAACAATATCTGGCAAATATTTGTTTGCTGCGGTAACTAGGGGTGAAATAGAATGTGACATGGTTGTAGGATAAAAGAAAGGGCACAATCACTTTATTAAGACAAAGCAAACAACGAGCAAAGGGCAATATCAGAGAACAGTGTGTAACTCGCCTTAGTTTAGTTTTTTGAGCTCCAATTTTCTCTGTTCTACACCAGTAGGCAGAGCTTGGAAAGGGGGACTCTTTTTCAATACAAATTACAGAATCTTCTAGATAGCATGGACTGTGGCCACTGCCTGGGAGGTACTGAGAGCTGTAGTTCAGAGAAGTAAAATTTCCAAAACCTGGTAACGAGGGTGACTGCTTCTGTGACTATTTATTTACCACTAAGTGCATGACATGGCCTGTAGACAGAAAAGAATTGATCACATAGATTCACATGGATCCCACTATATTCTCTGTGACATGTTCTTGATGTGTACACTATAGAGGGGCAATGAATACTCAAGAGTTGTAGAGTCAGTTAGAAGGGGCCAGTGAGTCCAATCCCCTGGTCAGTGCAGGAATCTAAGTTAGGGTACGGTTGTGATCAGATGGGTATTTGTTCACTCCTTTTCCCAGCAACCACATGGCATGCATGCCATTATGAACCAGCCTACCTTTTTCAATGTCTGCCCCTCCCCCACACACAATCTTTGGGTCCCCCTCAAGGGCTACTGCTGTTTTGGTTTGGATAAGATCACTCTGTTTTGGTTCAGTTCTGGGATCAAACCAAAGCAGCTGGCTGGTCGCCCCTCTGCTGAAGCCACTTAGCAATCTCAAGAAATGAGAATCCTCACTCCATGGCATCAAGCTGATAATTCTTTCTACATGCTTTTGTTGTTGTTCCATTCATGATTTGTCTACCTGTGTATCTCTTTTCAATCTGCAGCTATCTCATGCGGAATTCCAAAAGCTCCAGTGAATGGAGGTATATTAACTACAGATTATTTGGTGGGCACTCGAGTTACCTATTTCTGCAATGATGGATATAGGCTATCATCCAAAGAACTTATTACTGCAACCTGCCAGCCAGACGGCACATGGAGCAATCATAACAAGACACCTCGTTGTGTAGGTAAGGATAATCTAGAAATGCTTTTCAAATTGAAAAGGCAGATGGTGAAACAGACAGGTAAACTCATGCTTTGGGTCTACAGAGAGATGTGAATAGCGTGGTTAGTAAATAGTTGTGGAAAGCAGAGTGACTGATAAAGGGTAAAGATCCTAACTCTGTTTTCAAAATTGAAAGCTAGACTGTATTATCTTTTATGTACTGCATTCATGTTGCCCTCCATAGCAAGATACCCCGCAATAAACGCCTTATAATGCTTTGGTAACAAGAAATCAGAAGTAATTGTTTGTCACCCAAATGCATGATTTTAAGTACAGTTGTTTGGAATAAAATTCCATTTATAAACGAAAAAAAAGTGGAACTTTTGTTCTGCACTTTGCATGTTAATGGTACATATTATTAACACTAAAAGTAAATATGTTTATCATTGGACTGCTGCTTAGGCAGATATAGCTTATTTCTTTTGCATATGATACTTAATACCCCATAACAATTTTCTTTACAACAGTCCTCAGATGTATGTCATCACATTTCATATTTTGCCTTCCACTGCATTCTTATACCAACCTGCCTAGGAGCCTTAACCAACATTTCTTCTTGATAAGCATGTGTAAGATTTCACTCCTGTGAGTTACCCTTAAACCACCCAATAAATCCATAACCAAGAAGGATTTGAACATACTTTTCCCATTTTGGATAACTAGTGCATAATGGTGACAAAGAAGACAGACTATATTAGGAAATTAAAATGGAATTAAGAGCTGTGAAAGGGACTGGCACAACTTTGGGGATCATGTAGCTTATATTCAGCACAAAGGAATTCATAAAAGAACACCAGAAGCTGGAAACCGTTCAAGTGCATCCCATTGTATGTTACAAATTGCTGCATCACTGCGATGGCAATTAAGAAACTAATATACATTGAGGTGGATGCTTTTAACATTAATTGAGTTCACTGCCACACACTAGGAATAAACAACAACAGCAGTAACCCTAAAACATCTTGCACTTGTTGAGTTTAGGAATAATTTTAACTCTATTGGAATTCCAGTGTACTGAGGTTTAGCTTTGTGTTGTCTGAAACTCTTGAGAATGTCAGTATTCTTCCCTTCCTAGAATGCAGCCAATTTCCTAACAACCTGAGTACACCATTTGTCTTTCTCAACATTTTGGTTGGCAGGCAAGAAAATGAGTACTCCGATAGGGAGAAACCAATAGATTTGTTGAGACAATTTTTGTCACAAATTGTACATGGCCAGTAGATAAAACCTAGAGCTGCGTGTGTTTTGTTTTACATTTTTTACTTTGAAGGTCTTTGAAATCTTCAACAAATCTTACATTGAGGGTCTAAAATATCTCTCTTTGACACATGAGATTTAAACTGGACCAAAGACCTCTTCCCTCCCCCACTCGACTTTAACCATAGCCACTGGTTAATTTCCATTCTCACTGTTTGCAGAGCCTTAATTTCAGTGAGAGATACAATTTAACAGGATTTAAGCATTACTGTATAAAAGTAAAACTTGAGTATTATTGTACTGTCATCTCCATTGTGTGAGTGCCTGCTGTTGCTTTTTTACCACAAACCAGAAGGACTCTTGCAGACCATAAGAACATGATCATACTCCGAAGCAAGGGATAATTGTTGGTACTCTCAAATACTAGCATTTCACTTGTGTGAACATTATGCCTGGGCTTAAAGCAGGGATTTCTGCTTTGTAAGAGGAAGATGGTGGTACCAAGAAGTGTGATAAAAATACCTACGATCCAGACAGACCCAACATTCTTCTGGAAGGATTATATCTGTAGCTAAATAAGCAGAGCAGTCGTTAACCACGATACACAATCTTAAGTAATTATTTTTGAGCAGTAAAATGTTTTTGGATAATCACTGTCTAAAACCAAAGAAAAGAAGTGAAATACATTATTCTTACACTAAACCTATTTTTCAGTGTTAAAATTCCATAATTCCAAGTAACTCTTGTGGATTACTGTGGAACTCTTCAAATATTGAACTCCAGTCATTTAATATCCCCAACATGTGAACTCATTCTGATTAGAATATCTTTTTCCCTTTATTAAGCTATAACAACGACTTTCTAATTTTCCTCCCTTCCCCACTCTCAAGTTGTTACATGTCCAAGCATCAATCTGTTCACCTTGGAGCATGGCAGATGGCGGATAGTGAATGGCTCTCACTACGAGTACAAAACAAAAGTTGTCTTCAGCTGTGATCCTGGGTATCATGGATTGGGACCAGAATCCATTGAATGTCTTGCTAATGGCACTTGGAGTTGGAGAAATGAGAGACCATACTGCCAAAGTGAGTATTTTGTTCATCCTATCAAAATATGTTCATTTCTTAGGTCTTCGTTCTTGATAATGTTGCCGTCTGGTTCATCCATTCTCCTTGTCAACTCACTATTCTGTTGCAGTCCTGAGTGTCAAGAATTTCCCCATATTTGGTGACTTTAAAGAGCACATCCACTGTGTTTCCCATGATCCAGGGATCTCACATAAATGACCGGGTCTTACACATATGTTTTCTTCCACAGTAGTGTCTCTAGGAGGCTGTCTAGCATCATCTAATACTTGTGGAATCTGTCATTAAAACAACCCATATTCCTGCTGACTGCCGCATACATCACTTATCATTCACCAGTTGCGGTCTCTGTTCAATTTTCAGGGACAAGCTCATACATATTAGTAAGGAAGGATTGAGATTTAACATGGGGAGAAAATAACCATTATGGTTGCTTATTAATTCTTCCATGCATTTGATTTCAACATTTTCTGCCATTCTTATGAAAATGATTGCAATGTCATATACTTTGGACTGTTAAATGAATTATGCAGGCAGATCTAACTGTATACCTCTCTTAGGTCATCTACCATTTTGATTCCCATGACTGAAAAATGAATAATGAATGTTTTTTGTGAATGTTTTCTTCTTTTATATTTTAAAGTTATTTCATGCGGAGAACTTCCCATACCTCCAAATGGGAATAAGATTGGCACTCAGATCACATACGGTTCGACTGCTATTTTTACTTGTGACTCTGGATTTATGTTGGTGGGCTCAGCTGTAAGAGAATGTCTTTCCTCTGGACTATGGAGTGGAACTGAGACAAGGTGCTTAGGTAAGGAACTAATTGTCTTTTCTACAGATGGTATATTTGTAATTGCACTGTTTGACTACTTTTATCATGTGACCAGTTTCTGTCATTATGTTAATTTCTGTTACATTTGACAGGGATATATTTGAATGTTTCATACATAATCTTGTATCTGCAAATCTTTTCAGTCTCAACGGATCTTCAATTTATGGGATATTGGGAACATTGCAAATTGCAGCACTTGCATTCATTATAACTCAATATTTGTAACTGTAGATTTTCATAGACCACACCTAAGTAGAGTTTTCCACGTGTCCAAACATTGCACGCATCAAGTTAGTGAGGCTCACTGTAGTATCAGACCTCTTCTACAAAATTGGTTTTCAAATTTTGTGTTAATGATGAGCATGGGCAAAGGGTAGACAGAATATGCTTTCCAGTTTCCTAGAGCTTTCTAAAAGAGCCTGTTTGAGATTATTTTAATGCTTTCCCATAAATGGTTAACCACTCTCTGAAAATGTTTGACCAAGAAACCCTGAAAAAGGTCACCATAAGTCAAAAGTGAATTGATGGCACATAGTTGTTATGCCTGTTTAAACTACTTCTGAACTTTTCTACACGTGCTGTTCCCAGTTTTACACATGCTTGGTGAAATTCCTGGGAAATACACAATTGCAAGCCAGCATAGGGTTGCATACATCAAGTATTGCAGTACATAACAGCTCCTGAAAGTTTTTTGCCCATTTTCAGAGCTTTGTGGGACAAGTGGCCATATGGCAAAAGACTGATAGAATGCAATTTGTCCTGAATTATGGTGTTGACTTTATAGCAGACATCAATTTAGGACACCGTAAGCAGTGAACATTTTCTAAAAAGTTGAGGTTAAGTTAGTGATAGCATTTTGAATTTGGCCATTGTATGTCCATTCTCATCTATCATTACTAAGGCAGCAGTGTGCAGGGCTATGTAGGGAAATGGCAAAAGAAAATGTATTCTTAATTTTCAGGGCCTCATCTAGTAAGAGTACAAAGAGACTTGCCTTTGCCTATTTGACTAAAAAAAATTGGTATTGTCATTTCTTTCAGTTCCACTTTCATCCCATTGTTCCATGAACTAATTGATTATTGATTTGTAAATATTTGGCAGAAGCTAGCACCCTACACAGATTAGAATGTGCCTAGACCTAAGGGGAAATGAGACCATTGATTATCATCACCCATCACCTCCTTCAAGTTGCCTGTCTTCACACAGCCACTGTCCTTTGAGAGGAATCAATAGAAATAGTTAGAAATAAACTGATTTAGAGAATTGGGTTCATTTTGAGGGGGAATAGGAGATTCCCCCAGATACAGTTTCTACTGGCTTTACACTCTACCTCACCTCATCCCTCTGTTGAAAGCATCAGAGTTTTAGAAAACAGAGGTTGCTAACCTCCCTCCTTAGCTGTTCATCTCCCCGATGAGAATTGAAGGAGAAGGAGAAGTTACATGCACTCCAGCTTTGAGCTGTGCTTTGTTCCACAGGAGTCTGGGTCCTGTGAAAGACAGTTCCAAAGTCTGAGCAGGAATGAAGAAGATTGGATTTGGGGGCTCACTAATGGTTTACTAAACTGGTAAAATTTTTGTACTGTCATTTTCATCTTTGCCTATTCATGCATAATATATACACACAGAGCCAATTAGCTGCTGGAAGATAGGAAAATTGGGAAACAGCTACAAACCCCTTCAGCTGTCATTTGCTCAGTTGATATCCATTCTGAAGAAGTTGAAGGGGCTTTGTTTTGGTCTATTTGTTCTACCAAGGCGACTCTTTGACACAAAAGAATATGGAAGATTATAATGACTTGACAAATAGTTTTCTTTGGATTTTAAAATGAAAAGGGAAAGAAGCCAACTTATTTTGGAAAAAAAAAAAAACAGCAACAACACCTGGAAGACATCACTTTCCAGGCAGTACCCAATTTGGCTGAATGTTTTCCATAAATGATTACGGTCTTTTTAGAGATAAGGTCACAACCGTTTAATGCTTGTACAAAAATGAATGTTTCCACTTCCTGGGGAATCATTATTCTGAAATAGGGGGGAAGAAAAGAATACAAACTTGTAGCAAAGCTTAGATTGTTTCTTTGTCACAGATCTCAAATGAAATCATTTGACATTTGAACAGAAGCTTCGTTAGGAAGGTGACATTTCAGGTCTATCTTTTCATGTATCATTTCCCCATAGGTACGCGGAGATTAAGAACGAATCATAAAAAAATGAATAGCATGTGAAACATTTTTAATTAAAACTATAGGAATCATGAATAATGCCCAGTAGATCCTGTTCATTCCTATATAAAAAGAGTTTTAAATGGATGTCTCCTTAATTGATGCCTTCAATTGATGTGTTTTTATGTTTTAGGTATAATACTACCTCTGAATTTTATTAGATTTGTTGAGTACCATTTTAGTGGAAGGTTGGGATGTACAGTACATTGAATAAATAATATGTTTATGAATAAAATGAATTGTACTATGTATAAAAAAAGGCTGGAGCAAGAAAATTTAATCTGTGGAGTTTCAGTAATCAACAATAATGGGAGTAGCATTAATTCAGTAGGTTCAGGTTTGTATTTGCTTTCTATTATGAATAGTTTGATCATGGGAGGCATTTTAAAGCATACTTGGCACTGAAATAACTGTATCTTATTTCATCCATAATTAATATGAAAACATATAAGTATTTAAGTATGGGCACATACAGATTTTTTAAATGTTAGTCATACCCAACTGGAAAATAAATTAGATAAGGAAAAAATGCATTTTCAATCTTCTCCTTTTCCTGCTACTTTCAACTTTTGCTGGCATTATTGTCTTTTCTAGTGAGCCATGTCTTCTTTTTTATAAGATTGTTATGTACATTATGCAGAATGTGTAGCTAGTATACCATAATAATAAAATACAAACTTGTAGTTTTATTTCTCATTCATCATAAGGAGCAAATATTATTTCCTGCTGACATTTTTCAGAAATTGTGAGAAATCTGATGACAGTGGTGCCCCGCATAGCGACGTTAATCCATTCCAGGATTAACGTCGGTATCCAGATTCGTTGCTATATGGGGGGGGACCCATAGGAACGCATTAAACTCCATTTAATGCGTTCCTATTGGAGAAAAACTCACCGGTAAGTGAAGATTCCCCCATCCGGCCGCCATTTTCGCTGCCCGGTAAACGAGGGCAGGGCGCAACAATGCTGCCATTTTCTGCACCTGGTGGCCATTTTGGAACCGCCGATCAGCTGTTTTCTAAACATCGCAATGCAATCGCATTAGCGATCACAAAAAACATGTCGCTATGCGGATTTGTCATTAAACGGTGTGCTCGTTAAGCGAGGCACCACTGTATTTCAGAGGCTAAAGTTCCTATCCATCCTGCTTTGAAGCTACTGGTAACAATAATGTAGATACTATAAACAAAATGGATAAAAATACATTTCTGATCTAAAATATGTGTTGAATAGAATGGTCAGTATTTTGCTGTAATATTGGCTGCTGTGTACAGATTTAAGATGTCATGTTTGTTGGGATGTGTGTGGCAGAAACTACATTTCCCATTTCCATTTTAGCTCAGTTTCTTTCAACTGAAACTTTCAACTGAAACTTCCTACACTGCTTCTTTCATTTACCATGAAAGGGGGGGGACTTCTTTCAATCATTTTGTTTCATCTCCCCCTCATGTGGTGGCAGTGGCAGCAGAGGCAAGGAAACAGGAGGAGAAAGCATGACTGACAGGAGGATAAAGAGATGCGCAGTGGTGATGGCAAGGCAAAGAAAATTTCCCAGGCAGTTTGAGTTGAAGGAAAAATTTACTGAAAGAGAAATATTTGTGTTCCCTTGCTTCATTTAAATGAAGCCTCCAGGTTTAAGAGGCTTTCTTTCAGAAACCCATGAAAGAACCCGAAAGTGAAAGCCGCTCCTTTCATTTTGAAACAAAAGTCCCATTCCTACATTTTTACACCTCAAAATGTTAATTCATATTTGTTGACAATAGGCCGGACAAATCACCAAGCAAAACAATGATGTTCCTTTTCTTAAAATACAGGGGGAAATAATCAGACATGTATGCTAAAAAATTCCTATTGCTGAAAAAACTATGGAAAAAGCTATTCCCTAAAAGAGATGTACATACCAGTATGGTTATTTTTTAAAAACAGAGCAATAGTTTAGTAACTTTTTAAAATTTCCGTATAAAGTGATTTTAAACTTTGAAAATCATGTTTTTTATAAAAAGAAAATCTGTCCTAGAGGCCAAAAAGTAGGAGTTTAAAATGGAAGCATCAAAAGACCATTAGCAACAAAAGAGGATATAACATGTGTGGTGTATAGCCAGGTATTACTGTAGCAGATGTTCTCATATTTTGACAATGTCAGATAGGCTTCTTCAGATTCTTTCCATCATAGACCGTAGCAAACAGGCAAGGAGTAAAAAAGTTGGTAAATTAAAAGAGGCATTCTGAAACAGTTACCAATTATTTCTAATACTACTACTATTGTCATTGTTTTAAATTCTTCATATGCATTGCCTTTTTCATGACATAATGGGACAGCCATTCTCCAAGATATAAAGCGGGTGGGAAAACTGGTTTCCTTGGTGATGGAAATGTCTATAAATGAGAACTGTCTAAATAGCTCTTCCCTTTCAGAAATGCATCCTTTCACTTCCACAGTTCATATATTATTGTCTTGACATGTATACTTCCATCACAATTCATTCTGACATTTGTTTAGTGATGAGCAGAATATATTTCTTATGTTTTACCTTCATGCTTTCTTTTTCTGCCTCTCCCCATCTATAAGTAGGTAGGTAGACAGACAGACAGACTGTTATTTATATGTAGGTTTGGACTGTCTCACAGCAAAATGTTATGTGTAGAGCATATGTGTTCTCTGAGGTGGATAAAAGGTGATATTTTAAGCAATTGTGCCTAAACTATTTTAAGTAGTCCGGTTGTGCACACTTGTTATTTTTGATTATCCATCGCTGAAACACCACTATAAAACTCTGAATATTGAACGAAAAGATTAAGAAAAACCAAAAATATTTGCTGACAAGGTGGGGTCAAGAAGAAAAGAAGTGGTAGGAGCACTGGGTAACTATTCAGACAAAGCAAAACAAAAGTGAAAGTGATATTGTCTAGGCTTGGACTGGAAGCTTGCTGTAGGCCTCAATCTAACATTCATGGAAAAATGTCAGTGATTTAAGATGTCATCTAGAGTACTGTATCTAGTTTTAGTCACCACACTTTAAGAAGGATGCCAACAAACTGGAGCAAGTTCAGAGGAGGGCAGCAAGGATGATCAGAGGACTGGAAACCAAGCCCTACGAGGAAAGACTGAAAAAACTGGGCATTTTTTACCTTGAGAAAAGAAGACTGGGGGCGAGGTGGATAGCACATTTCAAATACGTGAAAGGTAGTCATAAAGATGAGGGGTAGGATATCTTTTTGATCACCCTGGAGTGCAGGACACATAATGGGCTCAAGCTACAGGAAGCCTGATTTAGGCTGAATATCAGGAAAAACCTCTTAACTGTCAAAGCAGTATGACAATAGAACCAGTTAACTCAGGAAATGATGAATGCTCCAACACTTAAGGCATTCAAGAGAAAATTAGACAACTATATGTCATATTTCCCCTTCATGGATTGCTGCCCTGTCGTGACGAAGGGGATTGAGTAATTCAGACAAGCTATGGGCTATGCCATGCAGGGATACCCAAGGCAGACAGGTCATAGTGGAGAGAGTTCTGACTAAACGCTATCCACCTGTATCAGCAGTTGGCAAGCCACTCCAGTATCTTTGCCAAGAAAACTCCATGAACAGAAACAAAAGGCTAAAAGATATGACGCTGGAAGATGAGCCCCTCAGGTCGGAAGGTGTCCAATATGCTACTGAGGAAGCACGGAGGATAAGTACGAGTAGTTCCAGAGCTAATGAAGTGGTTGGGCCAAAGCCGAAAAGACACTCAGCTGCGGACGTGCCTGGAAGTGAAAGGAAAGTCCAATGCTGTAAAGAAAAATACTGCATAGGAACCAGGAATGTAAGATCTATGAACCTTGGGAAGCTGGATGTAGTCAAACAGGAGATGCCAAGAATAAACATTGAAATCCTGGGTGTCAGTGAACTAAAATGGATGGGAATGGGTAAATTCAAATCAGACGATTATCATATCTACTATTGTGGGCAAGAATACCACAGATCCCACAGAAGAAATTGAGTAGCCCTCATAGTCAACAAAAGAGTGGGAAAAGCTGTAATGGGATATAATCTCAAAAATGATAGAATGATTTCAATACAAATTCAAGGCAGACCTTTCAATATCACAGTAATTCAAGTTTATGCACCAACCACCGATGCTGAAGAAGCTGAAATTGACCAATTCTATGAAGACTTACAACACCTTCTAGAACTGGCACCAAAGAAAGATGTTATTCTCATTCTAGGGGACTGGAATGCTAAAGTAGGGAGTCAAGAGATAAAAGGAATAACAGGGAAGTTTGGCCTTGGAGTTCAGAACGAAGCAGGACAAAGGCTAATAGAGTTTTGTCAAGAGAACAAGTTGGTCATCACAAACACTCTTTTCCAACAACACAAGAAGCGACTCTACACATGGAAATCACCAGATGGGCAATATCGAAATCAGATTGATTATATTCTCTGCAGCCAAAGATGGAGAAGCTCTATACAGTCAGCAAAAACAAGACCTGGAGCTAATTGTGGCTCTGATCATCAGGTCCTTATAGCAAAATTCAAGCTTAAACTGAAGAAAGTAGGAAAAACCACTGGGCTAGTCAAGTATAATCTAAACCAAATCCCTTATGAATACACAGTGGAAGTGAAGAACAGATTTAAGGAACTGAATTTGGTGGACAGAATGCCTGAAGAAATATGGATGGAGGTTTGTAACATAGTACAGGAGGCAGCAACAAAAACCATCCCAAAGAAACGGAAATGCAAGAAATCAAAGTGGCTGTCCAATGAGGCCTTACAAACAGAGAGAAAAGAAGGGAAACAAAATTCAAGGGAGATAGGGAAAGTTACACAAAATTGAATGCAGACTTCCAGCTTCCAGAGTATAGCAAGGAGAGACAAGAGGGCCTTCATAAATGAACAGTGCAAAGAAATAGAGGAAAATAATAGAAAGGGAAAAGCCAGAGATCTGGTCAAGAAAATTGGAGCTATTAAAGGAACATTTTGTGCAAAGATGGACATGATAAAAGACAAAAATGGTAGGGACCTCAGAGAAGCAGAAGGCATCAAGAAGAGGTGGCAAGAATACACAGAGGAATTACACCAGAAAGGTCTGGATGTCCTGGAAAACCCAGAGAGTCACTGACCTTGAACCAGACATCCTGGAGAGCGAAGTCAAGTGGGCCTCAGAAAGCACGGCTAACAAGGCCAGTGGAAGTGGAGGTGATGGCATTCCAGTTGAACTATTTAAAACCTTAAAAGATGACACTGTTAAGGTGCTACACTCAATATGCCAGCAAGTTTGGAAAACTCAACAGTGGCCAGAGGACTGGAAAAATCAGTCTACATCCCAGCCCCAAAGAAGGGCAGTGCCAAAGAATGCTCCAACTACCGTACAATTGCACTCATTTCACATGCTAGCAAGGTTATGCTCAAAATCCTACAAGGTAGGCTTCAGCAGTATGTGGACCGAGAACTCCCAGAACTACAAGCTGGATTTCGAAGGGGCATAGGAAATAAGACCATAATTGTTAACATGCACTGGATTATGGAGAAAGCCAGAGAGTTCCAGAAAAACATCTACTTCTGCTTCATTGACTATGCAAAAGCCTTTGACTGTGTGGACCACAACAAACTATGGCAAGTTCTTAAAGAAATGGGAGTGCCTGACGACGTGATCTATCTCCTGAGATAGCTATATGTGGGATAGGAAGAAAGAGTTAAAACTGGATATGGAACAACTGATTGGTTCAAAATTGGGAAAGGAGTATGACAAGCCCGTACAGTACATTGTCTCCCTGCTTATTTAACTTGTATGCAGAATATATCATGCAAAAGGCCGGACTGGAGGAATCCCAAACCGAAATTCAGATTGGCAGAAGAAATATCAACCACCTCCGATATGCAGATGATACCACTCTGATGGCAGAAACTGAGGAGGAATTAAAGAACCTCTTAATGAGGGTGAAGGAAGAGAGCTTAAAAATGGTCTGAAGCTCAACATTAAAAAAAAAAACTAAGATCATGGCCACTGGTCCCATCACCTCCTGGCAAATAGAAGGGAAAGGATATGGAGGCAGTGACAAATTTTACTTTCTTGGTCTCCATGATCACTGCAGATGGGGACAGCAGCCCCGAAATTAAAAGACGCCTGCTTCTTGGTAGGAAAGCTCTGACAAACCTAGACAGCATCCTAAAAAATAGATACATCACCTTGCTGACAAAGGTCCACATAGTTAAAGCTATGGTTTTTCCAATAGCGATGTATGGAAGTGAGAGCTGGACCATAAAGAAGGCTGACCGCCGAAGAATTGATGCTTTTGAATTGTGGTGCTGCAGGAGACTCTTGAGAGTCCCCTGGACTGCAAAGAAAATAAACCTATCCATTTTGAAGTGCTCACTGGAAGGACAGATCCTAAAGCTGAGGCTCCAATACTTTGGCCATCTCATGAGAAGAGAAGACTCCCTGGAAAAGACCCTGATGTTAGGAAAGTGTGAGGGCAAGAGGAGAAGGGGATGACAGAGGATGAGATGGTTGGACAGTGTCACCAAAGCTACCAACATGAATTTGACTCAACTTCGGGAGGCAGTGGAAGACAGGAGGGCCTGGTGTGCTCTGGTCAATGGAGTCACAAAGAATCGGACACGACTTAACGACTAAACAACATGTCATATCTGCTTTGATTTGGATTCCTGTATTGAGCAGGGGGTTGAACTCAATGGCCTTATAGGCCTATTACAACTCAATTATTCTATGATTCTATGATATACTTACATGTTGAAGATATATTACTGGCAGAAATCAGCAATGATTGATGAATAAAGAAACGCATAAAAGCCAGATTGCATTTGAACATGAAAAATAAAAGTAACAACAGCAAAAGAGTTACAGTCAACCCTTGACTTACAAACTTAGTCCATTCCGGAAGGAAGTTTGTAAGTCAAAAAGTTTGTAAGTCAAATCGGCATTTCCCATAGGAATGCATTGAAAACCAATTAATCAGTTCCGGCTGTTTTTGGTTCTTAGGTCGAGGGATGGTAACCCCCACACACAGCATGGCACAGAACCCAGCAACCATTCCTCCAGCACAATAAGACTCTGAATCCACCTTTTAAGCACAGGCACAGACATTTTAAAACAATGCAAGACCCATAAGAGCACAGAAACATAACCCCACACACAGCAAGGCATAGCAATCCAGCAACCATTCCTCCAGCACAAAAAGACTCTGGATCCACCTTTTAAGCACAGGCACAGGCATTTTAAAACAATGCAAGACCCATAAGAGCACAGAAATATAACCCCCCACAGCAAGGCATAGCAATCCAGCAACCATTCCTCCAGCACAAAAATGCCTGCCTTCCTGAACAAACAGCACATGAACTCAAAGAATATTTTAACCACAGGCACAGACATTTTAAAACACTGCAAGACCCCCCCACCTAGCCCTACCCCTCCACCAAGCTGCAAAAAACAATGTACAGTACATACAGTAAAGTAAAAACATACAATGTACTCACCCAGAACAGGCAGTCACTCTGCTTTAAAAAATAATGTCAAAATAGCAAAAAGCAAAATCCAGAAACCCAAAAATAGCCAAAAATAAAAATACAGTCCAGGCAATACCAGGCAGTACCAGGCAGTCTGAAGGCTGTCTCCCAATCCACTCTCTAAATGCTGGGAAGAGCGAGAAAGCAGACAAGCACCCTCTTCACTGGCCAACAGTTAACTGAAAGTTCAAATTTTGTGCTTTCTCCACTTCCCGCGCATTTTTTTTCAGTTCATAATTCAAATCTAAGTTCGTAAGTCAATATTTTCCTATGAGAGTGGTTCGTAAGTCAAAATGTTCGTAACTCAGGCCGTTTGTAAGTCAAGGGTTGACTGTACATAATTTTAATGTTGACAGTGAAGAAATGGAATTCCTTAAAGATTGTCTCCAGCTTGGTTCAATCATCAATTCAAATGGAGGTTGCAAGCAAAATATCAGGAGAGGACTTTGACTTTGAAGGGCAACTATGAAAAAGCTAGAAAATATCCTTTATAAATATATGTGACAAAAGACCAAGGCCAAGATCATGTAAGCCTCATTTCAAGGATTGGGTAATGAAGAAAGCTGACTGGAAGAAAAGTGATTTGTTTAAAATGTGGTGTTGGAAAGGAGCTTTATGGATAGCAGGGACTGTGAATAAGAGAAATAAGTGGGTTCTAGATTGATCAAGTGTAAATTCTCATTTGAAGCTAAAAAGATAAACTAAAGTTATTGAACTTTGGAAATATCCTGTGGAGAGAAAAATCATTGGGAAAGGCAGTAATGCTAGGGAAAGTGGAAGGCAGTAGGGAAAAAGGAGGACCAAATATGAGATGGATTGAGTCAGTAAACCAAGGTCTTTATTTTGCAAGACTTCAATAGGCCTGTTAATTTCTGGACTTTGTGGAGACTTGCACTTTCTAGGGTTACCATAGATTGGAAATGACTTAATGCCACATGGCAACAACAACAGCTGTGGCAATTTTTATTGGATTGCTTTGTCAATATCTTAATAGATAATGATTTCAAGTTGTAAAGTCATATTTTAATTTAAGACTTATAATGTTGTGCCCTCTAGGTATGATTAAACTCAGTATACCTTTTCATAACTATACAACAAATAATGATTACTGGATGAAAATAACTGTGGTGTTCCCATTTCTAATTGCCATAATATGCATATTTTATTTTTAGCGGGCCACTGTGGAATTCCTGATCTTATAGTCAATGGTCAAGTAATTGGAGAAAATTATGGTTACCGGGATACAGTTGTATATCAGTGCAACCCTGGCTTTCGACTCATTGGCTCCTCTGTACGGATTTGCCAGCAAGACCACAACTGGTCTGGTCAGCTTCCATCCTGTGTGCGTAAGTAAGCGTGGCAGAGATTATACTATGCCCGTATAATTCATGTCCTGTGTTTACTAATTTGATGAAGGGATGCTGAGACAGTTATGATACTTAACCCTGAAAGGCTGACTTTCTTTTCAGAATTATGTAACAAGGGAACACACACAGAGAGAAAGAGAGAGATTGAGAGAATTACTTTGCACAATTCCAATTTATGTTCATTCATAAACAGAAACGCAAATTCAAGGACTGATTTAATTTCAGAGAAATTCTCAGGTTGCATTCCAGCCATGTGTGGATAAGAGGTAAAAATCAAGGGTAAATGCTTGCATAATTTAGCTTCAGGTTCTTAGTGAAGGTTATTAAGCCTTAGATGAGGCATTTCAACTTTTTAGAATGAAAAACATTCTGTGCAAAAGATGGGAGATCATGAAATAGGATATCTAAAATTCAGGGAAAGACAGTGAGCATTCTTACTAGGAAATAAACACTGTTGGCTGCTGTGTAGGATTTACTTCTGATTAACTCTGCACAGGATTACTCTGTAGGCCTATTGCAACACAGTCTATTAGCCTCAATTATATTTCATATTGAAGGCTAAGTTTAAACATTACATTCTCATTCTCCAAACCAACAGGAGCAATAACTAAGCAGACTCTTTGTTTTCTGTATACTTCTAAACTGCTATGAAAACATAACCTTCTTCATCATGGCCTCTGTGAATCACACCCGGAGTAATCTGCGCATGTGCAGAGCCTCGTTGGAAGATTCTAGAGCTTCTGCGGTAGCAAAAATAACCACATTAGTGTAGACCCCTCCCCTTCAGTATATGCACCTTGGCACCAAGACTATCCCTTCAGTTTCTTTCAACCGCCACTTTGAGAACCTCATATCATTCACTTCTGTGAGTCTTTCCTTAAAGTGAGAGTTTTTTCTTGATTCCTTTAATTACTTAAGAATTTTAATTGTTATTTTTTTAAAAATTTCTTTGTTGCTACAAAGCCCCCCTCCCTTTTTTCTTTATTTTTTTTTCATGGCCCCTGTGGGCCCATTTAAACATTGTGTGGTCTGTGAGAACAAGATCCCGCTTTCTGACAGCTACGCTAAATGTCTTTTCTGTCTTGCTGAGGCCCACCAAACCTCTTTGTGCCTTAACTGTAAGAATTTTAAACCAGGAGTTCTCCACAGTCATCTTTCTAGATTTAAGCTTTGGCTTTGGGAACAGTCCCTCCAGCCTACAAAATCTGTGACTCAGCCTGTCTGTAAGTCCCTCACAAGCTAAAGCCATGGATAAAGCTATTTCAGAGATGGTGAAAAAGCAGCCTTCGGTCACGCCATCACGCTCTGATGCCCCTTCAGAATCGTCCACTAAGGGCCACAAAGCCAAATATTCGATGCCGAAACCATCAACATTGAAAACCATCACCAAACGGAAGCCATCCATCGATGCGCCTTCGGCTCAGGAACCCTCACCATCAAAGAAACCTAAAACTTCTAAGGTGAAGTCCTTGAGGGTTACCTCCCTACAGCTCCTGGAATCTGGGGATCTAATATGAATGGGTTCACCTTTGGATGAAGAAGTGCTTCCATCTCATCAACCATATTCATCACAGTCACCAGAATGGGAGGAGTCGGAGGACCAGCTCACATCCTCCCCGCCTAGCCCTCAACAATCTGGCTCTCCCAGCAAGCCCTCCTTGGTTGCTTTGCCTGATATGCAAGGTGTCAAAATGCAACCTGAGACTGTGTCCTACTACGTCCCAACAGGCCTACCACCAGAGCTTCCAATGAGCCATCAAGGACACCAGCTATGCGAGACCAGCAATATATCTTTGTGTGCGGTGTCAACCCATGCTCGGCACTATCATTGGGTAGCCATTTGCCCTGATCAGTGCTCAATCGATAAACCTGCCAAGCACTATCAACCAGTTGCTCTCCCTGGTTCGACGGCAGTGCCTCATCAAAAGCCTCATTCACAACAGCCCCCTTAGCCTGCCTCAAGGGAATCCAGGCTGCCCTTTGCAAAGATGGAGGCGGCAGTTTCCTTGCTCTAAATGAAGCTGCGGCTGCCATCTTTGCAAAGGGCAGCCAGTGTCCCTTACTGCAGGCTGTGGCTGAGGAGGCCAGCTGGAGACTGTGGCAGCAGCGGCGGAGCAGCAGTGGTGGCGGGACGGCTGCGGCATGGCGGTGGAGGGTGGTGGTGCAGCAGCAGCGCAGCGGCAGCTATTATGGTGGGACACTGCTGCAGCGGGGGTTGTGGCAGGGCTGGAAGTGGCGTGGCAGTGGCTATTATGGGGGGCAGGGGCAGGGGAGGTGGCAGTGGCAGCAGCATGGCAAGGGTGGCAAGGCAACAGGTGTGGTTGTGGGGTGGTCAGGGTTTTTTTTAGACAGTTTCTGGCCGTCTAATCTCCCCACAAATCAACTAATAATAATTCATACTTCATTGGTTCATGGGGGGAGCTTCGTGCTTCATCAACCTTGACGGATCACGAAGCAGGAGAAATCACAAAAATGGTGATTCATCCCCTTCTCTAATTGAAGTCCCCTTCTCTAATTGAAATCCAATGAATATTTGCTAAAGGTATACTATTCTCTTCTCTTGTTTAGTACATCAGAAAACTGTCTGTTACCCAAAAAAGAGAATATTGGAGATAGAAAATATTTCCTTCAGTGAATAGGTTCCTGTTTGCTTTTTTCTGGAGATATACATTAGGTATAGCTGAGCTTGGAAAGTTACTTTTTAAAAATTTATTTGTTAAGTTACAGTTGCCCCCTTCCACATAGCTACCCTTTATAACTGAAAGTTTTGACAATGATCTCTTTTGAAAGTAATCCTTTTAAATTTATTTCCTTGCTTCTGAAATAATTATTTTAATGTTCGTGGGTTTTTTAAAATTGAAATTATGCAAGCTATAATACAAAACACTCTTTCCATTTAACTTGTCCCTGGGGAGCAGTACAATTAAAAAAAAAACACTTGAAATATGTTATATTTTTCTTCATTCATCTAATGAGTCATATCCCTAGACTAATTTTAAATATTTTTAAGTTACTGTAGTACAATCAATGTCTGCTCACAAGGCTTCTAGATACAGCCTGCTGGGCTCACATGTAAGCCCAGACCCAACCCCCTGCAAAATTGTAGAATGCAGCAAATATTAAGCCATTCTTTGCACATCTAATTCTTAGAAATTTTTGACAGCAATCCTGTTGTGGATCTTTACAATGTGTCAGGTCAGTTCTTCACACATAAAATATTAATGATTTTTTTAAAAATGTCTCAAGGCTCTTGTGGAATACCTTTCATTGCGGGGAAGCCTTTGCAGGCTGCAGGACAGGAAGGGGAAGGTTTTAATTAGTTAAAATCACTACTGCTGTGGTAATTGTATTGGCTGCATAGATTTTTGGTAATTAAGTTTTTTTTTTTAAAAAAAAGCCACATATGATGACATAATCAGCCTTTTGTGGTGTAAAATTGCACAACAGAATTTCAGCCAATATCCTTCACTTTATGGCACATTTGATAATCTACAGTATTGAAAGAATTGATTACTGGATGATTTGAGCAGAAGAATATAATTCTATATGTAATACAGTGTGTCTGGGATGTAAAGAAGACACATAGCAAAGAATGACTCTTTGGAAGGCTTGATGACAAGTCCTAGGCCTTATTTACTTCCAGTGTAAACCTCAAAAGATCTTGAATAAATGAATTTGTGTACAACCATTTTGAAATCAATATACCGACTAGCATGTGATTCTTTTGAATGCTTTCTTTTGAACACCTTCCAACACATGATCATCTCTCTAAGCATATTTTGACTAGCGGCAGTGCTATATTTTCATTTATTTTGCATTTGTATGCTTTTATTCTTTTTAGATTTTAATTGTATTTGTTCACATTAGTCGTAAGCCTCTTTGTTCTTGTAAGAAAAGTGAAGTAGATCAATCAAATAATAATAATAATTTGCAGACTCTCAAAATGCAAAAATAGGCGATATCTTTATAGACTGCCGAGTAACACAGTAAACCGAGCGTTCATTGATTAAACACCACTTCATCAGGATTATACCAGGGTGAATAAATTAAAGTCCAAAACTTAAAAGTCCAAAAGTATATGGCAAGATTTGTGTTTTTTGTTTTGTTTTGTTTTGTTTTGTTTTGTTTTGGCCAGGAACGCTGCTCTCACATGTCAAGTCGAGCCGTTCTTGGGAATTTGCCATTTTGTCTCTTAGATTGAGGTGAGGGGCCTAGTTGCTGTTTTATGGTTGCTATTTAGGCAGCAAAGCACAGACATATGTGTACACACATCTCCATTTGGGAGATGTGTGAACACACACAAACAATCTCTCCAGGATCTCACATTGAAGGAGCTCACGTTTAACAATAAATTGCAAAAAATTATTTCTTAGACAGGATATGTGAAAGTTGGTAACAATATGCCTTCTCTCTGGCTTGTTTCTGATGTTAGCTGTTAGCTGTGGTCATCCTGGCAGTCCGATTTATGGAAGAACAAGTGGAAATGGTTTTAACTTCAATGATGTTGTGACATTCTCTTGTAACACTGGCTATATCATGCAAGGACCAACAAAAGCCCAATGTCAGGCAAACAGGCAATGGAGTCATCCACCGCCAATATGCAAAGGTAAAGGGGGAAAAGATGTTGAACATTTTCAAGGGAAGCTAGTTACATGTAAGGTGAGGTTGGAGGAAATGGTGCAATTAAAGGTTTAAATCCAGTTTTACATGGTGTTGGTGCTGCACTTGACATGGAATAGCTTCCCTTCTCTCTCCTCTCTCCTGCAGCTTTTTCCTTCCAGAGATAAGAGCTGCTCACCTGCTGAATTCTGGTATTCTGGTGGTGCAAATCCTGTGCTGGATTTTGCCCATCCTCTATGCTAGGCATCTGGAAAAAGAACCCTATAATTTAAAGAAACTGGCAAACTGAAAATTTAAGATATTTATATTTGCTTCAAAAATAGTGTTTTCTTCAGATACAGATTGTATAAATGCCGGAGGCTGAGTTCTAAGATGAAACAAAATGTAAAACCATTTAAATTGTATTTGTTTAACTCATTTTACTTTCAGATTTTCTCTCTCCCTAGAGACATCGCTTAAAGTACAAGCTCTTTAGAAAGTTTTTCAAATTGTTTATTTTGTTAGTTTTAAACTTCCATCTATGACTTCTACTTGGTATTTTACTTAATGCTAAATCACTTTGGAATGTTGGTTAGTAATATATAATGTTGTTAACATTATTGCTTTAACTAACAGCAGAAACCCGATATGTCTGTTAACTGCATTTGTTTGCTTTTTAAGCTTAAACATTCATAAAGTTCTAACGTGCAATTTTAAAATAGATTTGCACAACTGAGATGACAAACATCTTGAAATCATGTTCTTTTTTTCTGGAGGGGTACCAATCCCTAGCAGTTGCTTTGAAGACTATGACATTGATTAATGTTAAAATTAATCCAGACATACTGTTGCCTGTTGAAAACTGGTAATCTTGGCAAATAACTGCAAGCTTGCAAGTTTTTTTATATATCATGTTCAACTAATATATCCCCTCTAGTAGATTCTTGTCAGTATGAAAGTAAAAAGAAAATCAGCATTCAAAATTAGAAATGTTACTCATAGGACTGCAAAAGTGGGGGAGGGAATTCCACAGTAAAGGCAATTAGAAAGATCAGTTGACACATTTGTTCTTAGATGTACTTTTTAAGCTCTTGTTTCTGGTACAGATCTACAGTGGTGTCTCGCTTAACGAGGATAATCTGTTCCAGCGAAATCACTGCAGCGCGAAATCCTCGTAAAGAGAAATTAAAAATTCCATTTAAATGCATTGAAAACCCGTTCAATGAGTTCCAACGGGCTGAAAAACTCACCCTCCAGCAAAGATCCTCCATAGGGGCAGCCATTTTCAGTGCCAGTAAAGTGAGGAATCAGTTCAAAAACACAGCGGGGAGCCATTTTACACAGCGGGTGGCCATTTTGAAGCCACCAATCAGGTGTTTTAAAAATGTCGTAATGCGAAGAATCGGTTCCCGAAGCAGGGAACCGATCGTCGCAAAGCAGATTTTGCCTATTAAAACATCATTTTGCGATTGCAAAAGCAATTGCAAAACAGTCATCGTATAGCAGTTTTGTTGTTTAATGAGGCAATCGTTAAGCGAGGCACCACTATATTTATATCCATTGTTTTTTATCTCCTGAGTTTGTTCTCTCCTTATTTTTGTAAATAGAATCATATGCTGCCATGCTACTCCTTAATTAAAACTGTTAGTTCACATGAGGCATTTCTCATTTTTCCCAAGTTTTAAAGCCAGTAACAATCTACATCTAAAGTTTTTTTAATTATAATCAGTAAATAAAATCTTTCACCCTGAACAATACTGCCTCTGAACAGATTTATATATATATGTATACCGTATATATCTAAAAAGATTTTTCCTAAAGGACAGAAATGTCTAACTACAGTAGTTGTAAGTTATGTAAACTATGGAGGCACATATGTGTCTTATTGCTCATCTTCTCTTTCAAATGTTGGTGAATGGAGGCGGGTTCAGTCCTTTCTTTGCTGTCATTCATGTGCATTTGAAAGGCAACTGTAGTGATTAAAGCTGCAATCATATACAGATAAGCCATTCCCCATGGTTCAGAGACTACAGCTGGTAGAGAATGCAATCACCATGATGGACATTATCACTTAACCCCTTATACTTGGAAGGGCACAACCAATTTGCTACAAAGCTAGGTTCAAGATTCTTTTGGTTTATAATGTCCTAAACTACTTAGTACCAGATTGTTTGGAAATGTGTCGTAGATTAGCTAGGCCACTGTTCTGTGGCTGAGATTGTCTTCACTATACCATTGTATAGTGAAGTTCATTTTGATTGCTTTTATGATTGCATTAATGTTTTCTGTTGTGTAATGCTGACCTTACATGGAGTGATGACCCAGTTGACAAGAGGTGGTCAAGCTGGTGAGATACTTCAGTGTAAGATGATTCCATTATCAGTTGACAATTTATCACTGCAAGTTTCTATCACATGAAGAAGCTTTCCATTACAATTTAAAAACCATTTGAAAGCAAGAGGGGGTTGTGAGGATATTGTGATGATTGAGCTGAGAGATAGGAAGCTGATCAAATAAAGAATCAAATAAAGAATCCAGAAGCTACTGTGAACTCCAATATATTCAGTTTTGTTGCACGTAACTCATTACGTTATATGCATGAGCCACATCAGGGGAAAAAATTCCTACCAGTTAGATTCTTGATGCATTTCTCCCATCTATATTATCACTTGGTCATTCAGAAAACTAAAAATGCCACATGATGAGAAGTCATTTCTTTCCAAGGATTCAGAATTTATTTTGCTAATATGCATGTCTTGATACTTGTTTCTTTAAATGAAATGTTCATGTGATATTCCTGTTTCTTTTCTGTTCAGTGGTCAACTGTTCTGATCCAGGAATCCCTGCAAATTCTATAAGAGAAAGTAAAATTGAGCATGGAAATTTCACATATGGAACAGTTGTTTTTTACGATTGCAATTCAGGATATTTTTTATTTGGATCTTCAGTTTTAGTTTGCCAGCCAAATGGTCACTGGGATAAGCCTTTGCCAGAATGCATTAGTAAGTATTTTAGAATATGTGTTCTTATGGTTCTTGATGATGGTGGTGGTGATACAACATTTGTGGGATCCTTTGAAGCGTTAAAATCACTTCATATATATTCTCGATTTGGAATCTTTACAAAAAACCCTTTAAAGTATCACCCATATCACAGGTGGAAGTATTCAGCCTGAGTAAGGGTGGCTTCCATAAGGACAACCAGCTCATTCAAAATTTGAAAGAAGGGTTTTCCTGATTTACAGTTCTGTTTTTTAGCCACTGTGCTACCAGGTTTGCAGTAAGAAGCTGGTTCATAAGCCATGATCCGACTGATACTTTCCTGATCAAGAAACCCTGTCAGTAGATTCAGGAGGAAGTGATTAATCATGCATCCATCCCCACATACAACCTTTCTATGTCCTTAGTATCTTCCCTGGAGAACATGGAGATATCCAGAGTCCTTGGAGGATTCTAGAGCAGACATTTTCATGGCATGGAGACTAGGAGTAGAGGTGCGAAAAAGAAGAATCTCCTGTTGTGAGCACTCAGGGAATGGGAGAAGAATCATCTCCTTTTGCATCCACTGATGGGGCTTCTATAATGGTCAAATATAACCAATTTGGGATTCACCCAAAATGTCTATATAAAATAATCGGGAATAGCTCAAGGTGGTTACACTTTCTCAACATATATGCATGATTTGGATAGGCTTAATTTCCTGTTTAAAAGGAAGTTGTCCTGACAGTTGTTGGGCATGACCAAGGCTTGAAGCGTGCTGCTTACTTGAAGCCTACAACTGGGCTTTCTCTCCAGGTGAACCCAATTTAAGTGTCTGTAAGGTCTGTTTCTGACAGGTGGAACTCCGAGAAAGTTGAATTATGAGAATTCAAAAGGATAATGCTAGTCTAAAAATCGATTTTTGTAAAATCTGGCCAATGTTTTATGGCAAATCACACATCCTATAATATACAATAGTATATCAATAATACCACACTAGTATAGAAACAGTTGAAATAATGTTATACATAACATCGCTAAGAAGATAGCAAAGGTATGATAGTTAAAAGAATGTAAAATACCAAACATATTTCATTAACGGTCCTTGAAAAATGGGGCAAATAACTGAATGGGTCAAAAACATCTCATTCTGCTGACTGCATCCCCAGACTGTACACGCATTTCTGTTAATCCAAGTGGGTTTATGTGCCTTTGTTAATTATATGCATTTCATGTGCAGTTTAAAATAATTTATTTGCTCTTATTTGTTAAATGTACCCATGATTCTGCGTCCATGTGTGTTTCTCTGAAACACATTGGAAATTGATACTTCAATTTCTACAAGATTTATTCCATTTAGGGTAGTGGGGATAATTGCTGAATTCTTCATCCTTGTTGATTTAAGCTGTCTCAACTGTGCTGAGACACTTCAGTGAGATGTTTTAAAACCCCTACAGAATTCTTCAGCTCTAGCTAGTGAGGCAAAGAGCTTCTTCACCCTTTAAAGTCTCTTCAATTTGCAAAAAGAAAAAAAGAAAAAAGAAAAAAAGAGTCTTTCTCCTTGAAAAGCACAGAAACAAACCACACATGTACACGGCAAGCACAGAATAGGTGCAGTGCTTGTTACTAAAAATGCAAATCAACCGTACAGTGCTTCAGAAAACAAAGTAGCAGTTCACACAATTGCATGAATTTCACAGTTTTCTGCAAAATTTTTCTTTCTTTTTGAAGACTGTGAAATTCATGCAATTATGTGCTTGCTTTGCCAAAGAGACAGCTCTCTCAAGAATGTCAGGGTTTCCTAACCATCCTTCTAAGGAAAAGAGGAGTGCTGTGGTTTCTGATCCTTCGGTGCAAGGACAAAACGTGTTACATCCCGAATTCCATTTTTTAAATAGCCTTGGGATGTGTAAAACAGTATTTCCATAATAAAACATGAACTTCACCCCAGCTGAGCTCTTCCACTCTTACTGATTCAAATCTTTTACTCACAAGCTTTCTTTTCCTTAGTTCCACCTTTTTCAGCTGAACCAATATTTCATAGGAGTTAAACATGCACTTTTAAAGTTTCTAAGGCTAGTTCCAAAGCAAAATCTTGATGTTGTTTGTTGTAGTGGTTGTTACTTTGATTCCCTCTTTATTCCGCTCCTGGGCTGAAGGATCCATACCTGTCTCTTCTTGCCATTTTATCTTTCCAACAACCCTGTGAGATGGGTCATCCCTTTGCCTGGCCCAAACTCATCTAGAGAGCTTTGTGGATCAGTAGAGATTAGAAGCTAGATCTTCTAAGGCCAAGGCCAAGTGTAACTGCTATGATACTGACTATCAAGTAAAATATTTTGGCTAATATCAAAGTATCAGATGATCAACCTTCACCAGTTCATGAAGGTAGACACCTCTGAAACAGCTTTCATTGCATTATTCATTCAGCATTAGCCATTGACTGCAATCTTCTGTTTTTACGCCAATCAGTAATTCCAAAATAGGATAATTATTTGTCAACCAGTGTGCATATTTACAAGGATATATAGAAACACCTTACCGTTGTTTGTTACATCAGTTTTCTGACAGACTCATATAAGGGACACAATGTTAGTAGTTTTGATTGTTTGCCACAATGTGCCAAATATGGTGACAGTGGTAAAGGTGGACAGAAAAAAATTAGTTTGGTGATTATAATGTAATTTTTATCTCAATATTTATGCATCGTAGTGGTTGACTGTGGTCATCCTGGCATTCCTCCAAATGCAATCCTGTCTGGAGAGAAATTTACATTTGGATCTACGGTTCGGTATTCTTGTACAGGAAGGCGGTCATTAATAGGCCAGCTATCTCGGACATGTCAGTTGAATGGACACTGGAGTGGATCTATGCCTCATTGCTCAGGTACCACTTTTAAAGTATGTGAATGTGATTTTGAAACCAATTATAACCTTGTACTACTTTTGGCTGGAAATTTTTTGCCTTTCAGGGATCTAACCAAACCTAAGCCACAAAATATAGCTGTAGTCCAAGCAAAGTTTTTCAAAGAACACCAAGAGTGGAAATAGAAGATTTCTAATGATGTTTAGCATGAAAGATGAATGCTCATAATGACACAGGATGATTGACAAGTTCACCATGAATATGTTTATTCCTTACATATTGTTGGGATATACAGACAGGCTTTTGCCAGTATCCTGTTCAAGCTGGTGTAACATAAATTTATGCTGGCCTAAATGGGTTTCTCTCAGCAACTGTGCAATTGATTGCATGTCCCCAGCATGACTGATTGCAGGTTTTTCCAGCGGAAGTAGTTCAGAGATAGGACTTCCACCTCAGAACTAACATAATAGGATTTTGCTCTTTCCATCATTACCTCACCCTTGATTTTTTTTATTTTATTGGCCATCATGCAGAATGACTGTTTGATAACTCTGTTCTAGGTTTAGTTGTGATAAGCTGATAGGCTCTTTAAAGAATACCATTTGACAAAGAAAGACTTTCATTTATACTATAGAATGATCTATAGTATGTATATCTTTTTTAAAAAACTCCAACTCCCAGAATTCTCCAAGAATTCCCTGGGCAAAATTTTGGGACTTCCTGTCAGTAGGTGTGTGTCTGTGGGCAGAAATGCCTAGAATTCTGCCCAGGGAAACCTTGGAGAATTCTGGGAGGTGAAGTTCAAAAGACAAAATAAAAAAATAATAAAAAGATACCCTCCTGTTTCTTGGCACAAGACTCAAATTAGTAATTCCAGACACCAACATGAATGTCAATAAACTGTCTAAGTATATTGCCACCTAGTGGCTAAGCTATATATTACCTTAAAAACCTAGCTAGCAAATATAACCGTAAAGTCATAGCTATCAGCTATGTGTTCAAGAATAATTGAAGTGGACCATGCAAGGTTTCCAGTATGGTTTACGAACACAAGTACAAATATTCATATTCATAATACAGATTGGAACCATTGTATGGCAGGTAAGGGGACCTTGTGTTCCCCGCCTCCCCGTGGTCCTTTTCTGTTCTTGCCCCACCACATCTTTAATTTATATAACTAAAAAGTAATTCATTACAACAGACAGATCACTTTCTCATAGTGGAAGGTTGCAAGTCTGGGTGTCCTCAAAAGAGGATCATGGGTGGAAAGAAGAGGGTAATTCTTCCCCCCCCCATTTTTCGATGCATAGAAAGCATTTGACAATATGAACTGGAATTTCCTGCTGACACAGTTGCAATTAATGAAAGCTGGAGAAAAGTTTAGAAAAGTTTAGGTAGTTTTACTACCTCCCCTAATAACACAATAGAGTGCAATCTAAATTGGTCCCCTCAAATTTACATTAAGATGACAAGACAAGGACTCTATAGAAGATTAAGATAATCAATAAATAAACAGATATTTTCACTTTAACTGAAATATTTCCTCTGTTCATTGTCCATTTTTACTCAAGTTCCCAAATGTTTGGAAAATGGACTATGAAGGGCATTTGACAGATGTCCTGTTATTAGGCAATAGGGATATAGTGTGGTATCATATGCTGTGTTCAATTACAGCTTTGTCACAGTCTTGTAGATAGAGGGATGTCAGTGATAGAGTTGTGATTCTCAGTCCCAAATTTGTCTGTTCACTGAAACAGATACTGTATTACTGAAGCAGCTATTCTGCTGTGCAAGTACCTAACAGGCAACAAATATTGTCAACATAGAATAATAGATGTTGGAAGGGACCAGTTTCCAACATGTCACACTCCAGCATGGCCAGAACCCAGGGTGCAGCAATGTGGATAAAGCACAGAATAATGGGATGGGTCCAAACTCTATTTTCCACTGCTGGTTGAGTAACAGAGATAAGAATTAATATGCAATAGGAATGGATTTAACTTCAGTTCTAATAAGACGTTTGAGAAGTTTCTGCTTCTTACACAAGAGAACTTTGCCTTTAAGTCCTATAGAAAAATGTGAAGTTCTGAAAAGAGGTCACTGCCCATTTTTCATGGTTCCAAGGCCAAAACCCAGACCTTCTACTGGCAAATGTGGATTCTGATGACATGGCTGATAGAAAGATTGTGTTCAGAAAACATTCTAGAAGAGAGGTGTTCATAGACGGTGAAGCTCAGTGCCAATCACAACTTCATCTACCACATCCAGTGACAGCGGGAAGCATTTATGGAATTGTTATGATTGTGCTGTGGCAATAGTCAAGGTAAGTCAGGAGTTGCATCAGAAGCCACTGATCACAAATGAAGAGTAAATCAGGACTAAAAGATTATTGAAGAGACAGAACTGAACAGCAATCCAAAACACAGCACTCAAGAATAATCAGAGATGCAGGAATATATTCATTTTTTTTATTCAAGCAAAGATTTGCTGAAACAGACAGTATTTTTTTTCTGAAGTTCCAGAAGCTGCCAGCTACCATAGGAGATATTGGCAGGAGTAGACAACAAAGTAGGGACATGGTGGCGCTGCGGGCTAAACCACAGAAGCCTGTGCTGCAGGGTCAGAAGACCAAGCAGTCGTAAGATCGAATCCACGTGACGGAGTGAGCTCCCGTCGCTTGTCCCAGCTCCCGCCAACCTAGCAGTTCGAAAGCATGCAAATGCAAGTAGATAAATAGGGACCACTTCGGTGGGAAGGTAACAGCGTTCCGTGTCTAAGTTGCACTGGCCATGTGACCACGGAAGTTTGTCTTCGGACAAACGCTGGCTCTATGGCTTGGAAACAGGGATGAGCACCACCCCCTAGAGTCAAACACGACTGGACAAAAATTGTCAAGGGGAACCTTTACCTTTACCTTTTAGACAACAAAGTAACTTTTCCAAGCTTTGCTCCTTCCTGTGGACAGTCTAGGTACGAAAGGATCTTCACTGAAAGGGCTGCAGTCTATGCTTTTGTGATTCCTTCCACAAGGCAGCTGCATATAGATCCTAGAGTCTCTGGGCAAAAGAAGGGCAGTTTCTTTGAGATAAGGATGCCTTGACAATTTGATTTTCCTTTCTCCTATATGATCCCTCTCTCTTCGAGTAAGGTGAGGGCTAATTTAACTAACAGCCAGATTTGTACATCCCCCAAAAAGCTGTTTCCAGATATTGTAATCCAGTTCTCATCAGTTTAAGTGTATCAAAACATTTAAATAGAGAAAAATGTGAACTTAAATACATGTGCATTTAAATACTATAAATACATATATTCTGCTTTTCAATTTTGTACTGCTCCCTGCTTATGTCATAAAATATGATTAGGTCACTGTGATTTTTAATGCTTACATAACAGTTAAGACTATATTTTTTACGTATAAAGTGTCTTGGGAAAAATTTTTTACAGACTTCCAGATCTTGGCTATAATTATTTGCAGATTCTCAAAGGCTTTCATGGCCAGGATCCGATGGTTGTTGTGGTTTTTTCGGCCTCTTTGGTCGTGTTCTGAAGACTTTGGCCGTGTTGTTTGGACTCAACTATCCAAAGAAACTGCACCAGAGCACAGACAGAGTTCTGACTCCTGTCCTCTGAAGATGCCGGCCACAGAGACTGGCGAAAAATTTGGAAGAACAACCTTCAGAACACGGCCAGAGCCCGAAAAACCCACAGGAACCATTTGCAGATTAATTTGAATTTACCAAATAAGAGATCATTACTTGTATTGGGCAGAGAGTAACTATGCTAGTGTTTGTGCCACTGAAGATTATTGGTCATGTGTCTTCCTTGTGAAATATCCCATCACATCCTATGATATTCATCATAGTTATAAAAAGATAAACATGAATGTGTTCATTAAGAATGACTAACAGGAAGACCATACTTAACTGTCTTCAGAGTGTAAAATGGCAGAATACTGCTTCTGCGACTCTGCACTACAAAAAGCCTCCTAAACTTTACATGCAGGCTCTTTTGGCTCTGAAACAGAGCTAGTTCACCTGCTACTTTGACTAAATAGGACCAGCTATGTTATAGTTCTAGAAAATTGTTTCCCATTACCATTATTTTATATAGGACAATTATCCAGTAGCTGGTTGAATAGCTCAGTGGTTTAGCTACGTGGCTGGGAGACTGATTCCCCACTGGGAGAAAACCCAGCCAGTGAAGCCTTGGGCAAACTACAAAGTCCCAGAAGTACCCCTCCTCATCCCACAAGAGTCAGCATAAATCAGAATTGACTTGATGGCATTCAATTATGCAATTATGTCATTGTCATAATTGTCACAATTGTCATCATCCTTAAATAGCAGACACAGTCAATCAAAATTATAAAAATATTGATTAGTATTATAAAACAGATACAAGTTTTAACCAAAAACTGAAGTATCTGTTAAATATTAGCGCAGTATGTATCTGTTCCTAATATGGCTCTTCTTCTTCTTCTTCTTCTTCTTCTTCTTCTTCTTCTTCTTCTTCTTCTTCTTCTTCTTCATCATCATCATCATCATCATCATCATCATCATCATCATCATCATCATCATTATTATTATTATTATTATTATTATTATTATTATTATTATTATTATTATTATTATTATTATTATTATTATTATTATTGTGGGTTGTTCTGAAATTTTGCTCCCCCCCCCGCGAGCTGGGTACTCATTTTTCCAACCTCGGAAGGATAGAAGGGTGAGTCAACCTTGAGCTGGCTACCTGAGTCATGAGCACAGTTTTGACTGCAGTCTAGCAGTTTAACCACTGTGCCAGGGCAGTAGTAGAGAGGAGTCTTGAGAGTTTGGAAAAACATTCTGAAAAAGGTGGAACAATGCACCCTTTTATTGAAATTCAGGGCACAGTGGCAAGCACATCCAGACCCAGAACCAATGTGATATTGTCTTTATGTGCTCACTAATGATATGTTCATCTTCTCCTTACGTTTATAATGGGTCTTACTTATCTTATACATTCCATGATTTGTAGTTTCTAGCTTTGCAAGAAACAAGTTCCAACTGCTGATTTCAAATTCAGCTGAAGTTTCTGTCAGAGTGGATACAATACCGCAGGACTGATGGATACTATCAGGAATAATTTGTGCAGGGGATGTAGGAGAGGAATGCTGAATGAGAGATGGGTTGCTTATTCCTGAACATTTATTTAGTTATGATCAAGAGACCCGCAGCATGGCATTTTCACCAAGCCCTGTTCTGACAAGAGCTTAGGCCTGACCTGTGATTATAAATTGATTCTTCATAATTGCTTTGTTCTTCTGTTGGCTGTGCAATATGTTGTTTCCTGCTTTTATTGTTATGAAGAATGCTTCCATGTTGTTGTTTTTGACTCATGCTTGTTAGATTCTCTAGAAAGCATATGTTCTAAACAAAACAAATCAGTGTGCTTAAATAAATACATCTGGAGCCCAATATTGTATACATCTGCTCAATAGTGAGAAGCTTTCCTGGTTTGGTTCCAGGTAAGTGAGGATGAAAGAATCTATAACAGCAAAGCTTTTCTCTGGAGCAATGCCTTAGTAATCTCAGGAAGGCACACCTTAATTTTTAAGCTGTTTTCAGAGCCCAACTACAAAGCAAAAAAAAATTCAGAATTTGGTATTATGCTATCTTGAAATGTAGGAAGAGAAATTCACTCCTTTCTGTGTATGAAAATGGAAGAGAAGGGATCCCCACCACCGCCTATCTATTCTATTTTTTATTCATAAATAGTACCTCTGTGAATAGCTCCTTCAAGGCTGAAGCAGTTAGAACACCATTCAGAACTCACTTCTGCTCTTGACAGAATGCAGGAGCATTCATGTAATACAAGACCAGTGCAGTTTACTGTCTCCTCATCATATCTAGTCATCTGTGAAGTGGTGTTTTTTTTTTTAATGCCAAATGTTGAAAAATGTTGCTGTTTGCTGAAGAGGAGGTTAAACTTCATCTTGTTTTACCTCAGCGCAGATGGAGTATTTCATGCTCAGGGTCTAACTGGACATTAGAAACACATATCTTCACTTCTCTTCACATTTGAAACAGCTCACCTGCTTGAAGCTTGCGATATTTGAAATGAAATTTGAATGAAATTGAATTGAATTTAAAATTTCCTACACACACACACACACACACACACACACACACACACACACACACACACACACACACACACACACACACACACACACACACACACACACACACACACACACACACACACACACACACACACACACACACGTACGTTCTGAGACTCTCGGGGGAGCCTTTTTTCACCCGGAAAGTCTTTGAAAACTTCAGGACAGGGGAGGGAATTTTTAATATTAGAAAATCACGAGTGTCGATTTAGTGGCAATTTTCTTATATTAAAAGCCCCTTTACTTGGTTTATTGCAAATATTTAGACACTGGCCTTTCTACAGAATATTGGTACTAGAACTGTTCCAGTCAACCCATTGATTTAAATTGGAATTGTTGTGCTTCCTGGGAGAACAGACAGCCTGTGTAGCCGTGGACAAGCCACACAGTCCCAGGATGCCCACCAGAAAAAGGGGAATGGTAAACCACTTCTGAGCAGTCTATATCTAGAAAACTCAAACAAGAGTCACAACAAATAAGAAATGGCTTGACAGCACATGATGATAATGATGATGATGATTAAAAAGCACCAGGCACAGTCCATCAAAATTATAAAAACATTGACTGGTATTATATAACAAGTTTTAACCAAAAACCTAAGTATCTGTTAAATATCAGCACAATATCTTTGCTGTTCCTATTATTACTGTCCCAGAAGTGCCCCCCCCCCCAAAGAAGGGAATGGTAACTCACTTCTGCATGATCTCTACCTAGAAAACCCTGGAAAGAGTCACCATAAAACAGAATTGACTTGACAGCAATAATAATAATAATAATAATAATAATAATAATAATAATAATAATAATAATAATAATAATAATAATAATAATAATAATAATAATAATAATAATAATAATAATAATAATTATTATTATTATTATTATTATTATTATTATTATTATTATTATTATTATTATTATTATTATTATTATTATTATTATTAATTTGCAGAGCTGTGTTAGTACAGCAGAAATAAGATGAGTAGGAGTGGCTTCTTGAATAATTCCTTTATTCAGTTTCTGAGTGTGCGTGACTTCATCTGATTCCACATACGTTGCACATACCCCCAAATAAAAAAAGGAACCCTATCATTAATGACAGTCTGCCACTCCCAGTGGTATAATTTTTGCTGTGCCAGCAGCGCTGTGTGAGATCATACTGGCCAGTGTTTTACAGTGGGCTATAGCAAACTGAGAATTTAAAAAAAAATACAATGAACTAGGAAATTGGAGCATGAACTAGTTAAATTTTCTATTTAAACACTCTAAAGCAGTTTATGTAAGGCACTTGCAGTTTCTGTGAAATGTATTCAAAGAACAAATCACATGTAAAATTGTCGTAAGATATTAAAGGGCAGATTTAGGTATGCTTTCCCACAACATATTTTAACTTGTACATCAATTCCAAGTGTTCTTCTGTTGCAGTGGTTCCCAACCTTGGATAACCCAGGTGTTCTTGGACTGCAGTTTCCAAAACCCTTCACCACCAGCAGTGCTAGATGAGGTTCCTGGGTGTTGCAGTCCAAGAATTCCTGATTACTTAAGGTTGGGAACAACACATTTGGATACATATGTTTTTTGCAGTTTGGATAAGCTTATTTTTTTTAAAAAAGCCTTAATGTCACATATATTACAATCAAATAATTTTTGTACCATAAATTGCAGGTGATACTACAGGATCTTGTGGAGACCCTGGAATTCCTGGTCATGGGTCTAGAGATGGAAGCAATTTTAGAGTTAAAAGTACTGTGCAATTTTCTTGTGAGCTTGGTTATATCCTTCACGGATCAGAGGAAAGGACATGTCTGGGAAATGGAAGTTGGACAGGAAAGCAACCAGAATGTAAAGGTAAATTACACTTTAATTACACTGTTATTAAAACAGTAGTTAGACTATCTTCGAAGAGAGCCAGTACAGTGTAGTGGATATAGATATAGTAGTAGACTAGGATTCCAGACAGTTGGGTTCAAATTTCACAGTGGTAAAACCATTCCTTGAACATTTCACATACCTTGAAAGCCTTGTTAGAGTAACTATATGTCAGAAATGACTTGACAGAAGACAGAGTCATAGAATAATTGAGTTGGAAGGGATCTTTAAGGCCATTGTGTCCAACCCCTGTCCATGGTAGGAATTCAAATCAAAGCATTTCTGACAATTTTCCGACCAGCATTTCCAGTTCAATTTTCTCTTGAATGCCTCACCACTTCCTGAGGTCATGGATTCCATTGTTGTATTACTCTAACACTAAGAAGTTTTCCTGATATTCAGCAAAATCTGGCTTCCCGTAGCTTGAGCTATCTACAGCACATTGTCTTTAAAGGCTTTCTAATTGAGAGAAGCTCACTTGCTATGCATTTGTCATATGCACAGCACAGATGTTATCTTATCTATATCGTTTACATTGCAATGGCCCTGGTATAGCAGGCATGATAATGAAATGGTCTAGTACAGTGGTTCCCAACCTTGGGTAACCCAAGGTTAGGAAGCACCCAAGTCCCAGAAATCCCGTCCAGAACAGCTGGTGGAGAAGGCTTCTTGGAATTGCAGTCACGAACACCTGGGATATGCAAGGTTAGGAAGCACTGGTCTAGTGGAAGAGCAGTGAGACTCCCTCAAAGAAAAAAATGCAGGATTTATACCTTTTATTTTCTATTCCACTGTCGCTATAGTAACAAGGAAGGCTAATGAGGAGATGGACAAGAGGTGTGAAGTAGTCTATGGGAAGAAATAGATTAGAAAGGAAAAAATTACCTTCTGATAATGTGGTAATGAGGCTGCACTTGGAGTCCATTTCTAGTTACCACAATACCAAAAAGACACTGAGGCCCTGGAAGGGCTTCAGAGAAGAGCAACAAAGATGATAAGGAGACTGGAGGCTAAATCCTATGAAGAATGACTAAAAGAACTAGGTATGTTTAGCGTAACAAAGAGAGGACTGTGGAGGGAGACATGATAGCAGTCTTCCAATATCTGAAGGGTTGCCACAGGGAAGAGGGCATTGATTTATTCTCCGTTGTGCCTGAGGGTAGGACAAGAACCAATGGGTGGAAACTCAACAGAGGGAGATCCAGCCTGGAAAGAAGGAGGAATTCCCTGACGGTGAGAACCATTAAGCAGTGGAACAGCTTGCCTCCCAATGTTGTGGGTACTCCATCACTGGAGGTTTTCATGAAAAGATTGGATAGCCCTCTGTCCAGGATGGTATGAGGTCTCCTGCCTTGGACAGGGGTTGGACTAGAAGACCAACAAGGTCCCTTCCAACTGGTTCTATGATTCTATAAATTAGTATGCATGTAAGGAGTCTTAATTTTCTTTTTTTCCTGGCACTGAGCTGGAAAAGAATGAGGAGGGGGCAGATTTCTAATTCTAAACCATGAATTGTGAATGTTGGTAACATAACATGATTATCTAGTGGAATTTGACCATATTTTTATGTAGATGGAGATCAAAATGCTGTTCAGGATTCATGTAAACTTTATATTTGCCTATATAGTTGTATACTTTGCACTTCACTGTGCAAAGAGTTGCATAATGGGAATTTCAAGCTGGAATTGTTTATGCACATTCACATGAAATGTGATGGCTTCTGCAACTTTCTTCAGGGGGAAGACCCACTTGCACAAATATTGGGAACCTACCGTCCTGCTGTTGCTGAAAAAAATTCACTTGTATCACACATTTCTATACTGTATATGAAATTTCATCACTGTTGCTTTTTGAACTGCCTACCCCTTAATAACAGGAGAGAATTAATAAGTGTTACTGTTCTACTTCTGTAGATTTTGTGGCTTTTCTCCTGTCGCAGTTGCTAAAGGCTTTTCCATTAAAAAAACTTGTCATCACTGTTGTTGCATTTATAATCTTACATATGCAACCTTCATATTTTATTATTATATTATTCTGTAGATATAATCCATAGTGTTCAGAACAATCCATTGTGTTTTTGTTGCCAATGCAGAAATAAAAAGTCAGCGACTTTTTAAAGCATCAAAGGTGTAAAAATACTGAAGTGCAATTAAGAAAAAAAATCTGTTTTTTTTCAAGATATCGATGTTGTGCTGCATGTTGAACTGGAAACTTGTGAACTGATGGAATCTTAAAATAAAATAATTATATGAACAAAAGTAAATAGAAAATAATATATTCCATTATTTAATCTAAAGCTTGCTTTTGCAAACTTTGACTATAGATGAATTATGTGAATGGGCTCATTAAAGTAAATAGAACTGTGAGAAAGATTTGGATGTAACTCTCCTTTAGTATAATATGCAATCATCTTTCATGGTCTTTTGTTGTGCCCAGAGGTTGTAGCTGAGTAATTACCACTGAGGATAATTTCTTTATTGAAACAGCCGAAAACATAATCTGTGATAAATATTGATGCAATGATTAAACTGATAAAATTAAAAATAATATTTGCTTTTATGCATCATTTTCAATAAATCTATGATTGTGATATGGTTCACTTAAGAACATAGGACATCTTCTTGTAATAGGCCATTGATCTATTTAGTTTTATCTGCACTAACATGCATCGGCTCTGCAAAATTTTTGGAGCTGATTGTCCCAGAAATAAGTGAAAACAAGACACAGAAAATGCTCCCTTACGCTAAGGAACTGAAACCTTGAAACTGGAAGAATTATTCTCAGAAGAAAATGCTGCCATATCTGGAGCTTTTTATCAGAGGAGGGGGAAAAAGCCAGTAAGAGGAAATGTAATAGAAATACTGTAAATAAAAATATGCATGGACTGGAGAAAGCAGATAAAGATACTTACTGGCTACGTTTTAATTTTAAATTAGTATTATTTTATTTGGACATTTAAGTTTCAATTGTAAGTCTTAGGTTTAAGCATTTTAAATATTTTAACTTGTTTGGATTTGTCTTTATTATTATAACATTATGTATTTTTATTTTACTTTCCTATGAAAACTGTGTTGAGAGACCCACCTTGAATTCCTGTTCTGGGACAAATTAAGGCTAAAATCAGAGGAGTAAATAAACAAACCAATGCAGGTTCAAATTTAGGGCAGAGATTTGGAAAGAAATTTGGGGTTGAACAGAAGGAAGGACTTCTTCATAAAGTGCTTAATTAAACTACAGAAATGGGGATTATACACATATAGAGATTAGGCTGTAGCTTCTGAATGCCAGCTGCTCCACAAAAAAATAGTGGGCATGTGCTGTGGCCCTCATATCGTATCCTTCCTGGGTTTTCCCAGAGCCATCTGGCTGGCCACCTCAGGAGCAGAATGGTGGACTAAACAAAACTTTGGGTTGATCTAGCTGGACTCTTTAGATTCTAAAAATGGCATATTGGAGTGAAATTGCTATGGAACTGCAAGGTAAGTCAAAGAGAACAAGTAGATGACTAAATGTATATAGGAATATAAGGTTGCATATTAGGAGTTTGTACAGTGGTGCCTTGCTTGACGACGATAATACATTCCGTTAAAATCGCTGTTAAGCGAAATCATCAAGCAAAATTTAAAAAACCCATTGAAATGCATTGAAAACCGTTCAATGCGTTCCAATGGGCGAAATACCTCATCGTGCAGCGAAGATCCTCCATAGGGTGGCCATTTTCCAGTGCCTATTAAGCGAGGAATCCATCCTAAAAACAGCGGGGGAACCATTTTGCACAGCGGGCTGCCATTTTGCGACCCACCGATCAGCTGTTTGGAAATCATCATAATGCGAAGAATCGGTTCCCGAAGCAGGGAACCAATCGTCGTAAAGCAATTTTCCCCCATAGGAACATTGTTTTGCAATAGCAATCGCAAAAAAAACCATCATAAACCGGATTTGTTGTTTGTAAATGGATTTCACTTAATGGAAATATTAAGCAAAATTTGAATTTCTCCTCAGGACTAGGAGACAATCTAACTAGTGAAATGCATCTAAAGAGGATTTTCACATCTAAAGTACAAACTGTTTGAATTTAATGTAAATTTCCACTTACTGTGATGTCACTTAGATCTTCAAGCAAGATTTGAAAATTATCTTCATGTTTTTGTGCGTATGTCTTTGTGTGCACATTGTACTCATGGTTCTGACTTCCCCTAATTTCTGAATTTCCACAACTATTTTTTCCAGCTGTTCAGTGTGGCAACCCTGGAACCACAGCTAACGGGAAGGTGTTTCGAATAGATGGCACGACATTCTCTAGTTCTGTAATTTATTCCTGTATGGAAGGCTACATCCTGTCTGGAACATCTGTGAGACAGTGTACTGCTAACGGAACATGGTCTGGCTCCTTGCCAAATTGCACAAGTAAGTATTGTTTCTCTTTAAAATGTTAGTTTATAAGAAGCCAAGGTACAACTGTGCAGCAATTACAACTTCTGTGTGTGGGAGCCTCGGGTAATAGACGCATTGTACTGGGAGAAAGTACATTCCCGACAGAAGTCTGTTTTCCAGAGTGCAGTCACTCAAAGCAGTGAAAACAATGACATTCTCACTGGTTTGCAAAGCACCAAAAACAAACTAACAAACAAAAACCACCACTTTTTCTGGGTCCCCTCCACTATCCAATGTTCCATTCTCCCTTCCACAAGATAAAGGAATCTTTTTGTTTAAGGAAAGAAGGTTCCTTGGCTGCATTTAATTGAATGCTCCAAGAAGACTCTCAAGGTTTTCTAACCATTAAGCCTTAGCATCTCAGGGTAAAAATCAAGAATTCTTTTCAGGGTAGACACAAGGTTGTTGATGAAGAAAAAGTGACTTTCTATCACTTAGCCACTACCATAAATCTTATGTCAAGATAGGGAGGGGAGAAAAAACTTCTAAATTGCTTTAGGAACTTCTTCCATTGCATATTCCAAGAAATCTGTGCAGCCTTGTCACTAACTATATGGATCAATTGCTGATTTTTTTTTCTGTAGCAGTTTAACTACGTGACTTTAGAAATGCTTCCAATATTTTCTAAACTGTGATAGCTTAGCAATCTGATAAAATTGTAAAGGTAACTAAATAAGGAGTGCATCCAGCACAAAATACTTCAGAGAACATAATGAATATGCAGCCTGCATTAATTAAATATTTGCTAATTTATGTGTATTAAAATAATTTGTTCTCAATCTGTTCCCTTTTAGTCATCCCATCTTTATTTGACTTTTCATTCTGTTTGCATCTTGTATACTGATAACAGCTGCATTCTAGACTTTAAACATGCTTTCAGTGTTTTGTAACCCAATATTACTACTTTCTGTTTCACTGTTTTTCTGTAATATTTTATGTGTTTTCTTTATGAAAATCACATAAGCAGCTCTTTGCAAAATTGAGAAAATGAGTGAGTGAGTGAGAGAGAGAGACAAATCTGGAATTTTAAAGGATATATGTTTTCCCTGTATTTTTATTTCTCAAACTGTAAGTACAATGCAAATATTTGAAAACCTTTCACCAATCTTCCTAGCAGAAACCTGTAGTACAGTTTACATCAATATAAGCCTCTGGTGACAGTTCTGTGCAAATAAACCAGGTGAAGCAGAAGTCAGAAAATGAAGAAAGTTAGAAATCGGATAAGACGTGGGTTGCCATTTGCTGCAGCTAAGAAAATTAATAGTTATAATTCAGTCTCCTGACAACCTTTTTTTAATCAGGTGAAGTTGTTCTTCCAAACAGACTTCCTTGTGAGTGTTACTGATTTCTGCTCAATACAAAGCAAATTTATTATGACTATTTGAAAAAAAGAGTTTGGATTGAAAAAAATGAGTTTAAATGTGTATAAAAATGTGTTTTCTTTTAACACATCTTCCATATTTATTTATTTTATTTATTTATTTACAATATTTTTTGGCCGCACCATTGCCAGTGGCTTCTGGGCGGCGTACAACATTAAAACCTAAAAACATTAAAAACATTTTAAGAAACAGTATAAAATACCATATATTAAAATATTTCTTAAAACAATTAAATCATTAAAAGTAATTAATTAAAATGCTGGGTGAACAGAAAGGTCTTTGCCTGGCGCCGAAAGGCCAAGAGTGTCGGAGCCAGGCGGATCTCTCTAGGGAGGGTGTTCCAAAGTTGGGGGGCAACAACCGAGAAGGCCCTATTCCGACATGCCATCCCCTTCACCTCTTTCAGGGATGGCACCTTCAGAAGGGCCTCCTGGCCTGATCTTAGAGGACGGGCAGGCACATATGGAAGAAGGCGGTCCTTTAGGTAACCAGGTCCTAAGCCGTTTAGGGCTTTATATGTCAAAGTAAGCACTTTGAATTGGGCCCGAGCAGCAACCGGCAGCCAGTGTAAATTTTTCAGAACCGGCGTGATATGAGTCCGTGCGGCGGCACCACTTACCAGCCGCGCAGCCCGGTTCTGTGCCAGTTGCAGTCGTCGGACCGTCTTCAAAGGCTGCCCCACGTATAGCGCATTGCAGTAATCCAGTCTGGTTGTTACCAGTGCATGAGTGACTGCTGCCAGGCTCCGCGCATCCAGGTAAGGGCGAAGTTGATATATTCTCCGCAGCTGTAAGAAGGCACCCCTGGACACCGAGTCCACCTGGGCTTCCAAGGTCAGACTGGGGTCAAGGAGCACCCCCAAGCTGCGGACCCTATCCTTTAGGGGGAGTGTGATCCCGTCTAAGGTAGGGAGATGGCCCTTTAACCTATCTGGCGGGGCACCTACCAGCAGCACTTCAGACTTGTCTGGATTGAGCCTCAGTTTATTGACCCTCATCCAGACCATTATCGAGTCCAGGCACGAGTTCAGAACGGTGACTGCCACACCTGGATTGGTAGAAAATGAGAGGTAGAGCTGGGTGTCGTCAGCATATTGCTGACTCCTCAGCCCAAACCTCCTAACGACCTCCCCCAGCGGTTTCATGTAGATATTGAACAGCATGGGGGACAGTATAGAGCCCTGAGGAACCCCATGACGCAACCGCCATGGGTCAGAGCTACTGTCCCCCAGCACCACCTTCTGGACTCGATCAGCCAGGTAGGAACGGAACCACTGTAAAACAGTGCCTCCAATTCCCATCCCAGCCAGTCTATTCAGTATTAAAAAAAACTTGTTGTTTAAAGACTCTGTCAAGGCTCACATTGGTTCAAGCTCCACAAAGCTATGAAATTGTAAGTCAAAGATCAGTTAGGATCTTGTATGGTGTCACAAACTGGGCTGGCTTACCTCCATGTAAGATGAGGGGATAGGGTGTCCTGGACCAGGAAAGACGGCCCCGGTTATTCTGGTCCTGTATTGTCTTATAATGTATATGAGATCTAATGTATTGGTAGATGAATCCTCTGTAAGTTGAGCTAAGCCTGCTTCTTGCTTATAATGATCATTGGAAGGAGTCCTAACATCCTTCACTATCCTTACGGTGGTTCAATATAGAGAAGGTTTTGTTGTTGTTGTTTTTGCAGCAGTATAGTAAGGTTGAATGACATGGAATTACTTCACATTTTCTATCATGAAAAATCAACAATATTCATCTAAGAATACACTGAGGTTTGTGCCAGTAAGCATTTTGCAAGACACCTGCAGTTGTTTTGCTAGCTGGAGACAAAACAGGCTGAGCGCTATGTGGTGCAACTGAAAAGAAGTGATGGGTGTGAGGGTTCAGCTCTCTGAAGAACATAAAAAAACCCCTGCTGGGTCAGACCAAAAGTTTAAATGCTTCAGCATTTTGTTCACACAATAGCCATGCAGTTGCCAATAGGAATCCTATAGACAGAACATGAGTGCCATAGCATTTTCCCACTCAATTTCCACTGGAACTGGAATACGGGGGTGTCCATTTTTTTCTATTACTGGTGGTAATATGTAGACCTTGTGACTAATAGCCATTTCACAGCACATCATGTTTTTCGTTTTAGAAAATATGCTAGTTAATGTTTGTGATGTTCCTCTAACCTGATATTCTGTTTAAAGCTTCATGGTTAACTTTTAGATGGGGAAAAAAATTACTGGACCCAAAAAATAAAAATATGAAAGCAACTGATTTATGCTCAAAATGGATACATTACCCAGCTCTACACTATGAAAATGCTACTTCTCTTGGTACATCTTTTATTAAAAAAAATCTACAAAAGAGTGGGTTACTTTCAAAACCTCCTTGGCCATTTTTCATCAATGAAAGAGTCATCAATTAAAATAGTATTAGGACATTTAGAATAAGATTATGTGTTAAAGGAATTGTGTGTTTCTTCCTCTTACAATGTTTTCCCCCCTTCTGGCCCTGAAATTTTTTCAAACTAGCATGCCTTATATATCAGATGTTTAAGTGAAGGTATGTTAATCTCAAGACAACCAACTACAAAACCATAGCAAACTATTTGCCAAATGTGGACTGAGGCAAACTCGTGTTTGAATGAGCATATAATCTTTTACATATCAAGGGAGCTCTGCTTCTCATGGCATATTGCCTACATTGTCTTGTTCAGCCTTTAGCTACAAGCAATATACCTAAAGTCTTTAATAGCAGTACTATTCTCATGTCTACTCCATCTGAGGCAACAGCCTCCCCAAATCCCTATTTAAGTCATTCATGCTTCCAACAATTGGAAGTTTCTCATTTATAAACATGGCTTCAAACAGAATAGCTTCATCTCTCCTCTTACAGAAGCAGGAGTTCAGAAAGAATGTGTGCCATCTAAAGCCAGAAGTACATTGCTTCAGAAGGCTGCTCAGCCTACATTGTGGTTTTTTGTGAGGGCCTGTACATTAACACTAATGGTTAACACTTCTTTCCCAACAGGACATGACCAGTATAAATGTGTGAAGGTTATAAAGTACTGGGAGCTTGGAAAATATAGATCTGACTGATCAATTTTTAGATTGCTTCTGGGTGGTGTTTAAAATTGTCTACTAAAATGGATGCATGCCAATAAATGATTCGTTTTTGCATGCTTCCTCCTTCAAAAATATAATCAGTTGTGTTGCAGTTTTAACATCTGTTCTTCAACTTCTTTTCACACAGTAATCAGTTGTGGAGACCCAGGTATACCAGCTAATGGCTTGAGATATGGTGATGACTATGTTGTTGGACAAAATGTTACATATATGTGCCAACCTGGGTACACAATGGAATCCAATAGTTCCCAAATTCGTACTTGCACTACTAATGGCACATGGAGTGGAATGCTTCCAACATGTAAAGGTATCTATCATTTCAAATTTACAACGGGTTTCTAGTATATTCTTTCCACTGTAACAAATTGGTGACTCAGAAGGAGCCTCTTTGAAGACTGTTAAGGATTGTTAACACATTTGGGCATTCCCAGAACAAGAACCCTGTCATCTGATCCTTCCACTCTGTATGCACTATTGGATTGCTTCTGACAGGAATGATGAGGATGATGAGGATGAGGAGAAGTATATAGAGTGGAGTAATGACATCTACTCTACATGCTGCATGACTTGACTCATCTTTTTTTACATTTTTTTCACCTAGCACCAAGCCTTAAACAAATGTCACAGACCTTTAGTGTTTCTGGTTAGAAATGAAAAGTAGTTTTGAACCCATTAGAATGGATAAAAGGCTGAACCCATGGTTTTGTAGGAAGGAAGTGTTTCACAAGCAAACACACTCCACAAAGAATTAGACCCTTTGTGGCTAAAGTAGGTTTCTTTTCTCCTTTCCTTAAAAAAAAAAACCTTACACAATCAAGGAAACAAACATCAATTCCCTGGCCAATATTTATTTATTACATTTATATTGTATCTTTTTCCTCCAATGGCTTAAGGCTATTCACATATTATTTCATACTTTTCATTCTTATTTCATTCCGTAGTTAGGTTGAGAGAGAGGGAGAGGTTCAAAGCTACTTAGTGAACTTTTTGACTGAACTGGGATTCAGATCTCCCTAATTTAGTCCAGTTCCAATGAGTACCAAAAAAGGTGGGGCTTTTAGCATCTCACTTGTCTCATCCAGTGGTTTCCAGCCTTGGGTAATCCAGGTGTTCTTGGACTCCAACTCCCAGAAACCCCTGGTAGCACAACTGGTGTGAAGGCTTCTGGAAACTGCAGTCCAAGAACACCTGGTTTACCCAAGGTTGGAAACCTGGTCTAATCAACTAAGTACCACAAAAACTTTTGCCTATGGCAAAGAATAATAGAAAATGTGACCTAGATGCAATTCTTAGTCCCAATTAGATTAAATCCAGTGACTGAAATCCTGTTGTTTAACATAGTGAAGTTGCACTAGGGTAGGTCCATTGAGTCACTGAAGATTTGGTGAGGCAACTGCTCTGTAAGCTCCATGGATTCAAATGGACCTGCTCTAATTGCAATTTACTGTGTTAAAGTAATTTGCAACTCGAGTATACCCATTTGAATCAATGGAACTTATAATGGAGTTGATTTACCAAATCCCTGCTGATTCAAAGGGGTCTGCTTTAGTGTAAGCAGCAGCCTTTGAATCAACTGGACTTACATAAATGTTGACTTACCATTCTGTGGGTCTCCTCTATTTAGGACTAGTAATTGGACCGAGGCCAGGCCTTTATATCCAGTTTCAGTATATAGATTTCATTAGAACTAAAACTAACGTGTTTATGTAACAATCTAAGATGCATATTTTTGCATTATTTGGGAGGACTTGTGTATGGAAGACAGTACCTGTTCAAGCCTGTAAGAGTGATTTAGTTTGGGAAAAACCTAAAATAAATCATTGTTGACCCCACTTTCTCCATCTCTTGCTTTACTTCTTGTTGCTTCCACGTGTGTTACAAGACACGTACATCTCTGTGAAGGTAGAATCCCCCTATATACAACCCTAATATGAGCTCATCCAGTCAGATCAATACAGAACCATTCCTTTTTGAATACTTGCAGTTCTTAACGTTTTAGGCTGAGACAGAAATCATGAGTTACTCCTTATGACAAACAATGTAAATTAAGCACTACATGGATTAGAACTAGTTTTTTAAGGGCTACTTTCTCTCAGCATACTATTCGTGCTGTTAGAAATACCCTCTGAAGGTGACCACAGAGAAGGACTTTCGTATTTAAAGTTCTCCAGATTTGGAATGTTCTTCCCATTCTGAGAATGAGAAATTGTAATCCCTTTCTTCTTGCAACTGACTGTGTCCCCTGAAAAGTTTGTTGGGCTAAATTTTACAAGGGGTTCATGAATAAAGTGGTGGGAAGCAAGGGATGGCTGCTGATGGTGGGAATTATGCCTAGTTAGATTGACATTTTCTCCATTTGGGATGATTCCCGCTCCAGCAGCCTTCCATAATACATCTAGAATAACAGATTAGGAAGACCCACCAAAAGTCTTTTGCTGGGTGAAGTAGGGTTCAGTTAGCTTTAGGGAGTAAAGCTTCTTTCTGTGAATCTGTTGATTTACTTTATTTTCCAGGCTTTTAAGAAAATGGTTGTAATTATTGTGAAAGTCAAATACATGGGTTTATAAAGCTAAAGAAGAACGAAATAGTGAATAGAAGAGTATTTCCAAATCTAGTGTTGGTGTATAATCTTTTTAAAATTTGACTACATTTTCTTCCGTTGGCTGCACACAATGCTCAGTATCACATATATTAGGGCATGAAAATGAGTCAACATGGTGTTTCATGAAAGCTTTGGAAAGAAAATGTGATTCTGGTAATGTTACTACAAAAAATGATACTGTCCTCCAAAAATGTTAAATTAGCGCATATGGTTCTCCTAGTAACTATAGACACTGGGGACATTTGCAGCTGCTGTGCCTAATGACTCTAAATGTTGTTGCAGCTGTTACCTGCCCAACTCCACCCCAGATCTCTAACGGAAGACAGGAAGGAACAAATTTTGACTGGGGATTTAGTATTAGCTATGTCTGCTCGCCTGGCTATGAGCTGTCATTTCCTGCTGTTTTGACGTGCGTTGGGAATGGAACGTGGAGTGGTGAAGTACCTCAATGTTTACGTAAGTAGTTATTTGACATTTAAATTTCGTTTTAACCATTATTACCGTTAAATATTTTCTAAAGTTCTTCCTGTAATGCATTGGAGGCCACATACTTAGGTATCAATTCTAATTCTTTGTTGTTGTTGTTTCAACATGTACTGTTCTATAATGCCACAATACTCTCTGGGTGGTTTACAGCATAACTGTGCAAACAACACTTTGTACACTTTGTGAGTTGGGTACTCATTTTATCAAACTCAGAAGAAATCAAGGTCTTGAGCAGAGGTTTGACTGTAGTGCTGCAGTTTAACCAATTGTGCCATGGAAGTGGACATACTGAAGCCCATTCTGGTGGAGGCGTATCCTGAAAAGAATACAGAATCCAAAAACACTACTGTAAATGTTTAACAGTGGTATTACTTGTTTTTTAAGGGATTGTTCACTCTATACTTTTTACTCATTCCTCACAAGAAATGTTTATTTATTTATTTTTATTTTTATTTATTATTCGATTTATACCCCGCCCGTCTAGACAGAGTCTACTCTGTTGGTTTCGGTAACATTCTGTGAATGCACTATTTTAAAAAGTCACTGAAAAATAGCCTGAATGACAGCCACCCCATAATATAATAATTATAAATATAATAATAAGTCATAACATCAAAACTCCACTAGTGCTGATGATGTTAGTAGGCATTATGCTATTTCTCAAACTAATGCTATTGCCCCCTGAAAAACAACACAGTGCAACTGCTGTTGTTATTGTTGATAGCCCAGAATCCCCAGCTTTCTGATAAAGCTAGGTGGCTGGGTACTGTTTCTTTAATCTTCCACAATGCCCCAAATTTAGCATCATTCCTTTAAAAAATGCTATATTGGGGCATGGTGGGGAATTTCAGTGGCGGTTATGTCAGAGAATGTCTGCTCTGTTGCCTGCTACTGCTAGGTAAATCTGTCTAGGCTAGTAGCTCCTAATCTTGGGATCCTAGATATTCTAGAACTCAAATCTCCAGAAGCCTTCACCACTAGCTGTGCTGGCCAGGGTTTCTGGGAGTTGTCATCTATGAACATCTGAGGACCCAAGATTGGGAACCACTGGCCTCTTTAACCTAGGATTGGATGGAAATGAGACCTGATTCAGAACGGTGCTTTGTTTTAATTAACTTGAGTCTGAGAAACAAATGAAAAAAAAATCTTTGTTTCTGTAACCTGTGAATTTTTGACTTTCCCAAGATAGAACAGGTATGGAAGAAAGAATGACAGTGTTTTGTCTCATGTTTTATACCCCTAAATCACGTTTGTCAAATATGACAAAAATGCCATCGGAAGCAAGTTCAGACTGGCATGCTTTAGTGAGGCAGGACTAGGCTGATATCAATAATGCCAGGAGTACAGAAGAGACTCTAGGCTGTCTATTACAATTGGACTTTTGTTCCAATATTATATTGAATTACCTGTTTTATACAGAAATTTTTATTATCATAAAAGTGCTGACAGTGATGGATTTTGCAGCGCTGCAGATTTCATTACAATAACAATTGTATGGTGGCTTTTTGACACAGTGCTTCATGCAAAGATGTTTGTTCTTTCTCAGGAAAAAGAATTACCAACCTCTTCAAAAGTAAATCCAATGGGTTTGATTAACTGGGGGAGTAGAACTCTACATGTCGTGTCACAGTAAAAGTAAAATCATAAATAAACAAAAAGTACTGCTAGGATCATATGGGCAAAGTGGTATGCTTTGTCTAAGATTGCTATTTGCTTTACATCTGAACGTATAGCCCAGACCTTTGAGTCTTCTCTGTAGCACTATTGAATTGAAACAATTTGAGCATTCTACAAGAAATTTCAGACTGATTGCTTATTTATTTGTTTGGTATATTTATTTGAGTTTTATACTGCCCATCTGGCCACCAAAGTGAATTTGGAGGAACGTATGAGGCACCTTCATGTGGTGTTAAATTATTAGTCCACTTAAGTATCATATTATTAGACATGACTGGAAATGGTTCTTCATGGTTTCAGATTCCTTCCTAGCTCTGATGTTGGGTATAGAACATGCTTGGACATAGGGTGTAAAATGTGTGTTCCACTACTGGCCTGTAATCCCTCCAAATTCCAAACCATTTACTCTCCTCACATCAAGGAAGCTGTTGTGAACCATAAATAATGCAATTGATTTACAAGTTTTTTTTTTGAAATGGTAAAACATATATTACAAGTAATTAAAGTGATGTGAATATATTTCTATGTGATTTGTTAGAGACTGCTTCTTATACAATAGGACCCCCATATCTACTGTGGATTGGTTCCAGGTAGTTAATCAGTGGATTACCAGAACTGTCCACTAGAGGGTGGCAGAGACCATGTTATGTGTTCAACACGTGGCCTCTGCCTCCCACTAATGGTTGGTTCTGGTAATAGATGTGAAAATAGGGTTTTTTTTCTGTTTTTTTTTTCTTTTAATATTTTCAGAACATAGATAAGTGAATCAATGGTTTTTAAAGCTGACATCCACAATTCGGGCATATTTTGCATAAATAAGAGAAACAGTAAAGTAAGTAAGTGAGAATTGTATTCATGGACACCGAAGCCAGACAGACGTCAACATGACTGCATCCCCAACTCCTCTGAATAAGACCTTATGTATTTCAGCCATTTACTGTTTTCTCATTCTTAATATCATTTGGAGTCCAAGAATTATTATTATAACTCAGGTTGCATCTGAAATGCTTTTGCCAGCGTGAACACTGCTTTCCTCACTAACTGGGTTTACGTGGAACAAAACAGGTGCACACTTAATGATCACTTTCACATGGATGCTTTAGAAATTAGCACAGGCAAACTATGCTGGGCAAAGGGAGAACCTTAAAAGTTGTAGTCTGGTACAAAGATATTATTTTTTCCTTCCACATTTCTCTCTATTCACGGATGCTGGGGAGAAGAAGACTGATGTGAATAGCTGTGGTGTCTAGTTTCCATGGTTACTTATTCAGCCAGGGGGTTACTAAGCATGCAACAATGCCATGTGGTTGGGAAGAGGCAGGAGAAAAATGCCAGTGAATAATGTAGTTCCATCACAAATTCTGTCTTTAAACATTAACTGAAGTCCCAGAATGCTCTGAATTAATCTGTGAACAAGATTTTAAATGTTTTCTTGAAAGTCTGGGTCCTTTTTAATGTGTAGGAACCATATACATATATTTTGGGTCCTCTACATATTATCCAGCTACACTTAACAGTTTTTTTTAATATGGAGAGATAGCATACATCTGAATGTCACTCTGTGCTTGCAGTGTGATAAGCAGTGCTGAGTACGCTTGCACAGAATGTGCGCATATTTATATTCTGCAATTCCATTTGATATTCTGAAGCAGAAAGTAACATGAAAGCATATGCTTTCTGCACCATTTCAGCATTTCCAAACAAAGAAATCCATCATGTTGAAAATAAAAGCTATTAACATATTTTCTATTTTTTCCCCTTTTTTGTACAGCAAAGTTTTGTGGTGACCCTGGAATACCTGCCCAAGGCAAAAGAGAAGGAAAGAGCTTTATTTATCAGTCAGAAGTCTCTTTCAGCTGCAATCCCCCGTTCTTGTTGGTTGGTTCTAGTACTCGGATATGTCAAGCAGATGGTACCTGGAGTGGATCGTCTCCCCGGTGCATAGGTGATCTGTCCTAACCTAGTTCATAATCTATTGGCTTCTTTGCACTCTCCATAAATTGATTAATGTTGCTTTCATCACTACATTCACTCATGCAGGAGGATTATTGATATCCTCACATCTGCAGCCCTTCCTAAAACTGGCTCCATAGGGTGCAGGAACCTCAAGAGTGGCTTGTCAGGCATATGCAGGTTACAGCTGAAGAGGAGAAATTGGGAAATTGAACAACAAAAAAGCCATATCCAGCACATCTGACTGTGCCTTCTGAGGGATTCATGCATCCAGGTCTATGTGGGAATCATTCATCCAGGTCTATACATGCAAAATATTGGCAATTCCATTGTATATCAATATGTGTAAGGTTCAGCCAAAAACTGCAGTCATGCTGGAGCATAACCAGGTCTTATATGAGGAATCACTCAGATGCAGTCCAAGATACTTTACTTAGTTACTTGCTTTTTTCTTCTATTCTATATGTTTAGAATAGACACCACTGAAATCAATGGAACTGATCACTGATACAAGGCCACTGATTACAGTGGATATAATCTAAGCACGAAGAGGTCCTGATCAGATATGGGTACTTCGTATTTTTTATTAAGTTATACAAGATTCCCTGGCCCACTTCCTCCCCAAAGTGGTCAGTTACTCGGGGAGGCAGGGAAGGATTGGCCGGGCTCCTTCCCAGATTGAAGTGCCAGCACTGTCGAAGGACCCCTGTGCCACATGGAGTCCAGTGCATAGCCTGGGCAGTTCTGGGGGTGGGGGTGGGGATGTGTTTAATACAAAATATGAAGTGCCCAGGTATTCTCCTGATCTTTTGAGGATACTGCTTCCCTTTAATACAAACTGGAGGGTATTTTTTTGGAGGCAGGGTAGAATGGAACAATGCCAGGTATAAAGGCCATACCATTGGTCTTATCCATGTTGGTCTTTTAGGGAATTTGGAGTTGTTGTTGTTGTTGTTAATTCATCATGTTAGAACTGCAGAGCTGGAAGGGATCCTATGGTTAAAGTCTGAGCCCCTGTCAAGAAGGCGCAGTAGGGAATCAAACCCCCAACCTCTGGCTCTTCAGCCAAATATCTAAACCAATTTGTTTTATCTGGATATATTTTTCATTATTAACTACCTGAAGCTAGGATTTTTTCCATACTGTGTTGCAGAGCACTACTTATATTTGTATTCTGTTCATAAAATTCAGCTGTGTGAATTATTTGTGGAATTCAGATTTGGACACCACAATTCACTCACTGACACTTCTGGAAATAGTTGGTATTAATTTGGTTTTGGAATTTTAAACATATTTAACGTTAACATTTCCTTTTCATTTACAATTTTTTGGTTGTTGTTTTTTTCTTCCACAGAACCCACCCGCACATCATGTGAAAATCCTGGAGTTCCCCGCCATGGATCACAAAATGATACATTTGGCTATCAGGTAAAATCATTCATCCTGAATTTACAGTTGCACCACCAATATCACCTCTGGCTTGCAGTGGAGGAACTGAGTGGGACTACTGATCATTGAACCGGGTGCCTCTGGGCTAATATGTCATGGGGCGAGTTGACCAAAGCATGTAGAGCTTCGTTTACCAGATCCAGCAGGAGCCACTTCTCCAGCCATTCCTCATCCTCTTCCCCAATTCCTCCAGAGCCATAGGATATTATTTTTATTTATTTAATTAGTATTTTAAATATTTTTACCCTAATGTTCTCCTTGAATAGGACCCAAGGTGGCTTATTATGGGTTAGGTTCCCCTGATGATTTGGTTCCTCATCCTTTTATCCTCTCCTCCCCACCTTTCTCTCCCTCAATCAGCTGCCCCTCATTACTGAGATACCCTCCCCAGATCAACTACTCAGTTTTGTCCCCTGAGCCCTGCGGTGGACAGCCTGATTTCTGGAACAACTGTGGGATGATCCAAGTTTGGGGCAAGGGACAGGTCAGTTTGGGGAGAAGGATGTAGAAGAAGGGCTTGATTATCTCCCCAGTGTTGTTTAATATTCATATGAGGCAGCTGGTTCAGGTCATCAGGAGGTGTGGGGCTTCATGTCATCAGTATACTGATGACACCCAGCTCTACATCTCCTTTCCCCCAACAACAGTGAATGCTGTTTCATCCCTTCACTGCTGTCTGGAGGCCATATTGCAATGGATGCAGGTGAATGGACTGAGGCTGAACCCAGACAAGACGGAGGGCCTGAGGGTGGGTGGCCTCGCCATTGGTGGTTTGGGAAACTCCCTCTCTTTTTTTGGGGGGGGGTGACTCTCACCACAAGGAGTGAAGTTCGCAGCTTGGGGGTCCATCTGGATCCAGCGCTTACCATGGAAACCCAGGTAGTGTCAGTGGTCCGCACCACCTACTTCCATCACTGGTGGATTGCCCAGCTGCGTTCCTATCTTGATGTTTGTGCGCTCACCACTTTGGTACATGCACTTGTAGTCTCAAGATTAGACTACTGTAACACGCTCTACATGGGGCTACCTTTGAGATTGATGTGGAAGCTTCAAATGGCGCAGAACACGGAGGCCAGACTTCTTACTGGGTTGAGAAAACATCAACATATTTTCCCCACTCTGGCTGCCCTACATTGGCTGCCTGTTCGTTTCCACATTGATTTCAAAGTATTAATGATGACTTATAAAGCCCTAAATGGTTTAGGACCTCAATATCTAGTGGAACGCCTTCTCCCACCTAGAGGCCTAATGTTGAGGGAGGTCCGGAGAGAAAGAACAAGAAACCAGGCCTTCTCGGCAGTGGCCCCTTGCCTCTGGAACAATCTTCCCTTAGAAATTTATCTGGCTCCCTCGCTAGATGTTTTTAAGAGCCAACTCAAGATCTGGCTCTTTAGGCAGGCCTTCCTTCCTGTCAATATATAATTTATTTATTGCCATCTTCAAATGTATTAATGCTGTTGTTTTATTTTATATTGTTATTATTTGGATTGCTGTTAGCCACCCAGAGTAGACTCTGGTCTAGATGGGCAGGGTACAAATTAATAAATAAATAAAGGAAGAAGCAACTCTCTTCTCCTTGGGGTTCCAATAATAGTCCACCAGAGCCCAAGGCTAAGGCATCATGGGAGGTGATATGTATGTGTGTGTCAGCCTGGCTTCTGCTTCTTCTTACATACTGCTACACCATGTTTTCCAGAGATGGGTCCATTGAATGGACTGTTCAAATACTTGATAGTCATACGGTGTAGGAGTAGGATCTGTTCTCAGTCATCCCAAAGTGCAGGAAATGCAATAAGCTACAGAAAGACAGATTTAGGCTGAATATCAGGAAACATTTCTTTATTTATTTTATTTATTTATTTATTTTATTTATTCAATTTATATGCCGCCCAAACTACCCAGAGGTCTCTGGGCGGCTTACAATAATTAAAATTCAATACAGCAAAAGATAAAATTAAAATACAATTAAAAAACAATTAAAATTGCCATCAGACCCACAGCTATTATTATTTCAATTAAAAGCCTTCTGGAACAGGAAGGTTTTGACCTGGCGCCGAAATATCATCAGCGTCGGCGCCAGACGAATCTCAGTCGGGAGGGTGTTCCATAGTCTGGGGGCAGCTGCCGAAAAGGCCCTTTGTCTACAAGCCGTCCCTCTTACCTCCTTAAGGGACGGCTCTTTCAAAAGGGCCCCCTGGCTAGATCTTAACTGCCGGGTAGGTTCATATGGAAGGAGGCGGTCCTTCAGGTATCCAGGGCCCAAGCCATTTAGGGCTTTATATGTCAAAACAAGCACTTTGAATTGGGCCCGGGCAGCAACTGGTAGCCAATGTAACTTATACAGAATCGGCTTGATATGTTCCGTGGCAGCTGCACCACTCACCAGCCGCGCAGCTCGATTCTGGACCAGTTGCAATCGCCGGACCGTCTTCAAAGGCAGCCCCACGTAAAGCGCATTGCAGTAATCTATGCGGGATGTTACCAGTGCATGTGTGACTGTCATGAGACTCCGCTCGTCCAGGTAGGGCCGTAGCTGGTATAATTTCCGCAGCTGAAGGAAGGCGCCCCTGGCCACCGAGTCCACCTGGGCTTCCAGTGTTAGACTGGGGTCCAGGAGCACCCCCAAGCTGCGGACCCTGTCCCTTAGGGGGAGTGTAACCCCATTCAGGGCGGGGAAATGGCCCTCCAGCCTGTCCGGTGAAGCACCCACTAACAGCACTTCCGTCTTGTCTGGATTGAGTTTCAATTTATTAACCCTCATCCAGTCCATTATCAGGTCCAGACACGAGTTCAGCACAGAAACTGCCTCACCTGGATTGGTGGAAAACGAGAGGTAGAGCTGAGTATCGTCAGCATATTGCTGACTCCTCAGCCCAAACCTCCTGATGACCTCTCCCAGCGGTTTCATGTAGATGTTGAACAGCATGGGGGACAGTATTGAGCCCTGAGGAACCCCATGACATAACTGCCATGGGGCAGAGCAACTGTCCCCCAGCACCACCCTCTGGACACGGTCAGCCAGGAAGGAGCGGAACCACTGTAAAACAGTGCCCCCAACTCCCAACCCAGCCAGCCTATCCAGAAGGACACCATGGTCGATGGTGTCGAAAGCCGCTGAGAGGTCCAGGAGTATCAACAGGGTCGCACTCCCCCTGTCTCTCTCCCGGCAAAGGTCATCGTACAGGGCGACCAAGGCTGTCTCTGTACCAAAACCCGGCCTGAAACCCGATTGAAATGGATCCAGAAAATCCGTTTCATCCAGCAGCGCCTGGAGTTGCCCGGCCACAACCCGCTCCAACACCTTGCCCAAATAAGGGAGGTTCGCCACTGGTCGGTAGTTGACCACCAGCCTTGGGTCCAGGTTAGGCTTTTTAAGGAGTGGTCGAATTACCGCCTCTTTCAAGGTGGTAGGGACCACTCCCTCTCTCAGAGAGGCATTCACGGCCTCCTGGACCCATTGTTACAGCAGTATGACCATGGAACCAATTACCTCTGGAGGTGGTGAGTTCTCCAACCCTTATGAATCCCTCAGAAGACATTCAAGAGAAAATGGGACAACCATCTGTCAGATCTGTTTTGATTTCGATCCCAGCATTGGGCAGTGGGTTGGACTCAGTGGGCTTATATGCCCCTTTCAACTCAATTGTTCTGTGAATGATGCTGGCTTTCATTTTAATCCTATTTATCAGGCACTTGTTGATATAATGCTTTTCAGGACTATATCAAAGATCGGTAAAGTATGGCCTGTGGCCTTCATGCAACCCCAGGCTTCTCAGTGCAGCCCAGTCATGCCCAATTTAAAAAAGAATTGGTGTAGATATAGCCAGTTGAGCTCCAAGAAGTCTCAAAGGCCCAGTTGACTAAATAACATGAGAGATGCTGGCCTTTTAAAAGCTCCAAATAGCCTTCTAAAAAAAGACTAGCACAGGCCTAAAAAGGAGGCCCCAAATGGCCTGTAATTGGACAGTTGCTTCTGAGGTTCTAGGAGTTTGATTGGCCGTTGTTCTGGGATTTATTTACTTATTACTCTAGTGGGACATTCTGGAGGAGAACTGTCACCCTCTGAAGTCTGAGGGAGGGGTGAAAATAGGATCATCTACACAATGAGTCCAACAATAATCCTATTAATAATAATAGTTTTGAAGATCAAGGAGTTTAAATACCTGAGAACCAGATATTCGAAGATGCATAATATCAGTATTGACAATATTAATCCATGGGATCTCCTAGCACAGCCCTTGTCTTTTCTCATTGAAAAGTGAGAATAATGCATTCTTTGCTTTTTCTAGAGTAGAATATGTTGGCTGCTATTGCATTTCTGTGAATGAGAGATAATCTCATGCTCATTGAAAGTATTATATGGAAGGTTTGTTATTAGGGGTTTAAATGGAGCAATGGCTATCACTTCAGAATTAGACTCATGTTTGTACAAGGCAATGATGGAGAGTGATTCTACTTCCCCTGAAACTAAATGGATTGAATATAAATGCTTCACTATGCTATCAGTAACAATAGAAAACCCAGGGCCATAATTTTGTGTGCTGTTACAATATATAATTTACATTGATGCATACTACATATTATAGTGTATACAGATTTGGATTAGAAAGTACTTATTGCTGTTCTGCATATTTTTTCAAGGGCTATTGTGTATAGTGCTACAAAGCAATAACAATAATGTGTGGCAAGCCTTTAATGCATCATGAACATCTTTAAAAGACACACACTCATACTTATTGAGCACAGATTTCAAATGTTGGTTTAGTGTTAAAAGTCTGAAATTGTGGAAGCATTTTCTGGAGATAAAACCCTCTCAAATGCTGTCAGATTTACTACAAGTAAACATGCATGGAATAGTATCATAGGCAATTCTGCCTATTTAAAAGCCTTCCTGGATAATTCTCATGAAGCAATTTGAGTCAGGGAACAAAACAGTAGTACTTAGCACAGAGGAGGGGAAATGAGAGAGAGAGGTGGTATTCAGAGGCAGTAGGGCGAAAGAGATAGTATCCTGAGGAGAAAGCCAGGGAATTTTGCAAAGCAATAAAGGGGATTCAGAACTTTTGAAACTTCAGCAAGGATGACCCATATATTTTCAGAGTTTTCTCTACAGTCACAAAGGCTAAAGGCTTGTACTTTGAATGACAGCAGAATTAGAAGATGATATACTATATGAGCTGTAGGAAGTCAGCGATGGTTTAACCTAGTCCTTTACCTTCCAGCAAGACATGCACAGGCAGAAAGGAACAGAACAGAAATTAAATAAACTGAAGAGAAAAGGAAAGAAACCATGAATCTATTCAAAAGTCTCCTGGACCTCTGCAGATGAAAGCCAGGCCCCTATTTTCTGAGCCAAACTTTAATCCATGGCATACAGCTGCACCATTTGTTTTTTTTCTTCCCTGTTTAGAAATAAACATGGAATACCTGATACATAGAATTTGGAACATAAGTTTTTAAAACTTCCTTCTGTGTGATTCCAGTCCAGATGGGGAGACACAATTGCAATTTGCATAGGACCCTTATCTGAATTGAGCTTATAAGGAGGAGAGGCTAAAGCCTTCCTACTCCACCCCCCATGGCGTGGTCTGGTCTGGATCATGACCCCATGCTTATTTTTGAGGAAAGAAAGAGTTAAAAGTGATGTATAATTTATTCCGAAGAACTCTTCCTCTGAAATCTTCCTCCTCATGTCTTTTATCTAAAGATTAATATTACAAGGTTTCCAGATTTAGTTCACTGGAGTCAAGCTCTATATATTTTATTCATTCATTCACTATACATAGTTTTTGTTTACAACATTATGCTCTCCATTTCTCCAAGTGGAAAAAGGATGGGCCCAGATTTGTTTTCCACCTAGAAAGCAAATCACTACAAACTTAAGGTGTTTTTATTTGTTATCCTTCTAGTAATATTTGGCTTATTTACAAAAATAAATCATAGAATAATTGAGTTGGAAGGGATCTATAAAGCCATCTAGTCCTACCCCCTGCTCAATGCAGGAATGCAAATCAAAGAAGATTGGACAGCTGGTTGTCCCATTTTCTCTTGAATGACTCCAGTGTTGGAGTGTTCACCACCTCTCTAAGTAATGTATCCCATTGTCATACTGCTATAACAATTAAGAAGTTTTTCTTGTCTTCCTGTAGCTTGAGATCATTATTATGTGTCCCGCATTCTGCAATGATCAAGAACAGATCCTGCCCCTCCTCTGTACAACTACCTTTCAAGTATTTGAAAAGTACTATCATACTGTATCTCCCCTTAGTATTCTTTTCTCAAGGCTGAACGTGCCCATTTCTTTCAGAAGTGGAGACAACCTTCCTGTGAAAACTATCTCTGTCTCAGTTGTACTGTGCATCTCTGTACTCCACCTGTGCTTTCTTTCCATATTGTTTCGTAACAGGTTGAGTGAATTGTGTTTCCATTCCATATACCACCCTTCTTTTTTTTTCCTTTCAATATAGATCATAATAAAAAAAACTAAACCTAACCAACGTGTGAATAGGATAGTGGTGTTGGGGAGGGACTAGAGGCAGAACAGAAGGGGGTGGCAAAGTGCTTTTGCCTAATGCAGTTGATACCAAACAACACTGAGACCAATACACACATTCCTTCAGGTTCTTTGAAAAGGCAAAGGGAGGAGGAGACTGAATTGGGGTAAGGTTAAGAAAGTGAGTGGTTGAAGTTCAAGAACTTTAACAAAGTTGTTCTAGATGTCCTTGTTGCTAACACAAATAGCTATGAGTATAAGATTAGGGAAAATAACTTGTCATCCTTTCCCCATAAATCCTGTGACTGAAGAATGCTGGTAAGATTCTTGCCCACAGTAAAAGCTAAACCTATCATGAAATGAAAACCAGGTCCAATCCTCTACCTTCTCATCTCCCCCATCCTACTGTTTTCCATATATGGCTCTGTTTTGCAACATTTTGGAGACATACTGTCTGTCTTTGTTTACAGTCCAGATTGCTAAATTGGTCCAAAGAGACTGCGATGCAATTTGGGATTGAGATTCATCTGAGTTACTTGCACAGCTAGCAACTGCAGCATTTGTAGCTGCATTTAGTAAAAGGCAAAAAGGTCTTTTTAAAACCACCCCCATGCGCCCCCCCAAAAAACTAATCTGTTTCTGGGTCTGCTATTTGGCTTTGTGACTTTTTACAGATAGCACTGTAGATTGTTGGCAGACATCCAGACGTAGGCCACTTTAGCCGTAGTTGCGGCCTCATCTGTGGCATGCAAATGAAACCATAACATAACACAATCAATAATTCTGTGCATGTAATGCATTCACTGACCTGTCAGTCCTTTGTGAGGTTGTGATTTCTCCAGAAAGGCTATATAGAGCTTTGTTTTGGTTTGGTTTCGGTTTTTGAAAAAACAAAAACAAAACTGCATTCTTGTGTCAGGTTTTACCAACTTCATCTGCAAGCTTCAAAAACAAATTGCTTCCCCAAAATGAGCTCTAAGCTTGAAATATTTGTGCAGAGATATTCCTGCTAACATAGGAAATTGTTTATAGCATTCTGACCCTAAGCCATAATAGGACAGCATAGTACTGAGCTGAAATAACTGGGATTTATTTAGACCAATCTGTCATATATGCAAGACATTTAAGCTCTGTTCTTTCCTCCAATTTATTTTGAGTGCATATCAGTGTGCGTCTGTAAATTTAGCACTATCCTTTCTGTTAAACCTGAAGGGATTCAAGATGCATTTCAAATTTAGAAAGAAAAATAGCTTCATTACACTCATAGTAGCCTTGTATTAGCTTATGGATCAATTTTGTGAAGCCTTGTATGAAGAATGGAGATAAGGAACAACGTCAAAATCCATCTTTTTCTGTGAATTTAATGCTTCTTAAAAGCACATAATTTCTAGCATAAGAAAATAATTTGTTTAGTACAGAAAAGTGTGCTGTGCTGGATAGCTCAGTGGTTTAGGTATCCTGATTGTGGAGCCAGAGTTTGGAAGTTCAGTTTCCCATTGTGCATCCCAGAAGAGCCACATCCTGTATGGCCTTGTTCAAGCTGCACAGTCCCAAAATGCCTCCAGAAGAAGAGAATAGTAAACTACTTCTGAGTGTTCCAACAGTTACACAAACAATCAAATGACTGTGGAACAAAATAAGCAATCAAAAAGATGAGACAAAAGCAATTTTAGAACCAACCCCCAAGAAAATAAGATAGCAACCCTATGGTAATACTTACATAAGGGCATAATTTCTGCATAGTTTCAGAGCATAAACAAAGCAAGCAGCAAATGAGCATAGCATTCTCCTAAGAGATAAATCAGAATTGACGCAATGGCATGCAATTATTATTATTAAGAGATAACTAGGCCAAGCAAAGTAATTTCTGTCCCCATTTTCATACTAGTCCTAGTTTCCAGAAGATCTGCCAATCAGGTGTTGAGTTTCCCCAAACATTCATGAAGAAGAGAGTAAGGTAAATGTAAAGGTTCCCCTTGACATTTAGTCCAGTCATGTCCAACTCTAGGGTGCGGTGCTCATCCCTGTTTCCAAGCCATAGAACCAGCGTTTGTCTGTAGACAGTTTCCGTGGTTACGTGGCCAGCGTGATTAGACACGGAATGTTGTTACTTTCCCACTGAGGTGGTACCTATTTATCTACTCACATTTTTACATGCTTTCAAAATGCTAGGTTGGCAAGAGCTGGGACAAGTGACAGGAGCTCACTTCATCACGTGGATTCGATCTTACGACTGCTGGTCTTCTGACTTTGCAGCACAGAGGCTTCTGTGGTTTAACCCACAGCGCCACCACGTAGAGAGTAGCTTCTACTTAAGTTGCTACCAAAGTGTGAGCTCATCCTGCCCTTGAAATTCTCTTTCTCACAGAGATTAACCACAGGTGTTACTGCCTTCCAGTTACCAGTGGAGATTCCTCCTTTTTGGCCAGCTCATACTAGGCACAAACTACCAAGCCTGATTTTCCAGAAGAACAACAGAGTCTGTGATCCCCCCTTTTCACAATCTCTTGACAGGTGGCATGGTGGCCACCACATTTTGTGAGACACAAAGGGAGAAGATTATAAATAGCAGGGTAAGGTGGAATTTGAATGGAAAAAATACAAGCGGTTGCATTTGCCATAACAGTGGACATTTAAAAAAAAATACATCCTTGCATTAATGAGCTGATTAACACATGAAGTGGCATGAAAAACTATGGCCTTTTCCCCATTGTGAGTAAAGAGCCACAGGAAATAGAATTGCCACTTTGGATGGATTCTTGTGTACATGTTGAAACCTTTTTCTGGAATCCTTTATTTGAGAATAACCTCAATCTATATTAGAATGTAACCCCTATTCAGTCATTTGGACTACAACAAGAAATGCCATGAGGAGGCGAGAGTGCACTAGCCCTGCTCTTCCAGTGGCACCCTCGTCATGAAGAGAGCGAATGGGTAGCAGGTAGTCTCCTGTATGTGGGTCTCTCTTTTTTTCTTCAGTTTTCAGAATCACATGGAGAGCCACCACGCACAGAGAAGGCTCTACAGCTTGCATTGTCACTTTCCACACAAGGAGAGGGGCAAGAACCATGGATAGGGCTGTAGAACTTTCTCCTTCTGGCATGTTAGTTAGTTAGTTAGTTAGTTAGTTAGTTAGTCAGTTAGTTAGTTTGTTTGTTTGTTTGTTTGTTTGTTTGTTTGTTTGTTTATTAAGCTTATATGCCACCCATTTAGACATAGTCTACTCTGGGTGGCTCACAAAACAGAGTAGAAACAGTTAATATATATTAACAAGTTTCAGCATTTATACAATAGACGATAGTTAAAAATAAAGAAAAAGAAGAGGTAAGTTAAGTAATGCCCGGAGGGAAGGCCTGCCTATATAACCAGGTCTTGACTTGGTTTTTAAAAATACCAGCAAGGGAGCCAAATGGGGGGGGGGGGAGTTTGTTCCAGAAACTGGGAGCAACTGCCAAGAAGGCCCAGTGTCTTGTTTTTTTCTTTCCGGGCCTCCCTCGGCGTTAGGCTCCTCAACCTAACCTCCTGGCTAGATCGAGTGATCTAGGTAGGAGGAGGCATTCTGTCAAGTATCGCAGTCCTAAACCATTTAGGGCCTTGTATGTGATCATTAAAACTTTGAAATCAATGCGGAATGGGTAGCCAGTGCAATGCGGCCAGAGTAGGAGTGATATGTTGAAGTTTCCTAACCCCACTAAGAAGTCTGGCCACTGCATCCTGCACCATTTGGAGTTTCTGCATCAATCTCAAAGGTAGTCCTATGTAGAGCACATTACAGTGGTCTAATCTCGAGATATAAATTCATGGACCAAGGTGGTGAGTGCCCCAACATCAAGATAGGGACGCAGCTGGGCAATCTGCCAAAGATGGAAATATGCAGATCGGACCACTGACGCCACCTGAGTTTCCATGGTGAGCGCCAGGTCCAGATGTATCCCCCAGCTGTGAACCTCATTCTTCGCAGTGGGAGTCACCCCACCAAAAGAGAGGGAATTTCCCAAACTGCTGACAGTGAGTCCACCCACCTTCAGGACCTCCATCTTGTCTGGGTTCAGCCTCAGCCCGTTTTCCTGCATCCATTGCAATACAAACTCCAGACAGCACTGAAGGGACAGAACAGCATCCACTGTAGTTGGAAAAAAAACTAGTTATAATGCCTGAAGAGGGCTACTGTTTCCTTGGATGCAGAAGTGTTTTCTGTTGGCTTTCTCTTATTGCCATTTTTTATATCAGATTTGTGTCCAACCTGGCCTGTTTGTCCTATGGGAGATGCAGCAGGGATATTGACTGGCAAACAGTGGTATATGTCACTAGTGGGTGATAAGCCCATAAATAAACCTCTGGTGTTGTGTGAATGACATTATTCAGTCCTGTAATTATCCTGCCAGAGAAGGGATGTAAATCCTCATTTGTCTCATCCTGGTAGGCAAGGATGAGGAACGGGAATATTTTTCTTCTCATGGGAGAGCACAGTGAGGCACTTCCTGGAACTTTAAATAGCATACTTGCATTGGCAAGGATGGTGTTTGCCCTCCGCCAACTCCTGCATAAAATCACCTCATTTTCACACAAAATTACACAATTTGCAAATTGTGTGGATTGACTGGCATTATGATAGATAGTGCTTTGTTTAAGAATTTGATACACAACGTACGTCGCTGGGATCTTTCTTATCAGTCAGCCCTGTGCGTTGACATCAGGCAAGCACTGTGCTCTGAGAAAGCCTGATTTCAACCTGGAAGTTGTGGATTTGAAATGCGTAGCCCTGGAGATAGCAGCCAGTGTTAAATATTATTTCATCTTGCATCCCCCCTTGTAAGCTTATTGGGCTTTCTGTATTTAACATCTGGATGTTTGTTTTGCACTTCTACTGTACTTCTCACTATGAAACCTCCAGCCCTTTCCTTACAAGGTGGCAACTATGATCCTGAAGCTGCAATCCTATACTCACTAAAATAAATCCCACTAAACTTGTTTCTTTTTCTCTTTGCTTTCTCCAATACTGGGGCAAAGCAGTTCAGAACAAGATAAATTAAATAAGATGGAGATAAAAAGACAAAAGGACTAATATTGCCATGTTTCCCTGAAAATAAGACAGGGTCTTATATTAAATTTTGCTCCAAAAATGGAGTAGGGCTTAATTTCAGGTGATGTTTTATTTTTTTTCCCTTCTGCAATAATCTACACTTATTCAAATACAGTCATGTCATCTTCTGGTTGCTGCACAATGGTGGAGGGTGGGGTTTCACTTAAGTAGGGCTTATTCTTGGGGTAGAGCTTATATTACGAGCATCCTGAAAAATCATACGAGGGCTTATTTTCAGGTTAGGTCTTATTTTCAGGGAAACGGGGTAAAACAAAATCAAACAAAAGATAATATTAAAATACAATTTGCTTAAAAGCAATGGAATGGCGCATAAGTAGAGAAAAACAAAGAAGCAACTCATTAATACCCTTTTAGAGTATCCCATCCATGGGCAGAAGTTCATTTGAATAAAAAAGGATTTGCCTGCTGGCAAAATGACAATAAGAAAGGGCCAACCTAGGTTCTCTTGGACAAAAATGGGACTTACCTTTGAGTAGGTATATACAGCATTGCAGTGAAAGTTAAATTCATCAGTTAATTTTTAATGAGGGTCTGGATATGATTCCTGTATAGTCTAAGCTTCTTTGTAAAGGTTTCATGAGTTTTGCATCTACCATGGGATGAGAATCCTTTAGCATCCATCCTGTTCTCCAAATCCCCACTCTCCATGTAATATTCATAAAACCATGAGTTTCTGATCTTGTAAGAAGCATTGCAAGAGAAAGATGTATCCTTATGGCAAGGAGAAAGGAAGGGCAGATGGGGAGGAGAAAACTATTCACTCTTTAGAGTCATGGAGTTGCATATTAGATATAAGTAGAAAAGAAAAGTCTTAACTATCTAGAGAGAGAAGAGCGGGAAAGAGAGAACAATGTCTCTTGCACTGCAGAAATATCTGCCAGAGGCAAAGCACCTTAAAATAGATAGGAATTGAATGCATGGGTTCATTTATTTTCATTTGACGTTGACCAAATCAATACACAATATGTTTCCATAGGTAGGGAATATTCTACAATTTCACTGCAAAAAAGGGTACCTTCTTCAAGGATCTACAACTCGCACCTGCCTTCCTGATCTTACGTGGAGTGGAATTCAGCCTGAATGCATACGTAAGTTATGGGTAAAATGTAAACTGATGCAATTATAGATTTCCATCACTTGTTATCCATTAGATGCACGTTATAGCCAATACTCAAACTATGTGCTGGGGAGCTCAACTCCCTTTATTTTGTGTCAGTCCCCTTGCTCTTGTTGTGCTTATGTACCATCAAGACACTTCTCACTTAGAGAGAATTAATGACCTTCCAAAAGTCCTGGAATTAACAGTCCTCTTCAGGTCTTCCTTTATTGAATCAATTCATCTTCTTTTCCTACTGCCATTCATTTTTCTAGGCATTATTATGATATATGCAAAGTATGCTAGCCTATGTTTAATTATATTATCTTCCAGTGAGAATTTACTCTTGATTTGCTCTAGAACATATTCATTCGTCTCTGGTGGTCAATGGCATTTGTAAAGCTTTTTTCCAGCACATTTCAAATGAGTCTTTCCCCCTTCTAGTCTCATTGTATCCAGCAATATATCCTTACAATTTAAAATCCTTTCTAACTCTGCCGTAACTACACTTCTATGTCTCCGTCTTCATCTTATTTCCTGGCTGCAGTCTCCATTTCAATTAATGGTTGAACCAAGATATGGAAAACCTTTAGCAATTTTATTTATTTCTTTTTTAACATTAAAGTTATATAATTCTTCAGCAGTCATGATTTTTGTTATCTTAATATTCACTTGTAATCCTGCTTTTGCACATCTTTGACTGACACAACATAATTTGCTTAAATTACATTATTGATCTTTCTTCCATCAACAGTCACTCCTTCATCTGAATCCATTTTTTCCATATAGGTCTCCATCTCATATTTTCGAATCCAGAGTACAGAAGACACACGAGGACAGTTGTGTGTTGTGGCAGGCAAATTTGTTTAAAATGATTCATATTTTTGCATGATCCACATGGTCAAAGGCTTCAATGTAATTTATAAAGCATAGGCTAATCTTCTTCTGAAATTCTTTGGTACATTCCAGTAACCAATTTTTATTTGCAATATTGTCTCTAGCACCTCTTCCTTTTCTTAATCCCGCTTGAATGCCTAACATATCTCACTGCATATATGATAAAATTCTTTGTTCTGAAATCTTAGGGATCACTTTTCTTCTACAGAAAATTAATGCAAAGGCGCTAAACTTACTGCATTCTTTGGTGACTCCTTTCTTTAGAATTAGAACATTTAAGAAATGTTCCCAGTGTGCAACCAATTGTTTTCTTTTCATTGTTTATTAATGTATTTTTGTTAGGATTTTGATGGGTTCAGTTTATGAAGCTTGATGTAGTCCTACCGGTATTCCATCAATTTTTAGTGATTTATTTCCTCCAGATGGTCTCAGGGTAGCTTTCACTACATTTTTTAAAACTGCATGTTTTACATGTAAGCATTCATCTTCAAAGGATCTGTGATGCTTGCATTTTTGTATAGTTCTTCAGTTGCCAAAATATTGTTGCTTAGCATAGTAAATTACACTCTAATAGACCTACTGAATCAATGGGGATTTAATGAGTCAACAACTCCACATTTCATTGATTCAAGTGGGACTACTCTAGCTGCAGTTTACTATGTTGAAATAAATTGCAGTTAAATTAGGCCCATTTGAAACAATGAAATTTATAGAGGTGCTGACTCACCAAATCCTCATTGATTATTGAATCAATGAGACCTCCTATAATTTTATTTATACTAAGGAACAGGATTTTGGCGTGTATATTTTTGCAGTGTCCTCTTACATCATCCTGCTCATATAACTTTTTCCTCTCTTGACCTTCTGACATTCCTGTTCATGGTTTAAATGTTCCTTTTATTTTCTGGATTTTCTAGAAGAACTCTCTTGTTTGTCCTTTGTTATTCTCCTTTGTTTCTTTGCAGTGCTTATTATAATAATTCACATTTTCTGTAAGTAGAAGTTAATTCAAAAATTGCTTTTAAGATTTCGACTATATTTCTGTCTCCTTTGTGGATTCCTGTTGTTTGCTGAAGATTTAAAATATTTTCATCAGACTTTACCTTTATGCACAACCTTAACTAGTCCAATGGATCACTGGAGTTGAACTGGTCACTGGAGTTGAGTTACTTTCTCCATCTTTCTCTCTCTCTCCTGTACTATCAGATTCTGTTCCTTCTGTTCAAGTTCTGGACATGTCCTTTTAGGTTTAAACTAAATTATTTCATTAGCAACAGTACTATTTGTACTTCCCCTTTGCTCTTCCCTTGTAGCTGAACATGTGCCTTCTGAACTCACCTTCCAGAATGAGCTCATGTTTAATTGTGGATTATTTCACCATAGGGTGTTTGAGGAATAAAACATTCACAAGTGATTTTCCGTTGCCTTATTTATGCATCATTAACAAAAGTTAGCTTGAGGATCACTGTCATTGTCTTTGAAAGGTCATCCACTGATGGGACCTTCTATTACCATTGAGGAATTTCTGCATCCCTATCACTGTTGGAATTATCAGTTCTTTTCTGCTGAAGGAAACATTAATTCCCTAGGGAGATGGATGCATCTTAGTCTTGTTTCTCAACCTTCAAGGTTCTTGCTAGAAGGCAAGAATCATGAAGGAGTCTAGCCTATCAATAATATTGCTTTCCCTTGTACATGCAAGGCTCCTCACTACATTAAAGTGTGCATCCAAGAGGGAATCAACACCCTTAGGTACCTTTCTGAGAAGACTATGTGCTATGCAATTTGGATTCTGTTGAGCTGCGTTTTGCTATCAGGGGCTTGAACTATGAATTTTAATATGGGTTTTCCTACTTGTTCCTATATGATATGGGTGGTGTCTTGATTTTAGCATTATTGTGCTGTGTATTTTGTCATATAAAAATATGCATAAAGAAATACAATTTCTTTTTAGCTCACAGCTGCAAACAACCAGAATCTCCGGCTCACACAAATGTTGCTGGAATGGATCTTCCCTCTCTTGGCTATACCCTGATATACACCTGCCAGCCTGGGTTCTTCTTAGCAGGAGGGTCAGAACACCGAGTCTGTAGGTCTGACGGCACTTGGACAGGGAAGGTTCCTATGTGTCAAGGTATTTCCTTGCATCTTTGATTTCTTTCCAGGCGGAGAACTGGATATTATAGGAAGTAAAGAGTGGCAAATTACTCTGTTAGTTTTTACTCTTGCTTTTATCTTCTAGCACAATACAGCATGTGAAATATGTTTTGTATCTTCATACCCCTTGCAAGCCAGTGATGTTAAGACAAGGATGGGACAACACAAAGCAGGAATATGTCAAAATTATGAATAGTTTAAATGAGTGGGAATGAACCACAATAAGTTTCAAATAGAGATGGACATGAACCTCGGTTTGGAGGTTCATGCCGGTTCATATGCATGATATCACAGGAGAGGTGGTTCTCTTCCCCTGCCTCCCCAGGCAATGACCCACTCACTGGTCAGAGTGTGCTCCTCTCTTCTTCCTCTTTGGTTGTTTTATGAGTCTTCAGCTGGAGCATGGGTTAGCCTGTCCTCTCTGCTTGTCTCAGTGGGTGAAGAAGGAAGGCTACACGTGGCACAGAGGTTCATGCCCATCTCTTGTCTCAAATTTATACAAAAGCCCTCTACTTATCCCATTTGCACATGATAAATAGAATGAATCTATTTTCACAATTCTGCATTGTATCAGATTTTTCCTCGTAACTCAACTTTGATGTGTAAAGCAAGTTTTGAAACCAAGCTTGACATAAATCAAATTCAGAGAACTGTCACGACTATGGCAATTTGAAGTATGAAGTGTTTTATTGTTTAAAATCTGTTAAAATCTTGAGTCCCTTGAAGTCAATACAAGTTTGTTACCAGGTTTAATTTATTGCATTTCTGTAAATTCGAGAAGTTTACCAAAGCTGTATATACATATATGCCTCTTCTTACACATAGATATGCACAAGTGAGTGCCATCAGTAAGAAACTTCTTAAAATACTCATCCACCTAGAAAGCAATGCTTAGGTGTACATGATAGTACCAACCTTTGTACTTGCATGTTCCAAGAATGTTTAGAAGTGTTACTTATTGATGCAGTGTGGCCCAATTGATACTACCTATGTCTTGCATTATCATCTCAACGTTATCTGTTTTCTTCTAGCAAAGCACGTGGTGAAGCTTCCCTTATAACAACTGTTCTGTTATGTCCCTCCCATTGTTACTGGGAAGCAAACATGCCTCTGCCTCCACCCTCACTTCATTCATTTTATACTTGTGAAATCCTGGTGAGATAAGTTGGGTTAAGAGATAGAGATGAATGAGTCTCAATTTATATAGTGAGTGTTATAGGTGAATGAACTTTGAACCTGTGATATCTACAGTCATCGGTCTAAAATAACATTTTTAAAAACTTTTCTAAAATTTGAGATTTATAGAATAAATTCATTTGAGGCTAGATGGTAGGCATGTCCTCTCATTCAGGAGCACAAAACAATGTGAAGAAGAGCTAGCTTCCAAAATGTATGTCTCTGGACGAACTAGCAATGCTTTTTGATCTACTTGGGACATCCAAAAAAACTTTGAAAAGCCTGTTACTTTTAGTCTGAAACATTGTTAGGAGAAAAGGCATGTTTTCCCCGATCTCTCTTGCTGCTGATGAAAGTAGTATCACGGAAAAATGACCACACTGGTGACTTTAAAAGAATAAAGAACTGTGTTTGCTTTCATCTGTCTCATAGTCCTCCAGGTTTTAAAAGAAATCACAATAGAAAAGATACGTGCAACAGCATTGAAGTTGCTCTGTCTCCTGTGCATGAACTTCTTTTTGATATCACAGATATAGTTCATTCTTGAAATTTGTGAAGCCCACTATATGGAAGGAGTAGAATGATTTTGCTTTGTAGAAGCATAGATCCTGTGGTATTTTTTTCAGAAGCTCTTAACCCTATCTCTCTCTCAACATTCAAGCTTCACTCAGAGGCTTTGCAGTTCCCACAAAATTGCATGAAAGAATAAGAAGGAAGGCAGTACAGGATATGCATTGGGCTGGGGAGTTTAGTTCAGGAATAAGGAGATATTGTTTCCAGCAATGGCAGGATATGGTTGAAACCCTGTGCTTAAGCCCTTCGTGAGGATCCATCTCAGAGGGAAGAGGGAAAAACCTAATGAAATGAATGCATCTCATGAGAGTTGGCTCCCGAAATGTTGTAACTGGAGCGTCACTCTTGCCTGCCTCAGAGTCTCTGAAGCAGTAAATGCCTCCTACGTACACTGCAGTTGCCTTAAAGGGGTGTGTTTTAGTTCAGAAATAGGCATACTGCATGGCAGAAAATGTCTGAAACTTGTATTTGCAATTAGGCACCTCATTTAGGTTGCTGAACACTACTTAATTCTTATCTGTTAACAGATTTCATTTTGTGTTCTTAGATATTTTCTTCATTACATGGCGATTACATTTGTGTCTTTATTTAGGGGTTATCATAGTCATCTTTATTTACTCAAATTTTATCAGTTTCTGTAAGATGCAACGTTTTATTATCTCTTTGCTGTAAGGAATTATCTGCCATGCCTTAATCTTACACTTTCTTATTACTTTGTTGAAGTACTGGTAAACTTTTTGTGAAAACTTTAAATTAATCCTTTTGGTCTGATTAATTTTAAATTGGTAATATGCCAGGACAGTGGGATAACTGTTTGATTCCAAGTAGGTGATGGATGTGCATATCTGGAAAAGTTAAATAGCTATAGCAAAAGGAGGTTGGTGAGTGCAAGTTTCCTAACAATGTTTTTCCCCCTCAGAGCTGATATCAGTCCTAGAGAAGAAGCTTCCCAATAAGCAAAAACAAGTCAAAAACAAAAACGAAAAACTGGGAAGCAGATAGCAGGATGTATACGTGGTTAGGTCTTTCCATTTAGTAGCAAAATACATTACATCTGAATGGCTTACAGCTTGCTGGGGGTACTACAGCATTACATTCTACTGGCAAATATATTGTTGATTTTAATTACATTGTTCTTTGTCGCCTAACCTTGAATCTGCTTTTCATGTATGAGAATCAGCTGTAAATGTCACAATTAATGAATGATGATGACAATGGCATAGCTTTATTTTATATAATGCATCCGATTTTCTCATGTATTTTAATAGCTGGTTCCAAAATACTGGTGAAAGATCCTCGGCCAGCTTTGGGAACACCAAGTCCTAAATTGAATGGTGAGTACTGCTATTTTGAAAACCATTTTATCCAATGGAAACTATTCAAAATGTAGTGGATGATCCATTTTAAAAGGTGCAGTGCCATCTTGTATGTGTACTCGAAAGTAAGACCAATTGCATTTAATGAGGCTTTGTTTCAAATGGATGTCTATAGGTTGTGCCCGAGAGTCTGTTACCCAGGTACCATTAATACACTGCAAAGTGAGCATAAGAATCTAAGATATTTTGGCTGGAATGCTATGGCCTTGATTGATGTTGGTGCAAGGGAAATGGTGTATGCTTTAGTGGCAAATTGCTGCTCATTAATAAAGAGGGGGCTACATTCCTGAGCATGTGTCCAGTTATGCAGTTGGCTACATAGCTAAGAACGCAAACAGCACTTGGTTAATGAGCAGCAATTTCCTGCCAAAGTTGAGCATCATTTCTCTTGCTTAGCCTTCCTTCCTTTGATCTCACCCACTGCAGATTCCCCTCTCTGCTTTTATGATCCATTGTAAAGCTGGTGGACTGCTTAAAATGTTGCACTGTGCTAGGGAAAAGAGATGGTTTCTCAAAGTTCCTCATAACATACAAACATGTACATGCATAACACAGAAACAGAATCATCTTCTGTAGCTCATCAGAGTTGGTGTGATATCCAGTCCACAGCTGTCTCAATTTTAAAACAACTGCTCAAACATAGCCTGCATCTTCCCTGATTTACATCTAAGAAAGACAGGCCCGGCAACAACCATCTTGCGAATACCTTTTGGACTTTACATCTAAGAGTAACTTTCCTAGCAAAATCCATCCTTGCTATGGACTTTAGGACTTTTAAGTTCTGCACACTATTACATGCCTGAAGAAGTGGATTATCCCAATGCAAAAAAACTCACAGTTTATATGATTTTTTAAAAATGGTTTGTAAAGGTATCGCCTACTCTTCTTGCATTTGTATTTTTCCATGACTGCATGACTCCCTTTTATTTCAATTGAGTTGTACTTACAATGACAATAAATTATTATTATTATTATTATTATTATTATTATTATTATTATTATTATTATTATTATTATTATTATTATTATTATTATTATTATTATTATTATTATTATTATTATTATTATTAAGCACTAAACTAATATATCAAATGTAGTTATACAATGATCTAGTGCTGACTTCAGCAGATTGTTTTTTTGAAAAATAAGTAATACTTTGGGGCAACAAGGGAGAAAAATGAGTGGATATTCTCACTGTCTATAACATCACGCCCAGCTTAGTACATCAACAGAATCACAACAACAACCATACTCCCCCATTCTTTGGGAGAACAAAACAATGGATGACATGGTGCAACATCCATTCAAATTGATCTGGCTTGGATAAAGTCAAAACCTACTCACCCCCAAGGGGAGGTGAAACAAAACTCTGCATGTTATTCAAATTATCTTTGTTCCACGTGATCAATAAAAAAAGTAAGTTCTTCCATTTTACATCCACAGAAAATCCTTTATTATTTGACTGTGTAGTTTTAGCCTCGTTTTGCAACTAGAAGAAAGGGAAAACTGATTTTTGAAGCTATACAATTGTTTATCATCATTTGTTTCCTGTTTCAACCAATTTAAGTGTTTCTTATTTCAGCCTAAATTTGAATAAAAGTCCACTTCTTGAAAACAGCTAAGAAATTCTTGAAAATTTCTTGTGATATCCATGTTTGCAAACATCTTCAGTGCTAAAAATGAAACTTTATTTTCGTTTCAGGGATTATATGTACATACAATGTTACATATTCCTAGGGATTAATGTATTGCTTCCTGATACAAACAGAAATTAGACAGATGTCATATATAGACTGTAAAGTCATTTTTGAATCTTTGTAACACTATAAAACTCCAGTGCAAAGGGACAGTAGCTGAAGAAAGCATTTGCTTGTACGTTAATAGAGCTAATTACAATCTTATACTTGCTTCATTGATTCTTAGAGTTGTTTCAATGATCAAGGAAGTGGGATCTGTATGATGAAGCGGATTTTCATGTGTAAACTCTATACAAATCAGATGTGTATCAGATTGTGAATTTGCACCTATGTACCCTGTTTCCCCGAAAATAAGACCTCACCTGAAAATAAGCCCTAGTATGATTTTTCAGGAGGCTCGTAATATAAGCCCTAACCCAAAAATAAGCCCTAGTTAAGTGAAACCCCATCATCCAACATTGTGCAGCATTATGCAGCAACCAGAAGATGACATGACTGTAAAATAAAACATCCCCTGAAAATAAGCCCTTATGCGTTTTTTAGAGAAAAATTATGGTAATATAAGACCCTGTCTTATTTTTGGGAAAACACGGTAGTAATGCTCATTGTAATAGCTGATTGATATAGAAGTCCAGTTGGTACTAGATGAGCCTGAGTACAATTCAGTTAGGATGAGTATATTTTCCCTCAGAGTTAAAATGAATAGGTAAGGCAGTGAAGTCTTGCGTGACTGTTTATTTTGTCATAATCAGGAGGCCAGTTAATTTTGCATTGTGTCTTTAGGTAAACATCTGTCATTCTATTCTCAAAGGCTTTCACGGATGGGATCTGATGGTGGTTGTAGGTTTTTTGGGCTGTTTGGCCATGTCCTTAAGGTTTTTCTTCCTAACGTCTCTGTGGCCGGCACCTTTTGATGACAGGAGTCAGAACTCTGTGTTCTGGTGCAGTTTTGTGGGACAGTTGTTGACATAACATTTGTTGTATTTTTGTGGTGGGTCTGAATATTATTTGTAGGTTGTGTTTTTTCAAAAGCTTCAGATCACCTCACCCCCTCACCCCGTTACCCTAACAATGCACCCACAACAAAAAACACACTGATCACCATAATCACCCAATCTCCTGAAAAGGACAAAACCTGATCCCACAGCTATAAATACTCAACTATCCCACAAAACTGCACCAGACAGAGTTCTGTCCTCTGAAGATGCCGACAACAGAGATGTTGTAACATGGAAGTCATACCTTCTCCTTACCTGTGGAAGAACATGGCCTGGAAATACTGAAGGTGCAAACCTGTAGATTATATATATGCAATTCATAAATACAGTGGTGCCTCGCATTACGATTGTCCCGCATTATGACAAAACTGCATTATGATGACGTCTTTGTGATCGCTTTTGCGATCGCAAAACGATGATCTAAATGGGTTTGTTTCACTTTGTGATGATCGGTTCCCTGCTTCGGGAACCCATTCTTCACAAAATGACAATTTTTCTACAGCTGATTGGCAGTTTCAAAATGGCCGCCTGGTAAATAAAATGGCTCCCCGCTGTTTTCTGGGATGGATTCTTTGCAAGACAGCCACCGAAAATGGCCGCCCTATGGAGGATCTTCGCTGGACGGTGAGTTTCCAGCCCATTGGAATGCATTGAAGGTGTTTCAATGCGTTTCAGTGGGCTTATTTTCACATTATGATGTTTTTGTTCTACAGCAATTTCGCTGGAACGAATGAACATCGTAATATGAGGCACCACTGTATTAAAACCTAGAAGAGTAGTTGAAGAGTGGTATTTCCTGTTTTTTTCAGAACTGGCTTTGATAAATGTTATCAAAATTTTAGAAAAATGTAAGAAAAGTATACAAACTGTTACCGACATTTGTGCAGTATATCACAAGGTCTCTGATTCCCTCTAGTGGCCTGTTCTGGTAATATACCATGGAAAGACATATTTCTTTTTCTAATTTAATATTTTCAGGCAGTGTATAAGTGACAACGGGGATATTGATCTCATGGATACAGAGGTCCTACTGTAATATTATGGCATCCTGATAAAATCACTTTTGACCTCTGTATTTTTGGTTTATAGAAAGCTTTTCTTTTTTACAAAGTTATTATATGGTTAACTTTTAAAAAAATACATGTATGTATGTATGTATTTATGTATGTATGTATGTATTTATTTATTTAGTTCCTGATGATGTGTTTGCCATGAACTACATATGGAAAGGTTCCTACAATTACAAAGGGAAGAAACAACCAATGACTTTGACAATTACTAATTTCAATGCAACATCGGGAAGAGTGAATGCGACACTTATAAATAGCAATATGGAACTGTTACTTTCAGGTATGACTAAGAAAAAAAAACTGTTGCAAAGTTCTTAATTTAATATCCATAATGAAAATGTATACAAATTCTTCAGGAATTCCAAAAACTTTCATATTGTATATTTCCTGATTTTGCAAGAAATGCTATAAGAAAAGAAAGGGGGATGGAGCATGAGGGAATGAAACCATGTGCACAGTTCTATCCATAGCATCACAAGTATAAATTCCATTCTTACCGAAGGGACTGCTAAACACATGAGTCCAAATTTCTCCCTGCGCATTGACAAGGTTAATTAGAAATAAATTTCCCCACTGTTAATTATAAATCAATACAAATATTCATTATATTTAGATAAGTACACAAATGAAAGGCACAAAAAATATTAGTTACTATATCTCACAGATTATGGATATAGAACATTGGTTCCCAACCTTGGGTAACCCAAATGTCCTTGTACTGCAATTCCCAGAAACCCTGGCCAGCATAGCTGGTGGTGAAGGCTTCTGGGAACTGCAGTCCAAGAATACCTGGGTTTCCCAAAGTTGGGAACCACTGTAGAATCTGATTAAAATCCTAGACTTGATGGGCCTATTCGTCACTTTGGACTCCATGATGTAGACATAGTTTGCAGTTTAGAATCTTTATCCTTACAGAGAGCTAGGAAAAAAAACTTGTGTCAAAGATGTGCACGTTTCATGAGCATATGAAGCATTGCTTCAATTCCTTCTATTAAATGGGTATTTTATTACTATTGCATAGAATTTAAGACAGACATATCTCCACACATTTGGAGGAAATGAAAGGTGAATCTCAGCCCACTTAAATGAATGGCAGCAATAGAGCTGGATTTAGACTGGACATGGAACGGGGGGGGGGGGGGGAACCTTATAAATGTCCACATTCCTGCTCACCTTCTTCCATTAATTTATAGTTTTTTTTTAAAAAAAACCCTTTTTTAAAAACCAAAAATGCTATTGGGTATTCACAAAAAATCTGTGGACTGTCCCAGATATGTTTTCTAACCAATTTATTTGCATTTCATCTTCATAGAGAAAAGAGGGATGGAAACAGACTAAAATTAATTGCAGAACACAGTATATATGACATTGAAAATTTTAGCGACCTATGCTGAAGAGAGTTTATTTAAAAAAAAACAACCTTGCATTACTTACATAGATCAACTATCTTTACATTTCACAGGGTTGTATAAAAGCCAAGAGGCCCGTTTAATGCTCCATATATATCTGATTAAATCACCGTCCCATACTTCTGTGAACAAACTGAAGGAAGAAAAATGGGCAATGGATGGCTTCGTGAGTATGGTTCTGGCAAAATCTTGTAATGTCCTAATAGGAAATGGTGACTTGTGTGTAATACACACACACACACACACACACACACACACACACACACACACACACACACACACACACACACACACACACACACACACACACACACACACACACACTATATTAAAATTGAAATTAAATTAGCAGCATTGAAAAAAGAAAATCATACAGACAGTTGTTGACTGAAGAGAAACAAATGTTCCTATGATACAGTGACATCTTGAAAGGTCTTTGGATCTGCAGTTGATTGGTTTCAGAGGTAGAATTAGTCTTAAATGATTCTAGCATGGATGTCTCTGTGTGTGTCAACATGCATTAGGGGCAGCTACAGTGTAGTTACTTTCCAAAAGTACCACTATTGTAAAAAAACATGTGATGCTTCAATGCCTTTTAATATATTCATAGTAAGATATAATTATTTTCTTTTGCATACCATATAATGACCCTATATGGATAAGAGTACCTGCTTTAGAATGCTGTAATTTAAAATACAGTGGTGTCCCGCATAGCGACGTTAATCCGTTAATACCTTTCTGGTATCTTCAAAGCTCTCCTTCTTCCAATATCACATTTTGAATGAAGGTTTAATCAAGTCCAATTATTTATACATATACATACATACATACATACATACATACATACATACATACATACATACATACATACATACATACATACATACATGTATTTTTTTAAAAGTTAACCATATAATAACTTTGTAAAAAAGGGTCCACTGTATATATATGTGTGTGTGTTGGAGGGATGTGGTGGCACTGGGGGCTAAAACGCAGAAGCCTGTGCTGCAGGGTCAGAAGACCAAGCAGTCGTAAGATCGAATCCATGTGACGGAGTGAGCGCCCATTGCTTCTCCCAGCTCCCGCCAACCTAGCGGTTCGAAAGCATGTAAATGCAAGTACAGTGGGGTCTCGACTTACGAACTTAATCCGTATTGGAAGGTGGTTCTTAGGTCGAAAAGTTCGTAGGTCGAATCTGCATTTCCCATAGGAATGCATTGAAAACCATTTAACCTGTATCTGCTCTTTTCCATCCATAGAAACTAATGGGAAGCTGCTATTCCGCCTTCTGCCACTAGAGGGGGATATTTTTTTCTTTTTTTCCCCTTAGGTTCAGGAAACGAGGAGGAGGGCAGGGAACAGTTTGCAAAGCACTTTAGAAATCTTTTTTTTCAACGAAGCCAATTTTAAATCATCTTTTAAAGCATGTTGTGCTAATTTTTTCAGCACAAAGACACACAGGCAGGCTCTTTAGGTGCTGAGCAAGCCTCCCCAAGCCTCTTCAGAGCCAGCCGATCAGCTGATAGGCGGGGAGAGGAGGGGCAGGAGGGGGGGAGCACAAAATGGCTGCCAGGCTCCCTTCTGGTGTGGGCTTTTAGCTGTTTCCTGCTCTTTTTCCTGCTGTTTGGGGGCTACCAAGGCCTGGTAAGTGACTTTCTTTTATTTATTTTTAAACTTCTGACCCTTTTTCCCCCTCCAGAAGCCTCTAAGGGGAGGGAGGGGGGGCACTTTTTTCCTGTCCGTAACTCGAGGGAAGTTCGTATGTTGAGTTCTTATTTCCCCTATAGGGTGGGTTCGTAAGTTGAATTGTTCGCAAGTAGGGTTGTTCGTAAGTCGAGACCCCACTGTATATAAATAGGGACCACCTTGGTGGGAAGGTAACAGCGTTCCGTGTCTAAGTCGCACTGGCCATGTGACGACGGAAGATTGTTTTCAGACAAAACACTGGCTCTATGGCTTGGAAACGGGGATGAGCACCGCCCCCTAGAGTCGAACACGACTGGACAAAAATTGTCAAGGGGAACCTTTACCTTTACCTTTATATGTATGTATGTATGTATGTATGTATGTATGTATGTATGTATGTATATGTATATGTATATGTATATGTATATGTATATGTATATGTATATAAACTTGATTAAACCTGAAAAAGAACATTAAAACATTGATGTTTTGTTTCACAGTCTGATCCTGCTCTTTCTTTTCTATAGAGACTACTTCTGGTTCTGATTTTGCATGATAACCAGTTTTTTAATCTTCCATTGTAACTGCATTGAAAGAACATTTTTCACCCTGCATTCTTCATGGTAGTAATCTCAGTTGTTCATTTAAAAAAAATAACAGCATACATAATGCAATTCATACTGAATGATAGTAAATGGCTGCACATATTCTTAGTGCAACTACTGCAGAAAATTTATTTCCAAATAGTTTCAAGTGGCTGAATTGTAAGGGCCTCATTCCAACTAAAAGGCAGTTTCTGAATTGTTAACCAGTAGATGTGCCTCCAGCATTGATTTGTTTCTTTTTAAATTCATACAGGTTTCTGCTGAACCTGATGGTGCTACCTATGTTTTTCAAGGATTTATCCAGGGTAAAGATTATGGACAATTTGGACTTCAAAGATTAGGTAATCAGTAGTCATTAATCCTGTATTATTTAAATCTGTTCTTGGCATTTGAATTCAGTGTGTAGAGAGGAAATTGCTACCATCTTCAAGCTTCATGTGCTGGTTGGCTTTGGATGCATATAACCACATGACCATAAACCCTCTGAAACACAATCTTCCCTGATTTTGCCAAGACAGTCACATGTGTACATCTCAGTTAGGAGCCCTATTCAGGCACTGGATAAAGAAATAGTAAGATAGAAAAAAAATGCTTGCTAAGTTGTTCTTTCTTGTGCCTCAGCATGACAAACTACAACAATGCATTTTGACATTGCAAGATTATTATTATTATTATTATTTTGCATTAAGCCAAGAGTGACACGAAAAGCTTGTCATAGAATCATAGAATTCTGAAGTTGGAAGGGTCCCATAAGGCCATCAAGTCCAACCCCCTGCTTGACGCAGGAATACAAATCAAAGGATATCTGTTAGGTGGTTTTCTAAGTTTCTCTTGAATACCTCCAGTATTGGAGCACCCACTACCTTTCAGAGTAATTGATTCCACTGTCTTCCTGCTCTAACAGTTAGGAAGTTTTTTCCTGATATTCAATTAAAATCTGGCTTCCTATCCCTCCCCCACCTCCCAATATACACGGGGGGGGGGGGAGGAAAAAAAAGTAAGTATTCAATTTAACCAGTTTCCCCTATACACAGCTGCTCTAAGCCATTTCAGTCAAGTTACTCTAGTTAGTGTACATCAGCATATGTTAAGGTACTTCAGCTGAATTGTGTGGTGATTCAGGCAATAGTGCTTTTTCTTTCATTTTTAAGGGGGACTCGGGGGGGGGATGCTTTGGAATTCATGTAAATTGCTTTTTTACCCTACACCCATCTCTGTTCATCTACTTCTCCTCCTCTATCCCAATTCCTTGGTGATAACAAAATATTACTGCCTGTATCCATAAGCATATATATATAAAAAAAGAAAATGTTACATAGCTGAAAGAAAATATTAAGCAATAAATTACCAGAATCCATTTCTGGATAACTGCAGTTTTTTTTTACCCCCATAAACAAAAGCTGGTACAGTATATTGTTAAATGTTCCATTTCTCAGGCAGAGGAATTCTGTTTAGACCAATCTGTACAGATTTACTTGAGGAATTAGTTGCCTTGGCTGTAATCCCTCTTTAAGTATCTAGGTTCCTTTCAACTATGATCATTTTATCTAGAGGCAAAAATATGTTCCTCTAGTTTCTAGGGACTATCAGCTCCTCATTTTTATTGTAAACATAAAAAGAAGGAAGTAGCATCTCAAGTATGTAATTGCACAGTTTATCTAGCTTTGCAAATATTAAAAAGCAAGGTTGGGCATTTCTTTGTTCTTAGGATATTTCTGCTCAACCTGCATTTGTTTCACACACATACACACAAACTGCATCATATCACACTTCTTACTCCAGATTGTTCACTCAGTCAACCCATCAATCAATCAATTGATCTTAATTAATTATATCTAATTTTTTTAGACTGCATTTGCGTAAAACTGGCTTTAGTCATCACGGATCATATTGATAAGCAAACCCACAACAGAAGAATCCATCTTCTGACTTCATAAACATAGTTCACACACTTCTGCCCCAACATTTCTTCCCCCTGATTGTCTCCAAGTAATGCTTCAATTCCTGGTTGCTTCATGTAACAACAACAACAACAACAACAACAACAACAAGTGACTTCATATAATACTATATATTATTTAATATATGAAGCAGTCAGGAAGTAAAAGTAGTCTTTGGTCCAATAAAATGTGCAGTGCAAAAACAGTAATGTTCATCTTCATCATCATCTCCTACATGGGCACAGGCCTTGTTGAGGTGGTGTGCTTGTGTGTTTCAGTGAGGTTGAGAGCTAAGCGGGAGTATCCCAAGCTAAACAGGTCTCAACTGAGGAACCAGGACAGGCTGCTGCAAAGCTACTGAAACAACATAAATACAAAACTTGGACTCCTGCTGAAAACCGAGAAACTATGAAATGTATTCTTGAAGGCTTTCAACAAAGCCTGGCTCCCAGCACTGAAAAACACAGCCTGCAAAAAGTCAACGGACTTTACCCAGCCACAAAGACCGGTGATCAATGCACACAAAAGACCAGCTATCAACACCCATCAATCACAATGACAGATCATCTCTCTCCCTTATCACAACAATACACCCACAACAAAAACACACTGATACCATAATCACACAATCTCCTGAAAAGGACAAAAAGCTGATCCCACAGCTATAAATACTCAACTATCCCACCATAGCACAGACAGAGTTCTGACTCCTATCCTCTGAAGATGCCTGCCACAGAGACTGGTGAAACATTAGGAAGAAAAACCTCAAGAACATGGCCAGACAGCCCAAAAAACCTACAACAACCAAACTATGAAATGTTATTACAAGGCAAATCCAACAGCTCATGGTTTTCAAAAAAGAATTATGGAAATTTGGAAAATGAGACACCAAAGTAGTAACTTTCATTAAGGGATAAAAATAATAATAACAACCAGAGGTTCCACTAGAGAAGCTGCAGCGAAGGCTGTATTTTGCTCAGAAGGAGGATCGCACACCCTTGAAGCTTCTGGAAGTGTGCTTCTCCCATTTTTCTCCCATAGAAATGGAGGCACTGAGGGGCTTTCTAGGAGCCACAGAAATGGTCAGAGGGAGGACACATACATTATCCCCATGCGTTATCTTCAATCTGCATGACCCAAATGTATTGACATTTTTGTTTTCAGTTTTATTGCACTTTTTTGCATATTATAGTATTATAAATATTTGGAATGAAAAACATTACTGGAGATAACAGACTATTTTTCCTCACCCATCCCAGGACTCAATATGTCTGAAGGTTCAAATTCATCCAACCAACCACATGGAACAAACAGCAGTTCTGTGGCCATTGCTATTCTCGTGCCTTTCTTTGCTCTCATATTAGCAGGATTTGGTTTTTACCTTTATAAACAAAGGTAGGTAAGATAATAAATGTACCAAATATATTGAGATAAGGTGTCTGAAACGGGAGTTGAATGTACAGTGGTGCCTTGCAAGACTAATTTAATCTGTTCCACGGTTAATGTTGTCTTGCGAAAAATGTCTTGTGAAACGCGTTTTCCCATAGTAATGCATTGAAATCTAATTAAAGCGTTCCTATTGGCAAAATAAGTCAGAACAAAGTCAAATTTGGTTTACAAAGGGTTTATTAAGTGCTCTTTAAAGCCATACATATTGTGCAGATGATTTCAAAAATTTCAATTAAAAAACTGTAACTTTTTAAATATCATAGAGAAACATTTAAAAATCAGCAAACATGAGGCGGGAACAAAAACGGAACACATTCGTCTTGCGAAGCACGGCCATAGGAACATTCATCTTGCGAGTCCCCAATCCCATCACCAAAACCATTCGTCTTGCGAGTTTTTCATCCCACAAGGCATTCGTCTTGTGAGGCACCACTATATAAGGCTGATTTCTATAAAAAATTCTCTAATATATTGTTTAAATGTGCACAGTCCTGAAGGGTCACCCAGTCTAGATAGAAATCTAACAGATTTGCTAACTCAAACATGAACGTTGCAGAGGGTAATCCTTGTCAAAATGTTGGTAGTGCTAATGGGAACCAAATCTTAGATGATTATGAAAAGATGCTTGGCTCAAGATTCACAAAAGCATCTATGGTCAACTCAGAAGAATCCCGAAGGACAATAAACCTTCTAAGGTTTTATGAGGGCTGCTGTTAAGGTTTTGATTGCAGAAGTGATGTACAGTAAAGGAATGAAACCTACCTTTCAGAAAGGAAAGGGATAGGGTTCAAACAGAGCTAGATTAGAATAAATAAATGAAAAAAAAACCTTAGTACAAGATCAACGATGTGCACATATGCAGAAGAATATATTTGGCCATATCTTTTCCACCTTCTTTCTTCTGCAGTGGCAGAGAAGGATCCAGTGGGAAGCAAAACTTTACTAATATTTATACTAAACAGCTTTGGTCCACCCTCAGAATTATCATTGCACTTAATTCTTTTTAATGCCTCTAAATCATATTATTCTATTAGAAACTAAAATAAACTGAGACCTACCTTTGTGTGTGAACTATCTAACACATAGTGCATACATATACTAAAGATACTTTGGAAGTATCAGCCATACTTGATACGCAAGGTTATTGTCCTACATTATATCTTATCCTTCTGGTTACCTTGCTATTTTAAATTACTCTCTCTATTGTGTAATTGCTATGGTGCCTATATTTTCTTTTTGACATTTACAGTGCTGCAGCTCATTTTTTTAAAAAAAAAAAATTCTCTTGCATCCTACATAGTTTGCCTGGTTGTAAGTGCTGGGCAGGATTCTATGCCATTAAGAAACTTTTTTATAAAGAGCTGTTCCAATACCAAGTTGTGTTGAAATTGCAAACCTCTCTTTAAGATTCCTCCTGTTGTGTTTAGCTGAATAATAGCTTTGTGCAATACATGTAAGGATGACTCAGCGAACCTTTTTTTTATCTTGTTTCAGTTCATTCTAAGTCCTATGTTATATGAACATCTTTCTTCTACTCACTGCTGTTGAATAGAATGAAGATAAATGTTCATTACTCTAATTTTTCGCACAGAAATGTACACTTTTTATTAGGTGAAAAGTGTAGTTTAGAAATTTTATCTTTTTTGGATTAGAATCCAAGGGTTTGGGGGAGTACATGCAACATGAAAGCCAGGGCTTTCAAATTGACTTGGGCATTTCTGGGCACATTGAGAACCTCCTGAACTGGATTAGGCTACTGCCAGCTAGTCTTCATGGGGCTGATTTGAAGATTTTTCAGAAGCGTCAGGTTTCTCAGGTGGGTCTCTTCAATCCTGTGCTTGTGGATTAAAGAGCTTCATTATCCAAATGTAAGACATTTAAAGGAGGCAAGAGGGTTTTTTGGGTTTTTTTAAAGAGACATCCATCTGTACCTACCCCATTCCTTGCCTTTAAGACTTCTTCTTACGTTGAGTGATCTAACACACTGGTTCTTAACCTTGGGTTACTCAGGTGTTTTTGGACTGCAACTCCCAGAAGCCTTCACCATCAGCTCTGCTGGCTGGGGTTTCTGGGAGTTGCAGTTCAAAAACACCTGAGTAACAAAAGTTAAGAACCACTGATCTAACACACTGGTTCTTAACCTTTGTTACTCAGATGTTTTTGGACTGCAACTCCCAGAAGCCTTCACCACCAGCTGTGCTGGCTGGGATTTCTGGGAGTTGCAGTTCAAAAACACACGAGTAACCCAAGGTTAAGAACCACTGATCTAACAGAGTGTATATTGTTTTGTATTTTTGCTGTTTCTTGCTGTGAACATCTTGCCTTGAAAAGCACTTGCAGCCTATACATTATTTGAAAACACTAAAAAAAACCTCACAATTTTTTTTCTCTTCTTTTCCCTCCTTTCCAGAACTGCACCAAAAACACAGTACACAGGATGCTCTGTACATGAAAATAACAATGGGCAGGCTGCTTTTGAAAATCCCATGTATGACACCAATGCGAAGTCTGTTGAAGGGAAGGCTGTGCGATTTGATCCCAACTTGAACACAGTTTGCACAATGGTATAACATTGTGACAGCTTGTCTTCAATTATCCGATAATTGAAACACAACAGTGCACACATAGTCCACTGATTTTTTTATTAAAAAAATGAATTTAAAGCACATTTTTCAGGATGTCCTGGGTCACCTTCTCCTGAGGATGAGAGAGAGCGAGAGAGAGCCGAGAGTGAGTTTCTTTTTTTTCATAGACTGGAAAAAAATATTGACTTCATGGTTCCTGTGGAGTGTTTTACAGAACGTCTGCTGCACTCCATGAGTGCTTATTCAGTTTATTTGCTTTTTTAAAAAAGGAGATTATTCTAAAAAAAAAATATAAGAATAAAAAAACATATTTGCATATATTGGAGGAGCATCCATTATCAGTACTTCTGTGCTTTATAAACTATGCTAGAGGGACTGGGTTTAAAAGAACAAAATAAATGATATATGGTAGAAACTAAGAGTTATATTTACAGGAGAAAACAAACATCATTGAGTCTCTTTAACCATCACAAGGTACATCACTTCCCCAACAGTGGTCCAATTCTCTAATAATACCTTTTCTTTTAAGTCCATTAAGTGTCATCCACTGTTCTAAATTCAGACAATGGTGCCATGCATGTGAATAGACTTAAGTTTACAAATACAAGCCAACTTCTGTATCATGGCAGGATAGCTGTGAGCCACATATCAGATTCTTTTATTTCATGAAGTTAGTTCTCTCTTGTTATATTTCTGCATTCATTGTTTTCTTCATGACAACATGTTCTGCTACCATTGGGTCCATTTTTGTTCTTCACATGGCCTTTCCCAAACTGCAGTTTCCCAAATTTTTACTCTGCACATTATATTCCCCAGACTGTATGTAACCCTGAAATTTGTTCCTGATGACTGTTTGTGAAAATAACTGTTTAACACCCATTCTGACCACATTCTATTTTCTCAATTTGGAAATTTTCATGCGGGGGGGTGGACATTAAAGTAGCATATCTCACTTAGATGATTAAGGATATTAAACATTCCATTTTATATTCTACTCTGAGATGAATTGCATCAGCATTACACGTCTTGCTTCCACATTGGTTTAAGTGCTGCACTCAGGGTGTGATCAAAGGCCAGTAAAAACTGCAGCCACTAAAATTGGAACTTTGATTCATGAAGGCATTTAGTGCTCTGATGCCTGTTCTCCAGATCTTACCTATTTATTTCAAAGCAGGCCTCTGTGTAGCAAGCACAATGTGAAATGTGTGGGAGTCTATTCTCCCACTGAAGCAAAATGCAAATCCTGTGTGAAATGCAAACCACAAAGGTCTATGAAATCAGCTCTTCTGTACTCTACAGTTGGATTATTCTGCAGTATATGCTCTCAGGAGCACACCTCATGTAATCTCAAAGAATTGATATCATCGCTCTGATTTGCAAACTCCCTGCATAGCAAAAGTTGTAACTGACTTTACCAATTGATAACACAAGAACTAGATGATAGTTGAGCTGTTGAACAAATAAAGTTGAGTATTTATTGGCAACCATTAAAACTTCCAGATCCTATCAAGAGATGAGATATTTTGGCCATTGCTCTACTTGTCTCATAATATGTTATGCCAAGAACTGATTTCAGAGCATACAATAACTAAAGTGACATATATTCTTTCAACTTATTGCAAGACGACAAGATTCACTGGAACATACAAGTGTAGTAGGAAAAGTGAGAGACCAGTGGAAAAGAGGAAGACCTCAGATGAGGTGGATTGACTTGTTAAAGAAAACCATGCCATGGCATTCAAGACTTTAGCAGGGTTGTTAATGACAGACCCTTTCTGGGGTTGTTAATTCATAGGGCCACTCATAATCATTGAATGCTCTGCCAAAGCAGTGATTGGCATTACGAATGATTATGCCAATTTCAAGTATTATAGCTAAAGATTAGGTAATCCAGTTCATAATCCTATTAAGCCAAAGTACTTTGGTTAAAATTGAGTTATCTCTGTAAATGTGAGTCGTTTTAACTTCAGTCACATTACAGTGCATCAATCAAGAATTTTCTGATGACTTTATTTGCCTCTCTAGTTTAAGTCTCAACGAATTGTTACATCATAACAATGTGGCAATTTTGGTTTTGTTTTGGAATAGAAATTACTATTTCTGTTCAAAAAAATTAATCCTATTAAGTTACAATTTGTTCTGTAGCAAGATTACAATGTAAATGAGGATACAGAAAGCAAGTTAATCGATGCCCCTACATCCTGCTTTATTTTATCACTTTTAAGTCATCATAGACTCATTTCATCCTCAAATAGAGGAATGCAATTTTAGTTTTGATTATAGTATCATAACTGAATTATCAATGTCAGGCTGAGTAATCCTCTGCCATAGTTCATTGTCTTCCTTTCATAGCATGAAATCATTTCGGATTCATCATTGAGAGCTGGTGTGAATTATCTAAGGCCACTTTCTTTTCCCAGAAATGAATAACTCTGTGGGGAAAAAATCAAATTTTTATTAACATAATAGAGAGTGCCTACCAAAAACTCCCCCACCGTACCCCAATCCTTCATTATACCCAAGATTGCTGCTTGGATATGTATGATGTTTGACAAAATTTTTACCAATCATTTTACAATCTTTTGTTTTGAGAATTCATGCAGTTCTATCCAGAAACTGTGTCTTCTACTAAAAGAATGCTGTTTTATATTTTTGCCATCAATTTGTTATTTATTCTTGTTTATCCAAATGATTGCAATAATGATGATTCATTCATTAATGTTAAGGTTAATACATTTGAGTTATTGTTTAAAATCTTATTTCTTCTGCAACTGGCTACTCCTCTTATATTAATGCATACACTTTTGTAAAGAAGTCTATTTTTATGAAAAAAAGGGATTTGTAAAAGTATGATGTAAATTTTCAGTGCAATGTAAAAAAAATAAAATGGGTAATTGCTTTTGTAATATGGAATATTTTTTACATGAAATGATTTAGAACTTGAACATTTGCGAACTCTACCACTGTTTTGTGAGAGGAGGCAATTAGACACTTTTTGTCTTCCTGCCATAAACTAAGAAAATAAAAACTATCTGCAAAGCTTTAAATCATTTTTCAAAATAGGAATTAGCCCAGTATGCCAACATTTTATTTACAAAGCAAAGTGTGCTGTTTATATGTCCACTACCCCAGAGCGGTGGTTTACAATTTAATTAAGCAGGCTACACATTGTCCCACCCCTGGTGAGCCGGGTACTCAATTTACCAACCTTGGAAGGATGGAAGGCTGAGTCAGCCTTGAGCCAACTACCTGAGATTGAACCCAGGTTGTGAGCCGAGTTCTGGCTACAGTACTTACAAGTGTGCAAGCATAATAAGATACAAATTTAAATAAGTTGAACATAATCTTGATGCATGCACACACGTGCACACTAAAACACACACGTGCTGCCATTACCATGCTCCTGTACATGTTTGCTCCAGTGAGTCTTCAAGGTAACTGGAAATATCCACTTACACTTTTTCAGCTATAACTGTGGATTGTTTTTGTGTCTGAGCTATTGACTGCACTCAATTTTAATTACATTTCATCTTTGTCAAAGCCATAGTTTAAGCTAATCATAACATTTCCATAGGATGGACAAAACAAATGTCAGTAGTTGTAAGTAGAAGCTGATACTTCTTATATCACACATACTTGCATGTAGCTTCATGTAGTGATGTCCATCCACCAGCAGACAAAATATTGTTGATGGAACAGCTTTTCCCCTCCCACCATACAGCCAATCACATCACCCATCAAACAATTACAATGGCTTCTGTGGTCGATGGATCCTCTAAATAAAACAAATTTATCATAGAAAAGTGAAGTTGGAAGTAACCTACAAGGCAATCAAGTCCAATGCCCTGCTCATTGCAGGAATACAGTCAAAACATATTTCTCAGGTGATTATCTAAGTTTTTCTTGAATGCCTCCAACTCCCGAGGTAACTGGTTCTACTGTTGTACTGCTCTAACAATTAGGAAATTTTTTCTGATATTGAACTGAAATCTGCCCTCCTTTAACATGAGCTCATTGTTGCATGTCCTGCACTCTGGGATGATTGAGAACAGATCTTGCCCCTCCTTTGACAGTATGTGGATGATATGAGAACAGTGGGGAGAAAAAGAAAGGAAACATTTCTGAACGTTGGGAAATCCACTCCTATGGAACTGAACTCAGGCTAGTGAGTTGATTATTTCCAGGTAATTCATAGAAACTTAGCACAGGATCACAACAGTCTACCTAAAAGGTTATTTAAAAATCATAATTATTTCATCTCTGGCTAATCCAGAAATAAAAGGGCAGACAGTTCAAGCCAACATATTCACACGGGATTCACGGATGGTGAACTCATAAATACAGTGGTGCCCCGCATAGCGAGGTTAATCCATTCCGGATTAACCGTCGCTATGGGGAAACATCGCTATACAGAAGGGAAAAACCCATTAAACTTCGTTTAATGCGTTCCAATGGGGCCTAAAACTCACCGTTCTGCGATGTTTCCCCATCCGGCCACCATTTTCGCACCCTTGGTAAGTGAGGGCAGGGCACAAAAACGCAGTGCGCGGCCATTTTGGGTGTCCGGCAGCCATTTTGGAACCGCCGATCAGCTGTTTTAAAAAATCGCTGTGCAAAAATCGGTAAGCGAAATGCTTACTGATCGTCGCAAAGCGATTTTCGGCCATAGAAAGCATCGGTATGCGATCACATTAGCGATCCCAAAAAATGGATCGCTATGCGAATTCGTCATTAAACGGTGTGCTTGTTATGCGAGGCACCACTGTATTGTCTTTGTACAGTAACCTCAGAATTCGTTGTCATGTTAAGATCTGGGTAATCAGTAACAAGGTTCAATTATTTTTCATGAATTGCCACAAGAACATGTTCTTTAAAGAAATATTTGCAGCAGAGTTTCCAACACTGAGTGGATAATGATGATAGCCACCATAATCTTTCTCTACCTAGGCACCCACAGCAGGATGAAGGATAAAAAAAAATTCGTTATACCTTGGTTTACAAATTTAATGCATTCTCCGGGATGTTTCATAATGTGAAAAACTGAAACACAGCTTCCCATAGGAATGTATGCATGGGGCGGCGCTATCAACCTTTCTACAATGCATATGATCAGATCTTTGGGAAGTCATACTGTACAGTGTTCAGTGCTAAAAGATTATGAAGCAAAAGAATGATTTTAAGTACTTTTCAGTTGACTGTGGATGAGGTATAGTTATCCATAAAAGAAAGTGTTTTTCTCACACAGCCAAAAATAAATCAGTTCTAAAATACAAGGATTGTAAAGGTCACCATTCAAAAGAGAAAAGATAGAAAGACACCAAAACCCCTAAGATTATTTTAAAACAAAGCAATAATTTTTCTTTCAGAATATTTTAATAGAGACAGGCCAATAAACTGTTCTGAACATAAAAACATTTCCTTCTTGAGGTCCATTATTAGTAAATGCTATAGGATAGAGTCCTGAAGCAATTTTACTATCCCTGGATTGCAGTTTTATGTGACTCCTGAATTGCAGGGTGTAAATATGGAGTGTTAATGGAATGTGTAGAGCACAGTAATGCTTGCACATGATTGGCCCATTCCAGGTAAGACACCCATGCATGCACTGAGCTGATGTTGGATTCCAGTCATTGCCACACATCCAAAGATTGTGGACGGTTCTCTTATGTCGAAAGTACTGGTGTTCCATTTGGACTTAGAACAATTGCCTCTCATAGGTGTTTTTTTTTTAAATCACAGTTCAGATACTGTATATATATTTCATTTCCCACAAATAAACCAATTTATACACAAAAAGTGATGGCCCTTTAATTACAATAGATTAGATCCAAATCTAGCCCTCCTTTAGAAAAGTCGCACAAAAATCAGTGGGACAAGTTAGTCATGATTTAAGTGTCATTGATGTCAATGAGAAAATAATGAAAGGAATAGGAACATCCATTGAAATAATAGGTCAAAAAAAGGGAAAACCATAGTCCCAAGATGTAGAAAATACCATATTCTTTTTTTCCAGTATAAAATGGTTGATGCATTTTGACCTATCAGCTTTCTTCAAGGGCTATATTACATTAAAAAATTGTAAGTACATCATTATAACTTACTTGGGATACCATACAAATACATCCATACACCCATGATTCTACAACACATCCATAACAAAGTGGACTTCTCCATGAAAAATGACATTGAAATATAATAGTCTTTAAGGTACTACATGTTTTTGTCCTTTTTGTTTTGCTTTGTTTTATTTCTTTGGATTTTGGCTGATATTCTTGCACAGACTAAAATGGCTACCTCTTCTAAAACACCATAGAATGACTAACTGTAGTCTCATGTTAATTAATACTATTCTTATCTATAATATTGCACCAATAATTTACTTATATGATGCTGACCCTAGTCCTGGCATAAGAAAAGACTGGAAGTGCCCTCTTCCCTTGAATCAGATATACACTTTGTCAGCTTCTTTTTTGTGTCAGAACCAACAGTGCTTTCAGAGTGGAAGTATCAGCCAACAGGGCGCACTTGTAGCCCAAGAATATCCAAATGTATTCATGGTCCTCACATTCTTTGGTGAGACTCCTTCTCTGCCCCCAGTGTGCACTTTATGTAGCAATACTGCAGATGCTTTACAAGTATAACTAAAGTTCTGGTTTTAGTTTATTCCAACAGTAGTTTCTTATCTCTTTATTCACAGTGGAGGGAGGGCATGAAACAGCATAAATCAGCTTTCTTCCAGATGAGACAATTCCCCCCCCCCCACAAAGGTTCAAAACTTAGCCATAAGGAAAAGGTAAAATAACCAGGATACTCTTTTGATAGCCCATCATCTAGCAATACAATAAAAACTAACAATTCAGAAACAATTTACAAATCACATCTTGTGGCAAAAGGGTATTCTGGGGTAAAATACACAGACTATGATCAAGGGTATTCTGGGGTAAAATACACAGACTATTCTCACCAACGGTAGCCAGTAAATCTATTAGACTGTTATTAACCCTTGTCAAATTCAAAGATGCCATATAAGGCAAGCAGACATAGGAACAACATACCTTAATGCACCAGAGAACAGATTTTTATGGAAAAACCATCTGGTACATCTAATGATAATAACAAGGTGTGGTTATTATTAAAAGCATTGTACGGTTTAAAACAATCATCAAGACAGTGAAATATATGTTTATCTGCAGCTTTACAGGAACTGGAATTTACACCTAGTAAAGCAGATCCATGTGTGTTCAGTAAAACAGATAATGATCTAAACTAAACTAAGCAAAGTGGTGGAGAGGGTGGTGGCCGACAAGTTTCGGGCTCATTTGGATGAAACAGATGCCCTGGATCCATTCCAGTTGGGTTTCAGGCCGCGCCATGGTACAGAAACGACATTGGTTGCCCTGTATGATGACCTGCTCAGGGAGGCTGACAGGAGTAAAACATCCCTGTTGGTCCTCCTTGACATCTCTGCAGCCTTCGATACCGTTGACCATGGTATTCTCCTGAGGAGGCTCTCTGAGTTGGGAATTGGTGGTCATGCATTTGCATGGCTCTGATCCTTCCTCAGGGACCGTCCTCAGAGAGTACAGCTTGGGGAGAGGTTATCAGCCCCGTGGACCCTTAATTGTGGGGTTCTGCAGGGTTCAATCATCTCCCCAATTGCTGTTTAATATCTACATGAGGCAGCTGGGTTGGGTCATCAGGGGGTGTGAGGCGTCGTGCCATCAGTACGCTGATGACACCAGCTCAACATCTCCTTTTTTTCCAATTGCAGAGGATGCCATTCTGTCCCTTCAGCGCTGCTTGGAGTCTGTGCTGCAATGGATGCAGGAAAATGGACTGAGGCTGAACCCAGACAAGACAGAGGTCCTGAGGGTGGGTGGCTCCATCGTCAGTGGTCTGGGAAACTCTCTCTCATTTGGGGGAGTGACTCTTACCGCGAAGAGTGAGGTTCACAGCTTGGGGATCCATCTGGACCCGGCACTCACCATGGAAACTCAGGTGGTGTCGGTGGTCCATACCACCTTTTTCCATCTTCGGCAGATAGCCCAGCTTGTTATGTATGTTATGCATGCTGGAAGCCACCTAGAGTGGTCATCTGACCAGATAGGTGGGGTAAAAATACAATCAATCAATCAATCAATAGTAAGGATGTGCATTCAGATTTGGAAATATTTGAAACTGGCTGAATGATTCCATATTTGGATAGTTCTGAATATATCCAAATTTGAGTATATCTTAAACTGAATATGGTAGTTCTGAACATCTGTAATAATAATTCCTAGCATTCAGATCTCATTTACTCATATATATTAGAAGCCAAATGGTTAGGCTTCTATTGCTGGAGGAAGAAATGAAAATGAAACCAATTTTTGGGTACTCTGGAGCGGTTTCTTCAGAAATGAAACTTAAAGACCCTGCAGCACAAAGGGTAGAGGGGAAAATGAACTCATTGTCTCCTGACTGGGGTTGCCATAGGTTTCCCAAGGGAGGGGGTGGGGTGAGTGAAACACCTGTAAATATCTGTATGCAACAATGAAATCTAGAAGCAGGTACAGACACTAGAAGGTTTTTCTTTTTTCACGTTGATTCGTCCCAATTGAAAGATGGGCATGGTTGCTTACAAATCCCCTTGCTATTAGGATATGCTTTGGTGCAAGCCTGCATTATAGCAATTTCCTCTGTATCCTTTTCTGAACCTTCAACTTACATTTACATTCTCTGGATCTCATTGTGTACTGTTTACTTAGTACAGTTAGAATTAAGATTTAGAATGAGTAGATGCGTAGATTAATATGTTATAAATCAACAGGGAAATATTTTATTAAGTTTAGGTCCCTTTGGGGGTATATTAGGCAGGAGAATATGATTTTGTTATATATGTAGACAGATATATTAAGTTAATGAATTTTTTTGTCTCTGGGAGTGCATGTATGCACATTCTGTTCTTGCAGGCAGTATGAAACGTGGATGTAGAAGATTAGGCACTTGGGGAAGGCTGTATGAATGCTACCATTACCCACTGCAACAGCTTCTCCTGAGAGGAATGGGAGAGGGAGAGGGAAAAGCCTACAACTGCTGTTTTGAGCCCTCCAAACAAAATCTGTCACCCAGGTGCCTTGTTCAGCACAGACACTATGGAAGAGCAGCAGACAGCAGTACACACTGTGTGTGTCTCTGTGAAGGAGGTGGCAGTAAAGCCTGAGTGTCTCAAACATACTCCACTGAGCCACAAAAGGAACCACAAAAAACAGTGAAGAAGCCACTTTTCTCCAGAGAGGGACAAGGATGGCCTTAGCACTCAGACTGACCATGTCAACTCTTGAGGTTTGGAAAGAGATTTATTAAGCAAATCAGACACTGCCTTCCATATCTATACCATGCAGTTCCATCATAGTCAAATAAGAGTTTACCCCTACCACCACCACTATTCCTAACAAATCTCCCGTGTGCAAAGCAGCACTGTGATTGGTGGGAACTCCCTATCAAGGACATAAATATCTGATATGGTGGAGGAGGAGACTGAAGGGACTAAGCTGGGCACTATTTCAGGAAAATGTGACATTGAAATCACCCCTGCCCCTCCAGCTGCACTTATCTCACCAGTTGCCAAAACTAATGGTGATGACAAGTTAGAAATCTCTGTTAGGATCCCCAACACCAATTACCTTCTGAAATATGACAAAGTGGAGCTAGATTTAAATTGGGGTATAAGGCAACTGGTACAGTGGAAGTTGGCCAGGGCACAGGTGGTACATTTGACAAGTGATACCTTAAGCAGCTAGGGTGCAAAACATGCCTATGTGGTTGTGAAAATTCTCAGTCATCCAGGTGAACTTATCTGGAAGTTGAAGTCATGGCAACTGGACTTCTTTCTTTTTAGGTTGAAATGTTTCGCTACTCATCATAGTAGCTTCTTCAGTCTGAATTGAGTTGGTAAGAGACCCCTGATATATCCTCCATGTTGGTTTCACTTTCCCCTGGTCTGAATAGGATGGTTAGATGGACAAAGGACAGGGGGTGAGTGAAAATCCCATCTCTGCAGTCCTTGACCCATTGTCATGGGTTATTAACAGTGGTCTTTCTGGTGCATGGTCTTGATCTTTGTGGGATGGATGAAAGCATGATAAATAGGAGACAGATTATATCTAAGGCCTCTTCCCCTGTTGACTGAGTAGTTTTCCATATGCACATGTATGGCCTCCCTGATTCCTCTCTCAAACCACCTATGCCTATCTCTCCTAGAAAGGACACTGGTGGGAGGTGGAGACATCAGTCACAGGGCAACACACAAGGGCAGGATATATCTGGGCTCTGTTGAATGTGGCTGAGATGGAGGGCAGCCACACAGCTCAAAACATTCAAGAGGCTAGGAAAGATATGCTGCAGCAGTGGAATCCAGCTACAGAAAAGCAAGGTCTGCAGGCTGGGAAGATGAAAGGGGTGTGATATATGGTCCACACTCTTAACCTGGTAGTTCAGGCTGCTTTGCAGGATATTGAAGACACATGGATACCTAATATAATTGAGTGAGTCAGAAAGGTGGCAGGGCATTTTTACTACAGTGTCAGAGGCCGTGAGCTGTTGCAGTAGAGGCAAGAAAAACTGGATTGCCACTTTAACACCTAATTGATGAGGATATGGCAACCTGCTGGAACTCTTACCTGCTGGAAAGAGTGCCGGAATAGCAAAGGGCACATCATGATTTGGCACTGGAGACTTCTATTGGTGTGGCTACTCCTCCAAACAGAGAAGGGTGGGACGTTATGGGTCAAATGGTCTATATCCTCCAAAGCTTTGAGTGCAAGACAGGTCCGTATTTGAGAGACAGCCATTCTTAGCTAGATGATCTCAATGATCCAGGAGTTGATTGTCATGATGGGGGGCATAACGAGAAGATTTTATAGGTGGATGGGGGATTCCACAAAGAGGGAGAACAGCAATTTTTCCAGGCTGAAGTGGTGGCCCTGGAGGAAACATCAGGCAATGGAAATTAAGCAGAAACAAGAGAGGAGCAATGCCAGCCAGCTTTCCATGACATGCAGCAGCAGCTAATGAAGAAGGTCTGGTTAGCACTGAGGGGTCACACAGAGCAGAAAGAAAATACCCATGTTCATATCACCTCAAACAGCCCCTGCAGTTGTATTCTAGGGTCCAAGCCCTTCACCCCTGCAACAACAGGGCAAGCTTTCTGGGACACTATCTTGACAAGCATGCCAGGGGGCTGCCCTCCAGAGACACCTCCCCAGAGAAAGCACATGGCGGAGGTATACATGCAGGAGTCGTTCAAGTCAAAAGAAACTGTTTCTTTGTCTTACTGTGCTGAGGAGTTTGGGGCGGTCTGGCCAAGGTGGCAGTGGGACTGCTGTCTTGCCCATCACCTAGTGTGCTCAATGAGATATTGTTCTCTCAGGCAGGGGACATTTTCCACTGCTCATGTGCAGAACCTGGATTTGAAGAAAAACTCAACTTACAATTTCTGAGCTTCCTTGAAGTCTTCTTTAAGTAAGAGAGAATTACTCTGTTCACAGTACAGTGGACCCTCAAGTTACAGACAGCTCGACTTACAGACTTTTCGAGTTACAGACTTCTCTGGCTGCAAAATTTAGGTTTGACTGGCAGCCTAAGAATCGACCTACAGACCAGAAAAAACCAAAATGGAACGAAAATGGAACAGGAATGGCCGGTTACGGGATTAATCAGTTTTCAATGCATTGTAGGTCAATGGAGACTCGACCTACAGACTTTTCGACTTGCAGCCACCCTTCCAATACGAATTAATTCCATAAGTAGAGGGTCCACTGTACTAGGTATGCCATGCTCCTGCCTGCTGGGATATTATGGGTCAAGTGGTGTATGTCTTCCAAAGCTTTGAAAGTGCAACACGGTCCTTAGCTATCCTCAGTCACATGATTGTAACGGCCCAGGCTTGGGGGTTATGATGAGGGGGCATAACGAGAGGACATTCTAGATGGATGGAAGATTCCATAGAAGAAGAACAGCATTATTTTTAGCCTGAAGTGGTGGCCCAGGTGAGCAAGCTAAAGGACCTGCTCCACTAGAGGTTTGCCTCCTTGAAGCAACTCTCTAGCAACCATCTTGGACCTCTGAATTAAGCAGCAGGCAATGCTTATTAAAGCAGCAGAAAGGGAGGACAATGCCAGCCATTTTTCCAACACATGCAGCAGCAACTAGCGAAGAAGGTCTGGTTTGCATTGAGAGGTCACACAGAGCAGGAAGAACCCAACAATATTCATAGAAATTTCAAATATTTGCAAATTTATGGTACATGGCACCAAGAATGAGCATTACTAGCAACATTCCTCACTGAACCCACTTCCTAAATTGGTGTCTGTGTGTTTCATTTTGGCAAGAATGCCAAACACTTTTGTTGTTGTTGTTTATTTTACATAAGGCAACATCAATATAGGTAGAATTTCACTTAAACACAGGAAAGCCAAGTTGCATGCCAAGCTTAGAATAAAAGCAAACAGTATAGTAAAAGTTATGTAAAGATGAGACTAAGTGAATAAAGCTTGATTATGGCCCAAGGAACATCACAAGATTGATGGGGAATGATTACTAAATGCAATTCTAGATAAACACATGGCCTTTATGGTGTGTGTGAGTGAGGGAGAGGAGAGGGAGAGGGGGAGAAAGGTGGAGGAAGAGAGGGAGGGAGAGAACTGCTCAAATCACCTACAGTTCACAGCAACAATGCAGAATTCTTCAACTTCCTTTTATTTGAATGGCACTTGCACAGGAGAAAATATTTCCCTATTTACAATTCCATATATACTGTTTCAAATCCAATATAAACTCACTCATATTGCTACCCAAACAATTACTTTAAGAAACTAGGCTTTTGAATGACAGGGCATATCTGTGGCATACTCTTAAACTATTGCTACACAGGGAGAAAATAAAACAGTCTTCATTCATGGGAACATATGCATGTGAAAGAGACAGCTCAGCATCTTTCTGGTGATTTCTTTGGATGAAGGAAGACGAAATGTGTCCAAACATTTATTGCAAGTTGATCACATAGTTATTGCTACTAGTGTTGTGTTTATATCTGACAAAGACGGATGATGAGGATGAGGATGAGGATGATGATGATGAAGAAGAAGAAGAAGAAGAAGAAGAAGAAGAAGGAGAGAGGTTCCTCAATTGAAAAATAAGAGGGAGATGTGTTCAAGCAAATATCCTTTCATTAGGCAACTTTCAGAAAGGGTTTGGAGAAATCTCTTTATTTAATTAGCTCTGCTTTAGAACTCTCTCCCACAGGAGGCCAGGTTGGCCCCATCTTTGTCGTCTTTCCCCAAGCGAAGACTTTTCAGGCAAGCTTTCCCTTAGGGACTGGCTGTCTGAGAGAGATTTTTAAATGCATTGTTGTGCCTGACTGCTTTGAACGTGTTTTTGGAGTTGCTTTGCCCTCCACAAAAATGCAAGACAAATATCATGGGTTAAAACATGGCTGACACTTTATTGATCATAATTCAATGTTGCCATCCTTTGGCAAAGGGGGGGGGCTCGCCGTAGTGTGGAGTCAGGTTAAATTGCAGAGGTCTCAAAGGACCCCTTAAGCAGCAAATGGCCAAGTCCCGGGCCCCACACCCTTCCTGAGTTCCTTTCTTCACAGGAAAGGTAATCATCTAAATAACGGGCCGTAGACTTACAGCCCACCCTATTCCTGAGCTTCCACTCAAATCTTATTTAAATTCCTTTGACTGGTGCTCTATGACCACTTAATTAATTGATTATTTATTTATTTATTACATTTATAGCCCGCCCATCTAGTCATATAGACTACTCTGGGCGGGTAACAACATAGCATATAACAATTTACAGTTTAAAATGACAATGTATTACTAAGAAATACAATGATCCAAGATGGAAGAAACACAAGAAACAAAAATTCAGACAGTGGATGGAGGGAAGGTGTGATTGAACAACCAGGTTTTCAATTGGCATTTGAAGATTTGCCACTTATCCTGATCTGTGCACACTCTTATTTAATTACTATATATATAAAAATTATATCAGGTTAAAATTAATCTAATTTATGCAACTTTACCAGTTATTTGTTATAAATTAAGTAATATTAATATTAAATTACTATAATATTATTTATATTTATTTTATTAATCTTAATTCATTTATTTTATTCTATTTATTATTAATAGCAGTAATATTTGTTATTTATTTATTTATTTTATTTCTATCCCGCCTATCTGGTCATACTAGACCACTCTAGGCGGCTTACAATCGGAGCAACAATAAAATTATTAAAAACATTACAAATAGACAGAAATAGAAATCAAAGAATATAAAAGAAAAATCGTCAGGGATTATCTGTTGGGAAAGCCTGCCTATACATCAGTGTTTTCAATTGTTTCTTAAAAATGCCCAGCGAGGGAGCCGCGCGAATCTCAGGAGGTAAGTTGTTCCAGAGGTGATATTTTAGTATTGTTATTTATGCATTTATTTATTATTTTATTTTATATATTGTTATATATATATAGCCAAGTAAAGTACTGGCACCACTGCCAAACCAGCCCTCAAAGGGCTAGCATACCAATCCAGCCTTTGAAGAAGGGAGGGGGGGGGCTGAGGAATTTTAAATAAAACAAACGCTCACTGCCCAGGAGCAGAGCAGCACCCACGCATGCCCAAGAGCTGATTTTGAAGGCCTGTGCCTCGCTTCTGCCACTAGAAGCCCATCCGAACCTGAGGCAAGCCCTAGGAACCGTTATAGATCAGCCAGCACCTCTACCAGACCCACCTTTAAAGCTAAGCCTTAATTTCTTTTCTCTTTTAAAAAATGTGTAAATGCTCTCAGCTCTGCTCGCGCTGGGGCATGGTCGGCACAGGCTGCACCACTGCTGCCCCTCCCCCCCCATTTCTTTGTCTTTGTAGTGAAAACCAATAAATATACCAAAAAAAAAAAAAGGTAAAGGAAAAGGTTCCCTTTGACATTTTTAGTCCAGTTGTGTCCGACTCTAGGGGGCGGTGCTCATTCCGTATACAAACTTATATTTAAATAAAAACAAATGATGTTGAAATAAAAACCCCGGGAGGGAGCCTTCCTCCTGGACGCTGATCACTGAATGTCTTGATCACAGCTGTTTTGCAACCACACAACAAGGCTCTCTCCTTCACCATTGCCAGAAAAGGAAGAGGGTGGATAGAGGGGGGAACATCCCTTAAATAACCTAGCGTCCCCCCCCTCACCCAACTGCTCTTGTGAGACCCTCTTGAGGGTCCTGCGTTATCCAGGGAGGGAGGCAAAGGCGAGCCACGCTGCCAAAGCTTTGGCTACAGCATTTGTTTACATTAAAAAAAACAAATTAGTGTGGTATTCATTTGACCCTTTTTAGTATTGGTATACTTCTGTTTTTAGATTTATATATTGCCCTTTAATAATGCAAACCACCTTCAGTCCTTCTTAAGGAGAAAGGCAAAACAAACAAACAAACAAATATCCATCATGGAGAGGATCAGCGGTTGTACCTGCGTGCCATATATGTATAAGAGCCACCTCAAAAGAAGAGAAAAGAAAAAGAGGTGACAAGCCTGATTCAGTGCTAAAATCCAAAGGGATACCGTTCCATATTTTGAAGAGTTAAGTCCTGGGTCTATATTTGTCTACCTCCGACTCTTTTACATTCATATTCTTTCAGTACCAGGTTCTTCTTATGCTAAATTTGGTAAAATATATATCTTTTGATGTGTTCTTATCAAAACTTAACTGAAACTAAATTCTTACTCATCTATAATTGAGACTCTCCATGGCCATCTCACTGTTCATTACTATCTCTTAAAATCTTAAAATATGAGTTTGATTGCCTCACAAAGTATCGACAAAGGGAACTTGGAAATACTCGATCAGTGCTATGTGACATCGTTAACTTTTATATATACGTCATGTAAAACACCATAAAACCTCAGCTTTCCTTTAGGTAAGCACTTTTCTCGGCCTGTAAGTAGTCTTTTATTATACATGAAAATGCTTAGAGAATGCTACCCTTTGATTTACATAATTGATACAACACTTGGGGAAGAAATATTATATACTTCCCTCAATGTGGCCCTTAAAAGCCTTATTTTATCAGCCCCTACTGAATATTTTTTACCTGTTTCACAAATGTTCAAAAGCCTTTACAATAAAAGACTTTAATTATCTCATCCCTAGTAACCCTTCATGGAAAAAAAATGTACAATGAAGGTTCAGTAACAAGTTTCTTGATAGCATTTTAGGAGCAAAGCAAGATTCCCTCAATGGCTCCTATACTTTCTGAAATTGTTTAGCTCATTCTCTGCATGTGGGTCAAATCATTTGACCAAGCAAGCTACCAACAGCTTGTGAGTCATTTCTTTTTCCTTCACCCCAATAAATCACCAGAAAGATGCTGAGCTGTCTGGTTCACATGCACAAGTTCTCCTAAACAAAGGCCGCTTTATTTTCTCCCAATGTAGCAATTGTTTAAGAATATGCCACAGATATGCTCTCTCATTCAAAAGCCTAGTTTCTTAAAGTAATTGTTTGGGTAACAATATGAATGGCTTTATATTGTACTTGAAATAGCATGTGCTGGATACAAACCCTGTGAAACAATTTGTTGTTAATGATTACAATAGTTGAAGCTACCTACAATGGGAGAAGCCAAACAGTTTGCACCTGGGAAAATCAATGTATTTGTCTCTGTCATAGAGAAAGATTTATGACTTATACAGGGTTAAACTGTCTATTTTTTAGTTAATTCCTGTGTATGTTTTTCCCCCTGTCCCTATGTCATTCTAAACTTCACATCCACTTCACATGATAGTCTATGCTTGTAAAAGTTCAGTCATGGTTACACCATGAGCACATGCAGAATCCAGTAGGGCTGGTTTTCATTATGTTGTATGCAATGGGGCGTGGCTATTGTTTTCAGAAATAGCCCAAAATGTCCATTCCTACAGAGTTCCAGAATAACTGAATTGGCATGGGAATGTGTTGGCCTGTTTGTAGAATGCAGTATTGCAGAACAAGCTAGAGACACAACACTCTTTGGCCTCTCAGATCCTCACTGAAAAAAGAAAATATTATTTCCCTTTATTCATTTACCATTTTTTCAATTACCCTCCATAGGATGTATTGCAGAACACTCTGCAGTAAGGATCTATAAACAATAAAGTATTTTAAAACAGCAGCAACAACATTAGTTATAAAGTCCTATACAGCTTGGCTCCAGGCTACCTTAAGGACCATATCTCCCCATAGGAGTCTTCTCAGTATTTAAGATAATCAGAAGGGGATCTGGTCTTGATCCCATTGCCAATGCAGGCATGGCTGATGGGGACACTAGAGAGGGCCTTCTCTGTGGGATTATGGAATGCTCTCCTTTGAGACATCAGGCTGACCCCTTTCTCTTTTATCCTTCTGTGGAGAGCTAAAGACCCATCTCTTCAGGCAGGCTTTTAACAGTAATGATTGAATTCCTGAATGCCTTTTTAAAGTTAAGATTGTTGATGTTTACTTGCTTTTCATAGTATTTTAATTAGCATATAGTCTAATTTTAAAAAAAGTGTTCAACTTATATTTTTAATTCTTTTCTTTTTAATATTGTGAGCTGCCTTGGTTCCCCTTATCAGAAGAAAGGTGACCTATAAAACAAACAAACAAACAAAATGATAGAAACACTAAATGTTTTCATTTAAAAAAACCACACAATTGCCAGGATCTTGCTCTCTGTTAACCAGTATCTTACCACCAGTATCCTGTTGCATGCAGAACAATCTGTTTCACATGATGTTACTTCCCCTGCCCCACTGCTTGTTTGTCTGGCTAAATAAAATAATTAATTGATTAAAGCCAGTGATATAATTTGCTTAGCAACCTTAAAATGAGGAAATAACTGGTCTGTTGCGTAAAAGAAATAAGGTGACTTCTTACCCACTCAAGGCATGGAGAAGAAGGTAAGAATAGCTATGGAGATTCAGCTCACAGGCCTATCAAACAATGGCAAACCACTTGCTTTTGGGAAACCCATCAGCATCTGCATCCTGCTATATTAGTCACTGAGCACCATGAGCAGGATGCAGATGTATATTAGAGAAGCACTGCCTCTGTGGGGGGGAAAACAGTTTTTTTCTCTTTCTTTCTTTCTTTCTTTCTTTCTTTCTTTCTTTCTTTCTTTCTTTCTTTCTTTCTTTCTTTCTTTCTTTCTTTCTTTCTTTCTTTCTTTCTTCAATTACAATTTCTAGAATCCTGCAGTTGAGGTATTCATTAAGAAAATACCTGTAGTATCTTACATAACATATGGGGCAGAGATATAGGGGTATACAAAGACCCTTGATCAAGAAGTAGTTCAAAACTCATTCATATGACCTCCTGCTTACTTTAGGGCTGAAGTAGGAATAATTCCAATTGAAACATATTCCCACATTGTACTGACCATATATTGGCTGAAACGGCATGAGTGACTCTTGCCTTCCAAAGAACTGCTATAAAGAACAACTTCATACTACTTCTCGAGAGTCCTGGGTAAATTCAGTTAGACCCATTTTACAGAACTATGGGATTGACACAGATTCCTCAGCTGCTTTTGCCTCCAATAAAGTCAAGCATTTGGTTAAAGAAAACATATGTTGTAACAGGCAGCCCTGACCTCAACTGTCCGTCACAGCTGGGTAGTGGATCATCAGCCAATGAAGGGACGGAGGGTGGTGCTGAAGGAGGAGGAGCTGAATTATATAAGGGTGTGTGAAGAGATAAGCAGTGGATAAGAATGAGTTTGAGATAGCTGGTTTAAAGGCCTGTGAACCTGAGTTGTCAGTGAGGGAAAGTCTGTGTAACTGATTAAATAAGAAAGTGATTTCCATCTTGATTATCAACCAGTGATTTACATATTTTATTTTGTTAACCCAATAAACCTGTTTTGTTTGAAAGAAACCTTTGTCCTCCTTAAGCAGTAATTATATTTGGTGGCAGCAGTGTGAAGAGGAGTGGTGGGCACTCTGAGAAGCCTGAATTATGTCTTCACTCTAAGTGACTCTAAGTGCCATCTCACAAACAACCTGTTCTTGTTGGTTCCTCCTGTACAAAACATCATTTGGTTTGGAGAATTATTTGGTTAATCTAACCTCAGTCCCTTTAAGAAAAGCATTCACAGCTTTGTGTTTTCAGTGTATGCCATCAGCCATTTTGGAAGGGAGATATGATAATATTCCATTTCATCAAAGACTCTGTATCTGTGGATCAGGAGACGTCGAAGATGTTTTCCATTATTTATTAAGTTGCCCTTTATAGGAGCAACCCAGAAGTCAACTTCTTGCTGGCATTCTCAGACTGTTGTGTGGCGGATCTCTTGGCTCAACATTGTATGCTGCTTGTGGGTAGGGCTATAACTGCTACCTATGAAGTAGCAAAAATTTGCTTTGGCAGCCAAGAAACTCCGTGCCAAGCATCAAAATTCTTAAAGAAGGGAAGCTATGCCATCTTGTATTTATATATAGATGCGTTGTGTCAATTGTGACAACATATGGTTTTAAGCAATAAAGCTTGTTTTTGTTCCGTTCCACCTGGTAAAATGCCAAAAGCTGGCACATTTTTATCAACTTTTCATTATTGGGGCTACCTGTTTATGATTTTTGATCATGAAAGATCCATGTGCCCCCAATGTGGCTTGAAACAAAGAGTGAAAACATAACTGATGACAATGTGAAAAATCTTTCTCCCCTAATTTTCTTGTGTTTTCCAAAGCCTCATTCAGAATCATCTTGATATCAACCTAAGGCTTGTGGAACTTGTTGCAGTGAATTGTGGCTTATTTGAGATGTGCTGGAGTGGATCACGATCATGTGCCTGTTCAACACACCAATTACACAATAGATATGTGCACTCATCAATTAGCCCTAATAAGTTACACCAATCTTATATGAACAGCAGTAGGATTTCTTGTTTCTTATCTTGTGAGATTTTGGCTGAAATTGTCTACTATATTTTCACTGGCATAAAATCAATGGTGTAACTTTCAGGACTGACACCAGTTAAGAAGTCTGAGTAGGTACTTCCTATTGCAAAGCCTGTTGGAGTGCAATAAAAAAAATTCCTATACCAACTTCTTGTAGTAACTTTTGCCTGAAAGTTATCCCGTGGGTCTGACACTGGTGGGCATGCGTAATAGGATTGTAGGGGGGGGAACCCCCATGTTTGAAAGAGACATCTGCGTACATTTCTTTACATACTTTTCCTAGTTTACACATGCATTTTTCCTAGCTTAATTCCCCTTTGACTAAGTTTCTTTCAGGTTATTATTAAACTGTTTGCATTTTAAAATGAGTGCAACTTTCTACCTGTCTTTACATTTTCAGAACACACCATGAATCTAAAAAATGTGTGCATTCTCAGGGCAATGCACATTTTGCCTTACAGTCAGTCTCAGGAAGTGTAAAAAGAGTTCTTTTTCTGAGACTGTTGAATCCAACAAAATTCTTTTCCACTCCTCTAATAGCTGACTTTTGGGGCATAAGTCTCCTGCTGCTCAGACAGGTTGGAAAGAGCACCAAGGAAACTAGCCAGAAAGGATGGTAGATGCATCTTTCAAAATGACAGGCTGTTATGAAAAATTAAGCATTCCATATGTAATGTATCTTCTTCCTTGTGGTATCCCCTATCACAGAAGCTTTATATTGCCTTGTTTCCATAGTTTAAAATCTCTGATGTTGGAGAGACAGATGGCTAAGTGTTGGACAGATGGGTAAGAATGATGAATCACTACAGACAGGGTTACTAATAGTACATTTGTCCACTGTATTAGCGCAATCTGCTCCCTCCTGGAATATACCCTGAACTGTTGAGCAAGCGAACAATGAATGACATTATTTTTAAACCACTCATATTTTATCTGAAAGAACAGTTGTCAACATCACTCATTTTGGCTCATGCCACGAGCCACTTTTTAGGTTGATGAAGTGCGCTGGATGATTTTACATGCATTAAGTTATAATATGTCTCATGAGACATCTGTTATGTAACATTCCAGCTTGTTTTATGGCTTACTGGAAGTTTGCAGAGTTTGATTACTAATGTTTCCAGTCACCTCTATATCCTTGAATGTAATTGGTATTGACTGGATTCCATAACATTGGCATAGTCATATGCGCCTGATCAGAGACAAAAGGATATGTCCATTTTGATTTCCATCAGCTTTGTACCATGACCATTTAAAAATTGTTCCTCCCATTTCCACTTTAACAACAAACAAACAAAAAACCCAAATCCCCACCTCTGCTCAAAAAAAGTATACATTTCTGAGCACATTCCTTTTAAACAAACATATTTTGTAAATTTGTAACAAAAGGCTGTGTGCTACAATTCAACCAAATAGAATGTTTTTCCATTTCTAGTATGTACCGTATATTCACAAGGATAACTGCACCGTTGAAATCTAACAATGGCCAATGTCTAAAATGCTGCTTTAAAAAAATGGAACAAACCCAGTTCAGCTAGTCAGTCTTGACAATATCTAATTGAAAGGAATGAAAATTAACACAGTCATTTGGTATAGCCGTTTGGCATAGGGCCACCTGCATTCATATGCTTTTGCTTTCATGTATGTAGTATGAGATTGCAGGCTTAGGTGTGATCTAAAAGTAAATTGCATTAAGTAATTTAATGTCACCCTAAAAGGCTTTAGGATTGTAGCCAAATGGTGTTCGGAAAAGCATATCAAGCAACTATTTGGTGATTTACCGGCTTTTTAAAGATTTAATAATAAATCAATATTATTAGGCTGATATTGAAGAATATTTATACTCTCATGCATTAAATAGCAGCTATTCCATTTTAAAAGGTCCACCATCTTTTACACTTATTTATAGACTGAGGGACTGTTAACAATTTATGCATAAACTGTAGACAAATTCATCATGAAAATAAGCCTCAATATTGCTTTATGAATATGCATGGAATTCACTGTCATCAGAAATTTTGAATAAAGAATGGGTAGGAATATAGAACAAGTTCTTTTCATAAAGTGGTCCATCAATTTTTCAGTGCCTACAGGTTAAAATTTGTTTCAATTAATATTAGAAATACAACATTGATATTGTAGTATTGTATTATTAATATATCGACAATATTAATGGGCAGTATGAAGAGATAAAACTTGGTATGTTATTTATCTTTGCATGTTGGGGTGAGAAAGACTAAAAGTAAACTGCTTGTTATTATCAAAAGAATCTAATGTTATTTCTACAAAGAAAACTACTTTTGGGAGAGATGTCTAGATGGTTTGAAATGGCATAGGAATCATGACTTTCCAGGATTTTTTTTCCAAAATATCCTTTCATTGCTTCACCAAACAGGAACATTTATTTGCCATCAGAATCATGCAATTAAAATTCTCTGTGTGTATATGTGTGTGAAAGTGCACACAATAATAACAATAACAATTTAGAACAGCAAAGCTGGAAGGGACCTTATTATTATTAAGTCCAGCCCTCTCAAGGGGGCACCAATGCCTAAACCAGTGAGTTATCTAGTAGTTCAATGCTGAAGCCCAACCAGGAATGTAAGGATTAGAGATGGTGGTACTGTATTTGTATTCAAGCAGCTACCATGTTCTCTAGACTCACAAAGAGAGTATGGGTTAATAAGAAGTTGACGGCATACACCAAAATCCAGGTCTATAGAGCCTGTGTTCTGAGCACACTCCTATACTGCAGCGAGTCCTGGATCCTTTGTGCACAGCAGGAGAGGAAGTTGAACACCTTCCATATGCGTTGCCTCCGACGCATTTTTGGTATCACCTGGCAGGACAAAGTTCCAAACAGAGTAGTCTTAGAACGAGCTGAAATTTTCAGCACATTTACATTACTGAAACAGCGACATCTACGTTGGCTTGGGCACATCATGAGAATGGCTGATGGTCGGATTCCAAAAGATCTCCAGTATGGAGAATTAGTGCAGGGAAGCCGCCCCCGAGGGAGATCACAGCTGCGTTACAAAGACATCTGTAAGCGGGATCTGAAGGCCTTAGGAATGGACCTCAACAGATGGGAAACCTTGACGTCTGAGCGTTCAGCCTGGAGGCAGGCGGTGCATCATGGCCTCTCCCAATTTGAAGAGACACTTGTACAGCAGGCCGAGGCAAAGAGGCAGTCCCAAAACAAGCAAAACCAGGGAGCTGGACAGGGGACAGATTGTATTTGTCTTCAATGTGGAAGAGATTGTCACTCTCGAATTGGCCTTCTCAGCTACACAAGACACTGTTCCAAGACCTTCATACAGTGCACGTTACCATAGTCTCTCGAGACTGAAGGATGCCTGCACAAAATACAAATATGAATATCCCTGCACAGCTGGAGTTAATGAGGGTCCACTCACATGTCCACCGATGCCGGCAGCCCCTCTCTTCCTTCCAATGGTTCTGGAGTGCCGCTCGGCTAGCCACTCGGCAGCCTTGCAGGGAGACTTGTCCTTCCTCCCTCTGCCAGGAATGGCTAGCTGACTGGGAAGAGAATGGCACTCGGGAACTATTGGAAGGATCATGGGAAGATAAAAGCTAAGTACAGTTCATCCGGTTGGGGCTCCTGGCTGCAAGTCAAAGTACTGGGAGTTTGAATCCACACTGTGCCAACCAGGACAGGAATGGCCAAGATCCCTCGGAGCACATGTACCTGATGCAGTTACTTGCCTTGCCACTGTGTGGCCTTGGGCAAGTTGCACAATCTCAGAGCACCACCAGGAGGAAGGACTGGTAAGCAACTTCTACATATTTCATAGCTAAATATAAGCTGGAACGAATGGCATGTACTTATTATTAATAACTTAAGTGCCTATATGCACTTTTCTGTTCCAATTTCCTCCGAGAAATGGGATTTTTTTCTAAACAGTGAAACAAACTGAAGTACTATCAAGTGGAGGTGTATCTATAAAATCCTGAGCTCAGCAATGTGCCATAAGCCTAAGGGACAATAGGTGCCTGAATTCTGTATATCTGACTCTCATTCTATCAAAACCTCAGCCTTATTCAGGAACTTAATTCCATATACAGTGGGGTCTTGACTTGAGAACTTAATCCGTATTGGAAGGTGGTTCTCAAGTCAAAAAGTCTGTAAGTCAAGTCTCCATTTACCTACAGTGCATTGAAAACCGATTAATCCCATAACAGGCCGTTTTTGTTCCATTTTGGTTTTTTTCTGGTCTGTAAGTCAAATCTCAGTCTGCAAGTCAAACCTAAATTTTGCTGCCAGAGAAGTCTGTAACTCAAAAAGTCTGTAAGTCAAGCCGTCTGTAAGTCAAGGGTCCACTGTAATTTAAAGGCATGGGGGAGAAGAGTGGTCTAGTTTTGTCCCTCTCCATCACAATTTCTAGTTGCCTTCCACTTGTGGAAGCAGCTTTTTCATATTTTTATTTCTTTGGGTTTTGCTTCATAAGGAGAAGCTCTATTATCCATGAATGCTGTCCACATAGAAAGCTGAAAAAACCTACATTTCCTTTCAGATGGAGATTGTACACAGACAACATAGCTTTGCCTGTTCAGAATAGACACCTACAATGGGCAGAGGATGTCCAGAAATTGCAACATAGGGAAGTTGCTGTTTGATCCACATGTGACTGGCTCTCTGACTTTTACCTCTACCATAGTCCTTTCAGGTTTGAGAGTACAGTGGTGCCTTGCTTAACGACGATACTCTGTTCCAGGAAAATCGCCGTTAAGCGAAAATATCGTAAAACAAAATTAAAAACCCCATTGAAACGCATTGAAACCCGTTCAATGCGTTCCAGTGGGGTAAAAACTCACCGTCCAGTGAAGATCCTCCATATGGTGGCCATTTTCGCTGCCTGTATAGCGAGGAATCCATCCCTAAACACAGCGGGGAGCCATTTTAAGCACCCAGCAGCCATTTTGAAACCGCCGATCAGCTGTTAAAAAAACATTGTTTTGCGAGGAATCGGTTCCCAAAGAGAATACCAGAAAGTGATATATATACACAGCTCGACATTGGTGAAAGACAGTTTAATTCTGACCCAAACAGACAGAACAAGATGGAGCATCATACACCCTAGGCAGTACTATAATAAAAATGTTGGTAAAAGTGAACATGAATAGTTTGGACTGCCAAGTAGGTAGCCAAATTTGTCACAGGGGACAGAACATGAATCAGCTTCCAGGCACAATGGAGACAGACCTGATTTAGTACATCATTCACTATCCGGAATAGTTCTGCTGAAAGGCCCCTTTTTTCCCCTCAGACAGCATGATAAGAAAGAAAAGAAAAAATGTCCACTTGCTGTGACTGCTATAGCATTTCTTTTCAAAGTTATATACAGCCATGCATCAGGTTCTCCAAAAGTTAAATAACAGCTGAGTTCTAGCTGTCCATGATTCTCTCTGCTTCAGCTGCTAGATCTTTGGGAAACCAGCAATTGGGGCTTCGCAGATAATTGCTAAGGAGATCCTGTGAAAGCAAGCTAATCTGTTTGATTACTTGTGGTGGGAAAATACAGAAAGCTGCTGCAGTCAGTTGTGAGTTTTGGTTAGAAAGTGTGACGTAGCAGTCCAAAGCTTTTATACAAGCCTCTACAAGAATATTGATCCCACCGTGAAACATGCTGCTAACAATGTGAAAAACATTATTTCCCCTTAGTCTCTCTCCTTCTCGCTGGTGATTGGTGATTCCCATTTTGTGAAGGATGGGAATCCATTCCTCGTTTTGGTGTCCACTTTATCAGCAGAGTTACCCAAGAAGTTAAATCTGTTTGAGGGACATGGTTCTGCAAGTTGGATAGATCTTGAGAAGTGCAGATTAAAATTAGCAGGGATTGGTACCCGAGTTATGGGACTTGCTGTAGAGCAGACATGGGCAAAGTGCGGCCCGAGGGCCACATGCGGCCAGTGAGCTGCTCCTGTCTGGCCTGCGGACAGTTTTGAATATAAAAACCATTTATAGCTTTTTGTCTAAAGTTGATCAGTTGCTTATTTTTAACATACCACCAAAAAAAATCTTTAGTATTTGTGAAGATTAACAAGTTTAAAATAAATAAAAAATCATAACATCACTGTTTCATTTTATTTTTTAGTAAAGCTGGTTTGGCCCCTGAACACAAATCAGATTTTTCATGTGCCCACCCCTGCTGTAGAGTCAGACTTAAGTTGCACCAGCTACTTGACTCAGGTTATTTTTAATGACTTGGACTTAACTTGCGACTCGGACCCATTTTTCCAAGTTGTGTTTTCAAGTCCCTATTCTTTTAATGAAGGATGCCATAAACTCAAAAGATGCTTTGCAAAGCTCACCAGAAGATGCAGGAGACGAAGACAAATGGTGGCAAACAGCAGAGGATGAGATAGCAATAGGGAAGGAGGGTTTTCAAGGGGTGGTGGAGCAATGAGGGAAGGCAAGGCAGACTCAGTGTTTTTTTTTCATGACTCCGAGCACGAGGGTGGTCTGGTTCAGAAGCCTCAGACCTACACACACACACACACACACACACACACACAGAGAGAGAGAGAGAGAGAGAGAGAGAGAGAGAGAAACCATCCATCCCTCTCTGTTTTCTGGGGGGGGGGAACCTTGTTTGTAATAGGGACCTGGGCTTGGGGCTTGGGACCAAAGGCTTGGACTCAGACCCAAAGATTTGCCAACATCCCTGAAAATTAGTCTGGCTTCAGAAACCTCCACCATCAGAGTCACAGCCATTGCTTTTCCCTGTGCTAACAAGACCTCCAGGATATGAATATATAGCCATTTTAACAATGGAATGAAAAGTTTCTCCTGCTTTTCTCACTCATCCCCTGTGTAGTTCAGCCACAGTGTCTTATACAGAGGTTTCCCTCATCTCCTAATACAGTTTGGCCCAATTAAAGGGAAAAGGCTCCTTCCACAGCGGCTGCTGAGGATGCAAGAGCTTTTTGCCCACCTGCCAGGGTGAGGTGTGCACAGGAGGACAGGTTATGGTGGCTGAAGGGTGGGGGGAGTGACGCTTGCCTTTAAAAGGCTGCTTGCCCCCCAGCCTTGTCCTCTTTGTGCCACACTCATTGGCCCACCAGCCCACTTCAGGGCTCGATGGGGATTTTTGGCTTGTCCCTATAATTGGCACTAAAGGGGCAGGTCAGTTTTTGCCCATCCTGTTCTAGAGGATAGTGGCAGAAGGCATGAACTGGAAGGTGAGTTTAATCGGCATCCACTAGGGGTTTAAGTCATCCCAATTCCTAGCATTGTAAATCCCAAAGTTTCTTCACTGGGAGGGAGATGACCTGGGGTACCTAGGGGTGCAGATTGCCTATAGTCAGGAGTCTCATCCAGCATCTTGGGGGGGGGGTTACCCAGTTATTATGGGAACTCATCCAGTAAAAGTCTCTGTCCGGGCCAAAGCTGGCCCCAGATACAGATCATGATTCCACCCTACTATAGGCCCCCTTGTGAAAGGGGATGTTGTGTTTAATGTTTAATAGAGTGTGGCTTTTATTGCAACCCGCCCCCTGTATCTCACCTCGTTACTCCAGACTGGTTGGGGAAAACCCTCTACCATGCTCTTGCTACCATCTGAAGAACCATTGGCTCTAACTTGCACATGCCGTACACACAACTCATTTACACTTGCAATGGCAAGTGCAAATGCATTGTCTGGCATTGTCCTGGCCTAAGACCTACAGAGGGTTAGATTGCACCCTTGCAGTGAGCAGTCACTTTAAACACAGAGTTCAGCTAGAACATCTGCTGTATTAAACCTGTAATGGGTTTAGCATTTTCCCTTTGAAAATAGGTCTCTCTTTTGTTATGGTTTAACCAGAGGAAGCAATATTTCATGGGGTGTCAAAACACAAGGTAATGATATAATTCAGTGCAATGAAGTGCTAGCTTCCAACAGAATCTTTCCAAAGATGCACATCTGTTCTCAGCTGGAAGAGGGGAAAGTGCTACAGGCGATTATTCTGCTAAGTGCCTTTTCAAGCAGCCAACATGACCCATAAGCTAGAGTCTGCCCTTTATGCTTCTAAATATATATATAAAAAACCCAATAAATCTGTCCTTCCTTTCTGATGATAGTGAGTCTCACAGGGATCAGAAAACCCACATAATGCAACTTTTATTGAGCAGACATCTCTGTGCATTGTAAACCAGGTAAGCATTTAGAGAACTGACTGATTCATAGATACAGGCATACATATGGACATGCACGCAAACACACAAGCATGTGCACACGCACAGAAACACACACAGAGAGAGAAATCTAAAAAGAAAGTGGATGTATCCTTTGCAATTGTTTTTCAAGACAAAAAATATCCAATACAAACAAAATGCTTTTATAAGCAAGTGGCAACTTCACACATGTACAGAGGGAGAGAGGAAAGGGAGCAAGTAAAAATAATTTTACAGTTTTTTTAAATAAATTAAAATATTTTAAAAATTAAGGAAGTACTATTTTTATTTCTATAATTATTTTAAAATAATCTCTTTTACCCAGTGTGACACAATGGATAGCAGCAAATCCCCCTTCTCCACATCGGTCAGCTTTAAATCAGAGTCCTGATGGGAATCAAGCTAATGTTAAATTCCTCTATATGACTTACAACCTTTTGAATTCTTCATTCTAAAAGGCTCCTTCCTTTCCTCACTTGACTTCAGCTATTTTATTCTAGCCAGGACTAACACATTTTTCAAAATAATAATAATAATAATAATAATAATAATAATAATAATAATAATAATAATAATAATAATAATAATAATAATAATAATAATAATAATAATCCACTGAAAATGCTTATCCTTTGAATACTCTCTCTCCTTTTGTTTTGTATGTGTCTTCAGCAGCTACATGTAGGGGATCACAAAGTATCTGGAAGACATATATAGTCAGCATTTAGGAAACTGAGTTTTGTTAGGTGGTAGGTTAAAGCCTGTCACGTCATGTCTAGTTCAGTGCTTTTGCAGTTTTGAAAAATGTATCAAGGTTCAAAGTTTCCAGAACAACTAGTTACATGGAACTGTTTCTCCTCCAGTTCTGTTCTCGTGGCTTATTCCTTTTGGAATTTTCCAGAATTGGCAATATTGAATATAGTATATAATATAATACTGAAAATGTTTCAATAGCGTGTGACAGTGGAGAGAGGGCTTCCTTTACGCAGTGGAAATACAATGATGTTTTAATTTGTGCTGTTAGTTAACAGCTCTAATTTGCAGGGTGATTAACTTCTAGGACTGGAAAGTCAGGCAGCAGAAGCACATCAATTATGTGGATTCCAACATGAGCCAACCTAATGTAATTGAACTAAAAGCATCTAAAAAGGATGGATTGGCCAGAGGTATCACCATATACTTCTCATCCGGTCTTGTTCCTCTTGAACCTTAGGGATCAAAGGGCATGTGACTTACTGGATGTTCCAAAATAAATCTGGACAAAGGACAGGTATTGGTCTTCTCCCGATAGGGTTTGCTGCAAGGGACTTAAAATTGGAAGTGGACAGTCCTATAGCCATTTACCTGAATATATGCCTAAACATGCAACAGACTATGCTTATATCTTTCCTTTAAAACTTCCAGCATTTAATTTCATATATCTGGAACATATTTAACCATACCTAGATTGAATAAATATCTAGAAGAACATTGTAGTTAATGCTAAATCTACCCAAGTTCTTTTGAAAATGTAATTGTTCCAGTTCTATACAAGTAGGAGAGGTCATTTCAGGAGCATTTTTGACCATACCCTAAAAAAACAACATAGAAAAAGAAAGCTGGAAAGTGGCAAAATTAGGGCTGGGGAATGAATAAACCATAGGAAGCTGGCAATCATAATGCATCTTCTCTACCCAATCACAGACCAATATTTAAAAACTAAAATCAGTAAGTATACAAACTTTTTAAAAGTAATCAATCAACTATCACACTAAAAATGGTAAAAAAAATCAACACCAAAAACACATTCAAAACCAACAAGACACAACAATCCATTCAAAACTCCTCTCACACAGCCAATCTTTATGGGAAGCCTGCCTAATCTTTGTCTGCCTCCTTGATTTGGAAAAAAAAATATTTTAGTTTTTGAAGGTGATTTTAGTTCTCTTTTTTAATATAATAGCACATTGCTTTTACTGTACATAAAACAGTGGTAACTGTCATATGGCTCTTACCTGTATAATGATTATATAGTTCAAAAAGCTTTCACAAAGGTATCGCAGCTCATAAATTACACTTTGAAGTAACGTGGCATTGCATATAACTTTTTTTCTTAAGCCCTTTTCTTAATAAATTGCTAAATGCCAGCAATGAAACTCTCATGATAAGAGCCAGGTGAAGGTGGGGTGGGTGGAGAGGAGAATAACACCTAGTCGTACGACATAATTTCATTTCATTAACTAGCAAGGGGTATTTTATAGCAGGATCTCTTCCAAAGTATCTTATAAAAGAAAGCTTAAAGTAATGGAAGGAAATTATGCCATAGTATTCTTGCTGTAATTTTATATATAAAGTTGTTCATTTCTGTATTGCCTTCAACATTTCTCAAAGCAGCCTGGTGTACCTTAGGGGAGTACCATGCAAATCTTCGCCCATGTGCTCTGAATTTTCCCCCCATTTGCTGAGAAATCCAGATGTAAATATTCCAACATGGCCCCTCAATTTCTGTAGACAGATAAGATACATAAAATCTTTATTGGCATAAGTAGAAATTAGACATAGTCACAGTGGTTTCTTAGGTAACTACATATATAGGCATCAAGAGGACAGAAAAGTGTTAGACATCCTTAAAGGGACAACAGCTCATCTCCTGCCAATAATATCACGGACGTCTTTGATTCTTTCTGTAATATCAGTCATCTCGGCCGCCAGCATATAGCGAACTTTATCCAGATCTGACCTCCCTTCCGGCTTTAATAAAACTGAGGCTATCAACCTTGATTGAGTGAAGCGGGCAGTGCAAAAACATATGAGCAAGGGTTTCCAACATCATTTTCCGTACTTCATATATACTGGTCTCTGGAGCTTTTGCACTTCAGCTAACAGTTTAATCCAGGTTTCAGTGAGATTATATTATCTCTCTTGAAGGGGGCAGAAGGACTTCAAAAAAGCCTTTCCTGACTGATTAAAGATAGGTCAATGTAGACAGACAAAAAAGCTATTGTAAATATTATTATTATTATTCACAGTATTATTTAGCTGCACGATTACCAGTGGCTTCTGGGTGGCGTACAACAATATTAAAACTTAAAAACATTAAAAACATTAAAAAGACAATATAAAATATCCTATATTAAAACAATTCTTAAAACATTAATATTAATAAGTCCTGCTGCTCATGTGGCCAGCTAGAGAATACTGTTTAATTAAAATGCTGGCTAAACAGAAAGGTCTTTGCTTGGCGTTGAAAAGCCAAAAGTGTTGGAGCCAGTCGGATCTCTATAGGGAGGGCATTCCAAAGTTGGGGGGCAACAGCCAAGAAGGCCCTATTTTGACATGCCATCCCCCTCACCTCTTTCAGGGATGGCACCTTCAGAAGGGCCTCCTGGCCTGATCTTAGAAGATTTAGAAGGTTACACAGGAGGTATACTTAACAGGTTGCAATTATGTCTAAGGCACTTCCTGGCATGAATATGAACTGCCCCTGCAGGTGGGTCGATGCCTGAATAAGAGCACATAAATTACTGCTGCCCCTGTCCGGTGTCCTACTGGACACATTCCATCACAATCCATGGATCCCTGATTGGTATTTCTGCATTTCTAGATTGCTGGGGGGGGGGAATTGATTCCTATGAATGGGGAAAGGCAAATAGCTAGAGGAGGTTGTAGACTGAACAAAGGGTGCAACTGCACCGGGCCCCAGCATTTTGAGGGGCGATGATGTGCAAGTAGGACAGAAGGGTATCTGGCCAGGAAAGTAAGTGTCTACAGAGCTGGGCACACTGTTTTATTTTTCTTCTTTGTTCTGGCTGCTTGAAGAAAGCCCTGATCTCCCAAAAGTGGCAACTGCAGAGAAGGTAATGGATGAGGAATGTTAACAGTTCTCTTTGTTTCCCTCTTGAGAGGACATTGGAAGGAGTCTTCTTATTTCTTCATGCCACTTGGAATTTCACCTAAAGGACCCTTCAGAAAAATCTGAAATTTTAATAACGTTTTGTTGGGAAGCTCTAAAATTGCTTCTCTTTGACATAAATATGAGCTGGGGAGGAAAAGGACCAAGCCATCTTTAGTTAGTTGTTAAAATAGGTTCTGTCCCCTTTCCAGGCTGTTTTATCCAAATAAATGGATATTCTTTAAAGAGCTCCACAGCATACAGTATATGTCTTGTTTTCTCCTCACCATGTTCCTGTCCAACTCTTTATAGCTTTTTCTTGGCCTTGTACTTTATTCCCTATTCTACGTTGGTCTTTGGGCCATGGACACTTTGCCAGTGCAAACTGAATTTTAAAAGTCCTTATGGGTAAGTGGGTGAAAGGCTAAGGGTGAGATTAGAGGGCTGAAAAGGGATGCCCCTGACCACAGCAAAAAGGGTGGTTTTAATTGGAGTGGTTGCCCTTAAAGTGAATCTTCCACCTCCCAGGGAATCAATTCAGCCCTGTATCCAAAAGTAGAAGCTCTGGAAATGGAAGAAAAATACCCAGCTTGAGGATGCACTGGAGCACATTTCTCTGTGCTTCAAGTAATCGCTGAGGAAAACGTTGTACCAAAACACTTCCCAGTGTGATCACACTCTTAATTTACCTAAACATGTTTAATATGAGACACAGAGAGAAATAGATGGAGGGAGGGAGGAAAACAGCTGCTATAATGAGATGCTCCTAATATTTATTCAGATATCCCACTGAATTAAATCAGTATTATTAGAATAACGTGTGTAGAATTGTAAGAGTGAGGTTTTTATGTCAACTCTGCCCGTATCAGTAATCTATATGTAACTTTATTTCTTGGTAAACATGTATATAATCACACTGTACTGTGTAATAGTAAAAAGCAACACAGGTGTGATATCCAAACACAAGAAGTCTGTTTTCAGTTTAAAGTGTGTGTGTATATATTTAAAGTTAAAGGGCTATAATCCAGCATTAGACCCAACCTGAGAGCAATCAATGACATTTATGTAAGTGTTGACTTTATAACTCCCCAGTGATTTAGTGTTTCTGTAATGGACCTACTGTAGCTGGGGCCAATGGTTTGATTTAGGCCGGTGTCTCCAAGCTATCTCAGTCCCAATGTGTTTGAATATTATGGCGGACTAGTTTAATTGTGCAGCTTTTAAAAATGTAATGCTGGATAAGTTTATGAAGTCTCTGTGTTTAGTATGCCTCTGTTATATTAAAAATTCACCTCCATATAACTAAAGTAAATCTGACAAAAGGCATATGATAGAATCTCTTTATGATAGGTGGAGAGTGCACCAAACTTACGAAGTGAATATATGTGAAACATAATTCATGCTGTGAATAATGGCAGCCTTCTTTAAAATGTGAGGACATTTGTGTTATCTATAGTTTGTGTATTCATATCAATTACTTCCACATGCTGAGAACCTACTGAGGAACAGCAATATTTAGAGAAATGCTACCTCATTATCAGAAAAGCACAGTTTCCACAAAATGTCACTTCTGAAAGTTCAAGAGACAGAGAAGTGCATGCAGTTGAAAGACTGTGAGGCACAACAGCACGGAATTTGCATCCATTGCAGGGGGTGTGGGGGAAAGAAAGAAAGCAAATAGGGAAAAAAAGAAAAGAAAAGAATTAGTGATGGCACTCGTATTTGGAAACATCTGGAATTCTCCAAATAATTACATGTTTGGATAGTTCTGAATATATCTGAATCAAAATGTGACAGTCATGAATATCTGTAATAATAGTTCCCAATATTCAGAGTCCTGTTTTGTAGCAGAAGTTTAAGTTTCTGTTTGCTAGAGGAGGAAATGAATGTGAACCCTATTTCATAGGGATCTGGGAGTGATTTCTAGTGAAAAGAAACTTAAACATGCTGTGATACCAAGGGTAGTATGGGAGCATCGTGTCAACCTACTCACCCACCCATTGCTGGGTATATCTTACTTCAGTTCTGTTGCCACCAGAAACATGAATATCTGTGTTTTGTGGTTACACTTCCTTCCTTTCAGGAGTGGGGTTTAGACATTTGGCAAAACAATGCAGAAGTTATCCTTACATATGCTCACTTACAACTCACCCTACATGCAGGGTGGTAGGGCAGGTGGCGCTCGTCAGCCTTGGAAGGCAGCCCATCTAGGAGAAGGAAACACCAATTTCAAACCTCCACTGCCTTGTGGCTATATCCACTGATGGAAAAAATTTCAGGAGTTAACCAGAGCCAGAATCCCGGAGGCAGTTTGTGTCGTTCTGCCAACTCCTGCGATGTCGCTGGAACCAATTGTATTGACTCTTGCCTTTCCATTGGACTACTTCAGCGATGTGGAGAGGGGGGATTTGCTGCTTGGGTAACAGCCTATCCTCCATATTATTTTACCCAGGCTTCGTGCTCTGGAGAGGACACTCCAGCTTCGCATACAGCGTCAAAACAACGCGGAAAGGGATTGCCACTCTTGAATTGGCCTTCTCAGCCACACCAGACACTGTTCCAAGTCCTCCATACAGAGCACGTTACCATCGTCTCTCGAGACTGAAGGATGCCTAACAACAAAAGATATAGTTATAGTGAATTTATTTACTATTTTATTTATCTAACAATACATAAATATGTATGCAAAATATAGGTCATACTACCTTTTATGCTTATCACTGTATTAAGGAATTATGTACAAACATTCTAGATCTTCCTCTAGATTTGAGAAAACGGACTGCATTAAGCACTGATGCCTTTCTCTAACCACACTGTTTGCCTATCATCCTGTAAATTCCACCCTGGTTAACTCACTGACTGGCTGTGAAAGAACTGGGGAGAGAAACACAGGACTTTTGAAACAAAAATATATGATCCACCTGCCCTATCTAAACACTAGTCTTAAAAGAGTTTTTAAAAGTTTAACATCTTGTGCCTATTTTATCAGATCCACTTACAATCTGGCCCATACAAAGGGCTCATAGATCACAGATGTCAAGATGTCAAGCTATTAACCAGCTGTCCTTTTAACCGGAGCTCAATTTTCAAGCTTTTAATGGTTGAAATTGGGGCAGTGACAGTGCCTTACTCAAAAGGAGCACCACCATCAGTCTTCAATAGACATATGTACTGTACATGGGCTGTTCGACTACGGTGGGATTTAAGAAAATGCTGCCTTCTACAGGAACCTGTGCCACTGCAGATGTTCCTGAGTTATAACACCCATAATCAACAACCACTGGACATGCTACCTAGGGTTGATGTGAGTTGGAGTTCAATGACTGCTAGGTGGCTCAGTGGTTTAAGAACCTGGCTGCAGAGCCAGAGGTTGGGAGTTTGATTCCCCACTGTGCCTCTTTGACAGGGCTGGACTCAAGGATCCATAAGGTCTCTTCCAGCAATGCATTTTTAAGAAGATCATTATTTTGTGCAAGAAAGGGAAGGCCATCTGAGCAAATATTCCTTTCTCAAGTTAAAATGTCTTAGCCAAGGTTGATTTCAAGGCATGCACACATCCGTTTGAGACTTGCTGTTTCTTCTGCTCTTAAAAATATGGTTAAAGGGATCTAAAATATGAAAGTCAGAATTACTTGTGTCACCTTCTGGTAAACGAGGGGACTACAATGCAAATATATGAATTGCTGTCAATTAGTCAGTGCGCACGCACACACAAATGCATGTTCTGAACATTATTTCCCTTATCTGCACATTAACACATGCTGTAATGGGATGATAGGGAGGAAAAGCTAATAATGATTGCACAGCTGTTTATTTAAAATATTTCAACTTAGCACAGTTTAAATAAGCTATTTGATATCATACTTTGCATTAAAACTTTGCATTTTGAATAGATGTTTTAACATTTAAATTAGTCACCACAACATGAAAAGACAGAGCAGAGAAAGAGAACACTGCTTGAAAATACAAGGAATTCATTCCACTAAGCTCCATTATTCTGTAAGGGGTTGTGTTGCTGTTCTAGTTGAAATAATTCTTCCCCCATTTCTGATGCAAAATGGATTAATATTAGCACTAGTCAGACAGCTCTTCTGGATGCATGAGTTAAATGGCCAGAGTCTGGTGTCTTGTAGATTTGCATGTCGGTAAAGTAGATTGTTCCAGTTCTGTCTCAGTCTGTTTTTCATGAAGAAAAAAACAGTCTTAAGAATAGAGAAATCTATGCCTGTGTTTCCCTCCTAAAAAGCTATCTAAGACATGTTTAGTTGTCTGGGGACTTATTCAGTATTTATGATAATCTCAATGGTCTTCGCTTTGCACTGCAACATGCTTGATTTCTAATCCCTTTATCCCAGAAACGAATTTCTTTCAAAAACACCCATACTATTCAGTTTTTCTGTTTGTCTCATCACACACTCTGGACTCAGTTACTTAGGGCCTGATCTTGCAGTCACTTCTGAGGAACCACTTGTGTCTGTAATGTCAAGCTAGGCTTCTTAATCATTGACATCTTTCCTTTTTAATCCTTTATTCCTTCCTTCTTCGGAAAGCCTTGAAATGGCCTTACTATTGCCTTAATTTTTAAAGAAGATAAATGTATGAATTGTCAGGTACAGTGGTGATGCTTATAGGCGGGGAGATGGATGATTTGATTTGATGGAAGAAACGGTTGTCTTGGGCATGGAACAGCTTTTTAAAAAAGTAGAAATAAGGAAGAAAATTAAACAATTGGAAACATAAAAATACGGGTAGGTTCATCTGGAGGGCTAAAGGTAAAGGTCCCTGTCACACAGCACTGATGGTACCTGTCTGTCATGGGTTTGGAGGGAAAGTTCCATCCTATGGGGAGTGGAAGGCGGGACATCAGGGGGGAGGAGCTGTACTGTATATATATTTGGAGCTGGTGTGGAGAAGTAGGAATTGGAGTCTGTGTGTCAGACTGGGTACAACTGTTTGTCAGTTAGTACATACCTGATAGGTTCAGGTTTCTATCTAGGTAGCCAGAACTGATAGGTTCAGGGTCTGTGCGTTACCTTAAAGTGTTCAGTGGGAACCAATCTGTTGGATGTATATAATTGGGACTATGCCACGTTCAAGTATCCTATTTACCTGATTCTTTTATTTACCCTGTTTGTTGTTTCAATAAACCTTGTTCTTTTGTTTATTAAAATCCATTCCTGGTCTGTGTGACTCCTTATAGGGAATGGTTGGTGGCAGCATAACTACAGGGTGGGATACTCCAGTAGGTCTGGGGTTGCCACAGTCCCCCTTGACATTTTTAGTCCAGTCGTGTCCGACTCTAAGGGGCGGTGCTCATCCCGTTTTCAAGCCGTAGAGCCAGCACTTATACGAAGACAGTTTCCATTGCCACGTGGCCAGCATGACTAGGGAACGGCATTTTAGCTTCCCACCGAGGTGGTACCTGTAACGTTCAGCCCTGCCCTCACCTGTCCGTCACAGCTGGGCAGTGAATCATCAGCCAATGGTGTGACAGAGGGTGGAACTGAAGGGGATGAGCTGGTATAAAAAGGGGGGTGAAGAGTGTGTGAGGAGAGATAAGAGATTGATAGAGTGAGAGAGTGAGATCTGGAGAGTTTGTTAGAGGCCTGCGTGCCTGAGTGTCAGTGAGGGAAAGTCTATGTGCTTGATATAAACCAGAAAGTGATTTATCCCTTGATTATCTTACTGTGATTTACTTATTTTATTTGGTACTCAATAAACCAGTTTTGTTTTTGAAAAAAACCCTTGTCCTTTTCATTTAAAGGAAAGGTTGGTGGCAGCCAGAGTGTGTAGTGGCATGGTGACCACTCTCTGAGGCCTGAGTTAGCAGAGGCTTGAGAGTGGCCAGCCGCGTTACAGTACCTATTTATCTACTCGCATTTACATGCTTTCAAACTGCTAGGTTGGCAGGAGCTGGGACAAAGTGACGGGAGCTCACTCCGTTACGTGGATTCGATCTTACAACTGCTGGTCTTCTGACCCTGCAGCACAGAGTCTTTTGCGGTTTAGCCTGCAGCACCCCATGTCCCTGGTATCTGCAGGGCTGGCAGAAGGTAAAGTTTCATGTTTACCAGCTACAACAGGGTGGTTGCACATCTACCCATCTCAGTAAGGTTGAGGCAGTGAACACAACCCCACCTCCTCAAGAAGGAAGGGGGCAATTATATGTCAGTGGTACGTATGCATTTACTAGGGATAGGACTTTCAGATTTTGAGAGCTTTCACTCACAGAATTTGCCCAGAATCCTGCAGGTAGAATTCTGGGTGTGGGACACAACGCAACGCAAAACACCAGGAAAAAAGAAAAGTATTTCTACTGACACGTTATATTTTGTTCCATGTCTTTGTGCTTTGAAGAAGAAGGTGATAGCCTGGTCCTCACTGGGAGCCCCAGTGCTCACTAGAATTCATCCCAGTGCTTTACTGCCCTTCAGGATCTGTAGAGGAAACCTTTTATAGAATGATCTTTTCCAAAGTCGTTATTCTTCTGTTCACTAAGCTGCCATTTAGCAACCGCGTTTAAAATCTAGGGGGACTGTAACCAAGGCTATCCAAGGTATCTGTACTGAGGAATATTTTGAGGGGGCTCTCCCCTCTCCTACAATGACATTATCTGCTTTGCCCCTTCTGTATCTCCCTCTGCCTGTTACATTCCCCACCGCCTCTTCCAGAGAAAGAGGGTGCAGCCACTGCCACCTAAAAGAGGGAAACAGAACATGGCCCACCACAAATCTCTGCCAACTCACTCATCCACAAATGGAAGATGCCCATAGCTACAGCAGCAGCAGCCATGCTCCCTTCACATTCATGTGTAAGAAAGGAGGCTGAAGTGGAGAGTATGCTTGTCCTTGCAAGGGGGCAGATGACAGGGGTGTCAGTAGCCCTCAAGGGAAGTTGAGCAGAGGCAGCAGTGAAAGTTGACTGCGAGACCTGCTTGGCACCAGCTCACCTCTGCTGAGCAGGAGGGATCTAATGGGAGGGAAGGACACATTTGTTATCCCAAGCTCCCGACTTCCTCAAGTGTTTGTACAGCAGTGCCTCGCTAGACAATTGCCCCGCATGACAGTTTTTTCACTAGACATTGACTTTTTGTGATCGCTATAGCGATTCCCAAAACAGTGATTCCTATGGGGGAATTTCGCTGGATGATGTTTGGTCCCTGCTTCACAAACTGATTTTCGCTAGACGATGATTTTGACAGCTCCCTCCGTGCTCACAAAATGGGTGTTTTTGGGACCTAAGCTTTGCAAGACAGCTATTTAAACAGCTGATTGGCGGTTCGCAAAGTGACTTTCCTATGGCCGATTGTCGCTAGGCAACGATGATTCTTCCCCATTGGAATGCATTAAACAGGTTTCAGTGCATTCCAATGGGGAAATGCTTTTCGTTAGACAATGATTTTGCTAAACAGCTATTTCAGTGGAACGGATTATCAACTGTCTAGCGAGGCACCACTGTACTAAGGAGTCTAACAGAAACACTGGCCCTATTTACCACTCTATGCTGCTGAGCAGAACATTTTAAAAAGGTATTGTCATGAAAGGGCAAGATGTATAAAAAATTGGCTTGACCTTACTTTAGAGCAGCCATTATTTGTTTGTTTGCTTCTTTGTTTTTACCAGCCATAAAAATAAAACAACATGAAAGAAATAGGGGCCAAATCAGGATGGTATAAGTCACATAACAAACCTTATAAAGCGAATAATTGTTTCCAGTCTGTGGCCCCCTTCAAATGTGTGTGTGTGGGGAGCCTATGACCCCCATTGAGAATGACTTCTTTAGAGTAACAAGAATAGGAAATTGTTTTCCTAAGGTGATCAGTGTCCTCTACATAAGGCAAGCTATACATGAAAATGATGGAATAAAAGAGATGCCGCATAATGCATCCTTGTAATTGCTTTTAATAAAACGAGATCTAAAAAGTTGATGGGTGTTGTTTTATTTGATTGAATGCATCATTCCAGAACCTCATAAAGCTGCAAGAGAGAATGAACACCCTTTGTTTAAAATGTCAGTTTCTTGATGTCTCCCTGCAAACATCTCATCTTAGTGGTGAAAAAAGATCGTTAGATTGTTGTTGTTAGGCTCAAATCACTTGGATCAGTACAAATATGAAGACAGGCTCTGCCTTTGAAGGATTATACTGTAAGTGCTTCCTTTATATTGGGAAATAGCCCACATAGTTTCTAGCAACTGAACCACCTATCTAAAGATTTGAAATAGTCTACCATTGAACCGATAAATGAGTGAATCTGGCACAGTACAGTCTTGTTTGATTGTTCTCTGAAATGTCAAGCAGAAATCTTCCCTAGAAATACTTTGATCTGGAAGGGCGAAGATATTGACCCTAAAGCTTTATGCATGGAAAATAAGTTGTCTGCCTCTTCTGAGCATCAACCACCTTCAGTTGTTGTTAGTTTGTCCTTACATTGTTTATTGCCAAAGGAAACAATTTGTAGCTGTAGTTTTTCCTTTAAGAAATTAATTAGAGGATATAATTCTGGAAAATCTTGATGTTGGTAAAAAGAAGTCCAACAGATTAGGGACTGTTTTCTGGATTCATTTGGGTAAATGGATGCCAGGCATCTCTGATGATAGAGTCCAGCAGTATATCAGTGGCCAGTCCACAGGATATACAGATGATGCAGCCAACTAGAAGTCTGATGTAGCTTTCTTGTTGTCTTTTGGTGCCAATTAGAACATACAAAAAAGTGAGTTTCTGGGTTTTTTCTCCCTTTTCCTCATCTGGAGCAATTAGTAGTGCTCCCACTAGTTTAAAAGAGAGAAAGGTGCTGCCAACTAACAGGTTTTGCTGTGCAGTGCAACAGCCATGAAGTCCATTAAAAGACACAGAGAGGGCTCATGCAGGCACAAGAACACACACACACAAACACATAAAGCAACAATTGGAATAAAAGTACTGAAGCTAAATTTAATTTGGGTGTTGGACACTCAGGAGGAAAGGGCAAGCCTTCAGAAATTTTGAGACTTCAAAAACTCAAGAGTGGGCAATGTCTGCATGTAAAACTGATTCCCCGTGCTGTCCTATACATCCCTAATCATGCACTGTCACTTTCTGTATCCCATTTTACTCTGATTCCTCTGACCCCTTCCACCAACAACCATATTTATTTTGTATATCAGCCTGTGACCAACATATTGTATTTCATGCCTCTGAGGAAGTGGGTTGTAATTCACAAAAAGCCACACTAATAAGTCTGTAAGTCTCAAAGGGGCCAACAACATCTTTGTTTTGTTTTTGTTTTATGTCCTAATTTGAGCCATCCTCATACTGATTTATGAGATCTTCACTTCAAGATGGCTTTTGCCCCCCCAACCCTGGAACAAAGATGCGAGACAAGAAGTATGGGCTAATCACGGGCCACACTTTATTAAACATAATCAATGTTTCCATCCTTTGGCAAAGGGGGCCCCACCATAGTGCAGAATCAGGTTTAAGCACAGAGGTCTCAAAGGACCCCTTAAGCAACAAATGGGCAAGTCCCTGGCCCCACGTTTTTGTGGTCTTAAAGATAGCGACAACCTGGCCAGCTCCAATTTGACCACCCCTGGGTCTCAAGCCAGCTTCTCCTTGTTGCCTGTTGGTCCGGATGTGGCCCCAGTGCATCATATCCTCACTACCCGCCACAGCGTAGGGACTAGCAAAGCTAAGTCCCATGTCCACCATCGAGCCAATCGAGCTCAGAAATCAGTCCCCCCCCCTTGATGTCTTCCAAGAAGACATCCAAACCCAAATCGGAGAGATGGACCCCATCGTTCCGAAAAAAACAGAACGGATCCTCTGGTGACCAATCACCAATCCAAGGCTGCTGCAGACCGCTCCACAGACCTCCCAATTAACACTCCTATGGGGAGTGTTAATGGAGAAAAAGTTCCTGGTATCTCTGCATGCCAACCGAGGGAGGATCATCGACCATATAATCTGCATAGTCGGAAATGTGGCCTTTAGCCATTTCAGATAGCTCAACATGTCCAGGATCAATGCCTTTCCACAATATATAGCCATATCGTTGCCACCGAGATATATTACCAACAAATCTGGTGGAAACTGACCAAAGGCCACCGCTCTGCATAGCTGACTCCAAAGCATTCCACACAGCTCTCTCCATTCAACATGAGCTCTGGTTCCAAGTCCCAGGTTGCTCCCCCATGGAGATGCTGTCGCATATCGCGCTGCCCAAAAAAATATAACTGTGGCCCATAATCAAAACGTGTCTTCACCTTGCCATCACCATGGGACCTGAAAGAGAAGACAAAAACCAGGCCACTGCCTAGACATTAGGTGATGTTCTGATATATCTATGGTAATTGGATGAAGACCACCAGCCCAGATGCTTAATTTCATCCACATTATAACCTAGAGCTACAGCCGTAGATGCTGCCCCAATCCTAAAGGAGTGTGTGCCAAACTTCAATCCCCACACCCCTAACTTGCCCAGCGGTAGGTCTGTCCACTTCCAGAACTGATACTTTGTTAATGGCGAACTATCATGATGCTGAAAGAAATAACCTTGTTCTTGTCCCCGGACTGCCAAATATATCTTAGTGGATCTTACTGGGCAGATGTTCTCGATATGGCAGCTTGTAAATTGAATGCCCCGCCTATCTGGTCGGCCTTGAATCTCCATATTTGAATCTGGACCGTCTCATCTATAATCTTAACATCCTGCCATTGTAGACCCGCCTTAGTCTTATTGGCCTTTCCAGCAGCAACTACTTTGCTAATTCTGAGGGCGCTGAAAAAAGTAAGCAAAGATGCTGCTTTAAATAAAGTAATTTTGTATTCATCCCTCCACAGCATCTCCCACTGTGTACAAATGTGTTCTAACAACGCAGGTGATATGGTACCTCTCTCGTTAGACCATCCCTCAATCATTTTCTTGATGTGATAATCCAAGGAAAAATCTTCATAACCATTCACCTTAGCATAGAAGGCAATTGTTGATGATCTACCCTGTATAGTTCCCGGCGCTAGTCCCCTCTGGTTCAAATATACTATGAATTGTTGCAGGTGCTCTACTGGTGCCAGCCAGACCAGCTCCAGATTGACCATCTTCCTAAATTTCTGGAACTCGATACTCGCAGCCAAGTACCCTTTTTGTGTCCTTGGTGCTAGGGCCAAGCCTATTGCTCTGTCTGCATCTTCGCACCAATTTGCCAGACCTCCGGGGGCAGTTTTTCTGGGAACCCATTGGCACCTGGGTCTAGCTCCCTGAACAGCTCGATCTGTTGGTGCAACAATGCATCAGCTAATCTGTTGTCTATATCTGATACATGCCGGGCCTGCACTAGGACATTAAACTGCAGGGCCCGTAATGTGAATGCCCTGACCAAATGTCATAACTCGATCTGAATGCGATGTAAGGTTGTATATAATATAAACAACTGCCTGATTGTTGCACCAAAATCGTACCGCAGAGTTAGACCACTCCTCTGCCCATAGCCGAAGCACGCCAACTATTGGAAAGAATTCTAGGAACATTAAATCCCTGGTAATGCCTGTACAATGCCATTCTTCTGGCCACGTGACAGCACACCATCTTCCTCTAAAATAAATTCCAAACCCTAAAGAACCTGCCGCGTCTGAGTGGACCTGAAAGTCTGCCTTCCGCCCGATTTCACCTCTCCAAAAGGATATACCATTGAACCCTGCTAGAAACTGACTCCAAACCTTCAGATCCTCCTTCATACCGCGGGTAATCCTACTGTGCAAAGGACACTGCAGACCCTTCATTGTGTCGCAAAGATAGTGCAAAAAGGTGTGCCCAGGTGCCACAACTCTGCAAGCAAAGCTTAAGTAGCCCACAATCTCCTGTAGCTCACCTTTTTCCTCTGCATCAGTGAGGCAATCCTAGTTTTAAGGTCAGCTACTTTGTTGTCTGTCAACCTCAATAGCTGTTGTACGGTATCTAGCTCAATGCCAAGGAAAGTAAGGGATGTGGCTGGCCCCTCCATTTTTTCCTCTGCTAGGGATAAGACTAATTCCTCAGCCATTGACTGAAAAGTGTTTAAAATAAAATTACACTTTCCTGTATTCCTTTCTCCGCCAAAAAAGAGAGTCATCAAGGTAATGGGCCGTAGATTTACAGCCCACCTGCACCTGAGCTTCCACTCTGCAAATGAGCTGAAACGCTCAAATGCAGCACATGAAACCGAGCATTCCATAGGTAAGGCTTGGTTGATATAGAAAGATGCCTGAAAGTGGAATCCTAACAGGTCAAAATCCAACGGGTAAACTGGTAAAATCTGGAATGCCGATTTAATATCGCATTTTGCCAGCTTTGCCCCAATACCACACTTCCACACTATGTGAACCGCCTCATCAAAGGAGGTGTAGTGCACAGTGCAAAGTTCATGGGGAATGGTGTCATTAACCAACGCTCCCTTGTGATATGTGAGGTTCTTTCACATCTTAATGAAAACCCTAAATTGAATGGCTAATCCTTCATTGTTGCAGTTGTTGGGTCATTGTGTGACCCAAAAAAGGCTGAAGTTGGAAGCCAAGATCACATGATAGAGGGTAGAATATAAATATCTTAAATAACTTGCTAGACATTCATTCCCCCCTGCAAGTCTGGCAACCTTTTTAGACATGTTCTCTGAAAGAATAAGTGCATGGAAGCAGAAAGACATTTATGACATCTGTTCTTATCACAAAAGTAAAGCAATGCTGCCCTGGAAAGTATAGCGTTAAAGAAGTATTGGGACACCTTTTTTTCTCCTTGCCACCCCAAAGGAATTTCAAATGTGCCGTAGCTGAGAGGTCTGTTTCCAACCTAACACACTGAATATGTCAATAGTAGAAAATATGTTGATATAATAGAATGGCAGCTGGCAAGTCTCATAACTCGAGAAGATTCAAACCCACTTTATCTTGTTAGTTGTAATTTTTTACCTCCATAATCTAACAAACTGATCCTATTATTTATTTATTTATTTATTTATTTATTTATTTATTTATTTATTTATTTATTTATTTATTTATTTATTTATTTATTTATTCATTCATTCATTCATTCATTCATTTATTTATTTATTTATTTATTTATTTATTTATTTATTTATTTATTTATTCATTCATTCATTCATTCATTCATTCATTCATTCATTCATTCATTTATTTATTTATTTATTTATTTATTTATTTATTTATTTATTTTGCAATATTATAGGACTGGCAAGAAAGGTTTCTGCATTAATGCAATGCCAATCTTCTTTGCCATTGCAGTTCTTGGTATTTTGTGGCATTTAAATCTCCTTTCCTGTGGCGGTCCACATAATTTTGTTGGAAGTGTCACAAGCCTCCATCACACAGAATGAAAACACATGAATTTATGAACAAAAATTAAGTGAGTTGCTGCAAAAAGCAGGATTAAAAATATATATGAGTGACAGCTGAACAACAATATATGAACTGTGGTTCAAAACATCTGGAGGCAGAAAGCTTCCCTTTTCTTAGCATAGGGTATATTTTAGTATGTTTGCAGCATTTCTAGGGGCAAAATATGAAAAAACCCAGCAGTGTAAGCATGTTGGAATCCCAAAGACATGAAAATTGAACATGTGCAAGATTTGCATCAAACCTCATACAATGTATTAAAACATTAATCCTATTTCTAAATTGTTTGATTGCTTTTTAAAGCATAATACCTTTTTTAAAAACTATTTATTTATTTATTTATTTATTTATTTATTTATTTATTTATTTAATCAATCAATCAATCAATCAATCAATCAATCAATCAATATCCCACCCATCTGGTATATCATACCACAATGGCATTTTATAATGGCTTCAATACAGAATATTTAGGCTTTCAAATGAGAAAATAAAAATCCAGTTAGCTTGATCAGAGGCCATTCACAATGCACCATCGTAGCTTCTCCTTCACTTATTATTGGATGCTGCCAACAGGAAGGGCGAAATCAGAATATGAGCCCGATCAAGTATTTCTGATTGAACATCAGCAGCCAACAGATTTGGATAATACATTGGGACAATGTATTATTTGGCCAATTGTCTAGGAGCACTGAACAATACCTATAAAAGTTCATAGCCATTCTTGAAGTTATTATTTGGAAACCATCCTCATGAGGTATAAATCTGTATAACAAATACATTAAATAAAGTGCTTGACAAAGATGACAACATTGTTGTTGATGATGATTATAAAAAGGTAAAGGTTCCCCTTGACGATTTTGTCTAGTCGTGTCCGACTCTAGGAAGCAGTGCTCATCTCCGTTCCTAACCCATAGAGCTAGCATTTGTCCACAGACAGTCCTCCATGGTCACATGGCCAGTGTGACTAGACTAAGAACACCGTTTACCTTCCCACCAAAGTGGTACCTATTTATCTACTCATATTTTTGCATTTTGCATGCTTTCAAACTGCTAGGTTGGCAGGAGCTGGGACAAGCGACGGGAGCTCACTCCGTTGCGTGGATTTGATCTTACGACTGCAGGTCTTCTGACCTTGCAACACAGAGGCTTCAGTGGTTTAACCCGCAGCGCCACCACATCCCTGATGATGATTATAGCAATAGACAACCACATGTATTGGTTGTTGTGGGTTTTTCAGGCTCTTTAGATCACGGCCGTGAAAGCCTTCGTGAATACAACCACATGTATGTTTTCTTCCTCACTCAGAGACCTCAAGTGATGATGGCTATAAATGAATAAGCAATACAATAACAAAGGGGTGTTTATAATGTCTACAGCACAAAGAACAATAAACAACCATGCACTCCAAGCATGTGCAGGAGGAATGTTCAGTGAAACCTTCCTGGAACTGGGGATTTCAAAATTCTTTTGGGTTTCTGGGGGGGGAAGCTATGGTTGGAAATGGATATATGAAAGAAAAAACAAACAAGCAGAGAAATCCCAACTACTGGTCTATCTACAGAAGGTCTGTCAGTTTCTAAAATATTTGAATGATCCACCACTAGTGAATATCATAGTCCCCTTTCCTCCTTCAGCCTTTTGCTCTGCATTCTTCAAAATGAACATGGGCCAGATCTTTCTGGCAGTGTGATGTAATAGTTAGCATGTCAGATAATGTCTATAGAACAGTCCAAATCTCCAGTCCACCAAGGAGGTCACCATGTGACCTTGGCTTGGCAAGGCACAATGTTTAATTTTATTTACCTCAAGGGGCTGCTGTGAGAGCAAAATGGAGGGGCCCTTGTACACTGCCTTAAGTTCCTTATAGGAAAATCTAAAGATTGTGAAAACATGGTAAGCCTGCAAATTCAGAGTTCCTGACAAGTCTTGCTACTTAGAATTTGTATACATGGACTGCTGCTCAGTACATCTGTGAAGGGAAAAAAACCTTTAACCTGACAATCATGTGCTATAATGGACAGGCACCACTTAAGGGACCACTTTGTAAAACATATCTGAAACATATTGTTTTAAGTCCTTACCGAGCATGCAAGGCTTATACTTTTGTCAAGAACTGAGGGGTCTTCTCCATCACATGCTTCTACTTCCTGCTGTGAAGCAATGCCTTCAGCGTTGCCAAGAGAAGTGATAGCTTTGTGAATTAGAATTCATCTAATGTTCAGAAACCAACGGAGTTGTTCTATCTTGCTCTTGACTGTAGCTACCAGCAAAAATATTACCAGACACATGCTAGATTTTTTTTTAAACGAAAGCAAAACAAAGTAAATAACAGCTGGAAACTCAAATGACTAATTCTTATTCCAAATGATAAGACTTCAGGCTTTCCAAGTAAAACAGGGATGCTTTTGGTCAATACATTAACACCACTAACAAACACTTCAGAACAAAGCAAAACAAGGGTGAAGCAGGAGCAGCCAGTAGTAGAGACAAGCCATCATGGATAATGATGTGGGAGAGCCAGGGGCATCTGAGGGAGGAGGAGAAGAAGAAAAAGGGAAAGCAACTGCTAAAACCTCCTGCCAAGGAACCAGATGCTGCTGGAGGGAAAATATCTTTCACAGCTTGGCATCAGGATTAGTATTTGCTGTCTGAAAAGGAGAAAGATTGGCACCTTCTTCTTCAAACCATCTACTCAGGAGTAAGCCCCATGGAGTCCTATGAATGACATGAAGGTTACTATCAGACAAATGTAATTAGAGCTGGGAAAAGAGGATTATGCTTCAATGGGGTAAGTCACATATTCCCATCCGGCTACAACTGACTATATTAAACAAGTTTTTAGGAAAGAAAATCTGTTTTCAGATGTCTATAACAAAATGTATGTTGTGTAAATAGTACTGCAATGCTTATTAATTATCCTTTAATGGAGGATAGCTTGGTGTGAAATCATAGCTTCTTTTATCCCTCTAAAGGAATAGCTGTTTTATTGCTAGGAAGAACTTGTTTCCTACTTTGAGGATTGATGAGGATATTAGTTAGTTTTCTCCCACTGGCTCCAAACAGATTTCTGTATAAGAAAATAAACACAAATTTAGTTGTGGCTTCCAGCGCTTCCTTAACATTGTTTTGCCTACAGAACTTCAGAGTGTTGGTCCCTGACTTTTGATATGAAATTACAAGCATATAAGGCATTTCTTTTAGATCTTAAAAATAAAAGAAAACATTTGGAGCAGCTCCAGATGTTTCTGGAGTGGGAAGATTGCCTGGATCTATTCCAGTAAGGGATCAGGCTGAACCATGGTACCAAGACAGCCCGGTTGCACTGCAAAAAATATTAATACATACATTAATGATTTGGGTGACTATTCAACCATCACTTTCTTCTTAGATCACTTCCTTCCTTTTCTAGGCAATAGCTAGTTCTTTGCTCTATTTCCCCTGCAATAGGTAGCCAGCATGAGGGTTTCTCCATGTTGACCTTCAGCCCATGGGGAAACTGCTTTACAACTTTCTGTACTCAAATTTGTATTTTATCCTGTTTGGATTTCTTGGAATGATTATTGGAAATTTTTCTTTTTATTTTATCATGAGCATCCTGAATAGTTGTTCCTAATTCATAGCCATTAACTAACCTCCCTAGTCTGCTGCTTTCTGCTAACCTGTTTATCACAAATTGGATATGTGTTGTGGGGCCACTTATGCTGAATTTTTCAAGAAACTGTTCCAGGAATAACGGCTCAATTGAATACATATAAATATGATCTCATTACTAGAAAATTCCTATGTATGGCTTTTCAGAATGAAGAGTTGGTTGTGTGGCACCCCTCAGCTGTTTTGCCAGCTTTCTGTAGTAAACAAAGTCCCGGTTTATGGATTTGTACTGATAATACTGAATCATACACTCAATGCACACATTGACGCTGATGCCTATTCAACTGGAGACTCTTGGCCCCCTTCTTTATCTCCCACTTCAGTCTGTGAAAGAATTTAACCTTAGCCTCCTTTAAAGAAAAAGTGCCTGTAATTCTTCAGTGGTGCTGCCGCTGCGGAGTCCAAACTAGAAACCTTTCAATAGTTATATTTTTCCTAACACTATCCCCACTTTAGCTAAATTATGGCCAAGCAGCCAGTGTGGGAAGACATTACTTGGTAACTGCTATTGGAAAATCATAGAATAACTGACTTGGAAGTGGCTTATAAGACCATCAAATCCAAACCTGTGTTCAACACGGGGACCCACAGATCTAACAGATGATTGTCAGTGAAGAAAGGCTAGGGAAAAAATAATCAAAATACACAAAAAATATAACTTGGACACTCAAATATAAATCTTAGACACTCACAGTAAACAAGAAGCCTGTGAGGTGAAAGTAGGTCTTCAGAGTTAAGCAAAATGCAGAAAGGGCACTCAAGCATTACAAGGCCAGACAAGCAGCCAAGGGCTATTCCCAGAAATATGGAAAAGAATTTTGAAGAGAACTTTGTCCCCGTAGTGAAGCATGCAATGATTTTTAAGCATGACTGCATTCAGAAAGATGCATGTTGAGAGCTTAGATGTCAATACATCCTTCCTACATGGAGAAATCTTCTGGATTTTAAAAACTGGAAGACAATGTATTCATATACAAACTTTAGAAGAGCAGCTACGGCCTGAAGCAAGCAGTTGGAGCATGGAGTGAGAAACTGAACCAGATGCTCAACAGAGAAGGCAGCATGCTAAGCCAAGCCAGTAAGTATCTCAACACATGATGTAGAAATGACAGATGGACCCACATATTGACATATGCCAAGGACTTGGTCTCAGCCTCTGACCATGAAACCGATTATAATAAATTCCTGCTCTATCTGAAATAGAGTTGAAGAGATAAGTAGGGAAATCTATCTTCTCAGTTAAAAAGAAGGAGGAGGAGGAGAAGCAGAAGCAGTGCTAATCTTAAATCTCTAGTAGCAGAAACCTGTTGTTCTGTGGAGTAGGAACAGTTAGCTGGACAAGCAAAAAGTAAAACATAGTAGCAGTCTTGTCTAATGAAGCAGAAAACAGTATCTTTAGGGCTAAATTCATAAAAAAATATTATCTTACAGGAAGTATTGGAAGATCTGTGCATGACAGAAATGCAAAGCCCAAACAACAGTCAAAGTTGCTTTAAACTCTCACAGATTGAAAAGATAGTGCCATACACAAAACACATTGATGTGAAGTATCATTGACAGAAGGCTATGTGGGAAAAGGGTGGTAGTTACAAACCCTTTTGATTCAAAAAAGCAAACAACTATATAAATAATTTTTTATATTTTATTGAAGATGGTGAAAAAATTTAAAAAAGAAAAAAGTTTCAACACAGTTTCAATAATTGTAAAGAAAGTAAAAAATTGTTTTGCAGCAATTAAAAGCTCAAGGCAGGAGCAATATACATGAAAATAAGAACACTAGCTAAACTATTCTAATACACTCTAAAATAGCTTCATCATACATGTAATGCAGAACAGCAAATGAGCATAGTATCTTCTAAGAGGTAACTTAGCCAATCAAAGTAACTAATGACCCCATTTTATACCTAAAAATTCTGCTTCTAGAGTCTTCCAGAGAATCTTCCAGTCAGGTGTCACGTTACTATTAATGTTCACAAAGGTGAGAGCAGTTTCTGCCCCCTGCCATCTCTCAATAGAAAACCATCATTCCAGTTAGCTCAGTACAGTGGGGTCTTGACTTAAGAACGGCTTGAGTTAAGAACATTTTGACTTAAGAACTACTCTCATAGGAAAATATTGACTTGACTTAAGTACTTAGATTTGAGTTAAGAACTGAAAAAAAACCACGTGGGAGGCAGGGAAAGTGCAAAATTTGAACTTTCCGTTAACTGTTGGCCAGTGAAAAGGGTGCCTGTCTGATTCCTCACTCCTCCCAGCATTTAGAGAGTGGATTGGGAGACAGTCTTCAGACTGCCTGGTACTGTACTGCCTGGACTGTATTTTCCCTGCCTTCCCTGAACCTTTCTTGACCTAAGAAAAAAAGAAACAAAATATCCCCCTCTAGTGGTCGAAGGCGGAATAGCAGCTTCCCATTAGTTTCTATGGACGGAAACGAGCAGATACGGATCAAATGGTTTTCAATGCATTCTTATGGGAAATGCAGATTTGACTTGAGAACTTTTTGACTTGAGAACCGCCTTCCAATACAGATTAAGTTCTCAAGTCAAGACCCCACTGTACATAAAAATGAATCAGCCTGGCCTTGAAGGCTGCTCTCATCCAAATAAGCTGTAGGTATTATTCCTTTCCAATTACTGGTGGGCATCACCTACTCTCTCTCAGCTAGTTCATTCTAGGCAATGATTACAAAGTTTTTCAAAAGAGAACATGATTCCTCAATTTCGCAGTTTCTTGACAGTTATTTCATCCATCTGGATTCCTCTCTCTGTAATGACAGAGATCCAGCAAATGCATGCAATGGCTTGGAAGAGAATCCATCAAATTAGAACCCTGAACATCTAATAAAGTCTTGAAGCCTCAGACATTTCCCAAATGACATATTTTATATAAAGAAAAATATCACTTGGTGGTAGGATCTTTCATGGATGTGTGTGATTGATTCTGTGACTGATTCTGGAATGATTTGTCCAAAGGAACCAAGGACCATGGATCATGTTAGCTTCCAAATGGTTTGATGGGCTAACATGTCAAAAATTATTACCAGGTCTCTGAATGACTCAGGAAAAGAGGAATGGAGTACATGTTGCTTAGAATGAGCCATCAAAAAGGGATTTACAGTAACCAGGGGTTTTGGAAAATCTACAGTGAATGTTTACATTTTAGTGAAAAGACATATAAATGACATTCATTATAATTAATAATGATAAATCTCTCTCTTTGCCTGAAATGGGATGCTTAATTGGGCTGAATGAAAACACTCTGAATGAATTAGTTCACCAGGCTCGGAGATGGTGGGGATGCCAAACAGATGCAAGCAAACAAATGTTTGGATGAATAGGACAGTATCAATTTGTACTGAGATTGTTCTGCAACAGAGGCAAGTGACTGTTTCAACTCTAGAAGGGAATAATTTAAAAAATTAAGCTGAGAGGTTGTTGCCCTTGTTTTTTTCCAGAAAAGTTTACCATCACTGCAAAGGTACCCCAGCAGAAATGTCTGTAAGGAAGTTGGCCAGAAGCTTCTTGATGATACTGTAGATAGGGAAGAAAGTGAAAAACAGAATCAGAAGGACTACGTGTTTTTACCATCTCAATGTCTCCATCCCACATCCGCCATATGTATTCTAGATCCAGAGAACTCAATTTTGAATAACTCAAATCCTGTCCAGTTCCTCTCCTATCAAGAGATTTATTTCCCTTTGTGTCATAGTTGGATTCAAGCACACCAACAACATCCTTGACCCAGCAAGCTTGATGTGGGTCATCAATTAGGCATGGTGTCCTACCAGCAGTCTGGCAACTGATGTGCAGCTGGTGACTCTGGGTTCGGATGGATGTTGAATCAGATCTCTAAAATAGGTTCAGCAGTTTGGATAGTTCCTGTAACGTTCAGACTAAAATCTGTTGCAAATCAACCCATGGATCCAGAATAACCACTCACCCGTGTGACATGTATGTTGTAAAATAAAAAAAGAAAGTAATTTTAACGTTCTTAGTTCCTCTGGCAAGGTCCTGAAAAAAGAGAAAAACGGTTGGAGGAAAAAAAAAGCCTCCACACATACAGGTAATTTACAAATATAAGTAAAAGATTTATTAGAAAAGAAAGAAAGAAAGAAAGAAAAAGAGAGATCTTGTAAGACAGAGCTCAAGTGGTCAATGGCCTGTACATGCAGCTCAAAGGTTACAGAAATCCATACATATTTTATACAGCTTTTTAATCAAACAATTGAACAAGTGATACTGTCACCCCAGGATGGTAAGTTCTGGATTCTTTTTTTTTTTTTTTTTTGCAAGCATCCTTGTCTAAACTTGTTCCTTGAATTTTACTGCTGCCTCAAAAAAGGCACGAGAATATGGCCTTGGCAGTGCCTTGGTCATATCTGGACTGTTGTAGCCCTTTTTGAGAATACAAAGGCACACTGTAAATGCAATCACACATCTTTTGCATGTTACTATTGATCTAGTGTGAATGGTATACTGACTTAGCTCTTATTTTGTGTGGTATTGCTACTTCCCTTTTTCTGGCATCTCAATTCTGTTCCTTGGCCGGACTGTTCTCATGCCTCTACAAAGCTACACATGTTTTTAGACCTGCAATTGTTATCTTCCTGATGAGTCAGCAAAGAATGTTTCCAAAGTTTACAGTGACTTATGTTTCTGAGAGATGCTTTCTGGGTAAGCCAATTCTACGTTTCTATGATTAGTACAGCTTAATAGACAATTACATTACTGGAAATAGGTGGTTGTTAGAAGGAAAGAAATAGGAACAAATATATAATGCGTTCAACGATTCATTTGGAATCTAAGTGGGAAGCTTAGATTAACATGTTAGCTGAGTTTCACCCACATTTTGGGTCATTACCCTGTCCATCAAACAGTATAGTTCACAAAGACTGAACAAGCTTTAGATGAAGAAACCATTCACCAAGAAGAATTGTTGATAGTATTCTGCCTTCCCCCCAAAAAAGAATTTGTTGGTGTCATACTGTAGTGTATATGACTGGTATGCTACATTTTGCTTATCAAATCTCATTTTATACAGAACTCTAAAGGTAATTTTTAACTTGTAAAATTTTATGTGTTGTTTTTTTTTTCTCTGTCCCTTATGTAGTGAAGTGGGCTATTTGAAAAGTTAAGGTTTTCTAACTATGGCTCCCAGAATCGCTAATACTATATGGCCACACTGCTTTCAAACTTTGCATGCTCCTCTGTTTCAGCTTAGTGACAGCTTTTAACAACTGAGGAAACATTCATCAGAAATATTTACCATGGGAAAATCATGAAATGGCCCTCCTGCCATGACTTCGAAAATTCTACATATTGATCCATCAACGAAAAATGCTTGTTCTTTACAGTTAAAAATGGTTGTAGTAAAAATATTCAAAGGTATGAAAACAATGCCCCCCTTTTTTACATTTGCAAATAAATGGATGACAAATAGATTGCAAGGAAAAAGAAGGGGTGCACTGCCATACTCTTTGCCTTGGCTGTCACAGATTGGTTTGCATATAAGGCATTTCATGCAGTGACTGAATAGGTAATTGGCAGATTGTTAACAGATTAGCAAGCATGACCCCATGATGTCTCCATGAAGCCTCTGTATGAGCAAGGAGAGAAGCTCATGTGAATTCCCTTAGAAATGGGTAAGAATTAAGTTTCCATTTGCCTTTGACATGAATTTGCCAAAATTCATCATATTTGGGATGGGGAAAAATGAATTTTTAAACAAATGGAATCTGAGACAAGAGAAAACTATCAAACTCTCCCATCCAGACCCCAGATTTTAAATACTGAACTCTTAAAACCTTTGTTTTGAATAGTTGGTTAGTGAGTTATGTCAATGTGCATCGGCGCTACCATCTCTCCCCCCCCCCCAATAGCTGTAGGACAGGCAGGTAAGAGTGGATCCTCTCTATGCTCAAAATATCTAAACCACCTGGGAAAATAGGTCAGAATTTCACTCCTTTTCTTTTTTACTCTGTACAGTTTACCGAACTTTGCAAACTGCAGAAGAAAGCATAAACAGATATTCCCATCACTACGCAGGCATCTCAATCTGCAGTACAATGCCAATCTGAATATATGGCAAGCATTGTGAGCTCATTGAACTTAATTATGCATCCATTTCTTACACACCTCCCCCACACTGGGAGACCTGCAAATGATATTCTCCAATGTTTTTTCTTTTGTGGGAAATTTATCTGCAACAGGCATTGTATGATTTTGGCATTTATATTTGGGAAATCTCAGATATTTCTGGCACTCCTAAAATTAAATTTGATCATAGAGATCTAGGTGATGGCCCTGTCCCTCCCATGGATTAATCGTCTGCTGTCTGAATAACTCCACACAGGATTCATATCAGATGCTTGCAAGTGACAATTTATTTAGTCATTAATGTAGGCCATATAAAATACGAGTTTAAGTTGCAGTTTCACCAGATGTAGGGAGATTAGATGACTCATAAAATGTAGTCAGAGGAATTAAAACCTTCCACAACGTTATCACACAGATTTAGTAGTAGGTTCTGCAAGCCATAATTTTATTTATTTAACATAATAGGACAAATTACATTAGGAAAGGCGATATTTACAATGGAGTCATTGCAAGACTTTTTTAAAAAAAGATAGGGGGAAAACATGCTGGCATTTCTTGTCAAGGGGCTTATAACTACAAAGAAATTGTATAATTTAGTTTATGTTAAAGTCAGTGCATAAATACATGATAAAATTGGAATAATTTTAACACATTCTTTATCTCCGGAACCAAAGGGCAGAAAATGGCATTTACAACACAAACCTAACTACATTGATTTTCACATAAATATGCTAGAAAAGAAGCTTCAAAAATTATTTAAGACATTGTTCAAAACAACAACAAATGAAATAGAATGTATTCTTGCTTCTGCTGTTCCTGTTGTCATTGTTCCTCCTGCCCAGAAGGAACATAATTTTTCCACAGATTCCTCCTTTCATTGGAGATGTGCCATTTGGATTTTTTTGAGACTTCAGATTCCAGAGTTCTTCCACCTGACAGACACACATCTACAGACACCTAAATGTGGCCTGCCTGGAGAAAATCTTGCCTGAAGCCTTCCTTACCTAGTTTCCTGTTTAAAAAGAAAGCTGTCCTCATGCTTACTGGGAGACTGGACAGTTTTCTTTTACAAATTGCACATCCTTAGCTTTCACATCAGCTGTGAGGTCTATATTTGCTGAGTTTTCCCCTACCTTTACAGCCCATTTCCTTCTTTTCTCCTACTTCCCTTTTTCATCCTGTAGCTGCTGGACAGTTCCTAGGCCTGGGAGTGATTCTGTCACTGCTTTTCACAGTCATTAGTTGCTCCACCACCTTGTAGGCTGTGAGCCAAAACTTGAGATGGCAGCTTTGCAATTAAAAAGTGATAATATGCATTGTTCATAGAGATGCATTCTTGACAGCTGCTATATTTGCACATTTGAATACTAAAGGAGCCCTATGTTTACCTCTGGGTGTGTGGTCAACCAGCAGGAGCAAATTTCACAGCTGTAAAACAACACTGGAGGAAAATCAGATGTCCTTCACTTCTTAAGGAGCCTCCACTTCTATTTTCAAAGCTGTTATCTCATCTATTTCTGCCTTGACAGTGATAATTTCTAATCAGGAATGATGGAGAAGACAGCACTGTCTTGGCCCCTTTTGGAGGTACTTTACTATAGTGCTTGTAGCAAATAATAAGTATTACTTATAAGTAATAAGTGTAGCAAATAATAAGTATTTTCTAGTTACTACTCTGGGAAATACTACCCCCCCAATTTGCAGCAGAACCAAATTTTCACACTTTTCTTTTCACACAGAGCCCTCATGCTATGCCTTGTCTTTTTCTGTTTAGCACCTTTTCAAACCTTTTTAAGGTGCCTTGACTCATTGGCAAAGAACCAATTTATCAAACCCTGTATGACAGTCTTCTAATCCTCTATTTCACAGAGATATTCTTTAAAGCACCTGGTGCCTCTTGACAATACCTTTCAGCTGATATACAGTCCTGACTCTCAAAAAGTGAATTGGCCTTGGAGATTTTAAGTTCTGAAAGAGCAGACGGGAGCATTCACTTCATTGCTGTGACTACCACAGGCTTGCTAAAGCCTGCCCAAAGGGAATCCCACCCCCCGGGCTGGGGAATGGCTTGGTTCCCCTTTCCTCCTCTTCCTATACCTGTGCGGCATAAGAAGAGGAGGGAAGGGATCAAAGAGGGATCAAAGAGATCTCTCAGTCACTGTGGGATCGCTTTGATCCCTGCTTTCCCTCCTCTTGCTATGCCCCATGGGGCTTAGCATGAGGAGGGGAAAAGTGATCAAAGTGCTGCACAATTGCTTTGATCCCTGCTTTCCCTCTTTTGCTAAGCCCCACTTAGCAAGGGATCAAAGGGATCAAAGCAATCCCACAGCGGCAGTTGAGGGATCACTTTGATCCCTGCTTGCCCTCCACTTGCTATGCCATGGGGCATAGCAAGAGGAGGTAAAGAAAAAAAAGAGCCAAAGACCCAATGCATGGCTAATTGATTCATTGTTTGTTGGGTCACTGGGGGGGGGCAATTTATGGTTTGTGAGTCGTCAAGTTTGACGACTTTCATCTTGGTTCATGAGTCGTCAAACTTGACGACTCATGAACCAAGATGAAACACCATTTTGGTGCTTTGTCCCCATCTCTAATCAGAACTAACAACACAAGAAAAGGCCTGTTCAAGTAATTCTGGCCTGAAAAGGTAGCAGCCAACACAGCAGCAGAGAAGGGGGGGAGGAATCCACTTTGGAAGCTAAAAAGGGCCAGACTGATTTGAATCAGCCTTTTGAATCATGCTGCCAGTTAAAAAAAAATACTCCACGTTTATAAATGGAGCAAATCCCATGGTATTTGATCATGCAATGACAGCTTCACTGAGCTATATAGCCAGCTGTATATTGTATAGCTGCCACAAAAAAAGATCATATTTTACCATCCCAATATATGGACAAAATGGGCGATAAATTGTAATGTAGATACTCCCACAGTTCCCCATGATTGGCCCTCCTCTCCACACTTGGTAGAAATGTTAGACTCCTAACATAACATATATATTAACTCCTGTTAAAACTGACAATCATGCTGATTAGCTGGTAAAAACAAGATAGATTTTGCTCTCTTCTTTCACCCTCATCACTAACCAATTAATAAATGCTATTGTGACATTTTCAAAAGAGTTCTGTGTGCATGGTCCTGGCTGTTGAATATACACCTAATTGACCTTGAGGTAGATGATGGCAAGGGGGGCCAGGCAGTATAAATAGCATACGTGAGCATTCTGTTCTTATCAATACACATATTAATTGGAGGATAGACGGTTCTGCTTTTGAAGCCTTATTTGCATTCCATAAACTTTAGGCCTTCCCAGCTTTTCTGATTCTATTTTTGTTTATTACACTTTTTTTAATCTATTAAAAATACAATTGTAGATATAAGCCATCACATTTTTTTAGCTAAATACAAGTCCAGTATTAAGTGTCTTTCTGTCAAGTTTCATGTCAGTCAGGTAAATCTGGAATTAAATACACCACACTAAATTTACAAAGACCTGTCATGCTCTAGGATGGTGGTGGTCTCAAGCTTTGGTTCTCCAGGTGTTTTGGGGTTTGAATTCTGCTATTCCCTCACCCTTGGTTATGTTAGCCAGGTCCCCTTGGGAAGTGGAGGCTGGAAAGGTCGGGAGGGTTAAAGACCGAGAACCACTAATCTGAGGTACAGAGGGTGCAATGAGATATATTCTTCAAATTTACTGTATAGATTTGAAGACTACATTCCTGTCAGGATTCTTCCAAAGAAAAACAGCTTCCTTTAAACTACGCTCATTGTCTAAGTCTTGGAGAAGAAGGAAACAACAGATGAAATTTCAAGAGGGAAAGTCAGCAGAACAAATATGATAGTAATATTTCTCTGGGATGCATTCTCATTTCTCACATATCGTGGGTGACAAAATTTCAAATTTAAAACACACCATCAGAGACATATGTTTCTCAGCAACCAAGCTGAAGAGGAAAACTGAAATATCATTTATTCACGGGAAACATTTCTCTTAGGTGTGAACATCCATTCTGTGCTTCAAGTCCCATTCCAACAATAAATGCAGATTGTCCCATTTGTCAGTCAGCTTACTACTTAAGATTCTGTAGTCTGAAAGAAATAGGTTTCTGCTCCTGTCTTGGTTTTTTTCCCTAGTAAAGAATTGTATTTTGTCACACCTTGAAAAAAGTGCTTGCTGGCAGGTCCGTATAAAACATATTTCCAAAAATACCACCCCAAAGCAATAAAAATTATGAATCGATTGGAATTAATAATATTAATTTAATAATTTAATTTATCAGAAATAATGTAACTGAGCTGTTAATGGATTAATTCATATAAAACTCCCCCCTGTGTTTAATTTAAAAGACAGATCAAAAGCCACTTATTAATGTGGTTTCTTTTCCCTCATGCAGCTAGGAAATTTTATATCCTAGTCTTAAAGTCTGCTCACTTACCTCTAATTGTCATATGTATTGTTTCAATTGTGAAGGACATGGCTAATATTTAATTGTTTCCCACTGTCATCCCTTTCTTTAAATCTGCTAATATATATCTGATATGTTGGAGTACAAGGAGGAGAGGGCAGTGATTTACCAAACCATATATTACATAGTAAGAACCAGCATTCAATTGGTAGACCCACCTGGAACCAATCTCTTCAGTCAGTATTGTTGCCATTCAGCAATTCATTCAACAGGCCTATATATTATGTCCAGAGTTCTATTTCTTTCAGATAAAGCTGAAATTCAACCCCCGTTCCCACACACATTTTGACTCACTGGCAATAAGGCATCCATCCAAAGAGAACAGATTTTAATTTTTGTTTTTGTGTCCATATTAGATGTGTTAAGAAAGATGCACAAGAGATCCCATTCTGAATTTATATGTGCTGGGAAAAGATATCTGATGCTTCTAAAACCCTGGGACTATTTTCAACTCTAGCTCAAACAGTTTCAATGTCAGAAGTCCAAATGGGAGGGCTGCTCACAGAAATGCACGGCTGTTACCTTCGCCTGGATTTTCATTGAAATGTGCATCCACGTGGCAGCCTGCACATAATAACGGGTTTGAGGAGTCTTGTGCATTTTGAAAAAAACAGGCTCAGCCACGCAACATTCCTATATCTTTATTCACACTATGAAAATTGTTGAAGATATTGTAATATAGTGATCTGCCATATCCACAGGATCATAACCCATGGTTTCAATTATCTGCTGCCTAGAAATATTAGAAATGGGTGTTTCCAAAGTGTATTACCAGAACTAGCCACTAGAGGTAATCAGGGACTATACTATATATATAGGGTTTGCATATCCACAGTTTTTGGCGTTCATGGGGAGGCGCTTGGAAGTGATCTTCCACAGATATCATGGTCCTACTGTATATTGCAGGCAAGAGTTCAAGGAAAGGAAGAGTTAAGTCAGATAGTTAACAAGGATTATCTGTCTATGGCATGTAATTCTCCTCCTCACTGTTTTGTCTTCTCTATCTCTCTTTCTCCCTCCCTCAGTCCCCCTCTCTCTCCCTGTTTTGAATCAGTCAAGGAGCTTTACCTTCGAGCTCCTGGAAATTGTTTCTTCTGCAAAGATACCTTGCTGGAAGGACAGTAAGTTAACTGCTTGAAGATAATTGGAACCGATGTGTTGTTTGTGAGTGGTAAAAATTAAACTTGCTTTTGATGAATAAGGGCCTTTTCCTCCCCCTTTGTCCCAGATACATAACATTGGCTTTAGCCAGAAATGTGGCAAAAGCTGTGATAGTTTTCCCAAAAACCAATCTCTTTAATGGAAAAGGGACTTGAATGGTACATAATACCGCCTCTTTCTCTATGAATTAGTCAAGGACTCTGTCTGTTTGTCAGGTGTATTTCCCAAGGTATCCACCACATTGGTAGATAAGTGCTTGGGCTCCTGTTTTGTCTGCTTCATGTATCCTTTGACATTGATATCTTACAAATTCTCTTTTCTCTATTTTTGTCTTTCAGGTTCATCAGGGACAATGTTGTTTGAATTGCTGAGGCATCTGTCTTGGCCGGCAATTCAGAGAGGTTTATTCTTGGTGTCAGTGTTTTTACTCAGTTGAATGATTGACTTTTATACCTGGAAGGCATTTATGTTTAATTTCCTTAAGGCCAGTCATTTATCCTGCCAAGATTTTCTATCACCGTTTCCAGATAAATCACCGGACAGCTTTTAGAATGGCTTCTTCCTTAACACACTGTTATTTGAAGCATTAAATAGACACAAAGTTCTTCACTTCCAAAATGTTTTCCCATTATGGGCTCCATGTTAAGGTCAAAATGAGATGTTGAAAGAAGAGCACACTGAAACCATTTCAAATCAACAACCCAACAACAACAACAACAACAAAAACAGATAACCTTAAACTGTGGGATATTGGGGAAGGTGCATTTTAATAGAGATATGACAGATGGAGTTCACTTATCTAAAAAGATCACTGGGGAGCTGGGAAAATGAAGAAAAAGAGGGGTTGATTTGTTTTATATACTAAAAAAGGCACTGAAGGCAGGCTGAAGGAAAACAGGCACAGCAACAAATATCTAATATATCTCATGAGAGAGGAGCAGAGACAGGAGCAGAGAGAGGAGCAGAGAGAGGATCAGAATTATTTATTTATTTATTTATTTATTTATTTATTTATTTATTTATTTATTTATTTATTTATTTATTTATTGGACTTATATACCACCCCATAGCGCTACAAGCACTCTCCGGGCAGTTTACAATTTTTTAATTATACAGACTACACATTGCCCCCCCAGCAAGCTGGGTACTCACTTTACCGACCTCGGAAGGATGGAAGGCTGAGTCAACCTTGAGCCGGCTACCTGGGATTTGAACCCCAGGTCGTGAGCACAGTTTTGGCTGAAGTACAGCGTTTTAACCACTGCACCACAAGGCTCTTATTTATTATTATTTATTATTTATTTAATTTATATGCCACCCACACTACCCAAAGTAGTAACTTTTTTTAAAAAAGGTAACTTTTTAAAATATATATATATATTTACAAGGGGCACACAACTGTGATTCACTGTCCAGTAAGGTTCTAAGAGGTGTAATGCAATATTCAGATTTTGTGTTTTGTAATGGAGACACATGAACCTAAATGTAATACAGCATTTTGGCAAACTGGACTGTGTCCATCAGGGGGCTTAAGAGGGGGCAATATCCTCTTTCCCACACAAAACATGATTTGTGCAAGAGTTTTATAAGAGGAGGTTCCTTAAATATGAGATGAATAATGTTTCCCCATGAAATAATCAACAACCTGTATTTCTTCTGGTATACTTTTACATAGAGAATTTACAGTTTCACATTGACTATGTCACTTTCTCAAAGCACAAAATCAGCTCTACATAAAGAATAACTTTTTTCCTTTACCTGGATGCATTAGGCTTTAAAATTACCCTATACTAATTCACTGATGCCAGGTCACCATCCTCTTTGGGCAGAAAGGAATGACAAAAACAAATGGTTATTGCAACCACTGTGTCCTCAGGCATGCACATGTTTCCCCCAATGGCTTCATAAAAATAGGTCTCATGTGCATGAATACATAAAAGTATTATTGCCAAATGGGTGGGATTTTCTGAAAAGTTTATTTCCCTTCCATTCTCAAAGGGCAGGTCACTCACTTTGATTAATTCAGTAGCTGTGTTTGTACTGTATTTTTTTTACAGCATGGCTCCCAGAGGAAAGCTATACAAGGCAGTCACCTGAAACACATGGGGAATAAATTCCATGATCAGGGATGTGCATCTAGGAGTTTGCAAGAGGCTTAGGAAATCATCAATGTGGAGCTGATAGAAATCCTCGTTATATAAACCAGCTAGCTAAATCTTGTACCTAACAATAGCATAGAAAGGCAAAGCTAATTTTTCATCTTATATATTTTAATACATCGTGCATCATTTCAACATATTATTGGAAGGAAGTGACATTATGCACAACTATTATGATCTGCCTCATAGTGGTGAAATTCATCTTTTAAGTTCTACAAAGTTGATTTCTTCCACTAAAGAGACTTCCATTTCACACCCTCCTTCAAAGGCCATTGGAAAATTGCTATTTTTGTGGTAATGGGCTTATTTAATGCTTGATGGGCAGCCAAGAGTGGTGGAATCCCCCACATTCTATTACACATCTGTCTGGCCAAGATGGGTGCCTACATGCTGAGCCAGAGGCCAGGAATTCCATTCCTCACTGTGACATTCACAAGAAGAGCCAGCCTGTATAGCCCTGGGTAAGACACACAATCCTAGAATGAGTGCATGAGAAGGGAATGGTAAGCTGCTTCTGAATATTGTATACTTAGAAAATCCTGGAAAGGATCCAAAAGTCAGGATCAATTTGATGGCGTGCAATGATCAAGTTATACTTCTCCACACTGTTGTGAAGCCTCTGTGGTTGACTATGTTCTCTGATCTGAAGAGGCGCTATGGGAGGGCTTACCATTTGATGTCTTCTCCTGGGCTTTAACTGAAGTGTGGAAAGCTTCAGACTGTCAGATAGCCAAGATTATTATTATTTTTATTTATTTATTTATTTATTTATTTATTTATTTATTTATTTATTTATTTATTATTCATTCATTCATTCATTCATTCATTCATTCGTTCATTCATTCATTCATTCAACTTATATGCCACCCACTCTACCCAAAGTTCTCTGGGCGGCTCACAATTTCTTCATATACTCACGTTCAGTCCCCTCATAAGCAAAGAATGCATGGGAACTTCTTCCCCAATGTGTATGGCACTGCCATTTTCTTCTTTGAAAAAAGTGTTTGCAAACCATCTCTTTTCAATCAAATGGAATGGGAATGAGAAAATAGTGGAAGAGATATTTTGTCACAACACTAGTTTTCAACACATGTTCCAACTGTACAATTGGATCAGGAAAGTTTCAAGTGGCTTTACAATCAATCAGTGGCGTTGAGATTGCGTGTCTTGATAAAAATGAATATAGACTATGGTGTTGACATTCTTTCTGTAAGTCTTTGCAGTTCCCGTGTTTCTCTAGCAATTCCAGTAATGAACAGAGTAGGGCACCAGTACCCAATATTAGGGTCTCTTCAGAATTGTCATTTGGAAAGACTGATAGGAAGATCATAAGGCAGTGACATTTCCCCTTCTTCATTTCTCTTCTGATTCTTAAAAACTATTTTTCATGAACATGACATTGTCTTAAGAACCATTATGAAAGAGAATGCAGCCAAGGCTCTGATAAGATAATCTTTGATAGTGTTTTGTTTCATTCTAAGGAAAAAAGGGGGGAAAGTACCCATTGTCATTGTTGCAGTAAGTTCCTTTAAATGGTTCACCTTCCACCACAAAATAATTTGAATGATTTTGTACCTTCTTCAATAAACTTGTTGAAATTCCTTCTACTCACTTCCTCCAGGGCGCTCTGCTGCTTACGCACACCAACAGAGACAAGATTTTCCATGTGATCCAGCCGAAAACTTGAACAAGCTAAGAGGCTTTATGAGCATTCAAATTAATTAAATTTAATCAATTATTTTATTTAATTAATTATTCAACAAATAGTACTTGGAAAGATTCCAGGACACTCTCTTTCACAAATGGCCACTTCAGGATACCTTTACAATGGGGGATGGAAAGCCCTGTCACCCCCCAGGATTCCATGGGTGTACAATTCCTGCCAGACACTGTGACTAGGATTATAAATGGGAAAGTCATACTAAGCAATCTGCTCCTGCTATACGGTCACATGCGTAATCAGCTGTGCACTGCAGATGAAGCTGTAAAGGACTGCTTACCTCATCCTTGAACAGAGGACAGGAAACTGAAATTCTCCTTGCCTCATAAAAGAGAGAGGTGTTTAGGGGCATTCTCAGCACAAAGTCCATAACAAGAATCAGAATGGGAGCTTTTGCTCCAAATTAAACAGAACTGTACAAATGACAAAAACAGAAAAACAGCACAAATAGGACAAAACAACAATGGTGGCTGATAAACAGCATTCAAGAGATGGTTTTCATCATTTTAAAAAAACAGCTAGTTTTTTTTTTACATCCTGCACATGTGCTTTTTTTTTCCTCTCAAAGGGAAAGGTGATCAATTCTAGACAAAGAACTTTGAGTCAGTTGCAGAGACCTTGCAGAGAAAAAAAATTAGCACTGTCTGGTGTTCACTGTCACCTGGAGGTGAAGAATCTTACAGGGCTTGAAAGTTCCTTGTTGAGGTGTCTTGTTGAGTCAACAGCCCATAACTGGAACAAGAATGAATGTAGTGAGTATTCTTTATGTCCCTAGTGGAAGGTGTTAAAAGAAACAAACAAATGAAAAACATGTGATGCATTTTTCCAATTAACTTTGACTGCTGATAAACTGGCATTCATTGTTCGTGGCTGGCATCCAAGCAAGACAGCATATGGCCTTCAAGAAAGTTTTCTTTATCTTAGCATATTATCTGAATTACTAATTCTGCCTCTCAGACGTACATACTGTATGCAACAAGGTTGTTTCTTCTGGGCCTGTGTTATTTCATTTCCATATGGAGAAAATACGGCTAGTGAACTTGCTGTCAGAACTGAATATATTCTAACTTCAACCATGAGGATCTTGTTCTTGCATGATGTTTTCTTCTTAGGTTCCTCTCTGAACCCTATCAGTTTGCTTCTGGTAATAATCTTTTGGTGTTGTTTTTTTCCTGCTAGATTGGGTAACATAATTCTTGCTTTGTGGGAACATGTTTGCAAACGGATAAGGTAATTATGTGGGCTTTTGAACCACTGTTTAAATATTTTGACAATTGCACTGTATGCATTCTGATCCCCAAATGTTCCATTAAAAACTGGTTAATATAATTACATTCTTGTTTCTCAGCCACCAAACAATAGGAAATGACTGTTCCAAGATGTTTTGGTGGTAGATCAATCCTATATAGTCTGACTACAAAATAAAATTTTGCTGTTCATTGTGATGGTTTCAAATGTTTAGAAGAGGGGACAGGTGTGTGCTGGGATGGTTTTGATCTCTAAGAGTGACAACTTTCTTCTTTAGACAACACTCTATAGGATTAGACTGGTTGGAAAATATTGTGAATTTTCTGTTCAGTACTTTGGCCATCTCATGAGAAGACTCCCTGGAAAAGACTCTGAAATTGGGAAAGAGTGAAGGCAAGAGGAGAAGGGGACGACAGAGGACAAGATGGTTAGACAGTGTCTCACCGAAGCTACCAGCATGAATTTGACCCAACTCCGTGAGGCAGTGGAAGACAGGAGGGCCTGACGTGCTCTGGTCCATGGGGTCACGAAGAGTCCGACACGACTTAACTAAATAACGACAATAGTCAGGTATTTATTTTGGATGGGCATAAAAAAGGCAAGGCCTCACTCCACCTGCTGAATTATCATTTGCATGCTGCACGTGTTCCTAAGTTAAAATGTCACAGATAACAACTCTGAAGGGAGTTATCATTTGGAGACAGTAAATCAGGGTTCTCATCCTTGTGGAGGAAGTCCTCAAGTTCATTAAAAGCCTCATCCAGACCAAGCCAAGCAGGAGCTACCAAATGGATATGGGTAACACATGTTTCATTGGTGTCTCTTTGCCAGGATGACTGTGGGTACAGGACACACTAGTTCAAAGTAAAAATGGGGAGAAAATTATTTCCTCTTGAAAGTATTTCTTTTATGATATTTTTATTCTTGTTTTGTCAAATTTCCAGGGTTTGATTCTTAGCTATATTGTCCATAAATCTGGAGTCTCATCTTCCTTGGTGAGCTAGTAGAACACATTTCTGGTTACTACTTCACATATTAAAAGTGAATTCCCATGCCTGTTTGTCTGTCTGTATAAGGAGAATTGAAAAGCACAATCCAGTCTTTTGATAAACAGTAGAACTGTACTGTACTCCAGTGTATTGGCACAATGCAATGTACATATAGTTTGAACTGTATATTTTCCTGGAAGTAGGACTCCTGATGCAGATGGGAAGTATAACATTTCATGTGATATTAACTGCTATCCAATAACAGGTGAGCAACAGCATACTAAGAGACCTTTGGGTAGTGTGGGCGGCATATAAATTAATTAAATAAATAAATAAATAAATAAATAAATAAATAAATAAATAAATAAATAAATAAATAATGGAAGTGACTAGTGATAAACAAATGATTAAATCTGCCACAGAATGTATAACTTCTTTACCACTAGAGATGGGCATGAATCTGGATCTTTGGATCATGCTGGATTGCCGTACTGGCACCACATGTGCTCCGTGGTCCCATCCCGCAACCCCTGGCTGGATTCCCTCACTCACCAGCTGGCACATGCTCCACTCCTCTTCCTCTTCAGTCATTTCACCAGTCACGACAGGAACATAGACTTCCTTTCACTGTTCCCCCAGCAGCTGCCCAATCACACAAGGAGGCAGAGCAGGGATTGGTGCAGGGCTGGCTTTGAGTGGGCAGCTGTTGGAGGAGGCAGAGAAATCCGTGCTCATGCCATGAACAATGAAATGACCAAAGAGAAGGAAGAGCAGAGCACAATCCTGCTGATGAGTGGAGGAATCCGGCCAGGTGGGTGGGGGATGGGACCATGCAGTACCTGTGGTGCCAGTACGATGAACCAGCATAATCTGATGATTCTGATTCGTGCCCATCTCTACTTACCACACATTTGTGCCGATGGAAATTTCACTAATTCGAAACAGCCAGTTTCGTCCCAGTAAAATAAATAAGTAACAATCCAGAGATCAGACTTTGATTCTCTTTCATAAGCTCCAGTTTCAGCTTTACGGGCTGCTCTTGTTTTGTCTTGTAGTTCACTTTGAAGTCCTTCTCCTTAATTCTCCTTTCCTCTTGTTCATTTTTTCTTTACAGTAGGAAAGCTTAAACTGTGCCTCCTGGCCCATTGTTTTTCTCTGCTGGTTCATCCTGCTGACAGAATGACCTCTCCAAGACCAAAGAGGAATTCATTACATCTTTCTTTCTATTCTACACTCCTTTCTTGAACATACCTTTTTTCTGATTGAAAGAGAGAGAGAGAGAGATCTCCATTTCACAGTGCCCCCTGTTAATCTCTTCCCTCTCTTCTTATTGAGAGAAAAAAGTCAACTTGTCTCCTATACTTATCAAATTGCTCCTTCGTTCCATTCCCATATCTTCAGGTTATTGCATTTGATTCCCATGGAGTTGCTTTCTTCTCTGATTTTCATCTCATTTCATCTTCTTTAAAAAAAAAAACCCTGCAGTTTTTCCAAGGCCTTCGTATTCACAGTACAATTTTTGACTCTCTGGCATAAAAGTTCTATTTATTATCTAGTAATAGCCTTGAGTTATTATGGCGTTAATCAGCCTGTTCAAAGATGGGTATTCTATTGCTGATGAGTACAAGTTGAATACAAAGTTCCCATGAATGCAAGGATGCACATTAGACACTCCTGCTGGAGTTAAAAAAAAAAGGCAGATGTGATCTTGATTGATTTCTCCTTCCTCCCCCCTGCAGCCCCATGTACTTATGTACTTGTCAAAGACCTGCTGGGGAATTTTTCAGATCAGTGGGGAAAGTAGCATAGCCTAGGAGACTTCACAAGGGTGGGAAATTAGCCAATGATGATGATGACGATGGTGGTGGTGGTGATTATGATGCTGCTGCTGCTGCTGCTGCTGCTGCTGCTGCTGCTGCTGCTAATAATAATAATAATAATAATAATAATAATAATAATAATAATAATAATAATAATAATAATAATAATAATAATAATAATAATAATAATAATAATAATAATACACCACCTGGATCTTGGCCGTTTCCTTGAATAGATGAAGCCTTTTTGACATCTATGCCAGGGTTACCCTGGTAGGCTGTTTCTCGGACTTCCATGATGTTTGGAAACAGAACACACTCTAGACTTGGCTCGGTATGGTTGAATGCTAGGGGGAGAGAACTGTATGCAACTTTATTATTTTATTTCTATTCCTCTACCACCCCATTAGTGTTGCCACTCTCTGGGTGTTTTACAATATGTGATAAAGTCATAACAACACAATATAATGAAAACAAAAATACAATAAAATATAACTAAATCCTGCAACTAATTAGATCTACCTTAAATAAATGTAAAAATTAAGGCCCATGATCATTTCAGACAATTTTACACTAGTAGAAGGCAGCCTTGTATAATTCAGCCTCAATTAGTTTCCTGAAAACAAATGGAAATGGCACCTGGGGAACTTCCATAGATGGCTTGTTCCAGAGGAAAGAGGCCACAACTGAGGCCTTCCCTCCAGTCAATTAACTGATTTTCGGTTTCTTAACTATCCCATCTTGACAATGTATATAGACATTAGTTTGTTAGTAGGTTTTATTATGTATGTTATTTTACTGTGTTTTATTATGCATGTAAACCGCCCCGAGTAGACTTTGTTTAGAGGGGCGGGGTATAAGTTCAATAAAAGTAAATTAAAAAGTAAATTAAAAAATAGATTCCTCATGTTGGCTTTTCTGACCTCCTTAGGTTTTGCAATTATTCACATCAAGGTCTGTGAGATGGGTAGCTGTTCTTTGGGAGAGACCTTCCACCAAATATTAAGGTCCTAAACCATAAAGGGCTTTAGAGGTTTTGCTCAGAACCTTAAGTTGAGCATGGAAACTAACAGGGAGCCTTTGAAATCATGCCAAGACTGGGGATATATATTCATATCTGCTGGTGCCTGTAATCAGTCTGGCTGTCAAATTTTGTACCTGCTGAAGTTTCCATACTGACTTCAAGGGCAGCCTTACATAGTAAGTGTTACAATGGTCTATTTTAAAGATTACCAACTCATGGATCACTGTTGTTAGGCATTTCTTATCCAAGTACATATGGGAGCAGCTCAGCAATCAACCTAAATCGTTGCTGTTTCAACTAATATACAATAATGGTAGAGCACTGTCTTGACAGTTTACAATATAATTATGAAAAAACAACAACACCCCCCGTGATCTGAGTATTCATTTTACTGACCTTGGGAGAATGAAAGGCTGAGTCAACCTTTTGGCTTCCGGAACCTGCTGTGATTGAACTCAAGTTGCGAGCAGAGGTTTGACTGCAGTACTGCAGTTTAATCACTATGCCATTGATAAAAATTAATAAAAGGTACTTTTGGCCACAGTAGATATTTGTGCCTCCATAAGGTCCAAGAGCAATCCCATGCTTCATCTCCTCTGTAGGGATGGCAGAAACATTTAAGATGGCTTCCTGCTGCAGCTTTATAGAATCAGAAGAATTCCTAAATGATCTGGAAGATTTTCCACTTGACATGGCTAGTGTGCACTTGCTGGATACTTGTTCTCCCTATGGAATGGTGACAAAGAAGGGATTTTCTCCTGTGGTCTTTACAGAGAATTGGAGGCAGTGAAATAAGCAGGTGACTACTATGGAGAAAATAGCCCTAAATGGCATGCAGCCTAACACTGAGAGAAATGTCTCATATGATATAATTCTGCTTTCAGATGAGATGCTCCTTAAAGAAACAAAACAAGCAATACCCTACAGATTTATTAGAGGAAGGTCCTTCTTCATAGTAATATCTCAAAAGAAATATAACTCTCAAAGGAAATATAACTGGCACCAATGTTGTCACCTTCTTGGTGCTAAACTGAAACTTTCATTTTTACCCAAACACCTTCAATCTTAAATTGTATATATTGAGATTTAGACTTACATTTTGAGTTTCAATCAATCAATCAATCAATCAATCAATCAATCAATCAATCAATCAATCAATCAATCAATCAATCAATGATCAGATTGTTTGTAAAGAAACTTCACACTTTCTCTTGTCATACCCTTGTATCCTGTTATCACTTATAGCAAAAGTTTCCAGCATTACTGCCTGCTCTGGTTAGTTTTACTTTCATCCATATTGTGATCAGGATACTGAAGAAGGCATCAGATTAATGATGTTCATAAGATGCTTGTTACATTACCAAAGGGTGCAACAGGGCGATTTGGCTGAAAAATGTCAATTTTTAATTAAGTGTGCCTGATATTTCCATCAATTATCTTAAATTATTTGGGAAATATTGACTGGAGGCCAACACGACTTGCTGAATCATCAGGTCCTCCCACGGATGGCTGGGACGAGTGCCATATCATTCTTATTAAATATTTGATCCTTAGCACTCCTATATTAAGTGAAAAAATGATTTACGTTGTAGTTCATCACTTGTCCACTGTGCTAAACATGCTTAAAGGACTGGTTGGGCAAGGACTTGCTGAGCTGTACAATACAGAAAGTTCTAGGTGGGATGAAGGACAAAAGAGCATTTAGAAAACTGCATAAGACAAGCACTGAGCAAACTTCTATTGTTATTCAGCCCAAGGAACAAACATTCCTTGACATGCCCTATGATAATCCTGTGGACTAGAACCCTGTTTGAATAGCAGAAAGTCACCAAGAACAATGTCTGCCTAATGCTTGAAGGCTAAGAGTGATCAATAGAGATGAGGGGAAGGTAAAGGTAAAGGTTCCCCTTTAGTCCAGTCATGTCCGACTCTAGGGGGTGGTGCTCATCCCCGTTTCCAAGCCATAGAGCCAGCATTTGTTCCAAGACAGTTTCCGTGGTCACATGGCCAGTGCGACTAGACACAGAATGCTGTTACCTTCCCACTGAGGTGGTACCTATTTATCTACTCGCATTTATGTGCTTTCAAACTGCTAGGTTGGCAGGAGCTGGGACAAGCGACGGAAGCTCACTCCGTTACTTGGATTCAATCTTACGATGGCTGGTTTTCTGACCTTGCAGCGGGTTAAACTTATGCAGTTTAACCCGCAGCACCACCACGTCCCACGTATTCATATTCAAATACCAGGCAGTGGGAGGGAGGATGAGTTTTCCTGCATGGCTGCTGAGTTGCTAGCCCGAGCAGGAAGAGAGTGGAGGTCCAGGAGTGATTGGAAGGATGAGCAAGGCTGCACCACCACTGGATGCATAAGTGGATGGGCTGGCTGCAGGGGCCACCCCCTCATTAAGTCCAGCTGTTTGGGGATACAGTATTTGTATTCGTATATGAATATGAATGCCCCCATCTCTAGTCATCAACCAGGTCAGACTAGTTGTCCATAAAGCCTAATATTGTTTACTCTGACTGGCAGCAGCTGTCCAGGATTTCATGACCTCTCATCTAATCCTACTTCATCTGGAAAAACAAGGGGCTGAAAAGAGCGCAGAAAGAGTGCTTTTTAAAACAGCATCTCCCAGCATTAGAAAGTCACTGTGACCACTGATCCTGAATACTTGGAGATTCTGAGAACTGTATCCAAAGAAGGCAAGCCTTCTCAAACTCTGGAAGTGAAACTCATCTATTCTCCTTGGTTGGGAGGTGCTCTCTTACAGAACTAAAGCCCTACCAATATTTAAAATGGCTACCATAAAATGCAAGTGCGTTTACAAATATGTAGAATTACAATATATTAGAAACATTGAAGGATATTTAAAATATATTCTTCACTGTATTTAGTAGAGCTGGACTTAAAACTGGACTGAAGTTAGTCTTCCCAAATTCAGGAGATTTAACGTATAAAATAACATATATGAAGAGACATTTGTTCAGCACGCCGAGGCAAAGAGGCAGCCCCGAAAGCAGCAAAATCAGGGAGCTGGGCAGGGGACAGATTGTGTTTGTCTTCAATGTGGAAGGGATTGTCACTCTCGAATTGTCCTTCTCAGCCACACTAGATGCTGTTCCAAGTCCTCCATACAGAGCATGTTACCATAGTCTCTCGAGACTGAAAGATGCCTAACTAGAATAAAGGTTTAAATCAGATTCCAAGTATCCTGTGGATTGGGTGGTGTCCAGTTAAATCCTCCTATCGTTGCAACAGTTTCCATGAGTGAAATGGGAAGGAGGGTGAGATCCTCTTCCATAATAGACCAGCACAATCACAAAATCTACTCCAAAGTATGTACTTACTTACTTACTTACTTACTTACTTACTTACTTACTTACTTACTTACTTACTTACTTACTTACTTACTTACTTACTTACTTACTGGTAGCTGGATCCAGACTCTGTTCCTCGTCAAAGTAGACCCATGGAAATAAGAGGGGCATGTTAGATAGAGATGTGAATCTTGCACCATCCAAATCTTGGTGAGAAACAGAGAAAATGAACCATATGTTCTGTGCTGCAACAAAACTGAGGCCGTTTTCTTTGTTTTCTTGTCATTTCCCCCACTGCAGAAGAAACCCAAATCTGCACAGAATTATTGCACTTCCTTTACACAATGCCATGTTTCCTGCATAAAGCTCTCTAGATAGGTCATTGAGCTGTGCAGAATTTGGCAGTTTTGAACTAAAGAACAAGTAAGAAGCAATCAAATAGTAAATGGGATCTCATTTTTGTGGAAGCCAAGGTGTCTTGCTGATGCAGGAGGAAGTCTTGATGAGAAAGCTTGCCATGGTGAGACTAGGAAAATTGCTAAGAAAGAGAAATATATTTTGTACTTTTCAAATCCCTAATTTAAGGTATGGTTACCTGAATCCCCACTGATTCCAATTGGATTTCTCTAAGCATGACTAATTCTCAATGAAACTCTATACCTATATGCCTTTCAGCCTGGATCCTGTCAAAATGATAAATTGAACCTATAATTGAGCAGTAGCTTTTTCCCTTGATTTTTGGGTTTTTTTGTCTCTCTAAGCCTTAGAGCAGTTCAGCTATCAAGTGATGCCTGTACTACATTACATTGGCTAAAGGAGTGTTGCTACCTCCTATTTATTCATTTGTCTATCTATCTATTTATTTATTCATTTATTTATTTGTTTATTTGTTTGTTTGTCTGTTTCTGTTGGTTGATTGGTTGGTTGGTTCATTTGTTCGTTCATTTGCTTGCTTGCTTGCTTTTCAGATTAACTGCAAGAACCTTAGAATCATAGAATAATTAAATTGGAAGAAGCCTATTGAGTCCAACCACCTGCTCAACGCAGGAATCCAAATCAAAGCAAATCTGACCAGTTTTCTCTTGAATGCCTCTTTGGTATCTGCTCCAGCAGTTAAGAGGTTTTTCCTGATATTCAGCTTAAATCTGGCTTCTTGTAGCTTGAGCCCATTATTATGAGTCCTGCATTCTAGGATGACAGAGAACAGATCCTGCCCTCCACTGTATGATTACCTTTCAAGTGTTTGAAAAATGGATCATATCTCCCCTCAATCATCTGTTCCCAAGGCTAAACATGTGCAGTTCCTCATAGGGCTTGGTTTCTAATCCCCTGATCATCCTTACTGCCCACCTCTGAACTAGCTCCAGTATGTTGCCATCCTTCTTAAAGTGTGGTGTGGGCACTATGCTCCAGATTAGGCTTAACAAATACTTAATAGAGGGGTACAGTGGTGCCTCGCATAGCAATCGCTCCGTATAGCGATGAAATCGCTTTGCGATGGACTTTTTGCCATCGCAAGAGTGATCGCTTTGCGATGGCCCCTATGGGAAAATTTCGCTTTGCGATGATCGCAGGGAAGCGATCGTTGCAAAGCCCCCATTTTTGGCCAGCTGATCGGTGGTTCCAAAATGGCCGCCGGGTAAACAAAATGGCCGCCCACTGTTTTGCCTCTCTGCAATGGAGGATTTTTGCATAAGGTTAGTTTTTAAGCCCATAGGAACGCATTAAATATGTTTTAATGCATTTCTATGGGCTTTTTAAAATTGCTTAGCGATGAAATCACTTAGCAGCGATTTTTGCTGCACTGATTAACATCGCTATGCGAGGCACCACTGTACTAGTATCTCATGGGAACTGAAGACTATACTTCCAGTTATTCACCTTAGTTATGAATAAATGGATATATCATAAATGTTTGTAATGGAGACTGAATGTCATTGAAGTACTCTAAGCGAAGGATAATTATATACAGAAATGTTGCCATTTGGGAAGAGAGAGCAACTCTCAGACAGAAGTAACATAGTGGGTCATCTGTTGGTGCCAACTTATATAATGGCTTATTTTATGATTTAGAAGAAGGCAAATAATGTATTCATATAATTTTCAGACTATATCAGTAGAAATTTGTTATTTCATTGTTTAAAGGGAACATTTTAAACAGAGGGCAACAACTGAAAGGAAATCAGCATTAAAAAAAGAACAGAAGGTTATCAGAAATTCTGGGACATAGTAGCAAATGAAAGTCTGAGATGATCAGCATTTTGCTAAACTTTTGTTCCTAGGGACTTGTCAACCACAGAGCAGTGTGTTGTTCCATCAGAAATGGTCTGTGGGTCCTTCATAAATTCAGCTGGCATCTGGTTGTTTATAAATTTTCTGTGTCAGAGGTTCAATGCTTCCCGATAAACTACAACTTTTGTAATGCAAAATAAATTCATTTGTAGCTCAGAGCTATCTAATTACTTGAGATGCACATTCATTAATTTTCTTTTTATTTCTTTTTTGACCAGCTTACTGGCTAGTGAATTATGGGGACACTTGGACATGTTTCAGCGAAGTATCTAAAAGGATTCCTGTGATATTTTGTCTGAAACAGTGGGTGGCAGGGGCAGAACCAGAAGTGGTGGTGGAAGGGGGAATCCTGGGCATGGAGGTGCCTTGAGACCCGAGTCCAGATCCACCGCCAGCTGCTCCGGATCTTGGCCCGCTGCCTGTCGAAGTGCCAGCACCGTGGCTGCAGACACTTCCTCAGGTTTGGCTACGGAGGAGGGGAGGAATGATTCGGTGACTTATGGCTCACGTGCCCGCAGAGAAGGCTCTATGTGCCAGCTGTGGCAAGTGTGCCATAGGTTCGCCATTGCTGGACTAGACAGTCCACAAGGTTATCTCTAGTCGTAGACAACCTGCATGGTTTCTTTGTTTCTTTATAATTATTATTCTCAGTGGAACATAATCCATAACTTGAGCAGGGAAGAGAGGACTGCCTCAAGATTTTTTTGTGAACATTTTCATCAAATGCTCAAAAAAATCTCAAACCTTTGAAGGTTTGACTGGAATTCTGGCAAAGGCTTAGAGGAGGGTGGGTGAAAATTTTGCTTTAGATCAGATCAGGTGGGAGTGCTTCCAAAAGGCACAGAGTGCATTGGTCTGAATCTGTGTACCCTTTAAAGATAAAGGTAAAGGTTCCCCTTGACAATTTTTGTCCAGTCGTGTTCGACTCTAGGGGGTGGTGCTCATCCCCGTTTCCAAGCCATAGAGCCAGCGTTTTGTCCGAAGACAATCTTCCGTGGTCACATGGCCAGTGCAACTTAGACACGGAACGCTGTTACCTTCCCACCGAAGTGGTCCCTATTTATCTACTTGCATTTGCATGCTTTCGAACCGCTAGGTTGGCAGGAGCTGGGACAAGCGACAGGCGCTCACTCTGTCACGTGGATTTGATCTTACGACTGCTGGTCTTCTGACCCTGCAGCACAGGCTTCTGCGGTTTAGCCCGCAGTGCCACCACGTCCCTGCAGCGCCACCACGTCCCTTTATTCAGGTATAAATCAGACTGGGAAACCTGTGCATCTGTGTTCTTGTCAATTGCAAAGTATGTTCATAGCCTCTCAGTCCTTTTTTTCTAAATTCATCTGGCTTCTGCACATATCTTCTGTATTATTTCTTTTTTGCAGTTACTTTTAAAAAATAACCCATTAAATAGGTTCAGAAGGTCTATGCTCTGGAGCCATTTCACATTCCTATATCAAAATCTATATTAACGTTCATCCAAAGTAGTGACATGACATGTTTGGCCTGTGCGGAGATAGGCTTATGGCACTACCAAGGTCATTATGGATTACATGCCCAACTATTAAATGCAAAAAGAGGAGACACTGGGAAAGATCAGAGGGGAATAGTTTGCCATTCGAGGCGGGAGCAGAATTCTGTAAACAATTATTAAAATGTAGTGCTCGAGTGGACAAACGTGAATTATTAACATAATGAAATAATAATATCATGGGATTATTTAAACCAACCTGATTATGCAAAAGGTGAACATGAAAATCAAAGCAATGTGGCATCTATTACACTATTGCCCAACAGTGTTCAGCTGCTTATTTGAGAATATTAAGAGACGCTGCTCACATTGGGAAGCATATTTTATACGAAAAAACAAGGTTTCTTTTTTTTTAAAGTCCTTGTTTGTACAGCCACATGGTATTATATGCTCATGCAGTGAAATGGAAAATGTCGGTCTGATGGTATAGAACAATGAGCAAGCTTTATTTCTGCCAAATGAAGCAGGCCCTAAATATTACAGAAGAGAAAGGATCAAACTAAAATGAGGGCTTCTTTTAAGATCCTGGACAGCAGACCACAGCATTCAGCAGAAACAGTCTATTGCCTTGGTTTGTTCCATGGCTGTGTTGGCCTTCAGAATGCTGCAATCATACACACTTTCAGACCTTGTACAAATGTTGCCGGCCCCCCTTCCAAAATGCTGGCTGAAATCCTGTTACACTTGGCATAGCATAAAGTGATACCTGCAGAAGTTAATGGGGAGTTGTATCCAGACAGTATTCATGTCTGATTGGGCAACTAGTTGTGCAACTGATTCTGCACAACCAATTACACAACTAGATCCACAACAGCACCTGTGGAATTGCTTGATGGAAAATATTCCCATTTCGGTGTTAATTTCTCAACGGCTTGTGCAACTTAGCTGCCCAAATGTAGCTACACAACAGGATTTTGGCCACTAAATCTTATGGGGTCATTTTCTTTTCATCTGAATACAGAAGGTGCCTTTTACAGTGTCAGCCCAATGCATTATCTAGTCTAAACATATTTACTCTGAGTAGAAATCATTCAGTATGGACAGTGGTATCATCAGAGCAGACATTCAAAGCCACACTGTTACAATAATTATCTCCTCCTCTTTTTTAGGAAATGAAATCTGTGCAGACCTCCTTCCACTTTATTTTTGCTCTATGAAAGGACCAATCTTCACTGACAGCAACATGCAAGAAGGGCAGCCTTTTCCTCCCTTTTATTCCCATAAATCATTTCTATATTGAGCTCCTTGATTTCTCCTCTTCACGTTTTATGCATACCCTTTCTCTTTGTATCCCATATTACAGAATTATCACCTGAATGGCAGCTGCTTACTTCATCTGGAATAAAAATTAGTAGCTAAAAATAACCTCGGAGCACTCAGCTCACTTCAGCGAAGAAGAGAAGCAATACTATTTTGTGGGTTTTTCCCCCCTGTGTACTTTCCCCCCATCTTTTTCACCCAGCAAATTCAATTTCACAATCTAAAGTATTGAAAAACACAAACAGGGTGATCCTATCCAGCTCCACCACTACAATCATGTATGTGGCTTTATGTAGCACCTCACGTCTGGAGTTATATATTAGCCCAGTAACACAGATGTTGCCAGGAAAACCTTGGTAATTTATTTATTTATTATTTATTTCATTTATACCCCTCTCATCTAGTCAATTGTGACCACTCTAGGCGGCTCAATGACAAGAGTGAGCCACTAGAAAAAGTAGTACAGTACTAGCCCAGAAGAGCTGGACCACACCTGTTACTTTAATTTCCCCAGAAAACAAACCCATAAGCAGCAATGGTCCCCAATTGTTTTAGCCCCAAGGACCAGCTGGGGAAGGTGGGGCACCCCCCTGTGCTTGTGCGCATCCGCAAAGGAGTACGCACTTGTGCACATGTGCAAAGGAGAAGGGGCCGCTTGTGCGGGTGTGTGCATGCTCATGTGCATGCACAAAGGGTGGCACATGCACTTATGTGCATGTGCAAAAGGCGGCACGGTGCTCAGGGGGCCTCGTGCTCATGTGGGTGCAGGTGCAGGCGCAAATGGGCTGTGTGTGTGGGAGTGCATGCAGTGGTGGGGGAAAGTTTGTCTTCACAGCCTGGTCTGGCTTAGGCCACGGACCGGCACCAGGCCACGGACCAGGGGTTGGGGACCTCTGATATAAAGTATTACCCACCTGCTGTCAATGATTGCCTGCACATTCTTATCAACTTGCTGTAGAAGTTGCCAATAATATCTGAAGTAGGAATGAGGGATGTGGTGGTATGACCAAGTTCTCTCACTCTTGTAGTTATTTCTCATCTCTTGGTGTTCTTATTGTTTGAAAATTAACACAGAAAAATCAAGGAATACCACTAGTGCAGTGGTTCCCAACCTTGGGTCCCCAGATATTCTTTGAGTACAGCACCCAGAAATCCTGGCCAGCGCAGCTAGTGGTGAAGGCTTCTGGGAGTTTTAGTCAAAGGGCACATGGAGACCCAAGTCTGGAAACCTCTGCACTACAAGAAATGGGTTGTGTGTGTTTCCCAACATATAATTCCCAAAGCAAACAGATTGAGGCAGGTGTTAAAAACAGAATACTTCATTTACAAGGCTAGAACAGGATAATAAATAATACCTATCAAACCCGTCAACATTTAAAATTCACATATTCCAGGATGGAAAGAACATCTTAATGTGCTCTAAAACTGGGAGCTAACTGTGTCTGAATCCTACACTTTACATCAAGCTGTACAATTTATGACTCCTGAAGTGAAACATAGTCCTTGGCTCATATATAGTAGGGGTTCGTATCCCACGCTCAGCATGTCAAAATTCCACCTGTACTAAAAGCTTTGCTTTGATTGTTTTAAAAATTTGAATCTGCTTGAGAGTTTTCTCCCTTCCTGACCCGTGTTTGCTTGTTCGTGTATTGAATGCTGCTGGTGGTGTTTGAGTGCAACTCTATTCTACGCTAATTGCAATTCCACTTAAAATTTCAATCCCACTTACTAGAGAATAAAAGCCCAAGAAGAACATATTGGCAGTGATTAAAAACACTTGAGAGTGGTTTAGGTATCTGGCTGTGAAGCCAGAGGTTGGGAATGTAATTCCCCACTGTGACTCCTGTGAGTAGAGTTAGCATGTGTAGCCTTGGGCATGTTGCATTTACTGTATGTGCATACAATTTACACCTCACCACATGTATAAAAGATTATCTAGCAAATGGCTGAGATAAGACTATTGAAGTAGCCTGCTTCTGGGGGGAAAACAGTCTAATTATCTCAACATTTTAATTTATTTTTAATTTTTCCTATATTTCATCTACTGTATGTCCATAATTTTAAATTGTTCAATGCTCTGATAAAGAAGTTGTACATCCCAGGGATCCCCCAGAAGAAGGGGATGGAAACCCACTTCTAGGTATTTTTGATCTGGAGACTCCTGAAAAGGGTCACTATAAGTCATAACTAATTTGACATTAAAATTGGAACTAATTCTCATTTTAAGGACAGACCCCAGCAATGGGCAACAACTACTCAGGCAACAATACTTCTTGATAAAATAAGGAAATTAAATGATTCAGTACTCTGCTAAATTTTTATCTCTGAAATACTGCAGGTTATGATAAGCCTGAACTACAAATCTCTTTAAATCAAGCTAATTCTACTTGTAGATTGTGTTTTGACTCTTCCTGTCTGATCTACTGTAATTATTTGGCTTAATACTGCCCTCCTTTGCCTGTCCTTGATTTCTCCTGCTTGGTTTTCCCCACAAATAATTCTTATTTTGCCTTTCCGTGATCATCTTGTAATTGTTCATTTCCAAAGTATAATTCCCTACAGTCAGCTATATTTTATGACTTAGCATCTCTAGACAGTAAAAGTGGATATTTACGATGATATTGATTTCATTTGAGTGTTTGTGTTATGAACATAATATATCAGGACATTCTGGAAGTCTTTCCAGAGACTTCTGAAATACTTTATCTCTCTGTTTACTTAGACTTCTGCATCATCCTCCCCAGCATGTTTTCAAAGCACCTAATAATATTTTCTGCAAGTAAATCAGCATGAAGGGAATTACTGTTGCCTTCCACATTTTGACAAATACATTTCTCACTTCCACTGTGATACGCTCCCATAAACTGACACATTGTTCCATTAAGGTGTTCTTGGGAAATATATCAAAGGAGGAGGAAGGGTTGGGAAGGTAATAATATTTTTAAAAAACGTCACCACGAATCAGCTTAGTTGTTCATGAATTCCTTTAATGGGCCAGTATTTTTTTTCTGTGCCATGGAGGCTAGTATCAAATCAGGAAAGGGGCAGGAGAAGGATAAGACACTTAATGTAAAACTTGTGTGTGATTATCTGCCCACAGCATTTGGTACGTTGATGTATTATGTCTCCAGCTGGAAAATATATTCAGTGCTTTATATAGATGCCCACAGGAGTGAAATTACAACTCATCTCGCACAGTGCTTTACTTTGCATGTTGGTTCTATCAATTTACAGAGGCCCACTCTGAAGTAAATACGCTGCTTGTGGACTGAAGTTTCAATTGTGAAGGGAGAAACATGTGTTTTGTCTTGTCTGGAGTGTGTAGGCTATTCATTCTATAGGAGGTCCTAATTTGTCTTTCTGTACTCTAGCTTAGAAACTGCACAAGCAATTTTCAAGCTTTTATTCTTTCAGCTTTAGCGACGTTGTTTCTCTCTGCTCATCCCACTCTCACCCCATTCCTAGTATCTCTCTTTATTTTTATGGCATGCTTGCACAACCTGTGGTTTGCCAGCTGGTTGACTATATCCTATTTTCGTCATCCTGGGCCTGCAGGAGATTGGTGTGAAGTATGTGTAGTGAGCCATCAGAGAAGCCATTGTATATGGCACGTAGTTGCACCTGGTTTGGTGGACCTAAATCACATAATCTTTTCTAGCAGCTCCATCTGCAGGACCTAGACCTTACAGACACCTAAATTGGAGAGAAGGCTCTGCTGGTAGACTACGTGTCATGAATAGGCCTGATTTCCTGTTCAGAAAAGAAACCGCCTAGGGGTTTCTGGGAAGCTTCCTTTTCAAATAGGAAATTAGCTATATCCAAGACATGGGCTTTCTGAACAGGTGAGCACAATATAAGTTCTATAAGATCTGTCTAGCAAGTGGGACTCACAGAAAGGAGAATTATGGAATTTGTACTCCAAAAAAATTTGAATGTATATCCCTAGTTAGAAGTGAACATACAAAATGGTCAGTATAAGTTGGTCATATGGCTTGCTTTATAGAGGACAGGCTTCCATTTGAATACATTTTCTCTTTGAAGGACCTTCTTGATTAAGCCCAGTTGAAAGAAAGAATTGGAAGAAGGAAGGGTAGTATTCTGTAACTTGGAATACTGACCTTTTTAAAAAACAATAACTCCAAAGTAACCACACAGCACTCCAAGCTGTATAGGGGCCACTCTATGTTGCTGAGGGAATGTTAGCCCTTCCTTACACAGCTAACTTTCTCCCAAACTCCTTCCCTGCATTGTAATTTAAAATCAGTTCTACAAGTGGTTGCAAGTTTCTGAAAGGAAGTGATTAAACCTGCTTTTCACATGCTGGATGGTTCCAATCTGTGCTCATTTTGGAGTAAATGTGAAACAAAGGAGAGCTGAGGCATGCTTATCAATGTAACGTCATTTGACCCTGTATGACCCTGATGGGTATTGATGCTGAAGTTTTTGTTCGTTTGTTTTTGTAAAAAAGCTTATAAGATAAACACATCACTCTTAAGCTGCAGGATGAAACCTATACTAGTGATGGGGAACCTTTTTGAGCCCGAGTGCCCAAACTGGGGGAGGGGGGACCCAGCGAGTGGCGGGTGGCAGCAGAAGTGGAAGTAGTGGAGGTGGGAGTGGAAGTGGTGATGGAAGGGGGAATCCCAGGCATGGAGGTGCCTCCAGACCCCCCTCTGGATCCACCTCCAGTCATGCGCAACCCCACCACTGCCTATAGCTCACCCTGCCTACTGCTGCCAGCACCAGCTGCTCTGGATCCTGTCTCACCGCCTGTCGGGGCTCTAGCATCACGGTTGCAGTGCTTCCTCAGATTTGGCTGCTGGGGGTACCGATCTAGTGACATACAGCTCATGTGCCCACAGAGAGGGCTCTGCGTGCCAGCTGTGGCACGGGTAGTATAGGTTTGCCATCGCTGACCTATACCATCTCTTCCCCTTCAGACAAAGCTTGGAAAATGCTGCCTCTCTCTTCCATGCCTCTGAGCAGTGGTGGAATTTTTAGTGTCCATGCTGCTGAGTGGATGACTGATCCCCTTTTCCTGCTGATGGGAGAACAGGCCAATCACAGAGCTCTTTCGCATTTGACTTCCCTTTGCCTCTCTTTTGGCGCTGGAATGCGCTTTTCACATCTTCTTGATCAAAGGTATCCTCATGGGTTTGTCCAGTTGCATAGAACTGGAGCTAAGTAGGAGTGACCAGGCATTTAGTTGTTGTACACCCTTACTAGCCTGCTTTATACTGTTTGTGAACACGTTTTTCCTCAACTCTTAATCCTGATTGGCTCCAGCTAGGCTTCAATTTGACCAATTGGCTGAATTTTTTTTTCTTCCTTTGACTCATTCGCAACTAATTCAATTGCATCATTATGTTGATCCTGATCTAGATATTCTTACTGATTGGTTTAATTGGGCTAATCAGCAGCGACTTCTGGAACATGAAGTAGCACTGAGGGGGGCTTATGACTTAGGCTTTTGCAAGCACTTCAGAGCCTCAGAGGATTAAAACATCAATGTCTCCCCTCAGCAGAGGTAGAGAGTTGGTTGGGCAGACATCCTTCACCTTGACAACCAAAGCAAGCATAGGAACTAACCAGCTGTGGGGTGCTATACTTGCGAAGCTGGCTGTTTTTCACATTAGGTGCTTACACGCTACTGATTTGGACTTTGGATTTCATATTATTTATGTCAAACACAAGCCACCCACACCTTATGTTGGTGCTTTGCCTCACTATAGCATATTGCACTCAATGAGAGCCAATTTTATAACCCATCATGGTTTCCAATATCTTTATATCTGATGGAGGGCCAAAATCATCATATCTCCCAAACACTCCAAGGTGGAAACTAAGAAAGGTTTTTGGAAGGGTAACCACCAAGAAGGGTAACCACTAGAGATGGGTGCAAATATTAAAATGGATCGTTTTTGACTAATATAGCCAATTTGTCATATATTCGTCGATCCGTATTCATCAAATTTTAAGTCCTGACGAATATGGATCGACAAATATTTCCCTGTTTTTATTCATCCCATACAAAAAATAATAATGAAAGCTTTTCCATTCTGCCTACCGGCCTGCCAATCAGCTGATCGGTGGGCCAACAGGCAGCCACACACCCCCACAGTCTACCCCCACACCTCCTTCCTTCCTCAACTTTCGACGACTCACAAAACAGGATGGACGACTCGCCAAAATGGTGAGTCGTCCCCATCTCTAGTAACCACCAAGCCAGAGATCTCTAGGTAGGACTAGGGGAAAAATTGACCAGAAACCATGGAGATTTCTAGCATTTAGATATGCTATTCTAGAGAAACCAAAGCATTTGACTCAGGGAAAGGCAGCATATATAATAGAGTTTATATTTCAATATAAGGCATATTGAAATAGACAGCCTCCTTAAAAGATGATGATGCCACTTGGACAGAAATTCATCTGCATTTCTGCTCAGCCACCCACGAGGGTCTTGTATGCCTTTTGAAAAATCAGCATTTCTCCAGCTCTGTTCAGCAAGCAGAAATCTCTTCTGATCCCCTGCCAGCTCACCACTAATCTCTCAGCCAGGTCACATTACAGCACAGAAGGATAAGGATGGCTTGGGAGAATCTGAGAAGGGCCTGTTTTGGGCACATGATGGCTTTTAAAATACTAGAAATCATAGGGGGATTTGATTGGTGACTCGAAACATTGGCAACAGAGAAGACACGCTCCCAGAAGGATGTAGACTTCATTTCCATCTACGAAAAAGAAAAAAAGAGGTTGTTAAATGCCAAAACACAGAGCCACATGTTGGAAGCATATTTTCAAGAGCTGGCATCATTTGTAGAGACTTGCTGCAAAGGCTGACTAAATCTTACTGGTCTTCCTCAATGTTATTATTATAATATCTGACACTGCAAGTATGCAAGAAATATTCCTTTAATATTGTATTACTCAATGGGGGAGGGAAAGCACTATTTCCCAAAATAATAATGAGATATTTTAATACATACAATCAAATTGAATTTGTTTCCTTTTTATTAGCTATTTAAAGTGGTTTATGCTTCAGTTTATAACCCAACAAATCTTGGATGTAAGACAAATTTGTTCAGAAGTACGTTTATCAACTGTTAAAGCTGAATCTTTATTCAAGGATTACTTCACCATAAACTCGGAAACAACTTGAAGACACATGAGAATAATACACTCATTATTTCCATTGTATTGTATCTCTGATTTCTCTGCTGTTCCTGAAATTGAACCATAATGTACGGCTCAGATAATGCCCTTGGCAAAGAATGCTCATCCCCTTTTATCCAGGTATGATCACAGGCTGTGATTTTAATGTCTGTGGGCCCTAGACTTGGAAAATCTGGACTTAATCATGAAGTGAAACAGCCACAACAACTGAGCCTTGTTTCACTGCTCAAACTGTATATGTTCCCAACAGGGATTAATAATGTGGTGCAGTGGGTAGACTGGCAGCCTAGGACTGAGCAGACATGGGTTCAAATCCCTACTTGACCATGGAAACTCAGTGGTGGTTGGTACAGGTAAAACCACTCCTTACATATCGCAAATAAATTGAAAACTCTACTAGGCCTGACACAGGTTAGATGCAACTTGATGGCACTTCACACACAATACATATAAAAGCTCTCCACAATTTCATCCTCCATGAATACTAATGATTTGTTGTCCATAGGTTAGGTAGGCTACAAGATGGTGTCAAAGGAGCAGGTGGGTGGCTGCTGAACTCTCCACTAAAGCCATAGATCTTTTTTAGACATACTAACTATTTAGGTGTGAAGAAGTGCTCACCAGTTGCCACATATTCCCTTAGAGCTGTTCCAACAGCTATTTACATAATCACAACATTCATGAGTATTTTCTCTATTTCTGTCTGTCTGTCTTTCTCCCTTAAGCATAGTTTACTTTACTAAACTTTTAGAACTGAGTGTTATTTTTATCTATCTATCTATCTATCTATCTATCTATCTATCTATCTATCTATCTATCTATCTATCTATCTATCTATCTATCTATCTATCTATCTATCTATCTATCTATCTATCTATCTATCTATCTATCTATCTATCTATCTATCTATCCATCCATCCATCCATCTATCTATCTATCTATCTATCTATCTATCTATCTATCTATCTATCTATCTATCTATCTATCTATCTATCTATCTATCTATCTATCTATCTATCTATCTATCTATCTATCTATCTATCTATCTATCTACCCACATGCCTATATTCATCTATCTGTCAAAATAAAGTTGCCCTGTTTTATGTACATTTGGACATAAAGTGCTCCACAACACTGTTGTAATATCACAATGAAGAGGAAGAATAGGTGGAGGCAAACAGTACAAATATTACAGCAAACATCTTGCCAAAACAACCATAATGTTAACACCCACTGCATCTCCATAAGAAGGTAGTTTACATACTTCTGCTTAATATTCCTGTATATTTCATAAGTGATTTGCCTCAAAAGCAAAAATTCTGTTTGAGATTTTGCAACACTTTCAAGCTTCGAAGGAGTTTGGGAATTAGCTCATGAGAAGGCAGAGATTTTCAACCCCTTCAAATGTGAAAATATATTGACATCAGGAACTGCAACACATGCATATTTAGCTTGAATTCTTCATTAACAAAACATGGGTTCTTAGTATGATAGATAATGAGTGTACACTTACACATAATTACAGATAGGCCTAAGAAAAAGAAGTTTCATTAGTCGCTTGTTGCCCTAATTTCTACACATTCAACATAAATCTCTTAGTGTCTTTAATTTGAGGTTTGCCAGCAATCAAGTATCTGGTGAGTGCTCTTTTGAGACACATCTATTTTGACAGAACAACGGTTCTTAATAGGTTTCCGATGCACCTACTGGAATGCCTTCTGTCTTTTTGGCAGGTATATCAACTATGCTAAACAAGTCTTTCTTTCTTACCTGATTCAGTCCACATAGTTTAAAGAACTAAACAAACCCTGTTCCTAATACATAACCATAAGTAGTGTGAAATCAAACAGAGAACTTTGTTAGATATCTGAAAAATTATGCTGGCAGGCCTTTGAAACTCGTAGACTCTGGCAGACATCTTGAGGGCAGGCATAGTGCCACTCAAATAGATGGATTTTGACAGCCAAAAGTGCTACATAGATTTGCTGATGGCAAGTGGTCTGGCTGAGAATATACAATCCGCTGATCATTCTGAGTTATGACTTGCTGCTAAGGACAATATGTTTGATTTATTTATTTATTTATCCCAGCTTTCTCCTAATAGAAGCCAAGGCAGCTTACTTACATGAAAACACAGTATTAAAAGCTAAAAACAATAAATTATGCAAATATTTTAAAAAATATAGCATATTAGAAATTTAAGGCAAAAGGATTATTTAAAAAGATTTAGAAGCAACAAACGATGAACAGTCAGTTGCTAAGGAAAAGCCTGCATGAAGGGAAAGGTCTTTGCCTGCTTCTGGAAGGACAAAAAAGATGGGGCCAGTCTAGCCTCTTGTGGGAGGGAGTTCCAGAGTCTAGGAGCAACAACAGAGAAGGCTCTCTCCCATATCCCCACCAAACACACTTGTGAGAGTGGCGGGATCGAGAGGAAGGCTTCTCCTGATTATCTTAAATCCCTGGAAGGCTCATAAAGGGAGACACGGTCCTCGAGATTGCTTGGATCCAAACTGTGGAGCTGCTATAACGCGTGTGTGTTGTGATCCATGTTACTAGTTTCAATTAACAATCTGGTTGCTGTGTTTTAGACCCACTGAAGTTTCTGAAAACTTTCCAAAGGCAGCCCCATGTTGCAGTAATCCACCCGGGATGTAACTATGACATGTGTCAGTGTGGCGAAGTCAGACCTCCAAGAACAGGTGCATACATTGCACTAATTTTTACTGTTCAAAGGCACTGCTGAACTTTTATGTGCCTGAAACATTTCACGACCTTCTCAACAAACCTCAAATGTCTCCAATAATTATTTGCTCTTTTTCCTCTTTTTAAAGTTGGCAAAGGAAGCACTTAAACAGCAGGTTAAGAAAAGAACTTTTTGTTTCAGAGTGCATGTTAATGATATGAAGGACAAAAAAGTGCAATAAATAAATATTACTATTTCAAAATTCTAAACAAACAGTTCAGGCAGTCCAGAAAAATATGGTATATTTAAGCTGTATTTCTTTTTTTACAAGGTGTTCTAGTCAACAGTTTGCATAAATTCTTTCTCCCTTACAGATCCTTCCACATAATCACACACTTAATAAGTTCTATTAAATTCAATGAACCTACCTACAACAGACTTAGACCACTAGTCTATTGCAGCCTCTGACTTCAATGTGGGAATATGCTGACCTCCAGATGTCACTGGGCTATGAATCCCACTGTTGGTTCTTTTAGTAAAATGACGTACCAGCATTGAATTTGATCATGGCCCCAGTTTCAGGCAGTTAGTGTGTTTTAGGCCTAGCTTCAGATAGTCAGTGGCTGAAATCCTGTTGTGCAACTCTGTCTGAGCAATGTGAATGATGTCATCATCACTGACCAATTGCTACAGATTAAAGGCAACTTGTGAACGATTAAAGGGGATTTTGGGATGCACAAAACTCGTCCACAATGCGACAAAGTTGCATGTACACAGAAATCATCAAAATAAATATTTAACTAGCAGTAGTTTGCCACTGCTATTGATGTCATCACTGTTGCACACATGGAGCTGTGCAACAGGATTTAAGCCAGTATATTTTAAGCTCAGATAACAAACTGCTGCTTCCAATCATTTTAATGCACATGAGATGAAATGGAGGAGGCATTACGACAGATGACAAAACAGAAGTTAGTCGTTAGTGACAAGCTTCTCCTTGTTTGAAAGACAAGACTTAATAAGCACGTATAAAGGGAACGGCAGCAGGTGACAGGAGGGAAAAAGAGCCATTTGAACATAGAGTGGTAGCGTGAACCTTTAACCCATTTGTAATAATAAATCACTACCTGCCGTGCCATGATCTGATGGGTTTTAGGATGCCTAAAAAGAAGCAGTGGCATTTTGGAAAAAGTATGTCACGGGAACAAAAGTGATGTCTCAGAGAAGATAATGATGGATGATCTTGCCACACCTGCAAAACAGAATGGGTGGGATGGAGTAAGGAAGCACAAAAGCATTTGTGTGAAATGTGTATGATGAAAATGTCATTAGAATTCTTATTGTCACAAAAAGATAATAAAAGGGTAGAACTGAAAGGATCAGATACTTAAGATGCTAGCAACATACAGGTCTGGAAATTATTTTAGGAACAGCATTTCTGAATAATTTTAAAGGGCCTTCAAATAGCACAAGATATTATGAATACTGCATAGTTAAGATGGAATCTCTTTATTATGGGGAAGACATCAATGCACTTTCCGGAGTAGGGTTTACTAAGTCTTGCAAATGCTTGATAAGTGCATTCTTTGACCTGGATTATTTGGTTTTTATATGGACTGGAAGTACACTTTCACAATTATAGTTACACCCATTAGTTACATGTATAGACCAGATGGGCGGGATACAAATCAAATAAATAAATAAATAACAATTTTCTTGAAGAGTCCTCATCTGACCAGTGGCACTAGCCTTGGTCCTCTTCTGTCAAATGTTTTATTTCTGTCAAATGTTCAGTCATTCAGTGAAAATCCATCTTTGATGGATTTTCACTGAACTAAAAGTCTAGTACCCTGTTCAATTTTTCACATTCATAATTGCAAATGCAAAAGTGGCTGCAGTGATGCAGAGAGGTCCATTTGTCTGCCTCTTCACATTGCTGCTCATGTGATCCCCTGTGCAAGCAGGCTGTCACATCACCACAGCCACTTTAACATGTGGAGTTATGCAGGCGGAAAATTGCACAGGATATTGGACAAAGTATCTCTTTGGAAGGAGATTCCTCCCCCTTCCGAGTTTCTTTTTTTAAACATAATTTATATTTGAAATCATGCATATTGCAACTTTTTAACTATTATAGAGTGTGTGACTGTAACCCCCGAGCCGCCTTCTTGAAAATATACTGAACTTAATAAAGAAAAGTGAGGAAAGCAGTGGAGAGGATGAAGCCTTCCTAGTTTTCTTTTCTTTTTCTCTTTGTGACCTTCACCAACCTTATACGTAGATGTCTAATTCCAGAGTCCTTATAAGCAGTTCATTCCTCAGAACTGCTCAGTGCCATAGTAATAAATACATACTGGGTTCTTATTTCAAAAGTCCAAAGCTTTGGCAAAGAACAGCTGCTTGCAGTATTTAAATCTTCCACTGAAAATATAAATCTGAATTTCCTAGACTGTGTGACAGCAGATAAATCAGCCAGCAAAACACTTTCCCCCTCTGTACTGTCAACAGATCTTCTTTTGTTTCTAACTAGACTTGAAGTTTTGAGCTGAAAGCATGTCGATATTAGATCTGATTTTATTTCCTATTGGTATGTTTTTGGAGGCTAGCAAATGGATTTCTTGTTTCAAATAATCCATGATGGCCAGTAAAAATATTTATTGATAGACTCCTCAGTTTTCTTCTGTACAGCAAGATTTACTTCCGGAAAGTACATTGAGATACTAAAGAATAACAGAGGAGCAACAAATGGCAGAATAGAAATAAAGAGCAGATCCAGCTCATTTGAGGGAAAGTCATGAGATTCTGAAACAATGTAGATTCAGAGCCTTTGATGCCAATGTAACCTCTAAAAATATTTGTTCAGCTTAAGTGGTTGGAGCTAAGAAACAGCAGGGCTGTGAATAAGAGAGTTGAATAGAGATGGGGGTATTTGTATATGACTACTAATACCCCCACACAGGTGGACATAATGAGGGTCCAGCCCACTGGAATTGGACTGTCCACTCACCTTCCGCTGTTGCTGTGGGCTCCGTACTCCCTTCCTATTGCTCCGGAGCTCATGGACTGCGAGCCGCAGTGTGGACGTTGACTGCATAGGGTGTTAAGGTCTGTCTTTCTTTCCCCCACTAATAGGGCTTGATCCAGTGGAGAATAAAACCAACGTTCCCCTGGAAAAAAAACTAGTTTAAATTTTAGTGTAAATACGAGGCATATATACACACGGATGTCTGTGCCAGGGGAACAAGATTTTCTGTTCCTCCAGTAGAAATCCATTTATTTTGTGGTGGATGTGGAATTTATTCCAAAGAATCAATTCCACATATGTGAACACCACTGATGCATTTCAAAAATAAATTTCTGCAATCTGATATAGCGCTAAACCAGATAGCAAGAATTAAAAAAAAACACACAGAAGTATTGCACTTGCCAGTGCCTGTCTGATCGCTTACCTCCTGCTCAACTCACACTCTCACCCCTTGGCTCCTCTTTCCATCTTTTCCTCTCATTCTCCTCCCCCTTCATGCCCACCCACTCAACCAATTGCTGTTCCCCTCACTCACTCGGCAACCCGTTGAACAACTGCTCTCTCAGCCACCCGCGCTGTACCCACAGCTTCTCATCCTCATCCCTTTCCATCCTTTCCCCTCTTGTCTTTCTTCTACCACTAGAAGGAGCACCATTTCTAAATAGCAGCAAATGTACTCTTTTGACATTAAATATTTACAGTATATTCATGCACAGGCACGCACAATTCATGTATTTATATTCACACACTGACACATACATGTTCCTGTATAAGGAATATGGGGATTCTAGATTTCAGAATTAGAATCCCTACCTCCCCTTGCCCAAATCTGAAGCATTAGACATTACAACTTGTGATCCTCTGCTAGAAGCCTTAGCTAGTTATACCTAGGCTCCTTCTATAAAGCCCTTTTCTGGATTAATTGTAGCATGTCAGGGACAATTTGGCCTACGTGTGTCAAGAAAATGACTTTGGGAAGGTCTTTTGCAGCAGGCTTCATCTCCGAGGCTCTGTACTTCTGAAATTTTATCTTCTTTGGCTGTAAGATAAGAACTTTGTGTTAGATCAGGTCAAGGAGCCATTTAATCCATCTGTCTTTCTTCACAAGTGGCCAGTGACATGCTCCTGGGAAGGTTATCAAGAGAATAAAATGGAAGCAGCTATTTGCTTGCCCCCAGCATTTAATATTCTGGAACCTACTGTCCTGGAAGAAAAGAGGTTGCGCTTAGCTGTCATGTCTGATAGCCACTGATAGGTCAATCTACTCTGTACATGTCTAATATTTTTAAAATGCTTCAGGCACTGCACCACATCTTGTCATAATGAATTCTGTAGTGCATCTGTGCTACACAGGAGCGATACTTTTGTGTGTCAGCCTTGAACATGCTACCAATTTCATTGAATGACCCTGAGCTGTGTATTCTCTCATGCACTAAGTTGATTTCAGAAGCCTCTGTTGTGTTCCTTCTTAATTAATTCCCCCCTTGAAACTAAAAAGTCCCAGCCTCTTAATGTTTCTTCATTAGAAAGTTGATTTGAGTCTTTAAATAGTTTATTGAGATGTTTTTTTTTAAAAAAAACTTCACTACTATCCTTTTTGAAATGTGACTGAACGTTATGTAGTATTTTTAATGTGGTTTATATAACAGATTTCCTTCATTTTCCATGTAGCATTCCACCTATGGTAAAATCCGGCATGTTGGATATTTATTAATGTTTCAAGCCATTTAGCTTTATTAAAAAGGTAGCAGAGGTCCATGAGAAGTGGGAGTTCAAATCCACATTTAGGCAATTAGGATGAATCAAAATGCCAGAAAAGTGTGTGAAAGTTTTGGAGTTCTCTTTTATCAGGTTGGTGTAGAGCTTGGCAAGTTACTTTTAAGAAGAATGGGTATAATTAAATGCTGAATCCATCCATAATTGAACAGTGATAGGACGGAACATAAATTGAGCAATGATGGCTCCCAGAACATCATTTTACCATTGTTCAGTTATGGATGATTTAAATGTGTCATTATGTTCATGCTTCTTAAAAGTACCTTTCAGAGCCCTGGCTGGGTGATATATTAAACAAAGGCTAGGGAAGAAAGAAAACGAGTTTAAAAAACTGAGCCAGGTGTTGTGGCCATAAAGTTTGAAAATTGTACTTGGTGTCAAGGTAGACACAGAATAAATGGTGTCTACAGTTTACTGAGATTATGAGGAATATAGCTATATTTGGATACTGAAAGATGAGCACCGTATTTTATGAAAAATAAACACAGAATTAGAATTTGGTCATATTTATATTCAAGAGAATTAAAGGTATTTGTGCTTAATTTGTGACATTGATTTCAACGGATCCAACCTAATGTTTAAGCTACATAAGCAAAGCCAACCAAATGTACCAATGAAACCTGTTTTATGATCCAGTGTTAATGCTGTAGCATTTATTATTCGATCAATCTCTCTGTACTAATAGAACACATTTTGTTTCTATATTAGATTATATGTGTTTTTCTCTAATCGGGCGTTTTCTTCACATATGGGAAAACATGTGTTCATTACAATTAGAAACTCTGGCAACTCACAAATCATTACTGCATTGTAGAGATGGGCATGAACTTCAGGTTCAGTGGTTTGTGCTGGTTTGGCCAATGGCTGCATAGGTGTTCTCCCGTTCGGCACCGAATGCCTTCTGGCAGCATCCCGACTTCCTTGCCCTGCCTCCTCTGGGGACTACCTCTGAGGGGGTATCCACCAGAGAGGGCAAGGAGCCAAACTGTGAAACACCTGTTCAGCCATTGACCAAAACAGCACAAACTGGTGGCTTGGCCCATCTCTACTACACTTACTTTTCATTCAGTAGCAGCAAATGAGACGGTTAGGAGTTGTGCCATATAGGCACTTGTGAGTGTTTTGTAGGCATCCTTCAGTCTCAAGAGACTATGGTAACATGCTCTGAATAGAGGTCTTGGAACAGCGTCTAGTGTGCTTCAGGAGGCCAATTTGTATATGGTGAAAGGAGGAGTTAGTTCTGCTCCCCGATTTTTTAATCCAATATTTTTATTGAGACAGGGGTAATAATGGTGTTATACCTGATTTTTATATGAAGTCACATTACATATAAAGCTGTACATTGTCTCAGAAATGCTGGGGATTTTAGCTTACAGATTTTAAATGTTTTAAAATTATTTTTAACCTTGGCTTTTAATTTTAATATGGGTTTAATTATTTTTAATATGATATGTATATTGTACTTTAAAACTGTTTCTGTTTCATGGTTTTATCTGTGTAGGTCCCCTATGGCATATGTATAAATAAATAAATAAATAAATAGATAGATAGATAGATAGATAGATAGATAGATAGATAGATAGATAGATAGATAGATAGATAGATAGATAGATAGATAGATAGATAGATAGATAGATAGATAGATAGATATTTAAAATTATATACTATCCATCTACAACGTGTCTACTCTGGGCGGTTTCCATAAAGCATGCATGCATGCATGCATGCATGCATGCATGCATGCATAAATAAATAAATAAATAAATAAATTCTCTCTCTCTCTCTCTCTCTCTCTCTCTCACACACACACACACACACACACACACACACACACACACACACACACACACACACACACGTTCATTTGCTCAATCCATTTTTACATTTCTTTTGGAAATGCCCCAGATTTGCCATTTCTGATACGGGATGGGGGTGATGTTGAAAAACAAAAGCACCCTCAAGCTTCATGAGAAGACCCATCTTTGCTCTGGTCACATTGGATCAAATGCATGTATTTCTTCTACTTCTGTTGTCTTCTGTTATTGTTCTGTCCAATGGAATGGGGGAGGGGACAATATCCAGTACTGCGGATTTACAGAAGGGCAATTGCTAACTGCTAGAAAAACTGATTTTTCATGTAATAGCTCCACATTAAGTTTTAAACCCTATGTCTCCTGTAGGGTTGGAACCTCAGCTGGGGAAAAAAAATACAATTTGGATGACATTTCTCAGATTCTGTAGCCTGCATGACTGATGGAACAGTAGATCAAAATATAACTATTTAAACTATACTTCAAGTGTTCCCCTTTTTCAAACCCTTTTGCCAGTCAAGTTATACTTATAGTATGTTTGCTAACGTTGATACACCAAGCCTCATTGGCTGTACTGCCAAGGGATATCTGGGGGCTGTGGTCCACGAACAAAAAGTTTGCACTCCTTCAACAAAAATGTGCAAAATAGAAGCAGATGATGGATTCAAAATCTTTCATTACCTTTTCATTAAGTTGTAGTTCTAAGTTATTTTCACACAGATCCTCCTGCAGACTTCATGTCTGCTCACACCTAACTTTCCTGGACAATGGGCAACCCTGGGTAGTCTTCACCAGATTAGTATCATGGAGGCAGTGAACAAGACCCTAGCAAGAACTGTTGGAAATATTGTAGAATTTCACACCAAACAGGAAACAAGTCCAGAAATACTTCTTCTGCAGACTGGAATGGTACAGTCTAGCATTAGATGCTGACCTCTTTGGTTGTACGTCCTAGTTTTTCTGCCTGCTTCTGGTGTTCCCTATCAGATCAAAGAGGATTCTTCCATTTCTATATATAGTGAAATTTTATTAAGTCTGAACTTTCTTTGAGACTTAATTCAGCAATTTACCTTCAGGTTGTTATGTGTCAGATTTGCCTAGGGTAATGTAATTATTTTTCTGAATAAATGCAAGCCATTAACGAATCAAAAACGGCATGCTACAATACAGATAGAGAAGAGACAGCATGGTGTAACAAAACAGTGAGATACAAGTCATTAAAACAAAAGGTGAGGGAAAAACAATTCTTGCACGTCAAGTTTCAATTTTCCTGACCATATATAATTCCAAAGCTAAGCTGTCTCATTTTACCTCTGATGAAAGATGCTGAATTTCACACATAAATAGTAAATGGTGAAAAAACAAAAGCAAAATAAAAACTCAGTCCTTTCCAGAAATACGTACATAAATTGTTTTGCTTCACAAAATTAATTCGATTTATATCTCATGGATACAAATTCAACATTATTAAATGAGCATGCCACCAAGGAGACATGTTGCTCTTCATAATTGATTTTAAGGGTCATTCAGGAAGGGAAACCAGGCCAACTTTCTCTGAGGATGGTGCCAATGGTGGTGGCGGGACTGGGTAGGGAGATGATGGGGCAATGGGAAGGGAGTGGGTGGCAACAGAGGAGCTGGAGGGCAAGAACAGGTAGGTTCCCCCCCCCCCGGCATTCACTGGAAAAACAAACCATGAACTGATTTGTTTTTCTGAGGGTTCATAATGATTCATGGCTAACCAGCAGTTTTCTCATTCATGCCCATCTCTAATCGCCTTGGTATTTTCCAAACTTGGATTCACTGTTGTTATTCTATTCTTAAAAGGTAAAAGGTAAAGGTTCCCCTTGACAATTTTTGTCCAGTCGTGTTCGACTCTAGGGGGCGGTGCTCATCCCCGTTTCCAAGCCATAGAGCCAGCGTTTGTCCGAAGACAATCTTCCGTGGTCACATGGCCAGTGCGACTTAGACACGGAACACTGTTACCTTCCCACCGAGGTGGTCCCTATTGATCTACTTGCATTTGCATGCTTTCGAACCGCTAGGTTGGCGGGAGCTGGGACAAGCGACGGTCTTACGACTGCTTGGTCTTCTGACCCTGCAGCACAGGTTTCTGTGGTTTAGCCCGCAGTGCCACCACATCCCCCTATTGCTCACTGTTATTTAATGGTATCTTAAATTTTAGAATTTCAATACAATATCTCACATTTGTTTGAATCTAAACTCCCAAAGAGAGACCACAAAACAACTCATAAGCAAGCATGCAAACAAGCTTGAACTCGAAGCCTGTTTAGGGTACTTGGAACTTCAATGAAAGGAAGAGGTACTTACACTGAAATCTCAGCTTCCTTTGTACAAGTAATAAGCTGCCATAATGATCACCTGTGCAAGACTCTGAAGTGCTGAGTCACAGTGGCTGTGAAGAAGATGATGCAACATCTGTGTATGATGCAACACCCATGTATGAAGATGATGCAGCACCTGTCTTGATTGGACAGAGGCATCTGCTTAAATGTATATAAGTGAACAATGTGTATGTGATGTATCTTCTTCCTCTATACTCTGTTCTGCTATCCCCTATGCACTTTGCCTCTATATTGCTGCCACGCTGAAGGACTGCTGCTTTGTATATTTGTACATTTTTGTAAATACACGTATCTTGAAGAAGAGTGTGTGCGTGTTTTTCCTTCATCAGAACTCTGCAAATTACCAGCAAGAAGCAGTTCTGTTTTTTGTTGTTGTTGTTGTTTTGTTTTTTTTGAAGCTGGGGAGTTCTTTGGCAATTCTCTCAAGCTCCCTAAAATGAAAACAGACACTTCTGGAGGTTTCCAGGACCAGAAATAAGTCTCAGCCTTGGTGGCCCCTCTTCCATCCCCTAATCCATGGACTCAGCACACTGTAGAATAAGCAAAGAAGGGTTTATTAGAACTTGGACATGGGTTTTTCAACCAAATCTTTAATTGAAGGTTTGAGAGGCCATTCTACAGTAGCGCTAGCTGCCTTCATTAGTTTCAGTCTTGTTCTGCTCACAAAATGGATCTAATTCCACAATGCTAGCCCGGGAACTGCTGCTGTAATCAATAAAGTTGTGACCCTTTCTCTCCAACAAACTGTGTTCTGTGTTTATGTATAATTGGGATTTAATAAGGAGTTCCTCAAGGAGGGGTCATTTAGCAATAGGCCAGCAATTGGCAGAATTGCTATGCTTTGTGTTTGCTCAACAAGATATTGGAAAAAGACTGTATCTTGGGTAGAGAACCGAATCCATATTTCACAACCTGACTTGAAATAACCTTCAGATATTCCACTGCAGATCTCTAGCATTGTGATATAATAAATTATCAGTGAAATGTGTTTCTAGTTTTTAAAAGCCATGTAATTTTATACTATGAGTGGAAAGAGCCACTGTGAGCTTCCTAGGACAAGAAATTTCAATTATTATATGATGCAATTTTAAGCACAAGAAACTAGATAGTGGTTCATTTTAATATACAGATGTGTGTTCTTTTCCCCATAGAAATGGAATTATGTTAGCTCTATCTACTGGATGTTTGCAAAATGCATATTTATTTTGAACTGCCCTCCCTTCTTGTTAGCTTGAAGCAAGAAAAAAATAGGAAGATGAAAGCTCAGTATGTTGAAATCCTAGGATTGAATGAAATCCACAGATGGAATTCAAATACGATTTTCCATGGAAGTTGAAAAAAAAAAATCTTTATCCCGACTTGAGTGTAGTTAGGTTTTCTACTTGTAAAAAACAAACAAAATCTGCTTTCATTTATTTGGACCTATGCTGTTAAAACTGGAGCAGAATCCACAACTTTTTCCATGACAAATCAGTATCGGTAGCATCCAGATTTGTGTCCGAGACTATATGAGCATCACTGAGTTTTCCATTAGCCATTTAGACATATTGGCACTTGCTCTTTGGTTGGGTTAATTGGTTGTTTGATCTGTTGGTTATTTTCAAAGTTAGTCAGCCATTTCAGTGGGCCTCCTTCCTCATCAATGCTGTTATAAAAGATCTAAGTTAGAGATGGGGACAAATAAAAAAATGGTGAATCATTTTGATCTGTTATTCATCAAGGTTAACAGATCAATAAATGCGAATAGACAAATACTGTATTCTTTGACAAATTGATGAATCAATCTGTCAGTTCATCTGCACTTTAAATGGCTGTAACACTGGTTCCTGATGACCTAGAAACACCAAATTTGCAGGGAAGCTTCCTATGATGCATCTCTACAAATCCTGAGATATTGGAGAACATTGGATCATGGACCCTCGAGTTATATATAGTCACAAAGAGGATCCCCCAGGAAATCTTCCCCCATGTACTTAGAGACTCCAGAATCACAACGGAGCTTCCTATGTCGCCAGCATGCCTGCCAACTTTGGTGAATATTGGATATCGGAACTCCAAGTTATTCAACCAGAAAATGGGTCACCCCAGGAGAGTTTACCACAGGGCACAGAAGCGCATGGTATTGAAGGAGTTTAGCCCCAGCAGAATGAGAGGTCCCTTTGGCAGAGGCATGCATGAGGCATTGAGATTGTCTTCAGCTCAGCACAACATTACATTTGCCAGCACAGTAGAGTTTGCCCTCAAGAGGACTGGAGGCAAGGAGGTATTTGGTAGCACAGCAGGCTTTTTTGCTCCGTCGGGCACTGAGGGAAAAGGTAGGAGGAAAGCAGGCTTTTTTGACTGCATCAAGCACTGAGGTAGTTGGCAGCAGCTAAGTACAGTGTCTTTCCCCATCGGGCACTGAGGTAGTTGGCAGCCGGAAAGCAGGATTTTGGGCCCCATCGGTTAATCTAATGGTGGCTCATCCACAGGGCTGCAAGGCTTTTGGAGCCCAATCAGGACCACAAATTGAAGCCGTGCAATGGGGTGATGCCTGGACAGGCTTGGGTGGGGATTAGCAAAGGCCGTGGAGGTGTACTGTTTGTTTTTGAAAACAAAAGGAGGCAAGCGACACTTATTAGCAGCAACAATAACACCATCAGATGAATTGCTCCACCTCACTGGGAAGGTACTGCTAACGGCATCGGCGTTCCATGTCTAGTCATGCTCGCCACATGAGGAAGTTGGCAGCAATAACGAAGACTGTGTTGCCAACAAAGTTTTGGCAAAGTGTTGCCAACTGTGTGTTGACAACAAAGATAGCCCTCAGAGGTTTTGGGGGACTTGGACCGGCCAGCTCTCTTGGCACGAGTTGAAAAACCAGATCAGGTCTGCAATCTGAAGCCATGCAATGGGGCAATGAGGTGATGCCTGGACAATCCTGGATGGGGAAGAGCCTGGCTTTGGGTGTGCCAACATGGCCAGACAGCCCTCTGTCTTGGCCCATTATGGGTGTCACCCATTTATTCATATTTTGTTACTGTTCAGTCTGGGTCAGCCAAGAGAGCTGGATGGCCCTCTTCACTTGTTCGGGTGCTGGGATCAGCTCTGGGTGTGACAGTCAAGAGGGTTAGATGGCTCTCTTGGTATGTTCAGGTGACACACAGACAGGCTTTGGGTGGGGCAGAACCCGGCCGTGGTGCTATTACAGCAATTATTTATTTATTTATTTATTTATTCTATTTATATCCCGCCTATCTGGTCATTGCGACCAATCTAGGCAGTTAATCTGTGGGGCCGCTGGTGAGCTGTGCTAATTTGTTTGGGTAGTTTGTTCCAACTTCTGCCTACCTACTGAGTTGGCATGGGACTGAAAGCAGAGTGTGTTGCCCCATCAGGCATTGTGGGAGTGGCCAGCAGTGAAGTACCATATCTTGCCTCATCGGGCACTGAGGAAGTTGGCAGCAGCAAAGTAGAGTGTGTTGCCCCATCAAGCACTGAGGCAGTTGGCTCCAAAGTAGGCGGGAAAGCATGTCTTAATAGGCATTGGGCACTGAGGCAATTGGCAACAAAGTAGGCTTTGCCCATTGGGTGTGCAGTGGCAGAAATCTTCAACATCAATGAGCAAGAGGGTGGCATTTGCCATCAAGGTGGCATATGAAACACAAGCCTACAGAAAGAATTAATTATTTAGTCAAGTATGCTGTTTTTGACTACCAGGAAGGGCTTGGGTCGGCCCAACCCTCTTGGCACGGGGAAGCCAGGAGGACAGCTTTGGAAGACCAGATGATCAGCTCTGCAGTCTGAAGCCGTGCGATGGTGTTGCTTATTTAGTTATTGATGAAGAAAAGGGATGGTGGTTGTTGCTCCCACAAGATAAATTCTGCAGTCTCAAGCCGTGCAATGGGGCAATGCCTGGAGGAGCTTTGAGTGGGGCTGGGACTGGCCTGGTTGACGCTTCCATGCCCGGACAGGTCGGGTCAGGTCGGGTTGGGGTGCTGAATCCCAAGCCAGAATTAAGATTTCCGGAAGATGGTATACTTTATTACGGTCAAAGACCAGTAAAACCAGAACAGTATAAAATAGATACATACAATTATTGTTTAGGAAAGTCGAGCAGGGTAATAAAATTCCATTAAAACATGATAAAACAAACCCTTATTTCCAATTAATAACATAATATATCCTTGATATAGATAAAACCACAGATAGTGTTGTATTAAAAATATTATATTGTCGATCTAAAATCACCTACCCAAACATCTGTTTACGAATAACCATTGCTGCAGCACAGAATTTGGCCACTTGTCTAGTAATATAAGGGGTACTGTCAGAGAGTAGCCACTGCACATAATCCTCCTCTGATCTCCCAGGAGATTTACAGATAATAGATGATAAAAGCTCCATGCGAAGATCCCGATAACAGGTACAAAAAAGAAGAACATGACCAACTGTTTCAACTTTATCACTATTACAGGGGCAGAGACAATCTGATGCAGGCAAACCTTGAAATCTTCCCTCCAGAAGCTTAGAAGGTAGTACGTTAAGCCTAGCTAGCGTAAAAGCCCTTATGGCTTTAGATGACATAGTGCTGGCTAAATACGAGGAGGTGATAAAGGCAGATTTCTTAAGGAAGTTATATTTCCCTAACTGGCCAACATGGTCCTGTAATTCAATGTCCCATACCCTTAACTTCACCGCTTTAATGGCATCTGTAAGACCCATTGCTATAAGTATACTGGGGGAAAAGCCAATTTTCAATATATCTTCTGTTATGTGCTTCTTCCACTCCGACTGAAAAGAATCTAGTAGGATCAGTGGGGCCAAGCCTTCTAATGAAAAAATCAGTTTAATCCAGTATATCAGCATAAGGACTTTAGCCTGTGCTTTAATGGATTTTAACCCGACCTCTAAGCGGAGAGCCACATTGGAAGTACAAGGTGGGACTCCAAGGATGGCTCTCACAAACTTGGTCTGAACAATCTCCAGAGGTCGTAAATTAGCATAGGCGAACAGTTGAGAACCATAAAGCATTTGTGATATAGTCCTGGCCTTGAAAACTTGTAATACCGAAGGTACATGTTTACCCCCAACAGTATGAAAAAATCTTGTTATTGCCACAGTATTTTTCTGGGCATTCATTGCAGCGTGGTTTACATGAGTAACCCAGGATCCTGAAGAGTGAAAAACTATGCCAAGGTATTTATAGCATGCTACTTGCTCTACAGGGTGACCATTTAGAGACCATTTGTGTTTTATTCTCCTTCTACTCACCACCATAATCTTGGTTTTAGCATAGTTAATTATTAGTTGTTCTTCATTACAGTAGGTGGAGAAGGATCTCAGAAGTCTTCTAAATCCCACGCACGTAGTTGACAATAGAACGGCATCATCAGCATAAAGTAGAGTTGAAATTGGGCGAGAGGCAAGTTTTGGTTGGTGAAAGTTGGGGTTACTTAAATTTCCAACCAAGCCATTGATATAGAAATTGAACAATGTGGGGGCTAGTATGCATCCTTGTCTCACCCCATTAAGTACAGAGACCTGGTTGGATAAGATCCCCACGGAGTTACAAAGAACCCGCAAATGTGTATTTTCATGAAGTCGCCGCATTGATTTCCGGAAGAAATATCAACAACCTCAGCTATGCAGATGATGCCACTTCTGATGGCAGAAAGTGAAGAGGAATTAAAGAACCTCCTAATGAGGGTGAAAGTGGAGAGCACAAAAAGTGGTCTGAAGCTCAACATCAAAAAAACTAAGATAATGGCCACTGGTCCCATCACCTCTTGGCAAACAGAAGGGGAAGATATGGAGGCAGTGACAGATTTCACTTTATTGGGCTCCATGATCATTGCAGATGGTGACAGCAGCCACAAAATTAAAAGATGCCTGCTTCTTGGGAGGAAAGCAATGACAAACCTAGACAGCATCTTAAAAAGCAGAGACATCACCTTGCCGACAAAGGTCCGCATAATCAAAGCTGTGAGTTTTTCCAGTAGCGATGTATGGAAGTGAGAGCTGGACCATAAAGAAGCCTGACTGCCGAAGAATTGATACTTTTGAATTGTGTTGCTGGACAGAGACTCTTGAGAGTCCCCTGGACTGCAAAGAGAACAAACTTATCCATTCTGAAGAAAATCAACCCCGAGTGCTCCCTGGAAGGACAGATCCTGAAGCTGAGGTTCCAATACTTTGGCCACCTCATGAGAAGAGAAGACTCCCTGGAAAAGACCCTGATGTTGGGAAAGTGTGAAGGCAAGAGGAGAAGGGGACGAGAGAGGATGAGATGGCTGGACAGTGCTCTGGTCCATGGGGTCATGAAAAGTTGGACATGACTTAATGACTAAACAACAACAACAACAAAAAGTCTCCTAATTTTGGCAGGGCGATTTTGTCCAACTGCTGCTATTTCCCAGTTCATGAGGTAGTGATCCTCCTCAAAAACAAAAACAAAAATCTCTCTACTGAGTAAAGGAATTGCCACAAAATGTTCCCATTAGTAGATGTATATGTAGAATTGTATCATTTACAGATACATTGTGCATAAAATCAGTTATGGTTTTATTGTTCCTGGAAAAAGATACATTTAGAAATGGGTCTAAATAAATATATACACCAGATCATTCTGCAATTTAAGCTGCGTTCACCCATTCCATCCTATTTCTGGAACTTACTAATATTTTGGTTTCTCTGAATTCTTTCTTCCAGGGATCAAAATGTTTCCATTACCTTTCATCCCCCAGTTTTTAAAGGGGGAGCTAGTGTTATATGTTGAGATGAAGTACTTTCTTTTTTCTATCATCATTTCTCTTTCCATGCCTAACAAAATATAATGTTTATTAATATCCAACTCCCACCGTTATTTGTAGTGAATGTAATTATATTTTCTGAATGTTATGCTATGAAGGTAGAGCAATTTATTAAAGAAGTAATTAAGAATTCAATTCTAATTCATTGTTTTAGGTGTAAATTGTCATATATAATGGCACTTGCTGTGGTTGTTTTTTCATGTTGTTTTATTGTTGCCTTTTTTTACTCCTTGGGATCTTTTAAATATAAATATATATTGCTCCTATATTGTTTCGTGATCCTTTTGTACACCCACCTGAGCATAAGGAAAGGTGGGGCATACTTATTATAAACAAACAAACAAAGAAACAAATAAATAAATAAATAAATAAATAAATAAATAAATAAATAAATAAATAAATAAATAAATCTGCATATATTGCATTTTTAGAAAGATATTAAAACAAAAAATTCAATAAATTATAGTACTTTATTAAAAACAATTACACATATTAAGCATTAAAAATTCCAAGTATTTTTAAATTTAACAGATAAAAACACTTGTCTTAGCAACAATTTTTTAAAAATCCTGCCTGGAAAGAGAAGTCTTGAAAAAAAAGCAGAGAAGGCTTTGTCTACAATCCAGGCGCAACCACTCAAAAGTCCCTCTTTTGTGTTCTTTGGAGCATGGTGGCCAGAGAGGAGGGTTACACAGAAATGAGGCAAACCCTCTGACAGAGAACTATGGATAAAATTCAGTCTATCCACTAGGTGAAGCTCATTGCAGACAAATTAATACTATTACCTAGTGCCTGGAAGCAGATTTTCTTCAGTTTGCAGTCCTGCAATGTATCTAATTTTCAGAGAAATCTGCTGCAATGTGTGCAAAGAGTAAATCTGAGTAGACTGCCTGTGATCGTACTCTGGAGCCTCATATCTGGATACACTGCACACTATAAAGGACAAAAAGGCTTCTGTATTTGTCAAGGAGTTAATTTTGCCTCCAGCAATAAATATGTGGCAAGAGAATGTGTTTGGGGACCAAGCGGGGAAAGGAATAAGAACAATTCCTTCCCTAACTTAATGGTACAGAGGAGAATCAATGAGAAGTCAGCAGGCGTAAAATGGCAAATAATTATGTCGGTGAAATATAGGAAGCATTTGCTGTACTATGAGTGGAGTAATATTGTGGAAGTGCTGGTAGCGAAACTAGGCAGTTTGTGAACATTGCACAGGTTGTGCTGATTTCATTTTTTACTTAATACTTGCTATGGTGGTGGTAGCTTCTAACTAGGTGTTATGCCTAGAGAGGGAGGAGAAATTAATCGAGTGTGACATTTGGTATTAATGTAAATAATTCAGTCGTAGTGAACTTATGAACAAAATAGAATTCAACTGTGCAAGAGGATAAAGAAATTTCAACAATTTGTAATCCAAGGTACATCTCCAAAAATGTAGAAGAAACATATATTCAGGAAAGGTGGGGACAAAATACAGGCCTTGTTGAAATTATGCACAAAATGTGGTGCATTATGTAAACGGTTGCAAAGTTTTATGTCCCAAGAAAAAAAAGCATACATATGTTGGGGAAGACTTTTTTTTTCTAGTGAGCAACTTGTCATCTTTACAAATTGATCCCAATGTGGCCCTAAATGATCTGAACAGGCAAATAAGAAGTTCAGCACAATCAAAATTTGCAGATTTGCTCATCTTTGCTCCAGTCTTGCTTAAACAAAAGTCAAGACTTCTCAGTGTGCTGTTGACATTTAGAGAGCTTCATCATCCAACGACTACCTGTATTTGTGGCGGGCATAAGCAGTTCTGAAGAAAATTTGTAAGTAAGAAGGTAACAGTTACTGGAGAAGAGGTTGTTAGAAACAAATAACTCATCTTCTGAGATGCAGGCAAGACGTTAATAGTGATTATTTCTCTCTCTCTTTCCCTCTTTCTCTCTCTTGAATCTGAAGGGTGCCGGAAAGGAAACGGTTGTGACCAACCCATTGTTTCCCCTCTTACTTTCTTGGAAAATTTTAGACTTGAAGAAAAAGGGCGCAACCTCTGGAGCACTTTTGGGTGGTGTGGAGGACGGAGATGTTTTCTTGTGTACATGCGCTGGATTATGGAGAAAGCCAGAGAGTTCCAGAAAAACATCTACTTCTGCTTCATTGACTATGCAAAAGCCTTTGACTGTGTGGACCACAACAAGCTATGGCAAGTCCTTAAAGAAATGGGAGTGCCTGACCACCTTATCTATCGCCTGAGAAACCTATATGTGGGACAGGAAGCAACAGTTAAAACTGGATACGGAAACACTGATTGGTTCAAAATTGGGAAAGGAGTACCACAAGGCTGTATATTGTCCCCCTGCAGAATACATCATGAGAAAGGCAGGACTGGAGGAATCCCAAAACGGAATTAAGATTGCCGGAAGAAATATCAACAACCTCAGATATGCAGATGATACCACTCTGATGGCAGGAAGTGAGGAGGAATTAAGGAACCTTGTAATGAGGGTGAAAGAGGAGAGTGCAAAAAATGGTCTGAAGCTCAACATCAAAAAAACTAAGATCATGGCCACTGGTCCCATCACCTCCTGGCAAATAGAAAGGGAGGATGTGGAGGTAGTGACAGATTTTACTTTCTTGGGCTCCATGATCACTGCAGATGGTGACAGCAGCCACGAAATTAAAAGACGCCTGCTTCTTGGGAGGAAAGCAATGACAAACCTCGACAGCATCTTAAAAAGCAGAGATATCACCTTGCCAACAAAAGTCCGAATAGTGAAAGCTATGGTTTTTCCTGTTGTGATGTACGGAAGTGAGAGCTGGACCATAAAGAAAGCAGACCGCCGAAGAATTGATGCTTTTGAATTGTGGTGCTGGAGGAGACTCTTGAGAGTCCCCTGGACTGCAAGGAGAACAAACCTATCCATTCTAAAGGAAATCAACCCTGAGTGCTCCCTGAAAGGACAGATCCTGAAGCTGAGGCTCCAATACTTTGGTCATCTCATGAGAAGAGAAGACTCCCTGGAAAAGACCCTGATGTTGGGAAAGTGTGAGGGCAAGAGGAGAAGGGGACGACAGAGGATGAGATGGCTGGACAGTGTCTGAGAAGCAACCAACATGAATTTGACACAACTCTGGGAGGCAGTGAAAGACAGGAGGGCCTGCCGTGCTCTGGTCCATGGGGTCACGAAGAGTCGGACACGACTAAACGACCAAACAAACAAACAAACAAACAAACAAAGGTTGCCCACAACCCTTGTATGAAAACATCCATTCAGGACAAGTACTTTAAGATCGCCCTTGAGAAGAATTCTTTTTTCCCTTTTGGGTAATCTCTCCAACATCAGGAGGCTACTGATGATTCAGCCTTTCGGGGAAGTTTTTGATCGCAGCCTCCCCTTATCTTGCCTGCTTCTATTGCTGCCCAGTTTTAGGACACCAACTGGCATTTTGTTCTTGGGTTGTTGTTTTTTTGCCCCTCAACTTTTTTACTTGTTGTTTTGTTTGATTATGTCATTTTCTTTATTTTGGTATTATACTGTATGCACACTGCCCAGAATAGTGATGTGCACTAATGGGGTGGTATATAAATCTCAAAAATAAAATAAAACAAAATAAAATAATCTGCCAAGGTAGTAGCTAGGTCGCAGGTCCAATCACATTTCTTCACCTAAGAATATTAATTTGGCAGAGAAGACGGCATTACACATAGAAACATATGGTTGTACCACTCCAAAGCTTTATATAAATGCTAACTACTGTCTACTATATTCATTGTCACTGTGACAGAGCAGATTTTTCTATTAGGAAGGGCAGGACAACTTTAGGGACCAAAAAAATAGCTTTTTCATTGCCTGAACTGGGAAACCAAATGCTAGGGGAAAGAAAAGTCCAAATAAAAAATAGACGCGGTCTTGGTATAAATAATAAACTTTGACAGGTTTCCTCCTTCTTCTAAGCACATATCTGGAGTAGACATAGAAATGAGTCTCCGTGGCCACTTTTCCCCAGAAAGACTGAATCAAAATCTTTTTGGAAGAAGCATAAAAAGCTGCCTACATTTGTCACCATTTTAAGAAATCCCATCTTGAACTGGGCATCTATCAAGCTGTCCAATTAATCTTGCCTTTTGGGAAACATCAGTGACAGTGTGACAAACCTCATCTAGGTTGGTGCTGTAGTAGCTACTCCATATCAGAAGCTTTCAGTCAACACGCACCAGCTCAGAACAGTTATGTTAATGCTCAGGGAGATGAACTACAATCTTGCGAGTTCAGGAAGATGCACCCAGAATTTTTAAGAATAGGAAACAGTGAATAGGACTCAGTATTGTAGCATTATTGAAGAATGTGTTTGTATTTGCTAATGCTGATGGTATCTGAGCACTCACATGGGTAGTAGCTGATTTAGTTTTAGAAGGCCACCTGCTAACTGAAGCAATTTTCTTTTGCTGTGTTTCAGAATACTAGAATTCAAAAAAAAGTCTAATTCCTTGACTATCATACTTGTCTCTCCAATATTTCCTTCATCATCGTAGCCTTTTGGAGTCATTGCAATTGATACAATAATAATTTTTTGGAGAGAGAGAGATTCTGAAAAGTGTCTTGACCATTCCAGATGTGTGCACGTGTATTTACTTAAATCCTCCTTTTCATCAGAATTGGATGAAGTTGGTAAATAATTCAAGTGCATGAAGTCTTGAACAGTTGCCTAGATCTTCAATAAACTCCACCCAACAACAGTTGTTTCAGTGTAAGGCTATGGGTAGATAGGAAGAAGAATCCAGGAACCACAAGCTTTGGACAAAGCCAGATGTCAGGACGCAAAATAAATGAAGAAGCAAGATGGAGACAAGAATCAGAACCGAAGTGTTTAGGAGCAAAGAACAAGCCAGGAAGAGAAGGAAAAGCCAAGAACAGTCTAGATTATAGAACACACCAGAGTTTTTTTTTTCTCACTCCTCCTTAATTAGAAGAATAATGTGTGCCTGGCCAGGCAAAATCAGTCCTAGTCTGATTCTTTATTGAGGAATCTGATATCTCTATGAGACAGCAGCATGCAGAGCAAGTAGAATCTGCTGACAGTTGAACTGAAGGAAGCAAGAATGCCAGAGTGAAAAAGGGCCATGGTGGCAGTGGAATATGTGGGGATTTCTTTCCCACTTACACCATGCTTGGTTTCCAGTTTACATTAGTGCCTATCTCAAACAGAAACTCTGAATAAGAAGTGTGATTGTGTCCATCAGAGGAGCAAATACAGCTTTTGCATTGGGTCCATCTACCAATACAATGGAGTATGTCGCCGTAGACACTAATTTATTCACTGGTTCAATATACATAGATAGTAGAACTGTAGAATGTTTTTTTAAAAAAAAAAAAAATCAAAACTGAGCAATCTTGACCAAGCCCATAGATTCGGTACCATTCTCTAATGCAGAAGGCTTTTTGATGAATTTCTCAAACTCTGCCAACATGTTTGAGAAAAGCCCGTTGTACAGTGCTTTGGTGTGCTCTGGTCCATGGGGTCACGAAGAGTCGGACACGATTAAACGACTAAACAAGAACACAGTGCTTTAATTGTAAGTGGGAAACACTCTGTAAAATTAGCTAATAAGTTTGGGGTCAGTATTAGCCTTTATCAGAATTATCATTATCCTGAACAAGAAATTTCCAAGTCATTGCCTTGATGATTTAGTCCTTGAAATTCTGAATGGCTTGTTTCATCCTTTGAAAAACAAACAAACAAAAATTCCCTGCCTCTTACTACTTGGAACATATTGTTTGTGATTCATCAGACACTTGATGCAGTGACTCAATACTAAATTGAATTTCTTCTTGTTGGTGCTGAAGGCCAGGAATGAAATGAAATACCAATACAATGACAATAGAACAGATGGAAGAGAAGCCAGCTTTCACTTTTCAAAACCTTATTCCAAAATGTTCAAGTAGACTGACCTGGAACATTCCAGGTGAAGACTCCAATTGGTTTTATTGGTAAAAACAGTTTTGAATGATGCTTTTTATGAGTACAGTTCATCCAATACTTAGACTTCTTGGCAATTGTCTTCAATGCTAGAGAAGGCCATGCTACAGCTTATACATTTCATTTAGCTGCTTCTAGGCACACATTCATTGACTACGCAAAAGCCTTTGACTGTGTGGACCACAACAAACTATGGCAAGTCCTTAAAGAAATGGGAGTGCCTGGTCACCTTATCTATCTCGTGAGAAATCTATATATGGAACAGGAAACAACAGTTAGAACTGGATGTGGAACAACTGATTGGTTCAAAATTGGGAAAGGAGTATGACAAGGCAGTATATTGCCTCCCTGCTTATTTAACTTATATGCAGAATACATCATGTGAAAGGCAGGACTGGAGGAATACCAAGCCAGAATTAAGATTGGCAGAAGAAATATCAACCACCTCAGATATGCAGATGATACCACTCTGATGGCAGAAAGTGAGGAGGAATTAAGGAACCTTGTAATGAGGGTGAAAGAGGAGAGTGCAAAAAACGGTCTGAAACTCAACATCAAAAAAACTAAGATCATGGCCACTGGTCCCATCACCTCCTGGCAAATAGAAAGGGAGGATGTGGAGGTAGTGACAGATTTTACTTTCTTGGGCTCCATGATCACTGCAGATGGTGACAGCAGCCACGAAATTAAAAGACGCCTGCTTCTTGGGAGGAAAGCAATGACAAACCTCGACAGCATCTTAAAAAGCAGAGATATCACCTTGCCAACAAAAGTCCGAATAGTGAAAGCTATGGTTTTTCCTGTTGTGATGTACGGAAGTGAGAGCTGGACCATAAAGAAAGCAGACCGCCGAAGAATTGATGCTTTTGAATTGTGGTGCTGGAGGAGACTCTTGAGAGTCCCCTGGACTGAAAGGAGAACAAACATATCCATTCTGAAGGAAATCAACCCTGAGTGCTCACTGGAAGGACAGATCCTGAAGCTGAGGCTCCAATACTTTGGCCAACTCATGAGAAGAGAAGACTCCCTGGGGAAAAAGCCCTGATGTTGGGTAAATGTGAAGGCAAGAGGAGAAGGGGACGACAGAGAATGAGATGGCTGGACAGTGTAATCAAAGCTACCAACATGAATTTGACCCAACTCCTGGAGGCAGTGGAGGACAGGAGGGCCTGGCATGCCTTGGTCCATGGGGTCACAAAGAGTCAGACACGACGTAATGACTAAACAACAACAGGCACAAATAGTCAAAGAAAAAGCATAGCCAGCCATGTGCTATTCCACCGTACTGTCCTGAGTTGAAAAGGTAAGCAGGGTCAGGCTTTCGTATGTAGCATATTTGGAGAATCATACCTGAAACCCTGGACTGCTACTGCTAAAGTTGACAAGAGTTGGATACAGGGACAACAGTTCTTATTTTGTGGAAGGCTACGTAATTTTTTATTTATTAATGACATTATTATTTTGTGAACTTTTCTTCCACAAAACCAGAAGCAACATTGGATTCTATATAAGGTGTTCAATGTCATTAGACTAGACCTACTTATCTTCAGCATTGCTGGTCCATCACGTACCTTTAGATGAGAGCTGAAAATTTGTGGACGTCCAGATTTTTTAAAAAAATTATTTTAGCTTTTATAACAACTCACCACTGTTTATGCTGCCACAGCTGATGGGCTTTGTAGGATAAAATATCTGGAAGACAGCAATGGCTCAGCCCAATGTTGATTATGGATTTATCTCCTTACCTTATTAATTTGTACTGGGCATGGAATATAGAATTTAGTACCATACTCTGGAGTGCTTTTGTAGATGGCTATATTATCCATTATATAATGTAGGTGATTATATTAGTATATAATATTAGTATATAGTATAGTATATTAGCTAACTGTCTAGTAATCCCAGCATTGCAGAAAAAATGGCTAAAGAGGAAATACATTATCTACATTTGACCTTCTCAGAGGAAAAATATCTTCCTAGGACAAAATGCATTGTGGGTGAGACTGGCAAGAAAAATGTCAATGCTCCTCTGTTGTAGAATAAAGAATGCTATGGACTGGGAATTAAGGGAATGACAGAAGGCCTCATGAATTTTAATACCCAGCCACACACATGGCTTCTTTTGGCTTCTTAGATTCATGTGTTGTTGCCTTCTTCTTGCAGAACTCACAGCAAGTTATAGAGGTTAAAGAGATCTCATGTTTTAAAGCACTATGAGATCTTAGTGTATTTTAAGCATGTGTACATTTGTGTGTGCGTGCTCTTTTTTCTTTCTTATCCAATAGACCTTAAATTTCTAATTTTCCAATGTCTTGGCCAAATAAATGATGGGATTTATTATATATTTAAATGATTTCCAGTCTGTGGAGGTGAAAAAGGAATAGTCACATTCTTTCTCCTTATCAGTTCTGTTTTAGTTTCTACAGGTCATTTGCTTATTTCTCAGATGAGGAGTTTGATTGAACCGCTGTATATTTCCTCCATAACTAAAAGCTTAAACTCTGTTTCTGCTACTCAGTTACCAGAGCTGATTTTCCTATATTATTGGCTGGCATCCACAATATATTTTTTTAAGCGACAACAATAACAACAACCCACTAGCTTATTCCTTTGTTTTAATTGTATCTTTTGTAGTCACAATTAACCTTGATATTGCAATTAAATGGGTGCCAGATTGATTCACAAATTACTATTTCTTTTGATTTTCAATCTATTCTAATACTTAAATGATTAGCTTTATATTTTCCCTTGAACTGTTCATTTCCCTTCTTTTTTAAGACTGTAAACAATTATGCTATCAGTGCTTCTACTGAGAAAGGCCAGGCCCAAAATAACTTGCTTTGAAGTTGATCCCTGTCAGTTAACTTTCTACAAATATATTTGTTTGGATCATAGCCTTAGCAGCCCTTCCTCAAATTCCGTTTTGGTCACTGTGAGTATTTCATTGTAGAATCCCGTTCTGGAACCTCCAGCATTGTCCCAATTTTCACCAAAGATTATGTCAGTGTGGGAAGGAGACACATCATTGGTCAGGCCTAGCATCAGAAGGTGGCATCATCAGGCATCTCCTGCGCTCCACACTGAGAGTCCCGTGGCTATCATTGTTGCTGCCTATTCCCCATGCTTGAAATAAGCAACAAGAAGCCATATTTTTCATTTCTGTTGCCTACTCCTCCTGAGTCAGGAGTGACACAAGGACACCACAACACGAAGTGGAAAGCAATATTTGACTAGCCACATTGTGCAGGGGCCAAATGTCCCTCTGAAAGGAGATCCAGGTAGACTGGCAGGCAGACAAGGGACACAGAGCTGATGCCCAATAAAAAGCAAGCCATGGGCTCATGAATTCTAAGCTACTATGCAGGCCTCTCAATATAGGCATCTATCCGTCTCAAGAGACTATGGTAACATGCTATGAATAGTCTTCAAACAGCGTCTAGTGTGGTTGAGGAGGCCAATTCAAGAGAGACAATCCCTTCCACAATGAATACAAATACAATCTGTCCCCTGTCCAGCTCCCTGGTTTTGCTGGTTTCGGGGCTGCCTCTTTGCCTTGGCCTGCTGAACAAGGGCCTCTTCAAATTGGGAGAGGCCATGATGCATTGGCAGGCTGAATGCTCATATGTCAAGGTTTCCCATCTGTTGAGGTCCATTCCTAAGGCCTTCAGATCCCGCTTGCAGATATCCTTGTATCGCAGCTGGATCTCTGGGGCGCTTTCCCTGCACTAATTCTCCATACAGGAGATCTTTTGGAATCCAACCATCAGCAATTCCGACACAGAGAACATAATAACATAATAAAAACTCCAGCAAGCATTTTTTTTATCTTCTCAATGCCAAAACAGCCTAGACAAGTGGGCCAAGAATTGTGATCAGCACCAACTCTAGCGTTGAAATCTCCAAGAATATACAGTGGCACTCTCCTGGGGATTTTTTTGATAGTAGCTCTTAGATCATCATAGAATTTGTCTTTGACTTCTGTTGTAGACGACAGTGTTGGTGCATATGCACTAACGAGGTGACTGGTCCTGCTGATGAGTGGATCTACAAAGACAGGATTATTTCACTCCCCGCAGTAAGTGGAACAATGGATCTCAGCAGAATATTTCTAACCGCAAAGCCAACACCATATTTCCTGGTCTCATTCAATGGTTTTCCCTGCCAGAAGAATGAGAAGTTTTTATCTTTGACAGATCCCATGTCTAGCAATCTCGTCTCTTGCAGGGCAACAATGTCCATCTGTAGCCAACTCAGTTCCATGTCAATGATAGCCGTCTTGTGCGCATAGCCTATTTATTGCAGGTCATCAGAAAAGCCAGGGATCATTGTCCCAACATTCCAGGTGCCCAACTTTAGGGCAGAAGTTTTCTTATGGTTATTGCATGGTGCAAGGTTAGCAATCTGCTTGTCGGCTTTCACCCTAAACCCCACCCACCACATAAGGTTAACAGACCATGGTGAGGCAGCACCTTACTGGCTGGGACCTGCCCAGCTTAAGGCTACCTAGTGAGGTGCAATGACCTCTCCCACCATCAGAAGTAGCCCCTGGGGTCATGGTCTATGTCAATCAAGCAAAGAGTTATAATCAGAACTGCTACTTCTCATGTTATTTTGACCCTGTATGTGAAGCTGAAGTGTCCTCTCCAGAGCACAAAGCCTAGGTAAAATGATATGGAGTACAGACTGTTACCGAAGCAGCAAATTCCCCCTCTCCATATCACTGAAATAGTCCAATGGAAAGGCAAGAGCCAATATAACTGGTTCCAGCAACTTTGCAGGAGTTGCCAGAGCATGACTGTACACAGTCACGAACTGCTTCCAGGACTCTGGCTCCAGATATTGTCTCGAGGTTATCTCCTGAAGCCTTTTCCATCAGTGGATATAGCCACAAGGCAGTGGAGGTTTGAAATTGGAGTTTTCCTTCTCCTAGATGGGCTGCCATCTAAGGCTAACGAGCCCCACCTACCTGGCATCTAGGCATCTAGAAATTAACTAAAAGGACCAAACCATTCAGGCAAGAGAGTCCACTACTCAGGGAACTATGCTCACACAAAGACCTTCCCACCTTGGGGCATTTGAGCTTACTGGGGCCAGGTTCAGTGATAACAGTCAGTCAGTTGAACCAGTTCCAATCCTGAGACAATCCTTATACATCTGGGTCCACCCATCCCATGGTGCACAGTAACACTCTGCCGTGGCAGCAGCAATCAGGTGTCAATGATGATAGCAGCAAAAGCAATAGTATCATCAGCAACAGTGAGGTGACAGCACCTACAATATATTGCCAGAAGGTGGATGATAAGAATTCAGATGAGACGAATGAGGAACAGCCACTGTCCCAGAGAGACACTTGATGTTCCATTTAGGGCTGCACCACCTGATCAAAAATCTGGCCAGTTTTCAGAGGTGACCAGGCAATGTGCAGTGAAGACCGCTGCTCCTCCTATTCCTTCTTTAGTTCTGCTAGTGGTGATGTAGGTGGCTATGACATTAGCTTATGGTCACCACAGTCTTTATTATTGCTGCTGCTGGTGGTGCTTCCAGGCAGTGTAGTCTGGTGTGGAGTGGAGTAGCATGACTGTATTCAGTGGTGCTTTTGCGCCACTGTTCTTTCAGTCCTTCTTCATAGGGCTTGGTTTCTAGTCCCCTGATCATCCTTGTTGCCCTCTTCTGAACGTCTTCCAGGGTTTTTTTTTTTTTTTTTTGCCTTCCTTCTTAAAGATCTGATGGAGAAGAGAAGCTTGCTATTTAAACTGTTCATCTACTTACATGCAACTTGTCAAGAAAACTTATGTATCTTTTATATGAAGGAAGTCAGACAGTCCCTGACTTCCAATGTTAGCTCTGTTCATCAAGACTCCATATGATTGTGACTCAGGGCCACTCCTAACATTAGGCAGAATCAGGCAGTCACCTACAGTATAAAATGATTAGAGATGGCATACCATTAGTGGAGAGAACAATGAAGCACATAATCAGGGAGGTGCCCCCTAAGCTAGCCTGCTGGCTTCAGAGGAAAATGCTGCCATGTGCCTAGAAGCAAAATTCAGCTCTTTTTGAGAAGGGGGCACCATCTTGTTTTTTTGCCATAGGCAAAATGACTCGGACCAACTCTTTTGGCACCCATATGTGTCTGGGCTCCCTGATCAGTACATGAGGACTGGGAGAGTGAGAGGATGTTCACAGGGTGTACAACCCCAATATATTTAAAAATTAATAGACCATCTCCACAATGATAACAACATTTTGATAAAGAGCCCATGTTTTGTCCTCTATGGTTCATGGAAACCATCCATACTGCCAAAATGCATTTTGTACCTTCATAAAACTTCATAAAACCTTCATAAAACTCGAAAAATGCTGTATTATATCGGCCAACTGCAGAATTCTGTAAACCTGCCATCTTGAGATAAACAAGAGGTGGGAAGTGATATGAGAGATGCTGTTTTTATTGTTCATTGGACTCAGACATAGCAATAGTAATGAGGAATCATTAAAAACTTTATCTAGTTGGACAATATACTTATTAGATAGCATTTTGGGGAGATTTACCTTGTGAACTTTCCAGCTGCTGCACTCAGCAGATCTTCTGCAGTTTTCTTTTAAAGAAATATCTGTGCTTAGCATAAAGAGTAGAATTTGTTCTCTGTCTCTTTGTGTCTATATAAAGAGATTAGTCACTATTCTTTGATTTTGAGATAAAAATTGTAGAAGACTGCATTTGTTTTGGCATTACTCTCTCCCCTCCATTTTTTGTGTATATATATATTTATTTGCTTATTTTTTGTGTATATATATGTTTATTTGCTTGGCACAAAGCTCATAGAGTTAATCATTTGGATACTGCAAAGGAAGAAAGGGAAAAGTAATGAATACGAAAAATGCAGACTCAAGTTTTATTCAAGTTTTCTGTGACTATGAAAGCAGGTGGTCCATGAAATGCACCCTTTTTTGGCAGTAAGTGACATCGCGCACTGCTACAATGTGTCCGCTGCCTAAAAATGATCCTAAGTCAACAGATGGACCCACAAGGATTCCCAATGTACCAAGCATGCCTCTTAAATGATAAAGATTTCATTAATCCTCCATTTCACAGTGCTAGGACAATAATAATTGGATTACATGGTATCTTGTAAGTTTCTATTCTGTTATGGGAATAGGAGAAAATGCGATTCTATTACTGCTCTGTATTCTCCCTTGTAGAGACTCAAGGCCAATTCAGATTGTACTTGGGTAGTGCCAAAACTGTGAGTATATATCAAACCGTGAACTTACTAGTAATGGGAGAAATGTCTTTCTATCTGGAACTGGATTCAGGCCAGAAACAGATATTATACATAGTCCATTAGAGTTAAATCACTGTAACATCAGAGAGGTGATTGAGGTGGTCTTCAGTATTGTGGTATCAGATTTCAAAGCAATCTCATCCTTAAATACAAAAAAACAATTTCTAAACAAAGTAAGCTGATCTGCATAATTCTGGAGTGGAGGGATGTTTCTGCCATGACACCCACATTCTTTTCTAAACATGGTCTATCTTTAATGTCATTTTTAGTTCCATCCAAAAAAAGTCTGAAGATTATATTTCCCATTCCATTTCTACAATTTGGGGCCCATGATGACTGGATAGATCAAGTGACAGGTGGATACACAATTGGCTACAGAATCGTATTCAGATGATTAATGGGTCCTTCTCTAACTGGGAGGAGGTAACTAGTGGGGTACTCCAAGGCTCAGTCCTGGACCCAGTGTTCTTCAATATTTTTATTAATGACTTGGATGATGGAGTGCAGGGAATGCTTGTCAAATTTGCAGATGATATGAAATTGGGCAGAATAGCGAATACCCTAGAAGACAGAAACAAAATTGAAAATGACCTCAATAGGATGGAGCACTGGGTCAAAAGCAACAGAATGAAATTTAACAGGGATAAATGCGAAGTACTGCACCTTGGAAAAAGAAACCAATTGCACAGTTACAAGATGGGGGATACCTGGCTCAGCAAAACTACGAGTGAGAAGGATCTTGTAATTGTCATAGATCACAAGCTAAATATGAGCCAACAGTGTGATGTGGCTACAAAAAAGGCTAATGCTATTTTAGGCTGCATTAATAGAAGTATAGTTTCCAAATCCCACAAGGTGCTAGTTCCCCTCTATTCAGCACTGGTTAGGACTTGAGTCTTATGTCCAGTTCTGGACAGCACACTTCAAGAAGGATGCTAACAAATTGGAACAAGTTCAGAGGAGGGTAACAAGGATGATCAGGGGGCTGGAAACCAAGCCTTATGAGGAAAGGCAGAAAGAACTGGACATGTTTAGCCTTGAGAAAAGAAGACTGAGGGTGATATGATAGCACTTTTCAAATATTTGAAAGGCTGCTATACAGAGGAGGGGCAAGATCTGTTCTCGATCATCCCTGAGTGCAGGACTCAATGGGCTCAAGTTAAAGGAAGCCAGATTTCGACTTTGGAACAGTCTGCCCCCAGAGATCTGTCTGGTTCCCTCACTGGGTGTTTTTAAGAGCAAACTTAAGACCTGGTTCCTCCTCCTCCTCCTCCTCCTCCTCCTCCTCCTCCTCCTCCTCCTCTTCTTATTCTTATTCTTATTATTATTATTATTATTATTATTATTATTATTGATTGATTGATTGATTGATTGATTGATTGATTGATTGATATGCCGCCCAAACTACCCAAAGGTCTCTGGGTGGCTTACAACATTTAAAATACAATAAAAATTCAGAACAATTAAAATACAATTAAAAATATATATATATAAATTGCCATCGGACCCACAGCTAATATTATTTCAATTAAAAGCCTTCTGGAACAGGAAGGTTTTGACCTGGTGCCAAAATGTCATCAGCATCGGCGCCAGACGGATCTCAGTTGGGAGGGCATTCCATAGTTTGGGGGCAGCTGCCAAAAAGGCCCTTTCTCTACAAGCCCTCCTTCTTATCTCCTTGAGGGATGGCTCTTTCAAAAGGGCCCCCTGGCTAGATCTTAACTGCTGGGTAGGTTCATATGGAAGGAGGCGGTCCTTCAGGTATCCAGAGCCCAAGCCATTTAGGGCTTTATATGTCAAAACAAGCACTTTGAATTGGGCCCGGGCAGCAACTGGTAACCAATGTAACTTATACAGAATTGGCTTGATATGTTCCCTGGTGGCCGCACCACTCACCAGCCATGCAGCTTTTAAAAAGGTAGGCTTTTCCTCCTGTCATCACTTGAATTTTTTCTCTTTTCCCCATTTTGTACCACATTACTATTATTGTTTTTTACTTTATTATTTTGATTTTATTCCATTTCTTATTGTTAGCCACCCAGAGTAGACTTTGGTCTGGATGGGCAGGGTATAAATCTAATAAATAAATAAAAATTTTGGTTGAATATCAAGAAAAACTTCCTAACTGTCAGAGCAGTATGACAGTGGAATCAGTTACCTTGGGAGTTGGTGAGTGCTCTAACGCTGGAGGTATTCAAGAAAAACTTAGATAATCACCTGGCAGATCTGCTTTGATTGTATTCCTGCATTGAGCAGGGGGTTGGACTTGATGGCCTTGTAGGCCCCTTCCAACTTCATTTTTCTATGATTCTATGATCTTCTGGATATGTTCACATACAGTACAGTGGGATCAAAACGTCTGTCCTTTCTCCATGTTTGTGGGATGTATCCGGTTATTTACCACCAGCCTTCAAAGTTATTAAGAAACTACCTTCAATTCTGAAAAGTTGTTATCTGGTAGCAGCAGAATAAATAAATACCATAGGGACCTCTCCAGCGACAGAATCCCATAAATGACATCCAGACTGCATATCACCTTTTCCTGTTCCCTTCAACACCCACAAAGCAGGGGACACTCACAGAAGGCCCTGTAGCAAAGTTCTGAACACTCTGATGTGTGTTGTATTTGTGCAAGATGATGCTAATGCATAACCCCAATCAGTGTTATAATTTCTTCACTCTGAACAAACTGCAATTTCTAAACCATCTTCAAAGGCAGTCCCATACGGAATCATTACAGAATTCAAACCAGGAGGTAATCTGAATGTGAATGATCAAAGCTACATTCTTCCCATCCATATAGATCAACCTGTTGCTTTATGCATGTAAAAGACACTCAAATCAGTCAATAATGTGGATCAAGGAGTACCTCTAAGTACAAACCTCTGTCCTGAGAAGAAATGTGACAACATATAGTACTGGATGAACATGCTGGATGAACACATTTGTCATCATGATATGAGAAATACTCATATGTAGTAAATATACTGAAAATATTTCTTGATGTTGGTACTTCATTGGGCCTGCAACAATGACCAAGAAAGATGAAAGAAAAGGGGGGGGGGAAGGGAAGTGGCAGGTCAACTAACTGTCAAATCGCAATCCTTGTCTGGTCAGTTGCAATTAGCTTGGGTCACAAGGTGTCCTCACCTGTCTACTAATTTCTGAGATTATTTTTCTGATACTGGTAATGCCATATTGTCTTACTTTGGCTTGTTTTTTCTTGTATGTCTTTTTTTTTTTAAAGGGGAATTCAAGGCTACAAATTCAGTTACACCCATGTCTTTCTTGGACTGGATGTGTGAGCTGCAGGCAAAGAAACAGCCCAGATGCAGTCACGAAAAACAGAAGAAACAAGATATTGACAGCATATTGCAAATAATCCTGGAAAGCAAGAGACATTATGTCAGTAGAGCTTCCATTGTAATAAGGTGCTCTGACAGCAGATGACCAAGCAACAGAAGGAAGCATCAGCCATCTTCTTGTATTATCAGAGGAGCAAAAGATGGGGGCTTAAGTTAAATAAATAGATTCTCGGAACCCTAAATTTAAATCATGTGCTGCAACAGGACTTCAAGCCGAAGAGAGCTGATTGATGATGAGTGGCCAGCAGTAAAAAACAGAGAAACACACAGATGTTGTAAATCATAAACCATTACTTGACAGGAGAGAGTGGGTTGAAGAGGACATGCTTAAAAGAATAATATCTATGATGCCATTTGAGGCCTTTAAGACAATTACTGACTGCAAGAGACAAGCGAGAGCTGCTAATAAAACATTTTCAAGGATACAATTTAAATTGTCAAAGGATCTGACAAAATGTCTGTTAACATTTACTGAGAAACATGTACTCTTGTGTTTTCTCCTTCCCCAAAGCAGAGTTGCCTTCTGGAAAGAAGGAGGGAGGTTGGGTGACCACTGTGGAAGACAAAAATACAGTGGTGCCTCGCATAGCGACATTAATCCATGCAGCAAAAATCGCTGCTAAGCGATTTCGTCGCTATTCGATTTTAAAAAGCCCATAGAAATGCATTAAAACCTGTTTAATGCATTCCTATGGGCAAAAAACTGACCTTAAAGCAAAGATCCTCCATACGGCGGCCATTTTCACTGCCTCTAAAGTGAGGAATCTGCACGAAAACACAGCGGGGGCCATTTTTTTTTACCCGGTGGCCATTTTGGAACCTCCGATCAGCTGTTAAAAATCATCACATTGCGATGATCGGTAAGCAAAACCGATCATCGCAAAGCGAAAAAAACCGCATAGGAAACATCGCAATGCACTCGCTTTTGCGATCGCAAAAAGTTCATCGCTATGCGGTTTCATCGCTAAACAGAGCACCCATTAAGCAAGGCACTACTATAGTCAGAAATTAAAAGCAGGCAAAGGCTTAAGTCCTTAGTGCCTGGACTGATGTCAAAAGAGATTGTCTTTAAGCCGGGGGGGGGGGATGATTTCAAAAACATTTGTCATAATACAACACCTTTAATGTATGTGCAGTTATGGAAGAAAAGCAACAGACTCTTAATATTTATAGAGTAATTAAGTAAAATAAACATATATTTCCATGAAGATCCAAGTGAGCAGAAAGAAATCTCCCTCCTTCCTTCTTTCTCTCTCAAAACTAGACTTCAAGATATGTGCGCCATAGTTATGTAGCTGGTTGATTCAATGTCAAGATGACTAAAAAGAAGCAGGTCTTCATACAGAACAAATTTAAGAGCTGACCTCCAGTTCAGTCGTAGAACATATGCTCTGCAGACATAAAAGTCCTAGATTTAATGGCTGGAATCTCCAGTTGATAAGATCCCAAACGAAAAAGCTGGGGAAGACCTCTTACACAGACTTTGTTGAAGCAGATTTAATAATAACACATAGCTTCTTCTTGTTATTCCTCTCCTACAAGAGGTGATCATGACCATTTTGACTTGGGACTCATGAATCAATAAGTTGTTCTTCTTGTGCTTCTTTTCCCTTTGGATTTGATGGACCAATGGTCTGACTTAGTATAAAGCAACGTTCAGTGTTCATCAAGTTAGTTCACGTAATTCAACCTGAAAATGTAATGACTATCATTATTTTTACTGAAAAAAAGAAGGCTCTCAATAAGAACGCTTATTAGAACTAGCTGGTATATCATTCAAAATATTACCCCTCTGGGTACTGAATGTAATACAACCAATAAAATAAAGACATCATCCTAATAATAAATAATCTTAAAACTGCAGAGCTTCAAGACACCCTATGGATTGTTAAGTCTAGACCCTGCCAAGGAGGTACAGTGGAGAATTGAATACCAACCTCTGACTCCACAACCAGATACATAAACCACCAAGCTTCAATTTATGACCTGCCTTTGAATACACAAAGATATCTCAGTGACAGAAAGCAATTTCTGGACTAGATGTGTCCTGGTTTGATTCAGTACTAGAAATGGTAATGAACTGACACAATAGTGGTTCATGATTGTCTGTGGTGTATCTGCATCCACAAATCACAAACCATGCTGAACTTTTTAAAAAATGAACTGGTTTGTGCTTCATTCACTTTGGAACCATCTCTAAATGAAGGGGCACAGAAAGTCTCCTTCATGGGTTTCCCGCACCAACTACATGGGCCTATCACCTATCTTACTTGCTCCAGGTTGTCTTCTCATTCTCATACCCCAAACCTTCTTTTTTTGGGGGGGGGGGTCATCTGAGTCTTATGGGAGTGCATTCCAGTAAATGTTCTCTTTTTCTTCAGCAAGAATCAAAACATGAGACCCTATGCCAACTGACTGAGAATTATGAGATGCTGCTGATAGTCAGTATCTGTGACGCATTGGTTTTGGTTCCTAGCTGTGCATCCACAAGCAGCTTGTCTCTGTCCTATGACACTGTCTGGGGACTTAACTGAGAGAATAGATGGAAACTGAATTCCGAGAAGGTAGAGGGGCTGCTAATAAGGAATGATCTGGGCCTGGAAAAGTGAAGTCTATATGTAATAAATAGGACTTAATTAACCAGATATGCTCAGTAAATAGCTTGGAGGTTCTCTGGACACAGAGCAGGTCATTGAGAAGTAGGTTCCAGTAGTTGACAGAAATGCATTTCTTCATCTAAGAATATAGGCATTTTCTTCTTTTAGACAGGCTTAGCATGGGTAAGCTGTCCCACACTTCTGCAATAGCCAGACTTGAATACTATAATATGTTCGGAATGAGGTTGCCTTTGAAGGTGACTTCAGCTTTTGCACATCTCCGTGCAGGTACAGAAAGTCATAAACACATTAAACTGGTTCTGTGCTAGTTGCACATTATCGTTTTCCCCAAAAAACCCTATGTTCAATATCCTAGTTTTTAGTCTTTACAGAATTGTATTGTTTGACATTCATGCCTTAGGGACCAAATATATCCATATGAGGCCACTGACCTTCTCATATTTAGTCTTCAGCACACTGTGTAGTCTATTCTTTCCTTGTCCCACATTAGCATGATAAAACGTTGCATCAGGGCTTGGAAACGTTGCCGTTCTGGACTTCAATTTATACAATGTCGCAGTTAGTGCTAGTTTGGAATGTGAGGAGTCCTCTCCCCCACCCCAAATCCCAGTGAATTAGGACCTTTTGCACCCTTGAGGATTCCCTCCAAGACTCACATAGGTGTTCCAAGAGCAGGTAAGAGCAAATTGTCGATGAATGACAGAGCTGCCTCCCCTCCCTCCAAAACTAAAAAGACCCAAAATAAAACAAATGGAAGTTTAGCTGAAAGGATGTTTGGAACATTTGTCAAACAACTGATGTGAAAGACAATTGATTCCCAAAAGGGATCTGGAGTATAATGAGCCACCCCTCTCCGCAGGTGAAATACGCAACTGTCAAGGATAGAACTATCTCCCCTTACACACACGCACACATACACAAGCAAATCCAAAGACAGCTGATTTCTAAAGCAAAAAAGGTGCCTCACTTTTGTGTGGGAAACATTGTGAGATACAGTACTGTGAAGAGATTTCTATCCAAAAAGATCTGGTGGGGGGGGGAAATCTTGGAGAGAGAAGAAAAGAGCATTTTCTCTTCTCATAAATATAGAGAGCATGGGAGATTCACATCTCTAGCAGTAACTACAGCCAAGTAACAGTAACTCAAGTTCTGTTCTTATTTCTAGCTCAAAAACTTTGGAACATTCCTCCTGGAGAGGTTAGAAGAGGTTGTCTTGTATCAACAGCACACTTTGTCTCCAAGCCATTATTCGGGGTGCTTTTTGGTAACAACTTTCTAAACCAAAGTGGTTTTATAATAGTTTATAATCATTCCTTAGTTGATATCATTTCATGTCATGTACAATAATGTGTTTGACCTTTACTTCTCTCTGTCTCTTTGATCTGCTAATAAAAGTGTTATAAAGGCATTTTGAAAGTATATAAATAAGACTTAATATAAAGTTGTGGGCCTAGCATTTAAAATGTATATCAACATTTAGCTGGTAAAAGCCAACTGAAGTCATGGGTTGTTATCCTGGAAAATTCAGCCTTATGTGTCAAAATGTATTCCAAAGGTCTCTAGTATGAACAGAACAGATAGAAAGGGACCAAAATCTACCTTATTCAAACACCCTTGAATTAATACAGTTCTTTGTCTGCAAGGAACTGGAAACAGTATCATTAATTTCCTTATCATGCTTTTCACTGCTGTACAGTGTCAGAGTCTGCTAGAATTTGCTTTGGTCTCAATACTAAAGCAATCTGCAAGTTTGGCAGAAATATGACAACAAAGATTGAAGGGCATAAACCTCTTATTCCTATAAAAGGGCTAGTGGAACATAGGTAAGGAGCCAAGGCAAGAATCTTGGGGGAGGAAGAATACACCATCAGGAAACCTACAGCAGCAGCAGAACCACATATGTAGAAGTAATAACACACATGGACCTGGAAACCATGTATTGTCCTCCACAGATTAGAACCAGCAGAAGACTGTGTGAGCACTTAGAGACCTTACTGTTTTTCACATGTGTGTCTGAATATGCTAAAAGGTTGCATAATATATTTCTATTTATTTTAACTTTTTAAAGAACAGTAATCTCTTCTTTTGCCTGCAACTTAGAATTTGTTTCATATTTGTTAATAGTTGCAAACTCTGATGAGTTTTACATGATTTAAGCATTTGTACCTACAGGTTTTTCTCATAGCTGTATGAAGTATTTTCAATGCTTTTGAACGATTAATTTTTGGATTTTTATGCAGAGAAACAACTAGATGAATAAAGCTTGTAGAAATAGGTAAGGTGGTGTAGCCTGGAACCATTTTTCTCTGCTTATTTCACCATGAGTGAAGCAATGGTTTAAAAGACTTAAACCTTGATACTCAGATGAATTTGGATATGATTGACATGGTTTTCTGATTGTCCACTGGAATTAACCTTTCTAGAGATAAATGTCAGCTGTGACGGACCCCTATAGACTGAAACTACCAAGGGCTGTTACAATCTTACAGCACTCCGAGGACTTTGAGTATCCTATATTTGACCCTGAGAAGAGACTCTGAAACATTAAACCCAAATTCATAGGATTCTTCAGAAATCATGAATATTAACCTCACACAAACCCAAAGAAAGAGTTGTAAGATAAGAGTTTCATTCAATGTGGGTACTCTGACTTTTCCTGATTCTTTATATTAAACAACCATCAGATGACATTATTAGTTCAGAAATACTAATTCTCATGCATCTCAACAGAATGAAAGACTGGAAGTATGTCACAAATAGCGAAACTGTTTGAGATAATTAAAAGATAAATTGAGTGGAGGGGCAACAATAACCTGCAGAACATCAGATATAATTCTCAGTTTTGTGTAGAGAGTAATCAAATATCATGACAGTTGGAATTTAACAGACAAATTTCTGTTTATGAAGATACAGACATCTGACTAGCCTGCAGCAGCTGATGATCAACAGCCTGAACAAATTGTTAGCAGGTTATCTGTTCTTTTCTCACCCTTCTAATCATCAGTTGAAGCATGCTAGTTTTTATTTCTATCTGGAGGATGCATCTTGAGAGATTCAGCAGCTTATAAAATATGAGACTGAGGTGCCTGCTCATCTTTTTCCTCTTCATCCTCAAATGTAGATGTGTTTGGGAATGGATGTGATATTACTTGCTTTCATAGACATCACCTACAGCAGAATGGTTCTGAGCCTGTTAAAATAGCTGAGTGGCCAGCATGTATGGTTAATTGAACTGTAATGAATTCAATAAAACACACAACAGGCTTTATGATTCCTGCTTCTTATACCAAATATCACAACGTGTTTATTACATTTTTCTATTAGTGAGAACTTCTCATGTGCACCAAGTCAAAAAAAGAAAGAAAAAAGCCGAAAGTTCTTAGGTCAAAAAGTAACATAACTGCAATTTTGGTACAGTTCTGCTCCCAGTATGACATTTGGCATGACCTTAACAGGAATATGGCCACTCAGTAAATGTTTTTAAAGAAAGAAAGAAACTGCAAACTGGTATTTAGTATCAGGAATCTGTAAATATTCCAGTAGGGAAATCCACTTATTGGCTTACAGGGAAAGCCATCTACCATTCCCATCTTGAATGGGATATAAAATGCAGAACATTTACCCTAACTTTCAAACTCTCTCTCAACAATCCTTAAGTTTCACCCAGCCTGATTAAGACATCTGGAGAACTCAAAAGACTGCACAGGTTTTTTGGTGACATTTTTTGGTCCTTATAGGAAGCATCATTTAGTTGTGGATATTTGCCACTTGAAGTCAGCCAATGTTTCTGATTTTGAACATTATAATCCAGGTTTGACATTTGCCTGTTCTGAGTGAGCACAGGAATGAAAGTAGTACGAAATGGAATACATTTCAGTGAAAGTCAATTGTCTGATGAGAGCCAACATCTGCTGCCACATGACTCTATCAAAATCCTGCCTTCTACTGCAGGCACAATAAATGAATAAATAAACCATTAATTGCTCTGGATAGGCAGCTGAAAATCCAGGATTCATCTCTTTTATCTTCTGCCATTTGGTAGGCATCAACTCCCATAAATACTAGCTCCAAGGAAAATGGAGGAGAAAGCAGATTTCTATGAACTACCTCTCTCAGAGATGATTTTGAGTTCTGAAACAGCTGAAATAATTTAAGTTTAATGAGGTGACCTGTGGTTGTCTTCCATCTGTTAATTTTCCTAACATGAACTCATTCTAGAAATCCAGAGCACTAGGATCAAATTCTGTTCTCATTTAACTGCCATACAAAATTCAAATAATTATGTGTAGGCTATAAATCAACAAACCTCCCATTTTTGAAACTATGCAGAGATTTTATTATTGTTTCTGGCAGCAAGTTTTAAAAAAACAGCTATATGCATTCATGAGTAAATTCTCAATTCTCCTTTTTTTAAAAGTGTGCCCAGGCCACTATTTTATGTACATATTCCCAAATCCAGTAATTTAGTATGATTTATACAAGGAAAGAGAATGTGAGTCTGTGTATGTACCTAAGGTGCTGTAGCTGCAAGACTGTGAAACCTGGGCACTTCAAAACATGATTACTAAGAAGAACTTGCAGGAGTATTTTGTTTTAAAAACATATTGATTAATGTTAGCTAATAATTAAAGATTGTTTGTACCCTGCAAATCTACTGTATTTTTCTGTGTATAAAATGACACTTTCCCCTTAAATTATTAGACAAAAAATTGAGGGTCGTTTTATACAAGGAAGGCAGCTGGTGCTCCTAATGGCCAAAAATTGCTTTGCATAGCGATGTTTTTTAACAGCTGATCAGCGGTTCCAAAATGGCCACCGGGTAAAGAAAATGGCCACCCGCACTGTTTTTGCGCCCTTTCCTCGCTTACCGGGCAGCGAAAATGGTGGCCATATGGAGGATTTTCACAGAACTTTTTTTGCCCATAGGAACGCATTAAACGTGTTTTAATGCATTCCTATGGGCTTTTTTGCCCCACATAGCGACAGATCCACATAGCAGTGATTTTTTCAGAATGGATTATTGTCGCTATGCAGGGCACCACTGTATATATACTGGCCATAATTCTATTGTGGATTTACGATGCATATGTCTTGCGGAACTCTGCATATGTGCCCAACAACACAAATGTCTTATTAATAGCAATTTGCCATAAAATACACAAACATAAATTTGTTATATGCTGGCCATTATAATTAGTTCCGTTATGTGAGGTATAACTAAATTAAGGCACAATTATAACTTAATGATAGACAACGTCACTCTTTTTTCCAATGTGTTTGTAAGAGATCAGAATGCTTTTGCCTCTTAAAAGATCAAAATCACAAATTAGGAGTCCTTTTAGACTCAGTGCTATTTCAATAATAGCAAAAATTTCTCAACTCTATCCTAATAAAAGAACTGTGCAACCATTTTCAAATTTGTCATGCTTCTCCAAATCTTGGGAAGGGAGGGTTGGTGGGATCCACTAATTAATTAGGGATCTCTTGCTCTCTACCCCTCTAATGTCGAAGCAGGAGGTATAGAGGTTCTGTAACTCTAGACATAGACGGTAGCTAGCTCTTTCAAATTCTATCTTGTATTGTTGTTGTTGTTTAGTCGTTTAGTCATGTCCAACTCTTCGTGACCCCATGGACCAAAGCACACCACGCCGTCCTGTCCCCCACTGCCTCCCGGAGCTGGGCCAAATTCATGTTGGTCGCTTCAATGACACTGTCCAACCATCTTATCCTCTCCCGTCCCCTTCTCCTCTTGCCTTCACACTTTCCCAACATCAGTGTCTTTTCCAGGGAATCCTCTCTTCTCATGAGATGGCCAAAGTATTGGAGCCTCAGCTTCTGGATCCGTCCTTCCAGTGAGCACCCAGGCTTGATTTCCTTTAGAATGGATCGGTTTAGTCTAGGGGACTCTCAAAATTCTCCTCCAGCACCACAATTCAAAAGCATCAATTCTTCGGCGGTCAGCCTTCCTTATGGTCCAGCTCTCACTTCCGTACATCACTACAGGAAAAATCATAGCTTTGAATACTCTGACTTTTATTGGCAAGGTGATGTCTCTGCTTTTTAAGATGCTGTCGAGGTTTGCCATCGCTTTTCTCCCAAGAAGAAGGTGTCTTTTAATTTCAGGGCTGCTGTTACCATCTGCAGTGATTATGGAGCCCAAGAAAGTAAGATCTGTCACTACCTCCATGTTTTCCCCTTCTATTTGCTAGGAGGTGATGGGACCAGTGGCTATGATCTTAGTTTTTTTATGTTGAGCTTCAGACCATTTTTTGCGCTCTCCTCTTTCACCCTCATTACAAGGTTCCTTAATTCCTCCTCACTTTCTGCCATCAGAGTGGTATCATCTGCATATCTGAGGTTGTTGATATTTCTTCCGGCAATCTTAATTCCAGTTTGGGATTCCTCCAGTCTGGACTTTCGCATGATGTATTTTGCATATAAGTTAAATAAGCAGGGAGACAATATACAGCCTTGTCGTACTCCTTTCCCAATTTTGAACCAATCAGTGTTTCCGTATCCAGTTCTAACTGTTGCTTCCTGTCCCGCGTATAGATTTCTCAGGAGATAGATAAGGTGGTCAGGCACTCCCATTTCTTTAAGGACTTGCCATAGTTTGCTGTGGTCCACACAGTCAAAGGCTTTTGCATAGTCAATGAAGCAGAAGTAGATGTTTTTTCAGGAACTCTCTGGCTTTCTCCATAATCCAGCACATGTTAGCAATTTGGTCTCTAGCTCCTCTGTCCCTTCAAGATCCAGCTTGCACTTCTGGGAGTTCTTGGTCCACATACTGTTGAAGCCTACCTTGGAGAATTTTGATCATAACCTTGCTAGCGTGGGAAATGAGTGCAATTGTACGGTAGTTGGAGCATTCTTTGGCACTGCCCTTCTTTGGGATTGGTATGTAGACTGATCTTTTCCAGTCCTCTGGCCACTGTTGAATTTTCCAAACTTGCTGTCATATTGAATGTAGTACCTTAACAGCGTCATCTTTTAAGATTTTAAATAGTTCAACTGGAATGCCATCACCTCCACTGGCCTTGTTGTTAGACAAGCTTTCTAAGGCCCATTTGACTTCACTCTCCAGGATGTCTGGCTCAAGGTCAACAGCCACACTATCTGGGTTGTCCGGGATATCCAAATCTTTCTGGTATAGTTCCTTTGTGTATTCTTGCCACCTCTTCTTGATGTCTTCTGCTTCTGTTAGGTCCCTACCATTTTTGTCCTTTATCATGTTCATCTTTGCACAAAATGTTCCTTTAATATCTCCAGTTTTCATGAACAGATCTCTAGTTTTTCCTTTTCTATTCTTTTCCTCTATTTCTTTGCATTGTTCGTTTAAGAAGGCCCTCTTGTCTCTCCTTGCTATTCTTTGGAAGTCTGCATTCAATTTTCTGTAACTTTCCCTATCTCCCTTGCATTTTGTTTCCCTTCTCTTCTCTGCTATCTGTAAGGCCTCATTGGACAGCCACTTTGCTTTCTTGCATTTCCTTTTCTTTGGGATGGCTTTTGCTGCTGCCTCCTGTACAATGTTACGAGCCTCCATCCAAAGTTCTTCAGGCACTCTGTCCACCAAATCAAGTTCCTTAAATCTGTTCTTCACTTCCACTGTGTATTCATAAGAGATTTGGTTTAGATTATACCTGACTAGTCCAGTGGCTTTTCCTATTCTCTTCAGTTTAAGCTTGAATTTTGCTATGAGAAGCTGATGATCAGGGCCACAATCAGCTCCAGGTCTTGTTTTTGCTGACTGTATAGAGCTTCTCCATCTTTGGCTGCAGAGAATATAATCTATCTGATTTTGGCATTGCCCATCTGGTGATTTCCATGTGTAGAGTCGCCTCTTGTGTTGTTGGAAAAGGGTGTTTGTGATGACCAGCTTGTTCTCTTGACAAAACTCTATTAGCCTTTGCCCTGCTTCATTTTGAACTCCAAGGCCAAACTTCCCTGTTGTTCCTTTTATCTCTAGACTCCCTACTTTAGCATTCCAATCGCCTAGAATGAGAAGAACATCTTTCTTTGGTGTCAGTTCTAGAAGGTGTTGTAAGTCTTCATAGAATTGGTCAATTTCAGTCTCCTCAGCATTGGTGGTTGGTGCATAAACTTGGATTATTGTGATGTTGAAGGGTCTGCTTTGCACTCGTATTGACATCATTCTATCATTTTTGAGATTATATCCTATTACAGCTTTTCCCACTCTTTTGTTGACTATGAGGGCTACTCCATTTCTTCTACGGGATTCTTGCCCACAATAGTAGATATGATAATCATCTGAGCTGAATTCACCCATACCTGTCCATTTTAGTTCACTGACGCCCAGGATGTCAATGTTTATTCTTGCCATCTTCTGTTTGACCACCTCCAGCTTCCCAAGGTTCATAGATCTTACATTCCAGGTTCCTATGCAGTATTTTTCTTTGCAGCATCGGACTTTCCTTTCACTTCCAGGCACGTCCACAGGTGAGTGTCCTTTCGGCTTTGGCCCAACCACTTCATTAGCTCTGGAGCTACTTGTACTTGTCCTCCGCTCTTCCTCAGTAGCATGTTGGACGCCTTCCGACCTGAGGGGCCCATCTTCCAGCATCGTATCTTTTAGCCTTTTGTTTCTGATCATGGGGTTTTCTTGGCAAAGATACTGGAGTGGCTTGCCAGTTCCTGCTCCAGGTGGATTGCGTTTAGTCGGAACTCTCCACTATGACCTGTCCATCTTGGGTGTCCCTGCACAGCATAGTCCATAGTTTCTCTGAATTACTCAAGCCCCTTCGCCACGACAAGGCAGCAATCCATGTATTAGAGGATGGCAAAAGCCATCATGCAGCCATCCGTTGGAGCCTTTTGGTGCGGTGGTTTAACTTCAGTACTGCAGTCAAGATTTTGCTCATGACCTGAGTTCTATCACAAGGGACTCAGGCAGCCAGCTCAGGGTTTACTCAGCCTTCTATCCTTCAAAGGTCAATAAAAGGAGTACTGGGCTTGCGGAGGGTGTGGTGTGTAACCTGCATAATTACATTTTAAACTGCACTAAGGGGTGGGATATACGCAGCACATTTTTCTCTATCCATTGCTCACCTGAGTGGCCTGCTGTCTTTTTCCTTCTTATTCCCTGAATTAAGCCATTTTATGTAAGCAACTTCCCTTCCTCTTCATTACCAGCAGAGGTATTTTTGTTCTCCATATAAAAATTAATTTACACAGTTTACCTACATTTGTAATTTATTATAATTAGCAGAACATTATTTTATTCTGTGCCTAATTTTGCCAGCCTCTCTGATTTTCATGAAATCATGCAGTGTCATTAATCATAATTTACCCTGCAGTAATAGACTCTCCCTTTGTGCAAATCATCCCCCCCCCTTTTCCCATATATTAGTAGAAATGTGGGGCATATCTGAAACAAGTAGTTTCTTCCTCAAATTTTAGTTGGAAATTAGAAACCTCCTTAGCCCTATCCATCATTTTAATGGTTTTTGTCATACAATGATGAAGTGAATTTGCCCCAAGAAAATGGGTTTGGTTAGGTAGAGTCTTCTACATAACCCCTTACAAGCTCCCGGCACAGTCTTGAGGTTTTTTTAATTTTACCCATACACTTTAGTTACAAAAGGGGTAGAGCATGGGAAGGGAACCCCCAACCTTTGAAAGAAAGGGTTATGTTTGGGTCTATCTCTAATGATCAGCAGTGTGATCAGGCAGTAGGAAGGTTGTGTGCTCGATTGTACCAGAATGGGTCACTTTAATGAGAACGATCTCTCTTAAAGTCGTCTTTCCTTAAAGTGGTCTTTCCAGCTTGGCCTCCAAAAAGTATCCCTACAGCTAAACCAGAAAAGCCCAGCTTGGCCATGAATTGGGGTTGGGCTGGGGTGAATTTCCCCATATGTTATGTTGCCACCAGGAAATAGATCACACCATACTGTTCAATAACCAGTCCAAATTACAGTATCTCCTTTGTTGTCATCACTTCTGGTTATAAGTTACCTAAGTAAAGAGATAATTGATTCAGATGGTGCTGTTTCACATCTCTGTATTCTCCAAGTGACTGGAAGTTCAAGAAATTGATCTGCAGGGTCAGACTCATTGCAAGGAGAAGGCTGATGGTTTGTGAAACATATCTTTTCCAGTAGACAGGTCATGCACATTCCAAATAAAGGGTCACAAGTATTAAGCAAATGGCATTTCTACAGTATAGTCAAACACCTGTCTAATTCACACTGTTATTGGGATGGCTTCAATCCACCATCCAAGCCAGGTCTTGAAAAATGTGTGAAATGGATTACATAGTAGAAAATTTACCGGTCAAACCACATGCTGTGTCAAATACGGCTAGCCATCATATTTTTTTTCCTACTTGAAAGTAAATGCACCTAGCACCAACATGAATCATGACCCAAATGCACTGTGTTAAATACTCACTGTAAATCACCCAAGAAATTGCAAAACTGAAAGGCAGGATACTAAACCGTTTGATGAGTAAATAATAATAATTAAAAAGCTACAATGAAATGCTGTTTATTGTATTGAAGACTGCTTATTTGTAAAACATAGGATCATTGATTTGTACAAGTACAAATTGTGCCCATTAGAGATCAGCACAAATCAGAAAAAATGTGATTTGTTTTAATTTATGATTCATCGAGGTTGACGAATCCCGAATAATGAATCCATGATTTTTTCTGATGAGTCCATGAATCAATTCATTGATTTGTTTTTGATGTTAAAACCCTATAAAACACCCCCAACAAGCACCTAGAGACATGAATGTTTCAGGAAAACTTCCACTGACTCTCCCCTACAAGCCCTGCACGTTTGGTGAACATTGGGCTTGGGACATCTATGTTATACACCCACAAAGAGCGCCCCCAGACAGATGAGTTATGGACCCACAAAGTGGATCCCTCCAGGAAAGTGCTCTTTAGCAGCTGGCTTCAGAAAACCCAGTCTTCACCCAACTTGGATGGATTGTAGAGGAGAGTCAGGGGAAGCTTCTCCATTGTTTTGGTGTTTCTAGGTGCCTGGGGGAACTTTCCTGGGGGCCCTCTTTGTGGGTCTATAACTTGGACATCCGAAACCCAATATTCACCAAACCTGGAGGTATTGTATAGGAGAGTTAGAGAAAACATCTGTGCAATTGTGGAGTTTCTAGGTGCCTAGGGGCCAATTTATAGCCTGATGAATTGGCAAATCAAAAATTGCTAAAAAATACATTGATTTGTGTTCATCGGGGACATTGATTGTACACTGAAGTCTTCATTACTTTTGGCTGGGTGGCTTTATCTTAACATGCAGTGAAATAAGTGGTAGAATGGGCTGTACCACTTCAGAGTACTGGAAGAGAGACAGATTTTCTTATGGACCAATGTGTTACCTTTACTTATTGGGCACAAGAGAATAAGAAAGTGAGCCGCTCAGGAGTCATCATCATCATCATGTGTCATCAAGTCATTTCTGAGTTATGGTGAGCCTTTTCAGGGTTTTCAAAGTACAGAATAATCAGAAGTAGTTTACTATTCCCTTTTTCTGTGGGCATCCTCGGACTGTGCAGCTTCTCCAAGGTCACACAGGCTGGATCTTCTGGGATGCATTGTGGGAAATTTAACTCCCAACCTCTGGCTACTCAGTAAGATGCCTAAACCACTGAATTATCCAGCCAGCTATTGAGAAATATAATCCATAATAGACAACTTCCCAATACCTGGAAAGAGGCTTTACTTTTTTCAAGTTCCTTCCGTTAAACCACAAAGTAATGCAACACAATTTAGCTTCAAATCACTTTGCTTACGCTTTAAAAAGAAGAAAGGCCACCCCATTTATTGTTCATATTTTATTGTTGTGTTGTTTTGTATTATGCTTGTATCTCTTTTCCCCCTCTGATTTTGTTTGTTGTTGTTGTTGTTGATAAATATAGTTCAACTGTTATTTCTTTTAATTGTGGAGCATCTAAAGGTAAAGTTTCCCCTTGACATTTAGTTCAGTTGTGCCGACTCTAAGGGGCGAAAGCCATTGAGCCAGCATTTGTGTGTAGACAGTTTCCGTGGTCACGTGGCCAGCATAGACACAGAATGCCGTTACCTTCCCACCATGGTGGTACCTATTTATCTACTCGCCTTTGCATGCTTTCGAACTGCTAGGTTGGCAGGAGTTTCTAGTAAGAGACTAATTCAATATATAATCTCCCTTATAAAAGTTGACCTAAATGTGCACCTTATGGCTATAACATACATCATTTGTTTATCTTCTGTAGTCTCCTTCTCCTCTTGCCTTCACACTTTTAATTAAGTCATGTCCGACTCTTCGCAACCCCGTGCAACGAAGCACGCCAGGCCCTCCTGTCCTCCGCTGCCTATCAGAGTTTGGTCAAATTCATGTTGGTAGCTTTGATGACACTGTCCAACCATCCTGTCCTCTGTCATCCCCTTCTCCCCGTGCCTTCACATTTTCCCAACATCGGGGTCTTTTCCAGGGAGTCTTCTCTTCTCATCAGATGGCCAAAGTATTGGAGCCTCAGCTTCAGGATTTGTCCTTCCAGTGAGCACTCAGGGTTGATTTCCTTCAGAATGGATAAGTTTGTTCTCCTTGCAGTCCAGGGACTCTCAAGAGTCTCCTCCAGCAACACAATTCAAAAGCATCAATTCTCCAGCAGTCAGCCTTCTTTATGGTCCAGCTCTCACTTCCATACATCAGTACTGGAAAAACCATAACTAACATAACAGTGGCATCGACTCCATGTTCCTCTACCAAGTGTTTGGCACTGTGGAACAACCATCATGCTCTGACACCTTCACTAAGGGCCTGACCACAGTGTGAAACTTGATGTTGGTGAATTTTTAAAAAGACCTTAACTTCAATGCAATTTATTTTAATTCTGAGTAACTCTGTGAAGGCAAAACAAAGAGTTACTTTGAATCTCAATGAATTATTAAAAAAAGATTGCAGGCACTAGCCCTGTGCCAGAAAGATATGGGCCTGCTCTTAAAGGGGAAGAATGTATAGTTTTAGGTAGAAACACAAGGGAGTTCCATGCCAAACAGCGCTATCAGGGAACCATATATCATAACTACATGCCAATGTAGACAGGCTCTACATTTGGAGTTGATGACTAACATGTGACAGTGAGTTTTACTCCTGAAATATCCCTTTTAACAGATCCTGGCAAATAGACAATGGACCATTTTCCACTGCAACTTAAAAACTGCCACACCTAAGAGGTGAATTTGAACTGTCCTTTTAAAAAATGAGTAAGGATGCTTCTGGTGAAATGTATACAACCTGTGTTCTATTGGTGACAGTCTTGATTATATGTCCTAGTATCAGCAAGCGGTATGTATGAAATAATATCTAATGATTACTGTTTTCAAAGATAATAACAAACAAAAAGGAAGTTTGGAGTGGCCATGGGGAATCCCCTCAGCCCAGTTATAGCAAACTTCTACATGGAACATTTCAAAAAACAGGACCTGGCTTCAGCACCCTTCACACCCACAGTCTGATTCCAATACGTGGATGACACCTTTGCAATTTGGAACCACAGTGAAGAAAAACTGGAAGAATTTCTAAACCATCACAATAGCATCCACCCAAATATATAATTCACAATGGAAAAACAAATAGAGGGCCAACTCCCTTTCCTAGATGTCATGGTCATATGCAAAGCTCACCTCCTATTGGGACACAGGGTCTACAGAAAACCCACTCATGACAAAAAAAGAGGCATAATCAAAAAACTGGTAGGCCATGCAAATCAGAATTGTGAAGCTCAATTTCTCAGCACTGAACTCAACCGCCTGAATTGGGCCCTACAGAAAAATGGCTATTTCAAGAATGAAATCACAAGAGCCATCAAACTGAGATAACAACATTGAACTGAAGAAGAAAAAACCCACCCACAAATAAAGTATTTCTGCCATACATCACAGACCGCATGGGGAAACTGTTGAAAAAACACGACCTACAAACAGTATTCAGGCCCACCACAAAAATACAACAAATGTTACAGTCAGCAAAGGACAAAAGAGACCCGCTCACCACTGCAGGAATATACTGGATACCTTGCAGTTGTGGCCAGGAATATATTGGGACCACATAATGCAGCATCCAGACCAGAATCAAACAACATGAATGATACTGCACACTAAAACCACCGGAAAAATTGGCAGTAGCTGAACATGCCCTGAAACAGATGAAAGTCTAAAACTCAAGGAAGTCTGGCTCCCAGAACTCAAAAACACATCCTGCAAAGTTCAGTGAACTTTACCCAGCCACAAGGACTGGTGATCACTGCACACAAAAGACTAGCTAATGACTTCCATTAGTCACAGTGACAGATAATCTCCCCCTTATCACAACAAAACACCCATAACAAAAAACACCCCATCACAGAAAACACCCAATCTCCTGAGGAAAAAATAAACAAACACCTGATCCCACAGCTACAAATACTCAACAATCCCACACACCAGAACACAGAGAGAGTTCTAGCTCCTGTCCTCTGAAGATGCTGGCCACAGAGACTGGAGAAACGTTAGGAAGAAAACCTCCAAAACATGTCCAAACAGCCTGAAAAATCCACAACAACTATTGGATTCCAGCCATGAAAGCCTTTGAGAATGCAAAAAAGAAGCTTACTTTTTTTAAAAAAACCAGACATAAGAAGATTCTGTATTACTAGCTGTCAAATTCTTATCATATAGCTGAAATCTCTTTTATTTTACTTCCCACTTTGGGAATGGAAGTTTTGTTCCTTTCCTGCCATCTCTCACCCACCCACTGTCCTGCACCTGATCTCCTCCAAGAAGGGCACATCTAAGGCAGTCCCATCCATCTCTGCCAAGAGACACAGTGCCTCAAATATCTCTTGTCTCCCTAGCCAGGGGTACCACGGAATCCTCTCATCCTTCATAAGATTATAATTCAGACTGGGCTACATCCTTCTTTCTTCCCTTACTTACTCAAAGTATCATATTAGGGAGTTGTGACCAGTGGCCAGTAAGTCAAGGGAGCCATGACTTGAAAAAGTTTAGAAATCATTGCAATAGGTTCGAAAAAATTCCCTAGAGATAATTCAGTACATTTTCAAAAAGATCCTTATACACAACCCTTAACTTTCCAGTTTTGAAAATATTAGATAGTTGAAAAAGTCTGGTAATGAATATGTAATATCATAAACAGTAATTAAACAAACAAACAAACAAATGAAACAAACAAACAAAAAAGGATGCCTGAGGGGACAGACATGCGAATGGTTATATGTCTGAGCATATAAAGGAAAGGTTGCTTGAACTTCAGTGTGCAGGAAGTGCACACTTGTCAGGCACACGAGAATCGTTTGTATGTTGAGCCTTTAAGCCTCTCAGGTTTTGGTGCCCAAAGAAGTAAGGAATTTGAAGATTAATGATACAGTTGCTTAATTTACTGAGTAGAATCAAAACATCGATTTCAAAGGTCAGGATAAGGCTTTCAAAAATGCATTAGGGGAATTCAAATTATACATTCAAGATTATATAATGCTCAACTACATTTAATTAAAAATGCACTGGGGAATTCAAATTATGCATTCATTGGTGCTGAGCACTGGGAAAGTTTTAAAAACAACAACCATTTAAAACTTGATGATATCAGTGATTCAGAGTGTTACATAAAATAGTCTTTGAATGTAATTAACCCTTAGAAATGATTTTTTTTTTAAAAAAGCCGTAAACCTTTTCAATAGGAAACTGCAGTATTGAATATTGGCTTTCAAATGGCCATCTGTTGAATCCATAGCAGACTTTCAAACTTGTTCACTTTATTTGAGAAGTACTAAAATTTTAATTGTTTGTGAGATTTGATATCAGAATAGGTTCTGATACATACTGTTATAAATAGACATCTGCAATATCCAATTGAGATGTAGCTGCCTTCGTGTTTTGCGTGCTGTGCAGTAAACATGCACATTTAAAAATAGATGTGAACAGAGATCATTCTGGATGATCCCATAATTCATCAGAATATTAGTGCACATTTTGCCATGAATTTCCATTCTTTTCATCTCCATTTCTCTCCACAAACATTCTGCCCTTTTCTGAAAATAGACTCAAGCCTCCTTTGGGTTTCTCAGCATGAGGTGCAAAAAAATGTTTGCATTTGTTTTGGGGACTGGGGGAAAAACTGATGACATACACTCTCTCTTGCAGAGTATCACACTTATAATTGTACCACTATCAAGACTTTCTTGCGTGCTCACTAATTAGAAGTAGCCTTTGCCAACTATTCTTGGCACAATTTAAGTTGACAAGCACATATTTCTCTGCATTTATGCTGTAAGGGGCTTAGAGGTTCCTGCTTTCTGACAAGGCAAGCTACCATAAAAAATATGTTTTATGAATGCCAGTGCTAAAACTGTAACTTTTAATTTCTGAAATATGCACTGACCCAAACCCTATTGCTTAGCATTGTAAATTACATTCGGGTAGGTCAATGGGGACTTGATGAGAACTCCCCCAATAAGTGCCATTGATACAAATTGCCTTTTTCTAACTGTGGCTTACATTAGCATAGTAAGTCAATGTTAGAGTAGGCCCATTTTAATTAATGGAACTTATAAAAGAGTTAACTCACTCTCGGTTCTATGGGTCCATTTTAGTGCAATGTGTTACACTAAGCAACAGGATTTTGGTCAATGTGTTTTATTGGGATGGTGAGAACAGTGCTCACCACTGTACGTACATCAACCTTTGCAGCAGTGATGGAGAGGGATCTTTTTGGGACTCCGCATCCCAGAGTATTCTAGCCAGCATGGCCACTGAAAGTACCTTATCAATTTTGATTAGCAAAGATGCAGAGTTGTCAGCTGAGTCATCTCCAAAACTTCAGATGATGATTCAACAACATACACATTTTATTTCCTTCTTTCCCAGTGGGTGTTGCAAATAAGGCCCGCAAAGCATTGATGTGGTCTGTGATCGTGTTACACTCACTGTAATGCATCTTGCCAATGGGGACTTTCCACCTTAAATATTCTAGCTGTGAAGCTGGAAATCTAAGAAATATGCCTCACAGTGTGCATATCTGTTTTCTTCCTCACATATCCAGCCCCACAGTTCCCTGATACATCTAAATGGGCTGTATGGTGGATTGTTTTTAAACTATAGTTACTTGTGATTTAAAACAAATCAGAAACGATGGTTTGACCTCAGTTATCTACATTAGACTTTAAACAAACCAATGTTCCTTAGGACTACATATAATGGAGAACTGTGGCTTGCTGAATTCTAATCTCTTTCTCATTGTTCTGGAACAGGAGGAGAGGCAAAGGGAAAATAAGCGAGCCTGAAGCACAGTAAAAACCGCTCATGTAATGGAAATGGTTGGCCTAAATCCTCTGTAGATACATTTTGTCTCTAGGTGGACAGTTTATCACCCTTGTAATCCCTGAGGTATGAGTGATGGCCCTGTAATTTCTAGTTGTAGGAAGAAGTGGAGCTACTGTTGTTCCATAATTTGCCCTCCAGTTTCCTAAAGGTTTTCTCCTCACAGTTAAAGAGGGCTAAAAAAAACTGCAAAAGAAATTTCAATTTTTCTTCCTCAGTGTCTTTCGAATTTCTATTGCTGATATCTTTGGGTTTACAAACACAGCTGCATTTGGTTATACTTTCTCTCTCACTCTGCAGCTTCTTTGACTGCCCCTAATTCCTGATCTGAAAGGTTCCCATGACAAGATTTATGACACATTCCTGGTAGAATGTGAAAAGTTGAGAGATCTGCGAGATGACACAGAGATGATTATATAGCAGAAGGCATGTACACGTAGTTCTCAACTACCTCCTAAGTAAGATAAGCACAAGAATACTCAACCTCACCTTCAACGTCACTGAAATTCTTCCTCTTTTGAATTTTTTTCTCTTCTGTTGGAAGGGAAAAGTCGCATTTCTCATGGGGCAAAATAAATAGCACTACCATAACACTCTCCTTTTCAGAGAAGTTTATGGAAGGTCCTTTGCCTTCAGCTTGCAGGCCTCCTGAGTTGTCCTATTCACTCTTCTGCCTTTTTTTAGCCTCAGTAAACGCATTCACAAAAAGATGGAAGTTACACAAGGCCTTTCTATTACGAGCTGTAGCAGCCCAAAATACTTACAGTATGTATTCGCAAAGGCTTTCACAGCCAGGATCTAATGGTTGTTGTGGGTTTTTCAGGCTCTTTGGCTGTGTTCTGAAGGTTGTTCTTCCTAACATTTTGCCAGTCTCTGTGGCCGGCATCTTCAGAGGACAGCACTCTGTGCTCTCTGTGCTTACAATATGCTCTGTCTTTCTTGTGATGACTCTTGAAGGCTACAGTAATATTCATCTTTTCTCCATGTTGAATGTAGAAAGCACTTTCAACCAACATTTTCAGCACCAGGAGCAGAATAAGAGGAGAAAGCCCCTGCCCCCCCTTTTTTTGGCACCAGCCATGTCTAGGTATTTGCAACAGCTATGACAGACATGATTTTTTTTATATCGTCCTTCAGTATAGGGACTTGCAGAATTTATGAAGTGCTCTGCTACCATATAATGCTATATAATTTGTATTCAGCCTCCTTTTTATTTGCTCAGTCTTTCAAGCCCTGAAATACAATTGATTTTATACATCTGACCATATGCATTGCTGTTCTATATAGTTTTCTGTTTTATATTGACCACTAGTTGAGGGAATAGATGTCTCGTGATTTTCAGTGATTTATCTCACCTTCTGTTGTCAAAGTCTAGTTTATCTGAAGTTGATGCATCAAGAAAGTCAATATATCTTATATAACTGGATTTAATTCAAATTGTAATTGGAAATTGGAAATAGAGAGTAGAAAATAAGCAGTGCATCATGTACCGAGAAGCTCTCCCTGTAGACAGTCTGCTAAGTAATATGCATGTCAAAGGGTACAAAATGTAATTTATCTCAGATGCTTCAAATTATTATTTATTAGACAAGCTATATTTTTGGGTAAAAGAATTAAGTCACTGAGCTTTCTATTCCAACTCTCCATGTTGTATTTATTCTATGAATGTTATTCTATTTTATAAAGAAAACTAGTTGACAGGACTTATAGTTCTACTCATAATTAGCAATTTTATTATTCTAAAATGTCTGATAAAAAACTGAAACACCATGAATATTAAAAAAAGCAAAGACAGTCATTAGTTTATAAAGGAATATGAATATGCCAGAAGCATGTTTAAATAACAAGAATGTACATTTCTTCAACTCAGCGACTATGCTACATATCATTATGAGGCAAGAGTGGTTTCATTTTTATACACAGCTCTTTCATTCAACTATACTAATGGGCTGCCAATATATGACATAATGAGCAAATCATAAGAAGGACTTCATGAAGCACTTTATATTACTTTATCATTGGTGTATGACCTAGAAAAGAACCTCTGTAACAGAAAAGAAGGAAAGACACATTTTGACATGAAATTATTATTATGTGTACATGCATTCACAGAAGCATTTGAAGTATATGAAAAAGCTCTTCATACTATTAGGCCAATGGTGTATTTAATCTGGTATCATTTTTTAAATTATTTACTTTATAATACATACAGTGTAAAATAATTATCATTACTTATATCTCCCCTTCCCATACTATCCTCTGTTGCAAAAGTATATAATAACTTCATAATATGCTATTAACATATTAACATATTGCAACAGCTCTTAGTTCTATGGAGCTATTTGCTTACTTAGATATCTAGTAATGAATCTTCCAAACAATTTCACAAAATCAGTTTCTTCTTATTTAGGAGAACAACCGTATCCATTCTTAAGGAAATCAACCCTGAGTGCTCACTGGAAGGACAGATCTTGAAGCTGAGGCTCCAATACTTCATGAGAAGACTCCCTGGAAAAGACTCTGATGTTGGGAAAGTGTGAAGGCAAGAGAAGAAGGGGACAACAGAGGATGAGATGGTTGGACAGTGTCATCGAAACTCCCAACATGAATTTGACCCAACTCCAGGAGGTGGTGGAAGACAGGAGGGCCTGGTATGCTCTGGTCCATGGGGTCATGAAGAGTTGGACATGACTAAATGACTAAACAACAATAACAACAAAACAGACAGCATGAGCAATTATGACAACATAATTATGCACACAATTTGTGTACTCAAGACCTCAGCAACAGCACCAAGACAAAAGTTGCTTGTAGAATTGCAAAGTTGAAGCATCCTTTTGAATTCAAATCCAGACAAAAAAAAACTAAGATATATTTCTCAGCTGGGTTGGGTATCCATAACAGAAGAATCAGTTCCACATGCAGAGTCTAAAACCCTATAATAAAATATCAATTCAATTGCATATGCATGAATTCACTATGTGGATTCATCCCTCCAACACAAACATATAGGAATCATACCTAGAGCAATTTGGCAAGGGCCTTAGCTGTTTAACTGACAACAACAGCTCCAGCCTTTTCAGTTCTCCCACTCTTTCTGATTCAAATCTCTTACTCACAACCCTATTCTTTCTTATTCCCAGCCCTTTGGCCTGAACCAATATTTCACAGGGTTTACAATGTCAGTCTGGCTCACCACATTCAATTTTTTTGGTAACGTTCTGGGAAATTGATATTAGGTGTTCTACTTACAAAATTTATGTAAGATGTCACTCCTCGGTAAATGAATTTGGAGATTTTATTCATTTAGTTGCCTTAAGTTAAATGTTTTTTTTTCCTGTAGTGCAATCTGCCTTATTTCACTTTATCAAACTGTAGGTGAAACCCCTTGAGGATTCTCTCCAGAATGTAGCAATGGCTATTGTGATGGCTGCTAAAAACTAGCTTATTAAACAATCACTGAGAAAATTTGCATTATTCCCTACTTAAAGTGACAGCAATGCTAACTCTGGAGATCCGATTATGGATTGTCAATGTGATGAATTTCTATATGATAACTTCCCTGGCGTTAAGTGCCACTCTTATTGTATCTTCAAGGCAGATCCTTTAGACCTGGTTGACACTCCCTTAAATGGAAATCTTTTAAATATGTTGGTTCCAACTGGAGATATCAGGATCCATTTTTCCCAACAGTTTTGATTAGAAGAAAATAAATAAATAAAATGAACATTGCAGTGACAATGATAGTAGGTTGAATACATCTTTAAAAGTACCACTATTTCTCATCCAGGGTGGTAGTTAAATAGACCACGAATCAAATACTTCCTGGACAGAGTTATCTCTAGTCAAGCTGGCATCCCAGTTAGACTGAAGTTTCAGTTTGAGCAGTCCATGTGGTTCTTCATGAGGGATGAGGAATTCATTCCCTACAGAAGATCTAAAAGGGATGACATTGGAACAGTTACAGGCATTGCCATCATACTTTTGATCAGAAGCTGAACAGGGACATAAATTTAAAGATATCTCTGTCTTTAAGATATAGGCATTTCAATCAGAAAGATGCAAATAGCATCAAGTGGAGGTGGGGAGCTGTTAAAGAGGGGAGAAATGCAGTCTTCTCCTCCCAAGGCAAATCCCTCATTGAAAGTGAAGGGTACCAGGACTAATTCCTGGTTTTTGCCTGTCTCTAATGCATTAATCAATCAGCCAGAGACAGAGAGAGCCAATAGATATTTGTTTATTTTCAGCTGAAAGCAAGCAAATAGGTGCAAACTTCACTCACAGGAACATGTGGAGAAAGTGCCCCCCTTATTACATAGTACACATTTTTATAAGTTCAACCTCAAAAGAGGAAGGCCAAGGGGTGTGGAGAAGGAGAGGAAAAGATGAATTACTGTCCGTTGCCTAGGCAACAGACAGTAATTCATCTTCATCTTCGGTAAAATGAGTACCCAGCTCGCTGGGGGGGGGGGCAATGCGTAGCCTGCATAACTAACTTGTAAACCGCCCAGAGAGTGCTTGAAGTGCTATGGGGTGGTATATAAGCAGCACGCTTTGCTTTGCTTTGCACTGTGCCTCCTTGAAAGGGGCAGAACCATAGGGGCCCTTCCAGCTCTGCATTTCCAAGATGATGATGGTGGTGGTGATGGTTATAGATTTTCTGTGAAAAGAAATCCTGACAAGCAGCTGGGAGGCAGAGGGTATGTCAGGTTGGGCCACACATGTTCAAGTTACCTCTTTCCCCGTTAGCTTTGTGCATGTGTAGGTAGTTATCTGCATAGTGTTTGTATATATCTATAAATGTATATTTGAAACATTTCTGTCCCACCTTTCCTTTGAAAAATCAAAGGCCATTACAACAATGAATTAAAAACAAGTAACACCAACATTACTAAATTGATTAGTGCAGCAGAATTCAAAAAGATAAAAGAGAGCAATTAAAAGAACTAGTCATCTTCAAGCTATAAAAACAGTGTGATGAAGTAATTTAAAACACAAAGCAATACAGGGCCTTAAAACTATGCATAACCCCCAAAGCCCTCCTAAACAGAGGGGTTTAATTGTCTGGCAGAAGACCATTAATGAGGGGAACAAAATTAACCTCCTTCTGGTGGGTGTTCCAGAGCTTATATGTACTCAGGACCTCTCTTATCTGTATTTATAATATGATTTTTTTAAAATAAAAAATTAAGGAGGCCCTAAAAGAGTTCTAACGGTTAAAAAGAACCAATGAATTAGTTAACTGGGTGTACACAAATCTAAGAGGCAGCAGCCACTCTGCAAGATATGGTACAGTATACAAGCAAGATTTTCCTTTAGAGTGTGTGCCCAACTGTGTACAATTCCACCCCCTTCCATGTAGGGTTCCTCCTCTTCCATGCATCCGCAGCAATAGTTTTCAGCCCCTTTGGTTCTGGTCGCAATGGAACCCTGCACAGGAGGGGGATGGAGTTGTGTACACTCAGGGAAAAATCACACGTGCAAGGATTACAGGTCAAGGTTCAAAAACACCAAACTCCAAGAAAAGAAGGAGAGTTCACATTAAGTAACCCAGTTTCTTCTTGAAATGTACACATCACCCCATAACCTCAACAAGTGATCATTGAAATTTAGGAGAAGATATCAGAAGTGCCTTCTGCTTGAACACATACTGCTGCCAGAAGGAAAAAAGGTGTCAAATAAACTTCAGTCTACATATAAAAGTCTCGGATGGCATCTTTCAGTTATGTTCAATAGATTTTATCTTCCTCCACTCAAACCGGACATTTTCTCCCAGAGACACATTGTATTGCAGACATTGCTAGAAATAGACCTGTAGCAGACATTTGACAACATTGTCACCTAGAGAGTTCTAAACATTGTGCAGTACTTTTTTTAACAGACAAAAATACCTGGGACAGAAAATATCCAGAAGAATCAACTGGTTTTGAACATTAGGGTATATTTTTATCCCATGCAACGTATTGGAAAAAAAAAAGGAGAGTCCCATTCTGTGTTCCAGCTAACAACGGTGCCAATAAGAAGAAGTGACATACTCTAATTGGATATGGAATGATCCTATGTGAAGGAAGACTTTGGAATTTTTGGTGGGTTGAGGGACTACAGATTATGTAAATTCAGCCCTAAACTCAATATATTAGAATTTCCATTGGGTTAGAAAATGGCAAGAAGTTGTCCAATGCAAATTTTGTTTTTTGTTTTTTATCTGACTGGATCATGATACTATGAATGACTTACTGTGGGAATAAGGTCCTTTTATAGAATGAGGATGGAAAGTGATAATAATGAAGAGCTGAGCATGGTAGGACTGTTGGTTTTTTTTTCCCTCCCACCTTCATATTTAAAGGAAAGAAGCAGATGGTAACTTCTTAAAGACTGTGTTCACTCCTTGAGGGGGAAATGAAATGTTGCAACATTTTGCTGTTGCACTGGAGCAGATAATTAGGCAATCAGAACTATTAAAAGCTGACAAAGAAGAAGAATTCAATGAACTTTCTCCTTTTGCCTCCTTGTGATAACAGCTGTGAGGATTCAGGTATTGGGAAAGAACAGAAGGCCCAGTCAGGCCAGCAGATTTAAAGGGTCTGGGTATTTCTATTTAAAGCACATTGGCTGTCCTCTGGTTTCATCATTCAATGAGGCCAGACTTTGTATTATAACCCAAAATGTGACCATTAGCACAAATGAATACAAGTCAGCCCAGAAGTAAGCTTGAATCCTATGCATGCTGAAATACAACTAACTGAATTTAATGGGCCAACCTTCCAGAGTATATACTGAAGAGACTGGCATTGTAAGGGCACTTCTCACATTATATGAGAACCCAATCCAAACTCATTGCAGTTCAAAACTCTAAACAAAAAGTGAAACTGGGTGGGTCAGGAATACTGATTAACAAATTGGTGATCAGATTTCTTGTCACATTGCAAACATCTGTGTTCTTCCCCGTGGGAACTTGTTCAGCATTTCGGCAATGAAGTAGACATAAAGTAACTGCTGTCTACAGAATATTAAACATGACCAGTTCCCTAAGGAAAGAAAAATGTGGATGTTAGGAAAAAACTTAAAGTAAACTTACAGATGATAGGTTGATGCATCTTCATTGCCCTGATGTCTCCCATCTTTATTCCTCCGCTGTACAGTTTCCCCTCATGTTCTTTGACTTTTTCAGAACTGTACTCAAACGAGCCTTCTGATTCTTATAAAATGTCTTCCTCATGAAAAGAATCTTCCATTGTAATGCTGCATTCTCAGAGAGCTTTAGAATTTCCTTTGGTGGTGCCTTTGGATTTATCTTATTGTTGAGTGCTGGCCAAGGGCGCTAGGTTTCTTCTCTTTTGTATTTTCTGGCTCTTCATCAACCCTGCAGCCTCCTCAGGTGCCTTAGCTGCCTGCTATTCCTGATCTGGAAAAGCCACCTGGGAGAAATTATCTCCTCCTGGGCTTATACTCAAGGGTGAGAAGCTTCAGAAGCTGCACAGCCTGAGAGAAAGGCAGGACTCTGATTCACATGGACATCTTTACTATTTTTGAGCTGAACAGGGGAGAGGGCCCCTCTTTTCACCGACAGCTATTTCACTTGAGTATTATTCTCTTTGGAAATGCAATCTGAGGCAATCTTTTCCCCATCAAACTGAATGAGAGAGACCAATATATTTAATATATAATAATATATATATTATAGTAACGACTTACATTATTAAAACAAACAATATTAAAACAAAGATTTTTTTTTCACCTAGTGTACTCACTATTTCACACAGAGGTCTCTTCTGCTAAACAGAGACTCATCACTTGCAGATCTGATTTGTTTCCAGACATGGAATTGGTTTTCTCATTCTGCATTCATCTGACTGATGATAAGAACAGGAGTGAGCAATATCTGTAGGCTGCATGTGATACCTACCTACCTACCTACCTACCTACCTACCTACCTACCTACCTACCTACCTACCTACCTACCTACCTACCTCTGGAATAATGAGGTGAGACAGGTGTTATGGGTAAACTATGGGCCACATTTTATTATTAACCATTAATGTCAACTTCTAAAGAAATAGAGGCCTGCTGTAGTGTGGAATCAGGTTTGCAGCTGGGGTCTCACCAGACCCCTTGATACAGAAAATGGAAAAGTCCCATGCCTCAAGATCACATGGTCCTGAAGACAGCGGGACCCCGGCTGGCCCATATTTGACCACTCCAAGTCTCCAGCCCCATCCCATTGGTGACCATTGGCCCAGATGTGGCCCTGCTCATCCTCCCTCCCCCACAGAGCCTTCTCTGTTGCTGCTTCCAGACTTTGGAAAACCATCCCACAGGAGGCCAGGTTAGCCCAATATTTGATGTCCTTCTGTAATCAGAAATATCTTTCTCTTCAGGCAAGCCTTTGTTGAAACCAGGAGCTAGTCTCCTGGAAGAGTGAGTTTTAACACCAATAACCTTGACATGAGAGAGAGTTCAAATAGTTGCTGTTTTATTTAGCTAAATAAAAGGCATGACTTCTGTGTAGGCAAGAACAACTGTGTATTGCACAGGAAGACTAGGACTTTTATAACATTGGTTACACAAGGGAATGGGAGGAGAAAAGGGTGATTCATGGTACAAGGAAATGGAGAAATGGAGAAATAGGTGGTTAATGACCTATTGGCAGAAGGAATGGGGTTACACAGGAATCCAAAATTTCATCGGGGTGGAGATCACAGAAGGGACAGAATTTTACAACAGGGTGGGTCAACAGGGTTGGTCTATAGACAACAATTCTGAAAATACATGGTTACATTGTTGTATTGTTCTGACAGGAAAGCAATTTATTATCTTGCAGAGAGGTTACAAGGTTGGATGAAAAGGAGGTTTCCAAGGTACAGTGAGACTGTCCAAGTGCCGGAGTTCAATTTGCATAAGATTGGTCCTGGTATTTGCCTTGGGGGAGGACAGACAAACCCAGCTGTGTCTGTTGGTGGAAGGAATGACCCCTGCTGTGTCTGTTTGCTTCTCAAATCTAGATTGGAAAGCAAGATAACCTGCCCTGGTGAAGGAAACCTGGTCTGCCTTATTCCTTTACAGAGACTCTTTGAGGGAACGAAAAACATGTACATATATATGTGTAGCTGGTTGTGTTTTATCTTTCCAAACTGTATTCTGTTTGATCTGATCAAAGGTGTGTTCTTCTTGTGTGTGCTTTTGTGTACATTGTCCCTTCACATGCCCTCTGTAACTAGCTGTGTTTTATTTCTTTTTTTTTGTTTGTTTAGATGAATCATTATGCATTACTGCTTTGACTGGATTTTTACTACTAACTGTGGCATTTTTAAAAATTGTATACTTATTGTTCTTCACTCTACTATTGTCTTTTAATAATGTAAGTTCCTCTTTACTCATTGTTCTTAGCTTTAAATATTATCCTTTAATGAAGTCAACCATCGTTGTATACTCATTGTTTTCAACTTCAGATATTGCCTTTAAATGATGTAAGCCACCTTGGGTCCTTTTCAAGGAGAAAGGCGGGATAAAAATATTTTAGATAGACAAATAAATACAATTATCATAAACCCACAATTCGTCTCTAAAACAAGATATGTGATCTGGATTTTCCATGTTTTATGGGGAAGGGGTGAGGATATTTTTTTCCAGAAAACAAGATGTTACCTTTCCTCTCTGGTTGTGGTTATAACACAGTTTTCATTGTCACGTGGTAGTGGCGAGGGGTGTATATGGGAGGAGGCACAAATGGCCTCCAGGGCTGCCAAAGTTGTCTGCCTCAGGTTTAGAATCGTAGGCAGAATTGCCTTTATTTGTTTCACTTGTGTAATGGATCACTGAAAGCTCTAAATGTAGAAAGTAGGAGTTTAAATTTGTGGAGGAAAGAGGATGTGTCTAAATTCAGAATATTACCACAATACCACATTAGCAAAAAGGTAAGTTTGATATTTTAAAAAGGTTAAAGTGAAAAGGATTTGTTCTACTACATTCCAATAAAACTAACTTACTCCCCCCTTCTTTTAAAGTAGTGGCAATGAATTTTTTTAAAAAAAGTTGGGCTATTATACTTTGAGTGACATGTAAAATTTGCTACACAATACAATCAAGGTTAAATTATTTCTATCCATGTGTAGGAAATATAATGGATTTTGAAGCAGTGCAATCAAGGTAAAGAAATTGTTGAGCTGATGGAAACTAAGTAATTTAAAAGATAGCAAACTGAGCTGTAGAATTCTGTATTTTGTCAAGAACCAGGCAGCTTTATACTTCACAGAAATTAAGATATATTTAATCTGTCTTGAAGTATTAACTATTCATTCAGGTGAGTGCATGCTGAAAAGTAAGGGTGTGTAGAATGATTCCTTTATCCTCAAAAGCATCTTTGCAAAATGCAGATCCAAATTGAGTACCAAACAATATGGGATGTTAGTCATGTGGTTAAACATGCTAAATCTGCTGTTAATCTGGAGAAAAAGCTTTTCAAGTGGAATATTCGTCTAAGCAAACTAAGCCCTGCACCAATTTTCTGTTGAAAATTGCTCCCCACTGGCTACCATTTCATTCTTCAGAGGGCTGATTATCACTTTTGGTAAAAAACAGTAGCCATGTTGAGATCCAGTGCAGTGTACTGGATAGAGTGTGGGACTAGAGTTTAGGAGATATAGGTTCAGACACACAGACACAGACACAGACACAGACACACACACACACACACACACAAACAGAGAGAGAGAGAGAGAGAGAGAGAGCATGCAGGTGCTAAATCCAAAGATGTAGGCTTGTTGAAATGGGACTTATCGAAACCATTGATTTTGATTGGTTTATTCCGGTTGGAATGAACATTGGATTAAGCTGGAGCTATGTACTATATTTGGCCAAGGGTCCAAACATTAAACAAATCCGAGCTATTATTTTGTGTTTTGATGCCATCCCAAGATGCAGGAAAGAATGCACGGGTGCTTGCAGGATGGAAACATGTTAACGTTTTGTAAGGAAGATGCTGAGCTACTGCCAGCGGAAAAAGAGATCAACAACTTCATCCAGGGATTAGAACTCAAGTCTGTCAAGTCGGACTTAAGTTGCACTGGTGACTTGATTTGGAATCAACTCTGGGTTTTTTTAAATGACTCAGACATGACTTATTACTCAGAATCTACCCATGCCTCCCTCCTTTCTGGAGAAAAATATTTTTAATAGAAACTTGGGACTTTGTACCAAAGACTGACTTGGACCTGGGACTTGGACCTCAAGAATTGCCAACATCCCTGGCTTCACCCCACACAGAAGGCCAAGACTTCTCCTAAACATTTACTCACACACAGGGGAAAGTCTCTTAGTGAAGTTGCTGGATGCTGCAAGCGAACTCTTTGTGTGTGAAATGAGATATTCTTGTTGGTACAATTGTGTCCATATGAACCAGCTCTAAAGAATACCAAAGCCTATGATTACACGCATTGGATTTAGTGTCATAGGTTTTTTGTTCTGTCCTTCTAAAACTTCAAAAAATCGTTTGCAAGTTATTGAGAGACATTTAATTGCTCGGATTTTAGTATTTTTTTTTTAAAAATATTTTTGGCTTAATCATTTTACTAGCTTATGACTCCAAATGACTCCTAGGTAGATTTTGAAACTAAGGGCACCAGACAGAGCTACACTACTTTCTAATGTTCCAGGCATGAGTTCTTGGATTGTTTTTCATTTGTTTCTTTAAACTAGTAATCAAACCCACAGTGTGCTGTTATTCCAGCTGACTGATTCATATTTTATCCAAGGTAATATTATTTTCTTATTAGTACCATGAAAGAAATGACATTTTAATTAATAAGTACCAAAGAATATTTCTAAACTTCTTAATGTATGCAAAATACATATATCATTCAAACACAGTAGTGTTTTCACTCATTGAACATTCAAAATACTTTTGGAACACTGGCAGAAGTACTTAAAAGAATTCACTTGGACTGATTACATGGAGCTCATTTTAGCTTTGCAAATATTATGTGCTTATAAAATATAGTCGTTTCAATGTCATTTCAGAGGACCATCTCAGCGGCAGCCTCCAGGTTAGGGAATGTTCTCCCTTTTTTTTTCCTTCAGCGGAAGACCCATCTTTTCAGTCAGGCTTTTACCAATCTTGAATGACTTTTTAAAAGTTAAGACAGTTTTAAGGTTCACATGCTTTTAATTATTCAATTTATTTTAATTAGCATATACAGTGGGGTCTCTACTTAAGAACGTCCCTACTTAAGAACAATTCCACTTAAGAACAGCTCCATTTGCTAAATTTTGCTTCTATTTGAGAACAAAAATCCAGATAAGAACAGGAAAAAAAAACTTTCCTGCTCTTTTTTTAACCTTAGGTCATCTTAGGTTAAAAAAAGTTCTCCCCCTAGTGGTAGAGTACGTATTAACCAGCTTTGCATTAGTTCCTGTTCTTATCTGGATTTTTGTTCTCAAATAGAAGCAAAATTTAGCAAATGGAGGTGTTCTTAAGTGGAATTGTTCTTAAGTAGGGACATTCTTAAGCATTAGTTCCTATGGGAACTAATGCTTCAATGTACGAACACACCTCTACATAAAAAAACAGCCAGAACGGATTAATTGGTTTTCAGTCCATTGCTTCAAAATTAGCTTCGTCAGAAGTGCTTTTAACACTGTTCCCTGACCTAAGGGGAAAAAAAAGAAAAAAATCCCCCTCTAGTGGTAGAAGGCAGAATAGCAGCGTCCCATTAGTTTCTATGGACAGAAAAGAGCAGATACGGATTAAATGGTTTTCAATGCATTCCTATGGGAAATGCAGATTCTACATAAGAACTTTTCCACTTGAGAACCACCTTCCAATACGGATTAAGTTCTTAAGTAGAGACCCCACTTGTAGCTTAATTGTTTTTTTAATGTCTCACTTAATTTTTTAAAAAAATTCTATTCTTTTTAATATTGTGAGCTGCCTCGGGTCCCCTTATCGGGAGAAAGGGATGCTATAAATAAAAGAAATACATTAAATAAAACTACCCAATAAATAAATTTCACTGTGTGACTCCATATTTCTGTACAATGTCCAATTGTCTATATTTCTTTAAAATAGGAGGGACAGTTGTGGGGGCATCGATAGATGTTTTCGGACAGCAACTTCCATGATATATCACCATTAGAATGTCTCACTAGAGCTGATGGGATTGTAGGCCAAAAACACCCACAAGGGCCAGTTTCCCACCTTTAATTTAAATGCAGTGCTCCCACCCTACCAACTGACCGCATTTCCCAAAGGTCTCAGTGATAAATACACAGTACAGTGGTGCCTCGCTTAACGATTTTAATTGGTTCAAAAAAAAAACATCGCTATGTGAAAACATTGTTAAGCGAAACACCATTTCCCATAGAGATGCATTGAAAACCGGATAATCCGTTCCAATTGGAACGGATTACCATCCTTAAGCGAAAATCCCCATAGGAAAAAACGTTAAGCGAAACCCATTGAAATGAATTGAAGCCTATTTCAATGGGGGGAAAATTCACAAAAAAATCAAAAAGGCTCAGAACAAAGCCAAATTAAGTTAACGAAGGTTTTATTAGGTGCACTAATGATTCCAAGCATTTTAAACATTTTTTAAACATTTTAGAATATTTTAAAAATAGCAAAAACGGGGCTGTAAAAAAAAACGTTAAGCGAAACAAGGGGACCTAAAACTGTCATCGTTAAGTGAAGCATGGTCCCAAAATCGTTAAGCGAAAATCTCCCATAGGGAAAATTGTTAAGTGAAGCACAAGATCACTCTGAAAAAGCCATCATTAAGTGAATTTTTCGTTATACGAAGCAATCGTTAAGCAAGGCACCACTGTAGTTAAGATTGTACAGCCAATATACTGCAGGTAACATACCTATTATTTCTTCAGTCCACAGTTTGTGAGTGGTAGCAAGACTGCTCCAACCCACAGTTAGGCTTGGAATGTATAAAGCTGGAACATGGGTTTTCATTCTGGGTAGCCTGTTGTGGGTCAACTTAAGGAATGGTGCCTACCAGTATCTATCTCTCCAGAGGCACTGTGAGAGGAGGTCATTGTTAGAACCTCTAGTGGGTCATTGGCCCCTAACCCAGATACCAAGGTGAGACCGTTGGGACCACTGGCTTGTGTCATACGCAGATTTCTGCCTGTTTGAAGCGAACCTAATACCTTTCCGCTGGGATTATTGCAGAGTACCAGGCCTTGTGGGCAAGGAAGAACAATAAAGATGGGCACAAAATAAATCACAAACTAAAAAAGCTTCACAAGCTAGGAGAGTTTGTGGCTTGCTTCAGAACCAGTTTGGGGATCCCATTTTGCTGGGGGAAAAAAATGAAATGTCCACCTGCCCCTAAAGGGGATGCCCACCTGCGCCTTCCAATTGCCCCCATTGCCTCTGCCTACCTGCTCCTACTGCTGCCACCGCAGGTAACATCCTCAGTGTCTGCAAGTCTGGCTTCCCTGCCAGGAGCCAGGTAGTGCCTCTGAGCATGTGCCCGCCTACCAGGTGGATGGAGGGCTCATGCTCAGAGGCAGCACCCAGCTCCAGGAAGTCAGGTCGTTGCTTCTGAGCATGTGCTCATCACCCACCTGATAGATAGGTGCATGTTCAGAAGCAGCATACCAGGAGCCTGCTGCTAACTCTGAGCATGGCGGAAGTGGAAGGAATAGGTAGACTTCCCCCAGACATGAACTGAAACAAACAAACCCTGAACCAGTTTATTTTTCCAGGGGGTTGTGGTAGTTTGTGTTTAGCCACAAACCATGTACCATCACAAACCACCATTTTTCCAGTTGGTGCCCATCTCTAAAGAGGAACGGCCACATTCTTCTCCTGAAGGTTGGTCAAGGTTTCTTAATGGTCTTGAATGTCCCTTGAATGTGAGGACAGTTTGTTTTGAAGGGCCCAGAAATTTGCTTGCATAAACATGGGAGGATTACTCCATAGTTTTCGGGCTATTTGAACTTGGGTTGTTGGTTTCTGTCTTGCAATCTGTCAGTCCTTCTTTGCCTGCTGTGTGTGCCCATTCTCCTTTTCAAGGCAAAAATATTCTGTGTAAAATATGGAACCCTTGAATGAAGAAAACAAAAGCCCTTTTGTCTTGCTTTCCGCAGAAGGTGAGAAATCTCATTTCATCAAGTTGTCTCTTTGAGCCAGGAATATTCTTCACATTCCTAAGTAGGTGTGATACTTGATAGCACTGAAAAGCAACTTGTGACAAAACTGTACGTAAAGTTATTATTGTGAGGTGCATATGTCAGTTGACGATCAATGTGTGATAATCTTGTTAATTTTATTCCTAACAGGCTGTCGCACAAGAGCACACACCCTACACATTTAAACGCAAATTGAATAGAATTCAGTGGAAACTGAATATCCCAGGTATAAGTGACGAAAAAGCATGTATTCTCCCTGTGACTATTCAAGAAGCCACAGACAATATTAACTGGGTAGATTGTTTTAGCCTGTTCTACAATCAGTGTCAGGAGATTCCCGACACTCTGTACTGCAACTTTCTGTGAAACCCAGCTGATGGAAAATAATATATATTTTCTGTAAGTCCATTGAAAACAGAAAGTACTGTCATTTGTGTTTGTGAATGCTTGCAAATATCAATTCTCATTTATTGATGAGAAAGAAATATACAACGCCAAAGCCTGCTGATCAGGTGGTTAACATTGTTGGTTAATATTTTCAGAAACTAAAGACTCAACTTACATTTAACTTTGAGCTGATTCTCTCCTAAAAGAAAATGGTACCTAAAAGAATTATGAGTTGTCAGGAGCCCTTTGTCTGTAAGGACTAAACCTTCCCAAACCAAATGTCTCTTCAACATACAATATTATATTCATTTCCTTTCTTCTTCTTCTTCTTCTTCTTCTTCTTCTTCTTCTTCTTCTTCTTCTTCTTCTTCTTCTTCTTCTTCTTCTTCTTCTTCTTCTTCTTCTCCTCCTTCTCCTTCTCCTCCTCCTCCTCCTCCGCCTTCTTCTTTCTTTCTTTCTTTCTTTCTTTCTTTCTTTCTTTCTTTCTTTCTTTCTTTCTTTCTTTCTTTCTTTCTTTTCTTTTCTTTTGAAATTCACATGCTTCGTACCTGCAGTGTATTTCTGACTGGAGATAGGGACAATTTTTAAAAAAACAACAACAGTGATTTGTTTTGATCCTTTATTTGTCAAGGTGAAGCGATCAACAAATACGAATACTGTATATGAATATTCTTCAACAAATCAATGAATCAATCTGTCAATTCATCTACAATTTAAATGCCTATGACACTGGCACCCAAACACCTAGAGACACCATATTTGAAGGAAAGCTTCCTCAGATGCTTTTCTACAACTCCTGAACGTTTGGTGAGCATTGGATCACAGACCCCCAAGTTATATAGTCACAAAGAGGACCCCACAGGAAAACTCCCCCCAGGTACTTAGAGACTCTAGAATCACAACAGAGCTTCCTTTATATTTCCTCAACAGACCTACCAAGTTTGGTGAAGATTGGATATCGGACATCCAAGTTATTCACCCACAAATTGGGTCCTCCCAGGAGAGTTTAACACACAGCACAGAAGCCCATTCTGTCTACTGGCTGCCGATCAAGTGATCAGAAGCTGATAGGCAGCCACCCCACATACACAGCCAACCAGCCAACAGTATACCCCCACACCCCTTCCTTTCCTTACCTTAGCCCCCACCCCACTCCCACTGAGACCCCCTAACCTTAATAGCTGCTGCCAAGGGTCCACCAGGCCTCTGCAGCCACAGAGTGTAAAAAGGGAAAGTGGCTGCCCTTTGCAAAGATGGCAGCTGTAGCTTCATTTAGGTTGGGGAAGCTGCAGCGGCCATCTTTGGAAAAGGCAGCCTGGATTCCCTTAAGGTAGGCTAAGGGAATCCAAACTGCCCTTTCCAAAGATGGGAGCTGCAGCTTCCCTACCCTAAATGAAGCTTTAGGGACAGGAAGGCGGTGAGGCGTAGGCTGTGGTATTAGATGGCTGTGTGGGGTGATAGCTGCCTTTCTGCCACCGATCAGTTGATTGGCGGTCGGTTGGCAGAATGTTGTTGTTGTTGTTTTAATATGTAGAATGAATAAAATTGGATAAATATTCAGCACTTCATATTTGTGGGGGTCTCTAGAACCTACAAATATGGCTCAATGAATACTTAATGAATTGGCTATATTTGTCGAAAAAAGCGATCCATTTTTATATTTGTCCCCATCTCTATTTCTGACAATACAGACATGTTTCAGGTTCCTACATATATTTTATTATAGCAGCACTTGGTGCCAATTGAGACATTTTAATCACTTTTTAAAAAACTGGACTGGCCAAATTATTGAGTGTGAGTGAGACAATTAGATTAAATGCTGTTCTTTGTGTTTGCAAGATCTCATTTAACATTATATTAGAATGCCCTCAGATGAAGAAAATGGAAAATCACTTCTGAGTAATCTGTATCTTGAAAATCGCAGAAGGGATTGCAATAGAATGGCTAACATTAAATATTGTTTTAAAGGGCTGGGGTTTTGGAAAGAAATTTAGAGGGATAATAGACCAATTATATGTGGAGAATACTTCTGCAGTAATAGTTAATGATGGGATGACAAAAGAGATTGCTCTAGGCCAGGGGTGTCCAACCTTTCACCTTCCCTGGGCCACATTAGAAGATGAAAATTTGGTTTGGGCCGCACATAAATTTGGTTTGGGATGCATGGGGGGAGCAGCCCTAGCCGTCCTCCGCAGCCCTGCTCCATGCACTTACCGGCAGCTGCGATCTCAGATAGCAGAGGCTGCCAGCTTCAATTTGGGTGGCTTTATGGGGCCAGGAGGGTGTCCACCTATTGACAGGGACAGCGCAATGCAGTCACGCAGCCCCCCTCTTCCCTCCCGTCCTGCTCCTTCCTTCCCTCTCCTCCCCCCTACCGTTGTGATGTGCCCCAGCCACATTCTGGCCACAAGTGCCGGCAGTGTAACTTGAAACTTTGAAATTTCTTTTAAAATAAAAAATTGCACTGGGCCGCATTACGAGCCAACCTGGGCCGCATGTGGCCCTCAGGCCGCAGGTTGGACAAGCCTGCTCTAGGCCAAGGCACCAGACAAGGTTGCCTTCTTTCTCCAGTTCTGTTTTGTTTAATTATTGAAATGCTTGCAAATGTAATAAGGAATGACGACTTAATTGAAGGTATGGGTGAAATAATAAAATAAAGATTAATTTATTTGCTGATTATTCCCTATTGACAGTGAAAAGCCTATTGGAAAGTATAGATAGAATTAAAACTCATTTGGAAAAATTGGAAAAACAACTGGATTATGCGTAAATTGGCAAAAATCTGAAATGATGTTTAATCATAATAAATTAGAACAAGAAAGGTTTGCTAATAAATATGATTTTAAGATATGTAAATCAGTTAAATATTTAGGTATAGGCTTAGTAAAAGATACTCAAAAATAAAGGAATACAATTATAATAAATTAAAAGAAAATTAAAAAAGAAATTACAGGAATACAATAATTTAAAACTTTCTTGGTTTGGAAGGATTGCACTGATAAAAATGAAAATTTTACCAAAAATAATTATTTTATTTAGAATGTTACCAATATAATTAACAGAGGATGATTTTAAATTTTGGCAAGGAATAATTAGCAAATATTGTAATGAAGGGAAGAGAGCCAGAATAAATAAAAAGTATTGGTATAAAACAAAAAAAGGTGGTATATAATCAGTTGAGGTTTATTGGAGAAATTATATATAATCCAGAAAGGTTTATTTGGTAGAAAATGGAATCATCAGAATTATAGGTTGATACTGAAAAATATCTATTTGGTATGGTCAAGAAATATAAAATAAGTGAAACTAATAACCCGTTTTTAAAGACAATGTTAAACATATGGTTTAAATATAGAAAAAAATTATGTCCATTTAACTCTCCACTAGGATTAGTGACTGAAATAGAGAATTTTCCTGTCAATATGAAAGTTTATGAGGAATTATTAAAAAAAAAAGTGATTAGATTGAAAGACAAAATTTCTATCTGAAAAAAATGCCACATGAAGAAATAGATGACCTCTTGAATCTTATAAATTTCTAGGAGGGAAAGAAAGTAAAATATCTTGGAATAAATTTTACAAAAAACAAAAAAACAAAAAACTGAGTACCTTTATGAAAGATAATTACTTGAAATTGATGGAAGAAATAAAGAAAGACTTTACTAGACGGGGGAATCGACAATTAACAACGATGGGCAGGATTGCAACAGTTAAAATAAATATCCTACGAAAGTTGATCTTTTTATTTCAAAACATGGCAGTGATTTTGAAACAATCAATATTTAAAGAACTCAACCAGCTTATTTCGAAGTTTGTTTGGCAAGGGAAGAAACCAAAGATAATATTAAAGGCACGTCAGGATGTGAAACAGAGAGGAGGAATGGGTCTCCTGAACTGGCTGCTATATTACAGGGCAACCTCATTGTTGTTGTTTAATTGTTAAGTCATGTCCGACTCTTCAATGCCACTGTCCATCCATCTTGCCCTCTGCCATCCCCTTCTCCTCTTGCCTTCACATTTGCCCAACATCAGGGTCTTTTTCAGGGAGTCTTCTCTTCTCACCACAATTCAAAAGTATGAGTTCTTTGGGTGGTCAGCCTTCTTTATGGTTCAGCTCTCACTTCCATACATTGCTACTGGAAAAACCATAGCTTTGACAACCTCATTAACATGAATCAAAGACTGGATTTTATTGGAAAATCAAAGACTGTTAAAATTGGAAGGTCATGATTTGAAATGGGGGTGGCATGCCTCCTTTTTTGGTAGAGCAGAGTGAACGATTTTAAACAATTTAATAGTCATATCTTGAGAAAATCTTTACTATGGTTTTGGACTAAAATTCAAAGACAGATGTATGTCAAAATACCATCTTGGGTAACACCAGTGGAAGCATTTTCTCATTCATTTCCTCTTAACAGATCAGCTGAAATATATTTTTAAGAGAAGTATGCACAATAAGACCATATGCACAATCTCATTCCATGTGTTACATGAACCAGCATCCACACTTGCTGAAAAGCATCCCTGACAATTGCTCTGTTTTTGGGTGAGAAGTGATTATCTGATTTAAAAAAAAGAAGACAGCTTCTGGAATGTTCCCTTGCTAAGTGTCACTTTGTGAATGGTAGTGAATAGAAGAGGGTATGATGTAGACCATCTGGACTGCTGCCACTGGTGTTGTCAACATTCAGACTACTCTTTGCTATGTAAAGCTCAGCATTCTTTTTCCTTCTGACAGCACGGGCACAATACTGTGCAACAATTTCCTGGCATTTAACATTGTGGATACAGAAGCACAATATCCCACATCCATAAACTAGAAAGTTCTTTTAAAAAAAGAATTGCATTTATACTTATAAAGTAAGTATGCATAATAAACCAGTATGCTCATTTTATTCTATGCATTAGGTAAAGGTTTCCCTTCACATTTAGTACAGTTGTGTCTGACTCTATGGTGTGGTGCTCATCCCCGTTTCCAAGCCATAGAGCCAGCATTTTGTCTGAAGACAGTTTCCGTGGTCACGTGGCCAGTGTGACTAGACACAAAATGCCATTACCTTCCCACCAAAGTGGTGCCTATTTATCTACTCACATTTTTGCATGCTTTCAAACTCCTAGGTTGGCAGGAGCTGGGACAAGTGACGGGAGCTCACTCCGTCACGTGGATTCAATCTTATGACTGCTGGTCTTCTGACCTTGCAGCACAGAGGCTTCTGCAGTTTAACCTGCAGAAGCACCACGTCCCATATTCTATGCATTACATCACTGGTTCTTAACCTTGGGTTACTCTGGAGTTTTGGACTGCAACTCCCAGAAGCCTTCACCACCTGCTGTGCTGACTGGGGTTTCTGGGAGTTGCAGTTCAAAAGCATCTGAGTAACAAAGGTTAAGAACCACTGCATTACATGAATATTATTTGCCTTTTATAGAACCCCACTTTGTGCTTTTTAAAACCCTTTCTTCCTTAAACATGTTAAATTACCATTGCTGAATCTACTGTGTTCTCAAATACCTCTTCTAAAACCATTCTCTTTTCTCTAGTGTGTCCTGTAAATATTCCTGAGAGTGTCATGTATTTTCATTCTTAAAACCCATTCTTCTGCAAGCAATATTTAGCCTATTCCATGAGCATTCTCTATACCATTAGAAAATAATTGTCTTTGCTAAGTCATCTGTTATGTGTACCAGCTCACACAACTATCAGTACTTAGTATGCCAGTAAGCATAGCAGCAATCTTGTATTCTCCAAAGGCATTTTAGTGTAGTCACATCCCTCAAAAAAACTCCAATCCAGCCACACTCTGACATATCTCTAGTATTTCACAGATGTATAGAAGCCTCCTGTAATGTCAGAAACCCCGGTCTTTGAATACTGTGCATGCTGAAGAGTTGCGGTAAGATATAAATCAGTATTATCGATCCTGTAATACAAATGATACAGAAATGTAAGACTCAGCAACCTAAATATACACAGTAGAGTTGTCATGACAACAGTATCCTCTTCCCTTAGATTTCAGGCTCAAATCTGACATCAGCTGTGGGGTCCTTGTGACGTTACAAGGTTTATCCCTTGTAATATCATAGAAACAAGACAGGCAACAGTCCAGAGGGAAAACAAGGGACAGGACAGCCCAGAAATAATTATAGGAAGCCAGAACTGCTTCTGTGCCAGCTGACTGTAGAAACAGTCACACACATCTCCCCTATCCCCAATCTTGGAAAATGTATCCATAATAGGGATAAAACCTAGAACTGTGGGAAAGTCCAGTTTTGAGGAAGCTGGGCAAGTTGCAACATACTCTCAGCAGCTACAACGGTTGCCCTTGCTGCTAGGGCTTGCATCCCATTTTCCAGGCCCAATATTGCTGCTGGGGCTTGTGAAAGGCTCCACACCAGCCCATGAGGATGTATTTCCAGGAGCAGATCCCTGTTGTGAAACAAGAAAGCTAATGAGTTGCCAAGATGGTGCTCTACTCCCTACTTTGTTCCATATGGATCCAAGTATAAACACCCATCTGCTCTCTTCCCAGTTTACTCTCCTCGCTCCTGGATTTGAATGTGCTAATAATGCAAAAGTATACCATATGTTATAAGCACCTTCACAAGGACCAAGTGAGCTTTGGGGCTAGTTGTGAATGGATGAAGACATTTTCCTGGTTCTTAAAGCTCTCTCTTCCCATCTCTTTCTGTCTCTCATACAGAGAAAATAACATTTCCCCTTTTTGCTGCATCACTCATCCTAATATTTACCTTCATGTTTTTGAGATCCATGGAAGCATAACAATTTCCTGAGAAGGTGACCAGTGCTCTAAAATCTGGTAACTTTACTACCCAGCAGATTCAAATTTGGACTGAGACAAAAACTTGGGAGACCTTGGGTTCATACTTCAGGATCTTCAGCACTGTTCTGCACCAGCATTTAGATTTCTGGTATGCTTGTTATGAAAGAGACCTGTCTAGTAGCATACTCTGGAACATCTAGCCTTCTACAGTAGTCAATGTCAAAGTAATTCGAATCCCCAAAGAGCAATGTCTCAAACCTTGTTAAAGACTTTTCTCATCTGCATAAAACATTTCCCGCATTTACTTTTTTAGGAAGCCCATGAGATGCAGAACTGTTACGTTAGCAGTCACTCTTTGTACTTTCATTCATCATTTTTACAGTGACAACTTGGCTCTGCAAACTTTAATGTTCTGTGGTCACAGCACCCTCGTTTGCAGTTATTACTAACTTGTTTACTAGGTCCTTTCCTTTCTTCCCTTCTGTTATGTTCATTTAATTTTTTGATAAATCTCACTGTGAATCATGGCAACTCTGTTACTCAGAAATGTAGTCTTTGCTATGAATATAAGGGAGCAATACATTTAGGTGATTGTGACTAAAAACTGAACTGTGGGGTCTGTTGTTACTCTAGATGGTATAAACAGAAAGTATGTGTCTTTAACACATCATATGATTCAATCTTTACTTTTTGGTATCACATTGATCATTTGATTATGTCATATGCATTGAGAATCCATTTTGTCCAACAGTAAAATATCTGTGCTGATTGTCCATTTGAAGGTCTATGACATGAAAACCTAGTGATGATTGTCTTTTATAAACTATTGGACCTGAAGAAGAGAAAATGATCTATAGATTATCATAAGAAACAGACTTTACTATGATATGAGCAAAGGCCTGGTGTGACTGAACAACAATCACTAGATACTGAAGGATTGCTTTCCAAGTGGTTTCTAAATTCTTGATATTGTAGAAAGCAAACAATTCCTGAGAAGTCATAAGATGGCGACTGTGTTCAGCTTGAAGGGGAAGAAGCTAGCTGACCCAGCGGAGGAAAGCCTAGGCCACTTTCCCCAAACCCATGGGAACTAAGGGACGAGGCCCCTTTCACCACTATTTTGGGGTGATCTTCCCTGCCCAGTACATAAGCCACCACCGTCCCAAACACAGACTCTTAAAATATGTGGGGCCGGTTTTAAACACTGCATTTAAAATGTATATTTCTCATTTTTTTTAAGGTAAAATTTAAAAATGGATCATTCCAGCCATTATGAGTATGAACAGTTGAAAACAGATCCCCTTAAAAAGTGTTGTTGTGCAGTAAAATAGCCATAAACACATCACCATAAAGGAGGAGACCCATCAACCATAAAAATGAGAAAACACACCCTGATTTGCATAAGATAGATATGCATAGAGGTACAGATGTACAAATTAAAAAAACATAACTGGTATTAACATTTAAAAAGATTTACAATGCATCTTGTTAGAGTGGGGAAAACAATGACCAGGTAGCTTGTGTCTAGATTATAACTATGTGTGTATCACTTCAAGGTGTCTGTTTCTGGGTCCTTAGATCAAATTTGAACTGAACAGCCCTTCAAATGGAGGACCCCTGCAAAAGGATAATCTGTCAGCCCTTGCAATAGAGGCTACATATAAATGAGGACAAGTAGCTGCCTGACTTGGCCAGTGTAAGATCAGAATGAGCTATGCATGAAAACACAGCAAAGAAAAGTAACTCTTCAATTGACAAGCATTAATGGATTCATGAACCAATCACTTATTGCCAATTTTATACAGGTATTGCTGGGCATTTTTTCTGTTCATTGCCTTTCTTGGGTAACATTTAAAGGAAACATTTACTTAATTTTTTATAGGGATGGTGCTAGAAACTTATTGCTGTGCAGTTTGAGTTTTTCAGTTTTATACAAGGGATCAGAGTATTTTTCTTTGTACTATACTATGTTAATTATTTTGAGAAATCCTTCCTGCCAGTAAGCCATCACATTTTACAGCTTGTTTTATTGGAAACGATATTCAGTTAATTTTCTTTTAGGCAGAAATGAATGTGGACACAAATCAATATAAATCCAGCTGTTTGGCTAACATTTTATTTTCACCGTGACTATTCATGATGTGATAAAACTGTACTAATAAATTATAAGACTAATAGGTTGTCTTCTCAGAGAAAGAGAGAACTCAGTGAAATGCTGAAATCTCTACCTGGGCTCATGTTTCTCCTTCATAACTATGACTACATCAACTGCATTCATCAGAGGACATGCCAACATTTTCCTGAGCTCAAAGATTTGCAAAGATACTGTAAGGACCTTCATATAAACACAAATTCTGGTATTTCCACGATTGGAACTCCATCAAAAGCGATTTAGAAAAAAGCTGTAAGCTCTCTTGTTATTCTCTTTAATATTTCAATGAACACCCAGTTGTTGCCAGAAAACTTGTGCTGTGGCTTTGCCAAGACATCTGTTGGCCAAAGATCTGTTGTTTAGCATAGTAAATGACACTAGAATAGGCCCATGAGTCAATGGAGATTTAGAGTCACCTTCTCCATAAATTCCATTGATTCAAATGGATCTACTCTAATTGCAACTCATTTTAGCATGGTAAGAGTACAGTCACACTGCCCCTTTTGGTGTGGGGTTGTGTGGTCTAATTCAACAGGATTTTGGCAATTGTCCATTCTTAACTGTCAAACTGACACAGAATGAAAGCAGCAACTAATACTGATTAGAGATGGGGGTATTCGTATTCTAATACGAATATCCCCACACAGGTGGAAATAATGAGGGTCCGGCCTCATGGGGCCAGACTGTCCACTCATGATTTTACCACTGCTGCTGGCTCCGTGGTGCCTTCCTGTTGTCTGCAATTGATTATCCCATCCTGGCAGGAGGTGGGATGATGAGCCTCTCTGCTAGGTTGGAGAGTGGCTAATCCATTGTGGAGAACAGTGCAATAGGAAGCTGCCGCAGAGTGGTCTTTTAGACCAGATGAGTGGGGTATAAATCAAATAAATAAATAAATAAATAAAATAAGAGCCGGCAGCAGTGGCAAAATCTGGAGTGGACAGTCTGGCCCCATGGAGCTGGATGCTCATTATTTCCACCTGTGTGGGGATATTCATATATGAATACCCCCATCTCTAATAGTGATCATGCTTGCTTTTCAGGTTCACTCTTCATTGATATGGATAGAGAATCTCCTAGCATCTAAACCTTGCAGGCTATGGAACTCAGTGCATGTAAAGTCTGCATCTACAGATTTTCATTTTTCCACCTCCACACCTGGTCCGTGCCTAGTTCTGTGAAATCTTGTGTTTGATGGGACAAGATCTATGTTTCCTTATTTTTGCTGCCATGTGCTCATGTTTTCAATTTGCACTTGGTTTGAATTCATCTCTCCCCTCCCCGCAATTGTCTAAAACCCATTGAAGGAATATTTTGTATGTATTTGGAATATGGCCAAAAATGAAATTGTACATTTTTTCAAACATGAGCAGTTATTGGGACACATTTAAAGAAGTTCATCCATCTCAGAATTCTACTTATCACTAGAATATGCAAAACAAAAATTTAAGGGGGCTTCAAAAATGGCACCCGTTAACAAGCAACTTGAAACAATCATAAATTTGGACTTGGCATTTCTATCCTGTTTTAGGCTCTTGGTTTTAGCAGTACTGAAGTGTAAATTTTGTCACACTGATCATCCCTTTTTAACTGGAGGGACTATCCTGTCTGAGGAGGCTTTACAACAAGATAGTTCTTAAACAAATTGGACAAACAACAAGGACTATAAGACTGAGATATGGTTTACGGTTCTCTCATCTACTGCAGTAATGACTAATCTGGGCATTTGAAGTGACTCAACAAAGTATTGCTTTGTTGTATTGCTTAGTGACAATAATTTTAATGCTTCTTGCTTTCTGCCATTCGCCTCAGTTTCTTCTATCTCACATCTTTCAACGATGGAAGGTCTTATGGAAGAAGATGAAGACATTCATTTTGCAGCAAGCGGCTAATGTGAAACATTTGTCTCTCTTTAAATTACACATACCAGGTGCCTTGCAATCAGATTAGGAATTCCTGAAAAATACCTTCATTATAAACTCTCAGCAAGCAAAATGGATACCTTATCAGCCTCCTATTAGCACTGACTGAGACAGGTCATCTCACCTGCTTTATCTCTTTCACTTTTTGGCATGCCAGTTAAATCCCTTAGTTCTAGCTTTTGACAGCATGGGAACCTCTGCTGATTAATTGCCAAGCTGTAATTAAACATGATCTTTCTTCTTCTTTTTTTTAAAGAATTACTACAAGTGTTCATTTGTGCACAGCTGCATTGCTTCTTTCTGCTGATTGCTTCTGGAGAAAATCACAAAAGACATAAAAGTTCATCATTTTGGGATGACAATTTGGCTCTAGGTCACCTTCCCTGCTCCCCACTTTTTCTTATCTCATGTTAGTATTCTTTGTAAAGCACGAAATCGTTCTGTTTGTTATGGGGTATACAGACATAACTACAACACATATTACATTTTGAAGCTGAAATTCTGTTGAGCAACACATTACATATATCATAGATTTTTAAACCTTTAATTTAAAGGGCTTTTCTCCCTCGTTTGAGGCTCCCTGGTGATGTCTTTTGTCCTGGACAAACAAAGGAGCCTTGAGATGAGGAGGGAGCTTTAAATATTCCCAAATTGCTTCCAATGCTGCTAGATTGGACCAGCATCAGTGATTGCACCTTGGGTCCTTTTAAGGAGAAATGTGGAGTAAAAGTAATATAATATAATGTAGGATACTGTATTAAAGTCTCTCCTCACCCACCCATTCCTTAGTCTCCCAAAAGCTTCCCCAGGTCAAAAGGGATCACCAGAGACCCTCGCAACCTGAAGTCAGAATAGGAAACTTAATTAATTAAGGATTAATGTCCAAGGTTGATGATGGCCACTGAGCTATACCAGCTTACTTTTTAAAAACTCATATGTGTAAATGTATCTTCTTTCTGGTTTGAAATCTATTTTTTTCTAAATAAAAATTATAAATGATGGATTGACTTATCTCATGTACCACCATTCTTCTTTACAAGATACCTGAAGGACCACCTCCTTCCATATGAACCTACCTGGCAATCTAGCCAGGGGGGCTTTTTGAAAGAGCCATCCCTCAAGGAGGTAAGAGGGACGGCTTGTAGACAAAGGGCCTTTTCGGAAGCTGCCCCCAGACTATGGAATGCCCTCCCGACTGAGATTCGTCTGGTACCGACGCTGATGACATTTCAGCGCAAGGTCAAATTCCTGTTCCAGAAGGCTTTTAATTGAAATAATATGAGCTGTGGGTCCTGATAGCAATTTTTAGAGTATATATTTTAATTGCATTATAATTGTTTCGTCTTTTTAGTGTATTTTAAATGTTGCAAGCCACCCAGAGACCTTTGGGTAGAGTGGGCGGCATATAAGTTAAATAAATAAATAAATAAATAAATAAATAAATAAATAAATAAATAAATAAATAAATAAATAAATAAATAAAATCTAACAGAACTTTAAAGAATAGATACAGTTAAGCACACCCGTGCGCGCATGCACATCATCACATTAAAATAACCTCTGAATTAACATGATGGCAAAGGCAGGCAGACTCATATAGAAAGATGCAGTCCTTCAGAGAGGTTAGACCAAAACAGCATCTGGTATGTAGCAACAGATCTGAGAACTCTGTTGGAACAGTGGGACTTTTATTGGATTACTAAGTCATTATCCACACAATATTCTGGGACCTGAAGATCATTAATTTGTCATAAATGGATTTCTCAGCCTTACCTAGTTGTGGTTCTGACTCCAGAGACAGTTTTCTGCTGCAATGCTCCAATAATCATTGGGAAGGGTTTTGTTTTGTTTTGTTTTTATGGCCAATGGGCATTGCAGGATATCTTTGTTCTACTTACTTTGTAAAGAGGGTGATGCTCGCTGCTCAACCACAGCAAATAAAGCAGAATGAGTTCCTTTGCCTGCCCAGTCCGGAATAACGAGATAGACACAGGTATATGGGATAACTAGAGCCACAACTTTATTGACATCTATAACACAAACTTTCCCTTTTACAAGGGGGCCTACCGTAGTGCTTCAAACTGGTCTGTAACCGGAGTCAACCCTGACCTTCCAATCCAGTCTGCCAATCAAGTTCCTATAACAAAAGTGCACTGTCTTACCGTACAGCACGCTTCCATGTATCCCATCGCTATGGTACCCTGGGTCGCCAAATCCTATCTGCTCAGCATCTCATGGGGTCCCCAGCTTCCCCTCCTCTCAAGTAAACATCTGCTGCTGCCTTTCTGAGAGGAGGGGTACTTAGCACCCTCTTGGTGCCTTCTTCAGAACTGATCTAACCCATAACCCTTTGCACTACCCACCACGGCATAAGGACTACTTAGTATGACTTATGCCCCCTACCAAGCTGAAACATTTCAGCCCTAAGATCCCCTTGCAAGTCATTTAGGAAAATATCCAGGCCCAGATCTGATAGATACACACCATCCTCTCTATATAACTCTGGCAAGGAAGCTTTAATGAGAGGATGGGTGACAACTAACCCCAGGTCTCACCGTACAGCTCTGCCAACCTCTCTGTTTATGCCTTTCTGGGCACAATCAATCCACCTGGGGTCACGTGTCATGTTCAGATGCAGCCACTACCTCACTTGATCTTAAAGCCCTAAAGAAAGCTATACTGTTGCAGCTCTAAAAAGGCCAGACTAAAATTGGTCCTTGCACACTAATTCTCATGTCCTCCCTAACTTAGCAAAAATAGCAGAAGATATTGGTGTACAATTATCGCTAGGCACAACTTGCTCCCTACTCCACTCTTCAATCATCTTCTGAATACAGAAGTCAATTGAAAACCTTTACAACCTTGAGCCCTGGCATAAAAAGCCAAAGCCACCATCCTACCCTGAATGGAACTACGGGCTAAACCCTTCCTATGTAAGTGAACTACCAACTACATCACATGGACATCTTATGCAGGCCACTTAGCCCTAGGCCTTCCCTTTCTCAGAAAGCAAATTACTCATTGCAGGCCACCTCATAGCTGCGGCGAGTGCTTGGTGCCACCGCTAAGCTCATGGTCCTGTTAGCCTCAGCCCTCTAAGATTCCATACCTCATCTGGTAGGACGTCCTGCTGGGCCCTCACCCCTCGTGCCAACACCCTGAACCAGTCCATCTATTGATGGGACAGGGTGTCAGCAATGGCATTGTAACTCCCAGGGACAAGCCGAGCTTTGAAAACTATATTGAACTGCAAGCACCTCAACATGAGGGTCCTAACTAGCACCATCACTATTTGTGATTTGGAGTCAATGAGTTAACAGTGTGTGCCACTGCCTGGCTATCATACCAGAAAGTGACCACAGAACTAGCCCACTCACGAGCCCATAACCACAAATCAGACAAGCTGCAAAAATATGAGATCCCTGGTGACGCCTGCGCTATGCCACGGTCTGGCACACCACTTACCCTTGACCAATATACCATAGCCCTGTGAAAGTGCTGCATCAGTCTGAACCTAAAGGTCAGACCCAAATCGTAGCTCCTCCCACCAAAAGGAGGTTCCATTAAACTTTTCTAAAAACCATAACCAAACTCGCAGGTCTCCTTCATTCCGAGGGACAATCTCCTTCTGTGATGGGGTTTTTGTAAGACCCTTCATAGCATCACATAATCTACATAGGAAGGGCCTGCTGGGAGTCACCACTTTGCATCAAAGGTAAGGTTGCCTACCACTTCCTGCAATTGCCTCAATGTGCCTGTTTTCTGTGCCAGCAGATTTTGCAGCCATACTTTCAAATCGCACAAGCCTACTGGATTGTGACATATTATCTAACTCAATACCCCAAAAGGTTAGAACTTGGCAAAGACCCTCTGTCTTCTCTTCACCAATGAACTCCTAGCTCCCATGCCAATTTCTGAAAAGGAGCCATAATCATGGCCCACCTGCGCTTGTCTAATGAGCCGCTTGAGCATCCATTAGAAACTGTGGTAAATTGTTCCAAAAGCCGAACAAGATATTGAACACCCCATTGGTAATGACCGATCCATATAATACTTTCCTTCCGAACAAAACCTAAAAGGCCAAAGTCCTCAGGATGCATGGGGAGGAGCCAGAAAGCCAATTTGTTGCCAGACTTCCCCATCTCCACCCCGATCCCTTCCCTCCGGACCATGCGCACTGCTGCATCAAGCAACATATAAGATACAGTGCATAGATCCCAAGGGAACTTGTTGTTTACTGATTCTCCTGTTGAATTAGACAAATGGGGAATTGAACTATATTTACTTACCGCCTTTCTGGGAAGAACCTCAAGGGGGGAACCTGAAGGTGCGCAATTGGTGGGGTCTGGAAAAAGTCCAATACCCGTCCCTCTGCAACTTCCTTAGGACTCGTTTTTTAACTGTGTCCTCTTGCCCTCTTATAGACTTCCAATTTTTGACCAAGTGTCTACTTGATCCCCCATAGCTGGAATACGAAAACAGTTCCTAAATCCATCGCTCAGAAGCCTAGCTGCTGCTCTATTAGGGTAATTCCATAGCCACTGGTCCAAAACCATTACTTTAATTGGACTGGGGCCCTTTTGAATGCTTAGAGGCTGGGAGGGTAGCTTGTGATCGCATCCAGGCTTGTGCATCCCCGTTCCCTCTTGCTTTCATCTGGGACACGTTGCAGATGGATGGAGACCACCACAGTTGGAACATTAGTGTTTAAATCTGCACTGCCTTCTGCTGCAGGACCCCCGAGCATTATAATCCAAAGCGGGGTTGAACAACCTGGCCTGCTAATGGGCAGGATGCATATGTCTGTCCCCTTCTTCAAGACTTCCCTCATGCCCAGCCCCTTGCCCGATGTGACACAGCCATCTCCTCCTTCCTCGCGGAGAGGCACTTCAGATCGCTATAATGAAAAAAGGAGTGTAAAAGTAGATAACGTTAAGTTTTGTCTGCAGTCAAATTGTTCATAGGAAAAGAAATAGTTTCCTTAATACCAGAAAGGTCCATTCTACTGATAATTCTTACTCTAGCCCTCTATTACCATTCATTCGAGGGTTTCCAGGCTTTTAAATACTGTATGTCTATTGTCCTTATTCCATTAATTTGCTCCCCAATTGTAAGTTTTCTACCTGGTGTTCACTATGCAGTTCTCCTGCCTCCTACTTTTCTCCATTTATTGCTATTATATCTGAAGAGAGAGAGAGAGGTCTCCCACTTTCATTTGTAACCCTAAAGATAAATCCCACCCTTCCCATTAACAAACAAATGAATGGCTTCCAACAATTGCTGAAAAGGAAATGGTATGAAATCAAAATTGTTTTATATGTATATGTATGTGCTTTGATGTCCCCTAGGAGAACAATTTCAAGCACATAAATATGCTTATACTGTATGTTTATTCCTAGTGCAAATTAAATGGCTCCCCCTTTTGATCCATATATTTCTTTTCCCCCTGAACACTCATATGTCACTACTTTAGAATACAGTAAAAATGTTTCTGGAAGTCAACCATATGTAAATGCATAATGACAAAAGGGAACTTCACAAGGAAGAACTGGTTTGGTTGTTTTGTTCCTATATGTAGACCAAGGAACAGTGCTAAAATCCAACTTACAAACATAATTGAAAACAAGTTAACTAGTGTGAATATTTTTTTAAAAAAATGGAACACAATATAAATAAAGTCCATTGAAAGCAGTACAATCCTCAAGAACAAAGGAAGAACAAAGTCATTATAGCCCAGAAAATGGATTTACTGGAGAATAGGCTTTTTGGAAAAGGGATTTGGGAGATATAATAGTAACAACTGTATACTGTCAAGTCACATGGCCAGTTCCCAGGGTTTTTTAGGTACAGAGTATGCAGATGGGACTGCGCAGCTTGCCCAAGACCATACAAGTTGGCTCTTCTGGTATGGGCAATAGGAAATCCAACTCCCAACCTCTGACTCCACATCCAGACACCCAAATCATGAGCTATACAGTCAGCATGGGAGATAGACATGTGTAGAAATCATAAGAAAAAATTAAATAATTTTAGGACTTCAACCCAGGAGAATATAACACTGCATCACTCTCCCCTCGTCTTGCTGTGCCTCTTATAGATGTCTGGTTGACCCCTGTAGCATGCTAGACTAGGTTTTACTTCTGATCAGGCATAGGCAGGGTTCATTTTCTTTTGTTCCTACTGGCACTAAATATATGTTAAATAATACCAATAGTCTTTCTGGTCAGGGTAGTTGTATTAATTTGTTGCATGAATATGTGCTCCTCATGCCCATTTGAACCCATTAACGTGCTAGAATTCATCAAGAAAACAGTGCTAACATGGTTTATGGGTCAGACTCCTCGACAATCCAAGCTACAGAATATGCATTGACACGCTAATGCTGTATGATCTGTATAGCACTCATTAATTACTTCCACCTTTCATGTTTTATGATGAGTGGTGCCACCAGAAGCCATTATCTTCCAAGAAATATTAGCCTGCAGATGTAGTTGGCTTATGTTATTGCTGCACCCCTTATGGCAAGACAGTACAACAGTTCACTTGCTCTTGTTTGATGGCTCTCATCCTTTCAAATGAAGATAAAATTAACTCACATGGGCATAAAAGCAAACAAAAACACAATGAATACTCTGTTTTAATAGCTGTGTTTCTTTATTGCATGAAATGCTTTATTACATCTATCAGAACCGGGGGGAAATATTCCTATCACATTCCATATTACCTTGTCAGGGTCTGCAGACCCAAAGGTGATAGAGCCATAGATGCAACTTCTACTTTTGTTTAGTCTGAAATGAGTATATGGAGATATTGAAAGACCCTTCTCAAGCTTTTTGAAAGATTCCTGCATCAGCTTTGAAGTTGGGAGAATGTTTCCTTTTGTCAGTTCTAGTAATATAAGTAACTCATAGCAGGACTGGCAAAATGTGTGGCTCTTCTTCAGTCATAACTACTTTCCATAGGCCACACATTTCATCAGTCCTGCTATGACTTACATATATTACTGGAACTGACAAAAGAAGATGTTCTCCCAACCACAAAACTGATGAAGGAATCTTTAGAAGACTTCGGTTCTAGACAACACTCTGTAATTAATTGAAATCCACTGTTTGTCAGCTGTCTTCTGCAGTGAGGAGGAGGGAACTAAAGGAAAAGTACAAATTGAAAAAAGGAAAAGAATTAAATTTAACAGAGAAAGTAAGAGAATTTCAACCTGACTCTTGAATAATGAAAAGAGAGTGAGTCACTTATGGAATGTAAAGATTCACAAAAACCTGTGGCCAGATCCTCAATAAGGAGATAACAAGACAGTGGTATCTCAAGGGTGTAAACATATGCTTCATATAGACAGTAGAGTCTAATAGAAAGGGAGAAATAGCAAACAAGAGATCTGAGAATGCAACAAATTGTGGAGCTTAAGCAGATGGTTATATCCAATAAAGATGTCTGATCCAAGACATTTTGCTGCTTGAAATAAAAAAACAGGACGGTGTCCACTTCTGTTCCATGTACATAAACTGATTTACATGCAGCTGAATATTTAATCAGGAATTATGATGGGGAAAAACACTCTTATTATATAGCAAAGTGTGTTGCTTGTGTACTTAACACTTGTGTACCATAACACTTAAAGTACTCTATGGGTGGTTTGCAATTTAAATATGCAGGTCTTGCATTCCCACAAGCTGGGTATTCAGTTTAGTGACCTGAGAAGGATGGAACACGGAGTCAACTTTGAGCCAGTTACTGGAGTTCATTGGGATCAAACTCAGGTTGTGAGCATAGTCTTGACTGCAGTATTGCAGTTTAACAACTGCACTATACAGCTCGTTTATACCTAAAGAGAACAGGGTAGCTGGGTGAGGCTACCCATGTTGGCATGCAGCTTACCTCAAACTAGTAACATCTTCCTTTATCTCATCCTTGCATGCAACGACCAGGAACTACAAAATTATTCTCCTCCTGCTTCAACGAGAGGCAGGAAAAAAGAGAAGAAACATTTTTGTACAAATTAAGCAAAAAAAAAAATTCATGTAGCACAAACTGTGTAAAATAGTGATGGCTGCTGCTTTGGACTTTTAAAGATTATAAGCATCAAAAAGGCCCCTCCTTCCTTCTCAACCATGACCACCATCATCTCAGCTTTCACTTTTTCAAGTGGGTTTAAATAACAGTTCCAATGATATATCATAAGCTGATTTTAAAACTATCTTCCATTTTAAACCTGGTTTTCTATCTGATGTGGAATGACATTCAATGTCCCTTGCATGTCCAACAAGTAATTATTTTGTCCCTGGTTACAAATTTTAATTAGTTTTTCCTTGATAAAGACCACACACCAGTGCTGCTGTTGATCTTGTGCAGTGGACCCTCTACTTACGGAATTAATCCGTATTGGAACGGTGACTGCAGGTCGAAAAGTCTATAGGTTGAGTCTCCATTGAACTACAATGCATTGAAAACCGATTAATGCTGCAACTGGTCATTTTTGTTCCATTTTTTTTTCCTGGTCTGTAGGTCGATTCTCCGTCTGCAAGTTGAATCTAAATTTTGTGGCCAGAGAAGTCTGTAAGTTGAGCCGCCTGTAAGTTGAGCCGTCTGTAAGTCGAGAGTCCACTGCAATCCACACCCTATTCAACAAGTTTTAACTTATTTAATATATTTTCCTATGATATTTAGGCAGAAGTATTTTTTAAAATATCACTTGTATACTAATTCTGCAACTAATCTAAGTTAATTATTTAAAACCACAACATTACATGAAGTAAAAGCATTTTGACTGGCCGACTTCTTTAGAAGGCAAAATATCAATCCATGTGCAATAAAAGTTCCACATTTTTATCTGTTGTGCATGTGAAGTAAGTGGATCAAGGAGGACAGCTTGGGAAATAATCAGGAAGAAAATCTCCAAAACAGGTACTCATAAACACCTTCTCAGTGTGATGCCTTCCATTTGGGCCATAACTCCCACAATTTATAAACACTTAGCATAGCTAGCCAGAGCTGAAGAGAACTGTGGGGGATATTTAGAGGACACATCATTGAGGAAGGCAGATATACAGTCATGCACTAGGTTTGAAGAATCCATGTGAAGGTTTCATGAGACCGTTGACTTTGTCCATGTGTAAATTGGTAGGATTAGGAAACAAACAGGATAGAGATTATATTTTTGGAAGTAAAAGGCTGGATCTAACACACTGCTTGCCCCAATGTATGCGAGCAGAACCTTAACCTTACAGAGATCATGAGGCATAAACTTTAGGTGCTATTGGATTTTATGAAGAGTGACGGGGAAATGCTCTGAAGTGGTAGAACTTAGTCAAATGGCTCCAGTACAGTGACAGATTATACTTTCTTGGGCTCCATGATCACTGCAGATGGAGGCAGCAGCCACAAAATTAAAAGATGCCTGCTTCTTGGGAGGAAAGCAATGACAAACCTTGACTGCATTTTAAAAAGCAGAGACATCACCTTGCCAACAAAAGTCCACATAGTCAAAGCTATGGTTTTCCCTGTAATGATGTATGGAAGTGAGAGCTGGACCCTAAAGAAGGCTGACCACTGAAGAATTGATGATTTTGAATTGTGGTGCTGGAGGAGGCTCTTGAGAGTCCCCTGGACTGCAAGGAGAACAAACCTATACGTTCTAAAGGAAATCAACCCTGAGTGCTCATTGGAAGGACAGATCCTGAAGCTGAGGCTCCAGTACTTTGGCCATCTCATGAGAAGAGGAGACTCCTTGGAAAAGACCTTGATGTTAGGAAAGTGTGAGGGCAAGAGGAGAAGGGGATGACAGAGGATGAGATGGCTGGACAGTGTCTGCGAAGCAACCAACATGAATTTGACACAACTCCGGGAGGCAGTGGAAGATAGGAGGGCATGGCATGCTTTGGTCCATGGGGTCACAAAGAGTCGGACATGACTAAACAACTAAACAACGACATCATAAAATTCATTCTTCTTAAGTTAATTTTCAAACTCTGATTCAGGTTCACAGTCTGATAATTCATCTAGGATTGACATGAAAGCACCACAGTGATGAGTCATGCATTTTACCAACGGTAGTTCGTTCGCCAGCTGCAAACCTACCTAGAAAAATATAATCTTGCTTCAATAACACATTCTCTGGATCTGTCCAGCCTTGACACTTTTATTATGCTGACTTTCTTTGAAGGCACCCAGGAAACTCCCAATTAGGGCAGAATACAGCAGTTAGAACACCCGTAGGGGATCGGTGCAATGACCTGCATATGTATTCTGCACAAATTATAAGAGCTGCCTACTTGATTCTAGGTTTATATTATGGTGCTGGTATTAGTCTTTATAACCATAAATTGTGTTGGATCAGGTTATCTGAAGAACTGCCTGTAATCTGTAAGAGACTACTGAAACTTGATGAATAGTTTCCTTTTTATTAGCATTCAGTAATGCTTCGCAAATACATTCAGTAAGCTCTTAAAGGCAATGTTTTGCCATGTCTGTCAAGCATTAGTGTATTGTGCTCTTACATAAAGCTTTGTCTGCTGTTTCTCCCTTTGCTATTTTAATGATGCATGTACTGAATGTTGTTCTCTTTACTTTTATTGAACTTATACCCCGCCCCTCTAGACAGAGTCTACTCGGGCCGGCTTACACAAATAATAAAACACAATAAAATAACATATGTAATAAAACCTACTAACAACTAATGTCTATATACATTGTCAAGATGGGATAGTTAAGAAACAGAAAATCAGTTAATTGACTGGAGGGAAGGCCTGCCTAAAGAGCCAGGTTTTAAAATGGCTTTTAAAAATGCCCAGTGAGGGAGCCAGATGGATTTCCATTGGGAGGGTATTCCATAGCCAAGGGGCCACTGCCGAGAAGGCCCGGTTTCTTGTTCTTTCCTTCTCTCTTGGCGTAAGGGCCCTCAGCGGTCCCTGCTGGCTTTGTCGAGTGATTTGGGTAGACCTGGGTGGGAGAAAGCAATCTGCTAGGTATCGAGGTCCCAAACCATTTAGGGCTTTATATGTCATCATTAATACTTTGAAATCAAAGTGGAAAAGAATGGGCAACCAGTGCAAAGCAGCCAGGGTGGGGGAGATATGCTGATATTTTCTCACCCCACTATGAAGTCTGGCTGCCACATTTTGCACCATTTGAAATTTCCACATCAATCTCAAAGGCAGCCCCATGTAGAGTGTGTTGCAATGGTCTAACCTCGAGATTACGAGCACGTGGACAAGAGTAGTGAGCCCCCCCCCATCAAGATATGGTTCTCTTATTTTGAGTATTTCTTTAAAACTTTGAAACCTGTTGCACTGCATTTTGTGATGGTTCTACTTCAAAAACAGGATGAGATGTCTGCTAAAAATAACAAAACTGTATTTGAATTTATCTGACAGATATATGAACAACGCACTTGGGTTGCATGAGTAAGGCATACAAGAAAATGAAGGAAAGAAATCGACACAGGAGATATTATATGCCAATCTATCCTCATCTTCATATGATGTAATGCAGGTTCTGAAAATCAGTCTTCTGTACAAAACTTTGGAGACTGGAATCTTACTTGATCTTCAATTTAGATAAAAGTTTACTAGGATTACTAAGTAGTTGACACTACACCATGCTGCCAATACAGTAGTTTCATCTAGCAATGTATTATGTCTTGTGCCCTATAGTGCCTCTTCAGGGTTTCCAGCAGATAATACGTCTTCTCTATCCTGATTCTTTCTTTCAACTAGAGAGTGAGATTTGTTTTTTACTATCTATGAATGTATCCACCGCTACAGCATTCTGACTCCTCTTTAGCTGCTATGGCTGCATCCTATATAGTTTGGTGAGTTACCTGGAATTCTTTGCTGTAGTTCAGAAAAATGCACTAGTGTTCTCTAGAAAAGAATTTCCATAATAATAGTGTGCGGTCAAGTCAATTCTGGTAACCCTTTCCAGGATTTTTGTTGGAGTCATGAAATGAGCAGGCTGATAGTTTATGTAGTCACAAGTAATTAGGATAGCAAAAAGTCTTAGAGAATAAAGATTAAAGAAGTCAGCCACACACACAGAGAAGGATGTCTGCCAGCAGTGCTCCTGATGGGCGACTAGTAGAAGAAGACGTTGAATAAGATGACTGCCCTGCTCCCAGGAGGACTGTGTTTATTAACCTTACAAGCTCACAGGCAGTTGACAGTATACAGATAGTTTGCAGAGTTAAGATAGGACAATGGTTACATAATGCCATTATGATTGGCCCAAGGAAAGGCAATTAAGGAAGCTCTCTATCACCTATAAGAAAGAGGAGGAATGAGTTGTAGCTCCTCCCAGAAGCAGCTGTGACATCATCCAGGAGAGTTTACTCTACTACTGTAGAATTAGCCAACAGCTTAGCAACTTTGGGGAGGGGCATTCCCCCACAATTTTCTAGATAGACAATGCTCAGATACTGTTTACTATTCCCTTCTGACGGCATCTTGGAACTGTGCAGCCTGCCCAAGGCCACACAGACTGACTCTTCTGAGATACATAGTAGAAAATTGGACTCTCAAGCTCTGGCTCCATGGCCAGATACTTAACTCACTGAGCTATCTAGCCTGCTAAAGAAATTTAAGTCCTTCACAAAAGAACAAATCCTAGGATATCATGCTATGGAGCCATGACAGAGTGGAATTAAGTTGCTGTAATGATGAAGTGTAGATGCATTCTAAAGCTGATTTTTCTATTTCATTTTCTCAAGAGCGAAGCTTTGTGTTCACAGAGGTTTCATAATCCTTTCAAGCATATGACGAATATGTTTGTGTGTGTGTGTTATATCAATTTCTATGTGATGTCAAGTTTTCATTTATTTAGTTCTAAATTTTGTAGGCTTTTATCCTCCAAAGCTCAACATAGTTTATTCCCCAACAGGAATAAGATTTCTACTTATAGTCTGTGGGAGCCAAGATCTTCAGATTCTGAAAATACTGGATTGCCTGAAGCTGTTATCTCAGCAAGACAAGTAATTATTTTTTCCACTATACCAAGCATGATAGCATCCATTTACAATGGTTCATTGTCTTTAATTTTGTTTTTGCAATTCAATAAAGTTGGGTTTGTCTGTTTGAACAAGACTTTAAAAATGCAATGCTATACACAATGTAAATATAAGATAAGTTTCCATTGCATTAATAGAGGGTTCACTTTTTTTTTTTTTTTTAATGACATAAATATTTATACTTAGGGCAACACAATTTGGTAAAGCTACATTATTGGACATAGAGTGGGGAATAGGGCCAAAGGTATGTGTTTGCCCATTTCACACTTGTAGGGTGCCAATATATTATTCCTTGGTCTTGACTACAGTTTTTGCATTTGTGAGAAAAATGAAAGCAAAAAGCAAAATGCCTAGGTTTGTTATTTTGTTGTAAAATGAAGGAAATAAATGTTATGCTAATAATATATTCTTGAGGGGTGGTTTCAAGGTATTCAAGCAATCTGTGTCATCAAGTCATTTGGTGAGGTTTCTTCATATCCCTACTGAGGTGACCAGTGCCTCGCTTAACGGCGATAATCCGTTCCATGAAAATCGCCGTTAAGCGAAAACATCGTAAAGCAAAAAAAAAAAAAAAACAAAAAAAACAAAAAAAACCCATTGTAACGCATTGAAACCCCTTCATTGTGTTCCAATGGGGTCAAAACTCACAGTCCAGCGAAGATCCTCCATAGGGCAGCCATTTTCACTGCCTGTCTTGGGAGGAATCCATCCCAGAAAACAGCAGGGAGCCATTTTGTTTACCCGGTGGCCATTTTGAAACCGCCAATCAGTTGTTTTAAAATCGTTGTTTTGCAAAGAATCTGTTCCCGAAGCAGGAAACCGATCATTGCAAAGCAAAAAAAAAAAAAAAAAAGCCCATTTAGACCATCAAAAGATCGTCGTAATGCGGTTTTGTCATAATGCAGGGCAATCGTAAAGCAAGGCACGACTGTATTGAATGGCTCTTGGCTAGTTACTGCCTCTCAGCTTAACACGTCTCACAACGTTCTACTCAAGTGGCCAGATCAGTGATACATTTGGAAAGACAACTAAAGTCCTACATCATATAACCACCATCTAAGAAATGAAAGGAGGGAAAACCCTATTTTTTTAATTCAAAGTTGTATTTTCTATGTGTATGAAGCCATACCCTGAAGCTCCTGAGATTTTTCTGCTATGACTCTAATCACCACCCCTCACCAAATCTGATGATGTTTTTAACATACCATCCTGCCTTTTAAAAAAATCTACAAAGTTTGTTCACTATTTAGTAGCTTTTTAGGTGAATGCAATAGCAGTATGATATTTTTAACATTTTGTTTGTGTAAATGGCTGCAAACATCTCATGCAAGCAGAGATGGCCATTTTGGGAACCAGATGGCCCTTCCCATCTATGAGTAGTTGATAGGCTGGGTGACATTGTAGGGTTCTTTCCAAGATCCTCTCCCCACCAAACATGGCCCCACATTTCCTAGTTTTCTACTACTACTTTCTCCATGTGGACGGTTGCATATAATTCAATACTTGCTCTGGCCCAGAGAAGATCTCTCCATAGCCACAAAGAAGGTGGTTCCAAGGCTGGGGAGGATGAAAACAATGTTTTTCATGCAGCCTGTCCAGAACCTTCTACCCTGCTGTTCTCTGATGTAGCGAAGAATGCCCTTCCTTTGTCAGCATTGAAGTGCCAGTCTGGCCATATTCGTGACCTGGGATGGTACTATCTTGCTCTTTGCCTCAGGAAACAAAATGTCTTGGCTCAGGCCTGACATTACTATATATTCATAATAACCATAATTCATGTAGACTCCCCTTTCTATTTCATTCTGAACTGTCCAATTAACTTGAGTAACTCTATTACGGAGTAATCAGTTTACTAATGTAGCTGAAGATTGTATATGTGGCAAAGATGGAAGCTAGATCTGAATGATTAAACGTGATATGAAAAGAGCAGTAGCAGTCAATTATATTCCTGCTGTGTACCAGTAAATTTGTGGTTTATTAAACATTAATTAAACACTTCTTCCCTAAAATGTGTTCTATTGGTATGTTTCTTTCATCTTTCCATTATTAATTCACTATCTGATTTGCTTTCACTCTTTACCTGGCTCTAAATATCTTTCAGAACATTTTAGTATTTATGTCAGAATTCTATCTAATGAACTGCATAGAGCTTGAAAGTGAAAGGCACCTTGTTGCTTAAGATTTCCATTTATTAAGTTGATACTTGGGTAAATGGAATTTATATAATTTATTTGAATGGCCTGTTTTTAACAAGGTAGCGTATTGTGCAAAGAAACTCCACGGTGACATCTTGTGTTCATTCCAAGATACCTAGATATGTTTTTGGTTTGCAAGAAATATGGAGGAGTATCTCCAAATGAAAAGCATTGTGGAATAAAGTTACATAAGGTCAGATAAGAAGGAATACTTATTCCAATTCCAGTGGAAATATGAGGAATTCCACTATTTTTAAAAAATAAGTGTATTTATTTTATTACATTTATATCTTGCCTTTAATTACAATTTGTAATTGAAAAGCAAACTAGTAAACACTAGAAAACCATGCAAAAATCAAACAAACCCTGTTGAACCATGCACAAATCAGACAAGAACACATAAAAATATAATAAAAGTATATTAAAACATAATTCCATTAAAGGAAAAAAATTAATTAAATGAAATACACAATCCTAATTAAAACACAGCCACTACGAAGCTATTTCAGCTCTATAGTCCAAATGTCTTTTTAAATAAAAATGGCCTACTTATAAGAGGAAGGGCCATCAATGAAGAAGGACATTCCTAGACTTTACGGTGAAAGCCTTTTTACAAAATTCTTGCCATATACAGTATGTCAGAAAGTATAGAAGAGCAGTAGCTGAAACATTTAAAAACTCTTTGTGCTTTATGTTTGCACGATAGGAGGAAATCTTTCAGATTACTTGCTTCCAAGCTGTCTATGGCTCTCTGGATCACAGGTAGGATTCTGATTGTACTTAGAAAGAGTTTGACAGCTAAAGAAATGGTGCTGGCGTAAAAAACACATGTATTCATATATTAATGTTGTGACCAGCCGTCTCCCAGGCTTGCCACCTTTAAAATACCCTTCCTTTAAAAAAGGCTTGCTTCCCTTCAGCCTTAAACATACCAGCCCAAGTGGTTCTAGAATGAAAAAAATATGTTCTTTAGTACAATATATCAACTGGTAAACAGAGTTCAACTTAAGTTTATTATGAGTAACAGCTCCCTACCAAAATACAAACTCCCTCTCTCAGATACAAATTGATTTCTCTTCAGTTCTTCTCCTTGTCTTCACTTCCAGCAGGCTCTACCAAATTGGTTCACCTTCTGCATTCTCCCAGCCAATCATCTTATTTCTCCTATTGCAAGGCAAAATTGACTAAGGTTCTGTCACAAGCATCAACTGCCAATAACCCTGGGGTGGAGCTGCCAGTTCGTTCTTTGGCTCAGCATACTCTTTACAAGGTGTTAATTCAACTCTAAAAAAACCTCCTTCTGGTTTATCAATATGGCACATTTTGCTTCTCTATATAAAATGCCAGGAAATGGGCTGATATTGCTGTGCAATATTATGCCCATGTTGCCATCAGAAAATAGGGTGCAATATTTTACATAACAAAGGACAGCCTAAATGGTTGTTGTGGGTTTTTTGGGCTCTTTGGCCGTGTTCTGAAGGTTGTTCTTCCTAACGTTTTGCCAGTCTCTGTGGCAGGCATCTTCAGAGACAGCCTAAATGTTTACAAAACCAATGGCAGCGGTCAAGATGGTGTATAGAATACCTTCGTGTCCTTACTCTCATTCACAAAATGTCACCAAGCAAAGAAAAATTCCAGAATCTGACTCCTTTTCTCATTGGATAACCAATTCTCACTCAAACACAGAGTAATTGTCATGGTTGTATGTACTTTATTTACAGCAAACTCAAGTGTTTTTTAAACTGTTCTAGTTCCTTTTAGTTTGGGCTGTGACCTTTCCAAGTTGCCATGCAGATATACAAATGTTTCCCTTGTGGGAATCTTCTGCCTAAAGGTTGTAGCTGCATTCTGTTTCTCTTTCTGGCAGAGAGTGGCGGCTCTCAGTGGGTGGGGTAACCCCTCATTCTGCCCTTTCGCTCAGAGGTAGAGCATTAGATCAAAGAGTTTCCTCAGCTGATCCTGGTGGTGATTAGGTAACTAGTATCCTTACAACATACTATGTAACTCTTGCTGAGTTAATAAAAAGAGTTCTCAGGGCGTTGCTTTGAGGCTCTGCTGGCTCGGACGTCTGTTGCCGACTCTTCTTTGCTCTTTCTCTAAGGCTAATTGCTTTCCTTTGTTCCGTGATCACCCACATCCCTTGCTTCCACACTTAGTTCTAGACTTTGCCAAAGCCACTCTTCTTTCTGGCATGCTTGCACCACACATGCTCAATGTTATGAGAAATCAGTTTCTCACATTAAAAAGACTAGTTTGAGTATAATCACTGTAAATAAGCTGGCTACCAGGGAAGCAATGATACACATGATATTTCCCAAGTCTCATGTAAATGACTCATCAAAATGTTGCCTAATGTTTTCCAGAGTCTTCCACAAGAGATCTAAATGCAACCCTTCTTTCAATATACTATTTATTTAGTTCTGTTTATGGTAATCATGGTTTAGGTAAAAGCAAAGTCTGAGGCATCATTGAAATGAGGAGTAAGACAGAGTAGAAGATGAGGCATAAAATCTGCCCAACCTTTCCACTTGAGTAATATGCTAGAATCTTTGTAAAATTGTATTTAAGCAGTGTAATTTTATGTTCTGGCTTATTAATCTGCATGATTTACATTCCTTTTCTGAATCTGAATTCCTGGCACAAACCAGAGCATCTGCCACAATCACACAGAACGAGCTTCTAGCTGTTTAACTTGCAAAATCTGATTAAGTGTGTATATCATTTCTGTTGTAACACATGTACTTTTGGACAATTACCATTCTTATATGGCTGATGTGTTTTTTCCTAGTTACAGAACAAGAAAAAGAATGAACATATTTGTTAGTACTTTCGTTTGTTCCACTATGTGTTTTAGTAGAAGACTAGATTATGTTTGGTCGCAACTGACCTTCATTTAGACAAAGAAATCAATATTTCAACACTAACACATAGTGAGGACATTCTCCTCATTACAGCAGCATATTTATGGTGCAGCTACTCAATAGCTATAAGGTGATTTTGAGTCATGGAGAATGATGACATAAACTACCTTATTTTCCTACAAGTTTTGTTTTCCCCAGAAGTCAAAGAAAATGAATTCATTATTATCTGTGGGACAGCACTGTAAGGAACCTGGTACCAAAGACTCAGGCTAAGACTTGGGACTTGGTATCAAAGACTTGGACTTGGGACTCTGACCCAACATCAACTGTTAAATACTAGTGTTTATGTATGGAAGTAAGTATGGACACTGAAGCCCACTGAAGACTCAGCTGAGTTAATTTTCTTCCTTATCTTTGATAATTGCAAAAAAGCTAATGAACTGCTTGGCTAGAATCTACAGAATGGCTGTTGCAATGACTGTGGAGAAATATTTAATAAGCCATCATGTACTAAGTGGCCATCTATGCAGTCTTGCTTCTGTAGAGCAGTATTTCATCTTGCGGGCTAATATGATCTGGAGGAATCAAAAGGCAACAAGGTAAAGGTCCTTGGCTCACATATCTTCAGTGTTTAAAGGTGCATCCACAGATTGTTTTTCAAAAGGTGTAAAGGATTCTCTCTCTCTAAGTTAATTAAAAAAAATGTTCATAATTGTTTGGTACACACACACACACACACACACACACACACACACAGAGAGAGAGAGAGAGAGAGAGAGAGAGAGAGAGAGAGAGAGAAATTGGCTGCTTAATTGGAATGCTTCCTAAAATCTGAGGCCACTGTTGTTCACTAGTCCCAAATAGAGTAGACCCATGACTCAACAGGACTTACATGTGTGTTGACGTACCATTCAGCAGTTGATTCAATGGGTCCACTTGCTAGCAGAAGCTAGCAATAGAATACTGGCCTTATTACTTGCTCTCATATATAATCCCTAAACATTAAAAGAAGGTTTAGTTTTGCTGCAACTTATAGTCATTGTTACTCTTAAGTCAATTATAGTATATCTAGCTTTCACACATTCTGATAATATACAATTAGTATTATTACAAAGTAATTGTAATTTGAGGCTTTCCTGACTCAGTAATAATTATATATTCAGCTAATATACACTTTTGGCCTTGGAGATTATTAGTTTAGAATATGGTTATTACCTCGTAAACAAGAAGTACCATCAAATTATCATAATAAACTCTGTCATTTTGTCAAGTCAGATGTTAAAAGACTCCTACTCTAATGCCTAAATTGTATTTTGCTTTCTATTTTGTGGTTTGCCCCATCATTGTTTTTTTTTTTCCAACAAAGAGAAATCTGTGAGCCAGCAACCAATTTGTTGAAGCATCACTAATTTGCATATCTCATTTTTAAGCTGTGCTAATTATCATTGAAAATGTCCAGCTTGTTTATTACTCATTTCTTATTTTTGTGAAAGAAGAACTTATTTTATTGGCATTCAGTATGCGTCCTCCAGCGTAGAATAAATTTCACTATGTTGGAATTCAGGGAGGAGGTCATGTATCTGAAACTTCAATTATACTGTGTAATTTTATTTTGTCTTCAGTGACGTATACTTATTTTGTGCATTACAGACCCTTGTATATAAGCCAGCATCCCCTCCCTTCCTTCCTCCCTTTCACAGTTCAATTAGTCCTATGTCTGTATTTGTTGTTTCCATTAAGGAAGATGTCTAAAGTTCATAGGTCTAATTTGGAAGATGAATAATTTTTAGATTATGGTAGAGGATAGCTTTATAAATACCACAGATATAAATACCGCCTAGAGTGGTCTTAACCGACCAGATAGGTGGGATATAAATAAAATAAAATAAAATAAAATAAAATAAAATAAAATAAATAATAGAATGCTGAATCAAATCAAGCCTGAATTTCCTCTAGAAACATTGTGCATGTCATGAGAAGAGAAGACTTTCTGGAAAAGACAATGATGCTAGGAAAAGTAGAAAGCAGTAGGAGAAAACAAAGGCCAGCTATGAGATTGATTGACTCTACAAAGGAAGCCACAAGTTTTGAGTTTACAGATGCTGAGCCGGTCTGTTAATGATGGGATATTTCAGAGGTTGTTTATTCATAGGGTCAGCATAAGATGGAGGTCACTTAATGGCATGTAACCACCACCACATGACTTTAGATAAGTAATGATCCCAGACTTGGGTGTAACATACATCATTTCATAATTTAAACCAACATTGGTTACATATTTAATATCTAGTATCTATATTTATAGATGACATAAAATTGATGTCCTACCATTTTTGCTCACATGGTCATATATACAGATTGGTTGCTGCAAGCTGAAAGAAATATCAATATCCTTATGATGACCTGACACTGAAGCATATGTGTTAGCCTTAAAGGTGCTACAATACAGTACTTTTGTTTGGCATTTGTGCCCATTTGCTACATGCTTTTAAAAAAACCCAACTTTGGATACTCTTTGTCAGTTTAAAACTTCTGTTTCCAACTACTAACTCTACCTGGGCATACCAAAACAGCCAGATAGGTCGTAGTACCCAAGATCATGACATAGAGATTTAGAAAACAATGCCACATATAACATAATAATGCCACACAAAAGATTTTGGTCAAATGTATGTACAAAAATTGTGAAATATGTCAAATGACAATGAAGAACTTTTGTCAGAATTTGTTAATATTGATTTTGCAGCTTGCTGAGTGAAATACGTTTAGCAACCGGATTGAGCCATCGTCATCTTGCATTATTTCAGTGATTTACATATATTTTAAAGCACGGTTTACTGGGCTTAAGGTAAAGGTAGGAGTGTGTGGTTTTGCAAAAACTGTTGGACTGAACTCCCAGCAGCCCTAGCTAGCATAGCAAATGTTAGGAGCTTATGGAATATGTAGTTCAGCAATATCAGAAGGCATCAGACTAAGATAAATAGTTGTTGGAGCTGGACTGTCAAAAAACTGTGTCCTTATACATAATATGGGTAGCAAAAGATTTATGTGATCTGAAGAGAAACCAGAGTACATGATTTTTTTAAAATATTGGGTCAGAATCTGTTTTCCCCCCAGCCCAGGACACCCTGTTTCAAGCAGTGCTCTCTGACAATGTATTCTCAAAGGGTCTGGTTCAAATCATTATGAAAATCAGGACTCTTGGGCTATCACCAGATCTGTTTGGCTCAATACCCCCATCTCAAGTATTCCGCACAATCAAAAATAGAGTCTTGGATATTGACGGGCAAACCCTGCATAATGCTGCTCTAAAGATTTGCTCTCCTTATAGTTCCAGCTTCCCCTCTCCCATGTCAGGAGACCAGATTATTTTTATCTTTTAGATCATCTCCTGGACTGCTGGGCACTCACCCTTGCTAGGTGTAATGTTGTACCTTCCAATTTGGTGCAGGGAAGATTTAGGGGAGTACTCATAGAGTGGAGAGTGTGCACTTGTGGCCAGGGAGCGGCTGAATCATTGCAGCACACGCAGTACCTGAGCCCCTTCCTTTTCCCCCCACTCTGGCTGGGTGACATGGATAAAATCTGGCATCTGCTGAGTGGCACTAATAAGGAAACCACCCAGACAACAGCCAGGTATATCAACGCCATCATCCAGAGGTGTTGCATCATGCTGTCACATATCATTGAGCCCTAACAGGGTAGTCTGGGTATCCCCTGGCATATATGACATATATGGGTTTTTTTTCCTAACATTTTATCGTATTTCACTCTCTTGTACTTTATGCCAAGAAATGTTCTGAAAATGTAACTGAATATAGGGAGTGTAACAGCCTCCTTATACCTCACAAAGGGGCTATCACGTCACACCCAATCACTGTTCTGTACCACTGCCACCAACCATTCCCTCAAATGAAGCTTTAGGCCAAAGTATGATTTAAAAATAAAAATAAGATTTATTGAATACAAACAAAAAGAATGGTAAATCACTTGTATGTAAATAATTAATCAATCACTATAATAATTTAACAATCACACACACACTCTCACAGACTCTCACTATATAGCACAGTATCTCCAAACCCTAACCGTCCCTAACTCTAAAGCCCTATCTGACTCTCTCACACCATTCACTCCCCTTATATACGTACAACAGCTCCACCCCTTAAGTCTCACCCTCCGTCACACCATTGGTAGATGACACACAGCTTCAGCAGTGATGGGCAGGTGATGGCATAGCTGTCTGTAACAGGGAGCTCATTGGTACAATGTGTGAGCAAATCAGCAGCTATGGAGTTAACATCAAGTTTTTAAAGACTGTGAAATGTCTAAACTGGACCAACCAAGCTCACATATTTTGAGAACCATGTAAGAACAGTAGCACTGTCTTCAGATAACAAAGTTGAAGATGACATCATGACCTTGATTGCGGGTGGGGGAGGGATGGAGTCTGGTTGATGAGCCCTTGTTGAATTAAAAGAATTTGCCTGGTACAGCTAGGACCAATTAACAGATGCAATGTGATTGGCATAGCCTTAAAGACCATTGGCAAGGGGATGATGGTATATTAGTCAGAAAGGAACTAATGAGAGTTAGTTCACCATCTGAAAATAAATGGTGTAGGCTATTCATGCTATGCTATGAAGAACTCTGTATGTGCTTGTAAGTGTATCTCAGCTTTCCATTAGTGTTTATTGTTGTGCCGTGGGAAAAGCCCTACCATACCTTGAGATCTGTAATTCTGTTTATGCTACCTGATGATGCTTTTTGTATTCACCGCTGAATCATTGGATCTTTTCTCAAGCTGTTATGCTTTGCTACTTTTGCTTTTCAATAAACTTATAACATTTTACTTAAGCTGTGGTTCATTCAGACATCTGCAAGGGGTTTGATTGTACTACACTCAGTTTTTGAGGATGCTCAGAGGCTTTGACATATTTTGGGTTCTTTAGAGTTTTAAGGAGGGTTAGTTTGCAACCAGAAGCAACAGCTTGCATGTGTCTGTTTTCCGTGAAGCACCTGAGAGAGTGTGCTAGGGAAAGAGTGGGCCACAGATGGCATTTCCCAATCATCAGTGTGCTGACCCCACAGACATAAGCTATCTGGGCAGAAGAAGGGGGTGTGGAGAGTCGTGAGAGGACCCCTTTGTGCACCCTGAGTAAACCTTCACATAATGCTTCTGTAAAATGTATCCAATTTAGCTGCCCTATTTGAGATAATATCTCCTGACAGTTCTTAGGTCTCTCTGGCTATCAGTGGCATCAAGTGAAGCTGATAATTCCACTTTCTCATGGGCCGTGAATATGCTGTGGCTTTTAGTTGAGGTGTTAGAAGGCGCTCTCCCTAATTTGGGAACTGGGTTCTGCTCCTTTGATAGTTGCTGTAAAGTTCAGTCAAGATGTGCATGGATTATCTGCTCTCTGAAGCTGAAGTCACCAGCCTCTCAACAAATGATAGCACCCAAATTGTAAGGCTTCTGCCATCCCAATCTGATTTCTTCCCTCTGTATGATCTCTTCAGAAGTCTTGGTTATGTTAGTTAAGTTCCATTTATTACTGCTTTGGCAATGCATTTACTTCTGGATTCCCTTCTCTGTTTGGGTATCATCCTTCTTCCAGAGATCTAAAAATGGTATTTAGCATCAGGGGTGTTGGCAAGTGTTTGGATCTGACCTGACTTGGAGTGCAAACACCGCTGCGTTAATCAGGAAGGCACAACAACGGTTGTATTTTCTAAGGATTCTTAGAAAGCAACAATTGACTGAGAGTTTGTTAATCACCTTCTATCGGAGTTCAATTGAGAGCATATTATCCTACTGTCTCTGTGTATGGTTCACGAGCTGCACAGTGGCAGAGAAAAAGGCAATTCAAAGGGTGATCAAGACGGCCCAAAACATCATTGGCTGTTCACTCCCCTCTTTGGAAGAATTGTATAAGAACAGATGTAAGAGGAAGATATCTAACATACTGAAAGACTCCTCTCATCCGGGATATCAGCTCTTTAAACTATTACCATCAGGAAGGAGATTCAGGGTATTGAAAGCAAGGACAAGCAGATTCAAGAACAGTTTTTACCCAAGTGCAGTATTGAGTTTAAATGCGGGGCCATAGGTTTTTGGTGGAATTTTAATTGCTCAGAGAAAACGGGGTATCTATATTTGGATGGTGAAAGTTGTGTATATTTTAACTTTTTTTTTGTAGTGTTGTCCAGTTTTACCTTGGGGAAGACCACCTCATTTCGTTGCACCCACTTGTGAGTGCAATGACAAATAAATTTCTTATGTCTTATGTCTTATGTCTCAAATCTTTGGTCCCAAATCCGGGGTCCCAAGCCCCAAATCTGAATCCCTATTAAAAATAAGCTTCCCCCCCCCAGAAAGAAGGGAGGGGTGGGTGGTTTTGGAGTCACAAATCGAGCCCGAGTCATGGGGGGGGGGGAAACAGATTTGAATCCGAGTTGAGTCGCTGGTGCAACTTAAGTTCAACTTCACAGTGACTCTCATGACTTGAGGTCCCCTCCCTGCTTAATATGATCTTTACAAGCCCCCAATGCTGCTGGAAGCAGCAACATTTTAAAGGAATATTTAGTTAAGATCAAAACTTGTAGAAAATTTTAAGTCAATTTTTGCCATTCAAATGGCATACATTCTAAGGGTATCTTTAAGAGACAATGAATAAAATTGATACGTACAAGAAAAAGAGTGAGACATAAATTAAACAAAGATTATTTTAAAATCCTGTAAGCCTATACATTTCATGGTTAATTTAACTTAGGTTATTAAGGGAAGATAAATCAGATTGTCTTTCATGCTTCTAATAAATACTTGATAAAATGCCCTTATTTATGGGTTCTAGCTAATTGGCATGCATACAAAGGTTTTGTATTTTATTACTATAAACTGAGAATAAGGATTGAATAAAATTAACTCAAGCTATGTTATCAAGGTAAGGTCAAAACTCCTCCAGGCGGCAGGTTTCAGATTGCACCTCTTAGGATGCAGATTAGGATGTCCCTCCCAATCTTATTCAACAAAGACTTACTGGTCATTTATCAGACATTTGTCTTATACTGAAATGCAAGATTTTTTAAAAACCGAGATGGTTTAAAATAGATACAGAGTGCCCCAGTTGCAAAGAAACCACAAAAGTGGAGGGGAGAGCCGGGAGTGAAAATTTGAAACCTGTGACTTCTGAGCAAACTCTGCAGCCTTGATTTTGGTGTTTGTTTTAAATTAAGGGCCCAGCCCAAACACATGGCCATGAATTTTGGAACTTTTATGTTTCTTCTACACCACCCACAGTTCTGTAATGCTCAGTTTGAAGAAGACTCCTGCAGCAATTGAAAGCTAGCTTCTGTTTGTGAGATTTTTAATGGTCTAATAAAGGGATCAACTGCCCCAGCCTTTTCATTCTATCCATCTCCAAAGTGCTATTGATCAAAGAGCCACCTATTGTTTGAACTGTTTCTTCCACCTGTTGCTATAGCTAGTTAAATTATTTCATGCCTGCAAGAACGATATGGCTTTTTTTTCTTTGTGGCTTGATACAGATAGAACCACCAAACAAAATCTTGCTTAATGTAACCTTTGACAACCATGGGTTACTCCCTACATCATGGTTTGCCGAAAAATTACACTGGATTTTCCCCTCCCAATATATTGCATTGGTTGAAATCCTGTAGCTTAATATATTAAGTCACAAGTAGAATAGGCTCACTGAATCAACAGAGACTTGATGAGTCAACTCTTCCATAAGTTCCATTGATTCAATGGACCTATTCTGGTTATGACCTACTTACACTAAGGAAAAGGATTTCAGCCAACCTAAACTGGGGGTTGGTTTGGGGATCTGCGTGAGAGATGGAGAGCCAGGTGCCAAGAAGAATGCTTGGCTGCCCAAGCCAGCGGTAACTCTGGGGACTCTCCTTTGCTAACTGGTATGCCATTCAGGTTTCACCAGCAAGTCTCAAAGCTGACTTGGGAGAAATGTTTTCTCACTTAGGCTTTTTTCCAGCATCTTCCCAGCACTGCTCTGTGTTCTGAAATAAATTATGTTCTTTGAATCAGTTCCCCCCCCCTTTTCTGGTTCGTGATGCAATCTGTTGTCCTTCAGAGCATCCCAAGGATTTCACTTTGGTTGAACTTGTGCAATTCCACAGCTGTTGCTACCAGTGTAGTATTTTAGAGAGAAGAATATTTGTGTTCTGTGAGGTCATTGACTTATGTGCATGGTAGCATTTACTGTCACATTCCCAGAGTACCTTGAAGGACAACATGTTCAAGGAGAAACTCCTCCATTGTTTATTATTCATATGTCTGGTCTGAGTACATGCAAAAAACAAAAACAAAAAAAGAAAAAGAAAAAAAGAAACCATAAATAGAGTGTCCACATAACCATTTGTATTTAATGACAATGCAATGTGACGAATACAATTGTTCTGATATTTCAATGGATTTTTCATTTTGGAAAGAAAAAGGGAAAGTACATTATTTTTTGAGAGGTGGATCAGTCAACCTTTGCTTCCACTTCATTCTCTTTCAAAGACAAAAATTTCTTTCTTTATATCTTTCTATCTATAGTTGCCAGATCGTTGTCTAGTCGTTTAGTCGTGTCCGACTCTTCGTGACCCCATGGACCAGATCACGCCAGGCCCTCCTATCTTCCACTGCCTCCCGGAGTTGTGTCAATTTCATGTTGGTTGCTTCGCGGACACTGTCCAGCCATCTCATCCTCGGTCGTCCCCTTCTCCTCTTGCCTTCACCCTTTCCCAACATCAGGGTCTTTTCCAGGGAGTCTTCTCTTCTCATGAGATGGCCAAAGTATTGGAGCCTCAGCTTCAGGATCTGTCCTTCCAGTGAACACTCAGGGATGATTTCCTTTAGAATTGATAGGTTTGTTCTCCTTGCAGTCCAGGGGACTCTCAAGAGCCTCCTCCAGCACCACAATTCAAAGGCATCAATTCTTCGGCGGTCAGCTTTCTTTATGGTCCAGCTCTCACTTCCATACAACACTACAGGAAAAACCATAGCTTTGACTATTCGGACTTTTGTTGGCAAGGTGATGTCTCTGCTTTTTAAGATGCTGTCAAGGTTTGTCATCGCTTTCCTCCCAAGAAGAAGGTGTCTTTTAATTTCAGGGCTGCTGTCTCCATCTGCAGTGATCATGGAGCCCAAGAAAGTAAAGTCTGTAAAGTAAAGCCTCCATATCTTCCCCTTCAATTTCCCAGGAGGTGATGGGACCAGTGGCCATGATCTTAGTCTTTTTGATGTTGAGCTTCAGACCGTTTTTTGCACTCTCCTCTTTCACCCTCATTACAAGGTTCTTTAATTCCTCCTCACTTTCTGCCATCAGAGTGGTATCATCTGCATATTGGAGGTTGTTGATATTTCTTCCGGCAATCTTAATTCCAGTTTGGGATTCCAGATACCCGTGCCTATATATTAGGCAGTATGTTAGGTACATGCACTGTCTGTGGGCAAACTCTCCCTACATTGATCTTTTAAAAAAATCAAAGAGAGCTGCATCCATTGGCCTTGTGAAGTCTGCCACTCATGCTTTTCCACTGACTGATTTAGGAATTTGATGATTGATAGTTGATATTAGGAAAGAGTGAAGGCAAGAGGAGAAGGGGATGACAGAGAACGAGATGGTTGGACAGTGTGATTGAAGCTACCAACATGAATTTGGCCCAACTCCGGGAGGCAGTGGAAGACAGGAGGGCCTGGCGTGCTCTGGTCCATGGGGTCATGAAGAGTCGGACATGACTAAATCACTAAACAACAACAACTGGTGGCTAGAAAATAGACAGATGATAAAAAAAGAACAAATAAAGAGTTCCTAGCTCTGTAGACTAGTGTTAAGGAAGGACAGCCCTTTAGCCCAACTTATGTCCATTGCCTGGGGGGGCGGTCACAAAACACAACACAGAATGGACCTTGGTAATATAGCAATGAAACTTTATTGATTTCAAAAGTAGAGAATCATTTAACATACAGTATAAGTACAAAGCGGATCTCACAAGATACAACTCGCTGGCAGCCTGAAATCATCAAAGGAAATCTTTAGTCAGTAGGATTTGTTGCTGCTCATTATGCCATTCCCATTATGCACACAGCGGTATACAACAGGATTTCAGCCTATGCATTTAACTACATCAATGCTGAATTAGATATCCTTTTTTTCCTGAGAGTATTCTCACTTTTAACAGTTACATGGCAGACAGGCTGAATAATACTGTATCTATTGATCATGGCTGATAGAAAAAGGGTGAGGATATTGCCATTTGTTTTTTAAGAACTTATCAATATTTTCAAAGCTATTCATATTTAGAATAGAAAGAACATGAGGCTTTAAAAGTTTGAATGGAAGAAGGCGAAAGAGATGCATTTCCTTGTTCTTAGAAAAGATCACAATAAGGCCAAGGTCTTCATGGGTAGTCTCTCTCTTTTATAATTACAACATGACTCAGAACATAACAGTTGGCTTGGCCCTGTACCAGACTGTGCTTAGCAAAGTATATTGTTTTAGACTTCAGGAAGAAAAAAGAATGGCATTTTTTTCTCTTTCTCCCCATTTCTGCCAGATAAAGTAGCAGGTTTCAAATTCACAAAGTTGCACTTTTTGGGTTGTAATATACTATCTATTTATCTAGGATATTCTTAGGGTGTCTTGTAACTGCAAGGCACTGCAAATGATGATGGTGGTTTTTTAAAAAAACTTTTGGAGTTCTACATTTGTTTTGAATTCCACACAAGAGCCATATTCCTTGAACCTCCTGAATTTTGAAGCTTGCCAGGACCAGAGGAGGCAGAAAGAAGGCAGCTTCACGATTCTTTTTTTTTTCCCCCTTTGATTTTCACAGTCAGGTGTTTTGAACAAAAACTCCCTGGAATTTAACACTGGGACCTTGGCTGTATTTTATCCTGCCTGCCTGGGTTTTAGACCAACTCATACCCCGCTGAAGAGTCTTTATGAAAGATTCTGTTCTGCCATCCCCCGTAAGCTCTTTCTTATCAGCGTAAGCTCAAAAAGCAGCATTCATTGTTCTGTTGAAAAATATGTTGGCTCACAGCTCCTGCTCAGCTGTCGGATGCTCTTTTTCATTTTTGTCTCAAAGCCAAAACTCCTCATCTCTTCAACAGCAACGTTCCAGTGTTATTTCTTACCTTCAACTGTTGCGTGGAATCACAAGCAGCTCATTCGGCAAAGGTCTTTCTTGGATTTAATCCAATCCTCTGCTCAGACTTTGGATTTTCCAAAACTACTCTAATCCTTCTAGAAACATGTGTTTTCTGTTTCTGAACAATGGAGATACTTGAACCCCAGTTACTGGTATAGTTAGATACGTGCCGTGTAGTACTCAACTAGGATAGCTTGTTATGATTTCCCTTAATTCCAACAATAAATGCAAAGCTCCCCCACCCCCACTCAGACATTAATTTTGAGTCTGTAAAATAAGCCACTAAGTGAAGATTTGGCAAGAGATCCCCACTGTGCTTAAGTATATTTTTCAATCAAAGAAATGATCAGAAGAGTTCAGAAATATATGGGGAAATAAAATACTTCATGGCTGGGATCCAAGGAATGGAGAAATTACTTCCACAAGTCCAAGGGGAATTTTTCCGCTTTACTCAAACAGCAGTTTTCTGCACTACTCAGGAAATTGTTCAGAAGAAATTTCAAAAGAAGTTTGTGATGTAGTATGCGGAGCAGATGTTTAATAAGAAGTCAACCCAATGTGGAATTTTAGCCCCACCCCTTCTCTGTCATTGCCTTCATCTGAAGGACAGTCTGAAAAGGAGGCAATCTGCTGCATGTGGAATTTCTCTCTGTGATCAGGAAATCTGATTTTTCACAATTACCCACTGAGTGTGGAGACTGTCTCACTGTGGAGAAAGCAACACTCAGAGGGCATGACTTGAACTTCTCCCTGTCTGCACTTGAAAATTAAGATTTTTTTTTTGAGTTCCTAAATAGGGTTTTTGGTAGCACCTTGGATGTCAGTCCATACCTCCACAATGCATAATCATTTATGTATGTATTAAGTGGGCGAGCAGGAGCCCCTTAGATTGTTTGATTTAAGAATTTTGTTTTAGTTCAATATTAAAGGTAAAACAACAACAACCCAGGAACTTCATTTTTTCTTTCAATTGCTTATTTAACTCCAAAGAAATGGTGCCAAAATGCCAGAATAATATATACATTATTCTGGCATTTTGGCACCTGCTCTTTGGAGTTATATATATATTACTGACATGAAATAAATATATTATGTAGAGTGAAATTATAACTGAACCTGTATCATAAGAACAAATGTTCCCCACATGTAATATGTAACAGTCCAAGGCATATATTTAAATTAAGTTTCTTTTTCCCACAATGAAAAACAAAAATTTAGTTACCATCCTTCTAAATTTTGAGTATGTGTATTATTCTGCAAAATTCAAATGTTTTAGCTGCCATGTAGGTGCTGATATAAATTGTTCCAATTGAAAAGTCATTGGCTGTGGTGAGATAATTACATAGACTGCTTAATCTTAGCGGCTTCTTTTATATTCCTTAATACTGCTCTGATGGTACAACCCTAAGAAGATTGTGAAATGGCCTTTACTTTATGGAGCACTGCTGCCACCACAACAATTATTTCTCTTTCTCAATTAGGCAAATTAATTAACAATGCTAAAGCAATGATCCCATAATGAAGCTAATTAACACAATGTCTTGTGCTCCCTTCCCGACAAAAAAATTCTTCTTCAGATACTCTGATTAAGGAAACACATGCAATTACTGGATTTCCATCCTCAGTATTAACCATTTGGATTAGATACACAATTTGCAAAACATCTTGAGTAGCATATTATTAATCAGAACAACAGCTTTCGTCTCAACAAGAAAGTACCTACTATGGTACAAAACTACTTCAGCTGCTTAAGCATTAGTGCACTTGAATCACTAGTCTTATTAACTTCAGTGAACCAAAATGAATTCAAGTACTGGCATATTCTCTGAAGAGGCTTATAACTGGTAGTCATTGTGTGTCATCCCCTCTGAGAAGTCTGGACTCTGTCGGAATGATTGTATTAATACTGCCAAACTACCAGTCCTGACAATTCTAACTCAAACATTTTAAAAAGTGATGCTATATATACAGCTCTGCTTCTACTTTTATTAGCCATCTCTATAATTTCCTTCTAAGATAGAAGCTACTTAAGATCTTCCCAAAGTATAAGCTAGATGCCCTTGGAAAAGGTTGGAGCCTCCTTACCCTGATTTATGTGTTGCTGGCTCTGTCCAGCTGATGAAGGTGCAGTTTTTACATGAGTAAACCTTCCCACGCAATCTTAATCCTTGTGAGATTGGGGGACACAAGGCACCGATACACAAAAATCATTGTTTTGCACAGTCCATCTTGAATTTTCTGCATACCAAAATGTATGCTTCAAAATGGGTGTACAATCTCCCTGTAAAGAATTTATGCCCCAAATTTAACAATTCATTTGTTAATTCAATGGTTGGACTTGCTGTTTGAAGATTCACAACACCATGAGATTCAGATTTGCTTCACATTTGGGGGAAGACACAGATTGGCCAGAATCCTGAAAGCATACATTCCCAGCACAGTCTTCAGTGTTCAAAACCATGGTAAAAGATCCAGAGCTTGTTACAGCCAAGGCTAGATCAACCACACTGGATAAGGTGTCGCAAGACTCCGTCTTCCTAAGACAAGAGGGGGTGTGGCCAAGTATGCTTTTGTATCTACAATGCCTTAGTTACATCCCATTTGGATTACTCTAATACACTCTATCTGGGGCTGCCTTTGAAGACGGTTCAGAAACTTCAGCTGGTGCAAAACTCTGCAGCCTACTGACTGGGGCCAGCTAAAGGGAGCATATAACGCACCTGTTACAGGAACTGCACTGGCTACCTGTCCATTTCTGATCCCAGTTCAAAGTGCTGGTCATTACCTATAAAGCCCTATACAGCTTGGGTCCAGGCTACCTGAAGGACCGTATCTCCCTATATGTGCCTTCTCAGCAATTTAGATCAGCAGAGGAGGACCTCCTCTCGGCCCCATTGCCAGCACAAGCACAGCTGATGGGGACATGGGAGAGGTCTTTCTGTGGTAGCTCCCAGGCTACGGAACGCTCTCCCTCAGCAGATCAAGATGGCCCCTTCCCTTTTATCCTTTCAAAAAAAGCTAAAAACCCATCTCTTCAGGTAGGCTTTTAACAATTATAACTGGATCTCTGAACCCCATTTTAGCAGAAATTTTAATCTCTTTTATGTTTTCATATGTTAATATTTTAATTGTATTTTAAATCATATATTGTTTAATATATCTTTTAATATTTTAATTATTGTGTTTTTAAATTGTGTGAATTTTAATGTTGTGAGCCACTTTGGGTCCTTTGTTGGGAGAAATGTGGCATATGAATAAAACTAATAATAATAATAATAAATGCTCCAGCCAACACATTCCTTGGTGCCCATCCAGAACCGTTGTGTCATCTCATCTCATCTGACATTGCCTCACTTGATTTCATTCCCTCTGCTGAAATTGACATCTTTTATAAATCTTGGGACACAAGAGCATAAGGCTAAGTTTGCCAGGGCACCAACTGAAGTTTAAGGGAGTCATTATTCTTCCCTGAATTTCTGAGCAGAAAGATAAATCTCAGAACAAATGATGTTCAAGAAGAATCAAATTTGATTATTTTGTAGGAAATAGCTTTAAAGTTTGGGTACAAAGGAAAGTGTTGTGCAAATGCTTTGTGGGTGTGCCAAAAAGACAGGAGCAATGGAAAGGGACTGGGGGGAAAGGAAATGATGTGGATAGTAAAACCCATCATGCCATTTTGAGGAAAGCAGAGTGTGGACTGCAAGCTGCCAAGTTTTGTTTGGATTCTGAACACACTTCGCCAAATTTTAGCCCAATCTTTACATCAGCTGATCCACAGACATTTAAGTCCCCACCCAACATTGCTGCCCCACTCCATGAAATCCAAAGGTCTGACCCTCATGACTTCATGAAGGGCCACCCCTTGGACACAAGGGCCCACCCTCTAATCAATCTCAAGAAATGGGATGCTGCTGGGCTGGTAGTCCTGGAAAAGATTCATGAAAACTTCAGGTCTGCACTTGCATAATGGTGGAAACTGATGTCACCGTAAGATTACACTTTTTAACAGACATCTTGCCCATTGTGAAAGATGGGTCATTGTATGATTCAGTTAGGGTTATTCCCAATTAATAATAGTACTAGCCTTATAGAGTTGCTATACACAGAACAGAACTCATGTGACCATTATTTGTGGAAATTATGATTAGCCTACAACCCTTACATTTTGAATGGTGAACTGAGAAGTCTTCAGTTCAAATTCCTCTCTTATATTACATCAGTGATACGATGGCTGAGGATGGATTTTACAGAGACAGCCTAATGCAACAGCAAGCATAAACATGCTATCAGACATCCATAATATGAGCCTTTAATTTTCCACAATTTCTTGCTTCAGGAATGATCTTCAAACAGCACCAACATAAATGATTAATTCTGCAATTATTCAGTGCTGTAACAAAAGGTGCCTAGTTAAACATTCTCACAGTGTCTATGTTCGTTATGATTAACTAGAAATGCTGCTAGCATTAATTAATTATTTAATAGGCCATATTTAACCTGCCAACAAAAGATCTGAGTTAAACACCTTAGCAATTTGTCAGTTTCCTTAACCCTCAAATTTCAGTCTCGAAAAATTAGGCATATTAAGGTTACGTAACAGAGGCACATTAGTATCTCTGCAATTGAAGTGGATATGTTGACAATCTGTTAAGAAAGTTCTGATGATATATTTGCTACAGTAAGTAAAAAATTGCACCTGCTTTTGCATATGAATAACATTCTATTTTTTTTTCTTTTGCCTGGTTTAGAATATCACAAATGTCAAAGAAATTTGCATACTGAAAATTAGCACTTCTTTGCTCAATGATATATTACATTGTTGTTGTCTAGTTGTGTCCAACTCTTTGTGACCCCATGGAGCAGAGCAAGCCAGGCCCTCCTGTCTTCCACTGCCTCCTGGAGTTGGGTCAAATTCATGTTGGTAGCTTTGATGACACTGTCCAGCCATCTCATTCCCTTCTCCTCCAGTCATTTAAGCTGGACCATATTGCAACACATGCTCAGTTCCAGATTTGCTCTTCTGAGGAGCTCCTGTCTTACAACGGAGTACTTTTCAAATCTTGTATAACTACTTGCCTCCAGTATAAGACCAAGACAATGAGACCCCTTTTCCCCCTTGCCACCCCCACCATTTTTATGATGTGCTTATTCTGTTTGACAAGCAAAGGATACATGGAAAGGAAAAGCAAAGAAAGTGTTCAGAAAGGTACAAACAACCAGTTCAGTGCTTCCTGTTCTTGGAAAGCCATCACAAAAACACTGCAGCTATCACAGTTTTACCCCAGAAAAACATTCTCACAGATATAACAACTGTCATGAGTAGCACCAGGAGCCAGGAGACAATGAGATAAGCCCTTCGGTTGTCTGTGATTCTGTGTTGCTCATTTCAATGCAATCTGATAGAGGTGGGCGCAAACCACCAGTTTAGCAAACCATACTGGTTCAGCGGACAGCCAAACAGGTGTTCCGTGATTCAGCGCCCTGCCCCTACTGACAGGCACCCATTCTGAAGCAGCATCCAGAGAAAGTAGGGCAGGAAAGCTGGGGCGCTGCTTCCAAGTGGGTGCCCACCAGAGGTGGCAAGGGGCTGAACTGTGGAACACCTTTTCATCTGTCCCCAAATCCAGCACTAACTATCAAAGCAGCAGTTTGTGCCCATCTCTATAATGATATGGAAGTACAACTGAAAGGTCTAATTGTAGGAAGTGTAGTGTTATGAATAGTGGTGTAGTCATGCCACGCTATGACAGACTGAATCATCTATACTTCTTCTTCTTTGCAGCCAGTCCCTCCAGATTGCTTCTTGGCTATGTCAGATATCTTCCTCCATCATCTTGCCTCAGGCATCTGCCAGCTCGTGTCTCTATTCTATTCATGGCAAAGGAAGCTGTCTCACACTATCCTTGTATGGATGCCTGCTTGTCTGATTAGGATGGTTTGGGTGCTGATTGGCTTTCTGCACTGCTGTCTTTATCAGAGAAGATGCTCAAGGTGTCAACAAAAACCTGGAAATGGAACCATATTGCAACTCCCTCTTTGGGCTGTTTGGAAAACTTCTGTTTTTCTCCTTCTCCCCCATCCATCTTCTTGTGTGTGCACTTGCAATGTACTGTTGCAAGAGAAAAAAGGATGTGGTTGAAGTACAAAGGGTGGTAAGAAAGCTACAGCAGCAGATTTCAAAGCCATGCAAGAAGAAAATGAGAGGCTGGTCTGGATGGCAGCTTCTCCCTTCCTTCTCTATGGATTCCTGCCTCCTCTTCCCCCATCCATAGTTGCAGCTAAATCGCAATTGGAGTGTGTGAACAGAAGGAGAGGGAGGGAGAGAGTATGTGTGTTTGTGTGTTTGTAACTCTTTGGTGGGAGACCCTAAACTTCAGAATTTGTGACTACACTGCTGGTTATGAATGAGTGATCAATAATGAGGAAAATTATCTCTCTTTTTTTAGTACAACTCCCATAATCCCACAGCTAGCATGGTCATTCTGTAGGATTATGAACAACATTTTTCAATATATCGAGAAGACCAATCTTGCTTATCTTGAAATAGAATGGTTGGTCACATCCCCTTTTTATTTGGAAAGAATCCCGACTGCAGGGGCTGATATATTGATCCTTAAAAAAGGCCTTTTAAATGATAAAAGGATCAATCAACCACTTTGTTATAAACTGAGTATGTGTAGAACAGGCTTACCAGCAAGAGGGTTCCAAAGTAGGTACATTTTTAATACATTGTTGCAGCTCCATGGCCCAGGAAGAAAAATGTTCAGTGGGCAATGAAGTGTCACAGAAACAGAGTCCAAAGACATTTTTTTCTTTGAAGAACTAAAAAGCAGGCTGTGTGTCATGTGTGTCATGTGCTGTAAAATCACATCCAACTTGTAGTGACCATAATAGAGTGTTCAAGGTAAGTGAGATATTTAAGGAGTGGTTTTGCAATTGCCATCACCATTATGAATTCCCATGGCTAAACTGTGATTTTAATCCAGATCAGAAGGAGCCTTCCCAAAGCCTTGTGAGTACACTTGGCCATCCTCTGGGCAACAGGATGCAGCCAGTAAATTCTTCACTTCCAGAAACATTGCAGTGGAACAGTGCCAAACCCTGTCACTTCATGGACTCCAACTCCCTGGATGACAGCCGAAGTTGAGGAAAAGTTTATGCATATATCTCAAGCTTTGACCAATTCTAGTCAAAAATAGTCCCACTGCCTTGACATTTTAATGGGTTTTTGACTTTGCCTGCATTTCACATGTGTTCATAATTTAGAATTGTCAAATGCTCTGATAGTAAGTAATTAAGTATGTCAGAAAGAAAGAAAGAAAGAAAGAAAGAAAGAAAGAAAGAAAGAAAGAAAGAAAGAAAGAAAGAAAGAAAGAAAGAAAGAAAGAAGGATGGATGGATGGATGGATGGATGGATGGATGGATGGATGGATGGATGGATGGATGGATGGATGGATGGATGGATGGATGGATGGATGGATGGATGGATGGATTCATCACACCATGCTGGTACAACATATGAAGATGGCCCATGCTTATTTGTGGTGGAAATGATATGACATGACTTCTGTAAGAGAGTTCAACATTCTACTTGGGATCTCTCAAAAGTTTGAAGAATACTTGGGGGGTGTTAACATTTATTGACTGATTTCCATTTGTGCAAAGTCATTTAAGAGTTGCTTTCTTTTTTCTAACTAGGGGAAGGTCTGGTGTATGTTTCATGGTAGTGATGTAACATGCTAACTTTGATTAAAAAATCAGTAATATTGGGGCATTATAAAGTATATCTGGGAGCACACTCAGTGCTATCTCCTGGAATGCCCAAGGGCTGTAGAACAAATGTGTAGCTAGTTACTAGAGTTAAAGAACATGTGCGTTTCCAGTGATGCATATTAGATAGAATACTGGACTAGAACTTTGGAGAACAGTGTTTGAATCCCCACTTGGCCATGGAAACTCACTGGGGGAGTGGAATTAATAAAACCTCTCCATAAATATCTCACTTACCTTGAAAACCCTATTAGGGTCACTATAAGTCAGCTCTGAGTTGACAGTATATAACAACAGTCATCAAGTAGATGGGAGAACCTGCAGGGCAAGAAGAAAGAAGAAGTTGCACTGAGCAGAGGGTAGAAGTCTGATGAGAGAGAGGCATACGATAGAGGATTGGACCTACATTATTATTTATGTTGTTGTAATGTAGGGGTGAGAACATTTTTCAGCCCTAGGGCTAAACTGACTCTGTACAAGTTTGTTCTGCAGTGGGCAGATATAGATTGGGCCATCTCAGTATGTCTCCTAGCATAGTTATCGTAACCCCATTCACATACAAGCATTCACACAAACATGTGAGAAATGCAAATGAAGAAGGATGTCTTACCTGTGTTTGTCTTACAGCTTTCAAGGCCCCTTTCAGCTCTCATAGAATACAACAGTAGCCTCATCTGCTTAGACCTCACAAGTCTAATCTTTTGGACAGACAGATCTGGGACAAATCTAGGAGTATTTAGAAACGGTGCTGTGGAAGGTTCTTTACGCTTGGGGAAGAATGAAACTGGCACTCACAACTTGAAAGAACTCTCAAGGATATCTTCAGCAGATGTTCCACTGGAATGACCAAAGGCCTATCAGTAGCAGCAGAAATGTTATGTGGCATACATCCTTCCTTTCTCTGGGGTTTGGATTAGGAAATTGGGGCTAGTCAGTATATGCAACCCCTCAGCGCAAAACTCAAAGAATATTTACTCTAACGTATAGACTTAGTCTGACAGCTAGTTTATTTCCTCCCTCCTCTCTCCCCCAGTGCTTTTAATGCTTCAGACACCACAGTAGCTTAATTTTTTTCCTTCTCTGCCTAGCCTGTAATTTCACACATGAACACTGCACTTCTATTCGGAGGTAAGAGTGAAAAGTGATTTTCTCTGCAATCTTCACAGACAGAAACAGGGCTCCCCAGTGGTTTCCATTTGAGCATAAGTGATGAACAATTTTAAAATAACAGCACATGGAGGGCAAGTCTTGTTAGAAATGTGTTTCATAGACTTCTCTATAAACACTTACTGTAGTGGGGGAAAATTATAAAAAGATCGCTATAGATTAAAAAAAACCTTGGGGAGCATCATGAGAGGTTTGGACATTTGTGAAGCACTATGTTTTACACTGTTCTGTACTGTATTTACAAAGCGAATCTTGAAGCCTCTCGTTGTGTGTTTGTGGATTAGTGTGCATGTATGGCATTGGGAAACTTTCTTGGCTTCAGAGACACATTGACTCTGGGAAAACATTTTGGCAGGTCTGTGTCAGGAGAGGACACGGCCATGTCCCCAAACAGGTGGAAATGACCTACTGCTGAATTGTAGCTCCGCTAAACGAGAAAATAAAAAGATTTGTGTATCTTTGATAGTTATGCGGCTTGCGCAACAAGCTCCCACTGCTTAAATGGTCTCTTCTATGAAAGTACAAGGCCCTTTCCTGTTTTTCATGTGTCCTTCCTAATGATCTGTAAAAACTGTTGCCTGAAAAAGGAACAACATTCAGATGGAATAACAAAATGATCCAATGGACTACAGCCCATTAACAAGTAGGCTTGTCAATAATTCAGTCTAGTACCAGACATTGGCTGAAATAGTAGTAAATCACACTAGAATAGGGCCATTGAATCAGTGAATATTTGGTCAGTCAACTCTTCTGTAAGTCCCACTGATACAGTTGACTATTTATGAAACTTTTGGATTATTTGTTTTTTCAATAGGAAAGAACAGATGTGCAGGTTAATGGCACACAACTGTTTTCATGTTTTCTGAGTAAGGAGAAATAGGATCTTATTTTGCCTATTCAGCAGGAAAGTTGTAAGAAGCTGGTGATTTAATCCAGTGGTTCTTAACCTTTGTTACTCAGATGCTTTTGAACTGCAACTCCCAGAAACCCCAGTCAGTACAGCTGGTGGTGAAGGCTTCTGGGAGTTGGAGTCCAAAATTCCTGAGTAACCCAAGGTTAAGAACCAGTGATGTAATCAATCATTTAGATTTAATTTAATAAAGAGAATGAGGTATAAAGGAGACAGTCTCCCAGCTGTAACCAGGTAAGGATTCAGAGGTTGGGTGAAAATTTCTAAAGCTTGGTTAATGGTGAGGCTTCAGTCTGCTAATTTTCTGGCCTTTAAAGTGGAAGTTTAAGTATACATATGCTACCTTTGCATTATTATAAAATTCCCACAACTAGAATATCAGAATTGTCTCAAAGACAGACCAACTTGAGTAACCATGGTACAGTATAGACTCTTCATCCTATCTAGTTTGGGTCACTAGATCTGATCACTGCCACTAGGTGGATTATCAAGATGTTTACTTGCCTTGGGTTTCCACCAAAGACTAGATACACTTCGAAGAACAGGCATTACACTTCTCTGAAACTAAGCTAGAAATGAGTGTTCTTTTCCTTGGAGTACTTGGAAAACAAACAGCAAAGAGCCAATGGAAAGAATTTTTATTATTATTGGTTCAATCCATTGTTTCTGAAAAAAAGAAAAAACCCCTCCTGTTTTAATTTTAATCTACTGTACCAGGTCTTGTACTACTAACAATGAGCCATGGAAACAGAACAAATCACAAAACAGATTGAAGATTAATTTATAAACAAGGCACAGGATTTTTCTTGGAGCAATCAATGTTTATTTTTGTTCCTCTAGGAGATATCTTTGTAATTACAGTATAGCGTATACATTTAAAGCATAGTGTAGTCAGTGAAAGAGAAAAGTGCCTGGGCTCCTCTGAAACTTTGGACCAGGGGCACAGATATTTGGAAATGCAGGCTATATCATAAAAGACTTGGCTGCTCTGTACATTTTTGGATTCCTGCTGGGCTCCCTGTCTCTTTCACAGGAGGTATGCAGACAAAGGACTTTGCAGCCTGAATAGTCATAGCAACAAGGGACTGCAAGTCACCAATTGAAAGAGATTGTTCTGAATGGAGATCTAGATGAAAGACATATTTCTGAGCTTGAGTGGTCTTTCTTCTTGTTTGCATAGGACAGTCTTCCCCAAAGTGCTGTTTTTTATTATTATTTTCATCAGCCCTATACAGCATAGGGGTTGTATGGAAGGTGGAATCCAAGCATATGAAAAAGAGCAGGTAAGAGAAAAAGCCTAAGGTTCATAAAGCACTCTTCGCCTAGAAGGGAGCCCAGGTTCAACAGTCTAAATACTAAATATTAAAATGGCTGGGCAAAAGGACACATTTTAATTTTACATTGAAAAGAAGGTACCGAACTTAAGTATTGGAGGGGGCATTACAATGGTACCTCAGTTTACGAATTTAATGCATTCTCCAGGACATTTCGTAATGTGAAAATTTTGCAAACCGAAACACAGTTTCCCATAGGAATACATGCACAGGGGTGGTGCTATAAACCTCCCAGGCGAAAAGCAAACTTGTTTCATGTTGTGGGAAAAATTGTAAACCAAGGCATTATTTTCAATGGATTTTTGTTCGTAAACCAAAAATTACGTTAACCGAGGCATTCGTAAACCGAGGTACCACTGTATAAAGAAAGAGCAAACACTATAGAAAAGGCCTTCTCGTTTATACACAAATGAATATTATTAGTGACCTTTGCGGTTTTAGGACTTCCACTCCCAGGATTCACCCAGAACAAAGAGGCTTTGGAGCAGCTCTTCCTATCTCCATGCTCATCCCTAGCTCATGCCCACTTCTGCTTCAAACAGCAAGGAACTTGCACTGGTGCACCGTGGGAATCCCAAGGTTATCTTGGACTTGCAAAGGTTCATGGGAGGGCTAGTTCCATTATTCAGACTAGTCCTCCTACAAACCTTTGTGAGTTTCAGATAGCTTTAGAGCTCCCAGAATCCACTGGTGTAGTTTCTCTGCTGTTCAAAGCACAAGCAGCCCAGGAAGAGAATGAAAGAAAGAACCTCTTTGTTTTGGGACTCTTGCCCTATCCCTATATGGTATATTTATTATTTTTACAAATGTAGGATATTGTGCTTCTGTATCCACAATTCAAAATGGCCTGAAATTGCTTCGCAGGAAAAAACAAGATGCTAAGCTTTGCCTAGAAAAAGGCAGCCTGAACCTTGACAACAATGGCAGCAGTCCAGATGGTCTACAGGATGCCCTCATTTGCTCACTAATATTCATACTTGTTGAAAAACAGCCATGGCAATGTTTTCAAAAAGCTGTCTCCTTGCCTTATGTAATAAATAATAATAATAAAAGGCAGAGCTAAGAATTAGCAAAAATTGTCACTGGAAACCAAGGTCAAAATCATCCACACTATGTAAAAGAACGAAAGTGAGAAAAGAAAGGGACAAAAATTGTCTCATTTGAAATATGCAGGACAGCCTTACAGATATGAAAGACAGTCAAATAAGTGGGTGCTCAGTCACGTCAGGCTTGATCTTTCACTAGAGCAAATATGAGTCAACTGAGCCAGTCCTACCATGCACATATAATAAGAACACAGAACTGACCAGAAAATATAATATTGCTGAAAACAATGGGAGAAAGCAATAAGAAAACAGAACAAAAAAAGCTTAACATGAGACAGACTGTATTAATAAAGGAAGCCACAGCTGCTAGTTTACAAGACCTGAGCAAAACTTACTAGAAAAGACAATATGGCTAGGAAAAATGGGGGGGAGGAACAGTAGAAGGAGAAAACAACCTAACATGATATTTTGTTGGTTTGCAAGCTATGAGCAGAGCTGATAAGGATATAGCATTTTGAAGGTCATTAACTCCTATGGTCGCTGCACAGTTAAACATTCAGTTGGGTCTTTATTGAGAGGTTCAGAAGTTCAGATTGCCCCAGACCTGGAGCTGATTTCTCCTTTGAAAAGTCGTGTCAGGGGTCTGGTCTTAGAAATCTAGAGAGAATTTTACAAAAGGCACTGAAGGCTGAAGGAAATACAACTGATATGTGTTTCTGTAATGCAGAAATATTCTGAATATGCCTAACAATATTATATGCTAATTCCCTGAATATACATTGCAAAATGTCCCCCATTTTGGTGGACTGTCACTCCACTGCTTTCTTTAAAGCAAGCCTGGTTTGTTTCGTTTTTTGTTTTTTGTTTTTTTTTTTACTCTTCAAAGAAAACCTACCTTTTGCCTCTGTTTCTGTCCTAGGCTCTCCAAAGAGTTCTTCCCAAAAAAAGCAACAATCTATCTACTTTGCAAAGTTCTTGCTGGGAAGCCTGTTCCATGCATGTTCAGTTCCTTCAAGAGATGCACGATTCATCTGTTCAGTTTATGTTTTCTACTTTTAATTTGTGGATGTTTAGGTCCACCTGTTTCTGAACTAGTGATGTTAAACAGTTTTATTTTTAAAAACATTGCAACTCAAAATCCTTTGCCCAAACTTCTCCAAATTTGGCACAGAACTAGTTTCTCTTGTTGAGGTAGGCTTCCTCTGATGGAAATATATAGCTTCAATATGATGACAGGTGAGAATGTATTAAAGAGCTATTCCGGGGCAGAGCTGGGTATGTTTGCTAGTAAAAGAAAAAGATATCATGTCCAAAAAATGCTTATCATGTAATACAATAGGACACCCTTAAGCACAGGATCAGTATCCACTGACTCATTTATAGTGTTTGCTATTAAAATAGTGTTTGCTGGAATCTATGTTTTCCAGCATCCACGGGGAACTGATTTCCCACTGATAAGAGGATCCTACTGTACTCGTTACCATGTTTAAATTGTATCAGATATGTTCACATATACACATATATGAACATAAACATCTTGGGCACTTCCAGAACTTTCAATGACTGCTGCATCATTTCCCCCCTATTGAACAAAAATATGCAATAAGAAAGTCTGTTTTTTATAATGAGAATTGTCTTGGTAGCAGAGGAGAAAGATAAAAAATATCAACATTCAACCTTATTCCTATTATCTGCAAGACTGCTTGGTCTACTAGGTTCCAGCAAACATAGACCAATGAGTACAGTTACCAAACATGTGAGCTATTGGAGACTATGCTTTGTACATCCAGTATCTGAAAGCATTAACTTATAAAAAAATCTATTCAATCTCTCAAGTGTCATGTACGATCTATAACTTTATACTGTGTCTCTCTGAAATAAAAACACAGCAAGAATTGCTTTGTTGTAGCATAAATTTGCTTCCATTTCTTTTTCGAGATGAAGGAAACTGTGTCTTTTGTCCAGCTTATTTTATATGAATTATGTATAATTTTATGTCACTTTAAAATATGATATAATTTGGAATAACTTCCTCTGATCTGATTCCCCCTCAATAAATTTGTATGCAGTTAATTGTCTTGCAGTGCAGTCCTTTACGTATCTATTCAGATGTCTGCTGAACCCAGTGGGCTTAACAGGTTTATCTTAGATATTGCAATTTCTGATTCATGCTATGTGTAAAGCATGCAAAATATTGGAATTGTAGGATAGCTGTCCTAGAGTTAAAAATCCCATCTTGTCTTGATATGAGTCCTGAAGGCTGCACTTAATCTTTAACAGGACAATCCTATGCATGTTTACTTAGACAATGGTCCCATTGTATTTGGTGGGGCATGTCCAGAAGTAAATGGCATAGGACTACAGGGTAAATTCAATAAAATCTGAAGCCTCTAAGGACCAAAGGCAATGGCTTAAGACCAATTTTTTTTTAATTAAGCCATCAGCTTCTTTCATCCCTCTTTACCTTCTTTCTTTTCTTCCTTCCTCCCTTATTTATTTATTTATTTATTTATTTATTTATTTATTTATTTATTTATTTATTTGATTGATTGATTGATTGATTGATTGATTGATTGATTGATTGATTGATTGATTGATTGATTGATTGATTGATTTTTACCCCACCCCTCTAGACCATGTCTACTTGGGGCGGCTTACAAAATAAAATAGAACAGTATAAAAATATATAAAATCATAAAATTACAATTACAATTTCAATTTAAAACAATTAATTTAAAGAGAGGATTACCAAGATGGAATAAGAAAGAAAAGAAAAAAGGAGAAAGACTTAATTGACTGGAGGGAAGGCCTGCTTGAATAACCAAGTTTTTAACTGGCTTTTAAAAACACCCAGCGAGGGTGCCAGCCGAATTTCTGTTCGAAGGGTGTTCCACAGCCGAGGAGCCACCGCCGAGAAGGCCCGGTTTCTTGTTTTTTCCATCCCGGTTTCTCTCGGCGTCAGACCCCTCAGCTGCCCCTGCTGGCTATGTCGGGTGATTTGGGTAGATCTGGGTGGGAGAAGATGGTCTGCCAAATATTGAGGTCCCAAACCATTTAGGGCTTTATAAGTGATCATTTGCACTTTGAAGTCAACGCGGAAACAGATGGGCAAACATTGCAAAGCAGCCAGAGTGGGGGAGATATGCTGGTGTTTTCTCACCCCACTAAGGAGCCTGGCTGCTGCATTCTGGACCATCTCAAGTTTCCGCATCAGCCTCAAAGGCAGCCCCACGTACAGTCCATTACAATGGTCTAATCTCGAGATTACGAGCACATGGACTAGAGTAGTGAGGGCCCCCCAATCAAGATATGGTCGCAGCTGGGCAATCCGCCATAGATGAAAATAGGCGGAGCGGACCACGGACGCCACCTGGGTTTCCATGGTAAGCGCCGGGTCCAGATGTATTCCCAAGCTGCGGACCTCACTCTTTGCGGCAAGGGTCGTCCCTCCAAAGGAGAGGGAGTCACCTATGCCACTGACGGAAGGGCCGCCCACCCTCAAGACCTCCGTCTTGTCCGGGTTCAGCCTCAATCCATTTGACTGCATCCATTCCAGTACAGTCTCCAGGCAGTGCTGGAGGGACTGGATGGCATCTACTGAAGTCAATATAGACTCATTTTTCCCTCTAGTGTATATGTTTCTCTTCCCTCTCCTACATTCCCCTGTGAGGTAGGGATTAGTCACCCAGGGTTACCCACTGAGTTTCATGGTTTGTTGAGGAATGAGAATGTTTAACTCCCAAATCTTAGGTCACCATTTTACACACAATACCAGAATCAGTATTTCATTTGTCGCAACAGATCTTCATCCTATTACTTTAAAGACAGGCTTTTGAGAAAAAGTGTGTGTGTGAAAGACAGAGAGAGGGAGGGAGGGGAGGAGAGAGTATCCCAAATCACATGAGGAAGTGCAAAGAACATCACTGTATACCTCCTCCCCTATGAAGTTCAAGCCTTTCAGGAGATGACTTTAGTTTTTCTGCTGTGCTCTAAAGCATCAAAAGGTGGAGGTTATTATTAAATGGAGAGAGAATAAGTGTACCTGCCCTCCTTATATCAATCTGAAGCTACTTTGTCATGCTTCCATCCTACAGTATCTTGGGATTCGTACTTTGGTGAGATGTTTAGAATTCTCTACCCTAGTTTGAGGTGTATGCTACAGTTGTGCAAGAAAGAATTCTGAATAACCCACTAGATTACAGGTCCCAAGATTCTTTAGAATAGGACAGCTGTGATCGCAAAATAAGAGAGCAAATAAGCAAATAGACCTAGAAATCTGGATCATCGGAAAGGGAAAACGTGTTCCTTTCCTTCCTTGGTAACCTTAACCTCACTGCATGCATCTCTCCAGCCTTAATTCTTGTTTTAGGTACCTGATGGCCTGATGTAATTTGCACTTTCTCAAAATATTGATTGGCACTTCATCCCAACAGAGTATTAAATTGGGGAGCACCAGGTTAATAAAGTTGGATTCATATGGCACCAGCTGTCCTACTAGCTGTAAGTTACCAAGTTATGCCCAGAATGCTGGAGAATGCTCTGATATGCTGCAATTGATAGTTTGGTATGCTGGCTGCTGTGTTGTAAGCCATGATAATAATCTGGCCTTTTAAAAGAACTTCATACAGGCGTTTGTTCTTTCTTCCAGCTGTTGTAGCAGTAATCATATATTAGTCCATTTTTGTTTGTCACTCTGTTCCCAAAATATCCCAAAACTTCAAGCTTATTTTTCGTAAAAGCAAATCACAAGGGTAATGAGGAAAAGCTGAAGTGGCTTTTTATTCAAGAAGTTCAAGAAGTACCAAACCAAACCACAAATGAGGTAAAAATAAAGTCCTCTGAAGCAAGCATGAATATAGGAACATGAAAAGTACTGTCTGGAAATAAAGGATAAGTTTTGAATCACCTTGCTCCAGTAGCCAGTGGATATTTGCAATATGATTTTGAGTGCTTCTGATTTTTTGGAATCCAGCTTGAACATCATTTCTTGCTCCATATAAGGGAAAAGCCTTTTTTGCAACACTTTGAGCATCACTTTGCTTGCATGGGAAATTAAAGCAATGGTTCTATAGTTGCTGCACTCCTTAACACCTTCTTTCTTGGGGATTGGAATGCATACTGAATATTCAATCATTCATTCATTCAGCTTGTATAACACTCCATAGTGCAATGCAATCCCTGATATTCTATTTGCCCCTGGTGATTTATTTCTTCCCAGTGCTTTCTGAGTGACTCTCCACTCACTTTCTATAACTTCAAGTTCATCATTATTGTTGAGAATTTTGATTATAACATGTATTCTCATAACATCAGCAGAGTAAGGAAATACTGGTTAGCAGACATACTTATGACACTGCGACACTGAGAGAGTAAAACCAACAACTTAGTCTATTTACATATATACATAGAGCATAGACATTCCTCTGGCAGCATAACATGGCATGGGGGGCAGCTGCGGAGGAGTCAGTTTTTTTAGTAAACCCCCCATGAATCAATGAATAAATTTGTGCTTTGTCAGTTTATGGGGGGGGGGGAGCTTCCTGCTTCGTCAACTTTGATCGATCACAAAGCAGAACAACTCACCAAAATGGTGAGTCATTCCCATCTTTAGTCCTCAGTATACTGTTTCCACCTGGTCTTTGTTTTCTCCTGGTCAGGTACTGTGCTTTCCTCTTGGTCATTCAGTACTGTTAATCTTGGCTTAAATTTCTCTTTTATTTCTTTAATCTTCTGGAAGCAATTGCTTGTTTTTCTCATTTTTCTGTTCTTGTCTACTTCTTTGCATTAGTTGTTGTAATAATTTCCCCCCATGTGATAGCTGCTGACAGACGGCATTCAGGGTTTTGATTCTATTTCTTTTGTTTCTCACCTGTCTTTTACAATTTTAAATGTTTATTCCATCATCCATTAGGTTTTTCTTTTCTTCTTACTACAAGAATTGTCTTTTTGCATCCTTCCCCATTAATGTATCTTGTTTCAATCCACAATCTTCTGGTTCATAGTCAAATTGAGTTTAGTAATGAAGTCTGTTTCTCATGTAGATTTTTAATTCATCAGTAATGTTGTTTAAATTATATTTGGCACAATGATCCTTTTAGTGCTTTTTTCAGCTTCACTCTAATGTTGGGCATTAACAGTTCATGTGCAGTACCACATTTCACTCCTGATCTTGTTTTGCCATGAAGAATGTAGCTTATCCACCCCCAGCTTCCAATTATGTAGTCTATTTGTTCTCCATATTGACCATCTGATGATGTCCACCTGTACAGCTGTTCCTTTGCTTGCTTGAACCATGTATTTGCAATTTACAGATTCTTGGCTTTTCAGAACTGTCCAAGTCATTGTCCTGCTCCATTTCCATTTTCTATGCTAAATTTTCTGACAACATTTGGTTCTGCATTGTTCCCTACTTTTACATTCCAGTCACCTATGATTATAAGCATGTCTGATTTTGGTATGTGATCAATTGCCTCTTGGATGCTTGCATAAAAGCTTTCAATTTTATCTTCTTCAGTATCAGGAGTTGGAGCATAGACTTAAATAATAATTGTGTTTAATATGTTGTAACTGACTGTGAGCCTCTTATAGAAAGAATGGTAGCATACAATATAAATACAGAGAGAGAGAGAGAGAGAGAGAGAGAGATATGGATATTTTGGCTGTAACTCAGCACTAGTAAGGTACCTCTTGGCACACTCTTAAGGAATTATATTTTCCCCAAATGGAGCAAAATGGGAATAGAAAGGCTTAAGAATTGCATAAATCTGAAAGAACTTTCAGTTCTTTGTTACTATGTATCATTGAGTTGCCTTCAGTTTTTTAATGACCCTATGAATCAATGACCCCTGGAAGGTCATTAACACTCCTGCTCAGGACTTGAAGCCTCAGGGCTGTGGCTTCCTTTACCAAGTCTATTCATTCTAGATATACTAGCTCACTAGTAGGAAAGAAACAGTTCTAGAGCAGAAAACAGTGAAGCCTTGTTCGGGAATTATGAATGTTGGTTTTATGAACTGCTCAATGTTCATATGATGTTCTATGAACATCTCTGGTTGTGGAGCCCAACGCAGGAGTTCAATTCTCCACTGTGTCTCCTTGACAGAGATTGGGCTTGATAACCCATAAGGCCCCTTCTAGCTCTGCAGAAATAAGATGATTATGAAGACACTTAAATGGAAATGCCTACATTCACCCCTTCTGTCATCTCTCTCTACCGGGTTTCAGCACTGAGTCTGAAGAGAATAAACTCCTGCTTGCATGTAGGCTGTGCATGTTAGAAGAAATTCTGGAAAATCTGGAGCCTAAAAATGTCTCGTTACTGAAATGTCATAGAACAGAAGGGCTAGGGCTAGGTGCTGTCCTCTAAGTGAGTTCATAGGGTCAAAATTTATAATATTTGAATAGGATCGAAGTCCTCTTCAATACTACCATAGAACCCTGAAAACACTTAATCTAATCTGATCTGAGATGCTGAGCAGGTTCATGCCTGGTAAGTATTTGGATGGGAGACCTCAAGAAACACCAAGGATCTCCAGTTATAGCTAGGGAAGTATATTGCTTAAAATCCTAGAGGAATGCTGACAATGAAAAGTGGCCATCCTAGTCTAGACTGGCCAACAGTCTGACTCAGTATAGGTTCCTGTGCTCAACCGAGAAGGAATGTGATTGGCAAGACTAAAAGAGGGATGGAAGATGGAGATAAGTCAATGTTCCATGCCTTTTCAACAGAGTGGGTAGTGGTGACATCAATAGAAAGGAGGATTAATGAGCAAGGGAAGAAAATACTCAGGTTGTACAACTTTGAGGTTGTGTTGAAGCATCCAAGTGAAATGTGTGAGGCAGGTGACACTGGGCACAGAGGCAGAGATAGATGTTCCTGAAAGCTATGAGATTTGTTGTGGCCACCTAGGGATCTTGGGTAATGGAAGGTCCAAGAACTCAGCTCCCAAAGGACTCCCAACAGAGTGAGTGAGGAAACAGAGAAAGAGGTTCATACTGGGAATAATGAAATAATGGTTAGCAAGCAAGGAAGAAAACTATCTAGGTGCAGAATCACTGAAATGTGGAATTTAAAAAAATCTTGTGAGCACTTCTCTACTGCTTTTCAGTGTATGGAGTGATTACAGTTCTAGTATTTTGAAAACCTTCAACTTTGTAGTCTGTGCATGTAATATAATAATTTCCTGATGGAACAAAAAGTGGCATCACTCGGAAGAAAGCATCCTCATGGTGAGATTATCACCATATGGCAGGACATCGGAATCTGTCCAATATCCTTTCAAAATAAGAGCCATACAGCCTTTTGCTGGAAAGAAGAAACAAAGGTTATTTGTCAGATTTTTTTTCCTTATCTAGAACTGTAAGGAATTACAATTGCTGTGACAATGACCTTCAGGGTACAGCAAAAAACATAATTCACATTGAAGCAACATTGTAGATAGAAGGAAGTGTTTCCCTTGATACAAAATAATTCTCACCCTTAAGTAGAATCTTTCTGTGTGAGTAGAACCAATTTACTTTTACATAACAGATATATTGGTGTCTTGGATAATTAAGAAACATATATACTTTTTTTCAGATTGGGCTGAGGAGGATGTGAAAAGTATACCTCAATTCCACTTCCCCCCCCCCCCCCGCCCCGCAATCTCACAGCTTGATTTTATACAGAAAACTTGATTTAATTGTGAACAATTTCAGCCCTGGGACACAGAAAATAAATAAAAAGAAATTCTGTTTCCTGACTCCTAACAGAGCACAGCAGAGAAATAACACTGAGACCGACCCCAGGGATTGAGCAACCAGAGCAAGCTAACAGGCAGAGCTAACAGGAGCTTGACAAGAGAAAGGTGATAAGGAAAGGTAGCAAGGAAAGGGAGAGCCAAAAGAAAACAGAGACAAAGGAGACAAAGGGAGAAAGTTAAATATTTGTGGAGTTTCCCACCATCCTTCAAGGAAGACAAGAGAAAGGAAAGGGAACTCAAAAACAAACAGAAGAATGTAAAAAAGAGAACAGGAATTATGGAGAGAAGGGACATTTTAGTGGTGGTGACCTGCAGAGTATGTGCAATGCTTGTCTTCATGCCTGAGAACAACAACACAGCATACACATGCAGCAAGTACAAACTGGTTGCACTGTTGGAAAAGAAAGTGAGAGTACTAGAGCAGCCAGGGGCCAAACTTAGGGCTATAAGAGAAGATGAAGAGTGCATAGACAGAACTCATGGGCAACAGCAGCCAAGGGAGGCACTGAAGGTGGATGAATTACAGTGGTGCCTCGCTAGACGATGATAATCCGTTCCACTGAAATTGCTATTTAGCGAAATCATGGTCTAGCAAAAAGCATTTCCCCATTGGAATGCATTGAAACCTGTTTAATGCGTTCCAATGGGGAAGAATCGCCGTTGTCTCGCAAAGATCGGCCATAGGAAAGCCGCTTTGCGAACCGCCAATCAGCTGTTTAAATCACTGTCTTGCAAAGCTTAGGTCCCGAAAACACCTGTTTGCAAGTGTGGAGGGAGCTGTCAAAATTGTCATCTTGTGAAAATCGGTTTGCGAAGCAGGGAGCAAACATTGTTCAGCGAAATTCCCCCATAGGAATCACTGTTTTGTGAATCGCTATAACAATTGCAAAAAGCCAATGTCTCGAGAAAAAACTGTCATGTGGGGTAACTGTCTAGCGAGGCACCACTGTACAAGATAAAACAGAGGAGAAAACAAACATAGTGGAGGAAGTGCAATGGAAAAGAGTTACAGGAGCAAAAGGAGGAGAGGACACTCTTCACCAGTGGAACTGCAAGACCACTTTCAGATTTCTGATTAGGGGTCCAGTAGACAGTATGCAGAGGAAAACATACAGGAAGACATTCAGGTTCTCTCATGTCCGTGGGAGGATATGAGAGAGCCTGAAGCTGAGCCAAGCAGAGGCACTGATCTCACACCCTGCAAAATGAAGAGTTAAGATTCTATATTAGATATATTATGGTAATCACTTTAAATTGGAAAGGGTCTTGCTGAATTCAACACTAGAAGTTTACACAGAGTAGAGAATGTAATATGGTTTAAAGATTTTAGTAGGGTAATATGGTTATGTGATCAAGACTATATATTAGTCCATATATTATAATTGTATGGAAAACACCGCCCTGCATGTATGTTTGGTATGTCTTCTATGTTTATCTGTGATATAATAAAAAAAAAAATTTTAAGGGCTGGGAAGGATGTGTTTGGCCACAGCATGAGTAATGTCATTAGGAGGGCTTTACATTGAATTGGAAAGGGGAGGGAGATTCAAGTTCAGAAGTAAAGATAAATGAAGGCTTACACCCTATAAGAGGAACAGACCAAACAGTTCTAATGAGACCCGATAATGATCTTCATAAAAATGTATGAAGGAAAGCAGGCCACAAATCACACAATCTCCAGTTTCTATATATAAATGCCAAGAATATGGGACACAAACAAAAACTGGAAATCTTAGTTCAGGAGGGTAAATATGACTTGACAGAGATAACTGAAACTTGGTGGGATGACTCCCATGAATGGAATACAGCAATTTGTTTCAAAACTAACAGAAAGAATAGAAAGGGAGGTGGAGTTGTATGTCAAAAATACATATGCCTGCACAGAAATACAAGAGGATGAGCTTGGTTTTCCCATTAAATACATCTGTGTTAATGTAACTGGGACAAGAAACAAAATGGTAGCTAGAGACTACTACTGACCGCCCAATCAAAGGGAAGATGCAGATGAAAAGTTTGAAAAACAAATTGCAAGCAATTCAAAGAGACATGAGGTAGAAGTAATGGGAGATTTCAATTATCCTGATATCTGTTGGGATATCTGGCACTCAGAGGCAGCACTTGGAGGAGGTGGGGAAGGGAAGCTGGGGCACTGGCTCTGAGTGGGCACCCATCCGATGAGATGGGGCTGGGTAGTGCCTAATACCTGTATGGGCAACAAATGAACTGGCATGAATCCCCAAAGTGGTGGTTTGTACCCATCTCTAATGTAGACTGTTTCTATAGTAGTTCAGGCAGGTGTACTAGAATTCTATGTAGCTTCATGAACTACAATTCCCAGAACTAGATGTTACATAGAAAAATGTATCAAATTTATCTTAATTTATCTATCTATCTTAATTCATCAAAGACCTGATAATTAATTTTCAAAAAACAAAAATCATGTCTTTTGCCAAAAGGCCAATAATGTGAATATGGATGATAAATCAGCATAGAATTGATCAGATTCACCAATTTAAATATTTAGCTGTCATTTTCCAGTCTAACAGCTCTAGGAAAGCACACGGTGATTATGTGGCATTCAATGTCCAGAGAATTCCTGCTGCAATATTATAATGTATAAGAACAAAGGGGGACATTACACTCCCTCAGCCATTAAATTGTTCCACGCAAAAGCAGTAACCCAACTACTGTATGGCTCCCAATTGGGCCCCTTCCCAAATATTGCAAAACATTCCTAAATATTACCCCTTCACAATAGCTGCCTTCTCGTGGTGAAGGGGCTTGAGTAATTCAGAGAAGCTATGGGCTTTACCGTGCAGGGACACCCAAGACAGACAGGTCATAGTGGAGAGTTCTAACTCTACCTTGAGCAGGAACTGGCAAGCCACTCCAGTATCTTTGCTTGACAACTCCATGAACAGACACAAAAGGCTAAAAGATATGATGCTGGAAGATGGCCCCTCAGGTCGAAAGGCGTCCAACATGCTACTGAGGAAGAGCAGAGGACAAGTACAAATAGCTCCAAAGTTAATGAAGTGGTTGGGCCAAAGCCGAAAGGAGGCCCAGCTGCGGACGTACCTGGAAGTGAAAGGAAAGTCCAATGCTGCAAAGAAAAATATTGCATAGGAACCTGGAATGTAAGATCTATGAACCAAAACACATTAATATTGAAGAGAAATAACTGACATAGTGTTTGTTGGTAAATATGAGAGAGGATTTTTTTAAAAAAATTTCAGTTGTTCCACACTTATTTGCTCTTCTGTTTGAATCAGGAAGAACTCCTTTATTGATTCTGTCTGTATTGCTCAGCAGATTAGAGGTCCGAGATGTTCCTTCCCACAACACTAAGCTCTATGCACTTATTTATGGAATGCAGGCTAAACCAGATACTGCCTTATCCGCTGTCTTGCAACAGGGCCAGTTAGATGCAAGGCGACGATTTATCACTTGCCAGTTTGTCCATATCTTGATGGCCCATTAGTCCTGCAATGGGAGAGTAAATTGTCTTTCTCTACACCTGGAGTGGTTTGCTTTATGTTTATCAAAGAAAGAGAAGAGGTACCTTGATCAACTAGGAAAACATTGTGGGGAGAAAAGTCACCTACCACATAGGGAAAAAACATAAGGACTTTCAACACAATGCTAGAGCAGAGAAGCACAACAATCCAAGAAGAAAAATTAATGTACATATATACATTAATTATCTCTTTATACATAGACTGTGAAAGGACCAGACCACGCTTTTGAGACATTCTTGTTGATATGTCTCTATAACATTGAAGAATTGGTAGCAATGGCTTCAGTCTTCCAGAAATCTCATATAAACAGGGTGCCATATTTCAATTTGTTGGTTCTTAGTCAGTCATTGTTTCTTCATCAGATCATTTTTCCCTATAGCTTCAATAAGTCACAGTCTTATCTGAATTGTAATGCTGAATGGGTTATTAATGATAATACTAAAATTAAAAGTTTCCTTCCTTCCTTCCTTCCTTCCTTCCTTCCTTCCTTCCTTCCTTCCTTCCTTCCTTCCTTCCTTCCTTCCTTCCTTCCTTCCTTCCTTCCTTCCTTCCTTCCTTCGAAAGAAATAAATTCTTTTGAAAGGGCTTCTTGTTCTACAGCCTCAATTCCTCAAAGGAATAACAACTGTCCAAGGCCCTCCTTTTCTCTTTAGATTACCATCCTGCACACATCTTGTGCGATATGCAGGTGATCTACCTCTATACATAATAAACAATAATGCATTCATTACATTATGCCCAAGAATGTGGGGAGTGTTGGAAGATTTTTTTAAAAGAACATTTTAAGAACTCCGTTTTCCTGCCACTGTACGGATCATTTTATCAAGAATCTTAGGAGTGCTTGTTTTCATGCTGGCAGCTAGAAGCCTGGACAGGGTATAAATAGCAAATAGGCATTTTATCTTGTATCTGAAAACAAAGACTCTCTGACAGCCGAGCAAAGAAAGAAATAGATTTGTTGGTCACTTATTACTGCCTCTTGGCAATATATATTAGAGCAGTAGGACCACTTAGGTTATTTAAACTTATGTGACATGAGTGTACCTTCCCCAGGCAGTTTGCTTGCAAGAAATCTGTGACAGACAATAGCACCATGAGACAAAGCAGAGATGACAGAATCCATAAAACAAGCAGCAAATTTGCCTGAAGACTCGGTTGGCCAGACAAAAGGCTGCAACAGAGAATGGGTAAATGGAAAGGATTTCACCTTACATGTTTTTCAAACGAGTCAGACCTTTTGAGAAAGCACTGCAGTTGCTACTTCTGTGTTGTTCTGCACAAGAAAAACAGTCCTCCGAGATGGGAAATGTTACTGTTCTGGATGATGATTCCCAGAATTCCTCTCGGGAATATTGAGAGATGTCAGATCAGAAAGCGGTGTTTCCAATTTCTAGCTCTCTCTGTTCGGTGAACAAAGTGAAAGAACTGACAGGGTAGGCATGTGGTGCTTCCTTGAAGAAAGCAAGGACTAGTTAAGAGGTACACCCATTTTCTTTGGCTTTAGGTTAGACAGTGACAGTCAGAAACATTACGTGGAATGCAGGCTCCTTGCAATTAGGCCCTTTTCTTTCTCTCAATATAATTTTCCAGAAATAGTCAGAAATAATGAGTGCCTTGACCAAAGAATAAAAAATAAATATTTTTTTTAAAAAATCAGCCCTTGTTTCCCTTGAAATGACAACAAAGAACCAAATGAAAAGTGAGGAAAAGCAACTGGTATAAGCAGACATTTTTCACCTCTTGGGAGGCTACATTATTTATTTATTTATTTATTTATTTATTTATTTATTTATTTATTTATTTATTTATTTATTTATTTATTTATTTATTTATTTATACCCCACCCATATATAACAATTTCAACTATAAAAACAAAGTAACACATCAATAGACGGTACTCAAAATGGAAGAAAAAAGTAAATCAAGTGGTGGCTGGAGGGAAGACTTGCCTAAACAGCCAGGTTTTCAATTGGCCTTTGAAAATACCCAGCGAGGGGGCCATACGGATCTTGGAAGGGAGGTTATTCCAAAGGCCTACCAATAGGCTAACTGTGAATGAAGTTCAAGGAAGAGCATTTTAGAGTTTTTGGACTACAAATCCTATAATTGTCTCCTCTGGGAATCTGACCAGCTTGATGTTACAGGTGAGCATCACCTAAATCAGTGGTTCTTAACCTTTGTTACTCAGGTGTTTTTGAACTGCAACTCCCAGAAATCCCAGCCAGCAGAGATAATGGTGAAGGCTTCTGGGAGTTGCAGGCCAAAAACATCTGAGAAACAAAGGTTAAGAACCAGTGACCTAAATGATGCTCACCTAGAGAGAAGGCCCAGCCAATACCTTGGATAGATGTAACTTCCTGTTCAAAAGGAAGCTTCCCAGCAGCCATTGGGGCAGCCTCCTTTTCAAACAGGAAGACAGGGCTATGTAGGGGCATGACACCTAGCAGTTGAATCTTCTTTTCAGGTGAGCCTCATTTAGGTGTCTATAAATAATTTAGATCTTGTAGACAGAACTCCCAGAAAGGAAAATTTTCAGAGTTGTAGTCCAGAAAATCTGAAATAAAATTCTCTAATGAAGTTTGTGAGATGCTGTAATCAGTCATGGACCAATCACTGAGTTTTTAATAAAATCAGCAGTGTAAGGCAACAGCACCACTTAAAAGTTGTCTCGATTGCCAGTTTTTATTAGATTAAGGGGGGAACTGAATTGGAGAAATTACATGTTTATCTCAAGAAGTGATGAGTGTGTCCCAGAGTTTAGAATTTCGGTTACGTTCCTCTAGCTGTGCAACAGAAGTTCAGGGATTCACAGAGCAGAATTAACTTCAAGTTCCGCAGTTTAGTCCACTCCTTCTTCTCATCCACTGGGACGTATAGTCTCAATAAGTAGCTCTGAGACATTATTAGTAGAAAGAATAAAAGTTTCCACTACTTGCAATTGAACAGACCTAACAGCAAACTGATAAACATGACTGCTTTCGACAACAGACTTCAACAGACTTAAGAGAGGGGAAAAGACCGCAACAGAGAGGCTGGGCTCTCTTTGAAATTAGAGGCAGGGAAGGAAGGAAAGATTGGTTAGTGCTGGTTTGGCAATCACCCCAACTCAGAAGGTCCCTCCCAGCCAAACCTACAAGACGCAGCATGCAAAGTTGCAAAAAAACAGCAGAGTGCTCCAAGACTGAAGACATTTAAGAGGAATTTAGATAGCCATCTGCCAAATATACTTGAACTTTGATTCTATTGTTGAGCAGAGTGTTGGGCACAATGGTCTTATAGGCCCCTTCCAACACCATTATTCTATGATTCTATAATTAAGCATGGTTTTTATAAAGAGTGCTTAAACCCAGACACTTTTCCCCCACAACCATAAGTATGTAGCCTAATTCTTGACCGGGACAATATTGCAGGAGCAGTGCACAATTAAAGAAAGATGTGTACCTTCAGACAAATGCTGAATTTCTAACCAAATAGGTCTGATTTAGAGCAATTTTACATGAAGTCTGGATCAAAGTAAAATGGTCATATTTGATTCAGGTGTGAAATGAAATAAATTTGCACAATGGTATGTGGCCAAATCTGTAGCAAAACTGGGTGGTTCACAAGCTATTCCAGCCTTCTTCTTTTACTTTCTCAAAGAAAAAAATTATAAAAATGCCCAGTACACAAATCCTTGATGCTATCTGTCTGAAATTTGGTTGGGTGATGGCCCTCTTTAGCAACTATCTGGCTGACAAATCAACAGCAACAATAAAACAATTATCATCATTCTGCCCTTCCTGTGTAAGTCAATGGGAGGCTTAAAACCAGATTTGGATACACAAGTTGAAATTCTGTTATGCAATATTATGCCTTATGTGGCATAAAGTTGTACAAGGAGTTCAGCTATTGAATCAGAGAGGCAACAATTACTCTGGAGCTAATTGGTATGCATCCCACACTGCTTAATTGCCTGGACTGGGTAAGACATAGCATTAAGTCTTTCCCACTGCCCACCAGAACCTGCCCTGCTAGCTGCTATAACCTCACAGATGTGTTACTGTCACTAAACAACAGTTTCTGGAGTAGATAGCAATGAGAGTGGGCAATGTTTTTAAAAATCATATCATGTGCGGTTCAGTTTAGAGTTCAGAGTTGCCGTCATGATATGACTCTTTGCTCTGTAAAATGGTGCCTTCTATCAATTCTTATACATAATTCAGAAGCTTTCCACACAGGGAATACTGTAGGCCTGTGCAGATGTTTTGCCTGAAGCCATGGACAAGGCTAAAAGGGTGATGGGGACATGGGGGACATGTAAGTCCTGCCCATGTCCCCTTTCCAGCCAGAGGTCATTCAGATTGTTGCATGAAGCACATTAATAAAACTGCACTGAGAAACTGGTGTTCTTGATCCTGGGAATTCTGCAAACACATCCTTCTGAATGAACTTACTGGCTCTGCTTCAAGCCCTTCACATGCTTCACATGGAGGTCTAAGTGACTTCCAGATGGGAGGAGACCAGAGGCTGGATCCATTAATTATTTTCTCTCTCTCTCTGGCTGGGAGATTTTGGATGTCCAAATCCAGAACTGATCTGTTTGAAATGTAGTGCTGGAGGAGAACTTTGAGGATACCCTGGACTGGCAGAAAAACAAACAAGTGAGTCCTAAATTGAGTCAAGCCTGAACTTCCACTAGAAGCAAAAATGCTGAAACTGAAGTTGTCTTACATTGGACACATCATAAGAAGACCAGATTCTCTGGAAAAGACAACGATGCTGGAAAAGGAAGACCAAATATAAGATGGATTGACATCCTAAAGGAACCACAGGCTTGAGTTTTCAAGAGTTGAGCAGGGTTGTTTCGGACAGGACATTTGGGAGATTGTTTTTTCATAGGGTCAGTCACCATAAGTTGACGGCAACTTGATGGTAGATGATAACAACATGTTCAAAAAAAGTATTGCTTCCAAGCTCTGGAGAGGATGTGAGAGTGGAGTTTACCATGTGTTCCACATCACCATCACCCTTTTAGTTCTGTCCAAGCTTTTAGATATAATGCTTGGGCTTCTGTTCAATGTTCTCAGTAGGCACACAGACATGTAGCCAAGCATGTTCTTTAAAAAAGTGTGTAAATGGATCTTTGTACCAAGGTTGTAGTATTATTTTTTTGGGGGGAGGGCAGATGTATCTAAGAAGTTGACATTTAGACAGTGCTATTTGGAATGGGGATTTCATTTGACACTAAAGGCAGGGGCAGCAGAAACACAACACTAGGGATTCAAAAAGGTAGCTATATTGATTCTAGTAGGCAATTAATTAGCTCATCTGCAATTGATACTCCTACAGATAACAGGTGTAGAAGGTGTTCAATTAAAGAAGTACTGTACAGCAAAAATCTATAAATTAGGGATCAATATGGAAGATTAGCTGATAGAGAGTCTGCATGGCTTCCCGTGAGATCTCTGAGGACAGAGAAACTAGACCATGATCACACATGGCAAAATCAGAGAGAAATGGGTTTCGGTTGTTTCAGGAGCTGCGGGAGAATGGAATAGGATAGTCTGGGTTCTAAGGCTTGTGGGAGGGAAGTGGCGATAAAAGGAATGTGCTGCAGTTTGTTTAAGGCCAGGCTGCAAACTGGAGCAATAGAGAGACTCATCTAAATGCACAGATTCAATAACTGAAATGAAGAAAAAATGGAACAAAAGTATGTTCAGTGGCAGAATTTGGAAGTAGCTTGTAAGTCACAAATATCCAGTAGTTCATGATTTGTTTTTTCCCCCCAATGATTTACCAATTACTGCATCATATTATGACTGTAACTGCACAAGGAATAATCTTACTCCTTTGGTTGTACAGCTGTAACTTTTTAATTACTTTCACAGTTTCAGAGTGTTTGTGGCATTATTACACAATGACGGAAGAATAGCACAAATTTTCAGTTCTGCCTTGTTCTTCTGTCTCATCGTTGTTTTTGTGGGTGCTGAGGTAACAAGGAAGGGGATATGCAGACAACATTTTGTATCACAAGGAGTGGCTTACATCATCTGAGATTTCTTTAAAGAAAAGAACTACAAGTAACTAGAGGTTATCAGAAACTCTGATAAAGAGTTTCTTTTTAAAAGAGTGTAAATACTGTATCTCTAACTATTCAGGAACTATAACCAAATACTCTTTGAGAAGCAACTTTCCAAAGTCTCCTCATCACGTACAAGGACTCCTACATGCACTCAGAAAAGCGAATAAAGGAGTAGAAATCCTATGTAGTGTAATAGCCTCTTGAAGATATGATAAGGTCCCGAGATACTATTCTTTGATCTCATTAGATTCTCCCTGAAGATGCAGATGGAGTATGATGGAACTGTCTATTGATGCAGCACAGAAGAAAAATGAGCTTTGGAAAAAAAAACCTGAGAGACATTGCTTTAGCAGAAATAAATCTCAGAGAACTTGGACCGGGATATTTTAAGGCAGCAATGTTTTGGCAAGAACAGGTCATAGTAAACCAGAACTAGCTGCTATGAAGGAATGACCTACAGTAACTTGACTCTATTAAACCCCAGGTTCGATAGCAAAGTGATTCAATGTGATACCGAGTTTAGGTTTGGCTGCTGAAATAGAGCATTTCTTTGGAGGATGGGACCAGCACAGAACAAAAACAGTAGTGCGACATGAAAGCCAAGGAGAGGTGCAACTGAATTCTGAACAGCTGAATCTTGTGCAATTTAGAGGTTCTGCCAACACTAAGCACTCTGCCACACTACCCTAGCTGACCTAGTATTGGTGAAACGGGAAGGGCCAAATGTGCTAATAGTTGGAATAATCTTCCTGCCTGGCAACTTCTCCACACCTTAGTCTAATCAGACTAAGTCAAGCATCCAGAGAGTTCCCCAAAATCCACAAGGTTAAGCATTTTGGCTAACCTGGCTTGGTTAAGCTTGACTGCATAGCTCAGTGGTTTAGGAGGTTGGGAGTTTGATTCCCCACTGTGCCTCCTGGGAGAAGACCCAGCCTGTGTGGCCTTGGGCAAGCTGCATAGTCCCAGAGCACCCCATAATAAGGGAATGGTAACACAACAGCATACAAATATAAGACTGTTAACACACACAAACCCTGCCAATTCCCACCCCACAACAAAGAAGGTCAGAACACAGCCAAATCAAGATAGGTGAATAAAAGGAGAGTTTAATGCAAGAAGGAAACATGAAAAACCATTTTCATGTTCCTTTCTTTGGTTTAAACAAATCCTACGAGTTTAAGAGGCTCTCTTTCAGAAATCATTGAAATAACTCAAAAGCAAAAGTAAGAGCCTTTTCTTGTGTTTTTTTCCTTACTGTTTTTAAAAAGAAACCCCATCCCTAGAACCTTAGCCTCAGCAGGGATTCATTTCAACATTTTGTATTCATTTTGTAAAAGAAGCAGGAAGAATCATCTGTAAAAATGGTCAGGGCAGGAGATCCACTGTTCTACACAAGTGCTATCAATGGGAATCCCTCATGGAATGTTTCTGGGCATCTGAGCCACCCTTCTGAAACTTTCAGAAAGTTTGCCACTGCTTTGGAATGTTGCCCAATGCACTGGAAGACAAAATCATTTGCATGCTTCATGTATTGGAATGAAATGTGATGTTAGAAGACATATTGGGAGAGTGCCAGCCAACTTCTGCAAAGTGTGTCTTTGTACGGTGTAGCAGATTCTGTGACATATGTCTGGTAGAGTTCTAGTATACAAAACCTTTCTGCCATTCGCACACTTGACAGAAACCAGTACATGGAAATAACTTTGTTTTAGGAAATGCATGTGCTCATTTATCTGCAAAATCCCCATATCCTGCAAGTATTAATACCCCTCTATTCAGCGTTGGTAAGGACAATTCTTGAGTACTATATCCAGTTCTGGACACCAAACTTTAATAAGGGTGCCAATAAACTGGAGCAAGTTTAGAGGACGGTAACAAGGAGGATCAGGAGACTGGAATCCAAGCCCTTTGAGACAAGATTGAAAGAACCGGGCAGGTTTAGCCTTGGGAAAAGAAGGCTGAGGGGTAGAGATGTGGACAAATTAAAAAAATGGTGATCTGTTTTGATTTGTGATCCATCAAGGTTAACGGATCAACGGATACAAATAATCGAATATTCATTGACGAATCAATCTGTCAATCCATCTTTTCTTTAAATGGCTATAAAACTGGACCCCAACCATCTAGAGACACCAAATTTGCAGGAAAGCTTCATCCTGTGCTTTTGTATAAATCCTGAAATCTTGGTGACCATTGGATCATGGACCCTTGAGTTATATACTCACAAAGAGGATCTCCCTAGGAAAGCTCCCCCCAGGTACTTAGAGAGTCCAGGATCACAAAGGAGCTTCCTATGACTTCCCCCAACACGCCTGCCAATGTTGGTGAAGATTGGATATCGGACATCTGAGTTATTCATCCACAAATTGGGTCCTCCCAGGAGAGTTTAACACACAGCACAGAAGCCCATTCTGCCTACTGGCCGCCGATCACACTTTGAGTTTAAATTTTTTGGGGATGGAAACAACCCTTCCTCTATGTTTCCTATGCTACAAAAAGACTACTCTCTCTCGAACCCAAATAATCTCCTACCCCCCCCCCAATGGGCATGAGCCACACACCCTCCACAGTTATTCTCCATCACCTTTTTGCTCCTCTTGCATTCTTCCTACACAACACAGATTGTCCCAGGAGGCATATCGTCACCCAGGTCTTCCCTTTCTTCACTGTGGTGCCATTGCTGCACCTGGAAGAGTGGGAGACTTGGACAAAGCAAAAGGTGCCACTGCTGCGACTAGGACCACAGCAACAAGTTTCCAATCCTGCCACCATCTTGGGCATCGGCATTCCTGGTGTGCATTGCATGCTCACCTCATTCAGACATCTTTGTTTTGGGCTATTGCTTGGGTCCAAAGGGCTGGGGGAGGGGTTAGTCATTTATAGCTGGGTGTGGGGAAGGAGAGAGAAGCAAGCAAGAGCAGCTCTTTCAGACAGAATAGGAGTGATGTACATGCATACAAGGAAAATCTACCTCAGAAAACACTTTTTGACCCCCTTAGTGGTCATGACCCCCAGGATGGGAAACCGTGCTCTAGAATATGGTCTAACAATGTGCAGTTGCAACTATCAAAGCACCCAGATTGAAGGAGTCTCCTTATTGACTTTATTGGGACAATTCCATTTTAGGAGCTAAAATCTAAATATGTCCAGCAGTTGTTCTGTTTAGTCAAGGTGGACCTTGGAAAACTTTAAAAGGGCAAATGATACCAGTTGCCTTTTTATCTTTCACAGGGTCCATGTTGGCTAACATAACAACTGCCACCTGCTGTACATATTTAGCTTTAGATTGCTTTTCCCAGCTCATTTCTGAGAACTGTTTCATGATTGCCAATGACACAACCCCATTCAGCTGCTTCCTCAACATGTGCTTTGGCAGTACATCTTTTTGGAATAAGCATATCTGGAAGTCGGGGGCACCTTAAACCACCAGTAAGAGATTTTTTAAAATCTGGAGGGCTTGGCTAAGGTTCCATGCTATGCGTGCAGAGAATTGCTTCCAATGAAATTTGACAAATTCAGAGATTGAAGCCCTTCTAAAAAGACTTGATTTCAGTCTTTTAACACAAAGCACTGCCTCTGACTAATAAACCATGTTTATTTCCCTGCACTGTGCATTATTCCCTGGAACTAAAAACTCCTCACTGTTACAGCCAAACTGTTATGCAAACATCTTCTCAAACCTCTTCACCCTGTTTGTGGGCAGAGAAATGAGAATCATCCATTTCCCCTGAACTTTTCAAGAAAAGAACTTCTCCAGCACTCTCTCATGGGTGAAGGACATTGTGAACAATGCCAGTAGCACAGCTTCTTTCTGTACACCAAGGCTTTTTACTGCTTGTTACTGCTATAAGTAATGCATCCTTCACATTATCTTGGACCTAGAAGAGTTTCCCAAGGTACCCAAAATATCTACAAGAGCAAGCACAAGAGGACAAAGTAACTGATAAATGCTCCTATCCTTCCAAAGCCCATGTAACACAAAGCGAAAGTTATTGTTGTTGTAAATATTGCATCGTTCGTGCAAGAAAAGTCTTGCAAATATGCAGACTCTCTCTGAGACCAATTAAAAAAAACTTCTTACCTTTTTTCCTTACTGCAAAGTGGTGGCCCAGGTCAACAGTATTTCCCTATTTAATGCCAGTGGTTCCTACTGGTAGAGCAAGCATGCATCATATCTTTCTTTAATAAGTCTCCAAATCTGCATCTATACAAATAAATTATTCAGTGTAAATATTATGCAAATATGTAGCCTAAATCTTATGGCTAATTTCACCTAGAGTAGTCCTGCTAACCTAATGTCTTATGGAAGACCACATATATCAAAATTGATTCAAAGCAAAGTGTGCTGATTATATATTGCCCCATAGTGCTTGAAGCATGCTCTAGGTTGTTTGCAATTCAATTATGAAGGCTAAATGTTGCTCTCCCTGTGAGCTGAGCACTCAGTTTGCTGACCTTGGAAGGATGGAAGTTTGAACCAAACTTTCATCAACACCTGTCAGAATTGAACTCAGGTCATGAGAAGAGTCATGATTACAATACTGCAATTTAACCACTGTGCCATGAGTCTAACTAGCATAGTCTGTAGGACTATACTTGCTGAACCTATCAATAGGATTCTGGCTATTGCCCTCTTCTCTTCTTTGATCTTCTTTAAATATCTTCGTTTTTTTTGTTTTTTACAACAGATATGTGTACCCTGTATCCAGTGGTAGAGCACAATTGGCAAAAGTTATGAGATACAATGGTGCCCCGCATGACACCGATAATCCGTTCCATTAAAATTGCTGTAAAACGAAATCGTCATCATACGAAAGTAAAAAACCCATTGGAATACATTGAACACCGGTTAATGTGTTCCAATGAGGGGAATACCTGCTCGTTTTGTGAAGATCCTACATAGGGGAAGCCATTTTTGATAGCTGTCTTCCGGAAATAGGTCCGGAAAATAGCTGTTTCTAATCATCGTCCAGCGAAAAAATGGTTCCCGAAGCAGGGAACTATTCATCATTAAGCGAAAAACCCAATAGGAATCATTGTTTTGTTATCGCTATAGCAATCACAAAAAACTCATCATTAAGCAATTTCGTCATGAAGCGTGGTCATCGTCAAGCGGGGCACTACTGTATATATATCTCAAGGCTATGAAAAATGTGTTGTGTACCTGTAATCTACCTATAATCAAAATATTAATGAAGCAGCTTGTAAAGGTAGTTCAAGCTGGCTGCAATCCTGTTCTTAAGACCAAGTGTAACTTTTAGTCCATCCTTCCCTGGTAAACAAATCACTGCTACTGTGATTCTGAGGGTGGGGTGGGGAGACACCTACTGGCTTGATGTGTGTGTGTGTGTGTGTGTGTGTGGCGCGGCAAGTATTGCAGCACTGTTGGTTTGTTTACCAGGAATGAACTAATGTAAACTTACTCTCAGGTTCATGCTACAGACAAGATTTTAATCAAAGTAGATAAAGCATGTGTTACAACCAAAGTGGCATTATATTTACTACATCACATGATGCTATTCTTGCATAATATGCATCACTTTAATTTATGGCAAATCTATTTTAGAACAAGGAGGGGAAGGGGCGGGTATTTTTAAATCAATGGATCAGTCAGTTCTACAATAATCCCCCAAATGTATTCTTAAGTATTTAATTTCCAAACCTGATCAATTTCTCCTCTCCGCAGTCTTTGATAAGTAAATCATACTCATTTTTATTTGTCTTTTTCTGTTTCCTAGTTTTCTGATGGTCTTAACCACTGAGGTTATTTCTCGGTCATTGCATCCACCCAGGAGAAATGCATTACCTAACTGCTATAGACTTTTTCATATACATATATCAAAAGTCATTGTAATAGAAACAGATGAAATGGATGGAAAATGGATGGTTTTGGTTTGCAAAGTGAAAAGGAGCTCGGAGCTGAACAGAGAAACTATCTTTACTTTGAATATTCTCTTACAGAACTGATGTTTATTAGAGGCAATATATGGCATTCTGTAGGAAATTATTTGAAGCAGAATAATTTTGATACTGGGATAGAAAGTGTGCTTTTTAAAGGAAGGAATAAAAGGGCAGTAAGCAGGGTGGGGGTGGTTTGGGACTCATGAAACTGATAAATTTGTTTCTAAAGCTAATTAATCCTAGTCCATTCAAAATGGTCCCATCACTGAAGAGCAGCACAAATAATTCCAATTAATATTGTGACTCAGACAATATTAAGTACAATATAATCACAATTATAATTATATGTTACAATTATTGTTGTTGTTTTTAAAAGTTAGCATGTACTATATTAGGTCTCATTCTTTCTAGGATGGCCTTGTGATTTTCTATGTGAAAATATGGAAGATAAAGATGCATGATGACGATCATTTCTAATTTTTCACTTGCTCATTTCCAAAACCCTGAGTTAGTTTTTATTTTTGTCCATATTCTTCTGTACATCAATGTGTTTTTGCTTTTCCACTTGAGTTGCCACTGTATGACCTATTAAATAGTTTGTTAAGATATTAACAGCCTTACATGCTTGGTTACACTGGATATAAGTCAGAGGGAGGTTCTTAGGACCTACAGAAATTCTCTCTTTTCCCACTAACTGATTAACAAAGTCCTTCTTTCCTGGGTTTGAGGCTTACTTCTCCCCTTCTCCTCTTACCTTACCATCCCTGAGAGGACACATGTACAATTCTGCTCCTGCCCATCATCATGTGGATGCAATGGCAGACTGAGCCTCTTATGCTGTTGAATGATAGAATTCCTGGTTTTTTTTTTTTTTTTAATCCTTTTTACACTCCTATTCGTAGCTGAAGATCAACTGTAAGTAAAGATGTTTTTTCTTTTCTACTTAAGTTTCTTGTAGAGTGCTTTCCTAATTTTAAAAAGGGAATTACAACTTTCTCCAACATTATTAACAATGTCAGCACTTTGATCTTTTGCCAGGAAATGGGCAGCCATTATATCTGTTACCAGCATGGCGTGGATTCCCTGTTATAAAATCTCTTTTGATTTTAAGTGGATCTATTTTTTTTAATAATTGTATATTCAGCCCAGGGAACCATTTCTTAAAACTCCTGTCCTTGGATTTCTCTGTTCTGGATTGAAGTCAAAGTGAATGATATCTTCACTGTCCATGGAAAGAAAAAAGAAAGGAGAGCAGATGAATGGTTATCAGGCAGCAATATGCTGACAGCAAAAAATATCCTTCCCCTGAAACCTAAAAGCAAGGGCAGATTTCAGGCCTGTGGAATCTGATTTTTTTTCCCCTAGAACCCTGAGGTTGACCAGCTGGATTGGGTGTATGGGATGACATAAACTCAAAATTAAAAGGCATGCTGTGCTCAGATGTCTTATTTTTCAAGCTGAGAGCAATTTATTCTATCAGTGAGTTTAAGAGTTGCAAAAGTGGTACTTTCATCAAGGCTATTAAATCCAGTGAATTTCTGTTGCATGCCTTTGGTGCAGGGGACTCAATGGCTTAAATCCTGTTGCTTTGTTAGGCAAATAGTTTAACATCCAGTTATCCCTAGCTGGCAGTTAATAAGTCCCCACCAAGATTCTCAAGCAAGCTGCTAGCAAACAGGTGTGTGCACACTTCCAAGAATCTCAGCGGGAACTTATTAATCGTTGCTTAGGAAAGAAGAGATGTATCTTTTGCCTACCAGATTTAAATCATTATCTGCTAAGGCTCAGCCAGCAATATCTCCCTGACTTACACATCACTTGTGAGTCTCTAAAAGTAAAGACCATAATATTCTTTTCTGGGGGCCCATCCAAACCTTAGTCATCACATGTAGGACCTCAACAAGTGTACACAATGATGGGTCCCAAGCTAAAGGCAACTGGTGACTCTAATGTAGGACTATTAAGATCCACTGTATGGATCTTAATTTGGCAGGCATTATCCAAGACATTGAACCCCAAAACAAATTCAGTAGCTTGGATTCCACCATGGTTTCACACACACACACAACTGATCCACCACCTCTGGTCAAGGTGCACCTGAAGTCTGTTAACCCAATGACTTTTATAAGTATATTTGTTTATACAAACTGCCTGAATGTTAATGTTTAGTTATAGAAAAATGAATGGACTTTTTATTGCTGGGCAATGACAGAAATGCCATTTCCAGTGACTAGTTTAAGCCTTTGACTTAAGCTCTGGATGACATCAATAATATCAGATTTAGGAGCTTGACAGGAAATGCACAGTGTAAGACAAGACACAAAAAGAGTGGCAGGCTGGGGAGAATGACCAGAGGATTGTATTGACTTACAATCAGCCCTCGGGATCGAAAGCTTATTCAAAAAGTAATTGCAAAACATGGGACAAGGCATTTGCTAAGAAAGATGATAAATTGCTAACAGGTCATTTAAAAGTTTAGACATCTACCTGGGAAAGAATAGAATACTTTGAGTGACTCCATCAATTAAAAAGGAAAAGAACTATGTTTAGATCAACAAGACAGAACCCAAACTTTTTGTTGATCAACAAGATGGACTCATTATTTTGTTGGGTTATTCTTTGCAAACTTGGTGCTTATGTTTTTCCCTTTGAAAGATATTGAGACTCAGAAGAAAGAGCCTGTGTCATTTACATCATTATGCTAAAGCAGTTGGTCTGATCATTAGGCAGTAACAATTAGATCTGAGTGGAGCTTGATAAAGCATTTGGTTGGGACAAATACCTGCATGAAGAAGATATCGGGACCTCATTAACAAAGAGATCAGAGTATTGTGGTCACTGTAGGCAAGGTCAGTATTCTGCCTTCTGTTGCTAGCAGCATAACTTGGATTTATGAATTTATCAAAAATAACAAGGATTTTTTTAAAAAAAAAATTGCTGGTGTGAACAACTGTAACTATCTACTGCATATGGAGATGCCATGATGCTCTACATGCCAGGGTCTCAAAATAATAAATTTCAGAGGTTTGCAAAGCCCACGTCAAAACAAGAGACCAGTAATACATCACCAACCTTCCCCAGCTGGCTCTTTTGGGGAGACACCTTCAATTCCCTTTTTAACCCAAGTCCATGATTTAAGGCTGGTTGCAGCCTTAGGTTGCCTCAGAAGGTCATTTCTGTCAGTGTCCTTGAATATCACAATTTGTGCTACCCTATCAGAGGACCCAATCACCTACTCCTATCATGATGTTAAACACAGCTAAGAGACCCCTCCGCAGGCTGTATAGAAAAATGTATTCCCAGATATCAGACAGGTATATGTCATCTCCCCAGAACAGCTCTGGGTGATCAAACAGATACCCATATGTTCCAGATAAAATACTCCATTTTTGAGGACCCAGGCCTTGAACTCCCTGTTTATTCCCTTCCTTGACCAGTCCAAACAATGAAGGTCACTTTCTCCTTTTTGTTCCCATTGTTTAAATTGTATGTGTTGTGAAGCATTGAAATTTCCTTTCACTTCTGTGCACATCAGCCACTTAACATAGTTTTGGCTTTAATCTGGTTGCATTATTAGAGACAGAGCTACGTATTCTTACTTATCCTTTGCTCTTCCCAAGTAGCTGATTGAATGCTTTGTGACCTAAGAAATTCATCTTTGAGCACTATCTCTGGTTTTATTTTGGACTGTCTCATTTTGAACTCCTACCATTTTCAGGGTAGGAAAGTGGTTTACCATTGCCTTTTTCTGCCCAATACTAACAAGAGTTAGCTTGAGTGTCACTGCCATTGTCTGCTCACCCTTAATTTGTTTCCTTGCTCCTTCTCTCCTTGGAGGAGCATAACATTTTTCTGAGATGTTAGCTCCCCCCCCCCCAAGTCCTGGCAACCTTAATGACACAATTCCCTTTATTATAAAGTTAGGCAGCACTGAGATACTGTGACACAAAGGGGAAAGAGAACAGAGGGGTCTTCCCCCTTTGAACTAGTTGCAGACTAGTTATATTAGCTACATGGAATGGAGAACTATAAACTAGCTTGTAGGATGGTGAGGTAAATGTCAGTTTTGAGACCTAAAATTAGCTCAAGATATTAGAAATGAAAAAATCCAGGGAAATTGAAAACGTCTAGATGAATTTGAATAGAATATGAAAGAGCTCGTGGACATATTATCAAATCTAGCGAGCACTGTTGACCTTCTTCCTAATTACCATATATCTCCCATGTTTGCTTCATGATCATGAAGAGTTGCCCTCTTTGAAAGTTGGAATAAAGTAGGATATACAGTAGCGGAAAGAAACAGTTTGCCCTAGCCTATGGTTCTCCAAAGATGTTGAGCTACTATTCTGATATGAGGGGAGCTGTAGAGAGGTATTTTGCAAAGCGCTAGGTTGGGAAAGACTTCAACCAGATCACGTCCAAAAAGTATCCCCCCATGATTCTTGGGGACCACACCATCATTTCTTCACATACCTGAGAAACTGTGGCAGGGGTGGTTTGTTTATGAGACAGGAATGGACCAAAAATTACAATTTGGTTTATGTTAACTGACAGAATTTCATCCAATAAATAAGAGGAATATCCAATAAATAAGGGAATCAATCACAGTTTGGCTTTACGTGGTCAGCATAACTTCCATAGCTATGTGTGGGCCATATCAATTAGCATGTCTTGAAAGAGAGGAGGGAAAACATTAAGTTATTAATGTTGCTGGATCACAACTACCATCGTCCCCCACTATTGGCTATGCCTGCAAAAGCTGATGGCAGTTCAACAACAGAGCCGCACATTCACCCACCCTGTCTTAAAAAAAATATATCAATCTGACATTATGCTCTTTCATTTGAGAAATATTTAGGTTGTGTAGTTTTGTTTCCCAAATACTCAAAAGACATGAAAACATGGCATGAAGGCTATCGAGCTGATTTTTATTATCGACTGTATAAGATCACAGACAACATGAAACAATCAATTCCTCGAGGAGACTTTGTGCTCAACAATCTGTTTTCGAAGGAGCCTCTTTCCCCCAAGAGTGCATCCTAATTAGTAACCATGACAGGAAACAAGACACTTAAAATGTTCTGTATACCAACCACTTGAGACCATTTTCTTCCTATCTTAAGAAACCATTCTTGACATAATCTACCACACAGCTGCATTATGACACTTTATAAGGAAAAAAAAATCATATTTCTGCCAGAACATTTTATTTAGTAATAATAATGATGATGACGACATAATTATTTTCCTAATTGGTGAAAGCTCAGTGAAGTAATTATTTCTAGCATCATGAGAAGGCTGCAGTAAAGATGTTGTGGGGGAACAGGTGGTGAGAGAAAATAATTTGTCTAGACTAGAGCCATCTATAGTGGTGGAAAGAAGGGCAGTGATATTGCATTATCGAACACTAAGTGTCCATTCATTTGGCCGATTAGCTCAGTGGTTTAGGTATCAGACTGTGGGGCCAGAGGCTGAGAGTTCAGTTCCCCACTGTGTATCCCAGAAGAGCAGGCCATGTGGCTTTGGGACAAGTTACACAGTCTAGGGTGTAACAGCCACCTTCTACCTCACAAAGGGGCCGTTACGTCACACTCAATCACTCTTCGTTTCCACTGCCACCAACCATTCCCTCAAATAAAGCTTCAGGCCAAAGTATGATTTCAAAATAAAAACTTAGGTTTATTGTATACAAACAAAAGGAATGGTAAATCACTTGACTATAAATAATACTTTAATCACTATAATAATATAACAATCACACACACACTCTCACAGACTCTCACTATATAGCACAGTTCTTATCTCACAGTATCTCCAAGCCCTATCTCCCTATCTCATCCCTATCTCTAAGCCCTATCTGGCCCTATCTGACTCTCTCACATCATTCACTCCCCTTATATACAACAGCTCCACCCCTTATGTCCCACCCTCCCTCACGCATTGGTAGATGACACGCAGCTTCAGCAGTGACGGGCAGGTGATGTCATAGCTGTATGTAACACAGGGCACTCCCCATGAGGGGTTGCTAAACCATTTCTAAGTATTCCTGACCTTGAAAACCCTGAAAAAGGGTCACCATTAGTCAGAATTGAATTGACTACATATGATGATGATGATATGCTTAGTCATGTAATTTTGAACATATAACATCTGCAGAATTCTTGCTCTTTTGTCTGTGACAATCACCACTGAATGCTGTAAAATTTGACTCGTGTTACAAAATTTGGTGGAAGGGGTTTAAAATGTCATTATGATATTCCTCCTTTGTACCCCTGGATTCTGAGCATCTACAATTTCATTTTGACCCAGTATCTTCCTAAAAGGAATAGCTGATTCTTAAATACATCTCCTCCAAAAAGAACAGGGTATATCTCATCACTGAGATTTATTGTCAGGTAAACTTATAAAGACCTATAAAGGGGGCTAACAAAGTGCTAGACGAGGTTTCCTTTCCTGTAAACCACCTGGATATGTGCAATACTGAGTGCAGAGCCATACTTAATTTCTTCTTCTTCACGAGTTTGCCAAAATCTTTTGGGCATTTCTGCACTTGCAAATGGGCCTGTAGCAAATTTGCCAATGTGAGAATTCAGGATTTATGAACCTGAAGATAATATCTAATCTGAGATGAAATCTGGGTACCTTGGCATGAATTATTGCCTTCACTGTGCTCCAGGGTATGTTGAAGAAAGATCTGTTAGTGATAGTGCCTGAAGATTTTGTGGCTACTGATATTTATTGTAGAAAAAGAAAACATCAGAGTTTGGAATGGGGGAAGAAGTGCTTTTTTTAAAAAAATTGTTTCACTATGAGTAATATTTTTAAAGGCTCTTTGTCAGGGCAGAAGAAAAAATGTTAAGAAGAAACAGACTGAATTAAAATAAAAGAGAACCCTGCGCTTTTCATTCTGCAGCGGACGTTGAGATTTCTTGAGACAGATGAAAAGTTACACTTTTCATGTAATGACACAGCAGAACTTCACTCTGTATATACTACTGTTCCTTGTATCTAACAGTGGATCCATTCATCTCCCTATGCAATCAAAATGATGCCATCCACACACAAGAAGGCAATATGAGGAGATTTAGGAGGAATTCATGGCCATAATTCTGTATGTGCAGCTGCAATGTAAGTTAACGCCAGCATAAATTTGGTGGGCATTACACCACAGCAACAGTCAATTGTACAATCCTGTTGTGCAAATGGTCACATGATTCCATTGCAACTGTTGCACAATACAATGGTGGAGGTGCTTTGTGCATAGCACTTCTATGATGACATTATTCTGGTTGCCATAGTTATGTTGGCATAGCTACGGCAAAGTATCTGTTCCTTTAAAGAGATAGAAACTCCCCAAGCAGCCCATTGAGGACTGCTCATTGGCCATGGAATACTGATTATTGAGATGGAGTAGAATGGACAATTATTGGAGAGAACGGATAAAGTGATGTATTCTCAAAGTGGGCTATAATCCTAAATAGACGCATGCCACACTAACTCTCCCTCGTAACAAAATTACAGCAAATTTCAATGCACATCCATATGGAGGATCAATGTTTTCATCCAACTTTATACTTATGAAAAGAGACTGCAAAACTGGTATATTTGTTGGACAAAATGAAGCAAAGTGAAGGCTTTAGTTCTGTTGTGGTAGCCCCAGTCAAGAATCAACAGAAAAGGAAATGTTGTTATCAAGTGGGGTCGTTGTTCCTCTTGAACGAATGGGGATATGTCAAGCTTTGGATCATCACATCAATATGACTCCCCCCCCTTTGTTTACACCATGGCTGTCGCTTCCTATAACTTATCTATATTAAAGTCAACTTACCAATTGAATTCTGTCAGAATTGTTTACCAAAAAGTGTAACTTCCAACAACCTTTTGAAAGTGTTTAGTCCTCTAACTCCAGCCCTTGTTGGCATGTCAGAAATAGGAAGTCTGGAGTTGTCAAAATAATTTTGTTTAACAAATTTCAATTTGATTGCAATATCTTCTGTCAAAAGAGTATTTCGTTCATGTTGTATTATTTGAATTTTCTGTTTTATTTGCTCTGCTGATGGATTTTCTTTCATTTGTTTTTTCTAAATTTGCCAATTGTTTCTCCAAATTCTTATATCTTGGCTCTTTCCTCTTTCAAACTTGAGAGAAAACAAGAAAACCTTAAGATACAGAGAAGTACTAAAACCAGATAGGACACTGAAAAATAAAGATGAATTAGCAGCATAGGGATTTGATAAGGATTGGTGGTCACATTCTCAATTAATTTCAAGATATGGTAAAGATAAGCAACAAGGTTTCTATGTGGACAATACTCCCTTTGACAGAATCCTCCTATATAATTTTTTATTTGATTTTGATACCCAAGAGGTGGTGGTTAAGGAATGTATTATAAAGTGGGCACAGAATATAGGGCACAAGATAAGTTTGGATCATTGGAAACAAATATGGAAAAACAATATAAAACTTACTAAGTCAGTAGCATTTAAAGAAAAAAAATATAAAATATTTTAGAGATTGTATATTACTCTCACAAAACTAGCCAAAATGGATGTAAAAATTTGAAACCTCTGTTGGAGATGTAAACAAAAAGAAGGTTCTTTTTACCATACCATTGCGGGAAAGCCCAAAAATATTGGAAAAAGTTTGAAATGCTTTTGCAAGAGGTTCTAGATATTCTGATAACTGTAACCCTTGAATTCTTTCTTCTAAACGTAATTCTGGAATCAAGAGAACCAATGAAAACAGATTTAGACATCCATATCTTGACAGCTGCAAGAATTCTCTTTGCAAAACATTAAAAAGACCCAGAGAAACCATCACAACATCCGTTAATAGCAAAAATTCTGAATACAGCAGAAATGGTTAAATTATCAGAATGGCTAGATTTGACATGAAAGATGAACCATGAGGATTGTTGGCATATATTTTATGATTGGCTCAGAAATAGAATGCAGATTAATGTTTGATAGAAGCCTATGATCAATTTAGAAATAGAATGAGTACAGTGGTACCCCGCATAGCAATGTTAATCCATTCCGGATTAATCGTCACTATGCAGAAACATCGCTAAACGGGACGGAAAAAGCCATAGAAATGCATTAAACTTTGTTTAATGCGTTCCTATGGCTCCCAAACTCACTGTTCAGCGAAGTTCCTCCATAGCGCCGCCATTTTCGCGCCCTTGGTAAACGAGGGCAGGGCGCGAAAACACTTGTGGTGGCCATTTTGGGCACCTGGTGGCCATTTTGGAACAGCCGATCAGCTGTTTAAAAAAAACACTGCAATGCAAAGATCAGTAAGCGAAACGCTTACCGATCATCGCAATACGATTTTCGGCCATAGAAAACATCGCAATGCGATTGTAAAAATGATCGCAAAATCCGCATCGCTATGCGGATTTGTCGTTAAACGGTGTGCTCATTAAGCGAGGCACCACTGTATTACAACTACGTTATATTGGGAACCTATGTATCTTTGAAATGTAACAGATAAGAATGAGTATTTTGAAACGTTTATGTTGATTTGTACCCCCTGTTTATCCCATGCCCCCTTGTCCCCCATCCCTACACCAAACTCATAAAATTAAAAAAGAGAGAGAGGAATGAGAAGTCTGGGACTGTTGATGAATTCGATGCCAACCCACAGCATCTTATAGCCCGTGACCTCCATTCCTATAGAACTGATTTTAATGAATCCTGCACAGACTTAATGAGAACATCCACCAAGCAAGCACTGGCACTCATGCTGTATTCTCTCTGGAGGATAACATCTTGGTACACTCAACACATCTGACAATGTGTGACAGGTACAGTTCAGTTTCCATATGGCTCAAGCAAAAAACCACAAGGAAAAATGCCTGTGTTCGTCACATCATACTGCTGAGGAGAATGTCAGAAGAAGAAGAAGAAGAAGAAAACCCTCAGAAGAAATATATTGGGTGACCTTGCTAAATAGCAGCGCAGTCGCCATGCTGTATTTATTCCTTGCTAAGCCGAGATGCTGACAGATAGATATGGGAGGCATCAGTGTGAACACTCCAAACCACAGCTCACGTATGTGTCACACAAGCCCTTTCTCTCCTATCACAGACAATCAGTGCCATGACTCCCATAAATAAATCACTTTGCTTTTCTATTAAAAGTTTTGCTTTTCATCAGACTGGGTGACACGAGCCGAGAAAGGAGCTGCGAACGCTCCGGCTTTAGAACAGGAGAAAAACATAGAACTGGACTTCTGTTCCAATGCTGCAATTTTATAATCAAATAATTGCTAATTTTATTTTTCTATATTGTGTGATATGGGGTAAGGATATTTAGATTAAGAAAGTTTTCAAAAGGGAAATATTTTTTTTCTTGCAGTCTTCTTGCCAATGCTGATGACATTTCAGCGCCAGGTCAAAACCTTCCTGTTCCAGAAGGCTTTTAATTGAAATAATATCAGCTGTGGGTTTCATGGCAATTTTTAGAGTATATATTTTTTATTACATTTTAATTATTTTGTCATTTTATTTTGCCCTTTTATTGTATTTTAAATGTTGTAAGCCACCCAGAGACCTTCGGGTAGTGTGGGCGGCATATAAATAGATAGATAGATAGATAGATAGATAGATAGATAGATAGATAGATAGATAGATAGATAGATAGATAGATAGATAGATAGATAGATAGATAGATAGATAGATAGATAGATAGATAGATAGATAGATAGATAGATAGATAGATAGATAGATAGATAGATAGATAGATAGATAGATAGATAGATAGATAGATAGATAGATAAATAAATATTTTATCCACGATTCAGGCCCACAGGTGTTGCCCTGTTTCCCCAGATTCTGTGCCCCACTCCTCCCATTGTCACCCTGTCAGAAATAGCACTGTGGGCTTCCCTGCCCCACCTCTTCCTTTGTGTGAGTTCCCATGAGAGGCGGCAGAGTGTGGAATCCAGGGTGCCAGCACAACACCAGCCCCCAAACCAATGAACTCTGGTAAGCGCCTATCGTTAATCCCTACTAATTGTGCCGTTCTCTGTGTCTCTACATGGAGGTAAGTCCCACTGAGTTCATTAGAGGTTTACTTCTAATTATGGGATTGCATCCTAATATTCTATTTATAATAGTTTCCTATTTCTGATCATTCCAGATCAGAACAAACCTGGTGGTTATGTATTATCTCTTTTAACAGCCATGGGTTGCATAGGAAGCAAGTGAATCCCCATTAGAAGAGGATGAGAAATTTCCCATCATTTGTCTTTCCATTTACAGTGGTGCCTTGCATAATGAGCGCACTGTTTAATGACAAATTCGCATAGCGATCCATTTTTTGGGATCGCTAATGCGATCGCATACCGATGCCTAGATAGGCAAAAACTCGCTTTGTGACGATCGGTAAGCGTTTCGCTTACCAATCTTCGCATAGCGTTTTTTTAAAATCAGCTGTTCGGTGGTTCCAAAATGGCCGCTGGAACACCCAAAATGGCCACGCACAGCGTTTTTGCGCCCTGCCCTCGCTTACCGAGGGCGCGAAAATGCCTGCGCTATGGAGGAACATCGCATAACGGGTGAGTTTTGGGCCCATTTGGAACACATTAAGTGAAGTTTAATGCGTTCCAGTGGGCTTTTTTGTTCCGTATAGCGATGTTTCCCCATAGCGATGGTTAATCCGGAACGGATTAACCTCGCTATGCGGGGCACCACTGTAGTTACTTTACAGTGGCATTTTATAAAGTTTCTGCTCCAGGTGGATCACATTTAGTCAGAAATCTCCACTATGACAGTGTCCCTGCACGGCATAGCCCATAGCTTCTCTGAATTATTCAAGTCCCTTCACCATGACAAGCCAGCAATCCATGAAGAAGTCTCTTTCCATACTAAGACTCATGTTTGCATATTAGGGAGACCTAAGTTCAAATGAAGATCTTCCATACAAGGTAATAATATGGACCTGCCTTGCAGTTATGTTATAACAATTGCATGTGAAGTGCACTGACTATGTAAAATAGAAGTGTTGTGTAAAATAATGAAAGAGATGATGAATTCCCAGTCAACTGCTCTGATTAGGAATTAAATTCTGTCTAACACCAACCTTGGTTTTTAAGCCAGTTTAATTCTTTGCTGGATTGTGACCAGAAGCAATGATTCCATCATTATTTTTTGAGAAATAATGATTTCCTGAAACACTTGGAAAGCTTCTGGGAAGTGACGCCAAAGTTTGCTATGAATTTCTCATTGTTAAATTTGCTCCCATGGACAAAAAAAATGTAAGGAGCTGCTTATGAAAGCAGTTTTGGTAGGTCTTTTGTTTGTTGGTTTGTTTTTGGCCTTGTTTTAAAGCATAGCTCAACTCCATTGCCTTCAATTAAAATGTTTTCGAACATCCCAGAAGCATCCATCTTATTTAGGTTTTATGCTGCCTTGGCACTTCTGAAAAAAATGCCATGGTGCATCCTGTACAGATGTCTCCTCCACTGTATAAAAGACATGTAGGAAAGTTAAAGAGAGAGAGAAAAAATCCTTTATTTTATTTCATTTCTAAAGAAAATGTACTGGGGGAAATGCATGCTTCTGACTGAAATTGTTATGTTTTCTCAGAAATGCTTCTTCTGGATTTAAGCAGAATTTTCCTCATGCTAGATAGGCATATGGCATGAGTTTGACAGAAACTTGTGAAGGTAAAGGAATTTCAAGGGAAGAAAAATGTTTCCCCAGGAGCATTAAAATTATGAGTGAAAGTAAAACTGCGGTAATCGCAAAGCTGTCACACACTGGCCCACATCTCCTCCATGTTATTTCACTTTCATTTCCATGTATTATTCTGTTAGCTGGCTCCATCCATATTAACAACCAACAGGGTTTGCTAGGATGGGCTTGGGTTACACGTTATAGTTATATCCATGATATATATGAGTAATGTAATCTTTATGAAGTCCTACATGAAACCCTTTGATGTGTACCTTTTAGAGTGATCTGTTAGCTCTCCTTTATAGTACAATTTTTGCTTGTTTGAATGTGTTCTGATGCACTCCAATATAAGTATTTTATGATATATATCAAACAGGAGAAACATTCAAGTGTACATTTTGACAGAAAAATACGCTTCTAAATACAGTAGGACCCCATTATCTGCAGGATTAGTATCTGTTGATTCATTTATCCACAGTCTGAAAATATTAAAAGAAAAATCCACTGGCCACAAGAGAGAACCAGCATTCAGTAGAAAAATAGATTTCCAAGATGTTATTGCCAGAACTGGCCTCTAGATGGAGACAGAGACCATACTACTGTATGTATAGTAGCAGGCATCCTTCAGTCTCAAGAGATTATGGTAACATGCTCTGTACGGAGGTCTTGGAACAGCGTCTAGTGTGGCTGAGGAGGCCAATTCGAGAGTGACAATCCCTTCCACACTGAAAACAAATACAATCTGTCCCCTGCCCAGCTCCCTGGTTTTGCTGGTTTGGGGACTGCCTCTTTGCCTCGGCCTGCTATACAAGTGTCTCTTCAAATTGGGAGAGGCTGTGATGCACCGCCTGCCTCCAGGCTGAACGCTCAGACATCAAGGTTTTCCATCTGTTGAGGTCCATTTCCAAGGCCTTCAGATCCTGCTTGCAGATATCCTTGTATCGCAGCTGTGGTCTCCCTCTGGGGCAATTTCCCTGCACTAATTCTACATACAGGAGATCTTTTGGATTCCGACCATCAGCCATTCTCATGACATGCCCAAGCCAACGTAAATATCATTGTTTCAGTAATGTATATATGCTAAAAATTCCAGCTCCTTCTAGGACTACTCTATTTGGAACTTTGTCCTGCCAGGTGATACCAAAAATCCGTTGGAGACAACGCATATGGAACGTGTTCAGCTTCCTTTCCTGCCGTGCACAAAGTGTCCAGGACTCACTGCAGTACAGGAGTGTAGTCAGGACACAGGCTCTATATACCTGGATTTTGGTCTATGCCATCAGCTTCTTATTAATCCATACTTTCTTTGTGAGTCTAGAGAACATGGTAGCTGCTTTCCCAATGCTTTTATCCAGCTCGACATCTAGAGAGAGTGTGTCAGAGATCAATGAGCCAAGGTACACAAATTCATCAACATCCTCCATTTCTTGTGTGGAGATGGTAATAGAGGGAGGTGAGTCCACACCCTGGCCCATGATTTGTGTTTTCTTCAGGCTGTTTGTTACTCCAAAGTCTTGCCAAACCTTGCTACAATGATTCATGTGTTGTTGGAGGTCTTCAGCAGAGTGGGCAACAACGGCTGCATCATCAGCGAAGAGGAAGTCCCGCATGTATTTCAGCTGGACTTTGATCTTTGCTCTCAATCTAGAGAGATGAAAGAGCTTTCCATCTGATCTAGTCCAGAGATAGACACCTTCTGTTGCAGTTCCAAAGGTGTGCTTCAGCATGACAGCAAAAAAGATCCCAAACAGGGTCAGCGGAAGGACACAGCCTTGTTTCACTCCACTTCAGATGTCAAAGGGATCTGATGTTGAGCCATCAAAAACTACAGTGCCTTTCATTCCCTCATGAAAGGACCTGATGATGCTAAGGAGTTGAGGTGGACATCCAATCCTGGGAAGTATTTTAAAAAGGCATTCCCTGCTAACCAAATCAAAAGCCTTTGTGAGATCTATGAAGGCCACAAAGAGTGGCCGTCGTCGTTCCCTGCATTTCTCCTGCAACTGTCGGAGGGAGAATACCATGTCAGTGGTGGATCTATTAGCTCGAAATCCACACTGTGATTCTGGATAGACTCTGTCTGCAAGCACCTGGAGCCTCTTCAGCACAACACAGGCCAGCACAACACTATGTATAGCAGTTGCTATTAAAATAGCATTCCATGTTTTTCAGCATCCATGAGGGGGGCTTGGAATCCATCCCTCATAGAGTCAGGGGCCCTACTTTATGTAAAATGATGAAAGAAACAGGCTAAAATCCTGTTGTGTAGTTCCCACATGCATAAAAGGGGATGACATCATCAACAGTAGTAGCTGACTAAAGGCACATCACCACTGACTGAAGCTGATGTCAGGTGATGTGCAGGAATCACCAAAGGAAATTTTTAATCAGTGATGTTTTATCACCACCACTGTTGTCATCCCCATTGGATACATGGAGCAGTGCAAAAGTATTTCAGCCATAGATTAATGCCCAGAAGCGCAAAATGAAATTGCAATTAAAAAGGCATGAAAGTGACACAGACCAGAAATGGACAGGACATTCTGATTCATAGCAGAAAAGTGTAGCAAGTAAGGAAATGTCTTCTCCCAAACAGCTGAGAGGCGCATCCAGCTTATTTTATAAGTCATTGCACATACAGCCCTAAAGCTCTAGATTGGTTTGAAGAGTCGCTAGTGTACACAACATCTGTATTATCTAGCTAAGGCTATAGGCATGGATGAGTGCTCATCTGTTCATATAGCCCTTAGCTGAGTGGAGGGCATTTGAGTACAATTGCTGTAACAGGTGAATGAATCGGTCTGATTTGCTCTTTAGACCATTCACAATTTTTCAAGCAAAAACTTGTTCTGTCCCATTTTTACATAACTATTTTAATTATTTAGGCACGAACATGAAGTTCTTCTGCATTCTCACCTGTGTTTGAACATTCACACATTTTATACAGCATCTCCTAATACCCACATTTTGCAAGCACTTTCCTCTTGCAGATGATTGCTGATATGCTATTTTCCTCGATGCACATGTTTTTGACTGCCATTTCCCCTATTGTATGGCTCATGTATTCCTTTTAATCACAAAATTGAGAGGAATGTGAGATAATTGTGTTCTGATTCATGTGTTAGTTCAAGAAGTGTGAGTTAAGTCAGATTTGTTATTATTTTGTGTCATCAAATCACCTCCAGCTTATGGCAAGCTTGTGAAAAAATGATTTTCTCAACAGCTCTTCCCTTCTCTTCTAAACGCAAGGCTGTGGCTTCTTGATGCAATTGATCTATCTCATATTTGGTCTTCCTCTTTTCCTGCTGCCTTTAATGTTTCCCAGCCATATTGTCTTTAATAGCACAAAGAAAGTTCAGTTTTGAGTTCATCTAGAATTTTTTTTTGTCTTTGTGGCAGTCTAGGGTGTCTACAAAGCTCTTCTCCAGCACCATATTTCAAATGAATTTGTATTTTTCCTTTCAGCTTTCTTAACTGTCCAGCTTTCCCATTTATATATAGGTAAAGGTTCTCCTTGACATTTAGTCCAGTCATGTCTGACTCTAGGGCATGGTGCTCATCCCTGTCTCCAAGCTGTAGAGGCAGCGTTTGTCCATAGACAGTTTCCATGGTCACGTGGCCAGTGCGACTAGACATGAAACGCTGTTACCTTCCCACCGTGGTGGTACCTATTTATCTACTTGCATTTACATGCTTTCAAACTACTAGGTTGGCAGGAGCTGGGACAAGTGACGGGAGCTCAATCCGTCACGTGGATTTGATCTTACGACTGCTGGTCTTCTGACCTTGCAGCACAGAGGCTTCTGCGGTCTAACCCACAGCGCCACCATGTCCCTTCTCATTTGTACATAGTAATCAGAAATACAATAGTGTGAATGATTTTGGCCTTGGTCTTCAGTGACACATCCTTACATTTGATTTTTTTTTTAAATTCCTTCATTGCTGCCTTTCTGAGACTCAATCTTCTTCTGATTTCTTGGGTCCAGTCTCCATCCAGATTGATAACTGAATCAAGGTATATAAAATCTTTAACTATTTCAATTGCTTCCTTGCCAACATTAAACTGGTGTAGCCTCCTTGGATCCTTTTAAGAAGAAAGGTGGAGTAAAAATATTTTACATTAAGTAAAATAAAGTGTTTTTTTTTTTTTTTACCTCAACCATACTTTTTCCTAGGGCAGCCACCTCAATGAATGTTAAACTTAACTCTTGTCACAGAAGGAAAAGGGTGATAGAATCCTACAATTATAGAGCTGAAAGTAACCCAAGGGGTCATTGTGTCCATCCTCATGCTGAAGCAGGACATTCACAAGTAAAGCATCCTGGCAGATGTCCATTCTGCTTGTCTTCAAGAACCTACAGTGAAAGAGACCTAAATACTATATGATAATTTTCTTTTCATTGCTAGTCCATCCTCAGTTCAGTAACTTTCTCTCTCAGTCGCTTCCTTTCTGTTTGAAACTAAATCAGGTTAACAGGAGGGAAGATGAAAGAGGTAAGCTGAGACTTGCCACAATACATTGGATTTACCTGAGTGCTTTAACTCACTTCTTCTCAGGTACTTATTCGTAGGCATTTTCATTGTGCTTTATTTTCCAACCAAATCTATTCACATTTTTCATGCCTTAAATAGGCTCTCTGGCTAAGCAACTGGTGGTGATTTCCTTTCTACACAATTCTGGTATTTTTGGACTTCACAGCTCCAGTTACTAATAAAGACCACAAGGTTTAACTGAGCCATCTGTGAAACTATTTAAAATCCACTTCCAGGAGAAATCTGCATGAGCAGATGTGTTTTAAATTGCTCAGCAATAATGTTGGCTTTTGCTTGCAAAATATAACAGTAACTACTGACCTCAAATTAGTATTTGCAGAAAAACTAGAAACTGGGAAATACATGCACACACATGCATACTCACACAAACCTAGAACAATAAACTAAAATGTAAGGAAAAAAGGTTATCAGTATCTGTCATTTTTATACCTTTGACTGAGAAATGATTGCAGGAAGTAAAATCAAATATATTTTAAAAAACATCAAAATGCTGTCAAACAGTCTACTCACATATCCTCCTAGTTGGCAATGTCCTGAATTTTGTTGTGGTTTTGTTGTTATACCTTCACGATTCTGTGGCTGCCTAACTTTTTCCTGTGAAAATTGCTTATGTTTCAGATAAATGCTTATCCCTCTCCCATTTCTTCAGTGAGTTTGTAAAGTTACCCTTCCCTCACCCATTTCTTTAGTCTGAGGTAGATATTCTTCTGCTCCCTTGATTACAATTGTATTAGAGGGAGAAATCAGGACACCCTAGTGAGCTCTGGGCCCTCCATCAGCTCCCTGCAGCTGGCAGTGCTTCCCTCAACATACGAGAGAGAAAATGTGCTGTTGCAGTAGAGAGCCTGGTACACTTGTGTAGGCTCTACAACTGATACAATTTCAAAACTGCACAGATGGCATGCATAGGTAAAATACAGTATGGATACATACCCCGCTGCTTTTAGGAAGGACAGTCCTCAATTTCAAGGGCTATTAGAAAACAGTTATCCTTTTCAGTGGGCTTCTTTACCTGGAGAACTGTCCATTCCATGTCTGGTTTAAAACTAAAGGACCATCAAGAAAGAGACCAGGGACTTTGACACTGCCCACACTTACCAGCTTCCACAGTTCAAGAAGCACTTATGAGTGCTCCACACCCAGGAAACCCAGGCAAGAGTCACCATAGATCAGAAATGACTTGTCAGCACATAATTTATTTATTTATTCATTTATTTTATTTTATTTTATTTAACTTATATGCCGCCCATTCTACCCAAAGGTCTCTGGGTGGCTTACAACAATTAAAATACGATAAAGATACAATAAAAAGATAAAACAATTAAAATACAATTAAAATAGATACTCTAAAAATTGCTATCAGGTCCCACAGTTGATATTATTTCAGTTAAAAGCCTACTGGAACAGGAAAGTTTTGACCTGGTGCCATAATGTCATGAGCATCAGCGCCAGAAAAATCTCAGTGGGGAGGGCATTCCATAGTCTGGGGGCAGCTGCCGAAAAGGCCCTTTCTCTACAAGCCCTCCTTCTTATTTCCTTGAGGGATGGCTCAAGGTTGTTGTGTTTTTATGTTGTAAGCTGCCTAGAGTGGTCAAAATGACCAGATAGGCGGGGTATAAATGTATAAATAAATAAATAAATAAATAAATAAATAAATAAATACAACACAGCTTAATCAGAATCGGCTTGACGTGTTCTCTAGCGGCCCCACCACTCACCAGCTGTGCAGCTTGATTCTGGACCAGTTGCAGTCGCCAGACCATCTTCAAAGGCAGCCCCACGTAGAGTGTATTGCAATAATCTATACGAGATGTTACCAGTGCATGTGTAACTGTCATGAGACTCCGCTCATCCAGGTAGGGCCATAGTTGGTACAATTTCCACAGCTGAAGGAAGGCACCCCTGGCCACCGCGTCCACCTGGGCTTCCAGAGTTAGACTGGGCTCCAGGAGCACCCCCAGGCTGTGGACCCTGTCCTTTAGGGGGAGTGTAACCCCATTCAGGGCAGGGAAATGGCCCTCCAGCTTGTCTGGTGAAGCACCCACTAAAAGCACTTCCGTCTTGTCTGGATTGAGTTTCAATTTATTAACCCTCATCCAGTCCATTATCAGGTCCAGACACGAGTTCAGCACAGAAACCGCCTCACCTGGATTGGTGGAAAATGAAGGTAGAGCTGAGTGTCATCAGCATATTGTTGACTCCTCAGCCCAAACCTCCTGATGACCTCTCCCAGCGGTTTCATGTAGATGTTAAATAATTAAGTGCTATTGTAGTAGAGTAGACACTGTGTCAGGCTAAGAATTAGGAAAGTCAATTTATATCCTCACACAACCATGGAAACTCAAGGGGCAGAGAATTTGCTTAGCAAAAGCACTTCTTAAATATCTCACATGTCTTGGAAACTTTACAATGGTTGCTGTAAGTTGAAATCATCCTGAAGGGACATAACACGCATATAGATAATTTACCATATCAGACGAGACTTTTTACTTATAGAGAATATGCACATGTCAATATTGAATGCTGATTATTCTAACATACAGTTACAATGGCCTTCCATTTTACTTTTGATATTATCTGGGGAGTAATCTGCTGTTCAGCGAGAAGTTATGGAGATACGAGGCATTTGGAACCTGTTAACAAGCACGATTTTCTGTCTGTATTGTTGTGTATCATTTTGCTCAAGAGACTCCTGATTTATGTTTCTGGGCAGATCTGAGTTATGATCATTAGCTTTAGCATAACTATCACTTCTGTAATCTACAATATGAGGGGGCAGACGGCCGAGCAAAGGGATGCCATTTTCTCTTCTTCAAAGTCTTCTGTCAGATCTTTTGAACATGAAAAGGATGGCATAACCATATAATCAGCATCAGATAAGAAAGGTCAGGGGCGTGCCATATCTAAATGTCGGGAAATGAAAGCCACTAGACATTCAAAGGAAAGAATTGGAAATATGCTAGATTTTATGTTGCTGGATTGCCTGGACCTAAGCTATTGCGGGGTCTTTGGGAAGGTTTGCTACCAGCCCCGAGAAAGTTTCCCCCAATCCTGTGCTGCTATTGATAGACATCTTACAAGTCAAAATTCCATTATTCACCAAAGTCCAAATGGCTCAATGGGCCCAAATGCATGCATCCATGGGCTCTCTCCCCTGGCTTCTTCCTGTTCCCTGGCTTGATGCTGACCTTTTGGTACACCAATGTTGTGTAAATACATGTATATAGACATTTTTGCATTCATCTAGTGATTCCTGGTGCCAGCTGCCAATGGGTAGACAAGCCTGCCTCACACAAAGAGACCAAACTTTCTCCTCCAAGATGTGAGAAGTCAAAAGCACCACGGATGTTGGTGGCAGCCAACACAAGAGGCTGCTCACACAAGTACCTCAAACACTTTTCCGTAGAACTAATGCATGTAAAAATCCTGTGCTGTGTTCATTTTGTCACATGGTGAAACTCTATGTGTTTGTATATGTCCACAACAGTCCATCTATCTGTGTGTATTTCAGTATTGGGATTGTACTGGCTGTCCACACCCATGCAACTCTTATAATATGCATAGATAAGCATGGATGCCAGATGAGCCGTGTGGTATAAAGATGATGTCATGGCCTGGGATTTAATTCATATAGGATACTTTGCAGAAAGCGCTAGTGCAAAGGTGAGTAGCTTGTGATTATCAAGAAACAATGAGACTGCAACTCCCATCAGGCTTCACTGCTGATATGAATTCTACCCTGACAACATCTGGAAGGTCAAAAATGTCATCATCGACATCATCATCATAAGACTGCAGAGCATGAAGCAACCCTATAGATCATTGAATTTGGCACCTGTCAAGGAAACATAGTGGGGAATTGAATTCCCAGTGCTGAGCTATATGGCAGCAATCATGTGTCATCAAATCAGTTCCGACCCTTTTTAAACGGTTTTCCAGGTGGAGCATACTCAGGATCTTTCTTTTCTATTCCTTTCTTCTAGGGGCATCCTGAGACTGTGGAGCTTGCCCAAGGCTGCACAGGGTGGCTCTTTTCCCAGGAGGGACAGTGGAGAATCGAATTCCCAACCTCGGACTCTGCAGCCAAATACTGTAATGCAAAGCAGTAAGGAACACTGAAAGGGAAAGCCAGCTCATCAGATTACAATGGTCTAGTACATTGTGTGTATATGTTTATGTATTTTGGAAAATTCACTCGCCAGATTTCATTAAAAAAACACCTAATCTCCCAGTGGTTCACAAAATAAAAATACAATAAAAATAGATCAATATAGTAATAGAATAGTAAAGTCTATCTATCTATCTTTTTATTTTCATATCTATTCTGTTTTTATATCTCCCCATAGCAAACTGGCACTCTCTGCTCATCTTCTTTAGTCGTTCATATCAGAGGCACCACAGTACGCCTAATAAATACATCAGGTAATTTCTCCTCAGAAACAGCCAATTATTTGGGGCAGCTAGCATCAAGTATTCCATGGTACTTATTGAAGGTCATAGAGCTCACAGACACTGGTGTGAAGTAGCCTATCCATCTTGCAAAAGATTGTGCGGACATGAAAACACCATTTTTTAAAGGTTTGCTTTGGTTCTGCCAACTTGTCTATAGCCTATTACATGACTTCCAAGTAGCCCAGTTCTCCATGTGACTGGGGGCTAGACTCTCCTGGGATTCCATCCATTTTAAGAGGCTGGTAGTCTGATTAAAGAGGTGGGCAATTTCATACTAAAACAAATTAGGGGTAGCTGGAAATCCTAGCAGTCAGAAAAACAAGAGAGGTAATTCATTATGTCCTGGACTATTGCACTAGAAATTGAATGGTTGAAAACTTGTAGCAAAATATGTGAATTTATTCCTTTGCAATTCTATATTTGAGGTGTTGTAATTGCATAAGATCTTATTTTTTTTTAGTCTTCTCCCACTCTACCAGATTCCTCTTACTAGGAACATAGGAAGCTTTCTAACACTGAATCCGATCATTTGTCCACCTATCTCAGTAATATCAACCGTGATTTGAGAATTTTCCCCCCCATGTTTTGAGTCGGAACTGGTTTTTAATCTGACCTGGTGATCCCTGATATACCTTGAGGGGCACCTTTCCATATAATAGTGAGGCCAGACCCTGTCAGTCTTCCAAAATCAGACAAAACAGAGTGTGTTCAGGATGGTGTATTGGAATCTGTCATTCTCTTAATCTCTTCCTCATATCTTTGCAACCTTGCTGGCTTTTATCTAACTTCTCTATGATATCCCAGGGATCCTTATCACTCTTCTTGCTATGTTTGGAGTCCCATCAGCATCCCTGGGTCCCTCATGCACCCCCCCCCATTTATATTTTTAAAAAAGCTTTAAGAAGGCACAGGGGGCTTTTCACTTTCTGCCCCATCCAGAAATTAACAAAGTGAAATCCATTTTTCAGTCAACAAAAGAACATGGTAGTGACTTAAAAAAACTAGGAACAATCACAAATTACCAATGCGAATTAGCCTCTTGGGTCATTCTTCTCTCTCTTTAGCCCTTCTTTCCTTAGAATTCAGGTAGCAAATTTGACAAAGTGGCCCTTGGCCCTGTTGAAGTTGCTCACCCCTGCTCAGCTGCCTTCATTCATGCCTCTGTTTCTACTATTCTCTCATATAACTTCCTGTAACTCATCTACACACTCAAGTACTGTTCAAATTCCCTTCAGCCTTTTATCTCCAGACTCCTGGAGTGTGCTGCTTATTCCTGCAGTCTTGACTTTGTCTCCTCCAACTCCACTTTTGACCCTATCCAATTGGGCTTCTGCCCTCCGCACTCCACGAAGGTTGCTCTCACCAAAAATCACAGATGATCTCTCTACTGCCAATCCAATGATCTTTACTCAGTCTTCATCTTGCTTGACCTCTCTGCCACCTTTGATAGAAATAATCACTCCCATTTTGCCCCAGGTTTCTGTGATTTATTCTACATCTGTTGACTCTTTCAAAATTTCCATAAGGAAAAGCTCCTCCCTCCCTTTCCCCTTCTCTGTTGGGTTTTCCCCAAGTTCTGTTCCTAGCACTGTGTTATTGTGCCCATGCTCAGAATAAAGAGATCAGATACTCACCATTGAATTATCTCGGCTCATTGCTTTATTAATGTTAAAAATAGCAGAGATCTGCAATGCATCCTATAACTTTGAACACACTAACGTAGGATCACTTTGATAACAAGTCAATGCATTCTTATAGGGTCCATCTAGACATGGGAGGAAAACTCTAGACATGACAGAATGTTAAAGGTGTCCATAAACCTGAAACAAACCCTGGCTAAACCCCTCCTTTTGTTTATTAAGAAGTTTGCAAACCCACCCTGGTTTATCCTTTTAAGAGCTTCAATATATTAAAATGTAGAATTTATGCAATATCTGAGTTTATTCACTTCAAGCCTTTTCATATACATTATTTTAGTAATCCTTAAAGCAACCCTATAAAGAAGGGTTTTTTTTTTCAATCCTGTGTCCTCCAAATGTGGCTTGGGGATGACTGTAGCCCAATACATCTGTATGGGAAGAGGGGCTTGGGAAAAACTGCTTCAGGATAATTTAACATCATCATCCCTGTGTTGTACATGTGTAGAGCAGTGGTCGTGAGGTGCAGATTTGAGCCACCTGACAGCAAGTAGCAAGAGCAAAGCATTCCAATTCGGGACCTCCTGGTCAAAATCTCAGCCTTCCAGATTGGGGTAGTAATATCTTGGGTGGTTTTCTGGTCGCTATATCAGTCTTCTACTTTAGATTAATTTTCAGTCTACAGTACCAATACTGTAATATGCACTTCAAGAGTAGGAGAAGGAAGAAGAACAGTAGTTTAACCTGCGTAGGAGGTCACATTGATTTGTTTAGTTTTAAATTTTATTCATCGGAAACATCTTGATAATAAGAACTGATGGACATTTATTTGTGTGCTATTCCTCTACCTTGGATCACCATCTCTCTCTCTGTTCCCTACTGAATTTTCACAAGGTAAGAGAAATTTCAAAGACATATTTATTTATTTATTTTTATTTATTTAAGTTATATGCCACCCACTCTACCCTAAGGTCTCTGGGTGGCTTTGATGAAATATGAATTTGCTAATCTCTTATTCAGTTTGCTTAGACCGCAAGTGTCAACATACCCAGAGCACTGAGGATGCCATCATGTCTCTATTATTATATGTTCACTTATTCTTCTGTTGGGATTCCTCTGTAATAAACCCAGGATTACAAAAATGTAATCTGTGATCGTATTAATGCGATTACACCACTTAGAATCCCAACAGGCTCTCAAAAACTAAAAATTATATTGGGAATGCTAATATAACAACAGAACAGAGTTAAAAAAATCTGAAGGAATTGCTTGCTCATTAGTTATGGCAATATTCCTATTGACTCTGAAAATGTATGGGAAATGTACCTGGTGAAGTAAGCCAGCCTTGATGTAACTGAAACAACTGGGAGTACAAAATGAATAGTTTGAAGCTGCTTTCACCTGCGTTCACTCAACACTGATGATTATGATTTAGACAAAACACTCAGGTATTTATATATGTTACACTATGGTCAGTATGAATTCCATATACATCTGTTACAATAATTATAAGCCATCAAGTGAATTCCAATTTATGGTGGCTGTGAAGGCAAGGTGGACGAGAGTGCGCCATCTCCTCCAAATAGCAAAGAGATGTGGGTCAAGGAAAGGGAGGGAGATGTATTAAAACCGAAGGCTGGCGCAGAAAGGGTTAAAATAGAAGTGTGTTTGACAGAAGTGGGGGAACGGAAAGGAGGAGGAGCAAGTGATTGATGTGTTGGAGGAGGATTTAAAAAAAGGAACAGGCACGTGGGGTTTTTTGGATCTCAACAAACAAGAAGGAGAAGGAGGAAAAGAAATGTGACCAAGTAAGCAAACTGTTGAAGGACTTTCCTAATCTGAAGGTGGGAGGTTTACTGCCGGACCCAGTACCACAAAGAGAGGGAGTAACCATCACTGAGATGTCAGAATGGACAGTAGTGGTCTTTCCGAGGGGAAAGGGTCCCTTGAAGAAGGTGGTGTGCCCCAATCCCACTTACAACAAGCCACCCCTGGAGGGAGGTTGGGACGCCACCTCTGTTGTGGCACCATATGCACGGTGAGGAGGCCCCGTTACGGAAGCCAACAGACAAAGAACATTTTGGTCTCGCACCCCAGTATTAAGGAGAGAGGTTGGATATAATGGTTCTGCGAAGTTCAGGACTCAGTTATATAATTGGGATCATGTTTATCCCACAGAACTTGTCATAGATATTCCTTTGTTGAATAAGAATAAATCTGTTAATGTTTTCAATGAGACTCCAGTTTTGATTTCCACTCCAAATTCGGGACTGCCTAAGACTTTACAAGAACCTTTTGACAGTGGCCCTTCCTAGTTTTTTTATTTAAAGACACGAAGCACTCAGAACCAGTTTACCAGGACCATACAGATGACAGGGCATGTAACCCCATCAGCCACACATGATCTCTTAGCTGGTTCCTCTCTCAGTAAACACAGTGAACATTGGAACACCCCTTCTGGCTCTGCCGCCATGGGCTCCAACTCAGTGTGTTATTCCAGTTCCCTGCAGGCATATATTTATCCTCAAATGACATTTCACAATTAAACACTGATTCTTCTTTGGAATTGCTCATGAGCCACAGAAATTGGTTTGAACAACAGCTTGTCACTCTGGCAAATGTTGACACAATCTATCCGTAGTTGCCACTCGCTTACCTATACTGAAAGAGAGGCAGAGGAAAAGGACAAGTATGTGAGCTGCTCTTTGCCACTATCACTCCTCTACGCCCCATAACTCCCCCAAGAAGTGAAGGTAGCAATTTTTGAGGGTTAGAGGTGGTCTGAAACACTGGTCTGCTGACATCTGTCAAAGAATGTCACTTCCCAATGATGCTCCTGAAATAAATCAACAACATCTGTGCAATAGGGCTTCTACCTGCAAACAATAAGATTTAGTTCTCCTGAGAATACATGGTGATACATGCCTCTGAATGGGTCTCTGTCAGAGGAGGCAATCATTGAAGTCAGGAAACTTCCAGCAACAGAAGTGCCCCCTGACTTCCTCCTTCTCCCTTACGATCCCATTACATTGCCTTAATAGCAAACAATCAACTGTGGGTGTTGCCTTTGTTATTTTAAAACTACGCTATAAATATTACATTTTGTCTGAGGCATCCCAGCCTCTTTCTACTTTGTAAGCATTATAGATGTCTTGTATAGCAAATGTGCTAAGGACATCATCAAAGTAAATGAAAAGTCAATTATAAACTATGTGCTGTTTGGATAATGAAAACTTATCTCTCTGATTCCCACAAGATGGCTGGAATGCAAGCAATTAATTCAGAAAGAGAATTAAATTTAGGGGAGAGAGAGCGCAATACGAAAGACGGGCACAGAAACATATATGTCTAAATGCTAATGAAAATGTGTACTTCTTTTTTGTGCACTGTGAACTCAATTAATTTATTAAATCAAAATGTATCTAAGCCTCAAAGCAGCATTACTCCAGGCAGTCTTGGAAGGAACAGAAATATTTTCTGTTTGTTTGCTAGACTCAAAAGAAGGAAACAAAATAGAATTTGCAAGATAATTTTTAGCTTTCAAGTTTGAATCAGAGGATTTATAGGATAGTAGATTCTCCCATTTACACCTTTTATATACCTTGTACTTTCTCATGCATTTATAGAATTTGATGAGAGCAATTTTGATAGAGAAATTTACAACTCCAACATACAGATTGTTGTAAAATTGATTCAAAACAAATCCCATTTTGCCTGCAAACCTGGCATTGACGTCTATCCATATTTCTAGTATGTGTGTTAAGCGCCATCAAGTCAAAACTGACTGACTTATAGCAACCCTGTAAGCAAGATATTTTAGGAATTGCTTTCACCAGTTCCATTCCTCTCAGTGGGTTTTTCATGGCCAAGCAACGATCTGAACCCACGTCTTCTCACTTCTAACCATCACTCTATCCACTATACCAGACTGGGTACTTCTTCTTCTTCCAATGGCTGAAATTGTAAGAAGAAGCAGTAAGTAACCAGCAGTAAGTAACAACTAAAGTAGGTCTATTGAACAAGTGGGAATTTGGTGAGTAATAGAGATGGGCATGAACTGCTGATTTGGCAGTTCCTGCTGGTTCATTTATCAGATGGACGTATTTGGTGCTTCTCCGTGTTGCCTCCTCTGACAGGCGCCCACTCAGAGGCAGTGCCCAGAGGAGGCAGGGCAGGGAAGCCAGGACACTGGCCTGAGTAGGCACCCCCAGAGGAGATGGGGTTGGGAGGCACTGAACACCTGTCCGGCTGATAAGCAAAACTGGCATTATCCAGTGAATCAGCAGTCCGTTCCAATCTCTAGTGAGTACATATAAGTTCCATTCATCCAATGGACCTACTCTGGTTGCAACTTTCTGCTGGATTTCAGTGTCCTAACTCCAGTACCTAAGTTTCAGTGTTCAAATTACATGTGTGCTGATGAAGTCCTGTGGTATCTCATGGTTTAATTCTTCCTGTCCTTCTCTCTATATCCATCTCTGTTGTTGTCATAGAAATCCCGTGTTGTGATTGTCTGTCCACCAGGAAGATGCTTTAAATTACAACAGAGTCATCTGCCCAAGAATATGTATTGTGGGTGTGGGGTGGGAGGGATGGATTTTCTCTCTACAAAACATACTTTTATTCTTTCTGGGTACTAATGGAAGAATTATCCTTTTGAAAAACACAGCAATGAATGTAGGAGTATTTGTGTGCTTATAGTAGTATGTAGATGCTTTCCAGCATTCTTTTGTTTCTATTTATGGTACAGAACAGAGATGCAGGATTGCAAGTTTCTTGGCTAAAACCAACCAGGGAAATACAAGATGGCTAGGTGAAAGAATTAATGTGATCTTACACTGAAGAATTCTGGAATTCTGCTGCTTTTTAGACAGAAGATTAACATAACATCTAGTTCAGTCACGGTCATTGTAACAGGCAGCCATGACCTCACCTGTCCGTCACAGCTGGGCAGTGAATCATCAGCCAATGGTATGATGGAGGGTGGAACTGAAGGGGAGGAGCTGGTATAAAAAGGGGGGTGGAAGAGTGTGTGAGGTAGACTGATAGAGTGAGAGAGTGAGATCTGGAGAGTATGTTAGAGGCCTGCGTGCCTGAGTGTCAGTGAGGGAAAGGCTATGTGTTATTGGTTAAACAAGTAGAAGTGAGTTACATTGTGATTATCTTCCAGTGATTTACCTATTTTTATTTTTGTAATCAATAAACCAAGTTTTGTTTTTGAAAGAAATCCTTGTCCTTTTTATTTAAAGGAAAGGTTGGTGGCAGCCAGAGTGTTTAATGGTGTGGTGGGCATTCTGAGAGGCCTGAGTAGGAGGTGACCTCAGAGTGGCTCAGCCACGTTACAGTCATCCATCCATCCATCCATCCATCCATCCATCCATCCATCCATCCATCCATCCATCTATCTATCTATCTATCTATCTATCTATCTATCTATCTATCTATCTATCTATCTATCTATCTATCTATCTATCTATCTATCTATCTATCTATCTATCTATCTATCTATCTATCTATCTATCTATCTATCTATCTATCTATCTATCCATCTATCCATCTATCCATCTATCCATCCATCTATATATCTATCTATCTATCTATCTATCTATCTATCTATCTATCCATCTATCCATCCATCCATCCATCCATCCATCCATCCATCCATCCATCTATCCATCTATCCATCTATCCATCTATCCATCCATCCATCCATCCATCCACATTTTCATTTGTATTAGCACTCTCTGGGCAGTTCATAGCATACAATAAGTCATAGAATTAAGAATACAATATAATAAGCACAATATAAATATAAAAACAATGAACTTACCTTTAAACAGAACAACACAAATTAAAACCCATTGGAGCATCTCAGGATAATATTACTTATATAACAACAGCTTCGCTGAATCAAAGCCAACTTATATAACAATGGAGCAAAACCAGACTGGAATTCTTGCTTCCAATTCTGGCTAATCAGATGCCTTTGGGTTTTCACAAGTAAGGCATGAATGCAATGGCCTGCCCCCATTCTTTGCCCTTACCATCTGTCATTCAGCAGTGTATTGCCTCTTTATACTTAGGTCTTATTCAGTTATCACGAACAGCAGCTGTTGCACTTATTCATTGTAGATAAACTATCCTTCATTAATTTCTAAAATTTAAAACAAGTGAAATTTTGCAACAAGCACCACTCCTTCTGGCACTGAATGTGTGATGTCTTGACATAAGGGATCCCTATGCTATATTAGATGACTTCATGCTGTTCATAATAATCTTATTTTCTTCATGCTAATCTTGCAACTACCCTTTATACCCTCTGGCACATTCTAACATCATGATAAGTATTCATGTTGTGTTGAACTACAGCCCTGGTGATTGTGAACATAGAATGGTGGGGGGAAGTAATTAATCTTTCAAAATTTAATTTGCAAAAATGATTCAGTGTCCAAACTAATCCACTTGATCAACTGTGTCTCTTTTACTTTGTTAATTACAGTGATCATGTGCTGGAAAGAGGCACAAAACATATTAACAGTTAGTGCTATACTTATGAAGAAGTGGGAGAAGATGGACATACTGATGAGAGAGAGAGAAGGAGGAACTTCTTTTATCTACTTTAGCTTTGTTTTCTTCCTAACAAAACCAGTGTTCAACCTCTTGAAAACAGATCAGACCAGTGATGGGGATGGAGACCAACACAGGTAAACCAGTGGTATGGGAACACTTAGCATCCTTAAATGAATCTAAGTCTCCAAGATTAGATGAAGACCAGCCATACTAAAGATATTTGCAGATGTATTCCCAATACATAATATCTTAATTATGCTTGGAGAAAAGTGGGATCCTGTATGATTAGATGCAGGCAAATGTTGTCTCCATCTTTAAGAAAAAGCAGAGGGGAGTGATTCAAGCAATTGCCAACTAGCCAGACTGAATCAATACCAGGAAAGGTTCTAGGACAGATTGTTACACTGTTGGTCTGTGAAAATTTTAAAAATAAAACGGAGATTATTTCTCAAAATATATTTCTCAAAAATTAGTTTTATCTCTCTCCCTTTTTTTGATGAAGTTGAAAGATTGGTAGACAGGGAGGTGCTGATGATACAATGTATCTTGACTTTAGCAAGAGTTTTCCTTTGGAGGGGGGAAAATCACTTGTGGCATTCTTGCAGCTAAGGTGATAAAATTTCGGTTATGCAATGCTGCTAGTAGGTGAATTTGCAGCTGGTTGATAGATCATACCCGGAGCGAGGCCACCAATCCTTCTTCCTCATAATTTAGAGTAATATTGGCCAAAGTCTTGTTGCTTGGTATTAGCCAAATTGGAATTTGCAGTCTTTCCCTCCCTGGTAAACACACTGTCCCTGCTGGACTTTTCGGGTAGATGTACACAGTGGCCTGGTTTGTGCATGTGCATGCCCTGAGAACTGCAATGAGCATACTTTGTTTACCAGGGAGGAACAGGCTGAAAGGTAGGCTAAGTAACGGGATTTTGCCCAATGCATGAGGTGTTGTTCAGTATTGATACAATTGACTTGGGTGAGTGTTCTATCTATCTATCTATCTATCTATCTATCTATCTATCTATCTATCTATCTATCTATCTATCTATCTATCTATCTATCTATCTATCTATCTATCTATCTATCTATCTATCTATCTATCTATCTATCTATCTATCTATCTATCTATCTATCTATCTATCTATCACCCATCTGGCAACCAGGGCCACTCTGGGCTGTTTACGGCAGATAAACAAGCAAAAGAGTAACAAAATAATACATATACAAAATAATAATAATAATACAATTGTGGCATAAATTAAACATAATAAAGTGCAGTGAAACAAATACAATACAAAAAAATTACAGTTCAAAGCATAAAATATTAAAGGGAAGAAGCATGATGGTGTGATGGATGATATTTTAGCAAGCACTGTTGTATCATACAGCTGTTAGGAAGGCCTGCTTAAATAGCCAGGTTTTTTACAGCTTCCTAAGCGTGCCCAGTGAAGGGTCCAGGCAGACCCCTTGCGGAAGAGAATCCCACGGTTGTGGAGCTACTGCTGAGAAGGCCCAGTTGGGGCCTCTGTCAGGGTCAGAACTCTCAACCACCCTGGCTGGGATGCTCTTATAGGGCGGTCAGATCTAAATGGAATGAGGCGCTCAGCCAGATATCAAGGTCCCAAACCATTAAGGCCTTATAGGTTAGCATTTATTTATTTATTTATTAGACTTATATGCCACCCATCTAGATATTGTCTACTCTGGGCGGCTCACAACAGATAAAATAAAAACAATTGACAATTGACTCTTTCCCCAAGCTGGACTCTCTGAGGACGATCGCCCAAGAAGGATTGGAGCCAATTCCCAACTTGGAGAGCCTCCTGAGGAGTATACCGTGGTCAACGGTATCAAAGGCAGCTGAAATATCGAGGAGGACCAACAGAGACATTTTACTTCTGTCGGCCTCCCTCAATAGGTCATCCAACAGGGCGACCAGTGCCGTTTCTGTACCATGGTGCAGCCTGAAGCTCGACTGGAATGGATCCAGGGCATTTGTTTTACCCAAATGCACCTGAAATTGATCAACCACCACCCTCTCCACCACTTTACTAATGAAAGAAACATTGGCTATGGGCCTATAATTGCCTATATTGTCTGTCGCTAAGTTTGGTTTCTTCCTAAGAGCAATCGTGTCTACAGCCTTGGTGGCGGCAGTAAACCAGCTGTCAACCAGAGCCTTGACAGGAGCACCAGTCAGACCAGCCGGAATCCTTTTCATGGCATCTTAGAATCCTATAGGATCCAGTAGCCTTCGAGGGCAGAACATTAAAGTAGGTCCAGTAGCTCTAGTACTAGAGATGGGATCAAATATAAAAATAGATAGGTTTTTTTGACGAATCTAGCTGATTCATCACATATTTGTCAGTCTGTATTTGTCAAATTTTAAGTCCTGATGAATACAGATTGATGAATATTTTCCCATTTTAATTCATCCCCATATGATTTTTTTATAAAAAAGCCATCCTATGGTTTTTCCATTCTGCCTACTAGCCCGCAAATCAGCGGGCTGATAGACAGCCACAGACACTAGGGGCATCTGCCCACAGGATTTCCATCTTGTCTGGGTTCAGCCTCAGTTTTCCCTCATCCATCCCAGCACCACATCCAGGCAGCATTCAAGGGATGGGGCAGCATCCACTGCAGAAGGGTGGAAGTAGAGATACAGCTGAGTGTGATCCACATATTGGTGACACAGAGCTCCAAAATTCCTGATGACCTCCCTCAGCAGTCTCATATAGATATTAAATAGCATTGGAGAGATGATTGGCCCTTCAAGGCCCCACAATTGAGAGTTAATGGAGCAGACAACATCCCCCCAAGCTGAATTCTCTGGGAAGGATTCTTCAGGAAGGATCAAGCCAGGCCAAGGCCTGACCACTGATCCCCAATCCTGAGAGCCTTCCCTGGATGATACCGTGGCCATTGGTATCAAAGACCACTGAGAGATCAAGAAGGACTGACAAGGACATTTTGTCCCTGTAGGCTTCCCTCAGGAGGTCATCTTGCAGGGCGACCAATGCTGTCTCCATGCCATGACATGGCCTGAACCTGGACTGGAATGGATCATGGGCATCGGTCTCCTCCAGGAGAGCCACCACTCTCTCCACCAGCTTGCCAATAAAGGGAATATTGTATTCACGAAGACTTTCACGGCTGGCATCTAATGTTTGTTGTGGGTTTTTCGGGCTCTTTGGCCGTGTTCTGAAGGTTGTTCTTCCTAACATTTTGCCAGTCTCTGTGGCCCACATCTTCAGAGGACAGCACTCTGTGCTCATCATCTCATTCACAGAGACTGGTGAAATGTTAGGAAGAACAACCTTCAGAACACGGCCAAAGAGCCCGAAAAACCCATAACAACCAAAAGGGAATATTGGTAATTGGACAATAGTTGTTAATATCATCAGCCACCAGATAGGTTCTTTTCTAGATAGGCCTAATGAGTGTCTCCTTGAAGATGAGGGGAACCCTGCCCTCAAGGAGAGGCCCATTAATAATAGCCTGGATTGCTTGTCATATTTACAGATGACACCAAACTGGGAGGCATAGTATTACCTTGGATGATTCAGGATGACCTTGGCAGACTGGAGAATTGAACCATTGGAAACATAGTTGATTTCAATAGGGGTGAATACAAAGTTCATTATTTGGGTAGGAAAAATCAGATGATCGAGCCCTGCGGAATTACACAATTGAGGAGCTCCACCCATCTTGGCATAGGTTTCAGAACACTACAGTTTAAGATGCTAGGAAGAACCTCTTGAGGATGAGAGCTATACAATATTGGAACAGACTTTCAGAAGGTGATGGGTTCTTCTTCACTGGTCATTATTAAACAGAATTTGTCAAGGATAGGGATCTAGGTATCCTCACATTGCCAGTCAGCAGCAACATATTTCTTAAAAGATTTTAGAGTCAAAACATAAGCCAAGAGGCTTACTCTTGTGATGCCAAAGGAATGGTCTGTGGTTGGGTTAGGTTAAAAACATTTCAGCTCAACCTTCTCCTGTCATCCTCACTTTCCCAATCATTCAGTCAGGTAATGAGTTTTGGAAAGGGACTGATGGGAAAATCCTTTACAATAGAGCTTTCTTTCCACTCGTCTTTTTGATACAGGACCAATATGTATTACATTCACAAAAGAAACTGTAAAATGTATATGGACAAGAAGAGCTGCAGCTTCCTTTAGCTTCAGGCTAATCCATTAAATTGATTAAAGATGCCAAGATAATACAGAATTTAATCTGCTGTTCAATAAAATATATTGTATATATTTATAGCCATACTTCATGATATTATTATTATTGCATTACTCATCATTTCAAAAGACTTTGGGGATGACTCTAAGACTGCCAAACAGCCCTTTGTAATTAATTAATTAATTAATTAACAGAGATGGCTAATTTCCTTGTTCTGACATCTTAAAACATGAAACAAGGATCCAGTAACAGCTGAACAGCCTAAATAAGGGGCAGTCTATACATTATGTGGGAGGAAGGTGACTGGATTTCTTAATTATTTTTCTCTTGAGGAAGCAGGCAGTGGTGACTTGGTCTGAATTGGGATAAGGCCATAGTGTCCAGCACTATGGGGACTGTCTGGTGGAGGGGGAAATACATTGGCAGATAGCCAATAAAAAGACAAGGCAGTGGGGATACCAGAGGCAGCCAGTTTCACCACTTACAGCAAAGGTAAAATAGTTGTGATACCTTAAAGACTAAAGGAGTTATTTCAGTGTGAGCTTTTATGGATTGCAATCCAGAGACATAAATCCAGTTGTTTTTCAGATGCCATTGTTCTTTTAGATTGGGGAAAACTGTATCATACACAGAACTGGAGCAAACCCAGGCATTTTCATATTTTTATTTTTATTTCACAACTATATGAGGAGATGTGGCTTAGATTAGCCACATTATGTCTTTCCCAGGGAAATTTCTCCCTAACTACCCTATTTACCTGAAAATAAGACGTAACCTGATTATAAGCCCTAGTATGATTTTTCGGGATGCTCGTAATATAAGCCCTTCCCCAAAAATAAGCCCCAGTTAAATTAAACTCCGCCCTCCACCATTGTGCAGCAACCAGAAGATGACATGACTGTAAAATAAAACATCCCCTGAAAATAAGCCCTAACGTGTTTTTGGAGCAAAAATTAATATAAGATCCTGTCTTATTTTCGGGAAAACACGGTACTTTGGCAGTAAATTTTTGTTGTCTTGCATATATTTCAAACAAGAAGGCCTGCTTATTAGATTCCATACAAGGCACGTGGGTGCACCGTCTAAGATTCAGTGTGTGATGATAATTGCAATCATAGTCATTACACTAGTATGATACTTCTATAATCATTAGGGTTTTTTTTTAAAAAATCAAAGCCTGTTCTGCATGCAGATTATTTATGCACATGAGTTAGCGCACTAATTATCTTTTTAATTAAAGAAGGAGGAAAATAAACCACCCAAAAATGTTTTTGTACGTGATAGCACCTTACTTTTTAGCATCTGAACTCCTATATAGGAGTTATAACCATCATTTTTAGCATTTCTTGAAAATGAAACAGCACAATCTTGAAACCATTTAAAAAGGGATGTCACTGGCAGCTAGTCTAATGAGACCCAGTCATCACACTCAGACAACCTTATATGGACAGATTTGTTTGATCTAAGCTGCATTTCTATACACATTTATGGAGGAGTTGTTCCATTCTGTAGATGTAGAACTGCCCTGATAAAATTTGATCTCTTTCAGAACAGAAATTAACTTAGCTCACCCTGAAATGAAAATTGATTGAACTAATGCACACACTGAAATATAATCATTCCTCACTTTTCATGCTTAATCTTACAATGCAGTTCTCTGACCCAATGCATACAAATGTGCAAAGATCTGGAAAAATTATGTGTACACACACACACACACACACACACACACACACACACACACACACACACACACACACACACACACACACACACACACAAAGCTAAAATGATATTTAACAGAAATCACTTGCAACACATTTTTGCTTTAGGAGATAAAATGAGCATAAAATGTATAAGTGCATAAATATTCACACTTTTTATACCAAAAGAAAAGAAAAAGAAACTGTGTATGCATTAACATGACAACTTTTAAAATAATATTTTAAAAAGACATTTTTTTCTTTGAACAAGTGGGATGGAATGAACTTGTGTCTGGAAATGTGAAAGGCTTATAGAACATGAAACAGAGAAATTTATCCACCCTTAACCAAAAATGTTTACATTGCCTAACACTACAGCTTCTTTCACATTTACCTCTTTTCTTTTTTAGCATTCAACTATAACCATCATGATTACAATTTAAAATGTGCTGCAAAACATTACATTTTACAGCTACATCTAAGACAGAGGAAATTCTTTCCGTTTAATAGCCTGTATTTAATTAACAGCAATCAATTGCATGTGAATCAACTTACTAAATGTGAGCAAAAATGTGAGGCTACAAGGGAATCTTCAACATCACCAGACAAGAGAAATCTATGTAGGCTGTGCTTGCAAACGTGTTTGTAATGCAGTTTCCTTCCTGGCTATTTTTCTGAGGGAAGAGGGGAGGGAAAGAAAACTGGAAACAGGCCTAAAGCTGGGTATGCATCACTCCAGTCTAGCAGAAAATGGAAGGACCTTTCTTTCAGGCAGACTTTTCCGTAATGACTGACTGTCTAGAAGTCAACAAACAAGATGGTTTATATTTTGTTGTTTCTTAATCTGTTTTCAAAATGCTTTTACATCTTTAACACAAAGTTATTAATTCTTCTTTAATATTTTAATAACTTGCTTTTTGGCTTTTAGTATGGGACGTGGTGGCGCTGCGGGCTAAACCGCAGAAGCCTGTGCTGCAGGGTCAGACGACCAAGCAGTCATAAGATCGAATCCACGCGACGGAGTGAGCGACCATCGCTTGTCCCAGCTCCCGCCAACCTAGCAGTTCGAAAGCATGCAAATGCAAGTAGATAAATAGGGACCACCTCGGTGGGAAGGAAACAGGGTTCTGTGTCTAAGTCGCACTGGCCATGTGACCACGGAAGATTGTCTTCGGACAAAAAAACACTGGCTCTATGGTTTGGAAACGGGGATAAGCACCGCCCCCTAGAGTTGAACATGACTGGACAAAAATTGTCAAGGGGAACCTTTACCTTTACCCATGGTGTTTTGAGCCTTTTGTTTCTGTCCATGGAGTTTTCTTGGCAAAGATACTGGAGTGGCTTGCCAGTTCCTACTCCAGGTGGATCGCGTTTAGTCAGAACTCTCCACTATGGCCTGTCCGTCTTGGGTGTCCCTGCATAGCCCATAGCTTCTATGAATTAATCAAGCCCCTTTGCCACAACAAGGCAGCAATCTGTGAAGGGATTTGGACAGTGTCACTGAAGCTACCAACATGAATTTGACCAAACTCCAGGAGGCGGTGAAAGACAGGAGGGCCTGACATGTTGTGGTCCATGTGGTCACGAAGAGTCAGACCCAACTTAATGAGTAAACAACAAAATGCTATTTTTAATGATGGAAGCTGCCTTGGGCCTCTTTTTTTTTTTAAGGAAAAAAGGTGGGATACAAACATTTTGAATAAATAAATAATAAAGCAAATATTGTGAAAAAGGAAAAGATCCTGAAACTCAGTGAATTTTCTGAGACAAGGATATTGCAGCTCAAGATGAATGAGAATTAGCCCTCCCATGCCAGCTGCAGTGTTGGTGATTAGCTGGGACTTTTTAAAGCCAATCATGTAGTCACCTGTTCCTTAGGATGCACATACCTTGATTCTATTTTGGCATTGTCAAGGACACCTGGGACAAAATGTCTGTGAAAGCCTAAACTCTTGGAAGGGACTTGTCTCTTCCCAGGAAGATCTGCTGAAGTCACTCAAGCTGTTTGAGACAGCGCCTATAATTCTCTTCCTACTGTACTCTAACTGCACTCAACTTCTGGATCAGCCTGGTACAGTGGTGCCTCGCGTAACGAGTGCACCGTTTAACGACAAATCAGCATAGCAATCTATTTTTTTAGATCGCTAATGCGATCGTATTGCGATGTTCTGAATAGGCAAAACATCGCATTGCGATGATCGGTAAGCGTTTTGCTTACTGATCTTCGTATTGCGATGTTTTTTTAAACAGCTGATCGGTGGTTCCAAAATGGCCACCGGGTGCCCAAAATGGCCACCGCAAGTGTTTTTGTGCCCTGCCCTCGCTTACCAAGGGCACAAAAATGGCGGCACTATGGAGGAACTTTGCTGAACGGTGAGTTTGGGAGCCATCGGAACGCATTAAATGAAGTTTAATGCATTCCTATGGCTTTTTCCGTTCCGTTTAGCAACGTTTCTGCAAAGCGACAATTAATCCGGAATGGATTAACGTCGCTATGCGGGGTACCACTGTAGTAGCATGAAGGGAGTGCGCAATTCTGAGGAATTTAACCCTGTGAATGAAAGCCAGCCCTGCAAGGAAGAACCAGCACAACACTAACTAGTTCCAGCACAGGACAAGGAGTCATAGACATATTTCATATCAGTTTTGCAACCCCAACATTGAAAAAAAATACAAGCTGAGGAGTTGATCTTATATTTATTTAAAGAACAGGAGGGAAAGCCAGATTAAAAACAAAAACAGTTTTTAGCACAGAAGAAGAAACCCTGGGATCAGTTACAGACAAAGGGGGCAAACCATAAAAAAGAAGAGAGGAAATTAAATTCAAATCAGCTGCCAGAGTCTGAAGTTCAATCTCTTGGATTCTTTGGTTGATAATACAGTCAACCCTCGACTTACAAACTTAATCCGTTCCGGAAGGAAGTTTGTAAGTCAAAAAGTTTGTAAGTTAAATCAGTATTTCCCATAGGAATTCATTGAAAACCAATTAATATGTTCTGGCTGTTTTTGGTTCTTAGGTCGAGGGACGGTTTGTAACTCGAATCATTAGTTCCCATAGGAACTAATGCAAAGCCGGCTAATCCATTCCTACCACTATGGGCAGATATTTTTCTTTTTTTCCCTTTTAACCTAAGATGACTTAGGTTAAAAAAAAGGAAAGGAAAGAGGGAGGGAAGGAGGGAACAGACACCTTTTCAACAGAACACCTTGAAAAGCACCTTTTCAGCCAAGACAAGCACCTTCTGGTAAAAACCAAGCACCTTTCAAACAACAGAACACATTGAAAAGCTGCTTTTCAGCCAAGACAAGAACCTTCTGGGAAAAACCAAGCACCTTTCAGACAATAGATCACCTTGAAAAGCACCTTTTCAATCAAGACAAGCCGATACAAGCACGTTTGGGGAAAGGAGGGCAGCAAAGGAGGGAGGGAACACCTTTTAAAAATCCAAAAATCAAAATTTTTTAAAAAGCCAAAAAAAATAAAAATACAGTCCGTACAGTGCTGTACCAGGCAATACCAGGCAGTACCAGGCAGTCTGAAGACTGTCTCCAAATCCACTCTCAAAACACTGGAAAGAGTGAGGAAGCAGACAGGCACCCTCTTCACTGGCCAACAATTCACTGAAAGTTCAAATTTCATGCTTTCCCCGCCTCCCACACATTTTTTTTGGTTCGTAACTCGAATCTAAGTTTGCAAGTCTAGTCAATATTTTTCTATCAGAGCTGTTTGTAAGTTGAAATGTTTGTAACTAGAGCCATTTGTAAGTCGAGGGTTGACTGTATGGTAAAATTGAGTTTCTCCACAATTTGTCAGTGAGTTCAGGTTAATTCCTATGGAAGTGATTTTAGAGTTAATAAAAGAGTACCATGTGGAGATAAAGGGATCACTTAATAAATCAGTCAAAAGGGATTGGGAAGATTTCTGAAAGTGTAAACAAAGCCAACATTTAAAAGTGGATAATCAGGCAAGGGTAGTTGGAAAATGGAGCTCAAGTTCACTTAATAATGTTGCAATTCTAATTGTATTAGGAACACCATGCAATCTGTCTTGTAGTTGGCCGATGTAATTCAAACAGGGACCCCAAAGAGAAGCTGGTTAGTGATTTTCACCTGGGAAACGTAGAGAACAGCAGGGACATATTGATGTCCACTATGGATGGAAATGGAAGTGGACTAATGCAGAAAATTGATTCATAGCCAGAGAAGCTGCCACCTTACAATGGTAAGACCAGTTTAATTTGTAATAAAACAATAAGCTTAAACATTGAAAAGATTTCACTTGTTGTATTGGCTTCCCATTAATTTTCCAGCTGGTAGGTTTCCAAGATTTGGAGAATATCGAGATCTTTGATTTATCAGTGTTGATGGTTAGATCACTCTTGGAGCAGAAATCAGCAATAGCTGAGAGTAACTGTATAAGGCCTGACTTAGTGGTAGATAAGAGAACAATATCATCGGCATACAATAGTAATGGAACAGAAGATAGGAGCATGATGTTCAATTATGGCAATATGGTCTGGTAGATCTGACATGGATAAATTAAAAGAGCAGGAGCAAGGATATAGGCTTGTTTCATTCCTTTAGAGACTGAGATATCTTTGGTCAGAAGACCTTTATTATTGACCCGTACTTGGCAACTATTGTTAGAGTGAAGTTTACATACCAAGAACAGCAGATGAGGATCTAGTCCTTTGCTGGCCAGTTTATTCCAGAGCAGAGATCGACTGATGGAGTCAAATGCTCCTCGAAGGTCAATAAAGGCAAAAATAAGTTTGCCATGGAAATGAAGATAATATTTCTCAGCTAGAAACACGAACGTGAATGAGTGATCGAGCATTGAGGATCCCACTCGGAAACCCACTTGTTCCTCACCCGGCAGGCTAAGATCAGTCATCCACTCCAAGAGACGTTTCACTAGATGCTTCCGCATAGGCATCCTTCAGTCTTGAGAGACTATGGTAACATGCTCTGAATCGAGGAGTGTCCTCTCCAGAGCATGAAGCCCGGGTAAGGTAATATGGAGGATAGGCTGTTACCCAAGCAGCAGATCCCCCCTCTCCACATTGCTGAAATAGTCCAATGGAAAGGCAAGAGCCAATACAACTGGTTCCAGTAATGTCGCAGGAGTTGGCAGAACGACACATGCTGCCTTCGGGACTCCAGCTCTGGATTTTGCCTCGAGGTTAACTCCTGAAGCCTTTTCCATGAGTGGATATAGCCACAAGGCAGTGGAGGTTTGAAATCGGAGTTTTCCTTTTCCTAGATGGGCTGCCTTCCATGGCTGACGAGCCCCACCTACCTGGCCTGCTCTTTAATAGTGCAAAAGTATGATCTGATCCTTAAAACTTTCCTGACTCCCCGGCTTATGCAAATCTAATTGGCTTTCCTATTTACCATATTAAGGCCATGATGCTTAGCATGTATTTTACCAAGTAGTGAAAGTAAGCTTATAGGGCGGTAATTAGCTGGTATACTTGGGTTGCCTTTTTTAAATACTGGAATAATGATAGATGTTAACCAGGAATCAGGAAAAATACCAAAATGGCCAATTAGAGTGAAAAGATGGGCCAGAGGTTTCACCCACTAGTGCGGATTGTTTTTGATTAAATCAGCCGGAGTCCCATCTGGTTCCGGAGCCTTCCCTGATTTTAGAGAGGCAATAAGTTCTAAGATTTCCTGTTCAGAAACTGGGGGCCAAGGAGGGACATCAAGAGAATTTTGCCCAGCGAATTGAATTGCCGGTGAATTAGAATCTGTAAGTAGATTTGAATAATAATCAGTCCACTCAACAGGAGAAACAGGGAATTGTATGGCATTGGTTGAGGAAGGGGTTGTAAAAGATATCAATGTCCAGAATTCCTTTGTATTCCTGGTACAGGAAGCATGAATCAAACTGGCCCATTGTCTTAGGGCACAAGTGTGTCTTTTCCCATCTAGGAGAGATTGGCAGTTCTTTTCTGCCTCAAAATACAGTGCGGCTAAATCAGAGGAGGCCTGAGCATGTACGTGGCAGAATATTAGACATGATGTGGAAACTGTCAATGGTGCAAATGCAGCTTGAAGTCCACATTTAGGTCTAAATCAACAGGTTTTACTTTCTGTTCTGCCTTTGCAACAGAAAGTAAAACCTGTTGATTTAGACCTAAATGTGGAAGTGACAACCAACACAGGATCTATCATTTTACTATAATTGCCCCAAAACTGAACACTTTCTGAAAATTAGGATAGTTAAAGTCTTTGTTGGCTTTTTGGAGGGGTTGTAAGCCATATCTTTTGTAGGATGCCTTATATCAAAGAAGGGGTTTTCTGTACTTATAATGGTGTTTTATGCTACTATAATGCTGTTTTATTCTTAATTCACCAATCTATCCAGCCCCTTATGATTACTGAAGTACACTTTGATCTATCCATCCATTCTATTACACATCATCTATGGCTGGTTATTAAGTAATATTTGAATGGCAATATTTTGATGGCCAAAACAGCATAGAAATACTTTGACAAACAATAAAGAGGCTGTAAGCATCTGAATGAACAGAATAATTTTTTTATGAGACACCTAATATGCTTCTTCCTCCCCTCTCCCTTCCACTTCAAAATTGGATTGCAAAACTATAATGAGCCAATAGGATGAATGTAAACCTAATTAACAGGCTAAACTTAGTGGAAAGCAGTCCAAACTCAGCTAGTTCTCTTTATTTATTTATTTAGCAATAATAATAATAATAAAGCATTTGATTAAATACTTTTCACATAAAATGTGTGCAGTGCCTTGTTGTAAAAAAAAAAAAGGCTTTCAATGGCTGGAACTCCTGCAGGATGAAAGCTACAAATCATGTAATCCTAATAGCTTTATAAATGCAGAAATTGCTTTCCTGAATCTGTTTCAAGTAGAGTTTCTGAATTTCATCAAATTACACCTTTTCAGGAAACCTGCTGCTAGGCAATAATAAACTAATTGTTCCAACCACAAATGAAACCATAGGAGGAAACCTTCTCAATGTTAGAGTTTAGGTTCCACATTTCAGATATTTGTTTGGCCAACGTCTTTTATAATGTCATGAGCCAGCCAATGAAGCTTCCACGGGTTCTTAAACCCAATATGTAGACTGAGAACTGTAACAGCCATTGATACTTGTTATTTGTTTTCGTCCATCCCACAAATAGGAACTGAGGACTCATTGCAAATTATTATTATTGGTATATGATAATTTCTCCTTGCTTCAGGAAATGACAACTTACTATTCATTTATTTTTTAAAAAAAATTCTAGCAAGGTTAGATCATATTGAGTCCTCTTAGGCTCCCATTCAGACCCAGTGGGATTTCATAAATGAGCTTCAGGGCCTAGGGACAAAGTTTCTTTGAGGTACAAATAGGTGCTTCCTCCCCATCGAGTGACTCCATAGGTGGTTTCCCAACTACTGCACAGGTTTTTCAAGTTCTAATATGTCTCTCCTTCGTTCCTGGTAGTTTCAAACATGTTGGTATTATTATTTTCTCAAATTCACCCTTTTACCTTTCTTGTATCCAGATAGAAAATCTAACCAGATGCACAACACCACTGGAATACAGTGCCTGAGAACTTCTCTGAAACTGAATCTGGCCGTTGAGCTGAAAGAGTTCCCAACAGGGATGGGATTTTCATTTTTTTCCTCATAATTCTCATACATCTCAATTCCGGGAGTGCTACCTGACAGACACCTAATGCAGTCCACCTGGGGAAAAGATCATGAATGGAAGGCTCTGTGGCTTAGCTAGGCCTAGTTTCCTCTTCAGAAAGAAAGCTCCAAGCTAGCACTTAGCATGGGCAGAACTAGGCCTAGGTAAGCCTTAAAGTCTTTCATTTGAAGCCTTTCTCTTAAACGACACACATTTAGATCTTTGCAAGGTGTCTACCAGGTAGTATGGGATGTTTAGTTGGGGGGAGTTGGGTCCTATAGAGCAGAAGACGTCATTACCAAATTATCATTTATATGTCACTTTTGGGCAATCCATTTCATGTTTTCTATCTCAGTAATTCTCATAACTGTTGAAGTAGAGAATCGTTTCCATTTTACAGAGGGGGAAATGAGGTTGAAAATGAATGACCTGCTCAATGATAGCAAGTAAGGCATACATTTTTCATGTCTACAGATTGTTCACTGTATGCTTAAAATTTTGTGTTCTTATACTTCAGTATTTTAACATGCCATCACCTTCATCTTAATACTTTTGAGTTTCCCTAAAGGTCTGTCAAAACCCATTTATCTTGCGTGGAGACATCCTTCAGATATGTCTCACATTCAAAAAGCCAAATTGTCAAAAGGAAGGTATTGTCCAAAATTGGATAACCAGGCATAGCTGGTTTCTTTGGTCACTGATGATATTGGAATTTAAAAATAAACAGAAGAAGAACCTACCCCAAGGGCAAAACGAAAGAAATTTATTCATAACAACCGATCATATTGATTTCATGTGAAGGTAACAGGTAGAATTATGGTTTTACTGATATCCCAAGACACCTGTTGTAGACCAGCAGTCAAGAGACTGGCAATAGTCCCATTTCATCTGGGCTGAACTGGTTGCTAGGGCATGAGAATTCTGTTCACTGAGATTCAGGGCCTAAATCAGGCAGTTAATCTTTCTGAGGAGAAGCTCTTCGCAGTGTCATAGGGATATTTTCTTATGATGCCAGAGATGGTTTGGAAGGTGGGCCATAGCAGCTGCTGGGCCATCTAATTATGGAAAGGAGCACAACAAGAATCCAAATGGTTGGGTCTAGTATGTGGGTAAAGCCCAGCCCAGCTAATTAGGCAATCTGGCATTTAGAGGTGGGTGGATATGGACAGAATGTGCCCAGTTATTGTAACATCTGTTGCCATCTCCACAAAGACTTACATCCTGCAATACCACTTTATGCACAGCATACATGGTCTTTTGCTACTGCGACAAGAGTCTGTGGAAGGCTCATTCCTAGCTCACAGGGAATTCTTTTCTCATGCCTTGTGCCCTGGTGTCACATCTCATGCAAGGAAGACTCATGTGATGCTGGTGGTCCACTTCCTGCCTTGGTCCAAATAGCATAATGGGGCCAAACACATGTGATCACAAGTTCTCCTCTCACTTCTCATTTCTCAGTTTTCAGGGCAGCAATGTTGCACAAGCAGAGCACACATAAAAACACCTTCGAGCTGAACCAGTGAGTCTTGGTGCTACATGAGAACACATGAAGATGGATAGTTAGTGGTTGGAGATGGCTGTCCATCTTGCTTTTGGGGTGTAAATCCTCACATTCTCACATGCAAGAATTAGGTTAGGCATCCTTCAGTCTTGAAAGACTATGGTAACATGCTCTGTATGGAGGACTTGGAACAGCCTCTAGTGTGGCTGAGGAGGCTGATTCGAGGGTGACAATTCCTTCCACACTGAAGACAAATCCAATCTCTCCCCTGTCCAGCTCCCTGATTTTGCTGCTTTTGTGACTGCCTCGGTCTGCTGGACAAGGGTCTCTTCAAATTGGGAGAGGCTGTGATGCAACGCCTGCCTCCAGTCTGAACGCTCAGATGTCAAGGTTTCCCATCTGTTGAGGTCCATTCCTAAGGCCTTCAGGTCCCGCTTGCAGATGTCCTTGTATCGCAGCTACGGTTTCCCTCTGGGGCGATTTCCCTGCAAGAATAAGGAACCACTAAATCACCCTCCTCACCACAGAGCGCTTCGTAGAGCTCTTCGTAGGAGACATTAGTGAGAATGAGGAATTTGTTTGCACAAATTAAAAAGAAGCGGACAAATAGCTTTACTGCATATAAAGATTTAATGCAAATGATGGCTACATCCTTCTTACAAATGATGGCTGCAACACTTTCAAGATCAGGAGTATCAGTCTGGCAAACTGCAGCTCTGTTTTAAAGCAATCAGCCAATTGTTCAGGGCTTGCTATGTGTCTATATGTGTGTGCTTTGCTTCTCAAAGGATGCTAGTTTTGTGAGGGCAGCATGCATGGATTCTCTTGTTGAGAAAAAAATAGTATTCCTTCCCTGGTCTATTCTTGAAGTAAGGGATCTCACAAAGTTCAAAAGTCCTCATTAAAGTGCCTGTCATATCCAGACAATATAAATTAATGAGAACAAAAATTTGAATGAGGATTCCTTCCCCCTATAACTTACACACAAATATCAAACCTTCTCTGTTACTTGTCTGGAGATTTTCCTTTCCACCTGGAGACAATGGAACACCTAATAATTGCCTGAAACTACAGCAGAGGCTCTAAGATGTAGGAGATATGGTTGGGTTCTTGACAAAGCTATGCATATCAGACCAGCTAAGGTTCTAGAAGGTCTCCACTTCTCTGTCTGAGACTTAGGAAATTGAGTGAGTGCTGACTAGAAGAGTCCAGGTCCTCAACATGCCACATCTGTGCAGTATTATTTTGACTGTAATAAAAGTTTGTTTACTGTACAGTCTCAGTGTCTTAAAAGAGGAAATAAACTTTTAACCTTATGTGAAAAAGTACTTTGCTGATAAATGATTGGAATCAAATGAACCCTAGTTTCATTAAAGTTCTTTAAAGAAAAACTTGTTTAAAATACAAGAAAGGAAGGAATAATCCTTGAGCAAGAATACAGGAACATGTCCTTTTAGTGTTAAACACTGACATTTAATTAAAGATTATCTGGAATAGGTGACCACAGCAGGGCAAAATGACACCATCTCTGTCTTTAAAGATTGAGATGGATATGAATAGGTGCACAGAGAAAGGGTCACACAAACAAATACGCACATCATTAAGAGAGAAATCAAAGGTTTTGACAGGAGAGACTAGCAATCATGTATCAAAAGTATGCCAGATCATTCTTTCTTTCAAAGCATGCACAAGAAAAATTGTACATGCAAATAATATTTGTACTCATTTGAGGGAGAACTTTGTTTTGTCTGCTAATTAAATTCTGTCACTGAACCAGATATGATTGATAGTTACCTACATCTGTTCCTTGCAAATCCATCTTCAAATAGCTGCTCCAGTATGGTAAGCATCCTGACACTTCTTAAATCACAGTCGACAACAGAAACAGACAACTGCTGAAGATTTAATCTTAACAAGACTCCCAGTGAACTCATGGGGATACTAGTTTTAATTAGAAAAAGAACGGCAGGCTTAGAGAAGATTGTTTAGCAAAGTTCACCAAGTTACATCTGATTAAAAGACATAAGGTGGACAGCTTTATTTTCCCTCTAGGAAACCCATAGCTTTGGAGAAACTGAACCTCTTTCTAAAATACATTTCTTTATCAAGGTGACAAGCTTGTCAAGTCTTGTGGTACATTTTTCTCCTCCTCCCTTTTACTACATGCAATGAATAAATACAGTTTCCTAATAATGTTTATAATAAGATTAAGTAGAACAGGCAAAGTATCACCATAGCAATATGCAGAAACTACCTGAGGATTTTTTGTTCTAATTCCTTTCTTCTTGGAGAGATCATGTGATAGCCTTCTTCAGCTGGGACCACAACTCTCAAAATCTCTAACCATAGGAACACAGCATTGACCACACTGGTTGGGGATGATGGGCCTTGTTATTCAACACTTTTGGAGGCTCCAGCTCTTTAAGGTTAGAATTAGCTGTAGAAGTCCCCTTCTACCCAATTGTTCTTGGTATCCACATTCTCTAAAGCCTAGCACAGTAGAAAAGAAGTCTCAAGAGGCAATCTTCAAGTATGAAAGGTTTTGTGTACTTTACTCACTTAAAGTCCATTTCTAAAGCAGGCACACATTAGGCTTAGAGTTGATAGAAAGGAAAATAGTAAAAATAAGGTTTGTTTCCTCAGCCCACGTGGCTGGATCTCTAGGGTGCAGAAATCCAGCCTGGAGATCTAGCATCTTCCAAGGTGTAAAGGGGTCTGAGACAAAATGGAGTCTCTCAAAATGCGTGAGGAGAAGAAGGGAAGAACAAGGGTGGAGTTTTGTTAGCCCAGCAAAAACAAGCCTCTCTGATTAGTTAGCATGCAAACAAACAAGCAAACAAGTTAGTCTGTGATGGAGACCCTTCCTCCCATATCTTGAAATTTACATAAAGATTGGTAACTACAAGGAAAATACACCTCAAATGTTCAAGTCAGACCTTTGAGAGACTCCTCAATAGCTGGCTGAGACCTGAATGGTCTTAAAAAAAAACACAAAACCTCACTCCAAAAGATATCAGGAACCATATCTCAAGACAGTTCTGTCTTTCAAAGTATTCCCTTTTTATAATGCTCCAAGGCTCAAAGAGAGTAGCTGCAAAGACAACATTCACAAAGGTCTGACAATATATTACAAGGACAGGTACAAGTACAGACTATAATGGCAAGGATTTGTTCTACCATTTCCCCTCCTGCACACATGACATTGACATTGTGTTACCTAAATCAAGGTGAGAAGGATCTAATTTCTGCTCCAAAGGAACAAAAACCCCTTCATTGTCTATCACCTTCTCTTCCCAAACCAAAACTTCACAATCACACACCCCTTCCTAGGGTTTTCGCCACTCCCTGGGCTGTACCAAATAGCATGTAGTAGGGCATTACAGTAACAGAATCCAAAAAAGGCATTAACCTATTTCATCCTTCCCAGCAGTCGTGCAGGACCATGAGCCAGTCCCACAGGAGATTGGCAGTGGTGCAGAGAGACTTCTGGGTTCCATTGTTACTGCCAAGGAGGAGGAGACTCATTTCTAGGAATGTAAGCCGTGGATACCATATTAATTTTATTTAATTGGGATATCCATCATGACTTGAGGATGTGGGGATATGGAGATGCCAGTTGTATCCAAGTTGCTGTGACCTGGATGCAATTGGTACCTCCATACACCTTCCCCAAGCCATGATGCAAAAGATGCCAGGTACTGTGCTTTCTTGATCGTGGTTCTTTCCTTCTGGAATAAGCTTCCTACGGTGGTTCATCAGGTGTTATCCCTCTCAGTATTCAGGAAGTTAATTAATTGTATAAAGCTGCCTTTTACTAGTATTTGCTAATTGACCAGGGATGTCCAAATTTGTTTCCTTTGTTTAAATGCCACTTTTATCAACTCAGATAAAGGTTTGATTGTTTTTAATTGCACTTATTGCATTTTTCTGCTTGTTTGTATGATTGTAATTAAATGCAAATTGTTTATTTATGGTCAAAGACCAGCAATATATTACAATTAAAATATAATTTCCATAACCTGGAAAAACAGGTGATCCATTCTAAAACATTAACTTACATGTTAACATCTTCTTTTAAGACATCTAATAACATAGTAAACAAGCACAGATAAAACATAAGCCAAAAATCATTATTGCATCATTGAAGGGTCATTGTCATAACATTAGGCATGGACAAACAGTAGCCTCACAAGGATACGGTATGATATTATAACAGCACAATATTAAGCCACTTTGAGAGTAATGTGTGGGACTTCGTCTGAAAGCAGCAAGGTTATATAGAAATTTGTATTTATTCCAGGAAATGTCTGTAGAATGGACAGTAGAAAAGACCTTTGCAGGTTTTGGTAAAAATGACTGGTGTAACAAAACATTTCCCACCGATTCAGTCTCTTCCCCATTGCCGGGACATAAATATTCAGTGTAGGGGATACCCTGAAATCTTCCTTCTGAAAGTTTAGAGGGCAGGAAACTGAATCTCTCTAGAGTAAAGGATCTTCTAAACTTAAGGAGTGTTGAATTGGACAGATAGACAGGAGGTTTAAAGGTTTCCATTTCATACTGCAAGCCTAAGTGTTCTTGTACTTCTATATCCTGGATCCTTTGTTTTATGACCGCTTTAGCATTTGTGTAACCCATTGTAATGAGACTGCTGGGAGAAAAACCTATCTGAGTCAATGCCATACTCAGGAAACGATTCTAATTATGTTCTGATGGGTTATGAACTGCCCAGAGAGTGTTCGTACAAGCGGCATAGAAATCAGAAATAACAAATAAACAAAATCCAGTTATTTAACAATAACAAGAGGTAAATGATTCAAACAACACCTTCTTGTGCATTATATTGCTGCATTAAAAAAGTTTAGGGGTGGAGGAGTAAACAGGGTGGGTCTGTATGTGGAAGGACTGTCAGCTCCATTCAGTTCTAGTACTAACGTGAGCTAAGAATTCTTCAGTTCTAAGTAGGGATGTGTGCTCCATACCCAAATAAAGGGCAGATCCATGCTCTGCCACTTTCATGATACTCTGTCCTGATATTTGTCTTCATCCATGATTATATTTGTGTATAATCCCATGAAATGCAAAGAGAATCCTACAGGATTCTCTTAGCCGCCTAGAATGGTCCTCACCGACCAGATAGGCGGGGTATTAATTAATTAATTAATTAATTAATTAATTAATTAATTAATTAATTAATTAATTAATTAATTAATTAATATTGCTATTGCTATTGCTATTGCTATTGCTATTGCTATTGCTATTGCTAATAATAATAATAATAATAATAATAATAATAATAATAATAATAATAATAATAATAATAATAATAATAATAATAATTTGTTTTTAATTTCTTCTTGATTGTGAAAGAGCATGGAATTTTGTGGAACATGAGTTTGAAACTTTTGATTAAATTCCTATAGCCACACAGCATATGTGCAGGGATTCACAGAGCAGAGTAGCTTCAAATTCCCCAGATTAGACCACCCCTTTTCATCATCAATTGGCACTTACAATCTCAATAACTCATTCTAAGACATTATTGGTAGAAAGAATAAACAATTCCATTTCTTACAATCGAACAGATTAAACAGCAAACTGACAAACATGACTGATTTTCAACAACAGATTTCAACAGACCCAAAAGATGGAAAAGGCTCTCAGCAGGGACCTGGAGCTCTCTTTGAAATCAGAGGCAGAAGGGAACTATGGGCAGCCACTCCCGCCAGAAAGGCCTTTCCCAGCCAAATCTACAAAGGCAGTATGTGCGGTTGTAAAACCTCCAACAGATGTCTAGCTCTCTATGGCTTTACAACATTTGATTGCATGTATATGTACATTCTTAAATGGTTCTTTCCCCCCCCAAAAAAGTACCGTATTTGCCGGCGTACAAGATGACTTTTTGGCCCTGAAAAACATGCCTCCAAGTGGGGGGTCGTCTTGTATGCCAGGTGCATGTCCAGCAAACTCTCCCTCCCTCCCAGCGAAGTCACTTACCTGGTAGTAAGACCGAGTAGAGCTCCATTCCTAGCCTGGGAACAGCCTGACTCTAGCGCGGAACAGCTGACTATTGGGAACAGCAGAGAGGCAGCAGCCATTTTGAGATGCGACCACATGGCTGCTGCCTCTCCAAAATGGTTGCCGCCTCTCCAAAATGGCTGCCACGTCCCTGCTGTTCCTTCTTCCAGCCAACCCTGGCTCTCTCCGAAAAGGAACCAAAAGGGGCAAAAGGAACTCTCCCCATGATGCAGCCAAAGCAGAATCACGCAGGCGGAAGAGGGGGTAGTCTTATACAGCAAGTATATAACAAACTCTATATTCTGAGTGGGAATGTTGGGGGTGGTCTTATACACCCAGTCGCCTTATACATCGGCAAATACGGTATCTTAGAATTAATCCCTACAGTGAACTATATCTTTAAAACATTTATTTCCCCTGAAGTTTTACATATTATTCTAAAGTTATACTCTGTCCATAAGATTACTTCCTAGATTACTTCCTTGCCTTGCAGAAGACTGTTTTCTGGTGCATGTGGTGGTGAGGACTGTCTTCTGTCTTCCACCTGCTAAAGGGAGAAAAAACACTGAAGAAAGAAAAAGGTCAGTACTGGTTCCCTAAAAATACTACACAATTGAACCACACAAGAACCTTTCATGTATTTTATATGAGAGCCCAATTTCATCCAAGGTAATATGAAGAAGTCATTGAAAAATTGAACACACTCTACATGGTTCCTTTTTTCAAGTTCGTTGGGTTAGTTTCAAAATAAAGTGTTACGTCTGAAGTATTTTTGGTCTCTGGGAATTTAAAACCTCAATACGAATTGATTTTGCTTTGCAGATGTCAGCATGTCTGGCTTCTCATACAAGACCCACAAGGCCTACATGATTTGGTTCCCTAGGCAACAGGTATAGTCCTCATTCCTGTGGCTGTTACCTGTTATTTTTGCCAAAGTGAGTGAAGTAAACCAGTCCCATCTTCCTTCCTTCCTTCCTTCCTTCCTTCCTTCCTTCCTTCCTTCCTTCCTTCCTTCACCAAAGGCATCTTTCTATTTCACTGGTGTGCATGAACAAAAGAAGCAGGGTAAATTAAGTACATTGGGAAAGAAAGCAGAGAAAACACTTTTTTAAGCTGTGGGAATGCGGTGAGGCCCAATTCCTTATTATGGAACTTCTGTTTTTCACCACTAAACTACAATTAACCTTTCCCGGTGCTAGCAAGTGCTTTATGTGCTGTCAAAATGGGATTTCAAGCCCCTTATTTTATTTGAGATTTTCCCAGGAAACAGCAGAAGAATCAGCAATAAGAAAGGAAAACACTAACCATACTTTTGAGACGTTAACATTTCCTGGGCACCTACAATTACTTCTATTATCTTTGGTGTCAAGCTAAAATTTAATGTCTATATACTTATCAGATAGTATGTGCTTTGCATTCAGAATCCCCAGCTCTGTCTCTGGCATGGACCCTGTCTCCAGATAGGGCCAGGAAGAAACTCTGTGTGAATTTGGGAACGCTGCGGCTTAGTCTGCGTAAGCAATATGCAGCAAGATGGACTATATGGTGGTCTGACACAGCTTCCTGAACAGTTGATTGAACTGAAGAAATCTACAGATGGAAAAAGTCTTAAAATGAAATACAGCTAGATATGAACCTCATTCACTCTCCCAAAAGATAAGAGGAAATACAAAGTAGAGGAGACTGTCATACAAGTCCTGCTTTACATATCAACAGGCAGACTGTGTAATGAGAAACAAAGTGGTGTAGAGGTTGAATGTCAGACAAGAACTCAGGACACTTGGGTTAAAAATTAAAAATTAATTCCACCATGGAAATTCAATGGGGGTGGAGTAACAACAGTAAACCACTCCTTGAGCATCTCACATACCTTGAAAACATTTTTAGGGTCACCATAAGGTGGATGTGACTTGACAGCATATAATAAAAACAAAAAGAAGACTGCTCTGCCAAAAAAATACTTATCAATATTGCTAAGTCTCCCACCTGCCTGTAAAAACCTGAGGTATAATTCCTGGAAAATATTAATCACACTTAGGAACATAATCAGCAACGTGTTTTTCAGAAGGTCGTTTTGAGAAGTATAAGATGTGAGAGGCTAATATACCAAATTCTACTTCAAGTGCATTTTCTACAAATTCAGTTTTTACAGATGCTACTTCTGCCTTGAAAAGACCCTGATGTTGGGAAAGTGTGAAGGCAAGAGGAAAAGGAGACGACAGAGGATGAGATGGTTGGACAGTGTCATCAAAGCTACCAACATGAATTTGACCAAACTCCAGGAGGCAGTGGAAGACAGGAGGGCCTGTATACATGTATACATTACTGAAACAGTGATGTCTACACTGGCTTGGGTATGTCGTGAGAATGGCTGACAGTCGGATTCCTAAAGATCTCCTGTATGGAGATTTAGTGCAGGGAACTCGCCCCAGAGGGAGACCACATCTGTGATACAAGGACATCTGCAAGTGGGATCTGAAGGCCTTAGGAATGGACCTCAACAAATGGGAAACCTTGACATCTGAGCTTTCAGCCTGGAGGCAGGCAGTACAGCATGGATTCTCCCAATTTGAAGAGACACTTGTACAGCAGGCCGAGGCAAAGAGGAAGTCCCAAAACCAGCAAAAACAGGGAGCTGGACAGGTGACAGATTATATTTGTTTTCAGTGTGGAATGGATTGTCACTCTCAAGGTGGCCTTCTCAGCCACACTAGACGCTGTTCAAAGACCTCTTCAGAGTATGTTACCATAGTCTCTCAAGACTGAAGGGTGCCTAATTTGTCCCTTCTCCTTGACACATAAACAATACAAACTCAACTTTGGGACTAGGTGATTAGTATGAAAGATACAAATAACCCATGCAGTGCTTCAAACTCTTAAATAAAGCTGCAGTCACTCTAATTTGGGATAATTTGTACAATTTGCAAATTATGTAAATTGTTTGGCTTTTTTGTGCAACTTTTTGCATGAAACATCATTCTGGCCCATGCAAGCATTACATCAAGAGTGTTACAAAATTCCTCACTATTCTTGCTGGTACAAAGAAGAAAGTTGGAATTCGGTATCTTTGTGCAGTATGAAAAAGTGAGAAAAATTAGATTTTCTTTTAGAGAAAATATAAGAATACTTTCACATTGTATTTGAAGAGTAATCAATGACTGGTCTACTCTGATAAAAAAAGTATTTATGAGTCGGTATCCAATAAATATCTCATAATTAAAATAGTACTTTCTCTTTTGTATCTCAATATGCTGGATTATGTTAAACAGTTTAAAGTACTTAACTGTTGAAATGCAAGACTATATAATTTGGAAGCATAGTGACAACTCTCTCTCTCTCTCTCCCTGCTTCCTCTCTTTTGTATGTGTGAAACAAACACCCTTATATGCAAATGGTTCTCTCTTTGTGACAGCCTTCTCAATTTCTAGGCACATATCTGCACTCCAGAGAAATTATTTCATAACAGAAGGTGATAACAAGCGGACAGAAGTTGAAAGGCAAGGGACAACATTTTTCTCTTGAAGCCAGAGGAAACTATTATTGAAAGGTTGATAATGAGATAGAAAAGCAAAACTATCTCAGAAAGATGCACAAAGATAATGACAAAATTGCATTTACTTATTTAACATGCTGTTCTACTGATTCTCCCTAATTATCAATGGGACACATAATAATAACACCTTACACTTGGAGAGTATCACCTCTCACCTCAAAGACTTTCCCATCTTTTTTTTTTTTTGCAAATAAAAGTTTATTGAATGTCAAAAGTAGGTATATACATTTGTGCACTATACACTGTCGACATTTTTAGAACAGGCAGGAATGATCTGTGAGGGCCTCTGTCTGGGAAATATAGAAAAGACACTCCTCTAGTTAGAGCAATATTAGTATTTCAGCAAGTTGATTCAGGTGTATTGCAATTATGAATTGAATCAAAAGGTTGATCTCTATTTGTTACAGATTGGAGATGATTTTGTTGGATTCAACAAAGAAATTAGGGATTTCATCCTCCCAAGATTTGTTGCATGAAAAAAATGCATTATGTTTTGGAAACTGCAAAGCTTATGGGACATTTCAGAGAAATAAGCTGTGTACAAGTCAATGTACAAGTATATTGTAAAATATGAAAGGCTAAACATGCAAACAATTGGAAAAATAGATATAGACATGTTTTAATTACAATGTGAAAGTGGGTAAATAATATACCGAAATGTATAAAATAATGCATATATTAGGTAAATGCATAAATGAATGTATATGAATTTCAGTGGGGAATCAAAAACAAAGTTACAAACAGGAACAAAACAAGGAAGGGAAAAATATAAGCAGGATATGAAAAAGTAGAATGCTGAACTGAAACTCAAGATATGTTATATGTGTATTATTTGTCTAGATTTGCTGCTGTATGTCCTCATGTTGTAGAGTACTTCCATTCTTAAACGTGCAAATCTGGGTGTTCCTGAACGAAGCTGAGGCTGAAGAGCTACAAGAGCTTGGTTCCATTTTGATTAAGAATTATTTTCTTTTTGTGAGTGAACTTATTTGTGAGATCTGCTAGCTAAGGGTTCTTTGCTGTAAGTGTCCAACTGGCTGGGCAGTACACCAGAAAAGAATGCAATCTCTCTGGTGGGTCAAAAGAACATGTCCCAGAAATAAGGTTGGGTAGCTACATGGAGGAGACAGTTCAAAGGAGAGTCATAAATCAGAGTCCTACCAGATCATCTGTTTGAGAAGAGAATAGCCAAAAGGGTAGTCAGAGGAGCGTCAAGATTAGATTGTCAGGATATTTAGGCAGGGATTCTAGGAATGCTGAGAACAGAGAACAAGACAGGCAGTTCAGTTTGTTTCCAGCAGTGCTAGTCAGAGCATTTAGCATTCTTATGTGGCTGTAGTTGGGAAACTTCTAGTTGCAACTACAGCCACTTAGAAAGCTCAAGACATCTCCTGGGTCCTATTGTCCTGTATCTTTAGATCCCTCCCCAACCCATTGTCTTCCTGTAGCTGTGGGGAAGCTCAGTTTTGGAGTTTGCAGCTGAGCCCCCCCCCAAAAAAAATCTGGATGGATCTCTTGTTTGCCATTAGAAGACTTACGCTCTGCCTCAGGCTCTGGTCACCTTACAGGAGGACATGTCACTCTAATCCACTTTGCGCAATTATACACTTTATGTTGGTGATTCCATACTAGATGGATCAGTCAACAGATAACTGTTGTTGCTCAGGGGGCACCTGAAAGTATCCACATTCTCCAGGGAGTCTCCTTCTATTAGTTGTACTCTGTTACAAATGAAATATTAGTAACTCACACAGAGATAGTTGTGTTTGCCCAGTGGGTCACCTTATGTTTGTGCTTCTGGAATGAAATGATCAGCCAACGAAACACTGTCATTGTCTTGGCACCTGAAAGTATTCACATTATTTGAGGAGGCTTCTTCTCATTACTACTGTGGTACTAATGAAATATTGGTAATCTGATATATGATAATAGTGGTGAATAATCTGATGCTTTGTGCTAAAGGTAAAGGTTCCCCTTGACAATTTTTGTCCAGTCGTGTTCAACTCTAGGGGGCAGTGCTCATCCCCGTTTCGAGGCCATAGAGCCAGCGTTTTTGTCCAAAGACAATCTTCCGTGGTCACATGGCCAGTGCGACTTAGACACGGAACGCTGTTACCTTCCCACCGAGGTGGTCCCTATTTATCTATTCGCATTTGCATGCTTTCGAAACGCTACATCCATTTTATGATGATGATGATGATAATAATAATAATAGTTGTTATTGTTTTTGTTGTTGTTATTGTTGTTGTTAACTATCACAAACAGCTATGCAACAACAGGGAAGGGGGAAAGGATTAACAACAAAACAAAACAAAAACACATATACCGGGAAATACTTGCTTCCGTACAATATCAAAAAAGCTCTTGACTTCATGACTGTGGTACTGTAATCTCGGATACATTCTCTACTCATATCTGTTTCTGGGCCCAATCATAAAACATTTTCCAGCTTTCTTCGATATATGTTCTCGGGTTCTCACGTAGTGTCTCTGATAGGCTATCCATTTCCACAATATCTAGTAATTTTTAAAGTAACTCCCATTTCTTCGGAATTTCCAGCATTTTCCACCTCTGTGCCCATATCAGCCTTGCAACTGTGAATATGTGCAACATCATATATATTTAATTTTTTTATCAACAATTTCTGGAATTATATACAACAAAAACCTTTCTGGTTTAAAAGTTATTTCTTGATGTTTATTTTCTTGTGAAATATGTTTTATCTGCCTCCATTTTTTTTTCTTTCTGGCAAATCCACCACATATGAAAAAGGATCCTGGTTACTGAGAACACTTACAATATGAGTTACTCAGCCCTGATACCATTTTTGCTATTTTTACAGGGCGCTACATCCATCTTGAAAGAACATTGCTAATTAAAAAATTGTAATTTCTTTGGTTTCCAAAGCTTTCTCAGAAAATGGATCAGTATGATGGGTTGCGCTTATTTAGCATCATAGATAGAGAGCTACATGGCTTTTTATCAAACAACAACTAGCTAGCTAACTAATTAAATCAGGCAATGGGTATTTTGACACTGAAGAACACAAAAACACATATTACTAATGAAAGTTCTTCTTTTTTATATATTTTTCTAGTGTGATCAGTAGGAAGAAGGAAATTTTCCCTAATTAAACTTTGAGATTCACATTTCTACTGTCCTTTTTATAATCTTTTCAAAGTACTATGCAGCTCTTGTTAAAACCATTGCAGCTCATCACATACAAAAATAACATTTTTGGGGCATCTCTTCAGTATTTCTAAATAAAATTCCTCAGAGGGATAAGGCTTCTGTGGGTTCATTTGCTTTCTCAGCTATACGAGTAGCATTCATTTTAAAACCATCTATAGTTTATTTATTTATTTGAATTTCTAGCCCATTAAAAGAGCTCAAAATTAGCACCAGTACACTGAAGCAAAGACACATGTATATTTCAAAATCTACAGAACTGTCCTTTCCTGATGAAGGATTTTTATGGTCAACCAAGCATAAGAAAGAAATCAAGCCTGACTGCTCACTGGAAGGACAGATCCTGATGCTGAGGCTCCAATACTTTGGCCATCTCATGAGAACAGAAGATTCCCTGGAAAAGAGCCTGATGTTGGGAAAGTGTGAGGGCAAGAGGAGAAGGGGACGACAGAGGACGAGATGGATGGACAGTGTCATCGAAGCGACCAACATGAATTTGACCAAACTCTGGGAGGCAGTGGAATACAGGAGAGCCTGGCGTGCTCTGGCCCATGGGGTCACAAAGAGTCGGACATGACTTAACAACTAAACAACAACGATCCAATGCTCTTCTCCAACAGAAGCCAACTATTTCCTAGGGGAGCAATCTATGAGTGAAATAATGTCCTACCACTTGCATTCCCACCAATCTTTTACCTCTCATACAATACCAGAACCAGGGGAGATCCTCTCAAATTGAGTGTTGGGAGAGTGAGAACAGACAAAAAAAATAGTTCTTTACCCAGCGTGTTAGTCTATGCAACTCCTTGCCACAGGATGTGCTGATGGCTTCTGGCCTAGATGCCTTTAAAAGGGGATAGGACAGATTCCTGGAAGAAAAGTCCATCACAGATTACAAGCCATGATGGGGATGTATAATCTCCAGGCTTAAAAGGAAGCTACCTCAAAATGCCAGATACAGGGAGGTGGTATCAGGAGATAGATATTTAGCAGTCTTGTGTGCTCCCAGAGGCATCTGGTAAGGCCACTGTGAGATACAGGAAGCTGGGCAAGATGGGCCCTTGGCCTGATCCGACATGGTTCTTCTTATGTTGTTATGTAATGTTTTGTGGACCTGGTCTCATTTCTGAGTGACAAATTCTCTTCAAGCCCCCCTGTCTAACATCCTTTAATTGTCAATGTCAGAGGATGATTCTGGGATTTTCCAGCATGGCCTTACATAGTTATGGCCCTGCAAACGTATTGCTAAATACTACACATGCCAGATAAATCCATGTCCTTTTAGTGTTCTAATCCAGAAATAATCAACTTGGTCGCCTCGGAGGCCAAATTTCCATACATAGCAGCACGTGTGGCGGGCCACATTATGCTTGGAAATGTCAGAATGTGTTTTTTTTAATGAACTGGAGTTTCCAATACATCCACTTATGATTTTGGGAGGTTTCTTGGAATTTGTGGTGGGTGGGTTGGAGGATTCCTGGAAGTCTCCAGCTGTGAGAAACAAATTTTTCCTTTGTTTGTGTTGTCTTTGGGTGCTCCACTGGGATCTATGTTTTTTAAAAAAATATTTTTGGGGGACCACATGCAGTTCATGGGCCATGCTTTCTCAATTGCTGTTCTAATTTTCTTTTCTTTTATTATTTGAAAGGTAGACCTTATCTTCCTAGATATCAAGATTGGCCTTAGATATCCTGCTTGCTACCAGGGGAACTAAATCCCACCAGGATGATGGATAGCAGATGCAGGAGCTAGTATCCATCTGCATAATTCTGCTGCACTTGTGGACAAGTTCCAGATTATGCACAAAGGGAAATTTGGGGCAGTTTCCACTTGCATAATTGGTTACAAGAATCACAAGAATGATCATAGTGGTGCTTCTGCAAGTGGAGAGGTCATCAAAATGCTATAGAAAGGTTTGGTCATGCAAGAAGGCAGGCAACCAGACTTGTCTACTTCATTGCAGTCATTATTGTGCTTGTTATGATACCAACTACAGTACCTATGTTTCTTCCTCAGTTGTCACCTGTGGCCAACCTTCCATTATACTGCCTCATTTTTTAAATAAGAACTATTATTTAATATTATTTAATATAATGCTTACATATAAAGCCCTAAACGGTTTAGGACCTCGATACTTGGCGGAACGCTTACTCCCAACTAGTTCTACCCGTGTCACCCGCGTGAGCCAGGAGGTGAGGCTGAGGAGCCTGACGCTGAGGGAGGCCCGGAAAGAAAGAACTAGAAACCAGGCTTTCTCGGCGGTGGCTCCTCGTCTCTGGAATAACCTACCTCCGGAGATTCGCACTGCACCCTCGCTGGGTACTTTTAAGAACCAACTAAAAACATGGATGTATAGGCAGGCCTTCCCTTCCAGTTAATTCCTGTCCTCTTTCCTTTTTCCCCTCTTTATTTGATTTATTTTTATTTTTCCCATCTTATAGAATCATTTAATTAATTAATTGTTATAAATTTTTTTAGAACTTGTTATCCTTATGTTGTAAGCCGCCTAGAGTGGTCGAAATGACTAGATAGGTGGGGTATAAATAAATAAATAAATAAATAAATAAATAAATAAATAAATAAATAAATAAATAAATATTATGCTAGGAACTGACATTGGAGCCCTTCCTTGCTCATCCCTTTGGCCTTAGACTATAAATATTAAGGCAAACAACATGTTCCTTCCCTCTTTCAGATCTGCTCTGCCAGCCTTTAATACTGAAGAACAAGGCTTAAATGTTATAATTGACTAGCTGAGTGCTTACGGAGTGTATCTCCTCAAATAAATGTGGGCACAGCTCCTCCAGCTTGAGAATAAAGGTCTTTCTGAATGAACAATACTTGATTCAAAATAATGCAAGATCAGAGCCTTAAGTACTTGCAAAGAACCTGTGAATATATTTGCTCTCTGCTTCAGGGTTGAAGCCTTTAAAAAGATGAAACACACCTTTTAGCATCTGTTAGATCCTACATTCCCATTTTCCGCCATCAGAACATGGAGGTGTCCTTTCTCAATTATGTTAAATGCATAGCCTTTCAACGAGCCCAGCTCACCATGCTCCAGATGGTCTCCAGGAAAGTATAGTAAAGAAGCCTCCTGTGCAATTAAATTACTGCAAGTTCACATTTGCAAGAATCACTGTCTGTGGAATTTAAAGAGTTTATAAGCTGGAACATGTGCAGCCCAAGGAAATTCCTTAATAAACTGAAAAGGCAACCCTCATCTGAGTATTCCTTTCAATAGCTGTTGCATTTATGCTAATGAATATTGCATTGAAATATAGAGTACAATTTTATTAAATGTGACGCTTATGTCATATGAGATCACATGGTTGTTTTATTCACAGAAGTGTGACAAGAGGTTGCAGAACAGCTCATAGCCTAGGGAAACTACCGAACAGGCCTTCTTCCTCACACATTTTTTTTGTCACAGTAAAACTTACAAAATATATTTTAAACCAAAGCAAAAAAAAAGTGTGCTGTTAATATGCCATCCCATGATGCTTGAAGCACTCTCTGGGTGGTTTACAATTTAATTATGCCCGGATACACAATGCCCCCACCTCTTCAAGCTGGATATTCAATTTAACAACCTCAGAATGATGGAAGTCAACCTTGAGCCAGCAACTTAAGGCCAGGATCAAACTTAGGTTGTGAGCAGTCTTCACTGCAATATTGCAGTTTAACCACTGCACCACAAATCGGAGAAACAAATTAAAAGTGGGGGAAGATATGGTGACGAATGCAGAGTTGAACAACATCACACAACCCATTCCTTCTCTACATGATCCTTGAGCATTACAGTTATATATACTGTAGTAGCTACTCTATGGACTTTACCTAATTAGCAGCAAAAGGCAATCACGTAAGTGTTTTGCTCCCATTCCCTTTTGACCTTATACTTGTTGATAGATGAGTTGCATTGCTACTCATATGATCCATTTTGCAACAAAGGGTCTGCCATAGTAGGAGGGATGCTGACACCACTGCTTTCCACTCTGCATAGGATACCGGTCCAGAGATAGGCACGAATCAGGAAGCTGGTTGTTAGTGATGGTGCAGGATTTGTGGCTACCCATGAACTCTTTTGGAAGTTGTTTTTTTTGGATTCATGCTTGTGGGGAGGGGACCACCTGCCTGCCCACCCACCTCCTTCCCACTGCTCATGTCAGTTCCTGTCCTGTTGCCAGTGATGGTGGGCTGACTTCTTTTCCAGGAGCTGAGCCTGCTGACTTTGTGCATGTGTCCATCACCTAAATGATATGCAGGCACATGTGCAGAGATAGCAGGCCAGCTTCCCTTCAGTGCTTCGTTTTGCTTTGGCAAAACAGGATCCCCAAACTGGGTTGTGAACCAAACCAACCCTATTTGTCATTTTTTTTTTTTTTGGTTCATAGTTCAGTTCATACCTATCTCTGTACTGGTTAATGGTTTGTGTTTTGTTTGGAACGGAGGAGGCAACTAGACCTGACTATCAGTTTTAGCTAAATCCAGAATCCAAGCTGATCTGGGCTGGTTTGCATGAAGCCTGGACTGATGAAGCATGAACAGATTTTTTTCCTCAGCAATACAAAAGCTGTTCAGACTGATACAGTAAATCAGAACTATAAAATGAAACAGCAAAGCCTGGCTGCAAAGTGGGGAGGAGAGGAACTGAGGTTTGCTCAACGACAGCTGCAAACATGCAATCTGAGGCCAGATTTTCACTTCTGTTACAGTGCATGCAAGGAGCAGATTTTAAATGTGCTCAGTAAACAAATCCACAAAGCTGTCTGTCTGAAGCTTGGCCCATTTGCTCTTTCAATTCAATTCTATTGCCTAATTACATACGCATGTGCAAAAGGGGATAGGTTGGAAAGAGCCATTTTGATTTCCCAGTGCAAGCCCATGGGAGGGCTCAAAATCTGAGTGTCCACTTTGGAACCGAGACACAAATTGGACCAGATGTGGCCCATACAACCATATATCAAATCAGGATCTACCCCAATATGTTAAACTGACCTCCAAACCAAATTGTGGTACCTATGCATAACATATTGGAGAAGATGGCAAAGAAATAGGCTAACTCTAATGTGAGTCCTATCTAAAAAAACCGCCAGTGAAGACAGTGAGACTTAGTTATTTATGACTAGTAAGTGCCATTCATTTGGATCTAACCTACATAGATTAAATGTTGGATTAGTTACATAGTTTTAAAGAACAATGTAGCAGGACCATTGCAAATGAGAATAATAAATATTGAACCTACTAGGCCATTTTAGAAACATCCTTTTGACCAACCAGAACATGGCTGAAATCCTGTTGCATTGCTCTGTGTCCATAATGGTGATGATGTCATTACTAGTGGCAAATTGTCACTGATGAATCCCCTTTGGGGATTTCAGAGTGTGCACAACACCACTGCACTGTGTATAAGTTGTATTCCTCCAAAATTGTTTTTAATTAGCATCAGTTTGTCTTTAATTAATGACAAATTGCCACTAGTGCTGACATGATCACTATTCAATATGATGAGCTGTGCAACAAGGATGTTAGCCATTGTGTCAGAACACTTGAGTGCACCATCAGGAAATGTAACCTGTAATGCCAGCAGGTACTTCTGCTGTTTTGATACAAAACACTTCATTTTAAAAGGTCTAAATCCTTGAATTTTTGTACATACTGGAGTAGCCTACAGATTATCCAAAAAATGTGGAGCTGATTAAATTAATCAGAAAAGCTTTTAATGCTATAAATCACACAAGCTTCATGGTGTTATGAGCAAATTAACCTTATTTAAGAAGTCAGATACAATCTCATGGAAAAAACTACCTAGAGGGCCATAGTGCTCCTGTCTTCTTCAGATACCGTTTATGATTAATGAATATGCAGAAAGAAAGAAAATTGAGAATGTCATGTAGCTGATTTGCTGTGGTTACACACCATAGCCAAAATTCACTCATGTACATTTTTACCACCAAGTCAACGGATCAGGAAAGAGACCTTGGTGTCCTGGTGGATAGCTCGATGAAAGTGTTAACCCAATGTGCAGCAGCAGTGAAAAAGGCCAATTCCATGCAAGGTATCATTAAAAAGGGGATTGAAAATAAAAGAGCCAACATTATAATGACATTGTGCAAAACTATGGTAAGGCTGCACCTGGAGTATTGTGTACAGTGCTGGTTGCTGCAACTCAAAAAAGACATAGTGGAACTGGAAACGGTGCAGAAGAGAGTGACTAAAATGATGACTGGGCTGGGGCACCTCCCTTATGAGGAAAGGCTACAGCGTTTGGGGCTCTTTAGTCTGGAGAAAAGGTGCCTGAGGGGGAACATGATTGAGACATAAAATTCTGCAGGGGATGGATAAAGTGGATAGAGTGGAGCTCTATTCCTTCTCATGCAGTACTAGAACCAGGGGACATCCACTCCAATGAAGTGTTGGGAGAGTGAGAACATAGAAAAAGAAATATTTCTTTACCCAGCGCGTTAGTCTGTGGAACTCCTTGCCACAGGATGTGGTGATGTCTTCTGGCCTAGATGCCTTTAAAACGGGATTGGACAGATTCCTGGGGAAAAAAGTCCATCACAGGTTACAAGCCATGATGGAGATGTATAATCTCTAGGCTTAAAAGGAAGGTACCTCCAAATGCCAGATGCAGGGAAGGGGCATCAGGAGACAACTACTGTATCTAGTTGTCTCATGGACTCCCAGAAGCATCTGGTGGGGCCACTGTGAGATACAGGAAGCTGAACCAGATGGTCCCTTGGCCTGATCCAGCAGGGCTCATCTTCTGTTCTTGTGTTTTTTAACTACACCCCCCCCAAATCCCATAGCCACCACCAGCACACCCAGTGGCAGATTTCTAGAGATGAGTGAGAATTTTATTTTCTTAATATTTTTGATTAGCACCAGGGGTGGAGGCATGTCTTTCGGTCTGAGCCCCCAGTCCCTGTCCAAGTCTTTGGTGCCAAGCCTCAAGTCCCAAGTCTGAGTTCCTATTGAAAACAAGCTCCCCCTCCCAGAAAAAAGAGAGGGGTGGATGGGTTCTTACTCACATGTTGAGTCCAAGTCATTGAAGAAAAAAAAAATCCTAAATCAAGGCTTAGATGAGTCATTGGTGCGGTATAAGTCCGACTTGACAGTTTGTTGAGTCCCCATCCTTGATTAGCACAACTCAATGTTTGCAGTTTTCTCCATCAATATGACACAAAGAACTTGAAATTCATTCATTCATCCATCCATTCACTTCAGAAAAATGAATATGGGAGGAAGTAAAATCCATAGATTTATCTATTCACAATGAGAGTTTATCTGATTATAGTCTCGGCTGAATCCCTCTGCATCCCTTGTCTGGACTGGAAAGGGTGGTACTGTTACCAGCACTCCAAATGTTTTCAGACATTTAGACACTTCCTGAGCATAAGCAAAGGAAACATGAGCACACAATCTGCATATCTATAGGTAGCCAATAGGTTAACTTAGTTGGCATCAATACCCAATGAAGGACTGGATCCAAACTTGGGGTACAAAGGACCGATAGAATTGTAGTACTCTTATGACTCTTTGTATCATTATAAACCATATGTATACTGTATTTTCAGGATCTTCTCTGCTTTTAAGAGAAGTCCCAGCTGACCTTTTCTTTGCTGCTATTAAAATAAAATTGGGCCTAGGGTTCAGCTGTTGTGTCTATGCCTGATTCCTTGCCAGAGAATTTTAGAACCCAAATTTGGCCGGTGACAGTACTACTTTTCATTTCGCCCCCAGAGGCTCTTCATTTTGAGCACCTCTATGGCAAGTCAGTTCTTTGAATGTTGGAAATAATTACATGTATTGAATTGGTCTGGGGAAGATTTTTTAAAAAATAGTTTCCTTTTTAAAAAATGAGGATTTGCAAAAAGTAGGAAATTGCTTTATAAACACAATGGAAAGAATTGTGATTTTTGGGGTGGGGGGAAATCAAACATGGAAGAACGCAAAACTGAAAGATTTATCCATATCTCTGTATATTGTTTGGGACAGTACAGTGCTGTTCCTCCTAAATGTTTGGTCTGAGCATGGAAGTAAAATGTCAAGGATAATTTCCACGCTAAGGTAAAACCAGGCATATGGTAATCAGCAGCCATATTAGACAGGTGGGCAAAATGCTGAGTCATGCAGGATGTATGTGCAATGTCCTTACTGATTGGCTATATGTAAATGCACATGTGTATAAATGCGTAGACATGTGGAGAAGATTAGGATCTCTTCTGATGAATGTCATGCTGCCGGTTTGTACTGCTAGAACTTCTGTATATATTGTAAATATACGTGGTGTTGGGAAGAAGCAGCCTATGTGTGTGTTATTCCACTGGACTGCCTGGACTGGTACAAAAATCTGCTACACACTGCAAATATGCACCAACACAAAGTTTGCAGTATTATTAAAACAATAATAACCACACTAGGAGATGCCAATATAATTGTTGGGGTCTTGCCCATTGCCTGTGTCAAACTCCTTTTTTTCGGCCATGTGGCTCTACTGCAAATTGATAATCTCTTGACATTTGGCAACTGTGTTATCATATTGTATTTGTATTCTTGTAATTCCCAGTGTGGTGTAGTGGATAGATTGACTAGAATTCTGGAGAACAGGGTTTGATTCCCCATTTGGCCATGGAAATTCACTGGGGGACTGGGACTGGTAAAACCACTCCTTAAATATCTCACTTATTCTGAATGCCCTGTTAGGATTGCCACATGGATGGCACAGAACGACAACAATTATGTGGACATTTTAAAGTCCTTTTATCCATCAATTACTTGGATCTGAATATGAAAGGAAACTACTTTTTCCACTAGGTTATTCCCTTCCATAATGTAAAAAATAGTAAGAAAGGAGGAAGTTGCCCAATTTTTTGACCCTGTTTTTTGCAAGTTAGCTAGGGAAGTAGGGGAAAACAATATGCTTCAAATACAATGGATCTGGAACTCACCAGAAAGTGAGAGTGTGTGAGAGAGAACATTAAGAATTATGTTGTTAGAACAGAGATGAGGAAAGTTTTTTTAAAAAAAACTACAGGTCCCAGAATACCCTGGCACAGTTATTTTGCTAATTGTATTTTAAAAGTAACTTTTCTATCTCTTGACTAGGGTTACAATGGGGGAAAAACCTATTTTTCTCATTTCTTTCTTGCAAGTTTTTGAATTTAGTCAAGGAAGACTATATGGCCTGCAGTATATTATTCGGTCTTGTTTTTAGTAACTTCCATTTACACTAGTTTCACTAAAGTCTCCCTTTAATATTCATCATGCAAATTGCCCTCCTTGAATATAATTCCTATATTATCCTGTTAATGACCTTTGTAGGCATTTTGATGTCAGCAGCAATCAGGTGTGACGTGAATTGAATTGAGCTGCATTTGCATAAAGCGAATGTGGGAGATCTTGCAGTGTAAATCAGCACAAAATCAACACGTTGAAAAGACAGTGTTTGCATCCTGCCAAGGCAGTCCAATGACGATTCGTGTTTCCTTGCTACTTTCGCTGCTGACAAAGAACTGCAGCGCACACACACAAAAAAGAAAAAAAGAGAGAAGCAGATGCACAAGCAATCAGGTATGTCACTCTATTAATGCATTCCTGATTATCCCTTAACGATGCAAAATTTCTGAAGAAGTACTTCACCATAATGAATGTTTCTTCAGGTGTCAGATTTGTTTGGCTTAGACACCTGGTTTCTTTGCATGGTTTCATAGTTGCATAGCAAAACCATTCAACAGAATCATTTTACTTCCTAAACTTTAGTGGATGAAATGGTTTCATTGAAAGGTGAACCTTTCAAAGGTGAACCTTTCAATGAAACGATTTCATCCACTAAAATATGTAAGTATTATTAACTATTATCAACCCTACGTAACCTAAAGCTTGCAGTACCATGAAGGCCCACATTTCATAGTCCATTAGAGAAGATTGGATATTTATCATTATCATTACATTTATTATTATTTATTAATGGGTGGAACCAATGACAATTATTTTTCAAATGTTAGTTGAAGTAATATGGATTAGAATCACAGCAAGAGACAAAGAGTTAAAGTTCACTTATTGCTGATAGGGAATTATCTATTGGTGTCTGTACAGAACCTGTTTTTCACTTTTCAAAAGCCATTCATGTGACTGTCAACAAGGCAGACAAATGCTACTATGGTCAGCTTAAACATGATGCTCCTGAGCATTGTGTCTACTTTAAGCATGATTTAGAAGCTGGGAGAATTGGTCTGTTTCTATTGCAGGGAGGTTCTAGTAAATGCTGCCTGCATATCTCCTGTCTATTTGTAACCTTTTGTGAAATTCCATAACATTCTTTCTTCTCCCTGTACTGACTTAGAGCTACTTGAAAGCATTGGGTAAGATTCTTAAAGATTTGGGAAAAGATACCATCAAGATGCTGGTGTTTCCATTCAGTCAACATTAAGACAAAAATTGGCGTGCTTTTTTTCCATGTGTGTTTGTTTGTTTAGCATTCAGATGTCCACAATTCCATGGGCACTTTGGAAAGTTTGTCATTAACTGAATGAAGCAATTAGTGGCAAATGGACCTAGCAGATGGTTTTACAATTAAGCGCTTGACATTTTTAAAGTAAATACAGTTTCAAGTACAGAGGCACAATATTGCCAAACAAATTTAGCTTGAGTAAATAACTGGCTGGCTGGTATTCCCTCTACCTTCAATGGCAGGACATTTTGTTATTCCTGCACAAAACATAAGTTTGCTCTAAGGCATATTTTCTCTGTTTTCAAAGAGGGACATCTCAAATAGGCCTGAAAATCACTGCACATTTTTTTTCTGGAGTGACTGCTGAATACTGATCAAACAGCCACCACATATTTCTGGAAGCAGCAGCATTTTGCCAGGCTGCTATTATTGGATTATAAAAATGGGAACCTTACAGTGACCATATGGTCAGAGCCAAAGTTGTCTGATACTGAGAAAATCATAGAGATGAAAGAGGCCAAAGAATCTCTAATAAAACCTGCTCTTTAAAAGCATCTGTGTTCTCATCTTGATTAATTTAACTTGAAAAATCAAAATGCAGATGTCATTTTTGCATACCACATCCCACTGAAGCTGAAACAAAATTGTCCCAGTTTGACTTAAGTAGTTGTGAAATAGTCTTCACCGAATCCATAAATGAAGTTGTAAACAGCAGGCTTAAACTAACATTATCACAAGGATTTTTCTTTCTTTGAATGGAGAAACATTAACAATGGTGGTTAAAATGGCCCCCATAATTATATCATTGTTGATTCCTTTATTCATCATAAATACATGTTTTCCATCAACTGGTGATCACTGGTTAGGAGGACCTTCCCAGGCCAACAACACACCCGCTCCCGAGGATTCATCTGGAGAGACAGTTTTGGGACAGGCCTCAAAAACTGTTCCCCATAATCTTGCAATATTTGCATGAGCACCTACTGACACATCATTTTCAATGGCAATTGTTCCATTGTTCCATGTAGTTCAGTGCATAGATAAACCCCACTATCTGTACATTATTCTTGAATGGAAGGCAGAAATTCCTTCCCAGCCCCAAACCACCAACCAAATTTGCAAGTTTTGGACTTCCATGCCATTACCTTCTCCTCCATTATTTTTAAAAAATCACCTAACCTGTTGATGAGTTCTGAAGAATTGAAATCATGCATATTATTGGGGAAAGCACCTGAGAATTTCAAATCTTATATATACTTGTGAAAAGTCACTATAGAATTCAAAGGTTTCAGCACTATTGTGGAAGGGTGGTTGGTGTCATAGTTTTTACAACCTCGCATGGTGCCCACAGTTTGTTTGGAAGGGAGGGACCTTTCTCAGCTGGGATGACTGTCAGTCTATCCGGCAATAGCCAATCATTCCCTCCTGCCTCTGAAATCAAAGAGAGCCCTGTCTGTCTGCTCAGTGCTCTCTTTTTCATTCTCTGCAGACTGTCAAAGTCTGTTGTTGAAGGCAGGCACATTTGTGTCAGTTTGCTGTGTGTCTGATCACAACTGTAAGCAATGAAGCCTTTTTTTTTCTTACTAATGTATCTGAAGGAATTATTGAGACTGTAAGTGCCAGTTAATGAGAAAAAAAAGGTGAACTAATTGAGGATCTTGAGGCTATTCTGCTCTTTGAATTCCTGCATTCTTTCTCCACAGCTTAAGGAATTTAACCAAAAATTCAAAACTCTGCAACTGTTAGTCCTGATACAAATATTGTCTCCATGCAGGTTTTGGAGTTTGTTTTGCTGTGATGGATGAACATGACTATCTTCATTTTTCAATCCAAACATAAACTGGTTTTCCTTCTTAAGAAGTGGATGTCTGTTGTTTCATGGAAGCCAGATAATACCTGAAACTCTGGCAGAAGACTAGAAATGTCTGTACACAGGCCATTGCATTAGAATGTTATCAGAACGAGACTTGACCTCAGGCCTCCCTAATCCTAGTCCATGCTTTCGTCACTCTAACACACTGATTTTTCTCAATCTTTTTGCACTATGGTGACAAAATCCAGTACTAGTGTAGACTTCTACTAAATCCAGGAATTACTGAATTTCAAAATTCCCATTGATTTAACAGGACTGTTCCTAGTTAGGACCAGCCATTGTATATAAGCCATTTATGCAGAACTGAGATCTTATTATTACATAACATAGACTCATGTCTACCACAAGGTGTGAGTATCATATTTCACAGTGTAGTGTCCCACTGAGCAAAATGTTCATTCCTGCATTGGGGGAGGGGAAGTTATAAAAAACATATCCCATCTCAGGCAACTTATAGTGACACTTTTTTTTGTTCCAAACTTTAACGTACCCTAGTCTTTTTTTCATTAAAAATGTGCTTACACAATCTGTCAGTCAGTCAAGTGTACCTTGCCTGCACTGCTGTGATGATTCACTGAAGCATTGGTATCAAAAGAATGATGATGCTGGGATGATGCATTGCACTAATACATTACGAGATCAACAATAAGCTGATGATGTATTGCAGCAATACATCTGAATGATGCCAAGTGCAGAGTCTAGCAGACTGATAATGTGCTTTTCTTATATCAAGCAAAGATAACTTCGTAATGGAGAGTGGGAACACAGAAGAAGCAAGGAAGAGAGGTCATTCTATATCCTGAAAATGGTATATCTAGCTACAACATTTACCTTGAAGTAATACACTGCTATAACACATTATTTCACACATAGAATGTATAGGAATGGAGTCAGAACGATATGGCAGCCTGTCTATGTAACACAGAGAAGTTCTTCGGTGTCTGCTATTAAAACAATTATCAGGGTCAAGAGAAATAGCAGCAAGTGCCCAAAAAGGGGCATAGAAAACATTTCCAAAGAATCTTGGAAATGTTGGTTTTATTGAATTCTAACTGCCAAAATTCAGCCAATATGACTACTGAGAGCTGCTGAGGGATTCTGGCAGTCCAGATTTCTGTACTCCAAAAAAGGACTTTTCCAATGTCTATGTACACATCCCTATTTTAATATAAATGATAACCTTCATCTTCCTGGTTCTTATAACGTTCTCTCCACCTCACAGCTGAATTGAATCTCTTTTTTCATTCACACTGATTCATTATTTTCTTTTGCTTTCATTTAATATTGTATCCTGCTGATCCTCTCTATAAAAAGAATGATGAAAAACTCAAAGGACCTCCAGTAACTGACCTCTACTTAAGATTTTGGACAGCCGTCGGCAATCAAAGTGACCTGACTGTAATCTAGATAGGAAGACTAAGGACCTGACTCTATATAAAGCACTCCTTTTTGCCAATAACTTGCATAAATTATTTAATACCTGCTCCTACCTCCTGTCAGAAATCTTTTATGATCTTACTTACCTGAAGGGAATTGAGAATAAGGATTTTAATGAATCTTCCACCGAACTGTGTTACATTAGTATCTTAACTTAGTATCATTGCAGGTAGCGAAAAGCTGTCTTGGAAGAATAATTCTGAGCACATCTGTCACAGAAGCTGAACAGAAGGTAGGTACTCAACTTAATATTTTCTAAGAATGTGTACCTTTGTTCCAGTTACAGACAGTTAATTTAGCCATATTGTAGAGCTAAGGATAAAAATGAATCCTACCACGTGTCAAGATTAAAAGGAAACAAGATTAAAATAGGCCAGACTGGCTTTTCTTGGAGCAAAATCACACTTTTTCCATAACATTTTTCCATAACATTAGAAAGTCTAATATATGGCATAAAGAACCCTTTGAGGGAAAACGTCTTTACTTGTGGAAGCTTTCCATATGAGTAGAATCTTGCAAAATCATGATAGAGGATCTCTGGTTCAGATAGTCACCTTCCATGCATATGTAGGTAGGTAAGCAGGTAGTTAGGTACTGTGTGCTGTCGTCAAATCTGATTTATGGCACCTCTTTCCAGGGATTTTGAGATACAGAATATGCAGAAGTGGTTACCCATTCCCTTCTTCTGGGGACACCCGGAATTGTGTATCTTGCCAGGTTGGCTCTTCTCTGTGGAGGCACAATGAGAAATTGAACTTCCAGCCACTGAGCTATCCAACCAGCACACATAATGTAGAAGAAATAAATACATCCTTAACTGTGCAGTGGGACTATGTCAAAACACAAAGAGGAGATGAAAAGTATCTCCCTTCCTGGGGACATTAGGTAAGGCATTTGTGCATGAACTAAGGCATATTGAAAAGTCTTTTACACTATTGGAGGAAAACAGAAATGACTATAGAGAAGGCAGAGGTGGTCTGCTTTCCCTTCTTGCACGTTTATAAAACAAGCTTGAAAAACAAGAGTACAGAGGTTATGTGAAGCCTGTTTTAAATTGTACCACATGGTAGCTGTTATGTTGTGATCCTTCAATAAGAAATAATTCACAAAGAGGTTGAAATAAAAATAGAGAAGTCCTGAACAGACATAGAAAATGAATGTGTGAAAAATTTCCTTTCTCAAGGTATTTTGTATAAAAATGGATTTTTCTGATTCCCAGTTTCTGGACTGAACAAGGGTATTCAATCCGGATTTAGAAATTTGTAGGTTTTAGGTTTGTGTTTCTTTCCGTGTAAGAAAAATATATTTAACAATTTGTGTACTTCCGAAAATTATACAGAAAATATTACGTCCTCTGCTTTGTTGTCTGAACACAGTTAGGAAGGGCAATCCTGGAAGTGTCCACAGTAGACTTCTGGTCATGCAACCAGTTTTATGACTAATATTGCAACCAGGAGGACAGGTATATGACAGAAATCCTGCTGGGGTGTAAGAGGAGCACTTATTTATGTATGTACAGTATTTACCGTATTTTCTGGCATATAAGACGACGGGCGTATAGGACGACTCCCCAACATTTCCACTCAAAATATAGTTTGTTATATATTCGCCGTATAAGACTACCCCCTCTTCCACACACCTTCCACACACCAAATAAAAGGTGCTATTCATTGTCACCATTGTACGGCCGCAGCACGACTGCAGTGCCTCTGGCCCGCCTCTGCACCTCCCTGTGACCGGCACTAGTTCGCAAGTGTGCATGTGTGAGCTCTGCGTAGACAAGGGGTGGGCCGGAGCGACACTGCTTTCCACTGAGCAGAACAGGCCGGTCACGTCGAAAAGGCTGCCATCCCTGTCTCACTGCTGATGCTCACCATGGCTGCGCTGGATACTGTGCGATACTGGACAGTATGTAGAATGAGGTGGACAGGCATCGGGAAGCTACTATGGGCAGCTATGTCTATCCCAACTGAAGTGCACCCGTCATATAAGATGACCCCCCCACTTGGAGGCATGTTTTTCAGGAATATGCTGGGGTATAGTGTTATACACCAGCAATACAGTATTTAAACCATCTATAGCCCATATATAAAAGCATTAATAGCCCTATATTCTCAGGGTGGGTTACAGAGCTATATATAACTACTTTTTTTTTAAAGATAATTAAAACAATTTAAAATCAAGTTAGTAATTAACAACTGTGGCTACTTAATTAGGACAGTAATTTTAAGAATTTAAGATCAGAAGAAATGCATGCTTTGAGTTGTAATAGCTTTGGAGAACGTCACAAAACAAATGCCATCTGGTAAGTATTCACAGACAAAACAAAACAGCAAGGTTCCTATGGTTCCCTTTTCCTTAGCATATTAAATTGTGCTGGAGTTGGTTCATTGAATCACGGTCTGTGTGTATGGTGAGCCAACTTCCTCATAAATCTATTGATTCAAATGGGCTTATGCTAGCAGTGACTTACCATGCCAAAGTAAGTTGCAATTACAGTAGGCCAACTGTCATCAATGGAACATTCAGAGAAGTTGTCTGAACAAATCCCATTGAGTCAATGGGCCTATTCTAGTTTGATTTACTACACTGAGCAGTAGGATTTGGGCCACTGAGAGTAATTGTGCACAAGCTGAACAAGCTGTGGGATAGAACTAGGGACTTCTTCCCCAGGGTGATGTTATCACCATCCTTCCACAGGTATAACTTATGCAAGAGGATTTAGGTCAATGTGTCTTACTGTGGTGCAGAAGGGTGGGCACTGTCACAATTCTTTCTGTCTTGCAGGGGAAAATATATTGCTTTAAAATCTGTTATAGCCACCTAATTTTCTGGCTCTAAATCTCACTTCTGGTTGACAATTTGATCGTAAATCTTATTCCTGGTTGACTGGAGCAATACAAAACATAGTTTTTGTCTACAGCAGACAACTACTCATTCCATAAATTGAGAAAGTAAATCCATGGACTTTGAAATTTTCCCTGCCAAAGTGTTGGGTGGATCTGGGATATGAGAGTAATAATCATGATGCTCAGACTGTCACAAAATAGTCCTCTTTGGAATTCAGGCGAGTTAAGTTCAGCCCCAAGCTAGGATTGAACATCTGGGGCTCATGTGCATTGCACAGAGATGAGAGCAAGAAATGTTGAGAAATAACAACGCAAAATTAAGGTGGTGGTGGGGAATTAAATAAGAAAAAAATCAGAACAGGTTGGAAATAAGATGGCAAGAATATATTTTGTGTTCCCCATAGCCCAAGCCACTTTTAAGAAGCTTTCTTAAAATGTTTTTAAAATATTTGTATAATAGTGAGGGAAACCCGGAAAGCAAAGCAACCCCAGAACATACATTAAAACTAGGGATGACCACCTTTTTGGCGAGTCGTCCCGCTTCGTGAATCATCAAAAGCTGACGACTCACAAAGGACAAAGTTGCCCCCATGAAGCGACGAATAACAAATATATTTGTTGATGGTGGGGGTTATTTGAAAAAAAAAACACACATTCTGCCATTTTGCTCCAGAAAGTGGCCTGAGAAAGGTGGGTCTTGGATTTACCAAGGACCCTGTTGTTGGCAGTGTGGTAGCCTCAGTCTGATAGTGTTAGCCCAGAAGCCCCCTTCTCCTGGCATGACAACTCTGGTGCTGGAGCATGCCAGGAGGCTGACACAGGTCAAGGCAGATCCGTCTGTATTTCTGTTAATCAACTGTTTATGTCTTGTAGTTATATTTGGGGGGGGCATAAATGTTATACATAGATTTTGAACTACACAATGGTCTGGCATCCTTAACTTCAATGGTGTTGAAAGAAGAACTGTAGAATTTTCCACACAGATACCCATTGTCCATTCCACTTCCACGGGAAAGCATGCACACCCACCAAGCACTACTTATTTAAATTTATATGCTACTTTTTCCCATAAAAATCCAAGGCAGTTTACAGTATTAAAAGAAACAAAGTTAAAAGCTAAAATAACAAATTACCGCAATATTTAAAAAGAATTACACATATATGCTATTAAAACTCATAAATAAGAGTTTAAATATTTAAAAGCTCCAGTAAAACAACAGAATAAAATAATCTCTTTTAAAGATCCCCTTGGTCACCCACTCATTTGAAGGAAGGCCTGCCTGAAGAGAAAGGTCTTCGTCTGCTTGTGGAAAGACAGCAAACCATGTCCAATAACCTCTCTGTCATGATGAAAAGGGCATTAGGAAAGAGGAGACAGGTTTGACAGTGGATGTGCCATACTGCAGTCTATTTCAAGGTTCCTTTTTTGGAGAGCAGACATGTCATTTACAACTGATGGAGGACAAGGAGGATATCTGACGAAATGTCCCATACTTTGTCTGATCAAAGCTGCCAATCTATGTGGTGCTTCATAGAACAAGGAACCAGGAGATAGGTTCTTGTGTCCTGAAGGGTTATGCTTTGTTATCCTTTCTGTTTTTACAACCACATTTCTACAGTAGACCATAGTTACTAACACCAAAAGGTGACTGAAATCTGCTGAGACATACCTGTACACCCATTGTTGTTGTTGTTTAGTCATTAAGTCATGTCCAACTCTTTGTGACCCCATGGACCAGAGCATGCCAGGCCCTCCTGTCTTTCACTGCCTCCCAAAGTTTGGTCAAATTCATGTTGGTAGCTTCAGTGACAATGTCCAACCATGCATAGTTCTTCAGGCACTCTGTCTACCAAACTGAGTTCCTTTAATCTGTTCTTTATTTCCACTGTATACTAATAAGGGATTTCATTTAGATTGTACCTGACTAGATCAGTGGTTTTTCCTACTTTCTTCAGTTTAAGATTGAGTTTTGCTATAAGAAGCTGATTATCAGAGCCACATTCAGCTCCAGGTCTTGTTTCTGCTGACTGTATAGAGCTTCTCCATCTTTGGCTGCAGAGAACATAATAATCTGATTTCGGTTTTACCCATCTCATGATGTCCATGTGTAGAGTCACCTCTTGTGTTGTTGGAAAAGAGTGTTTGTGATGACCAGCTTGTTCTCTTGACAAAACTCTTTTAGCCTTTGCCCTGCTTCGTTTGGAACTCCAAGGCCAAACTTCCCTGTTGTTCCTTTTGCCTCTTGACTTCCTACTTTAGCATTCCAGTCCCCTATAATGACAAGAACATCTTTCTTTGGTGTCAGTTCTAGAAGGTGTTGTAAGTCTTCATAGAATTGGTCAGTTTCAGCCTCTTCAGCATCAGTGGTTGGTGCATAAACTTGGATTACTATGATGTTGAAAGGCCTGCCTTGTATTTGTATTGAGTCATTCTATCATTTTTGAGATTGTATCCCAATACAGTTTTTCCCACTCTTTGGTTGACTATGAGGGCTACTCCATTCCGTCTATGGATTCTTGCCCACAACAATAGATATGATAATCATCTGAATTGAGTTTGCCCATTCCTGTCCATTTTAGTTCACTGACACCCAGGATGTCAATGTTTATTCTTGCCATTTCCTGTTTGACCAAATCCAGCTTACCAAGGTTCATAGATCTTATATTGCATGTTCCTATGCAGTATTTTTCTTTGCAGCATCAGAATTTCCTTTCACTTTCAGGCACGTCCACAGCTGAGCATCCTTTCGGCTTTGGCCCAGCCACTTCATTAGCTCTGGAGCTACTTGTACTTGTCCTCTGTTCTTCCTCAGTAGCATGTTGGGCACATTCTGACCTGAGGGGCTCATCTTCCAGCATCATATCTTTTAGCCTTTTGTTTCTGTTCATGGAATTTTCTTGGCAAAGACACTGGAGTGGCTTTCCAGTTCCTGCTCCAGGTGGATCGCATTTAGTCAGAACTCTCCATGATGACCTGTCCGTCTTGGTGTCCCTGCATGGCATAGCCCATGGCTTCTCTTAATTACTCAAGCCCCTTTGCCACAACAAGGCAGCAATCCGTGAAGGGGATTACACCCACAGAAAGAAAAAAAATAAGGAGTTTGTCACTATTCCAGGAAAAGATCTCAGAATAATGTAATTGAACAGATTAATTTGAACTTCCATTCATGGAAACAAAATCTGGTTGCAGGAAGTCAATATGTTGTCTGTAAAGTCTTGCTGAAATTCTTCAAAAAAGGATGCAGGTTATTGATACTCTACTTAAGCCATTTCTTTTTGCTTGAGTGTAAATTAATTGAAACCAGGACTAAAATTAACCCAGCCTGGTATATAGCAATATGGTAGTTTCCAAAATAAAATGAACAACTTTATAAATATGCAAGGTTGAGTGTGCCAATACTACAATATATTTATGCTGAAGCCAGAAGGTGTTAGCTAATGTCTTGGCAGAAATCCATAGGACTAATTATGGAGACTGCTGAGTATACCTTGCATTTTCAACAGTTTCTGTTAAACAAGATATTCATTTGGTCTTGTTTCTGTTGTTTCCTGCTTCACTGCTGAGCAGCCCATATGTAAGTTCTACATTTTTCAAAACCACATGGAATTGTTCTTGTTAAAATTAATTAGATAGCAACCCTATGATACATGTCTACTCCATAAAAACCCTAGATTAACTGAAACTACATGCTTGTCAGTGTGTATAGGATTCTGGCTACAATAACTTTTCTGTAAAAAACCACCCTTCATAAGATGCATCACAGAAACATATTGCATACATATGAAGAAGACAGATTAGAATATTGAAAAGATTAAATATAGCTGCAGCATACTCATCCTTCAGCAAGAAAGTCTGGCTAAGAAAGGCCAGATGAAATGAAAGAGAAAACTGTTTGTGTGAAAGAAGTTTCATAATTCAAGAAGTACCACAAAGGAAGCAGAAGGTGCAGAACCTGCTTGTCTGTTCCACTTAGTATAAATGTAGGAGAGGAGAAATGCATGTAATTCAGTGGCCTGGTTATGCTTTGCAAGTATAAAGCCTGAAATTCAGTCTCTAGCATCTCTAGGTTATATCTCTCTCTCTAGAATTATAATCCAAAAAGAATAACAAGAAGAAATATTTTGGAGAGACCAGGTAGAATTGTCTTATCTGAAAAGCGGGATATTTTTGTATAGGACACTCGCAAACACTGGTGTGATTTGCCAGATGGTTCTGTGGTTTGGCAGCATCATTGTCTTGAAAAGAAAATGCCAGGTTGTGAATGTTGCAGAATCCCAAATGGAACTGAAAAGATCTTCAAGTCCATTGAGCTCAACACAACCCCAATTAGCCTCGTTATCTGCACCTGTGTGTGTGTGTGGGGGGGTATTCATACGAATACGAATACCCCCATCTCTAGTAACAGGCATTATGGAGAGAAGAGACACTTCAGTGGCAGTGACCTGCAGAATGTGTCCAATGTCTGACCTTGTGCCTGAGAACAACAGAGCGTATAGAGATAGCAAGTGTAAACTGGTAACATTGTTGGAAGGAAAAATGAAAGAACTGGAGTAGTGAGTGACCACTCTTAAGGATATAAGAGAAATTGAGGAAGGAATAAAGGTAAAAGTAAAGGTTCCCCTTGACATTTTTAGTCAGTTGTGTTCAACTCTAAGGGACGGTGCTCCTTCCCGTTTCCAAGCCGTAAAGCCAGCGTTTGTTCGAAGACAGTATCCATTGTCACATGGCCAGCGCGGCTATACACGGAACGCTGTTTACCTTCCCACCGAGATGGTACCTATTTATCTACTTGCATTTACATGCATTTGAGCTGCTAGGTTGGCGAGGAGCTGGGACAAAGCAACGAGAGCTCACTCCGTCACGTGGATTCGATCTTATGACTGTTGGTCTTCTGACCTTGCAGCACAGAGGCTTCTGCGGTTTAACCCACAGCACCATCACATCCCTTCCTTGAGGAAGGAATACATAGACATGCCTCTCAAGCAGCAGCAACAGCCAAGGTAGGTCCTGGAGATGGAAGAACAGCAAGACAAAGTGGGGGAAGAGAATGCTGAGAAAAGAACAAACATTGTGGAGGAAGCACCATGAAAAAAGGCCATAGTAAGGAGCAAAAAAAGAGGAAGACACTTCTTCACCAGTGGAACTGCAAAACCACTTTTAGAATCTTGGAGAGGAGTCTGGCAGACAGCCTACAGAGGACATACAGGACACCCCACAGGAGGACAGGAGAGAGACTGAAGCTCAACCAAGCAGAGTCACATAACCCACACTCTGCAAAAATAAAAAAAGTAGAATAGTTATAGTAGGAGAGTTCCTATTGTATGGGACAGAAACTGAAATATGCTGGGAAGATTCATAGACCCACCAGGTATGATGTCTCCCTGGAGCACAAATTAGGGATGTGTCACTCAAAAACCTGTAGATGCACATGCCTTTCTTATCCATGTCAGAACAAATGACACAGCTAAGAGAAACTACAAATAAATCATGTTAGATTTTGAAGCTCTGGGATGTAACTCAAAGACTTTGGGACCCAGATAATCTTCTCATCCATCCTACCAGTACTCAGAGGAGGAATAGAAAGGGAAAGGGAAATACTTCAGGTGAATGAAAGTGGTACCAATGTGAGGGATTTGGGTTTTTGGACCATAGGATATGCTTCCTGGAAGATGGACTGCTGGAATGTGATGGTTTGTACCACATAAAGACTGGGAAGGATGTGTTTGGCCATGGCATGAAGAACTTCATCGGGTGGGCTTTGAATTGAATTGGAAGGGGAAGGAAGATGCATGCTCAGAGGTAGATAAAGATTTATGCACAATAAAAGAAACAGGTAAGCAGTATTAACAGGGTCCAATAATAACTTTCATAAAAATATATGATGAAAAGCCATTGTCTATATACAAATGCCAGGAGTATGGGGAACAAACAAGAAGAAATATATTTTTAAGAGCACATGTTTAATGATGTTGCAATATAGAACTTCCCAATGGATGCAGACAATGAGAAAGCATCCCTAATCATTTTTTGACCAATCCAATATCTTCTATTTTTAATTCATCTATCATTTACAGTTTAGCAGTAACCCTCCCATAATATTCAACACTTTCTCTTTATTATTCAGTGCGCGTAGTCTTAAAGTCGACAGACTTACTGTATGTCAGTACTTCATCATCTCCTTCCCAGAAGTGAGATTATTACCATATTACTATCACTGCAGCATGTACATACAATCACATTGTCTTGGTGAGCACATTTTGAAAATCGTATGTTCCCATATCTTCTAGAAACACATTCAGATAATGATGCCAATTAATGGTCATATAGAAAGTCCCTTGTGAGCAAAAGTTAAATATTTTGAGCTCTTCAGCCAAAGGTGTGTGAGAGGGAACAAAAATTTATGCATGAAATGCAGAAAGTGCGTACGTAGTAGGAAATTTTCTTCTGGAAAAAAAGGAGAATGTAGAGTCATATAATGAACATAAATGGTGTTCAGGTTCAAGACAGATAAAAGGAACTACATTTCATTACACAGAGGCCAGAATCCAACTGAATATTTACACTGTGCAAATGTAACACAGAGCAGTGAATATCCACTCATTAATGCATCCCTGGTTGAATTCCTAGTAGTGAGACAGTAGCATGATTCAGCACCTGGCTATGAAATCAGCTTGGGACTAATTAATTCACAACTATTTGTCACTCTGAGTTATGCCACTGCACTTATGCAGGTATAAATTATTCTGTTGGGCCCTGGCCAGAGCATTGTTAAATCATGGAAACTGGTTTTGCAAAATGTAATGATGGCTTCTAACTTGGATGGCTTTACAGAAGGGGGATAAAGAAATTCATGGAGCATAAGGTTTTGATGGCTAAACATGGCTATATTTTGGCTTCACTATCAGAAGCTGTATGCCTTTCAAAGTCAGTTCTACCTGGGAAACTCAGGTAGAAAAGTGCCATTGCATTTATGTTGTGCAAATGGGTAGCCATTGCCATCTCTCTCTCTCTCTCTCTTTTCCGCAGTGAGCAATGTTGCCAGCCAATACTCATTGTGTTTTTTTCCAGTTGCAGCAGTGTGTCCTGACTGCTTGTTTTTGCATATCACAAAGCTCTGGGCAGAACACTGAGGGACTGTGTTGTGGCACTATGTCAATTTCTTTTCTTCCCCCCACCCCTTACCCTGCCTCTGCCTTGTCTTAAATGTTTTTCAGGCTCCGTAGCTAAAGCCAGCTGTAATCTAATCTGATTAAAAGAAAGATGCACAACTCTTCAGCCGCACTGAACAATAAGATTTTATAATTTTTTTACTAGTAGAAATGAAGAGGAGCAAATCAATACTGTTTAAGATTTTGGAACATATCATCTATATTACTGTTCCATTTTATTTCCAAGACTGGAATCCAAAACAGATTTGGTTTTAGTTATACTCATAGAGTTCAAAAGGCTTAAGGTAAAGTAAGGGTAAAGGTTCCCCTTGACATTTAGTCCAGTCATGTCTGACTCTAGGGAGCGGTGCTTATCCACGTTTCCAAGCCATAGAGCCAGCATTTTCATGGTCATGTGGCCAGCGCGACTAGACACAGAACACTGTTACCTTCCCACCATGGTGGTACCTATTTATCTACTCACATGTTTACATGCTTTTAAACTGTTAGGTTGGCAGGAGCTGGAACAAGCGACAGGAGCTCACTCCATCACGTGGATTCAGTCTTACGACTGCTGGTCTTCTGACCTTGCAGCATAGAGGCTTCTGTGTTTAACCCACAGTGCCACCACATCCCTGTATCCACATCCCCACGCCCCCACGCCCACCACATCCCCATCAAAAGGCTTAAGCGTACCTAATTCTCTGCTGCATTGTACCCAAGAGCTTCTTGATGTTTGAAGGGGAAAAAACCATGCAATTAAAAACAGTAACTCACTAATTGCCACAACAGTAACTTGTTAGATTATGTTTATTATATATTCTCCATATGATTGCAGGGTAAACATTAACATCAGCATTCCAGTGGGTAATCCGATAGGCAGTAAGCCATATGGGGTTTTCTCATACGCGCCTGCACTCCTTTGTTGAAGTCAAGGTGGTTGTTTATTAAGAAGAGTAAATACATCTTTATTAGACAGTATGAGGGCACAGCCTAAGGCATCATTAGTTTGTGCTCCTGTTGAGGAGGATGGATGTTTCCTGTCTGCCTAGGGCAACACTCCCCATCACAATGTAATTTGCACTGTTGTTTTGTTTATGTAAGAAGCAAAGAAAGTGGGTTAGATTTATGGACATTCAAATGTGAGTTGGAAATGTTGAGGCACAAGGTGGGTGATTCACGCTCAAAACTCAGACCCATTTCAGAAATTTCTGTTCATTACAGGTTCAGTACAGCATAAACGCTTGAAGAGATATTGAATCTACCCATGGAAGAATGTACTGCTGTGGCAAAAAAAAAAATTGTTTTCTGTCATCTGTGAGGAGGGCTGTCAGATCAACAGCATCACACTCCCTGAAATTTCAGGGCCAAACCAGAGACCAGGTCAGGTCCTTGCCCATCCCGATGTCTCATTGGGATGGGCAATGGACTTCCAATGGGCTTTGGAAGAGGAGTCACAACTAATTCTGGGCCTAAATGGTTGTAGAAGTGGTTCATGATAATCTGAATAAATGAGCCCTGGATGCAAGCAGGGCCTGGATTCCTGCATTATATGGCAACCCAGGGGAAGGAGGAATTTGCAGAGAGCAACCTATATGACTTGCATCCTGTGTTGGCTCACACAGTACCAGGTGAGAATGAATGGATATGTATGCTTAGCCTTCAGACATGCCTAACCCATAAAAGTCAGACTCTCTTTTCTTCTCCTACTATTCACTCTGAGATTTGTGTCCACACCTGAAGGTCCTGAGAAGCATAGCAATTTCCCAAGACTACAGCCCCTGTCCTAGACCTAGCAACTCCATTTGCTAACTGCAAAGTAAAAATAGCTCAAAAGTTCATATATAAGACTCAGAACTTGTTCAGACTTTATTCAAACCATCTGATATGCAGAAAAGCAGCTGTGCATACAAGCTAGTCTAATGTCCTTGGAGAAACACAAGAGCTTCTGTAAGATGCACATGAGGGAAACTAGAGATCTCTTTTGACTAAACAAACCAATATGATATTCTGTGGTTATCTTTCCTGCTATTAAATGTCTCTCATAACTGAACACTAGAAATGGGGCTGTTTGTATTTGTATATGAATATGAATACCCCTGCACAGGTGGAGATGAGGGTCCAGCCCCATAGAGCCGGACGGTCCACTTACTGATCCACTACTGCTGTGGGCTCCGTCCTAGCATCCTATCACTCTGTTTCTTGTGATTGGTGATAGAAATTGTTGTCCCGCCTTCTGCCAGGAGTGGCTTGCCAATCGTGAGCAATAGAGTGATAGAACGCTAGCGTGGAGCCGTGGCAGCAGCGGATCCATGAGTGAACCCTCCGGCACCATAAGCCGGACCTGTATGATCTCCACCTGTGTGGGGATATTCATATTCTTATATGAATAACCCCATATCTTTTGAACACCCATCCCTGGACATCAGTATCCCACGTGTGGGCAGAAAATTGGGATAAACATTTAAACTAAATTTCACAAGGGAAGGGTGTGTCATTAGTATAACTTCTTAGCCCCACTCCCACCCCACCACTTTTATGCTATTGATGCTGATAGAAATTCTCAAATTTTATATCTGGCCTTAATGTGGTAAATAGGAAAGCCAATTAGATTTGCATAAGCCGGGGAGTCTGGAAAGTTTTAAGGATCAGATCATACTTTTGCACTATTAAAGAGCAGGCCGGGTAGGTGGGGCTCGTCAGCCATGGAAGGCAGCCCATCTAGGAGAAGGAAAACTCCAATTTCAAGCCTCCACTGCCTTGTGGCTATATCCACTCATGGAAAAGGCTTCAGTAGTTCACCTCGAGGCAAAATCCGGAGCTGGAGTCCCGAAGGCAGCTCGTGTCGTTCTGCCAACTCCTGCGACGTTGCTGGAACCAGTTGTATTGGCCCTTGCCTTTCCATTGGACCATTTCAGCAATGTGGAGAGGGGGGATCTTCTGCTTGGGTAACAGCCTATCCTCCATATTACCTTACCCGGGCTTCATGCTCTGGAGAGGACACTACTCAATTCAGAGCATGTTACCATAGTCTCTCGAGACTGTAGGATGCCTATGCTAATAGAGGCAATCACTCTGGAAATTTTCTGGAACTAATTTGGAAATGGGACTATCTTTTTCTGAGAGGGGGTCAAAAAAGGCATCAAAAAGTTTTCTTTTAAAAAATCAGAAATTTCAGCTCAGACAACTCCGGGCCAGTTCATACATTCACTCATTAACTGCCATCTTACTGTATCAGCCTTAAAGCCCAATACATTCTTTAAGGAAAAAGAGCCAGAAATTCTGCCATCAAGACGATTTGAAAGTATTCTAAAGGGACTGACCATATCTACCTACACACAAGAGTGCCAAGATGTAAAAGGATTTTTTAAATTACCACAAAGCTCTGTCTTCTTTCTGGCAATAGATGAAAATAACTCCTTTCTGGAGTTTGGACATAGTCTGGTTGCCTAGCAACTCCAAGTAGTAGGGAGCCCATCTTGTGATTGTGCAACCAAACTATTTAGTGTGAGAAGTTTACATGGTAGCTTATCCAAAATGCCTCCCATAGAGAGGGAGGTGGGAAGAGCATATTTTGTCTTAGAAAGAGATTCTATCTCTGAAGAGTTTCAGACAAATACAGTACAAGCATGCCATGCAATACACATTACATTACATTAGACATGTCATTTATATTCACGTTCAGATGCTAGGAATAGCTAGGGGAAAAAATAGTTAATATTTCTACTGAAATATGAAAGTGAGTCCCCGTGTAACAGCAGGATCCTTGTCACAGCAGTCTTTTATGTGCAAGACATACATATAATTAAAGGAACAGCAAGGGCAATTCCTTCCTTTCTCTGCAACATTCAACAGGAGAGTGATTATTCACTTCATATGCCATAATTACTAAAATTAAAGAAAACTGCTTCAACCACGGATAGCTAGTTACGCGCATATCCATACCTAGGGGATGTATAAACTCTAGCACATAACCAGCATCAGCAGGCTGAGGTAAATATGTCCACAGTAAGCTATGTACATAAGTATAATTCACATGCACAGTGCACATTGCTACAACACAAGGTGCCAGACTCTGTTGCTATGCTTTAAAAAAAAAAGTAGCTCCAGGGAGACCATAAGTTCTTGCTTCCCATGTGTGCTCCCCAAGAATTTCCATGGTATCATGTGAAAGGGCTAAGACTGAAATTCAGCAAGCAGTAATCACTGTCTAAGAAGCTCTTGGCATGACATGCCTTGGTAAATGTCTTCCAGTGAGCTTTCTGGATGTCTGGAGTCATGGGGCTTTGTATCACCAGTATGCCAATGACACCCAACTCTATCTCTCCTTTCCATCAAAAGCCAAGGAAGCTGTTTCAGTTCTAGATCAGTATCTGCAGTCACTAATAAAGCAGATGAAGGTAAATAAACTGAAACTTAATCCAGACAAGACAGATTCAATCTGTGCTGGATGCAAGTTACATTCCCTCTGAAAACACAAGTGCAAAGAGTGGGTGTGCTACTGGATTTTTCTCTGATTCTGGATGACTAGTTTTCAGAGGTGGACAGAAGTGCCTTTGAACAGTTAGAACTAGTTTCTGGAGAGGTCTGACCTAGCCGTGATAACACATGCCTTAATTATATCTCATCTGGATTACTGTAACACATTCTGCATTTGGTTGTCTTTGGAAAGTGTTCAGAATCTTCCACGGGTCCAAAACACTGCAGCTAGATTGTAAATTGGGGCTCGTTACAAGAATCACATAACCCTGCTGTTACAGCAGTCCCATTGGCTGCCAATCTATTTATTTATTTTTATTTTATTTATTTATTTATTTATTGTATTTATACCCCGCCTATCTAGTCATTTCGACCACTCTAGGCGGCTGGGCACAATTCTAATGTCTTGGGTCCAATCTATCTAAAAGATGACATCTCTCTTTATGAATCTGCTCAAGTGTTAAGACCATCAGTCAAAGCTTTTCTCTTGATCCCACCACCCTCAAAGGTGTGTTTGGGAGGTGCATAGGAGTCTGGGAGCAGTGACACTTACGTCATTGTTTCTGGATTCTGGAACTCTTTCCCACACAAAACCAGGCTGGTTCCATCTTTGCTGTCCTTCCACAAGCAGGCAAACACCGTTCTCTTCAGACAGGTTTTTCCTTAGGAACTGGTTGTCTAAGGCATTTTAAAATTAAATGGTTTGTAATTTTTCTTGCTTTTAAATTTGTTTTAGTAATGCTTGAACCTAACAGTTTTAATAAATATATTTATTTAATTCATTTTAAAAATATTTAAATAGTTTACTGTTTTTAGCTTTTAATTTTTTAAAAAAATTATATAAGCTACATTGGGTCCTTTTTTGGTAGAAAAGTGGAGTAAAAATATTTTAAATAAATAAAAATAAATAAATTTCTCCCCTTCCAACGTTTTATCGCCTTCCAATATCCTTGAGGCGTTCTGCAAGTATCAAACAGCACCAGCAAAAGCAACACATTTTTTATTTTTGATACATTTGTTGTTGAGAATAGGCATCCTTCAGTCTTAAGAGACTATGGTAACATGCTCTGAATCGAGGAGTGTCCTCTCCAGAGCATGAAGCCCGGGTAAGGTAATATGGAGGATAGGCTGTTACCCAAGCAGCAGATCCCCCCTCTCCACATTGCTGAAATGATCCAATGGAAAGGCAAGAGCCAATACAACTGGTTCCAGCAATGTCGCAGGAGTTGGCAGAACGACACAAGCTGCCTTCAGGACTCCAGCTCCGGATTTTGCCTCGAGGTTAACTCCTGAAGCCTTTTCCATGAGTGGATATAGCCACAAGGCAGTGGAGGTTTGAAATAGGAGTTGTTAGGTTCATCCATATAGGGCCCTACGTAGCATCATTTGAATTATTGCTAGAAAATTTAAATGATGGTTTTCCAGCTATCTATTTGGACAACTGATTCATGAAATGTATTTTCTATGGAGAGCTTCTTGTAGGTGCTTGATTGTGTGGCAGGCAAAATGAACAATTCAGGCATACTGTACACTGAAGATGGTACTGAAAGATTTTAATGTTGACCATATCAGTGTGGAAGCTGTCTCTCAAAACTGAAGTGCCTGGTGAAATACTGTGAAACAAGGATCTAAAGAATTAGTCTAGCCCCTGTCAAAGAGTCACAGTGAGGAACTGAGGTCCCAACCTTTGGCTCAGCAGCCAGAGACCTAAACCATTGAGCTATCCCGCATAGTATCCTCTCCTAATGGAACTCTTCCCTTTAGGTTCTAGGATTCCCATTTTTCACCTTCCCTATAAGCAGTTTCTCTTCACCTTATTAAAGTTTGGCAATCTCTAGATGTGGGGAGCTGTTTCTATGATTAGTGAAAGTAAAGTGATCTCTTCCATATTATAAACTTCAAACTGCAAAGCTGAAAAGGACTCTATGGATCGTCAAGGCCAGCTCTTATCAAGGAGGCACAGTAGGGAATCAAACTTCCAAATTCTTGTGGACTCACTCCTGATCTGCAGCAGATGGGATTCACATAGGCCTTAAGTCTGAAATAGACAAATGTTTCTCATGCTTTACCTGAGATCCTTTTAATTGGAGAACATAGGCATGTATGCAAAGCTAAAGGAAAGCCCTGATTCACCATAATAATGTGTTGTATTTTTCTTGAGGGATCAACTTCATGCCAGCTGCTCTGTATATGAAAATAATCGTAGTACTATAACTATCATATGTCTTAAGCCACACTGAAATCAGTGGAACTCACCCGTATGTAAGTATGTAGAGGTTGCAGCCTTAGACAAGGGCAATACTGAACGTGAAACATCTTGGCTTATGGCTTAGTAAGTGAGGAGTGACCATCACATTTACATGGTTTCAATGCTGTTACTATGGCTTGTTTAAGCCAGAGCTCCCTGTTATGTCAAAACAGTTAAATCTGGCATCCTATCAGTTTCTTTGGAGCTTGGGAAAATACCATTTTTTTTGGACTATGTAAGCTGTAGCTGAAAAATCAACTTTTCTAAACCTCTCATTGAAGATTCAGGATCTTCAAGCACATTCAAGTTGGTTTCAAGATTCACATTTGATAAATTGAAATTAACTCAGAGTTTCTTATTTAAACCACAGCTGAGCTCAAATTCTTGTTATTGTTTGTGGAAAGTGTGTGTGTGTGTGTGTATGTGTGTATGTGTGTGTTTACGTATATATACTTTGTGAGAATTTTTCCAAGAATTTTTGGAAGCGAGGAGGGATTCCAACTAGAGCTCAAAAAGTTAATTTTAAGAAGAATGAATACAATAGCATGGTGAAGCCATCCACAACTGAGCAATACTAGGATGATGCTCTGAATCCCATTTGGGGAAGAATTTGTGGTTCTCTTCACATGAAGCCACTTTTTTCTTTCAGTATTGTTTATCTCTGTACTTGTTGGGGGGAAATGAAATGCAGAAGTAACATGAAAGAGATACCTTGAGGTCTCTGAGGAGAAGCCCAGTACTATGAGATGGAGGCAGACTGCAAAGGCTCATGGATCTCATTTCCTGTCAGAAAGAAAGGGGATGTGGGCTTCAGCCATGTCCCAGAGCAGGCCTACAGGTTCAAACATGTCAAATCTTATGGAACTCATTTCAAACTATGCCAGTTGTTGAAATCACCACACAAGACACGTCCCATCAACTTTTATTAAGATCAGCCTGTCATCTGGAATGGCACATGACTGTGAGTCATTTAGGAAATTTATAAATGAAAAAGGGGAAATAAAATGGAAGGATTTACTATGCCCTAGATGGATTTAAAAAAGGATGGATCATAGGTGACTTAAGCATCCATCTTCATTTTCTTGATCAACAACATATCATCAAGCAGAGAATTATCAGGTTATCTTTGTCCACATCACTAGGTAGTGGTGTTTTTTTTAAAGGAATGATGCATCTCAGTAGCACTTCTGAGTGTTCACAGTAGAAGCTGGCAGAAGAGGCTTACAGGAAAAAAATTTTCCCAGTGGCTTGTAATTGTTTCTCCATATTAGGAGATATAAATTTCCCTAAAAACTAATGGTAGTAAAGTATTGGGAACAGAAGACAGGAAGAAATCCCTTTATAATATATTAGCAAGCTTTCATTTTAATGGGAAATTCTCTTAATGACATTAGCTCTAAATCACAAGAAAGAATATTAGTATTTGTTATTCCCTAATATAATAGAGCACTGTAATTGTGTTAGTGCCTTTCATATCATATTAGAGAGAGAAAATACTAACACAGTGAGAAAGAAAATGTAGGCTGCATTGAAGAAAATCTTGAAAGTTTCTGCTCACTTGTTGGAGTCATCAGGGAGTCCCCAAATAACTTTGAATTGCCAAAGTGAGGTCTGGACAAGCATTTGAGAAGTTTCATGCGAATGGTCCAGCTGCTAAGAAATAGCTATAGGTGATTTCTAAGATTATTATTATGAATTGTTAGCTCATGGTTTAGGTATGGTTGGGAGTTTGATTCCCCACAATGCCTCCTCGGCAGGGGCTGGACTTGATAATCCATAAAATCTCTTCCAGCTCTACAGTTCTAAGATTATTTGATATAGTGCACTGTCATCTGGTGAATAGTGTATCAAACTGTACTGTGCAGATTCACAGTTTTTGCCTAGAGATTGCTCAGGATTTGAGTCGAATACTGCTTAGAGTATTAGACACTTTTCAAGGACTTGGGCTGAAGTTTTAAATGACTGGGAATGGGACTTTTGCACAAAATACAGGAGACCACTTCACTGTTGCTGACTTGTACACCTCCAAGGCTGGTTACTGATGGTGTAATGAATAAATAGGCAAATTGGCTTTATCTGCAGGAGCGCATTCAGGTCATGCTTTGGTATAACTTAAATAACATTCTGGTCCATGTGATACTTTTTTGTTCTTTTCTGAAACGTGGCCTGCTCTTAAACTTAGAATGACAATGAATACATTGCTGCTCATCTTTGCTTTGCCTTAATTAATCTTGGGCAAGCTCAAACACAGGCACAAAAACTAAGATCTCCTTTGATTAAATTGGTGTTGACATTTAATACATTTTGCCAGCTTTCCTTAATCAGATGTATATATAATGATTCTACATTTGGTCCTTTCATTTGGTATAACAATAATGACTTACATTCAGTTCAGATGGCCTTCTACCAAATGGGAGCCACTGGCTTTCATGGGAATGAGTTTGTTGGCAGTTTTCACTGAAAGGATACTTGAATTAAGCACTAGAGAGTCAATAATTCAGTGGTGGTGGAGCACATAATTTCCAATTCATGATGGGGGAACCTGTGGCCCTCCAACTGTGGGGACACTCTCAATCCTATCATCTCCTCACTATCAACTATGCTTGCTGGGGCTAAAGGAACTTGCAGTCCAAAAATATTGGAGGGCTACATATTTGCCATGTCAATGTTCCATGTCTATGGTCTCCTGTTAAAAGGATCTCAGGTATCAATCATGAGAGACTTAACATCTGTGCAAATTCCATCTGCTGCAGATCAGGAGTGAACCCACAATATGGAAGAGATCATTTCACTTTCACTTATTATAGAAATAGCTCCTCATCCAAAGAGATGGCCAAACTTTCATATTGAGAAGCCGCCTAGAGTGGTCCTGACCCGACCAGATAGGCGAGATATAAATGAAATAAATAAAATAAATAAAATAAATAAAGAAGAGAAACTGCTTGTAGGGATGGTCAGTTTCTGGCACAGAGCCACAAGCTGGGAGTTCAATGTCCAACTGAACTTTCATTGATAGGGGCTGGACTCAAAGATCTATAGAGTCCCTTATGGCTCTGCAGTTCTACGATTATATTGTTATTAATAATTATCTGGCTATGTTGGTGCAGACTTCTTGCCTCCTGTCATAAGTTTCGTATTTGCCATGTATTACAATTGTTTCGTGAATCTAGAAGAGAAAACATCTGATTACTGGGCAAGGTACTGGAGCATGTGGTGGTTTCTAAGCTCCAGGGATTCCTGGAGGAAGCAGATTATCTAGACCCATTTCAAACTGGTTTCAGGCCTGGCTATGGGACAGAGATGGCTTTGGTTGCCTTTGTGGATGACCGACACTGGGAACTAGACAGGGGGAGTGTGTCCCTGTTGGTTCTGCTGGATTTCTCAGCCACTTTCAATACCATTAACCATGGTATCCTTCTGGGCTGTCTCTCTGGGATGGGATTCGGAGGCACTGTTTTACAGTGGCTCCAGTCCTTCCTGGAGAGGAGAACTCAGAAGTGTTGGGTGACTCCTGCTCAACACCCTGGCCTGTGCCGTTCCTCAGGGTTCTGCTTTGTCACCCATGTTTTCTAACATCTACATGGGAGAGGTTGTCCAGAGTTTTGTGGTTCTGTGTCACCAGTATACGGATGACATTCAGCTGTATCTCTCATTTCCACTGAATTCCAGGGAAGCTGTCTTGACTCTAAACCAGTGCTTGGCATCAGTACTGGGCTGGATAAGGACAAACAAACTGAAACTTAATCCAGACAAGACATAGGTGCTCCTGGTTAGTTTGAAGGTAGGTGAGGGAATAGGGATAATACTTGTGTTGGATGGGGTTACACTCCCCCTGAAAATTCAGGTCTGCAGCTTGGGTGTACTGTCCTCCTGGATTCATCCCTAAGCCTGGATGCCCAGGTTTCGGCGGTGGTCAGAAGTGCATTTGCACATCTAAAGCTGCTGCGCCAGCTGCACTCGTTCCTTGAGATGCCGGATCTGGCTACAGTGAAAAATGGCTTAGTTATATCCCGTTTGGATTACTGTAACACACTCTGTTTGGGGCTGCCTTTGAAGATAGTTCAGGAACTTCAGCTGGTGCAAAACTCTGCAGCCAGACTACTGACTGGAGCCAGCTACAGGGAGCATATAACGCACCTGTCACAAGAACTGCATTGGCTACCAGTCGGGTTCTGAGCCCAGTTCAAAGTGCTGGTTATTACTTATAAAGCTCTATACAGCTTGGGTCCAGGCTACCTGGGGGACCGTATCTCCCTATATGTGCCTTCTTGGCAATTAAGATCAGCAGAGGAGGCCCTCCTCTTGGTCCCATTGCCAGCACAAGCACAGCTGATGGGGACACAGGAGAGGGCCTTCTCGGTGGCAGCTCCCAGGCAATGGAACGCTCTCCCTCAACAGATCAGGATGTCCCCTTCCCTTTCGTCCTTCTGAAAAAAGCTAAAGACCCATCTCTTCAGGCAAGCTTTTAACATTTATAACCGAATCCCTGAACCCCATTTTAGCAGATAATTTTAATCTTTTTTATGTTTTAATCTTCTAATTATATTTTAAATCATATATCGTTTAATTTACCTTTTAATATTTAACTGGCGTTTTTAAATTGTGTGAATTTTAATGTTGTGAGCCACTTTGGGTCCTTGTTTGGAGAAAGGCGGCATATAAATAAAACTTTTTAAAAAGGAAAGGCTTCTTATCAGAACCATTTACAAGACTGTAATTTTTTTTGTAGGAATTTATTAATCACCTATGTTGTGACTTTTGGTCTACTACATGGTACCTTCATTTCAGACTAATGGCTTTACCTTGCACACCCAGCTATTGCAGCACGTATGCGTTGTAGGTTCACACAATTCCACATTGCTGCTGTTGGAGTTCTGGGGATAACAAGCTGATGTACAAAAATTTACTAGGCAAAGCTTCTCCCTTGACATACCAATGTAGGATGAGAAAAGCTTCACCCTTATTTAGTTTTGGCAATTGATGTACAGTTGTAGCAGTTCTTGCAGTGTTGTTTTTAATTCACCACCACCGCCATCAATGAGCACCTGTCTTTAAAAAAAATCCCCATGTAAGTTTTTCCAAGAAGCCACCATATAGAAACAGTACAAGCAGTCTTCTTGAGATGACCTGGTTTTTCAGTGAGTGCATGGGGTTGTTTGACTTAACAGAGTTTTCAAGTTTTCTGAAAGACAGCCCTTGAGACTTCAATTAGAATTTTCTGATGTTGTGACACAAATCACTGAAATGTGTGACAAGTGACCAAACATATAGTTTTGTTGTGTCATGCTTCATAAAACATCCCATAGTTGCTTTCAAGAATCAAGATTGTTTTAAAACTCAAGAGTTTGTCATAAAACCGTTGACATGGAAGTGATCCTTTCTAAGACTCAAAATAAAATGAGGTAGAATGTATGTAGCATTTTACACAGTTGGAAGTGATTATTTTAAAAATCATTCTGATATCCCAAAATCTCTTCCTTCTATTTTGAGTGGAACAAGACCACGCTTGACTAATTATATCAATATTAGATCAATCTTATGCAATCAATCAGCTTGAGCTAATGACTTGGTTGAAACTCTGTACAAGAGTAAGGTAGTCACACTGATTTAATGACAAAGGAGAGAATCACGCACCTTTGCTCCTTACAGCATAGGTCCATGTGCTTATAGTCTTGAAAATAGACTATTGCAACACTCTCTACATAAAGGTGAAGACAGTTCAAAAGCTGCAGCAGGTTCAACTACCAGGTTGGTCTCTGGAACATCTCTTTATTAGCATATAATTCCTCTCCTGGCTCATCTGCATTGGGTGCCTCTTTGCTTCCGTGCCATCTTCAAGGTGCTTATGCTAACTTTTAAAATCCCTTAATGGTTTAGGACCTTGTTACTTGGCTGAACACCCCTCCCTTAAAACATTTACCCATCCCACCCACACCTCTCATATTGGGATGCTCCAGGTGGTCACCCTGAGGGAAGCTTGGAAATCAGCCAGTTGAAATTGTGCCTTCTCTGTGGTGGCCACTTCACTTTGAAACTCCCTCCTGCCAGAGGTGCGACTGGCCCCATCCCTCCTGGGTTTTTGGAGGCAACTGAAGACCCGGTTGTTTTCCCAAGCCTTTCAATTGTTTGCCTCTAAACAAGTAATTTTTTCTATCTCTTCTGCCACTAACCTGCCATTAATCTTCACTCTTGTTTTGTTGTCACCTTTGTGTCCTTCTGTTAGCTACTTCGAGTAGTAGCGTGCCTATCAGTTGGGTGGGATAGAAATGTAAATGAATGAATGAATGAATGAATGAATGAATGAATGAATGAATGAATGAATGAATGAATGAATGAATGAATGAGTAGTTCTTCTAGTCCAGTTTCTGAAGTGTGGATGGTTTCATGTTTATTTAAATCATGCCAAATGTTGCAGTAGTAAAGGAAATCAAGAAATTTGGCTTGGGCCCTATAGGTGGTCTACACCATTTAGACTGGAGAACTAAAAGTCCACAAGGTTCTAGATCAGTGGTTCCCAACTTTTTTTTTTGAGCTGTGACCCCCTTTTATAATAGCCAAATAATCTGTGAGCCCCCCACCATATTTGCATAAAAAGGCATTTTTAATGGGGTAAAGTAATCTCTTAGACAGTGGAGGCTTCTTTCTCCCTCAAAGTGCCTGTTTTTCATACATACACATGCACACTAACTTTAATAGCCTGCTGCTCCAAAAGGTCAAGGAAGAAAATTTTTAACAAGAGATGTAACACACATAAGGTCCCCAATGCCCCCGATGCCAAAAATACTTTGTGACCCTCAGGTTGGGAAACACCATTCAAGATAGATTAAGAGCCAGGACATCTTCAGCATAAACAGCTCACGTCAAATGGGAAGTATGACTTAACCTTGGGGCAGGCTGGGCTTTGTTTAAATGACTCAACAACCAGTAAGATCCCGCTATAATTCCTTAGATCTGACAGTGCTGAAACAGCCTAAATCAGTGGGAGAAATCCTGTTCAAATTGGCATGAAACTACAGAGGTAAGTTGGGCCTTGCTTTTGCTTTGCTTCCATCTCTACAGCCAGAGTTGTGCAATCGATTGCAGAGTTCATGTTGCAGATGTGTGCAATTGCTGTTGCTGTTGTGCAATTCACAGTGCGGCTCACAAATGCAGAGTTCACAATTGCATGGTTCTTGTTGCAGATGCAGAATCAGTTGTGTGGTTGACATCAGGACTGCTGCACAGCACGTCTGCAGAACTGTTTTGTGGCTATTGCTTCCACCCTGATACTACTTTATTTCCTAGTGGTTTAGCAAATTTGCATTACACATGTGCAGACGCACAATGGGAATACAGGAAATGAGAGCAAGGAACTGTATAAATATCCTTCCCATATTAACTTAAGCATCTTCCTGCTCTCTTAAAGTGGGTAGCGGTTGTAGCTACTAATTTGCTGAGATGTGGCACTACAATTAGTCCTATACTACAATTTGTATAGCTAGGGCAATACAAATACTTTAAAAATTCACCCATTGTCTTCTAGGATGCTGAATTAAGGAATCAGAAAGAATGCATTCTGAAAGATTCATGCCTGTGTTAAGAACCTGGAAATGTTAGGATTGTGTGGGCTGCAACTCCTAAAATTTCCATGCCAGCAAGGTCCCTACCGCTCAAAAAATATCAAAGCCAATGGCCAATATAACTTAAGGGATTTAGGGAGCTGCAGTCTAGAAACCCAACTTTTCCAAGCTCAAAGTGTGTCACAGTCAACCACTGAGTTTCACAACTAATTGTGGAATTCGAACTCTTGTTGTTGGTCTGAACCTAACTGTATCTGTATCTCCATCTCTATTTTTGTCTCTACAGTTATAGATACATGATTGCCGAACTGTATTTGCATATTACCTGCCTATTGTTGACTCATTATTATTATAAAGAAGCATATCTTTTGGAGGAAACTTGAAATGTTTTGGGTAATTTTGTGTGTTATTGGACATGCTCAGTTTATAAATATATCCTCTGTTTTGTGAAGCAAGTGGGCTATAGTCTTCCATGCTCACTGAATCGTCGTCTGCAATAACAGAGGGACATGTTTCATTTTTCTGAGAGATATATAAGACTTAATATCTCTGCATAATACATTTCCCTGAACCTTCATTGCTTTAATGAAATATAAACATAGCAGGAAAAAAATATTGTGTTACAGAAGAAGAAAAAATTAAGGAGCCAAACACAGTGTTCCTTGCTTTTCAATCTAAGTTGTAAATGATGCAACACTGGAAGACTATTTCAGTGTATCTTAGGTTTAGAAGAATGGGTTGAATCTGCCTGAGTATTTAATGAGTCAGTAAAATGGGCTTCTTCCAATGCTTAAAAATGCGTATCATGCTCGTTGTTCAGAAGATGAAATAAGAATGGAATGTTCTTTCTTTTGTTCTTCTCTCCTTCCAAATCTGGACATCAACCCTTGAATTTGGGGTTGTGGGTAATGGTCGGGAATGAAGTGGTTACTTTTTTCTTTTTCACTACTGTAACAAATCCCTATCATTTTGTCCCAGATAATGGTGGTGGTGTGGTCTGAAGCTGGAGTACTGTAAATTCATTCATCTTCTTTTTATCTAGCAGTTTTGTTTTTTTACAGTGGGCCCTGGGTCAACAGCAATTGTTAGCAACAAATTTATTTGGCTAACTGAGATAATTTTCTGGGTAACTTCATTTATTTTTATTTATTTATTTGACATATGCTGCCTGCACCCTGCAAGGGTCTCAGGGCGGCTTCCAACAGCATGGGGGACAATATAGAGCCCTGAGGAACCTCATGACATAACCGCCATGGGGCTGAGCCATTGTCCCCCAGCAACACCTTTTGAAGGAATTAAACCACCGTAAAACAGTGCCCCCAACTCCCAACCCAGCTAATCTATCCAGAAGTATACCATGGTCAATTGTGCTGAAAGCCACTGAGAAGTCCAGGAGTATCGACAGGGTTACACTCCCCTGTCTCTCTCCCGGCAAGGTCATCATACAGGGCGATCAAGGCAGTCTCCATGCTGAAACCTGGCCTGAAACCCAATTGAAATGGATCTAGAAAATCCGTTTCATCCAGCAGCACCTGGAGTTGCCAAGCCACCACCTGCTCCAACACCTTGCCCAAATAAGGAAGATTCGCCACCAGCCGATACTTAGCCACTGGCCCTGGGTCCAGATTAAGCTTTTTAAGGAGTGGTTGAATCACTGCCTCTTTCAAGGCAGTAGGGACCACTCCCTCTCTCAAGGAGGCATTCACGGCCTCCTGGATCCATGTACGAATCCCCCTAGCAGATTTCCCAATTAGCCAAGATGGGCAAGGGTCGAGTGGAATGGTGGTAAACTAGACAGATACAAGCACCCTGTCCACATCATTGGGTCTCAATAACTGAAATTCATCCATTAAAATTTGACCTAAGCCCAGTGCACTGGACACATCCTCCGATTCTGCATCAATGATGGAGCCCAGCTCACTGCGAATCTGAGCGATTTACCCCTCAAAATGTAAAGCAAATTCCTCACAGCTAACTGCCGAGTGGTCCTGTGTCTCCACTGGCTCTCCCGGCCAGAGGAGATCACGGACCACCCGAAACAGCTCTGCTGGATGACATTCTGAGGAAACAATGTGGGTGGTGAAATATTGTTGTTTCGACAGCCGCATTGCCACGGAACAGGCCCAATAATGGGCTCTAAGCCATGTTTGGTCAGATTCACAGCATGATTTCTTCCACCTGCGCTCTAGCCGTCCCCCCACTTGCTTCATCGCCCACAGCTCAGATGTATACCAAGGAGCTGTCTGGGCTCTGTGGGTGGGGAGTGGTCACTTAGGTGCAATCGTGTCATCCGCCCTGGTCATTTCTCTATTCCAGAAGGTGACCTGAGCTTCAATAGCAGCGCCGAGCATATCAGATGGATATTCCCCCAGAGCATTCAGGAAACCTTCCGGATCTTGAGAGTAACTCAATTAAAGGTTTATTTGTGCTTAAGCTAGTCATTAACTGTTAGAAACAAGTTGGAACATAACACTGGTGCATATTTATGTTATGTTATCAGACTGACAAAATGAGCATTAATGGTGGCAGAATTCCTTCTGCCATGATTTCCACTGGCTTTCTTCCCCACCCTACCTCATTCCTCTACTGATGGTGGTTAGAGTGTGAGAAGCAAAGATTGCAGGCAGACTCTCTTCTAAGGCATTTATCTTTCAGATGAAGTCAACTATTGGGCTTGGCTTTGGTACACATAGAAATCTTTGTATGAAGGAAAGGACTCAGAATTTGTTCCTGGACTGGGTCTATGAGGGTTGTTCACAGGTGCAGCCCATGTTGGGGAGATGGGATCCTGAAGAGGTGTGTCTGAGTTGTTTGTGGGTTCCCCCTTTGAACTCGTGTTAGACACCAGCCGTCTCTTCTCATGCAACAAAATGGGCCATCCTTATGGATGAAGTGGGGATTAAAGTTAGTTAGAGTCTAATCCCTCACGTGTCTACTCAGAAAGACCACTGAGTTCAGTGGGGCTCACCTCCAGATAGATGTATATGGCATTTTATTCTTCATTAATTATGCTTACTGATTAAATGCAGGGAGGGAGTTTCACTGCAGCCTAGTAGAACAGCTCATATAGCAGCCACAGCCCCTATAGTTAAGAAAAAAACTAACACTGCAGTCTTATGCATATTTTATTCAAAAGTAAGTTCCACTGTATCCATTGAGATTTATTCTGGGTTTGTAGGTATAGGCCTGAAGTTTAACTGGCACTAGATTTTGTGGCTAAGCAAATGAAATCCTATGAATGCTTGATGAACACTGAAGGTGGTACTTTGGAGATATATGCACAGAGCTGCTGTTGCTAATATCCTGTCAATTTACCTCAGAATTAGGGTAACCCTGTGAATGACTGACACCCAGAATGTTCTGTCCTTAACAACACTGTTAGAGCTTTTGCAAACCCACCTCCAGATAAAGGAGGCTTAATGCTCCAGTTGGATAAAAAGGCTAGACCACTTTGGCCCATGAAAATACAACATGGATGAAGAAACAAACTGAACTAGAAGCTTCAGGCAAATTTTTCAGCAGTAGAGAAAGACTCCTGAGGAAAAGAGGCTGTGTGGCAGTACAAGTATCCTTGCCGGGAAGGCCATTCCTTCAGAGAGAGCAGTTGAATTAATCCTGCAGCTAAATTCCTTTACCTTCTCCCAAATGTCTTTAGCTGATGGGCTCCAGCAGCTTAGCTATATAAATGTCAGCTAGGGATGGACTTTTTTAGACACCCTATGTATTCTAGCGTCATATTCCTGGCCACTTCTCACTGACTTCTCTGTTGTGTATGAATTTTGGGCTGGCATCACGAAAGCTCCTGGGCTTGTCTTGTTTGTTTGTTTATTATTTTTATTATATACAGTATATGCCACCTCCCTCCCCATAGGGGAGCCAAGGCAGCTCCTAACCATTAAAATCGCACATAGAATCATTGAATAATTCAGTTGGAAGAGGCTGATAAGGCCATCAAGTCCAACCCCCTGCTCAATAATAATGATAATGATAATGATAATGATAATGATAATGATAATAATAATAATAATAATTATTATTATTATTATTATTATTATTATTATTATTATTATTATTGTTGTTGTTGTTGTTGTTGTTGTTGTTGTTGTTATTATTATTATTATTATTATTAATTGTCATTCTAAGTATATACACAGTATACCCATGCAATGAAATTCACAGACACCCAGAGACCAGACACATGGACACACATAAAATTCCCCAAACACACCCCACCGACTAAAAAATTCCCCAACACTCCCCACCCACTAAAAGCCCCCACTAAAAATACAAACATCTACACCGCAGGCCAAGTAACACAGTCCAACTAACTATTCACTACTGGTGGTCTTTAAGCTCATTATTAAGTGAAATTATAGCTCTGGGATAAAAACTATTCAGAAAACGTGTTGTCCGGGTCTTAATTGTTCTATATCTTCTGCCAGACGGCAACAGTTCGAAAAAGTTATAAGCAGGATGGGAAGAGTCTCTCAGGATGCTGTGTGACTTCCTCAGACAGCGGGAAGTGAAGATGTCATCCAGGGTTGGTAGCTGGAGCCCGATGATATTCTGGGCAATTTTAATGGTTCTCTGTAGAGCTTTTTTGTCTGCTACAGAGCTACTCCCAAACCATGCCAGAATGCCATAGGTTAGGACACTCTCAATGGTGCTACGATAGTATGACAGAAGTAAATGCTGAGATAAATTTAACTTCCCAAGCATTCTCAGGAAATACAGCCTCTTCTGTGCCTTCTTCACTAGCATGTTGGCATTTATAGTCCATGAGAGTTCCTCTGAGATGTAAGTACCCAGAATTTTAAAACTACCAACTCTCTCCACTTCCTCACCGTTTATGTACAGTGGTAAATGTACATTTCTCTTCCTCCTAAAATCAATTATGAGTTCTTTAGTTTTTTTGATGTTAAGTGTGAGATTATTTTCTTTACTCCAAAGTATCAACCCTTGTACTTCCTTTCTATAAGCAGACTCATTGTTCTTATTTACGAGCCCCACCACTGTCATATCATCTGCAAATTTAATCAATGTAGGAATACAAATCAAAGCAGATCTGACTGGTGGTTTTTCAGTTTTCTCTTGAATGCCTCCAGTGTTGAAAGGTTTCACCATCTCCTGAGGTAATTGGTTATATTCTCCAATTGTTCTAAATGTTAAGATGTTTTTCCTGATATTCAGCCTACCTCTGGCTTTCTGCAGCTTGAGTCCATTATTATCTGTCATGTGCTCTGGGATGATTGAAAACAGATCTTGCCTCTTCTCTGTATGACTACCTTTTAAGTATTCGAAAAGTGCTATGCTATCACATTTCCCCTCAGTCTTATTTTCACAAGGCTAAACTTGCCCATTTCTTTCAGCCTTTCCCCATAGGGCTTTCTTTCTATTCTCCTGATTATCCTTGCTGCCCTCTTCTGAACTTGATCCAGTTTGTTGGCATCCTTCTTAAAGTGTGGTGTCCACAGTACTTTCGATGAGTAGACAATAACAATGATAACGACAACAACAATAATAGCAACAAATTACAAATGCCACACAAAACTATACAGTGGACCCTCTACTTAAGGAATTAATCCATATTGGAATGGTGGCTGTAAGTCGAAAAGTCTGTAGGTCGAATCTCCATTGACCTACAATGCATTGAAAACTGATTAATCCCACAACTGGCAGTTTTTATTCTATTTTTGTTCCATTTTGTTTTTTTTGTGGTCTGTAAGTCGTTTCTCCAGCTGCAAGTCGAATCTAAATTTTGCAGCCAGAGAAGTCTGTAACTCGAAAAGTCTGTAAGTCGAGCCGTCTGTAAGTCGAGGGTCCACTGTATATTAAAACCAACTAAATATTGGTCCAGATTAAAAATAAATCTTAAAAAATTTAATAAAGTAAAAAAAAAATGTATAAATTTCAAAAATAGAGTGTTTCCTAACCCCCCACCTATTGCTGAAAAGCCTGCCTATAAAGGAAAGTTTTTGCCTGACTACAGAAAGTCAAAAGTGAGAGGGGGTGGGCAATCTAGCTTCTCAGAGAAGTGCGTTCCAAAGCCTGGGAGCAGCCACTAAGAAGGCCCTCTGTTACTGTTGAACTGTCTTGACTTTGGAATTTGGCTTTAGCTCTCCTGCAGCTGGTTTACCTAACTGAGCTTGATTCTGGACTCCTGTGACTGAGCCTTTCTACGTGATTCATGCCTCAGCCTGCCAAGGCATTGCTCTCGGGATCAGTCTGCCTGGAAATAGTTCAGAATCACATAAGCCGAGTAGTCCATTTTTATAGCATAATAAAATTGTTTAGTCTTTAGGGTACCATAAAGGGAAGATTTTCATTTCTTTGCTCTGCCATTGACAGCTCCCCACCCAATGTCGAGTAATTTTTCTTTCTTTAACTAATCAGTGCTATTCAGCAATTTAAGATTTGCCACTGCAACCAAAGCCGAAAGTTCTCAGTTGAAAAGTTCATGTAGAAAAATGCACAGCTTCTGGGGTGGGTGGATTGGTTTACCCTTGATGGAAGGTTAGCTGTGTATACTCGAAGGCTTTCATGGCCAAGACCCAATGGTTGTTGTTGGTTTTTTGGGCTGTTTGGCCATGTTCTAAAGATTTTTCTTCCAAACTTTTCACCAGTCTCTGTGGCTGGTATATTTAGAGACAGGAGTTAGAACTCTGTCTGTGTTCTGGTGTAGTGTGTGGGATAGTTAACTATTTGTAGCTGTGGGATCAGCTTTTTGTCCTTTTCAGGAGATTGGGTGATCATGGTGATCAGGGTGTGTGGTGTTCAGCTACTGCTGATTTTTCTGGTTGTTTTAGTCTGCAGTGTCTTCCATGTTCTTAGATTCTGGTGTGGATGCTGTGTTTTGTGGTCCCAACATATATCTGGCCACAACTGCAAGGTATCTGGTATACTGCTGCAGTGGTGAGGGGGTCCCTTTTGTCCTTTGCTGATAGTAACATTTGTTGTATTTTTGTGGTGGGTCTGAAAACTGTAGGTTGTGTTTTTTCAAAAGTTTCCTCATGCAGTCCATGACCCCTTTGATGTATGGCAGAAATACTTTAATTTTTTTTTTGGGGGGGGGGCTGGTTTTCTTCTTCAGTTCAGTGTTGTTTTCTCAGTTTGATGAATCCTGTTATTTCATTCTTGGAATAGCCATTTACCTGTAGGGCCCAATTCAGATGGTTGAGTTCAGTGCTGAAAAAAATTAATCTTCACAGTTCTGATTCTCATGGTCTACCAGTGTTTTGATTATGCCTCTTTTTTGTTTTGGGTGGTGGTTGGAGTTTTTGTGTAAGTGCCAGTCTGTGTGAGGGGGTTTTCTATAGACCTTTTGCCCCAATAGGAGGTCAGGGTTGCTTAGGACGATGACATCTAAGAAAGGGAGTTCGCCCTGTATTTTTCCTCCATGGTGAATTGTATATTTGGGTGGGTGCCATTGAGATGGTTTAGAAATTCTTCCATTTTTCTTCACTGTAGCTTCAAATTGCAAAGGTGTCATCCACGTATTAGAACCAGACTGTAGGTGAGAAGGGTGCCGAAGCCAGGGCCTGTTTTCCAAAATTTTCCATGTAGAAGTTCACTATAACCGGGCTGAGGGGGCTCACAAAATGCAGCATCTACACCAGAATCAAAGAACATGAAAGGCAGAAAAAAACAGCAGTAGATGAACATGCCCTGAAACAAGCTGGACATGAAATCCTAATTAAAAACACAGAAGTACTGGACAACACCAGTAAGCATTATGTTAGACTACGCTGGGAAGCCATTGAAATCCACAAATATCAGGACAGCTTCAACAAAAAAGAAGAAAGTCTAAAACTCAACAAAGTCTGGCTCCCAGCACTGAAAAATACAGCCTGCAAAAAGGTCAACGAACTCTACCCACCCACAAGGACTGGAATCACTGCACAGAAAAGACTAGCTAATGACACCCATCAATTACAGTGACAGATCTCCCCCCATCACAACATACACCCATAACAAAAAACACCCTGATCACCATAATCACCCAATCACAGACGGAGTTCTAATTCCTGTCCCCCTGGCCATACAGACTAGCAAAAATGTTAGGAAGAAAAATCTCCAGAACATGGCCAAAATCTATGAGCTGTGTTTGTGTAATTTCCCCATTGATCAGTCATGTTTCTGGGTCTACTTGTATGCAAAATTGTACTTCATGAAATTTTACACAACACAGGCCCAGGAAACCTAGAAACACAGGAGCTATATATTTTTCACAAGAATGCAAAGTCAAATATATAATAATAATTATGTGCCATCAAGTCAATTCTGACTGACGGCAACCCTGGGTTTTCCAGATAATGAATACTCAGGAGTGGTATACCATTCTGTTCTTCTAGGGTCACCATGGGCTTGCCAAAGGCCATACTGGCTAGCTCTTTTCCCTGGAAGCCAAAGGGAGAATGGAATTCCCAACCAGATACTTAATTCTCTGTGCTATCCAGCCAGGCTAAAGTCAAATATAAACTAGGCCTTTGTGAAAAGCAAAGTTTATAGTTCTCCTTTATTCAGCGCTGGTTACACCTTATCTAGAGTGCTGTGTCCAGTTCGGGACACCACACATTAAGAATGATGCCAACAAACTGCAGCAAATTCAGAGGAGGGCAACAAGGATGATCAGGGGACTAGAATCCAAGCCCTGTGAGGAAAAACTGGAAGAACTGGGCATGTTTAGCCTTGAGAAAAGACAGCTGAAAGGAGCTAGGATAGCATTTTCCAAATACTTGAAAGGTAATCATACAGAGGAGGGGCAGGATCAGGAGGGGCAGGATCATTCCAGAGTGTAGGACATGTAATAATGGGCCCAAGTTTCAGGAAGCCAAATTTAGGCTGAATACCAGGAAAACTTTCTTAATTCTTAGAGCAGTATGACAATGGAACCAATTACTTCATGAGGTGGGGAGTGCTCTAATGCTGGAGGTATTCAAGAGACAATTGGACCACTATCTGTTAGATCTGCTTTGATTTGGATTCCTGCATTGAGCAAGGGGTTGGACTCAATGGTCTAATGGCCCTTTCCAATTCAATTATTCTATGGTTCTATGCAACACATGAGGCATTACACTTAAGGATGGGTGACATCTGACAGTGAATCTGACAGTTTCACTTTCTCCCTCATCCAAAGTTGTGGAATTTCACCTTCACAATTTGTGCCCCTTCAAAATCACTAGGGCACTAGACACATACTGTAACCTGGAAGGTGCTTGTCAGCCCCATTTTAGTCAGAAAAACTAGCAAGCTTATGGGAGGCTCTGGTGAAATACCATGAATAGCTGAACAGATGCATTCAGTTTATGGAATATTGAGTAGTGCACAAATTATTATTGCCTTCTTGTAGACACTGCATTCTTTTACAGTTAGCAAATGATCGGTTCAATCTTCTAACAATATACATTTATCCATGAGTGAGAGTGTACAAATTGTTTCAATTTAGAAATGCAAAATGCAATTGAAAAGCCATCAGTTAACATCTGATAGAAGAGAGTACTAAATAATTTGAAGAAATGTAAAATATGTCATCTCGCTTTTCAAGAAAAAAAAACATTGAGATATAGCTGAAAACAAAGATGTCACTGATATTAATCTTTTCATTAGCTCACTTAACATGTATTTATAATTTCACTGACATTTTAAGGAAGGCTTGCAGTGCTCCTGAAATAAATTTGTCCTGGTGGCAAATGTGTTTACTCTTGTTATGTTCTAATGAATCATATTAGCTTGATCTTAGTTCAATTGGTAGTTAATTGAGATCCGGGTCTCATCTTTGCGAAAGGTTTTGCAAATGAGTTATGTGTTTGTATTCAAGACGGATGCACTGCTTCTGGCAACATCAGGTCTTTGTTAATAGATTTTTTATCAATAGAAGTCACTAGAACACGTCAGTGGATTACACACACACACACCCTTTAAAAAGGAACATCTTTTTTGCCTCTGCTCCTTAGCAGACAGCATTCAGCTTCTGCTCTTCTGGATGTCCAAAATACAAATGATATATTCACCTTAGCTAACATGCTGCTTAAAAATTAATAATAATTGTGTGTCCTTGTTTCTCTTTCTCCTGTGTTATGAATTAGGGAATACACAGGCAGACAGTATGTTTTGCCTGACTGTGTCTTCTTAATTCATAACACAGTCACTTGCTTTGGGACTGATTGAAAACACTGTGAACGAACCAAGAATTCCAGTTGGCTGGTCTTGGGAACAAGAATGAGCAATCTTGCCCAGGGAGGAATGAGTCCACTTGTAATCCAGAAAATCTTTGTATACTTAAACCAGTTTCCTTTCTGAACCCAGTCAAAGGAAGTGATTCTGGAAAAAAATATATATTTGTGTGTGTGTGTGTGTGTGTGTTTAAATAAATACATAAAGACATAAATAAATAACATTTTATGTATTGCTACTCAGTTTCATTTATTTATTTATTTATTTCATTTACTGGTATTTCACTTTTATACCGCTCATCCGGTCAAAGGCTACTCTGGTCAGTTTACAAAAAACAACAACATACAATAGCATAATTAAATATCTATGCATTCTAAGTAGATGAGCATTAGGGAAATACCTGTGACATCTATCTGTCTAATCATCTGGCCATTGAAGGCATAATACCCATTTTTACCCTATCAAACTGGAATATTCCACTTTTGGATATACCCAATTTAGATAATATCAGTAGGGAAATACTAGGTACTCTAGTGACTGGGTCCTTTTTTAAGGAGAAAGGAAGTGTAACAATATTGTAATAAAAATAATAATAAATAAGTAAATAAATATTTGGAATTCAACAGCTTTGAATCATCAACTAATTATATAAAGGAAACATTTCTAATTCCTTTCTCCTCTCGGAAGCGACCTAAATCTGTCAACAATATTTCGGAGGTTTCCAGAGCTGTCCTGAACAAAGTGAAAGGGGAACAGAAGGCTACCTGGGAAAAAGGGAATTGATACAAATTTATTGGGCACACTTTGTGTCTCTGAGAATGGGCAACTGTGTTGTGAGTGCAGGTGATTGGAATGGAGGAGTTTTCCTTTTGGAAACCTTTCCATATTCACCAATCTTAGGATCCCAAGCTCTGTTTGTGGATTGTCTAGTTTGTGACATGTCTTAATTGTGGTATCATTTACCACTTATATATACTCAATTACCGAATAATTATGTCTTTGCCACAGTAATGTACTTTATTCTGTAATCACCTGTGCATTCTGTTAGAAAAGCCCCATATTGCTTCTTTGTGGAGGGGCATATAGGATACCAGAAGAGTAAATATGTAAGAGCCAGTGGTTGTCCACAGTACTGAGCTGGGGATTTGCATGACTTGGCCAATCCACTTGTCCCTGGTAACCTTGTTGGCTATCCCGTTATGTTATCATCTTTACTATGTGGTCTCTGTGTAGGTGACACTTGATAGTCTAGGACTGCAGTAGTCCGTAGCTCAGGAAAGATTTTTCTCTCTGTCGTGTGTGGGAGTGCTTATCTCCAAGGTTTCCAGCTGCATTTCTGGTCTAGTGAGGGCAAACCCTCCTAGCAGGATGTGGCTGCTCCGGGGGGAAGGGGACAGCGGCTGCCCATTCTTCCTCTTTCCCATTCTGACGTAGAGCATAAACTTCAACGCTTCCTGTCAGCCAATACAAATTGGCATTACGTAGCCAACATCCTATCTGAATACTATCAACAATCTGTAAGGTTAATAAAGGGAGCTCTCGGGGCGTGACCGAGAGACTCCGCTGGCGGACATCTTCCTGTGTTGACTCTTCATTAAAAAGGTAAAGGTTCCCCTTGACAATTTTTGTCCAGTCGTGTTCGACTCTAGGGAGCGGTGCTCATCCCCGTTTCCAAGCCATAGAGCCAGCGTTTTGTCCAAAGACAATCTTCCGTGGTCACATGGCCAGTGCAACTTAGACACAGAACGCTGTTACCTTCCCACCAAAGTGGTTCCTATTTATCTACTTGCATTTGCATGCTTTCGAACCGCTAGGTTGGTGGGAGCTGGGACAAGTGACGGGCGCTCACTCTGTCGTGTGGATTCGATCTTACGACTGCTTGGTCTTCTGACCCTGCAGCACAGGCTTCTGCGGTTTAGCCCACAGCACCACCACGTCCATGACTCTTCATTAGCTTCTCTCTAAAGTTAATTACTTTCTGTGTTGGATGATCACCTAGCCATTAGCCTTTCTTTAGTTTGGTGATCATTTCAGTCGTGTAACATTTCCTGGAAGCACTCCACTCACATGTTCAAGGTGGGTACAATAAATGTGCAAGATGAATGGCTGATTCAGTCAGTTCCTTAGAATAACTGTGGACACCTCTCTGTGCCTACAGTTGCACATTCAGTTATTCCAACAGATGAAACAAAGTTATGTGATCCAAGCAAGACTATAACTGGAAATAAACCCGTATCATCCCACCCATTAGGTAATAATATTAATTTAGCTTCAATTGGTTCACCTAATGCATAGACTAAATTTGATTCCCAATACTCTGAGGGGGAGAGGTTGCCGTATATCTGCATAACCTTATTCTGCAGCCAAATAGAATTTGAAAGAAGGCAATGGGGGACGGGAAAATGCAGAATACAGTAGGACCCCCATGTCTGTGGGGGATTGGTTCTAAGCCTTCCCACAGATGCTGAAAAATGTGGATTATAACAAATGCTATAATAATAGTGAATACTATACATTGTATGGTCTCTGGCTCCTTTGAGTGATCAGTTTTGATAATGGCATCATAGAAATATATTTCTCTTGTGAACATTATACATAGCATTGTCTCTGGTTCCCGCTAATAGCCAAATATGGTAGCTTCATCATTAGAAATATATATATTTATTGGGATTTTTCTTTTAATATTTTCAAACCATGGATAAGTGAATCAGCAGTTACTGATTCTGCAGGTAAGGGGGCCCTACAGTAGCTCCTTACTTGATGAGTTGGGAGAGAGAGTTCAACCAACAGCCAGGAAGAGTAGAATCTGAAACTTACACTCCTGGATTGTGTTTTGAACTCACTTTTATAAGCCAGAACTGGTACAGATCTGCCTATAGATGAGTTAAACACAAATGTTGTGTTATTCCCTGAATATGCTCATTTTATCGCTCCGAATGCCCCCAAATTGCTGAAATTGACTGTTTTCTTTCAGTGACACTAATCCTGGCTCAAAACACCAGAGCATCAGCACTATTAACTATGTTTCCTCCAATCGTTTCTCATCACTGTGGGAAAATAAAGAAATGGATGGGGGAGCAGAATGACATCTAAAGAAAAGCATAACCAGAGAAAACAAAAATATTGTGACACTTTAAAGGCTAACTGCTAATATAGTCTTCTTTATTTTTTATTTTTCTTTCATTTTGCTAGCACATACTGACATAGCTACCTCTTCCAAACCTAAGAAATTGCAGGCAAATAAATGATGCCACCAACAGATTGGAGGAAAAGAGATGGCAGCACAAAAGTGAAGATTTTTTTTTTCTGCTTCAGGAAAAGATATAAGCAGGTGAGCATTTGGTGTAGCTCTACCAAGTGCTTCCTAAAATGCTGAAGTAGAGAGCAAGACTGGACCGCCGCAGGCAGGAGTGACAAAGCAAAGCTGGAAGATAAAGGACAGTTTCCCCTTTATTGTTGAAAACTGGTATCTTGCATCATGGCATCATTCACCTTGAGTCTGCAATGTTACCAATGTTACCAGTGATCATTTCAGGGTCATCCAGTTGCTGTTTTAATCTGATGAAATGAACTTTGTAGTTAAATTAGGTTTTGTACAAAATCTGCCACAAATTGCAATCTATATGCTGCTGACTCACTTTGATGGTTTCTGGAAAGTAAATCCTAAACAATACTAGGTAAAGGTAAAGGTTCCCCTTGACATTTAGTCCAGTCGTGTCCGACTCTAGGGGGGGCAGTGTTCATCCCCGTTTCCAAGCCGTAGAGCCAGCGTTTGTCCATAGACAGTTTTCCGTGGTCACGTGGCCAGCGCAACTAGACACAGAATGCCGTTACCTTCCCACCATGGTGGTACCTATTTATCTACTTATATTTTCATGCTTTTGAACTGCTAGGTTGGCAGGGTTACATTCACCCTGTGTCCCGGTTTCTTTTTCTCAACCCCAAGCGCTCACACTGGTGACATTCCCTCTTTCTTTCACTGCCACCAGTGGATTTCTTTATCCACGCTGTAAAGGACTTTAGTCTGACACTGGCTGCCAACAACAGAACTTGTTTATTAAAGGATATTTTAGAGTAATTCAGAATCACAGATGCTCTTTATTCATTTCATAGAATCAAAATCATTGAAGTATCATATGTTCTGCCACACATTCAATCACCTCCTGTTTTATTTGTTCACTTTAACCAGTTTATCTTTATTAGTTACAGTTCTCCCTTTCTCTAACTGCCTCAATGGTCTCTCTCCCTCCGCCCCTCCTGTCCTCTCATAGGCTTATGCAAATGAGCTCCTGCTATGAGTGACAGGTGTGACATAGGGCATCTAGAAATCTAGAAAACCATGAGAGGGTGACCATATGTCAGAAGCAACTTAACAGCACAGGATGAGGAGGATGGTTGTTATTGAAGAGGGCTGATGCATTTATTTATTTATTTATTTATTTATTTATTTATTTATTTATTTATTTATTTATTTATTTATTTATTTATTTATTTATTTATTTATTTATTTATTTATTTCCCACCTATCTGGTCTTACCACTACTCTAGATGGCTTCCAAATACATACAACAACATGTAAATATAACAAAAAAGAAATTATTACATCAAATAACAAATTCTACAAGATGGAAAAGGGAAAACAAAAAGTTTTATTTATTTATTTATTTATTTATTTATTTATTTATTTATTTATTTATTTATTTATTTATTTATTTATTTATAGACCACTTTTTCCTCAACAAAATGACTTGAGGAGGCTCCTGTGTGTGGATTAAAATAGAAAATGGTATTTACTGGTACAAGAAATCCACTCAGACATAATGTAATAATAATCATGGGTTGTCAAGTCAATTCTGACTTATGGCAACCCTTTCTGGGCCTTTCCATGTAGAGAGTACTCAGAAGTGGTTTATCATTCTATTCTTCTTGGGGCGGCCTGGGACTGTGCAGCTTGCCCAAAGCCACACAGGCCGGCTCTACTTGCAGGCACAAGTTGAACACTACATCTCTGGCTTCACAGCCAGGCACCTAAACCATGGAGCTATGCGGCCAGCACACATAATGTACGAGAGAGAGAAAAACTTAACTGCGCAGGGAGGACTATATCCTCAGCCGAATATGCTTACATATAAACCATTGGTAGGCCTTAGCAAAACACAAAGAAGAGATGAGAAATTCCTTATGCACACATGCCCGACATTAGGTATGGCATGTGTGCATGAGCTAAGGCACGTTGAAAGGTGCATTACACACAGAGTCATACTGTGGTCCTTCTTGCCCTGTGTTGTCAGCTATGGCTGACAACAGCAGATCTCCATGATTTTAGGAATAACTCTTTCCTCGCTTTACCTGGGAATCCTTGGCATTCTCTGGTAGTCTCCCATCCAAGTATGTAGCTGCCCTGATCCTGCTTAGCTTTAAAAATCAGGTAAAATCAAATGTGTCCAGTTTTGTACTGGTAGCCTATCCCTAACTCCCTGCACCAACTCTTTCAGCCCTCATTTATTCATGCTAAGTGCCTGTCCAGGCCAATATCTCTTGAATGTTCTCTGTCACCAAATACACTTTTTATTTCCCGTTAGTCTGTCATTTCACCAAAGAATAAAGTGTGCTCAATTAAAAAAAAAAACAACTAATAATAAACCACAAAATAATTTGTTAGGGCCCATTCAGAGCAACTTTCTAATGTCCATCTGTATCATTCGCCACACTAAACCTGGTATCATAAACCTTTCAGATGTCCCCTGGCATTCTGACAGCAGATATGTCACCATCAAATCATTTTTATGTCTGAAAATAAAGCCCTTTACAACAGAGTGACTCTTTTAAAAAAGAAAGAAAAGGAGGCCGTTTTGTCCGTCTTCTATTTATTTGCTATAAGAATTAGGCTTGTTTCCCATTCTTCATTGTGACACATGGAATAAGGCTTCCAGAAAATGAAACTCTTTGCTCTTTTCACTAAATAGCACCATGTAACACCATGTTCTGTCACATTAGCTTAGGTTTGGTCCCCTCATTTTCGACTAGGACTCTGGAGGCTATTACTCCATAATGTACTGAGCTTGCTAGCACTTTGCCATAAAGAAAGAAAGGAAAAACTAAAGCCCACTTATGTCTGACTGGGGATCTGTCATCTTCTCAGTCTGTAAAGTACCTCATCAGGATTTACTACAGGAGGTAAAAACTAAAGTAAAGTTAAAATGCCTCTATTTGTGGAGCAGCAAGTAACTTTATGTAATGCATGAAAGGCATTTAAGGCTGTTTTTGTCATCATTATGATGCCAGAACATTCTTCAAGTGATTAAGTTGGCCTTTGGCCCTTTTCTACTTTTTGGACTTTGTATGTTTTGACTTGACGCTGTGTGAAATGCCTGGAGGTTTCTTTATCTCTCCAGACTGCTGTTCTCAAGGTGCAGGATTGGTGCAGAGAAGAGGTTTAGCCACAAATATTACATGTCTAACTTCCGACAGCTGTAACCTCAGCATGGCTTTGGATGTTAGAAAAACAGGGTAGATACAGCAAATGGGCAAATGATCCTTTCAGACCCTGGGCAAATTAAGACATCCACTTCGTGGAAGAAATATATATGGAAGAATGACTATCAAAGTTCAGCTAAATTCAGGAGATGCATATCAGTCCTACATGCATTCCCAATTGACTTTATATGAAAACATGACCGAATCGTTATTGTTATTTCTAAACATATTTTGTTCTTCCTTTAGATCTGCAGGTAACTTTAGGGATGGATCTTATTTGTATATTTTAGGAAGGCTGAGCAAGCTTCATTCATTCTTGTTTCTGTGGAGAGAGAGAAAAGGTTTGTCATTTGGACTAAGATCCTTTTGGTGTAATGTTACACCTCACAAGTAGGATGATGACATCATCAAAAACTAATATTGAATGTATTTTATTGGAAAGTTTCTTAGCTCCCCCTTTTGAGTTCTGACGCCCCCTTGGGATCCCTTTCAACCTGGGGAAGTTTTGGAGAGCCTTGAGAGGAGGAAGGGAAGCCTTTAATATATATGTAAAAATCACCACCAGATCACTGCTGCTGAGATCCTGAAAGGGTACAGTACACAAGAAGCTTTAAATTAAAATAATTATTAATATGAGCAAGAGGATTCCAGCTACTACGTATTTCCACTGTAGTTTTAATGACTTTTTTTAAAAAAAGCCACCCTTTTATTTATCCAGATTAGCAGTATCAGTAAATAATAACACCCATTATTGTACTTGATTGCAATGGACTTCTGAGACATATTTTTAATGATGAATATTGGCTTGCCCATAATTCAATGGAAAAGTAGTAACCTTAGCTTGCTTTGCTGTACCTTCTTTCTTATGGATCCTGCTTCCTCCCTCCCTCCCCCTCTCTCTCACACACAATAAATAACAGTTTGCAAACATTAGCAATGCAAATTGAGCATAGAAAGTGTCATTATATACTTATTGTTTACTTTTGAGAAGCTGTATGAAGAAAGAGGCGGTTTTCTATATGTGGTAACCCCACTGTGCTTGATTTAAAATACAAGGTGAAGGAATTTCACCAATGTCTTGTGTATGATTAGATCAGACTGTTTTAACACAGTGAAACAACCTGCCAGGGATTTTTCAATTTCCGCATGAGGTTTCACCTCCAGTGCAAGAGTGGGATGCCAAGCACTTTTTCTTGCTATGCTTTCCACAATTTGTGCACAATGTCCCCCATATCTGTTCCCTTTGAGAGGTTAAGTACTCAGACATAATAAATGCAGACATATAGGTTGATTGTTCCAAAAGACACAAACTTTCTCACAAGTAAGGAGAAAATGTTTTGTGCTTTCTCATATTCTGTATGCAACAATGAATTAGGTCAGTATTGAAATCCTAAACTGCATAATTAATTGAATAATTTTATCATGAGAAATAATGGATGAGACAATAGTCTAATTTACTTCATGACAGCAATTGAAAGAATATTAGCGATGTTAACACCTTATCAGTTTAGTCTATCTTGGCATGCCAAGATGCCTTAATAGGAATTTTTGAAGGCCTGAAAGGGTCTTTGATTCCAGCTGAGAATAAGAAAGAGAGCTCTTTTATCCCCTTCAAAGTCATTGTAATCTGCACAAAAATGTCTCTAGTGTCTTTTCGCTTTAAGAAGCAAATCACACAGAAACACTGAGGAAGCGCAGAAGGATTTGTGTTGGTTTTTTAAAAAAATGCAAACAATCCCTCCACTGTTTCAAGTTCTTAAAGCAGCATTTATCCTAGTTTTCAGTAATTGCTACAATTCTGGCAACTGCATGGATTGTGGAATTCTGTGCAAAAATGGCGAATATATGCAAAGCACAATTTCCACAAATGCAAATATTCTGGTGAGAGCACCAGGAATTACCTCACCATCTTTGCCAGCAAGGATAAGAATGCTGCAGTGCCTCATCCTTATGAGACTGAATCACAACCATGGATAGCTTTTGAGCCAATTCCATCTCTCAGTCTAACTATCCTCACAGGACTGCTTCTGAGGGCAATGTGGTAGTGGAGAAGAACCATGGATGCTTCCCTTGATTGTCTTTGATCAATGATTCCCAACCTTGGGTTCCCAAATGTTTTTGAACTACATCTCCCAGAAATCCTGGCTAGCATAACTAGTGGTGAAGGCTTAGTCCAAGAAGTTTTAGTCCAAGAATATCTGGGGACCCAAGGTTGGGAACCATTGTCTTAGATAAAGGACATGTTGTAAAGAAATATAATTCAAATAACAATTTAATTATTTACATGAACTGAAGCAGGTTTTAAACTTGTTCTACCCAAACCTCAGCTTTCATAAAGCAAACTAGTTTTGATACAGAATAAAACTGGATAGGGGTGTTGCAATATGAGTAATGACTGTTTACAGCAGGATTTCATTTTATCTGTATTTTTTAAGTAAGCCAACTTGACTCACACTTTTTGAATGAATTCATGGATTGGAATGCCATTATTATTGGTTTTTCTATTTTTTCAGATTTTATGATACAGCATATGGCCTGAAACACCCTCACAAAATGCATATCTAGAGCATATTTTAAATTAAAATAAATGTAAAATGCACAATAGAATAAAATTCATTGAAGAATCCATATTTCAAGGACAAGTGCAGACAAAAAATGTGTGTGTTGTTGGGGGAGAATGGGGAAAAATCCATATTTTAATATGAAATTAAAATGAAGTGGATGCAGAAGCAGGGTTAGTGGGGGAACTGGAACTGGCCATTTGTAAAAGTGACCAAATAGAGGTCAATCCATTCATTTGTATATGTAACACAAGTCAACCAATGCTTTTGGCCTGTCAGACACCAGGACACCTTAGAAAGTAACTGACCAGTTTAGGGATATTATGGCAAAGTAATACAAAAATGCTTCCTGGTGGCACATGATGTGGGTGTGTCCAATTGTAACTCCCTTCTAGCTTGATATAGGATTAATGTACAGTACTGGAAAAACATTGCTATCTGTCGATGCATCTGTAATGTTAAAGCAGATTTCTGTGACCTGGAACTCACAGGATGGTCAGTATGGGTGGATTCTTTATGTTCTTACTGTAGACTCACACTGCAAGGCAGGAAAGAGACATATTCATCATCCATTGTTCAGAAGATCTACTGTTATAATAACCTTGAACATGTGTTCCACAGACACTAGATAGGGATAATCTCATTCAGTCATCTCAAACTAATATATTTAATATATTAATTATGTGTATTCCCCAGTTCCTCATTTTTATTTTTATTTCCCCCTACTCCTTTTAATGTCTTTCTTTTTAATTAATATTTTAATTAAATAGCTCTTAAAACAAAATAAAAGATAAAAGCACAGGTGATGGCAGTGAGAAAGAAAAAAGTTAACAATTTGAGGTAACCCAGGTTGATGGCTACTTGAATGCCAGATACTGTTTCAATGTCTTTACTTATGTTTTCTTTAAATGTCTTGTTTCACAGCATTTTTTAATTTTTTTTAAAAATTTATTGTTTAAATAATTACTCCTCAGAGTAAGATCAATGTAAATCTCCTAAATCTCTCAAATCAATGTCTATATGAAGCAAAGTGGACATTAATATATAGAAACATAGAAACTCAAAATAAGACCATTATGTCTTAGATGTTGCTGGAACAGACAAGCAAGCAAAGCAAAGCAACCTTTATTGGCATAAAACAGTTAAAACATACAATCCAATAATAAATTAAGTAGTAGGAGAAGTTAGGTTAGTTTTTTTGAGGTTTGAAGAGTGAGCACCTTAGCGAGGAACTCAGCTACTGGAGTCATAGTTTCCAGAGAAAAGTCATGGAGGAGGAAACCTGTCAGAAGCTGGGGGGGACCAGAGAAGCCTGAGATGATTGGACCTAGAATTCGGTCTCGGAGATCTCTAAACTTGGGGCAGTGACACAGAATATGCGAAACTGAATCGGGTTCTAATCCGCAGAGGTTACAAGTTCTTTTTTCGAAGGGTACTCGGGCATATCGCCCCTTGAGGACCTCGGAGGGGAAAATATTCAGCCGTGCTAGCATAAAAGCCCTCCTGGTTAGGGGGTTCAGCAGGGACTGTAAGTAAAAATGTCCAGAGCCAAAGGTAGGGAAGATACCATAGTGGATAGGAGAGCATATTTGGTTGATACTGGAGACCAGATGGATATACTCGGACTCCCATAGTTTCTCTTTAACAAGAGACAGCGCCTGATCAAAATTGCTGTTAAAGATGGAGTTTAAAGGTATACCAATCGATTCAAGTTTGGTTTCACATAACGTAAACCACTTGGATTGATAATGGTCCTTAAGTAGATGTACTAGAAGAGAGTCTGGGTCTGTTTTAAAGAAAAGGCGGAGCCAGAATTTGAATGTGAGTGCCCACGCTACCGATGAGGGTAGATGCATGCCTAACTCTAGGGCTATAGTCGATAGTTTAATTGAAGTTGGTATCCCTAGAATCCGGCGGTAGAAAGAGGCAGCCAGTAGATCTGCTTTGTTGTCCATAGCATTTATCCAAATTGGGGCGCCATAGAGTAGGCGGTTAATCAGTTTTGCCTGAAAGATTTGGGTGACAGCTGGAACAAACTGGTTCCCGGCGTTATAATGGAATTTAGTTATCGCACCAAGAAGACATGAGGTGGATGCGATTGCAGAATCTCTATGTATGGTCCATTTGAGCTGAAAATGGAATAGTAAACCTAGATACTTAAAGGATGTCACCTGTTCAATCTGTTGACTATTGATTTTCCAGTGTAAGGGCTTCCATGATTTTGAAAAGACCATAATCTTGGTTTTCTCAGCGTTAATAACAAGATCATTGCGTAAGCAGTAAGATTGAAATAGGGAGAGAAGTTGTCTTAGACCAAGACTAGATATAGAAAGGAGAGCTTCGTCATCCGCGTATAACAGAAGAGGTACGGGTATCTTATTTAGGATCGGAGCAGACTTTTCGGCTAGCAGCAGCTGAGAGCGTAGATCTGCTAAAAAGAGGTTGAATAGGAACGGAGCTAAGATGCAACCCTGTCTCACTCCTCTGTTAATTGGGATCTTTTCCGAGATGGAGCCACTATAGTTGAAACGGACTTGGCAGAAGTTAGCGTGGTGTAATTTACGTATTAAAAAGAGAAGACGTGGGGGAATTCCCCACGCGGCTAGTTTTTCCCACAAAATGGACCTATTGACGGAGTCGAAGGCCGCTTTCAAATCAACCTTGAACATGTGTTCCACAGACACTAGATAGGGATAATCTCATTCAGTCATCTCAAACTAATATATTTAATATATTAATTATGTGTATTCCCCAGTTCCTCATTTTTATTTTTATTTCCCCCTACTCCTTTTAATGTCAATGTAAATCTCCTAAATCTCTCAAATCAACGTCTATATGAAGCAAAGTGGACATTAATATATAGAAACATAGAAACTCAAAATAAGACCATTATGTCTTAGATGTTGCTGGAACAGACAAGTATGGCTCCTTCTGTGGAAAAAAAAAGATAAATGCCCTTTCACATTCAAGTCTTTTGTATTATTCTTCTTGTAACAGGTAGACTCCCTTCAGGCTTACCATCATTTCCTCCTTGTAAGATTAAAATTCTCCTTTCTCCCTGCCTCACCCTGCTAAGCCTTGGAGGTTTCTACTATGTCACATCTATGGAATAATAAATAGTATGATTTAAATCAGTAAGATAGTCTCAGTTGGAAGGAATGTTGGTGAGCAGTAAGGCCTCCATCTTGGCTTGCACCTTTTTCTAGATGTATTGTCTATAAAGTGACAAATGGAAGTTAGAATTTTTCTCGTGATTTATAGCTTGCAAGGCAATATGCTTCACCAGACCAAATAAAACTACAAAATATTTTGTTATTTCCTGTCATGTTGCTTCCAGCATACAGTGACTCTAGCGAGGTTTTCAAAGTTATGCGGGATGTTCAAGGAATGGTTTGCCTGTGAACCAACACCTCATTCCTTGGGACTTTGCACCTAAGATCTGGCATTGGGATGGGGTGGGGTAGAAAGTGTAGAGGGAGGCGGAACAGCTTCTGGTCCAGCCATTTTTGAAAATGGACCTGAGAGCAATATAGGTCCATGACCCCAGAATCTGAATAAAATTTTGTTAAGCATAAGCAAGTAATACAGAAACCTAGATCTCTTGGGGAAAATTTACTGATGGTGAGTAGGTGGCAAAAAGCTTTTCAATTGCCCCCCCCCAAAAAAAACAGCAGTGGTTGCAAACATTTCTGGTAGGGCTTGTATTAACTCAGGATTTGGTTACAGCATACATGATATGTAGGAAGATTTTCCATTGCTACTCAGGATTGTAAAGGGCTATCCATTAGCCCATTGGGAGGTGTTTTCGCTCCTTGAGGTCATGCAATACTGCTCCTACCAAGACTTGTCCAAGAATACAGAAACATTATGGTCCTGATGTTCCATTTCTTTCTTTGCTCCAAATGGCACAACTCTTTCCTTGCTCCAAATGGCCAAAATGCATGCACATACCACCTGTCTTCCTTGCCTTTCTTCCATGCTTTTGGAGTCTAAGTGAACTGGTGCTGCACAAATCAAACAAATACATAAACATCTTTCTGATGGCATAAACGTCTTTGTGATGAGCCAGTGAGCTGTGATGTCAGTTGGGAATAATTGGAGATAGGTGACTGGCTTTTAAAGCCCTTTCAAACACACGACAAACACATGTTCTTCTCTTCTTCCACCTTTTGCCTTGATACTGGATATAACATAACAATTCCCTGAGATTGCAGCTAGTGTTCTGAAGCCTGGCAAATCTAATATACAGGATTACAGCCACAAATTGAGCATACATGGTAGCATAGCAAGGCCCACAGGGGAAGCTTGTCTGTGAATGGTGCCACTATATGGAATGAAGTTTAAAAAGTGGCAATATTATAAAATCACTATCCAATGATGAAAATTATAAATACCTTGGAATACTAGAAGTAGATAACTTCCTGCACACAAAAGTTAAATTGCTGACAGAAAGGGAATACATTAAAAGTCTGTGGAAAAGCTTAAAATCAAAATTAAATGGTGGAAATAAAATCAAAGCATTAAACACATGGGCAGTTCAAGTAATTAGAGACCCAACTGGAATAACAGATTGGAACCATAATGAATTAGAAGAGTTGGACTGGAAAACATGGAAACTAATGAACATGCACCATGTACTACATCCCAAAAGTTATGTAGACAGATTATATTTCCCACAACAAACTGAATGTCATAGATTACCGCAAATACAGCAGGTAGTAGAGGAGGAAAAAAGAAGCCTAAATTATATCAGTACAAGCTGAGAAAAATGACTTAATGCAGTGAAAATGGGGAATATTTTGGAAACAACAAAAATAAAGGCTCAATATAAGAAACAGCAATTTGAAAATAAACTAAGTAACTGGAAAAATAAATCAGTACATGGACAACACCTGAGAAATATTGATGGAAAGCATGATAATAATTCAACATGGGCTTGGCTAAAACAGGGACCATTAAGAAAGAAACCAAAAGCTTGATTTTTGTTGCATGAGAATAAACGCTCCAAACCAATGTGATGAAAACTATAATCCAATGAATTAGTGCTAACAGCAAATGTCAACTCTGCCAAGAAAAAAAATATGAAACTGTGTCACACCTATCTGTGAATGTCCAAAGATTGTGTGAACAGATTACACAGTTTGTCATGATAGAGTGGCAAAATTAGTGCACTGGTCATTATGGAAAAAAAGTAAAAAAAAAACAACCAAAAAACTTGCCAGTTTTCAAAAATCCATGAGAAAATAAGGTAGAGAAGGTGTCAGGAAGTCAAGATCTTGCTGGATTTCTGGATCCAAACTGATAGACATCTTGAACATAACACACCAGACATAGTAGTAATATAATGAAGAAATGTCTAAATCTTTGTCATTGCAATTCTAGGGGATGCCAGAGTTGAAAATAAAGAATTGGAAAAAACTAACAAAATATCTAGCAATCTTGCTTTTGGATGAAATACATTTCAATGGTCCCCAAAGTCATTAGGACTTTGGTAACAACATCAAGACATTTCACACAGTATTATAAGCAGTTGCGGGTCTCAGAAATACCACCAGAGCTACAAAACCCGGGCAATATTAGCATACATACTGTGCCAATATTGAAGATGTACGGTAATTAGTTTTTTGGTTTAAAAATGTATCTGTTATGTAAAACCAGACAATTTGATTTACTGTGCCTGGTGTTTTTGAAATATATATTGTGCTGTACACCAGAGCACATTTTAATGCAATTAATAAAACATACAAAACATGCAAATACAACATTTAGCAACATTAATATTAGATGTACAAAACACAAATACACAAAATAAGTTTGCTCTGAATAAGAAAGAGGAGCCATCTAGATCTGGCTGGGGCAAGAATTGTAAACCTAGGCTAACCCAAGTGGGGCTGTGGTCCATTTTTCCAACTGGAATACCATCTGAACTTTCCTAAATGTTTTACAGTATAGGGTTAGGTAGCTACAAAGTATAATTTTTTTCACAATATTGGCCTTTGGGTCAGTCGTCTGAAAGAATCTTTTCTGCCTGTTGTCACAGAAGAGTGAAGTGATGCCAACACAGTTAATTGACCAAAGCTCTAGTTGGGTTTTTTATGCAAGGAACGACGAAGTGGGCTAAAAGTGTGCTGAAGATGTGGGAGACACACAAGACCCAATCTCTATATTCTTTGCCCATGCTGATGTCACTCAGAGCTTCAACTAGAATGCACTTCCATGGGAGAAGCCCAGCTACAACCCTGTTTCCACTTACAGGATTTCTACTGTTGAAAATCTGAAGAATGTCTAGGTGGAGAGGAGACCCTAGAGCATGGCTTATGTGCATGTCCCAGTCTCTACCACCCTGTTTCCCATCTTCAGGTTTCCTCTACTGTCATTTTTATGATGCTAAGAACGCAAGAAAGAACAACAATTTTGAAGAGCTGAAAAAAAGACACATGATAGAAACAGAATACAATAATAGTTTTAAAAAAAGATGCATAAGCTTTTATGACGAGCTTCCAAAAAATCATATCAGTTTTATGCTGGAACATTCTCTGATGCTTATGAGCTTCTAAATTACTTGCCTGTTTCTTGGACATTAACCGCTGGTCAGGAAAAATGGATTATCGGGACCCCTACTGTGGCTAAAAGATAAATTAGAAAGATAATTCCCCATCTTCTGTTAATCAATGGACCAAAGACCTTCCAACTCTATTAAAATATGAAATGCGTGGCATACACATGCCGACTTTGTGCAGACATATTTTTAGACACTTATACTATTTCAGGCTTAAGAAGAACTGAAGCCTTTTGAGGAGCAAAAGTGAGCACATTTTGGCACCTTTAGGGTAAAAGAGGGAGGGGCTTACCCAGCGATATCACAGACCAACAAGCAGGTTCAGAAAAGGATCTCAGCCAGTTAAATCACATCTAGCAGCTATGCAGTTATGAAAGATTGTCTCTTCAATACACTTCCTAGTGAGCAGCTAAGCATTAGTTATTTCTTTGTTTCTCCAAATCCCACCTACTATATTTTATTCCTCCTGTTCTTTCATATCAGGTTGTGAGATGTTTTCATTTCCTGCATTAAAAAAATACACTTTTTGTACATTTACCAGTATTTATTTATTTAACTTATATGCCGCCCACACTACCCGAAGGTCTCTGGGCGGCTTACAGCATTTAAAATACAATAAAAAGGCAAAATAAAAGGGCAAAATAATTAAAATGCAATTAAAATATATATTCTAAAAATTGCCATCAGACCTACAGCTGATATTACTTCAGTTAAAAAGCCATTTGGAACAGGAAGGTTTGACCTGGCGCCGAAATGTCATCAGCGTCGGCGCCAGACGAATCTCAGTCGGGAGGGCATTCCATATTCTGGGGGCAGCTGCCGAAAAGGCCCTTTCTCTACAAGCCCTCCCTCTTAACTCCTTAAGGGATGGCTCTTTCAAAAGGGCCCCCTGGTTAGATCTTAACTGCTGGGTAGGTTCATATGGAAGGAGGTGGTCCTTCAGGTATCCAGGGCCCAAGCCGTTTAGGGCTTTATATGTCAAAACAAGCACTTTGAATTGGGCCCGGGCAGCAACTGGTAACCAATGTAAATTAAACAGAATCGGCTTGATGTGATCTCTAGCAGCTCCACCACTCACCAGCCGCGCAGCTCGATTCTGGACCAGTTGCAGTCGCCGGACTGTCTTCAAAGGCAGCCCCACGCAGCGCGCATTGCAATAATCTATGTGCATCGATTTCTACATTTTACCCAAGTTATGCATTTCCCTATTGACTAAAGTAAGTTTTTTCATATTATTTCCAATTGTATGCCTTTTAGCAGTTTTTATGTGTACATAGTATTATCTTCACTTTATTTCTCTGAACAATCCCATAGGTCTCACCAAGTTTGGGATCCTCACAGCCAAGTGAGTTTCTTCTCTCAAGAAGTTTTGGGGAAAAACATGTATTGCTTTGAGACTGTTAAATCCACCAAAATTATTTTCTGTTCCTTGTAACTAGAAATGTAGATTAGAGAATGGACTGATGGCAAGATTTATTTTGTTGCTGCAGTTGCACTTGTAGAGTGATGATTACATCACCAGCAAGGAAAGACTGAATAACAAAGTAATTAAAGACTTTCCTCTTCTGTCATGTGGCCTGTCCTACTCACAAATAATCCACTTCACTATGTGGAAGCAATTGGATGGAAGGAGAACGTCTTTAATTACCAAAAAGTGCAGCCAATCTTGAAGTTACCCTCAAAAATGAGATGTCAGGTAATTAAAGATTTCATCCTTCCATCTCATGGTCCCCATGCCTTCCACACAATGAAACTGATTGCTCATGAGTCTGACAAGATGCAGGAAAGAAAGGGAAATCTTTAATTGCTGGAAATCTTTTCTACCATTGACATCATCATTACCATTCCTCGAGCATAATATATGCAGGATAATTTTGGCTGCTGTATAATATTAAAGTTTATTGTATTTTGAATGTTAAGCCTGTTTTTAAATGTATTTGAACCACTTTGAGTCCTGCAAGGCAGAATGGTAGAATATAAGTGAAATAAATAAGCTCATAAAATAAAATAATCTGATATAGGGAGCTATGACATGATGACTGTCAAAGGGTTCTTATCCCTTTTGTCTTTTAAAGCAGGGGAAGACAGAGCTAGTCTGATCATCTGGTTACTGACTGGAAGTTGCTTACAGACACTTGTAAGATAACAAAGGTTTGCTTTGATGGTGGAAGTAAAGGATTTGGGGAGGATCAACCTGAAAGATGTGTTCAATCATCTCCAGTATAACTGTAAAAGATCTCTAGCCCCTATAAAAGTTTTTAGTGAAGAAGATAATGGGAAACTGTTTCATGCTGGATTTCTCCTAGTTTATTGACCAGTAGAAGGAGGGGGAGATTGTGTTGTCCTAATTAGTAGATCTTGCTAAGCCAGTTGTCTCAGGAAATTAGAAAGAGAGACAGGAAGTCAATGTGATAAATGTGAAGGATAGAAGTTGAAGCAAGGAAGGCACAAAGAAGATTCTTCCAGTTTAGGCTCGGCATATGAAATGAAATAGAGCCCACCAACTCTATATACTCTCATGGGCTGCCGATTTAGCATTGTAAAAATAATATGTAGTGTAAGTGTTGTGGGATTCATAGGCCTCCCTCCACATAATCTACTCTTGCCATCTAATAATAGGTTCACTAACTGTCTACGCCTAGAATTATCAGTCCAACAGTATGCCATTCCCCGAGATTCCAGGGCCAAAGCCTGAAATGAGTAGGCTTTTGTGAAATCACAGAAATGGCATCCTTTGGGTGTGGGACAGGAAAGAGAAGGCAAAGGTGAAGACAGGGGCCAGAATTGTTTTTAGGACAGCTGATTGGATATGACTTTTTCCCCTAAGAAATCTTGTGGGAAATCCGGCAGTTTTCTGGATGTCTCATGGTTTGTTTGTTTGTATCTCAACTTTCTCCTTAAAAGAACCTAAGACATCGCACATAATTAAAAAACAGTGTTTAAAAGCTAAAAACAGTAAGTATACAAATATTTTAAAAAGGATTAGACAAGCATTGCATTGAAACGGTAAATAACACCAATACTGAAACACAGTTAAAACAATAGAACATAATAACCCATTTAAAAACCCCTCTCAGACCACTACTCATTAAGGAAAAGCCTGCATGAAGAGAAGGGTCTTTGTCTTCTTGTAGAAAGACAGCAAAGATGAGGGGCAGCTGAACTTCCCATGGGAGGGAGTTCCAGAGTCTAGGAGCAGCAACAGAGAAGGCCCTCTCCCATGTCCCCAGGAAGTGGTCCTGTGAATGTGGTAGGACCAAGAGAAAGGCCTCCCCTGATGATCTTAATGCCTGGGTAGCCTCAAAGAGAGATATCTTTAAGAAGCAATTAAAGACATGGATGTTTCGGCAGGCCTTCCCATCACATAACTCCTGACCCTCTTCTTTCCTCCCTTACTGTTTCTGCTCGGTGTATCGTGTAACCTCATGTAGTGCTTTTATCACTTGGTATTGTCTATTTTCATTTTATTGTATTTTTGTATGATTGTTAGCCGCCTAGAGTGGTCCTCACCCGACCAGATAGGCGGGATATAAATAAATAAATAAATAAATAAATAAATAAATAAATAAATAAATAAATAAATAAATAAATAAATAAATAAATATGTGGTCACAGTGACCTTTAAACAAAAAGAAATGCCAAAATATTCAGGATTGTTATGGTTCCTGCTTAGGATGCCACCTTTCCTGCACGGGATTTGTTAAAAGAGGCAGCAAGAACTCTAAATGTTTTTTTCTGTTTCACTGGGAAAGGGCAGGAGAAACACCAAACATGTTTTCTGTGTAAGATCGACCTAGAAGGAATACCAAACAGAAAGAAATTGTGGAGCGAAATAGCGAGAGGAGTAGAGAAGAAAACAATGTGATGGTAGCTGTACCTATAGATCTGTGATATTGCAATGTGGTAACCTTGTACCACTACAGTGAAAACATGTTAAATGTGGCTGGGCAGTTTTTTCTCAGGAGAAAAAGGCATTCATTATTTGTTTTGTCAAACCTGCAGGCTTTTTAGAGGTAGGAAAAAACGATGTTAAAAAATAAGCCAAAGCTTTAGATTAGATTCACAATTATCTGGAAGGAGCCATTGAGCAGAGGGACTTGTTTCTGAATGCACAAGATTCCTCAGTCAGACAATTACATCAAGCTAGTCATTGTCACCAGCACTTGCAGTGCCTGAGTAGCTTCTTCTCCAGGGAGATTTCTGAGCATCTCCACAATGTTCTTTCTTCTTCCATTATCTACTTGTTCTTGAACATCAGAAACAGTTAACCTCAATCCACTTCCTGGCAATCAGTTTCTTTTTTTATTCCACCTTCTGTGGCAAGGGGAAGGAAAATCTAACAACTTTTCTCCATCATCCTTCTGACAGCATTTTAAATATTTGATTACTCATTGCATGTTCTCTTTAATATTCTTCTCCCTGCATTGAAGAAACACTTCTGTTTCTGTCTTGTCATTGTCATCATTATTGGCCATCAGTTTGCTCCGCTACCCTGTGAATCACTTGACATCGAGAAAGTCTTCTCATTAACAGGTCTTGCAGACTTCAGTTTCCTTTATTGAGTTAATCTATCTCACATTTAGTCTTCCTCTTCTCCTGTTGCTTTCCACTTTCTTCAGTGCCAATAGCCTTTCCCTATAACAAAGGTAAGGGCAGTGTGACCAATAGACTGCAAGTGGCTCCTGAGACCATTTGCTTGCTTGTTTGCTGCCTTTGGGGACTATAACACAGATACGGTTTAAAATACTACATAAAGGTACAGTGGTGCCCCGCATAGCAACGTTAATCCGTTCCAGGATTAACTTCGCTATCCGGATTTGTCACTATGCGGGGGGGAAACCCCATAGGAACGCATTAAACTCCGTTTAATGCGTTCCTATTGGGGAAAAACTCACCGCTATGTGGGGAATCCTCCATCCGGCTGCCGTTTTTGCCACCCGGTAACCGAGGACAGGGTGCAAAAACACTGCGGGCGGCCATTTTGTTGACCCAGTGGCCATTTTGGAACCGCCAATAAGCTGTTCCCAAAATATTGCAATGCGAAGATCGGTAAGCGAAACGCTTACCGATGATCGCAATGCGATGTTTTGCCTATTAAAACATCACAATGCAATCGCATTAGTGATCACAAAAAATGTGTCGCTATGCGGATTCGCTGTTAAAAGGTGCGCTCGTTAAGAGAGGCACGACTGTATTAAAATAAATAAACCTATATTAAGATTATGAACAATTTTAAAACATTTAGAAATCTGTAAGTTAAAAACCAGCATTCCTGATACAACTTACTGTTTAAAAGTCTGCCTGAAGAGGAAGGTCTTTGCCTGATGATGGAAGGATGAGGGGGAGGAGATCAACCTCAGGGCTTCTCAGGGCAGTGCATTCCAAAGTCTGGGAGCACCCACTGAGAAGGCCCTGTATCATGTCCTCATCAAACATATTTACAGTTACATACATTTACAATTTAATATTTTCACTTGCTAATGTTTATAGACCAAGCTGTTTTTAAAGGCTCATCCTCTGTGGCTAGATGAAAAGTTGAGAATGAAGTTCTGCTTCACTGGTAGCATCTAAAAAATAAACCCACAAGGCTCTTTAGTCTAAGCCGACCTAAAAAGTATTTGCACTACTTCCTCCCTTATTTTAGGCAGCTCTCTAAAAGAAAAAACAAAAAACAAAACAGGAAGAAATTATTGAGAGAACATTATTATAATTTCAGAATGTCCAAACAAAGAGGGGGAGGGAGGCAGGGAAAAGGGTCAGGAATTTCATATTTTCAGTTCAAGACAGACAGCAAAACAAGAATTCCTGTTTATGTAGATCAGACTTTGTTCCTTTTCTACTAAAAGACGAATCCAGAAATATAGTGGGTGGGGAGAAATGGAAATAAAACCAAAATAACTATGAAATCTGTCCTGTGTTGTTATCTATAGCAGAAATGCCAGCCTGAAAAACTATATAAAATGTATATATGCTTGTGTTTTCTAATATTGCAGCCCTGGAGAATGGAGCATATTTTAGAAAGAAAAGTATGGAGCAGCAAAAGTAATTATTTTCTCCTCAAAGTGCCCTTCTGTCTTCTGTGTCATTTGTGCTGCTTTGCACGTCAAATTTCTGCAAGAAGCATTATCAGAGATGTTGGGAAAAGAAGTCTCCATGTGATGCAAAACCCAATAGTCCTGGCAGTAACTAGTTTTATGGGAAGGTAAATTTTGGGAACTACTGGTCGACCCTGGTCCTATGCACCATCCATTATGTAGATTACAAAATGCCCCATTGGTCTCTTCACAAAATGGCAACTGGAGAGAGTTACTAGAAGTTTCTAACTATATCAGTCCATGTATCAGGAGCCTCGTAGTGCAGTGGTTTAGCTCCAGTAGAAGACTCCGCTCATGACTTGAGTTCAGGTAGCTAGCCTGAGGTTGATTCAACTTTCCATCCTTCCGAGATTGGTAAACTGGGTTACCCAGGTTGCTAGTGGTGGGGTGAGACAATGTGTAGCCTGCATAATTAGATTGTAAACTGCCCAGAGAGTGCTTTATGGGGCAGTATGTAAGCAGCCACTTTGCTTTGCTTTTACTGTAACCACTAGTTCTGACATAGTTGAGAAAATTGGGAAAACATATGCTTTAGATCAGTATCCCCAATTTTATAACCTCTAGATCATTTGCACTATAATTCTCATCTGTGCCAACCCTCAAAGCTATTAATCATGACTGTTGGCAATGCTGAGATATCTGGAGGTGCCTGGTTGGAGAAGACTGCTTTTACATCAATACTTCAACTTTTCTAATGAAGGAAGTGAGTCTTTATGCATGTGTTAAGTACCTGAGATCTATGTGGGTCTATATCCAACATAGCCATTGTTGTTTCATTGATTTTATTTTGTTATTCAGTCAATTAAGAACTTTTTATACTGTTTTCATTAGACATCTCAGAGTTGCTTCCAATAAAGATGAAAACAAACACATAAAAGCCAGTAACCAAAAATGATAAGGTAATAAAACAATAAGCACGAAAAGATCAATGACTAAATAAACCAGGAACAGCTGACAACACTAAGTGTCAGGAACATGATCAAGAAAATGCTCCCTATGACATGCCCATTAGATGTTATATCCCACATTTTTGGGTGATAAACCTTATTGTTCTGGTTGTTCTTATGTGGCATCAAGTCACTTCTAAGATCACAAGATCACTTATGGTGGTCCTATAAAATAGTAACCTTTGAAAGTTCCTGTAATGAACAGCCTACCTCAGGTCTCGCAACTATAAGCTTCATATCACTCAGGAAAGCCCCAGTATTTACAAACTTAGTGGCCTCAAATTAAGCTCCCTTTGCTTCCTTTGGAGCTTTTCAGTGTGCACACTTATCTGCTCTCACATGTCTTCACAGTTAGAACTATATCAAAGGTGAGATAGCCAGTTGTCCATCCTATCTCATTACTCTGAAATCTGCAAACAGTAATAATAATAATGAAATAAAATAAAACCACCTTGCAGTTCTTTAGGTTTTACAGAATCTGTTGCTCATGAATGATCACCACACCATTCCAGTTGTCTCAATGGGATCATCAGTATTCAGGAGTGCTTTGGTTCTATAAGTCTCCAGGACAGACCATTTTAATAGACCCTTCAACAGAGCAGAGGGAGTGGCTGCTCTGAGACTAGGAAGTGATCTGATCATAGCAATGGGGTTACTTTAACTTCCGCTGATCAGTGTTCATTCATTCATTTTATGTACATCCTGCCTTTTTTCCCCAATAGCTTGTTGTAAAGGTATCCTAATGGCTTATTATAAAGGGATCCAAGTTTTTGAAGGCTCTTCAATGGTAACTTAATCTGTGGTGCATTACAGTATTGCAATATAGATGAAACTGAGACATGTGTCACCATGACCGCATACAAACTCATCAGGAATGGCCTGATTTGGTGCATCAGCCTGAACTGGGCACACCCCTAGTTACAGGCACCACTTTAGTATCTAGGTGCAAATCCAAATCCGGAAGTGCATGCAAACTGGGAACATTGTTCTATGAGCCAAGTATTACCCCAACCCAAACGAACAGAACTCCCAGCTGTACCTCTATTATGGCTGGAATCTCAATTCATTAACCTCAAGGTCCTGGTGCAGAATACCACTATCCATTGACTCCTGATTTGTGGTGAATCTGCTGTAGATTTTATTACTAGATTTTATAAAAACTATCCAAGGTGCTGAGCCCTGTCTCCAAAATTGACACAGAACATTGGGCTGCTCCTCTTTTAGAGTTCAGACTTTACCATGGAATGGGTTCATCACTTCCTACACAAACACCCACCACTGGCACTTAAAATCGCTTCCTGAAATTGATTACAAGGAAGGTAGTCTGAAAGTTGAGTCACGGCAACTGGTTATCAACTTCCAAATAACCTCACCTGGATGACTGAGAATATTTACAGAAGGAAGGTAGTCATACAGAGAAGGGACAGGATCTATTCTCAGTCATCCTAGAGTGCAGGATACATAATAATAGACTCAAGCTACAGGAAGTCAGATTTAGGCTGAATATCAGGAAAAATGCCTTAACTGTTGGAGCAGTACACCAGTGGAACCAATTAACTCAGGAGATGGTGAGCACTCCCATGCTGGAGGCATTCAAGAGAAAATTGGATACCAACTGTCAGATCTGCTTTGATTTGGATTTCTGTATTGAGTAGGGAGTGATATTCAGTGGCCTTGTAGGCCCCTCCCAATTCTATTGTTCTAGGATTCTCAGACCCAATATGATAGTACAATGATACCTTCCAAGCCCATTTCTATCAGGCAATCGATCAGGATACCATGTTCAATGCTACTGAATGTGACTGAAAGATCCGGTAGAATCAAGTGATTCAATCTTCCGCCAAGACCGTCAAACCTGTCTGAGTAATAAACCCAAGACTTAAGTCAGATTTAAATGGCTTAGTGTATCCCAATTCATCCAAGAAGCTCTGAAGCTAATATGCCACCATGTGTCCTTTGCTCCAAAATGTCATTCTCCCTTGGTATTTAAGTATGTTGAAATTTAATGGAGGCATCCACTATTTTTCCTGGAGGAGTCCCAGGTTTAGTGCCTGGCATCTCATAGTAGTGGTGGGAATGATTTATGCCTGAACCGTGAAAGCTAACACCTATCTTGTCAGTAGGCAATACTGAGTTATGTAAACCAATGTCCTGACTTGGTATATGCAGTCCCCATGTGCGAGAGTGGCAAGGAATCTAGTGTAATATGATGCAACATTCTTCTCTGTGCCCAATGCTTGACATTATAAATCTCTGGATACTCCCAAGGCATTATACTAAAGGTTACATAGAGAAGACTGCTAGAAGCTGGCAGAAACCAGTCTTATCTGGACAAAGAACCAAGGCCTTTTACTCCGCATGTTCTAGGGTGAGAAATTTGAAAAGAGATAATCTGTACCTAGGTCAGACACTACTAGCCAGTGTTATGTTTTGATGCCTGACTCTGCCATCTTCTGATGTCTGGTTTTGTTATCAGTTTGCTCAATAGTGACATGCACAGGTGTCATTTAGCCAATCAGTGAAATATAAATGTTCGAACAATTGACTGGCAGAGAGGTGGTTAATGGGCAGGTGTGTGCTCTGAAAAGGTGTGTACAGGCCAGGTATTCTGACCATTGCTGAGCATCCGTATAGACCATGCTGTGGAGGGTGATGCAGAATAGATTTCCAGGGGTCACCCACTGCCATTCTTTTGCGGCTGCCAATGTGCAGCAGGAATGTGAGGTTTCTCCCTCTATTCCTTTGTGGTTTCTGCTTTACTGCTTTGCTATAGAGTTTTGTACCTTTTTCTCCATGATGCATTCACTGTCACAGAATTCCAAACAAACTTGGCAAGACTGTATATGACAATCTGCTATGCTCTTCTATTATTATTCTACATTCAGCTTCAAATGGGGTACACTATTTAAAAAGGACTCGATTCACCTAAATACATTGAGTAGAATCCTCTCCATCACATCAGCTCATGCTAGGGTCTATTGTGGAAACAGCTGAAGCTTGCCAAAGCTTGCACAGAAACATATTCTGCACCTTGCTTGGTTAAGTGTGGCACTCTTGAGCTCCCAGAATGTCAAGTTGGAAATCAGGCAGAGCACTATGTCCAGGGGGCATTACACTTGGGTATTTCAAACACGATGCTGGCCATATAGTTAAACTGACACTAACGTGTTTGTTCTGCTTGCTTGAAAAAGCAAGAACGTCTAAGATATTCTTCAGAAAGTCTATGCGTGGATCTCTAAGAGCATGTGCAAGAAAGGCAAAGCACAGAAGAACCCTCAAAGGAAATAAAATGACAATATTTATTTAAACAATACAAGGCATCCATAAGTGGTTCAATCTGTTCATTACATAACGCCATTCAAGCTAAAAGCAGATTATATTCTAATCTAGCAGTCCATTCGCCTTCTCCTCACTGTCTCACATACAAGCACAGATGACATGAGTAATGCAAAGGATCTGTCAGAATGATGAACATGTTCTCCAAAACTGTATGTAGCAATGGGGTAATCCTTCCCCTGCCCTGTTTCTTCAGCTGTAGCAGTGTGATGGGAAAAGGGAAATTAAATCCAATTGTCTGGAATGGAACTGAAAACATCATTCAGTTCTCTCATTCTGTGTTCAGGGTCACAGGACACAAAGAAAGCTTGTAAACAGCATTCCAACCCACCTACCTACACTTCAAGACTAAGCTTCCAGAAAAGAGAAAGAGATGCTGTTACTGTCATTGAGCATTTTGAAGTATAGATTATTTTGCTCTGTAGCCATGCAAACATGGGTATTTTTAAAAGTCAATTGAAAACCTGGTTGTTTAAGGCAGGCCTTCCCTCTAGGCACTATGCAGTTTATTTTTTTCTCTTTCTTTTCCATCTTGAATGATTGCTTTATTGTTGTTGTAAATCACTGTTACTTTTAAATTGTTTTATTTACTTGCTTTCAGATACCCAGAGTAGTCTATGACTAGATGGGCGGGGTATAATAAACAAACAAACAAACAAACAAACACCCCAGCTTCATTACCTGTTGGCTGATTATCTCATTTCATGTAGATAATGGGGCATATGGATATGTGCATACGGTGGTGCCTCGCTAGACGATGATAATCTGTTCCACTGAAATAACTGTTTAGTGAAATCATTGTCTAGTGAAAAGCATTTCCCTATTGGAATGCATTGAAACCTGTTTAATGCATTCCAATGGGGAAGAATCATTGTCTAGCAAAGATTGGCCATAGGAAAGCCACTTTGTGAACCACCGATCAGCTGCTTAAATCGCTGTCTTGCGAAGCTTAGGTCCTGAAAACACCTGTTTGCGAGCGCGGAAGGAGCTGTCAAAAGCGTTGTCTAGCGAAAATCGGTTTGCGAAGCAGGGACCAAGCATTGTCCAGCGGAATTCCCCCCTAGGAATCACTGTTTTGTGAATTGCTATAGCGATCGCAAAAAGCCAATGTCTAGCGAAAAAACTGTCATGCGGGGTAACTGTCTAGCGAGGCACCACTGTATAGCCAAATGTTCTTATAGCTTGGTTTGTGTGATTCCGTCTCATGGATTTTCTTTTATGGGGAGGGAGCAAAATCATGTGAGCCATTGTTTACCCATGGTGGGTGTATGGAATGTTGTTGCATAAAAGGATGTGGAAGGTCAAGGGAGGGAACATGGAATATATTGGTCTCCTCTACTACAGGAAGAAGCTGAGTGGGCAAGTAATATATAGTGATAAAGATGCAGTTCATAATTTTAGCATTCAGGGGATGAGCTTTCCCAGTTAATGCTTTCTGGATAATTATGTGCTGAGTCCAAGCCTCTGCCAAGTAATGGCTTATCTCACAATATAGTAACTGTGAAAAAGAATAGCAAAGCTAGAAATGCATCAGTGGATCTTGCTATTTTTTAAAAAAGGTTAGCAAATGTTAATGCATATGACTTAATATTTTATACCATGCAAACATTATAATATACAATATTATAATATGAGTTATAAAATAAAATTTATGGACATCATGAACTGATGGAAAGACAAAGCAGCAGGTGCTAGATCACATTAAACTGGAATTCTCTCTAGAAGCTCAAATGCTAAAATGAGGGAATTGTACTTTGAACATGTCATGAGAAGACAAGTCTTATCAAGAAAGACAAGAATGCTGTCAACATTTGTAGGCAGCAGGAAAAGAGAAACCAAGTATGAAATGGATTGACTTAATAAAAGAAGCCATGCCCTTGCAAATAGAAGGGGAAGATATGGAGGTAGTGACATATTTTACTTTACGATCACTGCAAATGGGGACAGCAGCCAAGAAATTAAAAGACGCCTGCTTCCTGGAAGGAAAGCGATGAGAAACCTAGACATCATCTTAAAAAGCAGAGACATCACCTTGCCAACAAAGGTCCAAATAGTCAAAGCTATGGTTTTTCCTGTCGTGATGTATGGAAGTGAGAGCTGGACCATAAAGAAGGCTGACTGCTGAAGAATTGATGCTTTTCAATTGTGGTGCTGGAGGAGACTCTTGAGAGTCCCCTGGACTGCAAGGAGATCAAACCTATCCATTCTGAAGGAAATCTACCCTGATTGCTCACTGCAAGGACAGATCCTAAAGCTGAGGCTCCAATACTTTGGCCATGTCATGAGAAGAGAAGACTCCCTGGAAAAGACTCTGATGTTGGGAAAGTGTGAAGGCAAGAGGAGAAGGGGATGACAGAGGACAAGATGGTTGGACAGTGTCATCGAAGCTACCAGAATGAATTTGACCAAACTCCGTGAGGCAGTGGAAGACTGGCATGCTGTGGTCCATGGGGTCCCAAGAGTCGGACACGACTAAACGACTAAACAACAACAATAAATGTCCTTGATATCAGACGTCCTAAGCAGGATTGTTAATTTCATGACTTTGTGGAAGTAATTAATTCCTAGGATCACCATATGTTGACTAGACGACAAATAGAACCATATATAATAAAAATAATTTATTACAGTCAGTGACCAGGAAGATAAGAATACAGAAGCCTTCGTAAATACATAAGAATACATTATTTAGATAAAATCACATAATATCAGAGACATTGGTCAAGATGTGAAACCACAGAACTATCATTTTCCCCCCGAAAATAAGACAGGGTCTTATATTAAGTTTTGCTCCAAAAAAATGCAATAGGGCTTATTATCAGGGAATGTTTTATTTTTTTCCATGTACAACAATCTATATTTATTCAAATACAGTCATGTCATCTTCTTCTGGTAGCTGCACAATGGTGGAGGGTGGGGTTTCACAACTGGGGCTTATTTTAGGGGTAGGACTTATATTACGGGCATCCTGAAAAATCATATTAGGGCTTATATTCAAGTTAGGTCTTATTTTGAGGAAAATAGGGTATATAAAACAAAATAAAATGTTTCTATTTATCAAGAAACTGGAAAAAATAATGGATCATGGTTTCAGTTGCCCTTTTGAAAGGTCCTGTGAGTTCATACCTGCGATGAGCAGGCCAGGAAAGGGGGGATAAAATGTACATTAATTGGTCCTTTAAAAAGGCCTTTCAAATGCAAAAACAGTGATTTCGTATAAGGGTGAATATGTGTGCGATAAGGTTTACAAGCAAGAATTTTGCAAAGTGGATGCATTGTTGCATTTTTGTGGGCTGGGAAGGGAGATGTCTGGAGGGCAATGAAAGGTCACAGAAACAGAGTCCAAAGACAGGTTTTATTCAAAGAGCCAAAATACTAGCATTGTCTTAAAGAAAGTACTGTAATATCGTGATAGTCCTCCAGAAGGGGGGCATTTTGCCCTCTTGTGCTCACTTCCTTTCACACTTCTTGAGAAACAGCCCTGACAATTGCTTTGTGCGTGGGTGAGAAATAGTTAAGTGATGAAAAAAGGAGTCAGCTTCTGGGATTTCTCCTGGCATGGTGTCACTTTGTGAATGGTAGTGAGCAGAAGAGGGTATCCTGCAGATTATCTGAACTGCTGTCATTCGTGTTTTCAACAATTGGGCTGCCTTTTGCTTTGCAAACCTTGGCATCCTTTTTCCTGATGGCAAGGTGGGCATGATATCATGCAAGAATAGCGTGTCTGAATTTCCTGGCATTTTGAATTGTGGATAGAGAAGGACAATATCCCACACTTTTAAAAAAGAATTCATATACCCTAATTTCATCCCAACCAATAAGGACAGTCCAAAAATGTGAGCAGCAGGATGTGACCATATCAACAAAGGAAGAGCTGCTCTTTGTAAAGTTGATGGGTATGAATTGTTTATTTAGGAATAAACTACTCTCAGATCTTTGTACTGCTATAGAGATAGCTTGCAACACTATATTGTTCCTGGGGAAATTTAGTTTTTTGCCAACTACTCTGAGGTTTTCAGCTGAACTCAAAGGCAACAGAGAATTCCGAGGGAGGTGTCAGGTGGTATCATAGTCCCTACTTGTCGGGTCAGCGAGTCTGAGGCCTGAATCCCAAGAGTGCTACAAGACTTCTAGGGAAAAATCAGAAGCCTGTGTTCACCATGGCTGGCATTTGTCCCATGTATGTGTTAATCCCAGAATGAAATCAGACAATCATATTAATCATATTAAAATACATCTTTTGGCACCACAAGAACTCTGTCACTTTCAGAATGGTGAAAACCTCTATGCATGAACTGTGGAAAGTGGAAAGAAACAACTAACAAAGGGTCAGTGCATTGCACTTTTAGCTGGGGTTTTTATGGCTGTAGATTCTGTTTCCAGGCACTCTGCTTAAGATGACAAACACCATTTTACAACTTGACAGCTTCATATAAAAATATCTATGAAAGGTCTGGCTACAAAGGAAGCCCAGCTTATGAGTCCTTTCGTGGAAGGAGAAAAGCATCCATGTGAATCCATCAGCAGCTTCTGGTCCTCTTGTTAATATTGTTGTCAGCATTTTTTTCAGCTGAACTTTCTGGCTTCGGGCTGCTTAACAATCTGAACTCTGATGTTCTATTTGAGTTTACTATTAATTTCATGAGCTTGTAACACACAGTTATTTACAGACGGGTCAGATTCACCTGTGTTCCAAAATTAGACTTTGCTGTGAATGCGCTACTTTGCAAAGTAAGGAATGTGCCAGGACTGCTTTGCTTTCTGAACTGATAAGGGCTGTGACTTCAGTGGGTTTCTTATTAACCAGATGTGTCCTGCCTTTTCTCTTTCCACTTCAGTGCCCATTTTGAATATGCAACAGTGACAGGAGCAGCTAGAATAGAAAGCAGGAGCTTTAAAGGACAGCCAGCCATGACAGTGGCAGGCAAGACTCAAAGCAGAAGGCTTCAAAAGGAGCCATGTCTAAGGCATTCGTTTCTCTGAGCTGTTGTTCATGTACTACTAGAGCAGGGTGTGCTCTTTAGAGAGAGGAAGACAAACAGACTGACAACTATTTTTTTCCAGTTGCTGCTGAAAACTTCAGCTGCTTTCTAAAGCTTTAAATTTAGCTTTTTTAGGGGGTAAGCAGGGGAGAATATTTTCTGAATCACTGCACTATATTCTTAAGGCAAGCCTGCTTTTTTGATTCGTCAAAGAAAACCTGCATTTTGACTGTTTCTGTGACCTTTCAATACCCTTGAAATATCTCCCTTCCTGGCCCATCAAGCTGCACCAGTATATCTAATTTGCAACACTCTTGCTAGTTAGTTTATTCCAGGTATGCTCAGTTATATAAGTGGTTGTTTCTCCCTTTTGAAAGGACATTTTTGAAAATCAATATTTCAGCTCCTGTAACATGGATTCATTCATTCATTCATTCATTCATTCATTCATTCATTCATTCATTCATTCTTTCTTTCTTTCTTTCTTTCTTTCTTTCTTTCTTTCTTTCTTTCTTTCTTTCTTTCTTTCTTTAAGGCAGGTGGGACCAAAATTCTCTTTCAAGATAAGCAAGATTGGTATTTGCAATGTATATGAGCTATTTTAAAGCTGAGAATGTTTAGAGTCACTTGTTCCTGCACAGGGGAAACAGTTTTACTTTTAAAAAACATAACTCAAAAGCTCTTTGCCCAAATGTCTTCAAATTTGGCATAAAACAAGAACAGACTCTCTGATACATTAGTGCCAAATATCTTGCTGACCCAATCTCTGGTTTCAAGGTTATAATTTTTTTGTTCAGGTTGCCTCCATTTTTAGAATTGCCTTGTAGAATGTTGAGTTGCTCTGCAGCACCATAACATAGATGCAGTATCATGCAGCTATAAATATATGTTTCACATATTGACCAGCTTTGACATGTCAGGTAACACAAATATGTGTTACAGTATTTGAGTATTCAGAATAATTTTGGACATGAATAATACTGTTCTTCAAGTGCAAAAGACTCTTTTTTTAATAGACCTAGATAATAATAGAGCCCCAAGCTGGCTCAAAGTTGTCTAGTTGAATTAATTATTAGAGTACTATAGGTCCTTGATTCTGAGACAAGGAGACAGCAAAAGAGATACATTTAACAACCCCACACAAACACCCGAGTTGCTTAGACTGAGTAAGGCCTGCTAGAAGCTTTCACTGGTCAGATCCAGCCTGTTCAGGCAAGCTGACTGAGCACATGCTGATCTGGAGATGGCACAGCTCCATGACGCTTTGAGCAGAATTGAAAATGCTTATAAATGACCTAGACAAATCTTGTGAGCCTAGGGCCACAATCAGTTGGTCAGTTCTGCATTAGATGAGTGATGCCTTCAATTCCCCTTCCAAACATGTAAATAACCTTGAATCTATTTCTACTTTCCTTGTTATGTTTACTGTTCTTTGAACTGGTATGGAGACCATTAATGTTGGCTTTGCTTTGACATTCTCTAGTTGTTCAACATTTTCTCCATGTAAATGTTTCTAATTTTTTTTAAATTCCCAAGACAGACTTTCATCTCTCCAAAAACAATGCATTCTTAGCAGAATCCATAGATTGTGTTCACAAAGATTAACTATGCATGTTAATCCTGTTTGACTTCTAGACAAATCCCATAGCAGGTCAGGAGGATCATCTATGGAACCATATCTGAGATAATTACCAGATTATGCAACATGATATGGTTTTAGGATAATAAGAAGCGTGCAAACAAAAACTTAGTTCATTTGTTCAAGAAGGGTTGGGGAAAGAGGAGATTTCTGGTGTTATTTCCTGGGGGAAGGGGATATACCAATGACAGCCAGATTTCATTAATTTGTATTATTTGAATTTCAAAGGGAGTGAGGATTAAAAATAAATTGGACTGAACTAACATAGCACTTTAAATTCAAATACCAGGAGTTCACCCTCGGGGCCTAGTGATCTACCTAATGCTTAATTACACTAGATATGAAACTGACAGAGGCTTCCAAGGTGATAAAGACTATCCATTATGATTTATATTATTTATACTGCAGTAACATGTACAGCTTCAAGTTTTAGTTCAGGCCCCTGCTGGGCTAGGTAGCAGTGGTTCTCAAACTTTTCAACATGCCATTGCTCAGAACTACTTTCAGCAGTATTATTTTTATGCAGGATACAATGGACCAGTTCAGATGTCATTATGTACTGTAGATCTAATAGACCATGGCCTATCAGACTAGGATTAAGCCAACTCTCTGTAAATTCTTTTCCTCTCTTCCTGTTCCATGTATATAACTTCCTTGAGGATATCAACTACTTTTTTTTTAAAAAAAAGTCACAGTTTATTGTGATGTCCCAAACAGGAGACTGTGGTTTGTGGACCAACTCCATCAAATAGTCCTTCCATATTGTGCTTTGGAGGGAGAAATATTATCGATTCATAGCTTCTCGGTTGATGCCATGGGTATCTTTGGCGTAATAATTTACGGACTACATACCGCAACTTTAGAGAAATTTGGAGGAGTGGGCTGCAATGCACAAAATCTGATTTCAAATAGTTTCACTAACCACTAGACTCTCACTGAACTAACCTGAACCACTGGGGGAACTCCCAGAAAACAGTCCTACTGCAAGGTATCCCCTTCTTCCCAGCTGAACATAGTGTGGACCAGAAAAGAGAGGTAAGAAGGCATTTTCCTACCTCAGTCCTGGAATTTGCCGGGGGATTCTAGGAGAATTCTGGGGTTGGAAGTCCTAGAAATACTGCGCTCCCATCCGTAGTCACAAATTTTCTGTAGATTTTCCCATTCTAGGTACTGTATATTTGAACATCTCTGACTCCAAATAATTGCATCAAAACATATGAAGCTTGGCAAGAGATGGAGGTGATATTCACTATGGGGAGGGGGAAGAGAAGTGTGTGTGGTCTTTTAGACCCCTACTGAAAGCTAAACAGTATTTTAACAGTAACTGGCAAAGAGAAACAGTGCCTCCTTAATGAGCTACAATTTGCTCTCAAGACTTACCTTGTTTTTCTTACACAAGCAAAAATGAATAATCAGACTGTGACCCACAGTCATTGAATCATATGAGAAAAATAGTGGCAATATTCTATGGAGGAAAACTAGGTAAGGGCAACTGCACAAGTGTTCCGCCCCCCCCCCCCGGCCTGCTTGTCAAAATGTGAACTTTTGAACATATAGAGCGTTAAAATAATTAAGGGGTGTGTGTGTAAAAAAAATACAGCCCTGAAAATGTACACTATGCTTTAAAAATGAGATTTGAAAAGTTGTGTTCTAAAAGTCACTGCAAAACTATCAGCCAGTTTTCCACCTGAATCTGGGAGCATAGTGATTGTACAATAACACCTCATTCATGGTTTACAGTTGAGTGGGGAAAAAACGGGGGGGGGGGACTCCTAGAGTCCTGTTGTGTGGATGGAGTAAATTGGTATCTGAGCAAGTTATTCAACCAGCACCTTAGTCCCATAATATTTTGCCTACCAGGTAAAATATGACGCAAGCAACTTAAATCCAGTGCAAACTGTTTCCTTGGCAATAGAACTCATTTGTTAGTCATGACAAGAGTTCTTATTTGCTATGTCCAGTTTTCCTCATCTGAAATTTACAGGAGTTGTAAAAAAATTGACTGTGTACTGTGTCTAAGGTAATACACTGGCATAAGCCAATTGCTTGCAGTTGAATGAAAATGTAAACATCTGTAACAATGCAACATTGCAACGATGAAATTAATTCTACTTTGATACCCAGATGAATTTGAATGATTGAAATGGTTGTCTGATTTCATTCTGGAATAAACCCTTTTGGGATAAATGCCAACTGTGACGAACACAAGCTACTGATTTTCCCCATAGAGGTCTATTAAGTTCTGTAGGGAAGTTTGGGAAATGTTTGGGCGTCACACTCTCTGACCTGGCATGCTGTCTGTCATGCTGCTGGGAATGCAATCAGGCATGTGCCCAGTGGATACAGGTGTATATCTGCAACCTGATGGCAACATGAAGAGGTAGAATTAGAACTGCAGAGCTAGAAGGGAGCCTATGGATCATTGAGTCTACTTTGCTTCTATGATTTCTCTTACTCAATTATGTAAGGCAATGGGATTCTGGCCATGAAGTATTAATGGAGTCAGGCTTCGCTTATCCCATTTTGGATATGTTATGAAGGAGGATCATAGTGATTATGCATGCACTTCAGGTATAGGGAGAGTGACCGAGTGGTTGTGTGGGGGGGAAGGGAATGGGCCTCCATGGCACCTGTGGTGCCTCTAATGATATTTGTATCCCCAGGGATATGAATATGAATACCCCATGTCTAGTCTTAGGTAATAGGATGCTAAAAAATCTATAAAAATATGCTAGTTATGTAAGATCGCATTGATCAGACATAGTGGCTGAAATCCTGTTGCATATTACAGCAAACCATAAAATGAGTAAGCTCATTGAACCAGTGGAGATTTTGTGTGTCAATTCCTTCATAAGTTCCATTCATTCAATAGACATACACTCACTGCAACTTACTATACTAAACCACAAGGATTCAGTCAGTATAAGGCATCTCCTTATATAAACCCAGAACTAGACATTATTGGTGAGGAGGAAACATACACCCAGAAGTTATAATATCTCTTTTGCACATGAATATTCCAGTTTCTTCAATTGCTGCAGGATCCAGAAAGCTAGTCAAGGCTTCAATATTCAGAAAGCAATGGTTGACAGAATGACTGACGACTCTGTGTAATAAATTAGAGTTTTAGGGGTGGTATGAATGTGGAAGTCTATGTAAGATAAGAATTATCTTGAGTTCACTGGCATTTTTTTACTCATTTCAAAGACAGAAACAACTACGTATGAAAGTATTATTTCTTGCTACACAATCATGTAGAATTTTTAAAACATCTTACTTTACAGTAGTTGAATAATTACAATTTAGTTCTAAAAAGAAGAAACTAAACCCATCTTGAAAACATAATATGTCAGTTTTTCAGTGGTATATTCAGCAACTAGAATTCAAATTCCTATGTGCGCCATCCAACCTGTGCAATATGTCTAGGTGCACTGCTACCTTAATAGCATTTTGAACTCTTCATGTGAAAGCATGAGAGAGTAATGCTATGGATATGTGGGTTCCCTTTCAGACTGTTCCTCATCTGAGACAGCAAAGTCATTGGAAAGGAAAATACTGGACTAGATTAGTGATGAGGGAGATATATACATGAAGACGGCGGGTGCTTGCTTTCCTTTCAGTCACTATAACATGCTGCCATCTACTGGAAATTTAATCAAACCTTCCATGAAGATCTGTACAAATGGAAAAAAATCAATCACTGTCGATGTTTTGTTTTTGAAACAGCAGGCAGTGAGGAGGTAACTTTGTGATGATTTCATGGCAATTTAGCACACCACTCTTAAATACAACAATTTTGCTATCTTTTGTGGTGGTGGGGGTGGTGGGGTGAAATCAAGAAGGGAAATGAGTAATGAGCAGAAAGGAGAAACAAGTGCAAATGAGGGAAAAAAACCACAAAAACTTATTTCATCCCCCCTCCCCCAGCCACTAGGGATCAAAAGTTTAAATGAAAACTGTGACATCTTTATTAGGACAGGATTTAAGACTGGTTAAAAATCTGATTTGTTGGACATGGAAGGACATAGATCTGCGTTTTACAGAAATGATTGAAACCTCCCACAGAGTATTTGACCTAAAAGACAATCGCCCAACCCTCCCTCTCAATCTATATTTTAAAATGTCAAATGGTAAAATTTGGTAAAATGGTAAAAAATACATTCAAATACGTTTTTTCAATGAATCTGAAAACTCTAATGACTTCCTCCCAACGTTCTTATGTTTTAACCCTACTCCGTGCTTAAGATGTCACAATGACACCTGTTGCTCCTCAGGCTCTCAATCAAGGGGCAGATGTCACATAGAGAAACATTATGCAGTTTGGAATGTTCTAGAGCCAAATAAGGGACTTCAAAGGACAATTGCTGCCCCAAAGCCTTCCCTCTTGAATGTCTAATTGACAAGCAGGCCAAATGTGGAGTGATTCACTTTGTTGTACAGATTCCTTCTGGTTGTTTAGATATGGAGTAGAAACAAAGGAGAATGAAGATGCGGATGAAGAGAAGGAGGGGGGTAGGAGATGGAGAAAGAGAAACTCCCTCAGCATCATATTTCAGACCTGCTGGAATGTCATCTTTTACAGACACCAGGAAATTGTCCTGTTGCATAGAAAGATGTTGTCCAGTCTTGGCTTACCTGACAACTGTTCATATGCTACCGATGAAGTTCAGAAACTGCATTTTGAGATAGTGTAATATAGTGTAAAGACAAAATGCTGGAGAGGGAAATGCAGTGGAACGTCCTCTGAGAGGCATGATTTCTCAGTTCAGCAAGGCTTCCCAGCTTGTTAAGAGGATAAAATGGAAGAGCCACTTGAATTCCTTGCATGAAAGGCAAAACTGTATAAAATTCAACTGCTTTTAATTTTGTTTTTACATTATTGCTGTATTTGTCCATTGACAAGATGACAGTTCTATTTGCCAAACTGTGACATCACAGCAGAACATCCAGAGGTATCCTCAAAGGCACTTACAATGGGCAGAGCATTCAAAGACCGAGGACATAATAACTAAGAGAATGAAGAGGCACAGAAGAGCTTTGGGGGGATGGAGTTACAGAGCTGTTTTAAAGTTGGAAGATGTGATGCCATATATGTTGTTATTTGTGGCTTATTCATGGGAAAGGCACTTAAATAAAAACAGCACATACACTTTAAATGTACCAGAGACTGTTACCTATAGACTCTTGACATCAATTTCCTTAGTAATAGTTGATGTTTAAATAATGCTATTACTTCCTTTAAATAATTACCTACTAAGTAATGAAAAGGTCAATGAAGTGAGGAGCCATTATAAAGACCTACATTTGAAAAATGAAGATTCCAAAGTAAATGGAAGACTTATTGACTTCACTAGCATTTGGATGGGGCCCAAGATCGTTCTACAACCTCTTAATCAGTACCAGCAAATTTAAATTGATATGGGTCAGTAATTACGCTTCAGCTGTAGATCCTGAAGGGCACTGATTTTATTCCCACGTCTAATATAAACCATGTTTGCAAAATGTGGGACACAGAAGGATGGGGTAATCGAAGCCCACAGGTTTTTTTATTTAACACATAGGAGACCTGCTGCAATTATACTAGACAGGCCTTGTCATCTTCGATAGTCAGTGGGAGTTGAAACTAGAGTGTGGTGAGAATTCAGTCATGATTTTGTTCTCTGTCCTCTCCCTCGTGTCTCCTAATCCCTTGGCCTATATCCAAGAGTTACTACTAACCAGAGTAGATTTATTGGATTACTAGGACTTTGGTACATCAATACTTATGCAAATGTTGAAGAGTCTACTTCTGTTAGGACTGAGAACTTGATTTAACAGTTTGAGACTTCGACTCTTTATTATGTGACCCACTTAGATCCCAAAGTTTTTTTGTTTTTTGTTTAAAAATTTTTTGCCCAAGAGGTGTGATTACAGATGGGATTTTTCAGAATTTCTGGACTACAAATAATAATTTTCCATTTTGGGAGTTCTTCTTACCTTACAGAACCTTACACACACTTATGTGTGGTGCACCTGGGAGAAAGGCCTAAATTGTTCAAAAGCAATTGTCTTGCACACCACTTTCAATGTCATGGACAGGAATATAATGTCCTGAGACCTGATAATGGAAACACCATTATTTTCAAGAAGATGAGGCTATCTGCATAGTAGTAACAGTTTTGGAGCATTAACATGGCAGTTCTGCCATATTAAATGGCAGAAGCAACATGGACAGCAATTCTTTCTATTTCTTCTCAGCTTTTCTAGCAGTGCTACTACAGCAGTCCAAGCCGATAAGGTGATAACACACATTCTCAAATACCTGAAATGTGTAAGACAAGTGAGCTGAGGGATTCAGTGCAGCTTTTGGATCCTGTCAGAGAAGCATTCAGGAAGAGTCTGAATTCTGAAGCACACAAGAAGATTATTACAACTGTATGATGAAGCTATTCACACCAGAGAGTGTTTATCCAAGCTGTGTGCCACATTCCAATCCACCCCTTGATCAGGGTATTGTGGATCGGCTGAGTTCTCTACAATTATGGTTCCCAAATTTGGCAGCTCTTGGACTGCAATTCCCAGAAGCTTTCACCACCTGCTATGTTGGCCACAGTTTCTGGAAACCGCAGACCAAGAACACCTGGGTTATCCAAAGTTGGGAACCACTGCTCTACAGTGGGAAAACCCAGTCTATAAAATCTTCTCTTATCCCTACCTTGCCTTGGTGTCAACCATGATCTGAGTGAATGGTTAGAACAACCCTGCCTTGAAGCCTTTTTTTTGGGGGGGGGGTCAGAGACTTCCATGCTGCATATTTCTGTAGATACATTTTAGGCAGGTCACATATATATACAGAGACTGAAGGATCCAGAGAGACAAGCAGTGAGAAATGTGAACTGCATGTTAGGATTTAGTGCCCATTAGTAAACATTACTGCCTCATGTTGACAAGGACAGCCAGCCACAAGGGAAACAGGCGAGAACAGGAACATTCTGCTTCTCAACTTCTCAGCTAAAATAGGGCTTTCAGCTAATATGACCTGGTATATCATGGCTTCCCAAATTCTCAGATCTCCTCAGAGTATTGATTTTGAAGGATAACTTGTTCTAGGCAGACAGGTGTTATGAAATTCTGTTAAAGCCAGCTGTATAGTGCAGGGGCAAGATGGCTCCCTGATTGTTAACAACAACTAACACCAGTGACTGAGGAAGCATAATTATACCAGTTCAAGAGGAGAGGTTAATATTTTTATTACACTGCCGATAGGAGTTGACTGTTTACATAGCTGTTCACCAGGAAGCTTCACAGAATGTGCAAGAGGCTCAACAGATGAAAACATAGCTTGGAATGTATTATTTATGGCAAAACTGAGGGAGAGGATAAATTATATATAATAGGCTAATGATTTTTCACAATGTTCCTAAATTTTATTCTTATTGAGCTATTAATCCTATTATAGACGGGAAAAAATCTTGTATAAAATATTAAGACCATTTCAGTACCACTAGCTACATTCCGAATATGATTGAAATGTCTAGTATTAGAGTTATCTTGTATCCCATAACATTTTTTTTAAATCAAGTATAGTATGTTTCAAGGTAAACCTGAAGAGGCATACAATAAGGGAAAAAGTGCTTTCAAACATTTATAATGCACCTGCTATTATATGAGTCATTGTTCTGTACAACTAAACTAGATAAAAATGTACTGATTAGCTATGGGTCATGCCCCTTTATCAAGGTCAGAGATCATTCTTCTCTCTGGAGATTTGTTAAGAATCTCAAGTCTCTAGAGTTATAGTGTCCAAAATCCTCTTCTGTAGCTACATGAGTGGTGTAACTTTTGGAGGTGAATTGCCCTAAGTTAAGAAATCAAACAACTCAGTATGCAACTGATAATACCTTCAGTGATGTCCTAACTTAGGGCAATTTGCCTTCAAAGGTTAAGTAGATTTTGCTATGCCAGTGCAAATAGGTAAGAAGATCTGGGCCAATGTATTTTAATTTCAACCAGAAAACAACTCATATTAGTCATGTTGTTGTTCTTGTGTGCCATCATGGTGCTTATGGTGACCCATGAATGATCCTGTCTTCAACAGCCCTGCTCAGCTCTTGTAAACTCAAACTTGTAGCTTCCTTGATGATGTCAATCCGTCTCACATTTGGTCTTTCTTTTTTTTCTTGCTGCCCTCACTTTTTGCCAGCATTGTTGCTGTTAGCAGTTATTTGATCTAGGACCCTCTTGTTTGCCTTTATGCCAATTCAAGGTATCCACAAAGCTCTCTTGAGGCACCATATTTCAAACATATCAATTTTATTCCTGTCAGTGCTCTTAATACCCAGTTTTACACCCATACATAGTACAATAATTGGGAATACAACATGTGAATGTTCTTTGCCTTTGTTTCCAGTGACACATCCTTACACTTGATGATCCTTTCTAACTCCTTCATTAATGCCCTTCTGAGTCTCAGTCTTCTGATTTCTTGGCTGCAGTCTCCCTTTCGATTGATGATTGAACCAATACATACAGAAATGTTGACCATTTCCATGATTGTCAACCTTAAAATTCTGTAATTTGCAGTTCTGAGTTTTTTATTCTTCTTATTCAGCTGCAGTCCTGCTTTAGCACTTTCTTTCACTTTCATTAAATTAGTTTCAAATCATTCTGCTTTCTGCCAGTAAAATTGTACTGTCTGCATATCTTAAATTACTGATGTTTCTTATACCTATTTTCATTATGCCTTCTTCTGAATCGAATTCAGCTTTCCGTATGATACAGATTGTATAGACAGGGAGATAAAATGCACCCTTGTGTGTTACCTTTGCCTATAGGAAACCATTCTGACTCTCCTTGTTCTGGCCTAACAGTAGTTTCTTGTCCACAGTACGTGTTATGGATCAGGACAATCAAGTTTTGAAGCACACCCATTTCTTTTAGAACTATCCATAGCTTCTCATGATACTCACAGCCAAAGGTTTTGTTGTAGCTTATAAAGGATAGACTAACTCTGGTGCACTCCAATAGCCATGTGCATGAGCAATATGTTCTCTAGTACCTCGTTCTTTTTGGAATCCAGCTTGAACATCAGGCATCCATTGCTCCATATAAGGAAAAAGCCTATTATGCAACAGCTTGAGCATTCCATTGCTTCCATGGGAAATTAAAACAATGGTCTTATAGTTAATGCATTCCTTGGCATCTCCTTTTTGGGGGACTGGAATGTATACCAAATGTTTCCAGTATGTGGGTCATTGTTTTGTTTCTCATCTTTTTAAAAAGGATTTTGACAAATTTTGTCTCTGTGCCCCGAAATAATTCTGTTGGTATTCCATCTACCCTGATGGTTTATTTCTTCCCAGAGCTTGTTATATTTCCATATTTTGGCAAATTAGTTTGCTGGATAGCTCAGTAGCCTAGCCAGAGGTTGGGAGTTTGATTCCCCACTGAGCTTCCTTGACAGGAGTTGGACTTAATGATCCATATGGTGCCTTCCAGCTCTGCAATTCTACAATTATTATTATTATTATTATACAGTAAATTCAATAATACAAAATTACATAAATGCTGATTTTTTATATGCATACATAGTCTCTTGTCAAGATCCTTTTTTCAAATGTTCTGTATTCATCTTCTACAAGCATCAGTAATTTTTAAAATCCCCCCTTATTTTTAGTATTTAGTAAGGGTCATTCCTCATATAGTCAAAATACCATTCAGCACAAAACTCAAAGTGGTAATTGGGTGGAATGTGAAATATTATGAAGGGCCATATTGTAATAATGTAATTTTAATTGTATAATTGACTGGTGGAACATTTAACAGGTAACGCCATACTGTAATATTTTTGTTACATGTCACACTTATATATTTAGGATATTTGTGAACATGTGTTGTCTTCTTTTTCACGTGAACTGCTTCTTTGGTGCCTGTTACAAATGTAATGGTTATAGACAAAATTACTCATTCTCAATGATTTTCCATTTTTGGTTACTGAGATACCCTGCAGCACTGAGATTTCCTAGCTTCCTGGGGAAAAAAAGAAGAAGTAAAATGTGCTTCTTATATACCACCTCATAGTACTTAAGGCACTCTCTGGGAGGTTTCCAGTTTTTAAATTGTATAGGCCACACATTGCTTTCTGCCCAGAGAGCTGAGTATTCATTTTTCCAACCTCTGAAGGTTGGAAAGATAAGTCAGCTTTGAGCCAGCTGCCAGATCCCTAGGTATCGAATGCTAACCATGAGCAGAGTTTGGGCTGCAATACTACAGTTTAAGCACTATGCCATGAGGCTCCAAAATAAGATATAGAATGACAGAACAATGGAGTTGGAAGGGGCCTATAAGGCCATTGAGTCCAACTCCCTATTCAATGTAAGAATCCAAATTAAAATATATCTGCTAGATCACTGGTTCTTAACCTTGGGTTACTCAGGAGTTTTGGACTGCAACTCCCAGAAGCCTTCACCACCAGCTGTCCTGACTGGGGTTTCTGGGAGTTGCAGTTTAAAAGCATCCGAGTAACAAAGGTTAAGAACCATTGTGCTAGATTGTTGTCCAGTTTTATCTTGGATGCCTCCTCCAGCGCTCACCACTTGTCAAATCTAATAGTTCCATTGTCACAGTGCACTAGCAGTTAGGAAGTTTTTTTTCATGATATTCAAGTGAAATCTGGCTTGCTGTAACTTGAGCCCATTACTATGTGTTCTGCACTCTGGGATGATCAAGAAACAGATCCTGCCACTCCTCTGTATGACCATCTTTCAAGTACTTAAATACAGTGGTGCCTCGCTTGACGATAATAATCTGTTCCGTTGAAATCACTGTTAAGTGAAATCGTCATCAAGCGAATTTAAAAAACCCACTGAAATGCATTGAAAAGCATTCAACGTGTTCCAATGGGCTAAATACCTGCTTGTTTTGCAAATATTCTCCATAGGGCGGCCATTTTCCTGTAAAGTGAGGAATCCGTCCTAAAGCATAGCGGGGAGCCATTTTGCACAGTGGGCGGCCATTTTAGAGCAGCCAATCAGCTGTTTTAGAATCATCATCTAGCGAAAAATCGGTTCCCAAAGCAAGGAACCAATCATCGTCAAGCAAATTTTCCCTATCTAAACATCGTTTTGCGATCACTATTGTGATCGCAAAAACCTCATCATAAAGTGGATTCATAGTTTAATGAGGTAATCGTTCAGCGAGGCACCACTATATTGCTATCCTATCTCCCCTCATTCTTCCTTTATCCAGGCTAAACATGTCCAGTTCTCCTCACAGGGATTGGTTTCTAGTTCCATGATCATCCTTGCTACTTTCCTCTGAACTTGCTCCAGTTTGTTGGTAGCTTTCTTGAAGTGTGGCATCCACAACTGGACACAGTACCCAAGATGAGGCTTAACCATTGCCAAACAGAGGAGGACTAGTACCTCATGGGATCTGGAGACTATATTACTTTTTTAATGCAACCAAAAGTAGCATTTGCCCTTTTTGCAGCCACGTTGCATAGCTGGCTCATATTCAGCTTTTGATCTACAACAATTTCAAGATAATCTGTAGTATTACTGAGCCAACTGTCCCCCAAATTGTAATTGTGCGCTTGTTTTTATCTTGTTGTAGAACTTTGCACTTCCCTAGCATTTTTCATCCTGTGGTTTTCACTCCAGTGCTCAAGCCTATCAAGATCTATTTGAATTTTATTTCTGTCTTCCATCGTATTAGCTATTCCACTCGTTCTTGTATCCCTCTTTCCTCTTTCCTTTTTCTTTCCTTTCTCCCTGCTTTTTTTTGTCTGTTATGCATAGGAAACTGCCAAATTCTGCAAAGCTTAATGCGCTTTTTGATGAATCCTGTACAGGAACCTTGCCATTTTTCACAGGATTGACATTTCTTCTAGAAAAAAAAAAGATTACAAAAATTCAGAGATATCCCATGAGATTTTCTATGAAATTTATCACATCTTCACATCAGGAACTCTCACTGTGAGCAGAATAAAATCATTTCCCCCCTCTTTTTTCCTCCTCCTCTGAGAATAAGATGCTGTGAGATTCATATCCCTACCTTATGCACACTTCTACCAATAAAAAGCTGAAAAGAGGTGTTTGAGAAACTGGTGACTTTTCATGTGGAAAAGAATGTCAAAATCTCATTTCTTAATGAAAGACAATACGGAAAGACTCAGTGTAGAATTATGAGTTGTGTTATCAATTACATCAGTCGTTTATTTCCTTCTGCTCAAGAATTACAATTACAATTCCTCTGTAATTCTGATAGAGGAAAGGGATAAAGAAGTAAAAGATCAGAGATACTTTACTGCACTCGTGCAGATTTAAACCTTTCATTGCTTGGTAGCAGTCCTCTTTTTTAAAACAAAATATCCTACAACAATGCTGCATTTGGAGTATTCTGGCAAACTGAATTAATTAATTTCTTCATTATTATGAGTAAATATCATTTTTTGTTATATAAAAAATGGCGGTGCCAAACTGACAGTCAATAAAGGTGCCCTGTTGCTTCATTAGGCATCCATAAAACCAAAAATAAAGGAACAGGTTATTCACAAAGAGAGAGGGAATAAAAGATGTTATAATTGGTCCCATTACAGTGACTGACTCAAAATCTCTTAAAGGAGGGGCAAGCAGCTTGCAGAGGTTTGTGCACCATGTATACTTAATCCTTGGTCTTTGGAGGACAGCTTGTTGTGCTTCCCCATTCCAACAATAGATTTCTTTTAAAAAAAAGGGGGGGGGAGGTCAAACAAAAACAAAAAATAAATCTAGATCTAGATATATGGCAGTACTGCATTACCTGTGGGGATTGGTTCCAAGCCCCCCCCATAGATACCAAAAAGTGCAGCTACTCTGTTTCCCTGAAAATAAGACCTAACCCGAAAATAAGCCCTAGTATAATTTTTCAGGATGCTCATAATATAAGCCCTACCCTAAAAATAAGCCCCAGTTAAGTGAAACCCTGCCCTCCATCATTGTGCAGCAACCAGAAGAAGATGACATGATTGTATTTGAATAAATGTTGATTGTTGTACATGAAAAAAAAAACATCCCCTGAAAATAAGCCCTAATGTGTTTTTTGGAGCAAAACTCATATAAGCCCCTGTCTTATTTTCAGGGAAACACAGTATGGAAACAGTATATATAGCATAGTCTCTGATTCCTTCTAGTGGCCAGTTCTGATAATACATCTTTGGAAGCTGCATTTCTGGGAAGGTTTATTTAATATTTTCAGGCAGTGGATAAGTGGGCGCTGATCCCACAGATACCACAGTCCTACTGTAGATGCGGTGCTGGCTAGATAGCTCATTGGTTTAGGTATCTGGCTGCAACACAGAGTTTGATAATTCAGTTCTCCACTGTGTCTCATATGAGTACAGTCAGGTTGTGTGGCCTTAGACAAGCTACACAGTCCCAGAACCATGCAGTGAAGAAAAGAATGATTAACCATTTTTCAGGTTTTTATTTTAATTGTATATTCTTGCTGTTAGCCGCCCAGAGTGGTATGATATACCAGATGGGCGGGATATAAATAAATAAATAAATAAATAAATAGATAGATAGATAGATAGATAGATAGATAGATAGATAGATAGATAGATAGATAGATAGATAGATAGATAGATAGATAGATAGATAGATAGATAGATAAATAAATAAATAAATAAATAAATAAATATCCAGAAAACCCTGAGAAGGGTTAGCATAAGGCAGAATGGACTAGACAGCATGCAGTTATCATTATAACTATATAGATATTATCTTATCTTATTTATTTATTTATTTACTTAATCTGTGAAGAGTCTCAGTCATCCAGGTGAGGTTATCTGAAAGTCAAGTCATGGCAACTGGACTTCTTTCTTATTAGGTTGACATGTTTCACAACTTATCCAAGTAGCTTCTACTTAAAATACTGTATTTTTATCCCATCGTTCTCCTTACAAGGGAGCCAAGGTGGCTTACATCAGTGAAAGACAATATTTAAGCTAAAAACAATTGGTATACAAAGGTGGCTTCCATCATTAGACAATAATAAAGCTAAAAGAAATGAGTATAAAAAGGATACTTACATCATTAAGGCAATATTGACAAACAAATATCACTCTGAGAAATGGTAAACACAAGCAATATTAAAATACATTCATGAAGCCCATGGAGACACAAGGGAAATTGCTGAGGCAACAGTTTCTTTAAAATATTATTTATATCAAGGGTAATGCCTGAATTTGGACTTCTGGAGGCCTCTTGCAACCCATAGGATGCAATCTGCCCCTTGCTACCTTAAAACATTTAATTATTCCCCACCCAGGGTCATTGTTTTTCCCCTCTGAATTATGCTTTATTCCAATTTAGTGTGCTAGCCTCATTATTTGTGGACAGCCTTCGTAGAAAGCCTGAGGACCACAGACAAAATCCATGCCAAGGGAAATAGAAGCAGGGAACAAACAGCCGAGAAAAACAGGAACGGATTGTTGAATCTGGCTTTCCCTCCCTACCTCAGTCTTAGCTCATGTTTACAGATATTGTCACATACACACTTCCAGTAATTCAGCTAGACTTATGCCAAGCTTTCATAATTTGGCTTTAAGATTTGTCTTGATGGGGGAAAGTACCATTTATGTTAATGGCTGCCATGAAATAACTAGTGATAGATAAATAGAGAGGTATGTGGTTTTAGAATTTGCATGTTAATAAATTAATGAATTGTATGGGTGAATGGACTTCAGTGAAACTCTCTCTACCTTCACTAATCTTCCATTTAAGATGCCTATAAATTGGCTAAAGGGACATACAGTTCTTCTAGTGATAAATGGGGATGTCTGGAGTGAGAACAGTGTCCTTGGAGGTATATTAAGGACAGGTGCAAGCTTTAGACTTCATTAATGATCTAGAGATAAGAGGTAAACAGAACATTAATTAATTTAATTAGCATATTATGCTAAATCAGAAGGTGCTGCAAACACTGGAGAGTAATGGGAATAACTGAAAAATACTACCAGGAATTAATTAATTGAGATATAATTCTGGCTGGGGGATAATGGTACTGAGATGTCAAAAATCTACAAAATATAATATGAATGATAGGCTGAAATCATGATAGGCTGAAATCATATTGCTTAGCACGGCACTTATGAAGGAGTGCATTCACCAAATCCCCACTGATTCCATGGATCTACTCTGGTTGCAGCTTATGACAAGAAGCAACAGGATTTCAGCCAAAATATAACATTTCCTACCCATTTGTAATGTCTGTGTATCACTTGCTAAGAATGTGTAACTTTATATACCATTGGCTGAGGCCATTTTTAACTTCCACAAATAAATGATCCAAAGATGAGGTGGAAAATTAAAATAGCTAACAGGGTTAAAGCAAGTGTTTTTACTCTTATTCCTCTCCTCTTCCTCTTATTTTTACCAATTTTCTGGTGGTATGTAAAATGTGCCTAATCCAGATAGCTAAACACCATGGTCTGCATCCAGAACAGCCAGTACATTTATAGAATAAGGACTTGTATTTGTGGGAGGGCCTATCTGCTAATTAGTGGAATTTCTTTAAAATTAGGAAGTTAGTAAAAGATGGTTGTCTCCCTGCTTTGTCTCCCTGCTTATTTAACATATGCAGAATACATCATGCGAAAGGCAGGACTGGAGGAATCCCAAGCTGGAATTAAGACTGCTGACATAAATATCAACCTCAAATATGCAGATGATACCACTCTGATGGCAGAAAGTGAGGAGGAATTAAAGAACCTCTTAATGAGGGTGAAAGAGGAGAGCGCAAAAAATGGTCTGAAGCTCAACATCAAAAAAAAAACTAAGATCATGGCCACTGATCCCATCACCTCCTGGCAAATAGAAGGGGAAGATATGGAGGCAGTGTTAAATTTTACCTTCTTGGGCTCCATGATCACTGCAGATGGTGACAGCAGTCACAAAATTAAAAGACGTCTGCTTCTTGGGAGGAAAGCGATGACAAACGTAGGAAGCATGTTAAAAAGCAGAGACCTCACCTTGCCGACGAAGGTCCGCATAGTCAAAGCTATGGTTTTTCCAGTAGCGTTGTATGGAAGTGAGAACTGGACTGTAAAGAAGACTGACCGCTGAAGAATTGATGCTTTTGAATTGTGGTGCTGTAGGCAACTCTTGAGGGTCCCCTGGACTGCAAAGAGAACAAACCTATCTATTTTGAAGGAAATCAGCCCTCAATACTCACTGGAAGGACAGATCATGAAGCTGAGGCTCCAATACTTTGGCCATCTCATGAGAAGAGAAGACTCCCTGGAAAAGACTCTGATGCTGGGAAAGTGTGAAGGCAAGAGGAGAAGGGGACGACAGAGGATGAGATGGATGGGCAGTGTAATCAAACCTACTAACAACTCCCAAACAAACTGCACCAGAGCACAGTGTGCTACTCCTATCCTCTGAAGATGCCGGCCACAGATACTGGCAAAATGTTAAGAAGAACAATGTTCAGAACACGGCCAAAGAGCCCGAGAAACCCAGAACAACCACTACCAACATGAATCTGACCAAACTCTGGGAGGCAGTGGAAGACTGGAGGGCCTGGAGTGCTCTGGTCCATGGAGTCATGAAGAGTTGGACACGACTTAGAGACTAAATTTATTTATTTATTTTATTAGATTTATACCCCACCCATCTAGACCAAAGCTTACTCTAAATAAAAAGCAACAAGAGCAAAAAAGATGGTTTGAAAGGAAAGGGCTAGTCCTACAAATACATAAAGGAAGATGCGAGATTACAGTAAGTGGAAAGATGAAATGAAGTGTTAGAGAACAGACCGATGCATGTCCCCTAACACTGCCTGCTGTCCTCAGATACTGCAGCGCGGATGTCCCCAACCCCCGGTCCGTGGCCTGTGCCAGTCTGTGGCCTGAGCTGAACTGGGCCACCGAGACAGACCTCCCTCTCCCCTTGCACACACTCACCCACACACAGCCCGTTTGCCCAGACAAGTGCCATGTCACCGTTTGCGCCTGTGCCCGAGCGTGCCTGCGCTCATGCGAGTGCCGTGCTGCCATTTCTGCATGTGCGCCTGTGTCTGAGAGAGTACATGCTTGTTTGTGCATGCACACGAGCGCGGGGGGTGCCCTGCCTTCCCCCGCCAGTCTGTGGACTGAAAAAAGTTGGGGACCGCTGCTGTAGAGAATGTTGCCAATGTTTAAGTAAATCTTGTTGCCAGTGTTGTAGTAAAGGTAAAAAGTTATCAAATGTATATAAAAGAGATAGTGGTGGCAATATCTTATCCACTCCTTCCATTACAAAACATTTGGGGATACCCCTGGGAGACTACTCTAAAGCACTCTACTGTATACTCAAATTTCTTGAAAGACTGAACATGGTTAACATTTGTAAAATAGCACTTCAGACATCAGATAGAGTGAGCAAGTGCCCATGTTTTGGGAAGTGTCTCTTGAATGAAGAAATTAAAAAGAACAGAAACACTGAGAACAATTTGAAACAGAAATGAACAGAGGATCTGAGGAACGTGCAGCTCTTCTACACCACTAATGATGTTCTACAGAATGAATGATTGTCTACCAAAATTATTCTGAGGTGTTTACTTGGAATGGAAGTTAAGGCACAATTTGCCAATAAGCTGATATATTGAGTTAAGATGGGGACATTCTGTGGTCTGAATTTAATTAAATAATTAATTAATTAAATTTATACCCTGCCCATATACTGTAGACCGAAGTCTACTCTGGATGGCTAACAATAATAGGTAAAAGTAAAAACAATATAATAAAATGATAGTAGGTACTGCTTCAACTATTTGGTATTTATTTTATTTATTTATTAGAATTATATACCACCCATTTAGAATGCGTCTTTTCTGGGCAGTTTACATATAACATGAACAAATTAACTAAGTTAAAATCCAAGTTAATCACAGAGTCCAAGATGGGGAAAGGAAGAAAAGAAGAAAGAGAGAAAAAAGAAAGGGGAGATAGGCTAGGTAATAGCTGTAGGGAATGCCTGCCTGTATAGCCATATCTTCAGGTTAGTCTTGGAGGCTGTCAGCAAAGGAGCCAGGTGGATCTCTACAGGTAGGTTGTTCCACAGGTGAGGGGCCACTGCCGAGAAAGCCTGATTTTTAGTTTTTTCCTGCCAGACCTCTCTTGGCATTAGGCATTAGGGAGTTCCCCAAACCACTGAGATCAGGGCCACCCACCCACAGGACCTCCATCTTGTCCTGGTCCAACCTTAGTCCATTTGACTGTTTCCATTGCAGAACAGCTTCCAGGCAGTGTCCAAGGGACGGAACAGCATCCACTGCAGATGGGGGAAAAAGAAGATGTAGAGCTGGGTGTCATCAGCATATTGGTGACACAAAGCTCCACAATCCTAGATGACCTCACCCAACAGCCTCATATAGATGTTAAACAGCATTGGGAAGATGATTGAACCCTGCGGGACCCCATAATTGAGAGACCACAGGGCCGATACATTCTCCCCAAGCTGAACTCTCTGGTGATGGCTCTCCAAGAAGGACTGGAGCCAAGCAAGAGCAAGGCCACCAATCCCCAACTCAGAGAGCCTCTCTAGGAGGATACCATGGTCGACTATATCAAAGGCAGCTGAGATATTGAGGAGGATGAGCAAGGACATTTTGCCCCTGTCAACCTCCCTAAGTAGGTCATGCAGCAGGGAGACCAACGCCGTTTCCATGCCATGGCACGGCCTGAAGCCTGACTGAAATGGATCCAGGTCATCGATTTCATCCAAGAGAGTCTGAATCTGGTCAGCCACTACCTTCTCAACTACCTTGCTAAGGAAAGAAACATTGCTGACAGACCTATAATAGCCAATGTTGTCCGCTGCCAAGCTCTTCCTAATGTGTCTAATGAGCATTTCCTTAATGGCAAGAAGAACCTTGTAAACAATGACAACTACCACCCCGACCCTTCGGTCTACCCTGGTGCTGGACAGCATAACCAGGGGGAGAGAGAAGAGACAGGGGCACACACCCTTCATTACCCATCCACGTCTCGGTTATGTAAGCCCGATCTGCATCCTTTTCTAGAATAAGATCTTGTATTAGCCTGGCTTTATTGGATACCAATTCAGCAGCACCAAAGTTAAACTTGGAGGGACAACTGAGCTGGCTACAGTAACATAATTAACATAAGCAAAATAAATTAAAAACTATTAATTACATTAGAATCAGTAAAAGTAAGCAAAACATTAATACCATTTAAATAATTATTGCAACTTAGTTCGTATAATTAAAGAAAAGCCCATCAGCCCACCCCACCTCTAAAAAGGAGAGAAAGACGAAGCAGCGGGAGAAACGCTCCCGTCCAACTATTGGGATGCCATCTTGGTAGGGCAATTTCTGGCTGTTCCAGGTGAAACTCTTAGAAAACAATACTCATTGGAAAAGCAAAGGAAGCATCTAATTGCTATCTAAGTCTGTTTTGGTTTTGTTTGATATTTTAAAGCAGGTCCTGCCATAATACATGGTACGTAGTGTTACTCACAAATCTGTCCTGCGTACAACATTGATATGCCGCTCAGAGCTTTACCCTAAGAAACAATATGAGGCATATTCTCTAAATATTGGTTTTCCTAAGAAATCAGAGGGATTTTTAAGCCTTGCTTTTTAATCTGTAATTGTCAGGAAGACACTGAGTATTTTCAGAAGGTGGCGGGAATTAAGAGACCAAACTGCAGCATCAGCCAATAATATTCATAATAAAAATATTGTCAAACAGTAGAAAAGCAGTTGCAACCATTCAGTTCCTTAGAGCAAATAACATGGAAACCACTCATTAACCCTAATGATATGGTGCCTACAGTTTTGACTCCTAGTTGTTCCAACAGGCTTTGCAGCACTGGCCTTTGAAGCCATTTTCCTAGCCCTAGACTACCCTATTGTTGAAATACATTTCCATATAAGAGATATTGATATCTTGGCTTTGTAACTCTCTTTGGATTGTATGTAATATGTAAATGTATGGATTAGCATAAACTTATGTGTGGGCATATGAATTCAATCTAAACTTGCTGGATTGTGCCAATTTTATAACTGACTTGATTCCTTCCAGACTGCCAATCTCCACCACAATTTTGTGGCTGTAAATTTGCAGGCCCATGGATGTTGGATAGATTTGCTTCCCAGTCTGTGATGGATCAAAGAAAATAGCAAATGGCTTTGTGTTTTTCTTTGTTTAATCACCAACTTTAATTAGATTCCTAGGAGACAGATTTCTGCCTCACACCCCCTACAAGTAAATCACCAAATATGAACAAGCTATAAAATCCATTGCTTAGATGTTCTTCTGTGAGATCCCATATGAATGGGTAAAAGTGGCCTTGTTCATCATACATTCTACTTTACATGGCTTATATTCTGCTGATCTGTGTTAATTAACTCATTCTGCCTCATAGGCTTGCACCATCATCATTATCACCATTACCACCCCCCTTTTACAGAGCAATTAAGGAGCTTGCCTAAAGTTTGCAACTATGCTAGGAAAAGGATCCAAAATTGACTAGGTCTTTTGACAAAGATCTATTCTTCCTATTATAGCCCTTGATATTTCCACAGGTACATTTGCTCGTTGTCCTGAAGCACGTGTCCTGTTATGGCACATTGTCTCCCACTTTACTGGTTAATTAATCACTCTTTGTCCTCAGTGTGTCTGGTTCTTCCCTGTATAGCATGATTGTCCTAACAGTTATTGTGAAGCTGATAAAATACTTTCTTAGTATATATTGCAGCCAAGAAGAGAAAAAAAGAGAAGGGAGAGAATGAGTGATCATTAGCTATTGTATTCAAAGCTGGGTTTCCTCAATGTGCTGGACTTCATAGAGACAAATGAGTGGGCAAAGAGAGAGAAGGATTAATGATGCTGCTGAGGACCGAATGGTAATTTATGTCCCACAGTGGCAGACAGGCATCACCTTTCTACTGGTAAATGTGCAAAAACAAATGATTGTTTTTTTCTTAATGCACAATGTAAATCAATGGCTCTACAGCTGAAGGAAGACAGTGCGGGGGGGGGGGAAGCAGAGCACGCCTGAAATCTATCAATAATGCACCAAAACAGCTGTGACAATGAAAAGGCCACAGCTCCTTCCCACCAATGTTGTACTTTGATGGCTCCTCAGCCCTCAAAGGCATATTAAGGTCTATCTCACCTGCTGAGCTGCTGGATTTCCGAAGAACTTCCTACTATTCCATTTTGAATCAGTGAAGACTAAATGAAAGAGAAAGAGCCCAACAGAAAGAGTAGAGAAGAGGATCACCATCAAAAAGGATCCAAAACATAAACATTATATGCAGCTGGCTCCTGCAAAAGGGTCAAGGATGTGTCAATTCCAGCAGCTTGATTAATCCGTTAGAAATAATCACCCATCTGTAAAAGTAAGGGGTGCATAGAAAGAACTTTCTCCCCTACAGCTATCCCTTTTGAAACAGCACTATACTGGGTAGATGGAAAGGAAAGGAAAATAATGTTGGAATAAGCCCCACCTAAGGAGTCATCTGCTCCGCATTTGGTTACTTAGAATAAGTTCATCATAAAGTCACATACCAAAAAATTCAAAACAAAAGCAAAAATAAATTTAAATTTAAAAAATATATTGTGGCATCCTAACAACTAACGGCTATATTTTAATGTAAGCTTTAATACCCACTTCATCAGCCGTAAGAGTCAGAATAAAGAGACTACATGGTAAAACGTTAATGAAATACGCTAAGGCCCTGGTCACATGAGGGAAATGTTCTCTAGTTATCCCCTAGTTTATTGTTTTGTACCTTTGTTGTACTAGGCTGGAAATGATAGCTGTGGGTGCATGGGGGAGAAGGAAAGATGTGCAGAGAGGGAGGGAGTTATATGTGCTCACAAAGTCGCACACCTTAGAAGGAAACTTGTTCCCTATCTATCTATCTATCTATCTATCTATCTATCTATCTATCTATCTATCTATCTATCTATCTATCTATCTATCTATCTATCTATCTATCTATCTATCTATCTATCTATCTATCTATCTATCTATCTATCTATCTATCTATCTATCTATCTATCTATCTATCTATCTATCTATCTATCTATCTATCTATCTATCTATCTATCTATCTATCTATCTCATTGAAAGTGGTCCCTGCACCCACAGCTATCATATATAAAAATCAAGGGACTAAACAGCCTCTTGAAGCATGGTGCAGTTGGCCATAACAACTCAAATAGGAGGAAAGTATCAGAAGAAGTAGAAAACATTTCCCTCATGTGACAAGGGCATAAGATAAATGGACTGTGGTGTTTGGTTGCATAGTCATGAATTTGTTTCCTTTTTATTTGCTTGCATTAACACAGCTACAACCTGGAAAACTACACATATATCATGTCTTCTGTTACAGGTGAAGTATAAACTGGATGTATTTCAGGATGCTTTTATTAGGGTTGTGTTAATTAGTAAAGCACATTACATATATTCCATGAAATCAGGACTTTTCATTTAAAGCTATTATTTCAGTTCTTCCTGGATGTTGTAACATCACTTTAACGTGAATGGAAGTTGACCCAAATGTCAGCAGGACCGAGGGATGGGGGGGGGGGGAAACATAATTTGATTCATCAGCTCATTGAAAGTGGCCCTTTCATACCTCTTGACAACTGGCATTAAAAAAAATCTAAGCTTGAAAACATGCATATTTGTAAGGTGTACAGAATGTTCTGGAGAAATGAAATCCTGTTGCATAGCTCCACACACCTCGTACAGAATGCAAAAATTCATGCACACCCTCAAATCACAAAAAGAAACTTTTAATCAATGACAATCTGATGATAATGACTCCATTTCCCTTGTGCAGGCAAACTCTATCCAAGAATGTTTGGGCCATTGTGTGAACCAAACACTGTGAGGAAAGTCATGCAGATTAGATGCCATGCAAAGAAATGCCCACATCAGAAAAAATACATTAAAATGTGCATAACTTTCAGTGGAGGTGGGGAAACCACAAAGTCTCACAACCTGATAGAAAAAGACTGAAATAAAACACAACAAAATAAAAACAGTTTTTTAAAAAAATCTCTCTTAACATTAAATGGACTTCTGTTGTGTGTGTGGGGGGGGTTTACCCACAATTAAGACGAAAATAAGAGAAAGAGTGAAATCAAAAAGACATTTGTAATGTGGTGGAGCTATTTTGATGTACACTAGCTGCATTTTAAGGTATTTGTTTTCAGGGCAGAAAATAAATGAGTGTTGAACCTATTTTTACTACATTGTCTGTGTGTCTTAGTACTTAAAAAGTGATATTTTGCTAAACATTCTAATTTATATGGTGACAGAGATACAATGCCTCTCACACAAAAATCTGTTTACTTAAAAGGAAAAACAGATGCCAGTTGTTCCCTACAGGTATAAAACATCTGTGGAAAAGAATCTAGAATAAAAGGGAGGAATACATATGATCCGATAATGAGTGGCTGAGAGACATTTCTAGCAGGGAAAGGAAATAATGAGAAACCTAGCGGCCTCCTTCTGGAAACCTGCTAACAACATTCAACACCTATCAAACGTCTGGCACAGAACTGATATTAGTATTGATCTCTTTCTTTACTTTCTTCTCGTCAACTTTCCTGACAGGATGATCTGCTTCCCAATTATTGTACATAAAAGTGTGTTCTCATCCTATCCATTTTCTGCACAAGGCCTCTCTGTACATTTAAAAGAGGGTTATGGGTTACCTCATATGTAAATAATAATATTCATATCTCCACAAAGGCTTTCACGGCTGCGATGTAATGGTTGTTGTGGGTTTTTCGGGCTCTTTGGCTGTGTTTTGAAGGTTGTTCTTCCTGACGTTTCGCCAGTCTCTGTGGCCGGCATCTTCAGAGGACTGCCGGCCACAGAGACTGGTGAAACATCAGGAAGAACAACCTTCAGAACATGGCCAAAGAGCCCGAAAACCCACAACAACCAATATTCATATCAGCGGACACATGAAAAAAAACAGATGTGCAACCAATAGCTTGTGTCTCAGAGTTTCTAAAAATTTGATACTGCCACCTCAAAATTTGACATTATGTTCAACATAAAATGTATAGATTTCAAGGGGGTCTATAGGCCTTCTACTCTTCCACTTGGCTCTTGCAGAACTGCTGGACAAATGATTGGCTTCGTTATCTGGCTATGGAGCCGGAGGATGGGAGTTCAATACCCCATTGTGCCTCTTTGAAAAGGGCTGGATTTGATGATCCATTAGGTCTTTTCCAGCTCTGCAGTCCGAAAATTGTTATTCAGATTATAAAATCCCCAACTAGAGCACTGTGAATGATGGTTGTCTGGCCTGCATGTGAAGACCTGCCATCAGGGAGCACCCAACATACCTAACTTGTTCAGATAATTGTTCAAACTGCTGTACCGCCAAGATGACTTTCATAATAGAGGAGCACAGAACAAATGGGATATGATAGAAGGTGATGGCTCCTGCCATCATGCTCTGCTTGTGACATTCCTAAATACATTGCCCACAGTTGGAGACAGAATGCTGCTAGATTTAACTTTCCATTGATCCGACAAGGATCCCTATTGTTTTATAACTAATTTCAAGGATTTGGGTGAGGATCATCTTTCCTATTAGACTGTGTTCAGGATATAATATTTAGCTGCAGTGATGTACAATGACCAAGTCTTAGTTGAGCCCCAATGATAAGAGGATGAACTGTACTATACTCTTTGATCAAATTGAGAGTAATTGAGAAGAACACAAGCTGTTTGTTTATGACGGAATAATAATTTTATAGTGATGACTAATGGATGAAAAATCTGTTGGAGACATTAAAAATCTTGCATGATTTCTAACACTAAGTATCAGTGGGACAATGGTTTTTAGGATCTAAAAAGATTCTTTCCTTTCCCATTAACCAATTAGCAAAGTTATTTTCTTGTCCCTCTGACTTGCCCTTCCCCTCTTCCTGCTTGCTTTGCTCCTCCTCCTCTCAGACCATCAATCAGAGCAGACATGTAATTTTCTGCTCTTGGCCTCTGACCCTGTGGCTGCAGTGGTGGACTGAGCCTTCCACTTAGTTGAGGCTAGAATTTCATTTTTATGCCCCTGCCCACACTTCTGATTGTAACTGAAAATCAGCTGTAAGTAAAGATGCTTTTCTTTTCTATTTATGCTACTTATAGAGTGATTCCCCCCACATGCACAAATGGCTAGTGAAAACAAAGGGACTGGTACAAGCTGGAATGTTTTAGCATATCTCTCCTTCACATTTTCCCTGTGTAACAGTTGTTTGTTTTGTGTTTTATACTCTGCTAAGTATAAGGAAATTGCCATTTTCTACAACAAAATTTATGGGAAAAGATAACAGACTTTCACTGATGTTTTCACTGTTATGGCTTCCTCATAACAACAGCATCGCTCCTCAAGGCCATGGTTCTGCAAATGCAAGGGCACCCAAAGTTCAAGAGTAAGAGCCAAGACCAAGCTGCAAGGCTGAAAAATTTATAGAACTTCTCTATGACAGTACCAGAATTAGCTGGAAGATATGTACATCAGAGACTACTATTCAAAAGAGAAGAAACAGACCTCATACCTTCTCAAATCCTTTATCTCTGAACATTCTCAACAAGGTGAGAAAGTTACAGCAAGGAGCTTGATAACTGATCAGAGCCATACTTGACTGCCTGTTTCATAACCTTTTTACAACAAGAATATAACCACCTCATGTTCAGGACAGACTGTGAGAATGGCATCCGGGAATAGTTCATATACTTGCTTGCTTTCATGCCAATTTCCTGCTGCGCATATGATCACTACAAAGATTAAGAAACTGTAGCATATGGTGATGAAAAAAGATGAATTTCTATATCTATCGACAAACTCAAAACAAACAAAATACTGCATCCAGATGGTATCCATTTATGAGTTAATAAAAAACTCAATTGTAAAAATGCTGATGTTCTAACAAAGGTATGCACCATATCCCTAATACCAGCCTCTGTGCCACAGAATTGGAGAATGGCCAATGAAACATCTTTTTTAAAGGGATCTAGGGGGAATCTAGGAAATTATAGTTTAGTTTAGCATCTGTTCCAGGTAAGCTGGTGTAAAGTGTTACTAAATATAAAAATATCAAGCCATAGAAGGCAAAGAACTGATATGGTTCAGCAGGCTGAAGTGCATGGCTATGGAGGTAGTGATCAAAGGTATGAATCCACACGGTACCTTTCAGGAGATGGGTCATATGAGGCCTGCCACATGGACTTCTATGGTCAAGTTATACAGTCCGAGATTGCTACATGAAGGAGGCACTGGTAAATCAATTCAGGTACTTTGTGTGTAGAAAACCCATTGACTTGAGAACACATAATTATTAATAGATGGTCTAAGTAGTTTATGATCTGGGAGATACTTCACCACAAAATGTCATGAAAATTGCCCCTCCTGCTCAGATCATGAACCTCCTATGAAGAATCAATGTTGTTTCTACAAAGTTAAACCCTAACATTCTAAAAGTTGTCGGAGAGTATCAAGAAGCCTGTAGAGAGGGATGATCTGACAAGCACCGTATAATTGGATTACCAGCAGTCCCCCAATCAAAGATTCTTGAGGAAGCTTAGAAATTGTAGGGAAATGGTAGAAACCATCTTATAGGTTGCTGAAAGAACTCAGAGAGCAGGACTAAATAGTCAGCACTAGTCATTGTAGAATGTAAAGAATCATGAGATTCTGGTGGAAAGTTTGATGAAAATGCCTTTTCAATGTGTGGCTGCTGGAGGAAAAAAAAAAGGCAAAGTTCATGTTGGGAGTCATTAAAGAAATAACTGAAAATAAAAATGAAAAGTACTATTTCCAGGGATCGAGACTCATGGGACTTGTTGTGAAGTAGGATCAAGTTGCGCCAGTGACTTGACTCAGACTCAACTTTGTTTCCCCCCCCCCCCCAATGACATGGACTCAACTTGCAACTTCGAACTCCTCCCTTTTTTCTAGGGAAAGAGCTTGTTTTTAATAGGGACTCAGACTTGGGGCTTGGGACTAAGGACTTGGTACCAAAGACTTGGACTTGGGACTTGAACCCAAAGACTTGCCAGCATCCCTATTTCCAGTTCAATAACATAAAACTCAGTACAATAAACATATTAAATGTATATAGCAAGAAGAATGTAATTGGTTACAACTCCCCCATCTTGCAGTAAATTGTGCAGAACAACTGTAAAGTGTAGTATACATATCAACCAGTACATATATCACACATTAGGAATCCATTGTTGAAAATGAAGCATCCATGGTGTGTAATATCTCAAAATTCCATACTTAGTTCCTGATCATGCTTGGAACACCGGCAGTTTCAATGACCTCTGAGGTTCTTCTTTTTCACATAGCACCTCACTCATTTTGTGCCCTTTGCTAGAGTCTATCCAGCATTCGTAATAATCTCTGGAACCCTAGAAAAGAATCTGAAACACCCACGTTATGGAATCCTTCCCCTACTCAAGTGGTGCTGACATGGGTTCTCAAACCAAAAATAAGATGTTCGGAGGAGATGGAGGAGTTGTAACCAATTACACTGTTCTTGTTAGACACATTTAATACATTTATTATATTGGCTTTTACATTATTATATATACTGTTAGTAGGGAAGTTGTGGCACTGTGGGCTAAACCACAGAAGCCTTTGAGTGCTGCAGGGTCAGAAGAGCAGCAGTCGTAAGATCGAATCCATGCGACGGAGTGAGCTCCCGTCGCTTTGTCCCAGCTCCTCGCCAACCTAGCAGTTCGAAAGCATGTAAATGCGAGTAGATAAATAGGTACCACCTTGGTGGGAAGGTAAATAGCGTTCCGCTAACCACATGACAACGGAAACTGTCTTCAGACAAATGCTGGCTCTATGGCTTGGAAACGGGGATGAGCACCGTCCCCTAGAGTCGAACACGACTGACTAAAATGTCAAGGGGAACTGTTAAGCACATTATATGAAGTTCTTTCAATAGTAGTCATTTCATTCCGCACTCCTATTAGTTAAATTATTTCCAATTCAAGCAGTTCTGGGGCTGAATGTTGTTCATTCTTTGACAAATCAGTTCCCATCCCTAAACCGAGTTTCTTGGAGGAAATGCAAAGTGGTTGCACAAAGAACATACAGTTGTATATGTTCACATTCCCACCTTCCAGCAGGAAACTGTCACATTCCAAGTAATGGGGATATTTTCTAATGTAATTGCTTAACATTTCAGTGAATACATGGCTCTTGCGAATGGAAGGAAATGTTTTGGGATCTTTCCATTCCCACTTTACACAGTAGTTGATGCAGGGAGGGAGGATTTATTTTGACTCTAACCATTTTTAAGGTTTAACGCGATTTTACTAATAGTCCTTTCATGCAAAAATTATTTCATTTAGCACATAACCTTTGTTTACAGATGCAGAACAATTTATTCCTAGGTATCCTATTTTGTGTGGAAAGAAGAAATGGTTTTCATCAGTCAGAACGCCCCCGTACAATAGAGCACTTATAATTGTGATTGTATTTTATGTTTCATGCTTGGTTTATTTTATTCCTACATCCTTCAGAGAAGACACCGACTCCTTGTTTGCAGAACATCTAGTTTTATCAATCTTAAGAGATGTTTTTGCTCCCACTGATTAATTTCATGACAAAATCTGACAGTGTGTATGGTCCTTGTGGTAAGAGAACATATCTTGATTTTGAATGGATCCATTTGACTGCAAAATTAATCCATCATTTTCATATGACAAAGGTCATTTCTTTCTACATAAATCACCCTGAAAGCACAAGATTGGATCTATGGCAGTTGGTAACATTTTATAGTGCCTCTTCATGCCATTAATGTGAGTGTTTTCTCTTTTTGAGAAAAAGCTTATCTCAGAAAGAAAGCAAATTCCAGGGGTCTTTATTCTAAATGTCAGTCTAATTGTTATACACTCCATCCATTTGTACTTTAAATCCTGAAAGCTAGTCATAAATGGATATGGGAAACAGGATCTGACTAAATATTGGCTTAGAATGTAAATATTTTCCAAAGAGGGAAGTAACTTATGTTTAGGTCCTGCGTCCTGTGTGCTACAGCTGGGTAATTTTAGATTCTGGAACCAATAGGTTGATGTGTAGGGGCCTTATCTTTTCATAATAATGCATTATTTCAGTTATTTCAAAATGTGGTTAAGCCAGCTGTGCTGCATTTGGGTGCCCTTCTGCCTGTTCAGCTGAGTGGGTATGAAATTAGTTGAAGTGTAAATACAGGGTTGGCCAATTTTTGACTAATTAATGATGTACAGTTCTCAGTAAAATCAAGAAAAGAAAATTTAAGACCCAGAACTGTTCTTATATGAGCCCCTCCTATCACTCTTGTAGAAAAATTCTGGGGGCCTGAGGAGAACGGTAGCCAAATTAAGAGACAAAAGTGGGTCTCAAAAAAAATATACCGTGATTATATTCCCCCCTCTTCATACAGTATCAGGTCCTAGGATCTGTATGGTGAGGAGAAAAGTAATAGTGAATTGGAAGCTGTGCAAATAGTTGGCAACAAAGATGTAATGAACATAACAAACAACAATCATATGTCAGTACTTGAGTGCCTCCTTTCACAAATCTAGTATGTATGTTGGACAGAATTTGCCCTGTATGACAAAGTGGTTATAGTCCCTGTAAAATAAGTATGTTGAATGTTCTTATATTTCCTGTTAGAAAATACTGGAGGTTAATGGAGACTATTGATTGCAAACTGGCTGCTCAAAATGGCTGCAGATATGGGAGCTGTGCATTATTTGCAGTGTCTGGCATCAAGAGCACACACTTTGGAAAGCCAGTAACTGTCTTATCTTTCAGCTTCTTCTGAGGGCTTGTACTTTTTGACCTACTTTGCTCATATTGGAAAAACCTTGTACTCTGCTGGGCCTAACTGAAGCCTTTCTCAAGGTTTATTTGCACTATGTAGTTGTATCAGCGTGATGCTTTATATGACTTTTGACCATCTGACCATCGTTTCTGCATCCTAGGGAACCTTGGGATTTCCAGTCTGCTCAAAGACTCACAATTAGAGACGGGCATGAACCAAACTATGAACTGGAAAAACCGACAAATTGGATTGGTTCGTGGTTTTGATTCATGACCCAGTTCCGGGATACTGTTTTGCCAAAATAAAACAAAATGAAGCACCAGACTTTTTTTTCCCCTCAGCACTTCATTTTTGCTTCAGCAAAGTGGATATTCGCCTGCTCCCTTCCCACTGTCCCTGTCGCCTCCGCTGCTGCCGCCATTATCAGAGACAGTGAGCTGGCTTCTCTTCCAGGACCTGGGTCTGATGCCTCTGCGCATATGTCTGCAGCCCATCTGATCAGGGTGCGCATGCAAAAGCAGGTGCATGTGCAGAAGGCAGAGACCGACTTCCCTTCTGGGGGCCCGTGCATTGCCTGTACACATGTGCCTGCCTTCCAACTGATTAGAGAGATGGTGGTGGCAGTGTGGCAGTGCAACAGGAGCAGAACATGACCACACACAAATAAAAAAACTAAACCATGCCTGTCTCTATGCTCAGTTTCCCATTGTAGGCCAAGAAAGTGTAGCATAACTCTTTTTCTCTTCTCTAGCTACTTCACCAAACTATGGAATGCAGAATTCCTTAGGATTCAGAGTCCTCAATGTTCACTAAAGTGATCTCAGAGTGATGGATGGATGGATGGATGGATGGATGGATGGATGGATGGATGGATGGATGGATGGATTCATGGATTCATGGATTCATGGATTGATTGATTCATGGATTGATTGATTGATTGACTGACTGATATACCATCTCATTTGTGAAGCACTAATCATGGTGATTTCCAACAATTGTTAAAATATACAGTACTAATTGATTAATTGATTGATCGATTGATTATTGATATACCATCTCATTAGTGTGAAGCACTAATCTTGGTTATTTCCAACAACTGTTAAAACATACAGTACTAAATGATAATTTAACAAAAACTGAGAGATTAATAACATAAAAACAAACAGCACCAAGAATTATCTGAATGATGGCAGAACAGGGAGTGCAAGATCAATGGAATTGGTGCGAAAAGCCTCTCTGAATAGCAACATTTTAAGTTATCTTCTGAATGTTAGAGGCGGGGGCAAGTGTAGTTCCACCAGGAGCTGGTTCCCCAACATTGGAGACACCAAGAAAAAGGTCTGATATCTCATGGAGGACTTCTGGATGTCCCTCACGGTGGCTAACTATAGAAGCTTGGTCTCGGAAGCTCTAGTGGGCTGGGCAGATAACATGCAAATGGGCAACGCAGATGTCTTGTCAGTCTGGAAGTCCTTCTGAAATCTTTTCTCCTGACCTGAAGAATCTGTTTTGAACCAAAACGTCCAGATACCTAGTTGAGTGATATCTCTTTATTTGTTCTGTAACTAGATGAAGGAAAAACTAATGCTAGGAAGTATGACTACAAATCCAGGTGAGGCTGAGGAGCCCAACGCCGAGGGAGGCCTGGAAAGAAAAGACAAGAAATCGGGCCTTCTCAGCGGTGGCTCCTCGCCTCTGGAATAACCTACCTCCTGACATTCGCGCGGCTCCCTCGCTGGGCATTTTTAAAAATCAACTAAAAACACTGATGTTTCGGCAGGCCTTCCCCTTAGTCAATTCCTGATCTTCCCTCTCTTTCCACTCCCTACTGTCTGTCCCATCTTGCTGAAAGTTTTCCCTTATGTAAAATTGCTTTTAATTACATTGTTGTTGTTTTTTGTTGTTGTAAGCCGCCTAGAGTGGTCTTAATTGATTAGATAGGTGGGATATAAATTAAATAAATAAATAAATAAATAAATAAATAAATAAATAAATAAATAAATAAATAAATAAATAAATAAATAAATAAATAAAACCCTGGAAATAATTGTGTAGAGATCTGGTGTATGCTGAAGCTACTTCTACCAATGAGAAAAGGTAAGAGGACAGACCAAGAAAGGACTACTGAGTATGAAGGAGGTTTGGGGTCATGTATTTGACCCCATGTCATCGTATTTCTCCTAACAAGGCTAAATTATCTTGAGGGACAGAGTAAGGTAAAGGCAAAGGTTCCCCTTGACAATTTGTCCAGTCGTGTCTCACTCTATGGGGCCATGCTCATCTCTGTTTCCAACCCATAGAGCCAGCATTTGTCCGAAGATAATCTTCTGTGGTCACATGACCAGCGTGACTAGACATGGAACACCGTTACCTTCCCACCGTGGTGGTACCTATTTATCTACTTGCATTTGCATGCTTTTAAACTGCTAGGTTGGCAGGAGCTAGGACTAGCAACGAGAGCTCACTCCGTCACGTGGATTCGACCTTACAATGGCTGGTCTTCTGACCTTGCAGCACAGAGGCTTCTGCGAAGTCATTTCACAAGCTAAGGAGAACTGCTAGAGACAGTTCATGCATATGTGAGAATTTTGTTTCATTTATTTTTGAAACCATATTTGCAAAAATGTGTGCAAATTACACAATTTTAAAAATGTACATCAAAGACATTTTTAAAGAAAATGTCACGAAAATACACAAACATTTTTTGCAAATGAAAAAGAAATGCAATATTGGGAAATGACAGGCTTAGCACTGGGAAAAATGAGAACCTAGGTATAATCAAGGGTGGCAAAATGCCCATCCTTATACAGTACCAGACATGAGGCCAGCATTAAATCCCACCCTTTTACTTTAAGAAAGAGAAGTAACAGTGCAGCGACAAAATAAACTTTGTTAGCTGTGTTTCGCTTGATTTATTGCCAGTTCTGAGATGTCATGTGGTTGTGATATATTGCAGTTCATGCATGACATTGTTATGATCATGAGAAGTGGCCGCCAAGCCTCATAGCACAGTGGTTAAACTGATGTACTGCAGCCAAAACTGTGCTCATGACCCGGGGTTCAATCCCAGGTAGCCGGCTCAAGGCTGACTCAGCCTTTTATCCTTCCAAAGTCAGTAAAATGAGTACCCAGCTTACTCAGGAAGGGGGGGCAATGTGTAGCCTGCATAATTAACTTGTAAACTGCTCAGAGAGTGCTTGAAGTGCCATGGGGTGGCATATAAGCAGAACACTTTGCTTTTTTTTTTGCTTTGCTTTGCTTTCACGGGTGCACTTGTTGGGGACCCAGGAGAGGGACTTCCCTGTTATTGCTCCCAGACTTTGGAACTCCCTCCCACAGGAGGCCAGACTGGCCCCATCTTTGCTGTCTTTCTGCAAGCAGGCAAAGACCTTTCTTTTCAGGCAAGCTATGCCTCAGTCACTGGCTGCCTGAGTGGGGCTTTTAAATGAATCGTTATGCCTTATTGCTTTGAATGTCTTTTTAGTATTGCTTTTGGTTACCAATTCTCGGAGCTGTGTTTGTTTGTTCCATTTAAATATTTGTATAAATTGTTTTAACTCTAAAGGGTTTCATGAGAACAAGCCATCCAACTTTTGACACAAAAGGAAACTTTCCATATGGAGACCATATTTTGGTCTCAGAAGGGAACGCATAAACCCAGTGTGATTATATACAATCACAGTGTTTGCTTTGATATTTGCTTGTACAATGTTACATTTGAAAATTTGAAGATTGAAACGTTTTGGTGATCAGTTGAAAAAATGTTTTATACATGTTTATACTATTATTAATTGCGGATGTGCAGTAATAGCTGGGGAGAGTTTAGAAATTTACTTTAAAAATAATTTGTCACTTTTACTCAAAATGTTTACTTAATTTATGATTGTTACTGATTATGATGAATATGCTGCAGCATTTATTGCATTGCTCACGATTTTATATTACTTTCTAATATTTTTTTAAAATCTTAAAATTAATAACAGCATGACATAAAACTTGGGAAAAGCTGCCAGGTTTTATCTAAAAATATCCTGTAGCAGTAACATTTAAAAATAACAAGAAAACGTTTCTCATGCACTAATAAAAGAAATTAGTTTCCAGACATTTCATACTTTCAAATTACAAATTGATTAAACATTTGTTTCATGCCCAACTCCACTCTGGTGGAGCAAAGCCAGTTAAACATGCACAGATTCATGGCAGACACTTACTGACTAAAAGTATCATTGTTTCTTCAGGCTTTTAAAGGTGCAAAGATGTTGGAAGCCAAGATGTTGCATAGCCAAGTGCACGCATCTATGTTTGAGTCTTACTTCCTAAGGTCTCTTTGCCACTCTCCTCTAGAGGTCCTTTTCTTTCCCATTAAGACATGGGTGGGTGCAATGATCTCCTAAAAGAGGGATGAATAAGCATGCTCCACCAATCTAGGTAGGGAGGCGCTCCTGTGATTAAGTAGGAGGGGTGTTATCCTGCCCTGGGTGAACAAATTCCTCTGTTGATTCCCAGACTCTGTGTCCCAGGGTTAGCCCTCTTGTTTCCCCTTCCTCTGCCAGAAAGGATGAGTGTCCCTTGAAAAAGACCTGGTGGGTCTAATTCTCAACCTCACTCCCAAATATGACTCCTGGACAGCCCTGTTCAGTTATTGGGACATGGAGAGGTGTTATGGGGTCCGGGACAATGTGTTTGTCCAGGTGTCATGACAGTTCTCCTAGGTCTTAGTGACGAGGCATGAGGGCCAGGCTGGGAACTTAGTCTGCCCTCATGGTATCATCACTTTGAATACCAAAAGCAGAAGGAAAAGGCAGAAGAAAGGCGTTGACTTCATAGCCTACTGAGATGCTTACTAGAGACTGTTCTTGGCACCAACAGTTTCTTATGGTAATCCAACAATCGTGCTGACTACTTAAAATCTTGCTGTTGTTTGATTCAACATTTGGGGCCGGTTTCTTCCAATTGCAATGGATCAATATTCCACCTACAACATCACAGTGGATCAATATTCTGCCTACAACAGTTACATTCACAACAACTGAATGACTACTTATGTGGTCTGCTTTTTGCTGTATTACATTTTATGTATTTTGCTTTGTGTTCCCCAAAAGATATTTATGACTTTTACTATGGTTTTGAGTTGATTCAGTCACTAAACAAATCTGATCTCATGTGATATTGTCAATACAATATCCATAACACCATCATTTAATGGCAGATTAATGCAGAACTCATATTCTTTCTTTCTTTTTTCCTAGCAGTAGTCAAGTCCATTATTTCCATGCAAATGACACAGCATCAAAGTTGGATGGGTTAGTTAACAAGCATTATAGACACAGACATGTGGTACCTCCATGTCTCTTCTATTATTTAGTCTTCCCCTCAGCCTCATCAGTTTCTCTCATGCTTGGCAGAAATAGCCTCTCCTTCTGCCCTCAGAACGAATCAAGTAATATTTGAGCTAACCCAATTTTCAACAGCTTTTAAAAAGAGCTTTCTCATTGAAATTTCCTGCATTTTATTAAGGGTGGCACCTGGCAACTGAACTCCTAGCAAGAGAAAGTATATTGGGACTTTTTCTATACACAGTTTGGAAGGATGGCAGGAAGGAGCACTGAAGAAATCAGAAATATTCTCACCAGTTAGAGGCAAGAGAGAGTTGAGAAAGAAGACAGAGGATATTATAGTTACCAAGAGCTCGCCTTTTCTATTATTCAGAGGGGCGGGAGGAAAGGAAAAGAAGCTGGTCATTAAAGGATTTGAATGCACATTATTCTACATGGTTGAAAACTGTAGAAGAACTTTAGCGCCAAACGCCAGAACCAAACAGCAGAACTCTGTTGAAAGCCTTTTAAAAATAACTCACCGGTGCCTTTTTCCTCCAATGAAAAGAAAGACAAGGCCTGTGTCTGCCAAATGATTTCAGGAATGGTGAAAAGATAAGCTAAATCTCTGTGTGTTCTGTGCTGGAGCCAACTTCTAGCGACCCTAATAGGGTTTTCAAAGAAGTGAAATATTAAAAGAGTAATTTTACCAGTTCCATTCTCCCAGTGAGTTTCCATGGCTGAGTGGGGATTCAAACCCAGTCCTCCTGAGTCCTGCATCCACTGCACCATACTGGGAAGCCATGATAAATCTAGGGGTAGAAAAATCTGCCTATCTCATTCCTCTTGAGTTTCTCCATCCTCCACCAGCATCCTCTCCTCTTTTTTTCCTCAGTGTGTTCCAAAAGTTGTTACCTTCCTTCATTTTCCTCCCACATGGACCGTCTGTGTGTATTTTGCCCACATTGTCCGTCATGAGCACGTCTTGTACGCATTTTTATGCAGACAAATCTGTGCGTGAAAAGATGCTGCAGATTTCAACAGCACGATTATTTATTTATTTATTTATTTAAAATATTTTTATCCCACCTTTCTCCTTAGAAAAAGAACCAAGTTGGCTTACAGGTAAGGTTCCCTGTAAGCGCTCGTTCTCTCTCTCTCTCTCTCTCTCTCTCTCTCTCTCTCTCTCTCTCTGTGTGTGTGTGTGTGCATGACTCCACCTTCCTCTGCGCAGCTGTCTTCCTCCTCCATGCAGTCACCGTGTTTTATGCCAGTGTGACGTACACCATTTGTTTCCCTCAACCGAGGTCCATGCTGGCGATGTTCCTTCTTTCTCTCTCGCTGCCACCAGTGGATTTCCTCTTATCCACACAGTAAAGAACTGTACTCTCACACCTGCTGCCAATAACAGAATTAGTTTTATTAAAGGGTATGAAAGGGTAACTCAGAATCACAGATGGTCTTTGTTTATTTTCATTAGATCGCAATCACTGAAATATCACATTTTATGTTCCACATTAGATCACTTCTTGTTTACTTATTTTCAGTTCAACCAGTGTCTGTTTATTAGTAATAACTCTCTCTCTGTCTCTCTCTCTCTCTCTCTCTCAGCAAACCTCACTCCTTCTTCTCTCTAACTCTCCAACTGACTGACAAAACTTCTGCCTTTCCTGTCCTCTCATTGGCTCCTGCACATGAGGTTCCGCTGTGATTGACAGGAGCGACTTGGGCCTTTGTTAAAGCCAGTCATGACAGAATCCTGCACATCAGGGGCACAGGGGTATGTGCATACAGGGGTGAAGTCTCACACATGAGAGGTGGAGCCCTATCCAGCAGGGCTGAAAATTAGAAGGCATGTTGCTTACAGCATTTAAATATAATATTTAATAATCAAAACAATGAGTATACAAAGGTGTAAATCATTATAAGGCAGTATTTAAAGCTATAAATACTACGTATAGAAATATTAAAAAGAAACAACGAAATACTCCTCTTAGAAATGGGAAACACAAGCGATACTAAGGAAACAGTCAAAGCAGTGATGTGTAACAATCCATCTAAAAAGATAACATTCGGGCAGCCAGTCACTGAAGGAAAGCTTGCCTGAGGAGAAAGGTCTTCACTTGCTTGCAGAAGGACAACAAAGATGGGGCCAGCCTGGCCTCATGTGGGAGGGAGCTCCAAAGTCTTAGAGCTGCAACAGAGAAGGCCCTCTCTTGTGTCCCTATCAAATGCACCTGTGAAGTTGGTGGGGATAAGAGAAAGATCTGTTCTGATGATATTAGTACCCAAGCAGGTTCATAATGGGACACACGGTGTTGGAGGCAGCTTGAACCCAAGCTGTTTATGACTTTGTAGGTTAAAACCAGCACTTTGGATTGTGCCCAGAAACAGATGGGCAGCCAGTGGAGCTGTTTTAATAGGGGGTTATGTGATTCCTGTAATCCGCCCTAGTCAGCAGTATAGCTGCTGCATTTTTGACCCACTGACTTTTTTGACACTTTTGACAGGTAGCCCCACATAGAGCACATTACAGTAATCCAGTTGGGATGCAGTGAAGGCATGGGTCACTGTAGTCAGATCAGATCTCTCAAGAAACAGTTGCTGCTGGAGCACTAGTTTTGATTGTACAAATTAAATTGTACAGTGGTGCCTCACTTAACAACATTAATTCATTCCAGCAAAATTTCTGTAGAGCGAAAACGTCATAAAGAGAAAATTAAAAACCCATTGAAATGCATTAAAACCCGGTTAATGCGTTCCAATCGGCTAAAAACTCACAGTCCAGTGAAGATCCTCCATACGGCAGCCATTTTCGGTGCCTGTATAGTGAGGAATCCATCCCTAAGCACAGCGGGGAGCCATTTTGGGCACCTGGCGGCCATTTTGAAAACCCGACAATCAGCTGTTTTGATAGTCGTAATGCGAAGAATCGGTTCCCGAAGCAGGGAACCGATCTTTGCAAAGCGAAAAAAAAAAACATTTAAAACATCATTTTGTGATCGCAATTGCAATCACAAAAACATCGTCGTGAAGTGGATTCGTCGTAATGCAGGGTAATTGTTAAGTGGGGCACAACTGTACATTCCTGGCCATAGCTGTAACCTGGAAACTGCTGGATACAGAGCATGAAAATATTGGGTCAGAAATCTAGCCATGTTGTGGCCATTTTTTTTTTCCTATTCTAAAGGTGGTAAATTAGTAACCCCAGATTTAAAAGTCTTTTCAGGGAGGCTCATCTCTCAAATGCTTTATGGAATTGAGATCTGGGGTATGAATCAGGACAACCTACACCATCTTGAAGTAAGGTGAGGTAAAGGTTTCCCTTGACAATTTGTCCAGTTGTGTTTGACTCTAGGGGGTGGTGCTCATCCCCATTTCCAAGCTGTAGAGCCAGTGTTTGTCCAAAGACAATATTCCGTGGTCATGTGGCCAGCGCAACTAGACACGGAACGCCGTTACCTTCCCACCGTGGTGGTACCTATTTATCTACTTGCATTTGCATGCTTTCGAACTGCTAGGTTGGCAGGAGCTGGGACAAGCGACGGGAGCTCACTCCGTTGCGTGGATTCGATCTTACGACTGCAGGTCTTCTGACCTTGCAGCACAGAGGCTTCTGCGGTTTAACCCACAGCGCCACCACATCCCTCTATCTTGAAGTAGGACAGAACAAATTTCTGAGACACATCCTCGCGGCACCCCAGGGGACTCTGGAAGCTTTTCTTAGAACAGAGATAGGCATGGTGTCCATTAAAGTCAGGGCAACCCTAGCTATATTCTCCTGCTATAAGAGGGTGATGGGTATGTCCGATCACCATCTACCTAAATGCTGTATGGTAGAGGAATGGAAGAGTGGTGGGCTGGGCAACTTCAGTTCAAACCCTACTAAAATCTAAATCCCTCTCCACAAACATTTTTGTTTTTTCTGGGTTAAAAGAATGTTGAGGGACTGGATCTACAAACTGGATAATGACCAGGACTTAGCCTTAATAGGCTCTTCAAATTTCTCTCACTGGTACCATCTGCTGAAAACAAACCACCGAAGGGCGCAATACTTACATTCACTTACTTTTGCCTCCTTGAGAACCACATTCATAGAATTCCGTTTCCAAACCATGCCAACCGCTATCTTAGATGGCAGGTATACGACTGTCCCTAAACATCTAAGACTATGTATTTGCGGAGCAGGTGAGATAAAGAATGCTGTCCACTATTTACTCAACTGTTAGCTCTATCAAAACCACAGAGAAAAGTCCCTGGGTCACATTTTGGCTGCCCTACAGGAGGAAAGCCATCAGATAAAGGTGGCCAGGTTATTTTTGCACTGTGACTCATATGTTACATACAGAACAGCGCTGTTTGCAAAAGCAGTCAGAAATATTTGTGCTGATTTCCTGAGAGCCATTGTGATCAATTGTGCAGGAGACTCCCAGATATGAAGGGCCTCTTATTATTTTATATGTCTGTGATTTTATCATGATTTTACTTTTAGCCAATACAATACACTTGAACTTGAACTTGTGCACCTGTATTTTCAGAAGGAGTGTAACCCCATCCAACACAGGGTGCAACCCTATTCTTTAATCTGGTTTGTGACTGACTAGAAGCATCTCTGTTTTGTATGACTTAAGTTTCAGTTTATTCATCCTCATCCAGCCCGTTACTGATGCCAAATGCTGATCTAAAGCTGAAACAGCTTCCTCAAGTTTAGGTGGCAAGGAAAGATAGAGTTGGGTATCATCCGTGTACAGGTAACACCAAACCCCAAAACTCCAGACAATTTCTGCCAGTGGTTTCATGTAGATATTAAATAACATAGGAGACAAAACATCCTATGGGGGAGTCCATAGGACAGCGGTCAGGGTGTCAAACAGGAATCCCCCAGCATGACCTTCTTTCTCCCCTCCAGGAAGGACTGGAGCCACCATAAAACAGTGCCACCAAGTCTTATCCCAGAGAGACAAGTCAGGAGGATAGCATCAAAACCACCTGAGAGGTTCTGCAGAATGAATAGGGACACACACTCCTTATCCAGTTCCTGGTGTGAATTATTCATCACGGCAACCAAAGCAGTCTGTCCAAAACCAGATCTGAAGCCTGAATGAAATAGATCTAAAGTGTTGGTCTCATCCATGAACCTCTGGAGCTGAGAGGCCACAACCTGCTCTAGCACCTGCCCCAAGAATCAAATATTAGATACTGGTTGTTAATTATTGAGTAATCTGGGATCCAAGGAGGGCTTCTTACTTACTACTGGATATCATCTAGTCTCAGGGGGCACCTCACACATTATCCTATGAGTGTTCTCCACGTGACCAACATTGAAGAAGACTGCAGAAAGACAAGAGAGCAATGATCAAATTACAGTAACCTTGTGATAAAGGTTGAAGGCTTTTTTTCTATAATTGGGCAGCATGAAGAGGTGAGAGCTTTTATTATGATTCTCCGTGTTTCCAATTCAAGTACTGATTAGTTTATATTTGAGGGAGCTCATATTTCTGTATTTGAACAGAAATGGGCTTGTTGTGAATAATGTACATAACACATAATGTTTCAATTATTGCTGATTAGGTCTAGGACAAAATGTTTTTACTGGCAAAAATAATCATTAGACCATTTCTGTGCCATCTTTTTATCCCCTTGAATTTTTTCTATTAATGATTAATGCCACAAGTGCAGATAGAATCCCACGTGTCAGACTGTTTTGGTGCTGTGTACACATATTATCTAAAAAATTTAATAGTCTGATCCTTGTGTAAAGATATCTCCAAGTTGGGAACCTTTTAAAAATTGCAGTTATCCAGGTGAAAGCTATTTATGTATCGAAAGAATACATATGGGAGAAAAAAATTCCCTTGATAACTATTATAATGTCACCTTTATCTATGGGACTGGATGCAAATTCTCAGAAAAGTCCAGAATACAAATTTGATAAGTTTAGGATTCCATGGCCAAAGTTCTATTGGTGTTCACATAGTGTTTCTGTAACTGGATGTGGCTCATCACAGCTAATTGATGAGGTGCCAGGGCATATCTCATTATGCACCCAACTGTACAAGTGAGATGCACCTGTCTATTAGCTATAAAAGCTTCCTTAAAACTTAATGTGAGCATAAGTAGGATTCATAGCCCTCTGAAATTGAATTTGGTTTTTAATGAAGGTTGTTTTCATTGTCAACCTGAATTATTTGCTATTTCCCATTCTTCTTGAGGCAAAACTATTCTCCCAAAGGAGAAGTGATAGGTGAGGGATATTTATTTATTTATTTATGTTACTTTTTAAGCTTCCAACCAGCAAGCGGAGCTATTCCGTATAGTACGCAACCTATCCGGAATTGGTCACAGTTATTGGCCTCTCCCTAGTATTTCACCTGACCAATTTGCAGCCTTTAAAAAAATCTAAAGTGCAGGCCAACTGCCGGGACCTGTCACCCTGTTTAAAGTCAGTAGATCGAGCAGAGACATCCAGCGCTCTGTCCTGTCTGATGCAGATCATTCACTTTCAGCTTGTATTTCTGGCAGTTCTCAGTCCACATACTGCTGAAGCCTACCTTGCAGGATTTTGAGCATAACCTTGCTAGCATGAGTGCAATTGTACGGTAGTTGGAGCATTCTTTGGCACTGCCCTTCTTTGGGATTGGCATGTAGACTGATCTCTTCAAATCCTCTGGCCACTGCTGAGTTTCCCAAACTTGCTGGCATATTGAGTGTAGCACCTTCGCAGCAGCATCTTTAAGGTTTTAAATAGTTCCACTGGAATGCCATCACATCCACTGGCCTTGTTATTAAGCATGCTTTTTAAGGCCCACTTGCCTTCACTCTTCAGGATGTCTGGCTCAAGGTCAGCAACCACACTATCTGGGTTGTCCAGAACATCCAGATCTTTCTGGTTTAATTCCTCTGTGTATTCTTGCCACCTCTTCTTGATGTCTTCTGCTTCTGTGAGGTCCCTACCATTTTTGTCCTTTATCATGTCCATCTTTGCACAAAAGGTTCCTTTAATATCTCCAATTTTCTTGAACAGATTTATGGTTTTCCCCTTTCTATTATTTTCCTCTATTTCTTTGCACTGTTCATTTAAGAAGGCCCTCTTTTCTCTCCTTGCTATTCTTTGGAAGTCAGCATTCAATTTTCTGTAACTTTCCCTATCTTCCTTTCATTTTGTTTCCCTTCCCTTCTCTGCTATTTGTACGTAAGTCCTTGTTGGACAGCCACTTTGCTTTCTTGCTTTTCCTTTTCTTTGGGATGGTTTTTGTTGCTGCCTCCTGTACAATGTTACAAGCCTCCAACCATAGTTCTTCAGGCACTCTGTCCACCAAATCTAGTTCCTTAAATCTGTTATTCACTTCCACTGTGTATTCATAAGGGATTTGGTTTAGATTATACCTGATTGGACTAGTGGTTTTTCCTTCTTTCTTCAGTTTAAGCTTTGAGTTTTGCTATAAGAAGCTGATGATCAGAGCCACAATCAGCTCCCGGTCTTGTATGGAGATTCTCCATCTTTGGCTGCAGAGAATTTAAAATAGTACAGTGCAAACTTATTTTCTTCAAGTTTTTATGAATCTTTTTTTGTTTGCTTGTTAAGGTAAGGTATATGTGCTTCAGGAAGAATTTTCAATTCATAATTAAATAAACATCTATTTTTTTATTTTTCGTTTGTGAAAAACAGTGAAACATTTGTGATATTTTAAAGCATCGACAGTACGAATTATTTCTCTTATACTGGAAAGCATGGATGTATTTCACTGATTAATTTCAATAATATGCATTGCTAAGTGCCAGAGCATTATTATTAACCTTGTGGACAGAAAAGCTAAAATTGTGTTATTAACCATCGAAGAAAGAAAAATCAATAAAATATTGCTTTAACTGCAGTGCCTAATAAAAATAATCTTTATACTTCCTGGAACATATTGACATAAAGGATGTTTTCAGTCAGGATAGCTGGCAATGACAAATGCACATAGTTCTTGATTTGGTCACTGGAGTACTTTCTCCACAAAATAAATATGTACTTAATTTTCTTTTCATTTGAATAAGGTGGCATAGATTTTTCAGTGATCTGTCAAAACACCTGAAACCTTCCCAGATAGAGAATAATATAATTATTTTAAAGCAATGAGCAATACTGCCAGAGCGAGATGTACTGACTATGGATTTTTACCTCAAGAATCAACCTAATGAGGACTAGAATTGCTTACTCCCAGTGTCACTAGCACTTGATTAATTCTTCACTACCCATCAGGCAGAGTGTTGTTGAACAATTTATGAACACGACCAGTTTCTTTTACTGGAAACCAAAGCCACGCCATCATCTGGAACAAATAAGTCACTCCTAGCCAAAACCTCTTAAGGGCAACATGCAAGACTGCAACAATTCCAACAAATCCAAGCTGTGAGGGAGAGCAGTTTCTTTACATGGCTTTATATATGAGTGTGAATAATGTGTGAGAGAGTGAGGGAGGAGAGAAGGATTCTGTTGTTATCTTTGGCTGTGTTCCTGTGGCCCTTCACAGTTTAGCCTCAAAGAAACACAAATTACCCTGTTATCTGTTGCCTACTCCAATTTAACTGCATTAATATAGAATAAAGAATAATAATAAAAAAACGCTGGTCTGTTTTTCCTTCTGCTGATAGAGGCAAGTTTGTAAAAGAAAGGTGGAATCCTTGAAAAAATCAATACAGTTCACTGATATTCCGTGAGAGCGCCTTCCATGCCAAATTTCACCTGTCAACAACTAGCAATTTCAGCTGCAGGTTTTGCAGTTGTTTTGTAACTTGCAAAGCTTTAATATTAAGTCATTGTTTTTCTGCTTCTTAGCACTCAAACGGTGGGGGCGATCTGTTGTTCTAAGCACTGTCAGAAAGAAGCCACATGAAGAGCAAGATAGAGGCTGAAACATCATTTATAATCTGAATTTCAGTGGTGAATTGAACTGACTGGGTTTATTAGGATATGATGCTAAACCAAGGGTTACCACTATATGAAAGAACCTGCTTGAGCTGTAGGTCCCTCTCCCACTCCTCCTTTACCAAGAGTCCAAAGGACTTCAGCCTTTCTGATTTAACCATTAGCCGACCAGCTGGATGTTTTATTCGCACAGAATTACATGTTGTTGCTGGAGTCACACTGAACTAGACATTGTCTAACTTTGTTACTTGCAGAACTGCTGACAACAACCTGGAGTTTTAGCTTCTTCTTATGTGTCCTTTTATAAAAAAATACAGATTCACGACAGCTAAAGCAAAAGGTATCTCCCCCAAATGTACTGCTTTTTTGTTACCAGGATACTTTTTTTTTTTACCCACCCATTGTACCGTAGCAATCTTCTGAAATTTCTTAGTGAGTCAGGAAGTCAAGGAGCTGAAGCATATACTTTCAGGTTCTCAGTCAGTTGGACCTATTGTCCAACTGACTGAGAACCTGTCTCAACTCATTATTCCCACCCCAGAATAATGAGTTGAGATAGGTGTTGTGGATAAACGATGGGCCACAATTTATTAATAACCAATATAATAAATGTCAAACTTTCAATGAATTAGAGGGGCCTAATGTAGTACGGAATGAGGTTTGCAGCTGGGGTCTCACTAGACTCCTTAATCCAGAAAACAGGTGAGTCACAAGCCCTGAGATTGAACAGTCCTGCAAAGAGTGGGATGCCAGCTGGCCCATATTTGACCATCTCCAGGCATCAAGCCCCCATCCCTTTGGTGACCATCAGCCTGGGTGTGGCCCCAGTTCATCCTCCTTCCTGCACTCTGTAATCTCATGATCTGCAGCATTGGGGGGGCTGGCTGAGCTACAGCATTACCTGTGACTACAAGGGGACTCACCAAACCATCTTCATTCCACACTACCTGCCAGGGTGATCATTCTTATGTCCACCCAATACAAGCCTTCACATCTCTGCCAGTGTGGGATAGGAGAAAGATCCCCACTGCCAAGAGCCAATCAGGAAGTGGGTCAAAAATTCCTATCCACCCCCCAAAAAAGGCAACCAATAAAACTCACAATAGTATTGAGGGTGGGCAGGTGGGTTGCGAGCCTTGAAAGAGGACAAAAGGAGGAAGACACCTTAAATAGGTCGCTTCCTCTGCCTCCCCTCCAGCGTTGTATTTGTGAGACTTTTTCTGTCTCACATTATCCTTGGGGGGGGAGAAATAACCTCTGCCCAGCGAAGCATCTCACTGGCAGGACGACCATTTGAGAGAGAGGAAGATGAACTGGAATTTGCAGTGTGTTCCCAACTCAGAGAGCCTCCCCAGGAGAATACTGTGGTCAACGGTATCAAAGGAGGCTAAGATATCGAGGAACACCAGCCGAGAGATTTTGCCCCTGTTGGCCTCCCTCAGCAAGTCATCAAAAAGGGCAACCAATGCTGTTTCTGTGCCATGGTGCAGCCTGAAGCCTGACTGGAATAGATCCAGGCATTGGTTTCATCGAGAAGAGCCTGCAGCTGATCAGCCACCACCCTCTCAGCTACTTTGCTGAGGAAAGAAACATTGGTGATGGGCCTGTAATTACCAATATCATCCACCGCCAAGCTCAGTTTCTTTCTAATGGACCTAATGAGTGTCTCCTTGAGAGAGACCCATTAATTATTGCCGAAGCCCATTCAGATGTTATAGGCCTGGCTGTTTTGATTAGCCAAACCAGGCAAGGGTCAAGGGAGGAGGAGGAGGCACGACAGTGGTCAAGCACTCTGTCCACCATGTCTGACATCACAGGCTGAAAGTGGTTAAGTCTCATCGGGCAAGATGGGGTGCTGGACATCTCAGCTTGATCCACTGTTTTCAAATAGGAGGCAAGATCCTGGCGGATGGCCTCCACTTTTAATTTTAAAAAGGCTGCAAATTGTTTAGGTGAGATGCTACTGGTAGGCCAGTCACTATGACCAGCTCCGGATAGATTGTGAACTATATTGAAAACTTCTGCCTGCTGGTTGAAGGCTTCGCTTATGCGGACAGCGAAGTAAGATTGATTAGTAGCCTTCACCTTAGATTGGTAGAGGTTAGTTGCAATCCTGACAGCTATTTGATTATTTTCCGTTGGGTTCCGCCTCCATATGCACTCTAGCCTTCTCCTATTACGCTTCATTGATCGCAGCTCTGGATTAAACCAGGGCGAAGGGCCATCTCTGTGCCGGGAGATGGCATTTAGGTGTGATCATGTGAACAGCCCTGGTGGTGGCGGCCAGCCAGCTATCAACCAGAGCCTCAAGAGGAGCGCCAGTCAAATCAACCGGAATCCCTCTCATGGTGTCCTGGAATCCTATAGGATTCAATAACCTTTGAGGGTGAACCATTAAAGCAGGTCTTTGCTCCCCACAGGGAGAGAGAGCCACTGTGAGATTGCATTTAATTAGGCAATGATCCAGCCATGACAAAGGGACAGACACTAGGTCAGTCACCATCGGAGCACACTCACTCTGCTCAGTGGAGAACAACAGGTTCAGTGTGTGGCCACCCACGTGGGTAGGGCTGTTGACATGTTGGGACATGTCCAAGGAGGCCATGGTCTCCAAGAACTCAAGAGCTGGACCGGAAAGCTCCACCTATGCATGCATGTTGAAGTCACCCAAGACCAGAAGCCTCAGGGACCCCAACAGTATCATGGAAATGAAATCTGCCAGCTCCAATAAGGAAATGGCTGGGTCACGGGGAATGCAGTAACCCAGCAAGATCTGAATACCATCCCTGGCCCCAATAGACATGTGGAGGGCCTCTAGACCCAGCGTCTCCAGAGCAGAGTGTCTAGCAACTAGAAGGGTGTTTTTCTAGACAATGGCTATTCGCCTGGCCCTCCTATCTACCCTGGTGTTGGACTGCATAACCAGGAGGGCAGGTAATAGTCAGGGGAATGCCCCCTTCCCTGCCCATCCATGTTTCAGTTATGCATGCCAGATCTGCATCCTCCTCCAGAATCAGATCTTGTATACTCTGGGACTTATTTGATACAGATCTGGCATTCAACAACATCAGGTTTAGAGTGGAGGGCTGGCTGAGTTGACTAGCTTGAGTCTTCTAGGTCACAGTGCCAGAACAGTGAACAGATTTCAAACATCTGTTCACCATTCTTCTGGAATGAATGGCTACTGCACTTATACCATACCTCCCTGTGCCAGCACCCTGATGTCGGAGAGACCCCCTGGGGGGGGGGGTAAGCCTTCCACTCCATGCCAGACAAAAAGAGAAAAAAAACCCCAAAATTAACAAACTAAAAAATAACCAATAAATAGTGACAAGGATTAACAAATCAAATCAAATAATCAAACAAACCGTAACATAATAAACACAATGAAATTAAATTAATAACGTAAGCAATTAAAAATTAACACTTAGAAGAGGGGAGAGACAAAACCGAATACCTCCTACCCAGATCACATATGCCCTGGTTATGTGCAGAGACAGTTCCAGGCCTCACCGTTGAGCTGATACAGTTGTTACCCCGGGTCCTGGCCCCCTGCTGTTCCTACTGCCAGATAAATTGAAGCTCCTGTTGGCCAAGGCCAGCCTGGGTGGCAGTTGGGGACAGATGGAAGTTGGAACTGAGGTAGAAAAGTCTGAGGCGATTGGGGTCAAGGTAATGTAGAAATGGTGGCCAAGGTGACAGGCACTCGAGGTGGCACGCAAGGCAAACAGCATGGCTGACACTCGTTATTCTTACCTCCTCCCACTTCTGTTACTGTTACCACTATCACTCAACCACTCTCCTCCAGGACTCAGCATTCCATTGGCAGCTGTCATGAGTTCAGCCAAAGAAGATCTGGAATCTGAGGGGTTACAGTAATTACAGTTGAGGAGAATGCTGGGCAATCAGAATTGCTGGCAGCTGAATCACCACCAGATTCTCCTCCCCCAGTAGCCAGAGTCAGGGAGAAGCTTCGGCAAGGACTCATAACATGAAGATTTGAAGCCTGCATGAATGCTTCCCATAGGAACATCAGATTGACCAGCCCGGAATTTTAGCAGGATGAGGTGTCTAGATGTCTGCTGTTGCTTTAAAATCTGCAACCAGAGGCGTGCAAGATTGTGGAAGCAACAAGTCAAATCTCTGGCTAGCATCCATGCTCCTGACTACCTTGAACCTTGGTCTCTGGACCCTTGGCTTTGGACTCTCACCCCAGACTATGTTGTGTGATTTGGCTTTGGTATTTTGATATCAGCTCTACATTCTCTGAACTTCTGATATTGGACTGGCTTATTGGACTTTGCTCTTGAAACCCCCGGGAACGTGACAGTGGCACAGTGTTCTGTTGGAAGCTCAATGTTCCACCTGGCACTGTGCTCTTCGATAACACTGGGAGCTTGGAGCAACGATATCGGTGTCCATGAAGTCATGCCACAAAGACCATGGGCTGGCAATGATGGGACCAGCAACACAGTTCAAGACTCGAAGCTCAAGCCACGACCCAGCCTTCAAATGGCCTTCCCAATGCACAACAAGGCATCCAAGCAGCAACAAGCTTGGCTCATCGAACCTCAGGACTACAGGTGAAAGCTCCCACACCGGCAACAGCAAGCTGGTCACCACAACCCTGGTCCCTATGTTGATAAAGAACTCTGAGCCAGCTAAAGCAGAGCAAAGTAACCATAATGGGTCTGACATTGGCAATGTACAAGGTCTGCAACAACGAGGCCTGGAGGGCCCCAGCCTGGTCTCAGTGTCAGCAAACACAGCATGGAGCGGGGTGGTGGAAACAAGTAGCAAGGCAGAAAAGTCTCCCAAAAATGGCAAAGCTCCAGTAAGAAAGACACTGGGAGGCTCCAGTGGGAAGCAACGGACAGGCATGTAAGCAAAGCCAGTTAGACAGATAAGTAAAAAAGCTCCCTATATTCCAGCCTGCCTGCCTGTTTTCCTCTGCTGCAACAATGTTGTTATTCTTTTCTTCAATGTTGTTGTTCTTTCTCACGGTGATAGCAGCTGTGTCAAGGAGGGAGGCAAGTTAAAAAAAAAGAAAGAAAGCAAAAGTCAAGAGACCAAAAAGAAAAGGGGAAAGCCGATCCAGCAGGAGGAAAAACACACTCCTGTTATCGGGTCGCCATCTTGGATACAAGTAGGTAAGAATGTTTATTTTCTTTCACTGGTAATTTATTGACTGCCTTCAAAAGAATGTTGTTGTTGTTGTTTAATCGTTTAGTCATGTCGGACTCTTCGTGACCCCATGGAACAGAGCTTGCCAGGCCCTCCTGTCTTCCACTGCCTCCTGGACTTATGTCAAATTCATGTTGGTAGCTTCAGTGACACTGTCCAAGAATAATGTGCTGTATTAAACTCAAATCACAGCTCCCGTATGGCTTGTAGGCCATCTCATCTAAAAGAGCTTATGTGTTCCCAAGAGAATACTCCCTATTACTCTCCTCAGTAATTCCCTGTGTTGCTGAACTGTTTTTGCCACCAAGATATTTCTCCTAATGTTCAGTGTCTATTGAATCTAATCCTGCAGTGGAAGAATAACATTTTTGCCTTCTTACGTGCAACAGCCCTTCATGTATCTGAAGACCATTGTAATTTGTTAGCCACCTTGAGCTCTGACAAAGGATGGTGATAGAGGAGGCCTTTCTCTCAGTCCCACCACTTTCACAGGTAGGTTTCATGAGCCTTCTCTCTCAACACTCCCAGACTCTAGGACTCCCTCCCATTGGAGACCAGTTTTTTTGCTGTCTTTCCACAAGCAGGCAAATAGACAGGCTTTCCCTTTGAGACTGGCTGTCCGGGAGAGGTATTTTAATGGATGGTTGTGCCTTGCTGCATTGAATCTGTTTTTGGTATTGATTTTGTTTACCATTTTTGGTGTGGTATTTGGTTTGATTTTCTAAAAATATTTGTATACTTATCGTTTTTAGCTTTTAAATATTGTCTTCTAATGACAATATTCAAATGGGTCTTTTTAAGGAGAAAGGTGAAGTAAAATATTTTAGATCAATTAATAAATAAATGGTGGGATGTGGAGTTTATAAATAAATACATAGATATAGCAATAATGACAATGATGATAGTGATATGATAATGGCAGTGCTGATTAAGATGATGGTGGTGGTGTTCTCCCTCAGCTTCCAAGCACTTACGTTAGTTTTTCTCATGGGACCTCTTTCTATATTGTTGACTTCTTGCTTTTCTTGCCCATTCCAAGTTGTCAAACCATCACACTGTTCAACAGTAATATGAGGTTCAATATTATAACGTTCAGTGTTCTCTCCATTTTGGCGTCAGGATTGCTGGCAAATACTTCAACCATTTAAATCTGAGCAAGTGTTTCAGGACAATGAAGCTCATTGCCTGTTATCGAACAACATTGTATTTTCGCTTGGTGCAAAAGAAATTGAAACAAAAAGCAGTGAAAAATGCATATTTTAGAAAACAGGATAATATTCAGTTAGAGAATGTGATTTTGCAAGCAATCTGCTGTAAATAAAAAAATGATTTTTTTTAAAAAAAATAACACCAGTTTGCCAATAAACACTCAGTGTGCTTCGAAAAGCGTAATGAAACACAAATGCTTTTATGATGTGATATCATGCATTGAAATCACATTATAAATATTAAAACACTGTAAAAAAAGGGAGAGGTGGAGAAAGGAGTACTGATCATTTAGGAAACTACCAAAAGTGTTTCTTTGGGCAAATAAAAATATGTTTATGTGTGCTTTTGATAGGCGAGAAGATGAAATACTTTAATGTAGGGATTTGCATACATTCAGCCCAGGGTCTGCCAATGCAAACATCTAATTATCTGTTGACTAAAAGTCCAGCGATGGTCGTATACACAAACAGGAAATGGTACCTCAGGTACTTGATCTCAAGCACATGCTGGACACAGACAGTATGGTTACATCTGATATGGAGAACTCACAATTAAGGATCAACTTTTTTATTCAATTTTTTTTGGGGGGGGGTTGCACCTTACAGCTGAAATTCTGGAAACTCAGACATGACATCTTTGCCTGTGAGTTTCTTGTACACACTAGAAAATGTTTCCACTTTGTGTTCAACACTGTTGTTTTTTTATCGAAGTAGACCTTTATGAGCTAGCTACCATATAGTTTTGCACAGATTCACTTGCCCACAAAACTACACAAAAAACACGCAGAAGCATCCCAGGAGCTGAACCCTTCCTGCAGTGCATGATGGCATTCTTGAATACTCGTTTTTTTTGCCAGCAAAATTGTGGGCAATGGGAGGAAAACATATATTTAGGTTAGCTGAATGGTTCTTCCAATCTAGCAGGACAGTCATTTTATGACTCTACTTGACATACTGAGTTCTCAACTTGGTGAGCTGACCATTGTTTTACGAATTCAGGTATTTCTTACTAGCTGAAGCTAATGACTTCCATTTCACTGGGATGGCATGTCTGTTTTGGGTTTTAGTCTAAAATATAAAGGAGCTATCCAAGCTGCTCGGATTATGCCATTTTTGTTTGGTTTGCAATGTCTTAATCTGCTTGGACGATCCATCCTTTCAGAAAGGATTATTTTGTCAAATGACTAGAATTTAGAAACGCCAAACAAACATTCAGTCATTGGCATGCATCAAGCAGCAATTGCTGGGCTGCCTCATTTTAAGCCAGGCCTTATTCACAAAGCAGGAAGTTAGTACTATCCATCAAACTGTTAGCTCAGTCCAAATTGATCAAGCAGTTTTCATAACAGAAATCAAGCAGAAATCAGATTATTGGCTGTCTATTCATCCAGGCTTCTGTGAATGTGGATAAGTATCATGGAATATCAGGAGAAAGGCAAATATCCACATTGTCTCCCACAGAATTTATAGCTTCCTCTCAGCCCATCCCTGGTATCCAGCTGTTTGCAATCAACACGCAGAAAACTTTGAAATGCTAGGTCTATTTTCCTATAATGTTTTTAACCTGTGCCTCTTCCTGGGACAAATGGGCCTTACATTTCCTTCACAACCTTCATTCTCTGATACTTCACTGTAGACCGTTGCGTCCCTGTGTTTCCCTTCCACACCGGCCTCTCTTCTGAAGCTGGCTCTGCAAGATGACACATGACAATCATACAGACAATCCAGGGTATCCACTTTCAAAATGGGGGTGCAGCCTCAAGGTCAGGGAGATAGATTTCAGATTTCACCTCCGATGGTGGGGATTGGGATGTCTCTCCCAATGTTGTTAGACAAACTGTTACCAGTCATTCAGTATTTTCTTCTTCATTACCCTATATCGAAACATGGTTCAAAGTACAAACTTTTGGGGTACAAAATGCAACATTATTGCTAATGCCACGGCTGAAGGGGAAAAAAGTTCTGATCTTTTCAATGTCATGCAGGAGTGAATAATTTTACAGTGCTTGATAATTTTTTGGACAGGGCATCAATGTGTTGAGAAATACTTTTTGTTCAAGGACAAAAGCATCTGTGAATATACATTTTAGCCCATATTTCAAACCCCTGATGCTATGCCCTTTCAGTACATGATTTAAAACAGATTGCAGGAGATTTGTGGCTTGTACATATATTAACTCTTACAAACATCATAGAGAATGTGCACCTATGGGCCCATGGCTGAAAATGTTCATGGCCTCATTTTGCTCTGCTGCTATTTGCACTCAAAAAAAAAAAATCATTTCCCAGCACTGGGAAATTCAACCAAAGGATGAAGGGGGGTAAATACCTTTCTTCCTTTCCTCCAACTACCACTGCTAAAGCAGCAGAAAGTGGTTTAGTAAGTGCTGATATTTGCTGATTGCTAACCCAGCCTACATATCTTCTTTTAAATGACAATAAAATGACATTTTGTTCATCATTGTTTTGTTTTGTCCTCGTTTGCAGACACCCGGTGTTCTGTACTGCTTTCCCTATGGTTATTTTTGCTAATCAATAATTAGCTTAAATAATTAACCAATTTTATAAACCTGTACCTGTCTCTTCAAAGAGAGAGAGAAAGGAAGAAATAGAACTCTACTACAGAGCAAAACAAGTTAAACACAGATAATTACCTTTAATAATAGACATCACTTGTACCCTACAGAACAGCCATTTGCTGGCATATTTGATCTTGTCAATTTAAAGGCTACCTCTTTTTCCTTATTTTTAAGTTCTTGCCACAGAGTGCTGTCAAGATCATTTGAAAATAAAACTTTTTAAAACCTTTTCTTCTTCCTCCATCTTTTGAAGTCTGTTTTAATGAGGGGTGCCCAGTGTATTTGAGCAAATGTGCAAAAATGTTTTGCATCAGGCATATTTGTATGTTTCTGGGGCAACCATAGAGCAGAGCAAAGAGACATGGTTGTGTACAGGGTGCAGGGTGCAGCAAACACCCTCAAATCCAGCATGACTGGAAGTGGAGAGGGAAAGAAAAACGAGGGAAGATGATGGTAAGTAAGCAAGCAAGCAAGCAAGTAAATTCTGTAGAACTTATATCCCACTCATCTAGTGGACAAGTCACTGCTCTGCATGGCTACCAAGAAAATAACATAAATGTACAAACAACATTGAAATAATAAACATGCAAAACCCCATCCTAATCCTTCCATCTAACAAACGAGCATTAGAAATCTCAAGATGGTGAACCAAAAGGCCATCAAAAATTGCCTCAAAATTAAAACTAGAAAGGAGTGAGGTTTTTAAAGGAAGCCACTACCTAAGGAAGGCAATCAGGGCTTCCTTCTGGCAAATGGGGGAAAAAGTTAAAATAAAGATAAAAGAGTGTCCACTCAGGAGGTACTATCCAGACTATTTTTTTATTTTTGCACTCCAGCTCCATTCTGTAGTTCGATTTGATCCACAAATCTACAAACACCCAGATTTTTATCACTTAGAGAAAGGCCTAGCTCAAAGGCTCCATAGCCTGGCTTCAGCCTAACTTCCTGTTAAAAAAAGAAGCTGCCCTGGTGCTAAGTAGGAGTCCAAAAACAACCCACTAAAAATCTGAATGTCACTTTCCTAGTGTTTACCTCCACAGACTGTCACTTCTGCACACCTTTATCTTTGATTGGCCTTACCATTTGTGTTTTGCCTTCCACAGGAATGATGCTCTTATAGAGAAACCGAAATGCACAAATACCATCGTGGGCCTAGCCATGATTTAAGTTGCAGTATCTGCAAAAGAAAACAGAGTAGGTCAGCCCAAATCTGTATGCCCTTTAAGTGATCACAGAGCAGTTTGGGGGTGGATGGGTACTGCACATCTCTTGTTTTAACTATGCATGGCCTGTTGCAAAGATAAATAAAACTGAGGGAAGAATATGTTGAAACATGTTAGCAGCAATTGGAGACTCTGTCACAACAATTAGCCCATGATGCAGGTTTATTTCACACAACAGCACTTTCCGTTAAGTCTTTGCTCAATGAGGAATTACAAATAATCCTTTTTTTTACTCTTACGATGAATCACATGCATGTGCTCTAAACATTTGTTTGCCAGAGTTCCGCATTGAATTTTAAGATACGCACTTAGAATAGGGGTGGGAAATCCATATTTATCAGACCAAAGATGAAAAGTCCCTGTTCTGCTTGTTAGTGACCTCAGAATCCTAACATTCTCGTGCATTTAGAATATGAGTGCACACAAGTTATTTCCTTTTCATAGATGATACTGTATGTTTGTGAACTGTACTAAATTACAGTGATGCCTCACTAGACGATAATAATCTGTTCTACTGAAATTGCTGTTAAGCGAAATCATTGTCTAGCGAAAAGCATTTCCCCATTGGAATGCATTGAAACCTGTTTAATGCATTCCAATGGGGAAGAATCGTCGTTGTCTAGCGAAGATCGGCCATAGGAAAGCCGCTTTGCGAACTGCCGATCAGCTGTATAAATCGCTGTCTTGCGAAGCTTAGGTCCCGAAAACACCCATTTTGTGAGCACGGAGGGAGCTGTCAAAATCGTTGTCTAGCGAAAATTGGTTTGCGAAGCAGGGACCAAACATTGTCCAGCGAAATTCCCCCATAGGAATCACTGTTTTGCGAATCGCTATAGCGATCTCAAAAAGCCAATGTCTAGCAAAAAAACTGTCATGTGGCGTTACTGTCTAGCGAGGCACCGCTGTATTATTAAATAAACACAAAATCCTCATCTGCTAAGATACAGTTTGTATAGCTCCGTTGTTAGAGCACCTAGGTGCAAGGCATGTGTTCAAATCACCACTGCGTCTGCTGAGATGGGACTAGCTGAGATTGCCCAGAGCATGTGCGGCGGATGGAGTTACATGCCCCACCACCTGTGAGGCCTTGGGCAAGCTTCATCATTTAAAGGAGGGACTGGTAAAGCATGTCTGAGTATCTTCTACTTCAAGAGTCCCTGGGAGGGTAACTACACATTGGAATCAACTTGAAGGCACATAATTGATTAATTAGTTACAGCATGGAGATTTATCATGCTGTATCTTCTGCCATATTGATGTTAAAGACCTGTTTGAAAATGAAGGAGAAAAACCTTAATCCAGTATTGCAATTGTGGTTGAATATGAAGGGACTCAAGACTTTTAGGAGTTAAATCAATCGGATGGTTGCTGATGTTGTGGCAGGCCTCTCATTCAGTTTTGAGCAAAGCCTTTTGCAAACTTGTGGTTCTGAGAAACCACTCCATATTAAAAGGAGTTCTTTATAGTGTAAAAATAAATGTGTTGGGCGGTGTTGCAGTATAAGGGTTGTGTCTGTTTCCCTACATTGAACTCATGCACAGACAATTAATGCATAGGCTCGGAATGCATAGCATACTGAAATTTATGTGTCTGTAAACCTCATGTACAAGCTTCTAGAAACATATAAAGCTAAATGTGAGACTAGAAAGCATGATTAAATTTTGCCCTTCATGCATTTATTTCTAAACTATTTGACTATCTGCATATGGCTTAGATCCTCTAGCAAGCAGGATTAAAGGTTTGTCCACAGTGAACGATGATAATGGCATTATGCTAGTCACACTGTTTTCATCTCAGCTGTCATTATATCAGGTCAAAGCATTAATGCAGCTTAACTGTATCCTTCTTAGGAAACTGGAGAACATTATCTTTCCAACGGCACAAAAAAAGAGGATGATGAGAGGGGAGGAGAAGTTGTTTTCTGTACTTCTGGAGATCACTTTAGGGTCACCTCTCAGCCAGGGGTGTTATCTCCTAATCAAGCACCTATTTCATATTTTAGTTAAAATATTCCTGTGTCTTCCTCTTTCATTCTTTTTTTTAATGGCATCTTTGAACTACTTTGTAAATTCATAAAGACACCAGCTTTTCTATTCATCTAGTCTATTTGGAAGAAGTCAATTTTAATTTGCAGGGAACAGATCTCTGATAATGAGATTCTCCTCTACATGTCTTTTGCTTTCCCTATAGTCCTGTAGTGCCTGACAAGGATATTTCTTGTAATTATGATTTAATTAAGCATTCCCCAAAGAATGGCTGTATATAGAGCTGCCAGTGTAGCAATTGTCTTCCATTTAAAACCTTCCCTTTTTAGGATGACATTATGTTGACCTGCTCTCACTAAAACCCACCAGGAATGAGGAGGAGGAGGAGAAGAGACCTTCCTGGACTCAAAATGCAATGAAATCTTCAGCTAAATTTTTTTTAAAAAAGAACACCTGAAACCTAAAAGTCGTCTTCATTAAAATCTTTTATTATTTCTGTAGCAGACAAAGGGAATTCTAAATGCCAATGAAGAAAAGCCATGGACATCATGAGGATTCTCTTCTCAGAGTGGAATCCAGCCTTAGTGTATCTAGATTGGATTCCACTCTTGGAAAAATCAGGAAAAGGCCATACAGTCATGGAAACAAGACAAATGCAGGAGCAGGTTATACCTTTAACCAACCATTGAGAAAAGGAAACAAAACAAAAAACCCAAAACCTAATAGTAAATAACGGGATTTCCATGATCAATCATCTTCTTCAAGGCTGTGCATCAAGTTCTTGTGGGTCATTCCAAACTTATGTGCTGTTTTTAATGTCCCAAATTCACATGGCTGATGGTGCAGAGGCCAGGTCAGATGGAAGAGCTGCAACATGCATGTTGGTTTCAAGCTTTCTCTTCACCTAGCAATTTGGAATCGCCCATCTCATAAAACAGATGCCAGTCACAGGCAAAAATTATCTAAGCTGAATTCTGCTCTTTCATTTTTTGGTCTACAGTGGTCTCAGACAGCATGTGGTTTCCATGACAGTCCTTGCGTGCCCAAAAAAGCCCTTCTTTCAGAGAGCTTTTAAGCAGCTGAAGAGAGAAAGACCACATATCTCAAGGCTCCCACCACTGTATCAGGCTCAAAACATTTCTAATTCATTCTTCACATAGGGTCAAACTTTCTCAGCACTGGAAACTATCACTATTAGAACAGCTCTGCAGGAACAAGGTGTCAACAGCTGTTGCATTGCACTTTCCAATATTCATGCATGCATTTCCCGACCATGTGTTTTTGACAGCATGTAAGTCATTAAAAACGAGAAGCTCAACCCACCTTATTACAAGTAAACTGCAAAAATGTTATGGCTTACTTTTCTTCCTTTTATTTCAGGGGTTGCCCTGTGTGGTTGTTTTTCCTCTGGCTAGGGAGGCACAAATGATCCTAATATTTCATCTCACAGTTGGCTTTATCTCCTGAAATTTAATCTCTGGTTTTGTTTATAAAAAGACTGTGCATTTTTTTTTCCTTTGTACTTTTCCTATATGATATCTATGGTGCCTCTATGATTCATCTAAGGTAGACAAGGGCGAAGTTCAGCCTGAAGTCACATGTGACTGCCAGGGGGCATATCTATGGCCCTCAAAGTCTTTTGAGATTTTTTTTAAAAAGAGGATCACAGAATTCTCAATTTAGGTCTTTTGAAGTCTCCAGGAGCAGCGGTTTTTACGTAGAGGACCTAATTAGTTCCAAAGCAAACCCAAATGTTTTAAAGAATAGAAATGTCCTGTTTGTCTTTTCAAAATGACCAAATCCAGCCAATTTTCTGGCTTCGTGCAGTCTGAATAAAAGCCTGGGGGAACAAATGTGGCCCCCAAGCACCCTGAGCTTGCCCACCAATAACCTAAAACACAACACATGTCTCCAAGCTGCAAATAGCTTTGTGTTTTTAGAGATGGAGATCTACCATTTTCTCTCCATCCCAGGATGTATTAATAGGTGTAATGTGAAACCTGTACACCCACCAGTGTAGCATAAAACTTGCATTCCTCATTGTGTGACCTAATTTAACTCCGGACTCCATAGTTTGAACATTTAGCTATACAGCTGAGTTTTCATATTTCTCTCTCCCCCCCCCCCCCCATTTCTCTCTCTCTATCCATCATCTTGTTCTGAGGAGTCAGTTGTGTGTGTTTTTCCAAATAGGCTTGAAAACTGAGTCGTGTGATTTGCATGTTGCCACATGCCTTGCACTGATCATCATCTTCTCGTCATGCCAACCACAGCATGTTTCTTTTGTCTTTCTTTATTCACGCAATGTTTCTGGAAGTGAAGGACTTGCTGGCTGGATGCCATTGCCTACTAGGGGGTTCCCAAGTGTACTCACAATGCTTTTCCTCACTTCAACAAGGCTCCTTTCTTTAGCCAAAGTGATAGTCAGTTTATGTGTGTACTGCATTTCCCATAATTTGTTCTTAAGAGTAGGTTTTACAAAGCAGTTATTAGAATCACCAAAATTACAAACATAATACATCATAAAATTAATTCATTTAGTATTCAGTTACAGTATTTCAGAGGTTTAAGCACATCATATAGCAATAAGTGAGTTCGCAGCTTTAAATAGATCTTTATTTATTTATTGCATTACACGGCTGAGTGAATAGCTCATATTAAAAGATTTATAGTAAGGCCTTGAGAGAACACACACAGCTGGCCTTCACCATCCCTTTTAGTAGGAAGTCCTTTTGGAAGCCTTCCAGGCCAGAGAATGGGGCTAATAGGTAGAAATAGGCAAGTTCTCATGGGAAACACATCAGGATTTGCTCCTTTCTTCAATCTATATGGAGATATAGCTGGCATGGAAGAGGTTTGGGTCAGCCTGCTGGGAACCTAACAAAAATTATGGTCATAGAACCTGTTGGTGGGTTGTATTCAGTTAGGTGGGGCATTGTACCTGTTTCACTACACTGATGTTCCAAATATATCCAATTATCTTTGTGCTTCAAAAGGTCTAAGAGAGGTCTCAATAAATACCTTTCAACTCAGCAAGAACAACAGCTAATCAAGGAGCTCAATTCCATCATTACTAAGGCGTCTCAAATATAAATAATGATGGGACTGCAGAGCTGTCAATATAATTTTCACATGTTTAAATTAATTGCAATCAAAGGGTGGCATTTGGAACTCTTGGAAGACATGTACATAGTGTGAATGGACTGCAAATGCATGAAAGGAATAAAAATGCTAAAACTGTAACATTGGCTGCCATATCACATACCTTTCCGCTTATAATCTCTTTTTCAAGCAGTATTACTTTTATGCATGATATGAGGATTTAATGGGGATGCAGTAGAAATGCTTGGCCTGAAGCATTTAATTTGTAGGAACGCTTGGGTGCATCCATATAAAACGGTGTGCCAGATCCTCCCCAGCTGGTGAAAATAAGATGTATTCACATTCCCTCCCATGGAACAATGATTTAATCCAGTTAGATGTGGCTGTCTTGTTTTATTTTGCTTCTGAACCAATGAGCATGGCCATCTTAGATGTTGTTATCTGAAGTAATGAGTTGTTCTCCAATTGCTATATGGAACTGCAAATGCCAAATACCCCTATGAAAAACCATTCTTTTTTTTCCTCCTGAACAACCACAAAAAAATTTGTAAGACTTTTCAAAGGGCTTCAGTATTGATTGATTCTTTTAAATAAAACTAAATGAAAGGAATCTCTTACTTATATGTGTGCATATAAACATACACTTTGGTTGAAAAAGCAATTATGAAATATAGTATAGTTAACTTTTTTTTTTAAAAAAAATGGAGCACAGCTGTTTTTGAAAGCTATTTTGGAACATTGCTATTTATGATCCTGCCAGTGGCTAGAATGTAGTTACTGGGTTACTCAGAAGAACAGATTTGCTGCTTCTTGGCTCGCATCTGAAGAACTGTAGAAACTCTTGTCCATTTGATACTATTTTTAAGGAACTATGGGTTTAAAATTCAGGCCTCAGACTCGAACATGTAATAGGGTAGCAGCATGTCAAAAGGGGGAACTATTGGCTTACTAAATGCCACAAGCAAGCACAAAAAATATACAGCTGTCAAGAAAGAGGTACCTGTATTAGAGCTTCTGAACTCAAGCACCGTCAAAAGTATCGAAGCACAGCTATCGTAGTGCAGACCAAAATTATATATTATTTATTTATTTAAAATATTTCTATCCTATCTGTCTCCTTAAAAAAGAATTCTGCATTTAAAAAAAAATCATCCTGCTGTAAGTTTCTCTACTTGAATGTCAAATCTGTTGAAAAACAAATCAAAATGTAATTCTCCCCCATCCCTGACTAAATGGAGTTGTTATTCTGAATCCATAGTCCAAATGCTGTTTTCAGAAAAAAATTTGAAACTGTGGTTTATGACCTTAAAAATTTCTGTATGGTTTCCACTAGAGATGTGCTTTGGCTTCTGAATTTAGTTATATTTGAAAGCAAAGTGAGGGTATTTGTCCATTTCTGAAGCAACATGAAGAGAGGGAGACCGAAGCAGCTCTTTAGAACAAATGTCTCTGAAGCACCGGACATTTCTTCAGCACTTCAACTGTTAAAAAAGCTGAGACATTTCTTTAAAAATATTTACTTTGGAAAATGAAAGTAGTACTGTAACAGGAATGGAAAGACCAAAGAAGGTGGTGATTGTCAGTTCAAATACCCAGGCTTTCCCTCGGAATTCTTCTCATCCTTGTAATAAGTGGACTTTTTTCCGGATAGAGAGAAATTCACATCCCTTTCTTTTCAAGAGGCAGGGAGATTTGGAGAATTTTTCTTCTTATTTTCTTCTGAGATTGCATATCTCAATCCCATCTGCTGAGTTATTGCGTGTGAAATATGTGGCATCATGCAGGATTTGAGTGGGCTAGATCACAGTAGCATTTGAAACAGGACCTAGCGCCTGTGTAAATTGCACGGCACCCAGCCAGGGAGGAAGAGAAAGGAAGGAAGCAGGTAGATGCTCTGCCTGCATGCTGGAGGTCAGGCAGTAGTGGATGGCACCCACCCATACATTCCAGGTCAGAACTCTTTATTTTCACAATTTCATGTAGGTTTTTTTTTCACCATTTGTATATACAGGTATTCAAATACTTTGGAATATTTGAATATGAACTGAAGTTGTTGAGCTACAAATCAGCTCAAAGCAAATCAGATATGAGTTCAAAGACAAAAATTCAAACCTTCAAGCGATTTAACCTGAATTATGATCAGTAAAGTGTGGCCTGTGTTTTAACCCATGATACGTGTCTCACATCTTTATTCCAGAATGGGGAGGGCAATGCTCGAGCCGCTGCTGAGCCAAAGATTCATCAGCGCGGCTCGCCTTTGCCTCCCTCCCTGGATAACACGAGACCCTAGGTCTCATGACAGCAATTGGACAAGAGGGCGGAATGCTAGGTTATTTAAGGGACATTCCCCCCTCTCTCTGCCCTCTTCCTTTTCTGGCAATATAGTCTAATATGAGTTTTCCAGTCACCTCTGGGGCCGGATAGGAATTTTTGACCCGCATCCTGATTGGCTCTTGGATGCGGGGATTTTTTTGCCTATCCCATACTGGAACTGGGTGCTGGCATTTTATGAGGTGGAAGTTTGGTCACACTGGTGGGTAGTGCGGATAAAGCAGTTTTTTTTTCTGGTGAGTCCCGCTGCTAAGTCAGGTAAGCTAACAGCCCATCGGACCTCCCAGTGCTGCAGATTACAGTCAATTACAGTGACTGGGGGGACAGATGCGCTGGGCCACAACCGGATCAACAGTCAACAAGTGAAAGATGGCTTGAGGTCCAGGGGTGGTCAAATTGTGGCCAGCCAAGTTCTCGCTGTCTTTAATACTGCGGGAACATGGGGCCGGGGACTCACCCATTTGTTGATTAAGGAGTACTTTGAGACCCCTCTGATTTAACCTGATTCCACACTACAGCAGTTCCCCCTTTGCCAAAGGATGGCAACATTGAATTATGATCAATAAAGTGTGGCCCGTGTTTTAACCCATGATACCTGTCCCACGTCTTTATTCCAGTGTGGGGAGGGCAAAGCCAAAGTATTAAGGCAACTCTGATATTAGAGCATTTGTTTCTATTCAAATACAAGAAGTGGCTTATGTTCATGAAACCTCCCACTGAAATAAATTTTGTAAAGGTGCCATTGTGTTTTGGGTTATGTTAGGCGTTGGTTTTAGATAGTTCATCCCAGTTTGATGCCTCTCTTTTAAATATCATCCCTGCATTGCCATCTCATGATAAAGACTCCCAGTAGGTACTAAATCGTTCCCTTTAAACTAGTTTTTGCAAATGTGTGATTCCTAGCAAATAGAAGCAGATGCAATTTCCACTGTTTTGCAAGTGGGGGGAGTGATTTACTCTGAATCTGTCTAGAAATTGTTTTGTAACATACAAAGACTTACTCAGCATGCAGCATAGTAACTTAGCATTAGTTCTAGTTCTCTGTTTCCCCAATTGTTTAATGCATGACCTGTTCCTGTTTCATTGCCAATTGTATTTTCCCTGATGCCTCCAATTTATGATTATTTTTTTATTCTTAGGGTGCGGAAGATACCCTTAATAAATTTGTTGCCCAGGTCCTTTCTTATTATGCCCTACATCACTTCTGTAAGGCTATCAAACAATGTTTTAAAAACAATACACAGAAGCTTGGAACTTTTATGAGTGGTGGCTGACATAGCTGCTACTTTCTCATAAGTGCTGTCATGTACATTGGGAAATGGAAGCTGTCTTTTGGTGACTTTGCACATCAGCAATGGAGGGGCACTTGAGTTCTAATGCTTTCTCTCTTTTTCTCTTTCTGCAGCTTTGTATTTCTGTATAACTAATAACCATCTTCATTTTCCTCGACATGGGAAGGGTCATTGCTCATGGTGGAACATCTGCTTTGCTTAGAACCCTAGACAGTTGATATCTCTCATTGTTGACATACTGTGCTAGATGGTTCAAGAGTCTGAACTAGAGATGGGCACTTACTGCAGTTTGGTGGTTCGGTGCAGTTCAGAGGATTGGGAGCACAGGTGTTGAGCAGGCATCCTGGATTCTGTGTCCCATCTCTTCCCACGGCGACCATCAGAATCAGCACTGTGGGCTTCCCTGTCCCACCAAGAAGGCACTTTCAGGAAGAGGTAGGGCATGAAATCTGAGGTACTTGCGCAACACCTCTGCTATATAATGCAGTAACAACAATAAATTAATAAACACAATTTGCCATAAATTCTGTGTATACTGTTCAGTAGGTGGCCATTTCCTATACTTGTTTTCCCAAAAGAATATGCAACATGGACATAGGAGACAATTACAATGAATGCTAATTTTTCCCTGTCCTCTTAGCAACTGTGTAGCTTTACCTACTGTGACAGTAAGTGCTTTTGCTGTTATAGTCCTTTTGTGAGGACTATTTTCATTGTGAGCTGGCGTATCAGAACTCTGGAAGAACAAAAAGTTCCATTTAAGTCATTCATATTGAAGCCTGTATTTATTTCTTTGTCAACACAGAAGATAGGTACATTAGTAAAGCTCTGAAAGGCACTCTGCAGATCATTTTTATAACCTACAATTGTTTTAATTTGGAATATTTAAAAGCTGATGCAGAAAACAATAAGGAGTTCAATGTTCAAAAGGATTTGTGAAATGTGTTTATTTGGCTTTTAGGCTGTATCCTAGAAGAATTCATTGACCTTCTATGTATTTCTAGTTATTCTACCAATACATGTCAAAGCGATGCATGTAGCACATAGTGCGCAATTATTTGGAACTCATCTTTTCACTCTACATTTGGCTAGTTTACCTTAGCATTAAACAAGACTGGGAGAGATGTTATCCTCAGCAGCACATATCAAGTCATATAAGGATTATATAAGGATATAAGAAAATAATATCAGTGCTTTTATAGACCTCAGCTGTCTGGATAGTTAAGTGAATTGGGTACCTGGCTGTGGAATCAATGGTCAAAAATTTGATTCTTCACTTTTGTTCTTAAGAGAAGAGCCAATCTGTGTCGCCTTAGAAAGCTGTATAGTAGAGATAGGGGCTTCATGTATGTATACAAATATGAAGCCTACTGGCACAGGTGGCTAGCCTACCTACCACCCATCCTCCAGAACACACTGGACCACTTGACGCATGGCACGTGGCATGCATGGCTGGCATCATCTCATTGCACCCCAATTGGGGCAGTAGCCTGGTTGCCACAGCCTTGCCTCCATGCTTGCCCTGCCACTCCATGGCAGAGCAGGAAGACTCATTCTCCCACCCCCTTGCCAGAGTGGCCAGGCAAGCAAGAAGGTGGGGCCCTGGCAGCTGGGCTACTGCTGCAAGTGGGGAGTGGGAGATTATGCCAGCCAGGTGCACTGTGCACTGAATGGTAAGTGGTCCAGTGGGCTCTGGGGGGGGGCGGGTTGTAATCAACCCTGTGGCCACCTGTGCCAACAGGCTTCGTATTCGTATACAAATACAAAGTCTCCATCTCTACTGTATAGTCTCAGAATGCCCCCCAGAAGAAGGGAATGGGAAACCATCTCTGAGTACTCTGTACCTGGAAAACCCTGTGAAACATCACCATAAATCAGAATTAACTTGAGTGTACATCATCATCATCGTTTTCATCAAATGGATCTACTCTAGTTGGGTTTAGGTCACTGTAGTTGGGCTAAAGTCAAAGCTAGGTGTTTTTAAGAGCCAATTAAAAACTTGGCTCTTTCGGCAGGCCTTCCCTCCTGTCAATACTTGACTTTATTTTTATTATTATTTTCTCTTTCCCCATCTTGAGCACTACTAAGCATTACTAATTACTATTGTTTTGAATTGTTTTGAATTGTTTTTAACTGTTTTAGTTAATAAAGTTTGATGGAACCTGCCCGGAGTAGACTTTGTCTAAAAGAGTGGGATAGAAATCTAATAAATAAATAAATAAAAATAAATAAAACTTATCTTTCCTGACTACAGTTCCCAGAATCCTCAACCAGCATGTTCACAGCCATACTGCTGGGGAATTCTGAGAGTTGCAGCCTTAAATAACTTTCTCAAATCTTACTAAGTAGGCATTATGTTAATTAAACAACTTAATATTTCTATTAAGTTACAGGTATGCAGTCCAGCCTGGACTCTGACTGTGACATGAGGGACTCCAATTAAGCTCACAACAAATGCATAGGCCTTCTCTTTCCATACCACAATACCAATCTTAATCACCTTCCTCGGTCTGCTATTTATTAAAGCAAATATAAGCATGTAAAGACTATAGAATTGTAATATGTTCTGTTTGATTGATTGTGGCAAATGGGATTTGTTAGAAAATGGTGACAGTGAAGCAGAAGTCATAGGCAAGAAGATGATTTCTTCAATAGAGAGGGAATAATGGCTGTGAAACATAGTCTCACAATGAAAGTATTTGAACGCCAGTTTGTGGGGATTCAGAACCTGTGTGGTGAAGTGTTTGCAGTGTTGGTCAGAACTCAACTTATGGAGTCAACTTCCAAAGAGTAGGAAAGTCTTATGCATTGGAGGGGAGGTCAAAAAGGAAAGAGAATTCAGTTTCGTAATGGTGAGTGTTCTTCCTAAAGTTTTAGGAAGGAGCACAGCTGAATGGGAAATATCAGAGGATGGAGAAAGCATAGTAGATATGAAAGCCATTTGAAAAGATTAGATAATGCATGGTAAAAATTTCAAGGCTTTCTGAGTGGAAACATCTGGATACCGGGGAGAGGCTGACTGGGCAGCTATTAATTCTGTGTATGCTGTCAGCCAAGGCTATGTGACAGCCTATGTGGAAGCTGATTGTCGCTTACTGCATATCAGGATACCTGGAACCACCAAGGACCCTGCCTTTGCCTGCTCCATGTTGTAGTCAGTACCTGATTTACCAGACTCACTAATGGCTTGAGCCATGAACTGTGTTAACCTGCTGCTTCTTGGGTAATGAGTGGCTCTATTGGATACAGCTGTGGCTCTTGCTGCCTGGCACACAACAGTTGGACAGGTCCAAGTTCTCCTGTTGTCATAAAAGTCACTGGGTGACCAGTCACTCTCTCACACCTGACCTATCTCACAGGATCCAGGTATACGAAATGGAGAGGAGGAGAATCATGTCTAATGAGTTGCCACAGCTTCTAGTTGTTTCAAATCATCTAAGTTACCACAATACCAGCTGAGGAGATGAGGTAATTCTCAGACCTGAGGAAAGTCATGGTGTGAAGTAGCGTCTGACTAATTTTAGAGGATTCGATAAGCATAGGTTGGATAATCCAGGCATTGTTTTTTCTCTTGCAAGGAAAATGATCTACATTTTGACAATGTGTTTATAGGAGTAGCAAAGGTCTGATCCAGCATCACCTCAAGTCAACCTCATAGTGCTATGCATGCTTACTTGTGTTTGTGTGGTCAGTGGGGTTTAGTTCCGGATAAGTGCAGTCCAGATACTATATGCTTGTTTATTAAAATTCAGAGGATTGTAGAATAACAGAGTTGGCTCATCAATGATAATTGAGTCTAACCCCCAGCCTAAGCAAGGAACACAAAGCCAAAGCATCCCCAACAGAAGGCCATCCAATCTCTGTTTTAAAATCTCCAAGAAAAGAGGACAAGCTACCACTTTTTGAGGTAGTCCATTCCATTGTTAGTTCTTACTATCAAGTTGTTCCTAATTTTGAGGCATCTAAGAATAAAATACAACTAAAGCAACAACGCTGTAATTATAATTAAAATGAGAACACGCATCAGTTAAAGACATCGATAAAAACAAATAAAGCACAGAGAGAGTGTTGCCATTTGCAAGCAGAATAACCTCTGAGCAATTTGGAAGGCTAAATTAATTTCCTCTCTTTTGAATAATCTGTTTGGCTGGCTCCTCCCATTCCCTCAAGGGAATCTTCCCTGTTGTTATCTTCCATGGTTTATGGAACAGTGTTTTCTCATCAAGAAAAGAGAAAAAAAGTCATTTTCTTTTCAGTTTTTCTCCTAGTTCGATGGAGGATTCATTTTCTTCTAACTCTAATACATCAACAATGGATGAAATTAAAAAGCACCCTCAGATTCCCAGCAAGATATGCATGGAGTGTGTAAGTTTTGTATGTGTTAAAAATGTTAATACCTAACATATAGGAAATCTATCAGTCAGCCAAAAGAAGAGCCGAAGATGATGAGTCCATTTTGCCATGGCAACACCCTGGCCAGTATAAGCCTCTTAACCCATCAAATGTATTCAACTCATTAAAGCAAACATATTTGGCACCAGCCCTAGGTATATCCATCTGGCAAGGTGGAGCTTAGCCCCATGTCTGCTTCCTGGCAGTGACTGGGATCTTTGCCCTTGATGCTGTTGTGGATGCTGCTCTGTGCCAGCGTTCCTGGCTTGAGCCAAGGGCTAGCTAACTGTAGCCCATCCAGGACATATGTGCCAGTGTTCTTAACAGCATACAGAAGGTGGCTTTGACCAACTGTTGGGAGGGTTAGCCATAGACACACATGCTAGCCATACTGCAGCATGCCAACCTCTACAGACTCTGTGGTGCATATTTGTTTAGAAGGAGACTGTCAGAACTCCATTCTCCCTGATTACCTCCAATCTACTGAGAATTCATTTTTCCATTTTAGCTAATCTGTAATAATAAAAGTGTATGTGTCTGTCTGTCTGTTTCTGACACCTATATCCTGGCATGGATAGTTAGGGGATCCTTAGGGGAATGCAAATTAACAAAGCAGGTTAATCAATTTTAATTAATTAAAATGTGCTTGTAGCCTGCAATAGCACTTCAGTTTCTCAACAGCAGACACCAGTCTTCTTAGGAGCAGGATATCTATCTCTTTGGAAGGAAGAGTGCTCCTCAAGAGTTGGGGGCTCCTGAAGAGCCAGAAGCCTTCAGGTTTGGTTCCAGTACTTACAGTTGCTTTTAGCAATTGTGAGGACTGGGTACTTAATCTTCACTTCTGGCCTTTCTTCCTAGTCATGCCATCAGATGCCTGTTCACCTCTCCTGTGTCATCAAATTTCATTGGAAAGAAAGTTTGTTCACTGAAAATATATCTGTATTAAGGAGTTGTACCATGTCCATAAATTTTAATTGTCATGGCTTCATCATAAGGAATCTTGGAATTAGTAGTTTGTCAAGCTGCTTAGACTGTGCTAAGATATGATGAGCATATTCCGGTGTGATGTACAACAAAGATAAGACTGTTGTTTATAGATGTCTACTCCAGTTTGACCCAGGCAGTTTCCTAAATATGTTAGTTCTAGTGGCAACTTTCTCTTTGGTGTTTAGACAATGCTTTTTGTAGGTGAAAGTTTGATCCAGAGTGACATCCAAATATTTCAGACAGTGCAGTGTTCCAAATTTTTGCCTCCCCAGCTAACTTGGAGCTTCCTCTCTACTTCTTTTTTTATATAGAAGGCACAGACCCATGTTTTTAAGGGGGTTGGCTTCAGTTGCTTATTTTTATAATATAAGGAAAGATCTTCTAATGCAGAGGTTAGCTGGTGCTCAATAGCCTGAAAGGTTTTCCCCTGGACTGTCAAGGCAAGATCACCAGCATAGGTGAAACTCCTGGGCTATGGAAATGTTTGATCATTTGTGTAAATGTTGAAAAGTAATGATAATGTGATACAATTCCTATCACCCATAGAAGTCTTCACTCATTATAACAAGAGTTCAAACAGGAATTGCAGGTTGTGCTTCCTGTTTCTGTACTTCTGCAATATGGAATAAGTTAAGCATCTCCTGCCTCCGAGTGAATGTAGATTTAACTTTGTAGCTGAAATGAGTGTCATCCTTTAAGATAAGAAATGCCTTACAGTAATCTATTCTATTAAGTTTACTTGGAGTTATGCTCATCTTAAATGAGTTTTTCAGTTTGGGTTCTTGATGGAGTAGTAATTTGGGAGAAAAATAAACATATAAATCTATCTACTGCTTCTGCTCTTGGATTCACTCCTTCATGATGATGATTTTCTTTTTTACATAGGGCAGAACTCCAGCATGTTCTGCAAAATTCAATCATTTTAAAGTAGACATCCACAATCGGAAATAGCTAGCTGAACTGCTTTTTTCTATTTCTTCAGATACTTATTTTCTTTTTTCTTTTATTTCATGCATGATAAATGTCTGAACACAAAGAAATTGAGACACCCCTTTCCTGAAAATCATCTCTATGAACAACAGTCCCAGTTCTGTTCCACAGAAGATTGAGTTCCATTTCATCCTGATCACAATATAGCATTTTATATCAAAATACTGTTGAATTTGCTCTTGAAATTGGGGGACTGTTGAGTGCCTTTAAAAAAAATTACAGATGGGATATATAGCAAAGGATGTGCTCACAAACCTCCAGAAAATCATGAACATTCAGAATTATTTAGGATTCTCATAGAGCATTGGTTCCCAGCCTTGGGTAACCCATGTGTTATTGGAATGTGAATCCCAGAAACTCTGTATAGTACAGCTGGTGGTAAGGCTTCTGGGAATCAGACTTGAAGAATATCTGGGTTACCTAAGGTTGGGACCAATATTTTAGAGGAAATGCTGATGTAATTAATAATGGGAGTGTGTGTTGCATTAGGAAATGTGGTTAAATCTCCCTCTCCTCTGCCCATTGGTTCTAGTGTTTTGCATGAGGACCCCTCTCAGTTTTGGCCAATTATTCTCCAAAGGTCCAGGGGCAAATTTCTGCAAACAAGTTCCTTTCTCAGCTAGCTAAATGCCTGCAGCTGAGCTTGAACTGGCTCTTCAGCAGCTTCCTTAGTCTGGGATTAACTGTTTGTTGGAGATGATGTCTTTTCTTGGTTCATATCTTGCCTGTAGTGCATCTTGAGGCAGGCTGCTATGCTTTTTGGATTGTTTGACTGTGGTTTCTTGCACTGTCTGGAGTCTACCAAAATATGAAAGCCTATCAGTTCCTCGCTCCTGATATAAAGGGTATTATCACTGCAGATGGTGACAGCAGCCCCGAAATTAAAAGATGCCTGCTTCTTGGGAGGAGAGTGATGACAAACCTCAATAGCATCTTAAAAAGCAGAGACATCACCTTGTCAATAAAAGTCTGAATAGTAAAAGCTATGGTTTTCCCTGTAGTGATGTACGGAAGTGAGAGCTGGACCATAAAGAAAGCTGACCGGCGAAGAATTGATACTTTTGAATTGTAGTGTTGGAGGAGACTCTTGAGAGTCCCCTGGACTGCAAGGAGAACAAAGCTATCCATTCTAAAGGAAATCAACCCTGAGTGCTCACTGGAAGGACAGATCCTGAAGCTGAGGCTCCAATACTTTGGCCATCTCATGAGAAGAGAAGACTCCCTGGAAAAGACGCTGATGTTGGGAAAGTGTGAAGGCAAGAGGAGAAGGGGACGACAGAGGACGAGATGGTTGGACAGTGCCATCGAAGCGACCAACATGAATTTGACCCAACTCTTGGTGGCAGTGGAAGACAGGAGGGCCTGGTGTGCTCTGGTCCATGGGGTCACGAAGAGTCAGACACAACGACTAAACAACAGCATGCATGTATTAGTAACAGCAGTGATCATTATACAGAAACAAGTAAAGATCTTTTCTGAAAGTGGTTTGTGTCTTTGTTCCACTAGAAAATAAGTAGAGAAAGAAGAAACCGCAAGAAAGCACCTCTGAAAGAACTCTAACAGAATTGCTATATATCAAATCCTGTAGGAAGTCCTGTTGAACTTCAGGTATCTAATTTAAAACAGCTTGAATCAAGCACTAACAGTACAGGACAATAGCAGAATGTTAAACATCAGCATCCCATGCCTTCACTTGCATACAATTTCATTTTCTATTTCATTAACTTCAGGCTCTACAGTTTGGTTCACAGGTAGATTCACAAGCTGACTAATATTCATGCCATTACGTGTGAGTGTGAAATTTGCATAGAAATATGTTCTGGAAAGCATTACCTTTCTATAGTAGCAATTTCCAGCCAAAGTTGAGAGAAACTAATTTTTTAAGAAAGCAGCCATGGCCAACAGATACATGTACAATGCAGTTTGCAGGTTGTCCTTTTAGACTGACTATCCTACAACAGGGATTCTCCAAACTAACTAAGTTTACATGTATGGATCATGTGGACAGGGAAGGGATGGGAGAATCGCAGAATACAGAGCTATAACTACAGTTTTGGCAGACAAATTTCTGCTGTCTTATTGGTTGAACTAGGGAGAGGATTTTTTTGAGCTCTCGGACTACATATCCCATCATTCTCCATTCTGGGAATTCTACCTTCTAAATGTGGCTTGCCTGGGAGAAAGGCTGCAACTGGAGGACTGTATGAAGCAGCTAGGACTAGCTTACTCCTCAGGAAGGAAAACTCTCAGATAGTACTTGGGTAGGAACAGGAGGCTTGGATGGAGCTAGGCCAAGCTAAGCCTTAAGCCTTCCAGCGGAGACCTTTCTCCCATCTGACACACACCGTAAGGTGTTTGTCTGACTTGGAGAACTCCCAGAATGGGGAATTATGCAATTTATAGTCCAAGAAATCAGAAAATCCCATCCCTAGTAGTTGTGTCATATGTGAGTCTGGCAGAGACAAGGAAGGGAATGTCTGTATCTGAGCATGCATACGTTCTGAATTGAGCTAAGGAAAATGTTAACACTACTTAAAAAAAATAAAAGCTTTCAGCATTAGCAGTGATGCTGTTCCTATAATTCACTGATCTCATAGATATCTTCTCTGTCTCTTCTTTTCTTGTCCATCTAAAATTTATTGTAATTTTATTGGACTCAATAATAGGTAACACTAGCAATACCAATCGTAGTAGGAATAACAAGTGTTTTTGTTTAGAAAAGTAGCACTTTAACAAATGCTCATAGAATTGCCGTGGGCAATTGTATGCTATTATGTTGTGGTTATATAATGTAATCTTAGGTATATCTTTCAGAAATGCAATCAAATTGATGTTATCTGTTTGCAGCTCCGATTATGGCCCTTCAAGACCCCAAATATTATGTTTGCCACTGTTGCTACAGTGTACTTTCTGATACACCACTTTTTCACTTTCCTTAGTCATGGTCACTTCTCTGTCTTTCAAAATGCTGACTTAATAATTATGTGACTTAATAATTAAATCCTCAGAATGGGAAAAGGTATAATCATGTCACAGCTATCGTTGATTCCCTGAATTCAGAAATGTTATAATGAAAGTCCTGGAAAATTTCAATTAATCCTTTGATATTAGGATTGTTCCTTATAATCTATCAGCATAAGTTTTAATAATTGATATCCTGTTGCACAATGCATACATACAGAAGGGGGATTATGTCACTGGCAGGGTGTGATTTTTGGTAGTTCAAAACTTTCTCCTTCTATACCTTGACTTTTCCTACTCCTATGTAATCCCTTTCATTATGTGGAAACCATGGGAGCTGTGGGACCAAAGAAGGAAACCTCTACCTATTGAAAATCTCCCTCTACTAGTAATATCATTTGGCACTGACAATTTTCAGGAATTAAAAACTTCCTCCTCCTCCTCTTCCATGTAATAATAGAGATAGTACAGGAGTTGGAAAAGCCATGGTACACAAATAGAAAGTTCTTAATTTGCCACCCTCCTTCAGGCGTAACTTAATGACCAAAAAGATTTCAGCCAATATAATTTTGAAACTATCTGTCCAGAATTAAACATTTGACATTAGAATTAATGTAGTCTTTTTATATACATTCTAATGCCCTTTACTGTTCTTGATAAGATGCAGATAGCATTGTATATAGTTTTAGATTTTCTATAGTACTAGCAAAGCTGGGAATTTCATTCTTTTAATAGTTAACATTGTTCCATGTGGAACACTCAAAGAAATGGATGCAAACACCACTGGAAGCACACAAGCTTCCTTACTTAGTCATCAGCAAATAAGTCAGTCTCACACTGGCTGAAATCCTGTTGCTTAGCAGAAGCCAGATTGTAGCTTTTAGTCCGTTTACAGGGAGAAGTGTCCATACTGTGATTGTACAAGCACTAAACCAATGGATGGTCTCTCAACTGGGGAGGAACAGACATAAAGCTATCATTTGTTTTGTGCTAAACAACAGGATTTCAGTCACTTTTTCAAAGAGTCAAGATGGCAAGTATCACTGCTGGCCAGAAAGAGGCCAGGGAAGTAGAGAGACTACTGTACTTTGTAAAGATGAGTTTACCACTTCCCCAGATTTGTCCCCATACCAGCCTAGAAAGAGGTAAGGACAAATTTATTCTTAGTCCAATCTTTCCAAAAGGAGTATCTTTGTTAGGGGAAGGGAGTGTCATGACCTCAGCAGAGGAATTTTCCACCAATGGATAGGCCTCAGAAACTGGACACTCTACAGCCTGATGGGGTGGTGGATATGCTTCACTCTGCAGATACTGGACCCACAGGGAACCAAGAAGAGGATGGGGGTTCAGGAGCTGAATCTGAGGAAGAGGTGGGCCAACCTCCCATACCCAGGAAATGAAGAAGACTGCAGGCATGAGCCAGTTTGAAGCCCTGAGGTGGAGTGACTGGCTGTGGGGAAGGTCTCCTCACAAGGGGACTCCAGTGTAGAACAGGACAGGAAGGTGGAGGCCTTACAAATAAGTTGTACATCTCAATCTTTCTTCTTGAGTACCCAACATATTATGTGGTATTGTGCTCCCTGCTGGCCCCCAGTTCTTCAGTGCCAATGGGGCTGGGATTCCCCAGCAATAACTTTATGGGCTCCAGCCTATCTCCAGGCTCAGGACATAATTTATGAGTGGTACAACATCATTTCCCCCTGTCTTTTCTGCCACAGTGTCATAGGGTTGAATTATAGTCACTAAATCCTCGGGTGACACTTGCCAGCTTGGTACTCCAGTTAACATCACTGGAGTTCCCTGGCATCCAGGTTCTAGAAAGCAGGAAGGAGATGAGAACTTAGGTTGAGGAAGTTTTAGGGAAAATGTGTAGAGATGAACAAAAGAAGTCAGGATCTGCAGCTCATCTCTACGTGTTACTTTTCTCTCCAGGGCTGCAGCAGTGTCTAAGCTAACATAACCTTGTCCAAGTACACTGCTGAAGTTTCTGGTGTCACAAACAAACCAGGTGAGGTTAAAGAGCTCCCAGCATTCTTCTCTCTTGCATCCTCCCACATGTTCTCTTCCACTGACATAGGCAATGACCAACTCTAGTCCTTCCCCACCCAGCCTTTTTATTCTCCTTGACCCTGCTTCTTCCAGCTGTTTCTTATCAGGGAATGGGACAACAGAGGATGAGATGGTTGGACAGTGTCATCGAAGTGACCAACATGAATTTGACACAACTCTGGGAGGCAGTGGAAGACAGGAGGACCTGGCGTGCTCTGGTCCATGTGGTTATGAAGAGTCAGACACAATTAAACAACAACAACAATCTCTCCCTTGGCTGTGTGATCCCTTTCCTGCCAGCCTGGTCCTGAGAAGACTTACCCTCCTCTTGGCTGCCTGATACTTGTGTGATGGATCAATAAGGGTGTGCACCTGTACCCCTCTCACAGGCATGACGGAAAGAAACTGTATCTGGTCACTCCCATATGAACAATGTCAGGTGGAATATCACAAACATGGACCATTTTTTTCCTGTACACGTCTGATATGTGGCAGGGCATGGAGTTTGTTTTCAACATTTCAGTGCTAGAAAAATCTGCTCCCAGAGCAACTGTCAAAAAGGCACAGACATCTAGAATATTCTACAAAGCAATTTATTATGCCTTTCTTTGCTTTGGTTATTGTCCATCTCATAGGACTTTCTACAACCCTACCTCTATCTCTTTTAAAACTACATTTGAAATTTCTACAACTGAAATATTTAATTTAATAAAGAATTTTCTCAGAGGAGAAGATGAAGTGAAGGGAAAACCACTAACAAGCTGTTCAAAATATAAGACTCCGGCAAGTCATTAAGGTATCATTTAAAATTTAAACTGAACTGCTTCAGATCAGAAATATGAACTTTGAAGGCATGAAGCCACGTACTCTATTTAGGCTGTTCTCTCTAACATGCATTTTATTTGCACAATGAAATATGTCCTGCAGGTGCAAGCAAATGTTTGCGATGAAACTAATCAACTCTTTTTTTTAAAGTAAAAACATGACATGTAAAGATGTTTAGTAGACTCATTTTTCTCACATCTCTGACATTGTTATTTGATTCCCATCCAAAATGTTTCTAAAAACAACAATTGTAATCAAAATTTTGATCAAACAGGTTTATTCATTTTGATCATGTTCATGTGTCTTATTCTGTCATAAATCAATCTGCAACAATATGCCTAAGATGACAGAGTAAAAAGAAGGCTAGAGATAATTAAGAGTTGATGTAAAGGTATCCACCAAAGTTAACTGCCCAAAGGTTGACGTTTCTAATAATTAACATATCTGGGTTTCATAAGGTCTTTCAAACTATATTAGACCTGGGAAACACATTACAAGTAAGATACTGCCAACTCCAGCCAGCAATTAGATGGATAATTATACTTCATCAAAGAGTGAAATAAGCTATTAAGGAAGGATACTGAGGCAATCTCCCTCCATCATTAAAACAGGCTAGGTTGTTCACATTTAGAATTTATCCCAACTTGTTCCTAACACGCTGATGGTGAGCAAGACATCCCTCTTTCTGGGGCTGGGGGGACTCATGCAGCCCTTCTGCCTAGTGCTGCATTTATCTAGAGGAATAGAATCCCATCCATCCATCCTGCCTTCTTTTTTATTTTACTTTTTTTTTTAATCCTGTACAATATTCACCAGGGAAGAAAACTGTCAGTTTTTACACAGGAAAGGAGGAACTGTAGATGGGAATATACTGTATAGCTTCCAGTGAGATTGATCTAAGTCTTCCCTCCAGGTTCAGTATGTGGAGTTTTGGCTTCCACTGGGGAAACCAAAACAAGTTTTCAATGTCTTTTGGTATTTCCATCTTTGCTGGCAGCCTCAGTTTATTTTCCTTTGACTTGCAACTGCCACCAAAGAATGTCTTCCAAGATTTAGCAGGTTATAATTCTGGAAGTGCCAGAGCAAACCTCATTGATTTGCAGGGGGTGCGAACAGATGTGAGAGTAACTAGGGTCTCCTTGGACCACCCTGTAGATTATCTGTAAATGGACAAATGTCACTGCTCAACCCCCTTTGGATACTTTTCTCTGAAGCCAGTACGTACCCCAAATTACAGCATAAAGTGTGTGTGTGTGTTTGTGTGTGTGTGTGTGTTTCTGTCTGTCTCTCTTTGTTCACTTTGTTTGCTCTCCCTGTGTATTTTTGTGTGCACATAGCAAAAGAAAGCAAAACATTTTATGCAAAAGGAAAAACTAAATAATATCATCAAACAAATACAAAAATAACTACAAAGTCTTCTGACATCCTCCACCCATCTACTACCTAGGCAGAATTAAAAAAAGTGGATTAAATATTAAAGGCAGACACTATACTTCATCTTAGTCAAAAGGCTGAGAAGTCTTTTGGCTAAGATTAAGTTTAATATTAAACACAAACACATTTATTTATTTATTTATTTATTTATTTATTTATTTATTTATTTATTTATTTATTTATTTATTTATTTATTTATTTATTTATTTATTTATTTATTTATTTATTTATTTATTTATTTATTTAATTTATATCCCGCCTATCTAGTCAATAGACCACTCTAGGCGGCTCACAACAGGGGTACAACAATAACTAAAAACGAATTTACAAAGAAGAAAACTTTCAACCATGAAATTATACACTAAGAAAAAGAAAAAAAGGAAAATCAGGATTAGCTAAGGGGGGGTGGGGGGGAAGGCCTGCCGAAACATCATTGTCTTTAATTGCTTTTTAAAAATACCCAGCGAGGGGGCCACGCGAATGTCCGGGGGAAGGTTGTTCCAGAGGCGAGGAGCCACCGCCGAGAAGGCCCGACTTCTTGTCTTTTCCTTCCGGGCCTCCCTCGGCGTTAGGCTCCTCAGCCTCACCTCCTGGCTCGCGCGAGTGACACGGGTAGAACTTGGTAGTAGAAGGCGTTCCGCCAAATATCGAGGCCCTAAACCGTTTAGGGCGTTGTACGTGAGCATCAACACCTTGAAGTCGATGCGGAATCGGATGGGCAGCCAGTGCAATGCGGCCAGAGTGGGCGAGATATGTTTTCTCACCCCACTAAAGAGTCTGGCCGCCGCATTCTGCACCACCTGAAGTTTCCACAGCAGCCTCAAAGGTAGCCCCACGTAGTGCGCATTACAGTAGTCTAATCTTGAGATTACGAGCGCGCGCACCAAAGTGGTGAGCACCCCAACATCAAGATAGGGCCGCAGCTGGGCCACCCGCCTGAGATGGTAAAAGGCGGTTCGGACCACCGAAGTCACCTGGGATTCCATAGTGAGCACCGGGTCAAAATGGATTCCCAAGCTGCGGACCCCATCCTTAGCGGGAAGGGTCACCCCCCAAAAAAAAGAGAGGGAGTTTCCCAAGTTCCCGACTGTGGGGGCACCCACCCTTAGTACCTCCGTCTTGTCCGGGTTCAGCCTCAGCCCGTTCTCCTGCATCCATTGCAGTACGGTCCCCAGGCAGCGCTGAAGGGACAGAACAGCTTCTCCTGCGGTAGGTGGAAAGGAGATGTAGAGTTGAGTATCATCGGCATACTGATGACACCGGGCTCCACACCCCCTGATGACCCCACCCAGCGGCCTCATATAGATGTTAAACAGCATTGGGGAGATGATCGACCCCTGTGGGACCCCACAGTTGAGGCTCCACGGGGCCGAGATGCTCTCCCCAAGCTGCACTCTCTGGGGGCGGTCCTCCAAGAAGGAACGGAGCCAGGCCAATGCGAGGCCACCAATTCCCAACTCGGAGAGCCTCCCCAGGAGGATACCGTGGTCAATGGTATCAAAGGCCGCTGAGATGTCGTGGAGGACATTCTAGTATTCCATCCACTTTACCTGATCAAGATGTCTGGAACATACAGAATATGCCCTAGTCAGAGTCCATTATTATATAACATGTGGGAAAAATAAAAGAAATATTAATATAAAACATAAAGCATATATTGACGGGAAACATTTAAAAACCCTTGATTATTTGTTTTATTTCTTAGTCAAGCATATTAAAAATAAACTTCAATTTTAATATTTTAATGGGGTTTCTAAAGAATCTAGTTACTGAAGGGACTTAATTTCCAAAACATCCTTAGAAATTCCAGCCAAAACGTCATATCCTATATTCCTCAATAGGGATCAAGCCTCATATCCTGCTATATTTTTGCAGCTAGGAGGAGGTTCTGAAATAGGAGTGTGCAGATGTCATCCATGTCACTTCGGCCCAAAATATTTGTGTCAGAAATTGGAACTGGTTCACTTTGAGTCAATTTGTAGCTTCTGAACTATTTTTTAATTAAATCTTTTAAAGTAATGGTACATACTTGTATTTGTCCAAATAGGAAAAAAAAGAAGAAAATGGGGTTAAATATAAGCCAGTCACCTGGGATGGGGAGTGAGGTTCAGTCCCATCAGCCACCACCCAAACTCTATAGCAGAGTCCAAGGTCTCCCCATTTTTCTCCCTTCTCTTTCCTTCCCTCCCACCAGAAATCATGCAATGCTTAATTAATAAATACGTTAAGATAAACTAAACACTAAATTGTTGCCAGAAAACTTGTAAAAGTGGCTTGGAAGCTACTGCTTTGACTCCTTCTCAGAGCTACAAAAATAATTAATTCACATTAATGTAGTTAAGAAATTGCATCAATACAATTAATAAATTACACTAAAGTTCAGTCAATTGTTGGGATGCATTCAAATAACTCTTTATACAACTGAAAATAAGAGAACTAAAAATGAAAATTATTAGGCAATATGGTCACTCCCCTTCTGCTTTGGCCCCATTCCCCTGGAATGTTGGTCCCAAGCTGCTTGACTGTTGGTCTGGCTGAGGTCATCCCTCTGATTTACCAGGCTAGCTTCTGGTTGTCTTTGAAATGTGAACTATTCTGTTTCAGAGAGCTGCTCCTTCCTCAACCCCTCCAAATTACCTTCTCATTCTGAGACTTTTTAATGTTTTTTTTTAAAAAAACTCGAGGCTACAGTTTTTCCAAAGAAATTACTTTTTGTCTACACATAAGACTGTATAGAAAATGAGTTTATACATTTCTTACTCTTCCTGCACCAGATGTTGGCTATCACCATGGCTTTTGACTTTGGATGAAGCTGCTCTAACCAATGATGTGGCATTGTGTCCAAACCAGATTCCAATTTCATGTAGCCATTAAGGTCTTCTTTTTTCCATTATTACCTGCTTTTGAAAAAAAAAGAAAATAATCACTTATCTTTCTTTTTACCATTTGCTCATTAAAAAAAAGAATCACTTTTTTTAAAAAAATCAATGCATTCGGGCATCTCACTTCCAGTGCACTTTTGATCGCTTTTGTTTTGGCATGTCAAATCGCTCAACCTCTTCAGTGCATGATCTTATCTATCTCACTTTTGACAACTATTCATATATTCCCTCTCTACATCTCCTTCTGTGCAACTTTCTTTGTATGTCTGTGTCAGTCATCTATTCATTCTACTTAAACATGCTTGCAACTCCAACATAGTCCGCACTTACAAACTAAGTGAAGCAAGCGAAGCTTATCAACTTTTGTCCTTTCTCTGTGCCATTTTACCCTCTTCAAAAATAGCAAACTTGAACTCTGGACCTTTTATCAAAACACAGTGTACTTTGAAGTTCAGCATCCTCAAGGGTTCCGGTATCAGATCTCAGGCAGCACCACCAAAACACATCATCACTTCATTTCTTTGCATCTGGGTGTAAGCTGGAAATGGTAGAAGGGATGTTTGAGTAGCACAAACCTAAGCATATAGCAATACACTGTCCTACCCCCCTTTGCAGGAGTATGATGTAAAAACACACACAATCTGCTGAGATCAGAAAATTCACACCACTCTCAAGAATGCCCTTGAATTATTTTTAATGAACAATGAAATTCATATGGTGAATCTAAATGACTTGAAGTACGATAATTGTTTCAAATTATAATAAATTTATAAATATAATAAAAAAATTTCTGTAGTATTGTTGAAAAGTAAAATGGTCTAGGCAGATTGTTTCAAAATTTACAAAATCTTTAAAAACTAAATTTACTTTTATAAGTGTAAGTTCTGTCAAGTAGAGTGGACTCACTGAATCAGATGCAGAATGATATGCTATGTGTGTAAATCCCATTCTGCTATGCTGGGAAAAGCAATTAGATTTTAGTCTTTATAATCTATTAGGTGGGTTTGGGGGGGGCTGCATTATCTCAGTAAGCAGTGGAGCCAGGGGTCAAAAGTTCAGTTAGCCTACTGTGCTTCGGAGAAGAGAAGACAGCCTGATAGGTATGGGCCAACTGCATAGTATCAGGGACCCCAAGAAAAAGAGAATGATAAAGGATTTTCTATACCTAGAAGTTTTTCCAGTAGTGATGTATGGAAGTGAGAGCTGGACCATAAAGAAGGCTAATTGCCGAAGAATTGATGCTTTTGAATTGTGACCCCATGGACCAGAGCACGCCAGGCCCTCTGTCTTCCACTTCCTCCTGGAGATTGGTCAAATTCATGTTGGTAGCTTTGATGACACTGTCCAACCATCTCATCCTCTCTCGTCCCCTTCCTCACTTGCCTTCACACTTTCCCAACATCAGAGTCTTTTCCAGGGAGTCTTCTCTTCTCATGGAGATAGCCAAAGTATTGGAGCCTCAGCTTCAGGATCTGTCCTTCCAGTGAGCCTTCCAGAACGGATAGGTTTGTTCTCTTTGCAGTCTAGGGGACTCTTAAGAGTCTCCTCCAGCACCACAATTCAAAAGCATCAGATGATAGCTGACTGCTAAGCTATTAAAGGTATGTTTTGAATCTGTGTCTTTTCAGCCATGTAAAGTTTTTGTCCATGATTGCTACCTCTTGATCATCTGACTGAAAAAAAGCTGGTTATCAGAAGCAGAACACAAAGTTGCACTGACTATGCCTTCTAGTATTTAGTATACAAACCAGCAAGTCAACAGTGACATCCTATTTCCTAAAATAGGTCACATCATTTCAGCACAATTGAGATGCCATCTGATAAGTGGGTGAGGAAAATTCACTGATTGTCAATCCACAACATGCCAAGTGAGCAGCAGGGTGGGAAACTGTGTATGTCTTTTAGATGAAATTTACCATGTGGAGCAAGACCTTACAATGGATCCGAGTAGGAGGCAGAAATGCTAGAGATATCTGAAGCAAAAATCATGACTCAAGGCTACTATTAAGTCTGGGAAACGTAGCACAGAGAAAGGTCTGTTAAAAAAAAGAAGAAGCATGCAATTTATCTCCAGGTTTATTCACTGAGAGTAAACAGATAGAAATTTTGCTTTCTCTTATTCTATCTCTGCTAGCGAAAGTTGAGATGATCTATAAATTACATTTTTACATCAAATGAATAGATATTTAAATAAAGAAATGGTAAAGTATGCAAATTGCTAAGCAATCTTAAGGAACCAGCAGAAAACAGTGAAAGATCTCCATTCAAGGACAGCTGGGAAGGGAATCTTAAATCTTGGGATTCCATGAGGTTCTCAGATAGGCCAGGAAGATGAAGAATAGCTCACCGTCTGTTGTGATAAATAGCTTTTTAGGTCACATTAGACTGAGGTTAGACTTGACACCATCAACTTTTCTGCCCCATTTCACATTTAAAGTGAGGTGAAAAGGAACTTGTGTAACAGGTGAGTAAAAGTTATCTTCCTGTTGTTGCCTTACCTCACCATATCCTGATGTACCCGTATGTACTAGGCTACACCTGATATCAGAGATGAACAGGGACAAAACCAGGGCTATAACTAGGGTGGAGTAACTGGGCATCTAAATCTTGATGACATAAATCGACAGGGAACTGAAATCCAAAGGGGTAGTGAATTACAACCATGGCCATACAGCCACAAAAGTAATTTTTGTTCTAGCTTGTTACTTTAAAAAGTAGCTTGTGACAGAAATAACTCAGTATAAAATGAAATACAGCTGGATCCCTGTATCTGTGGGATCACTATCCGCATTATCACTCATCCATGGTCTGCAAATATTTAAAATATTAAATTAAAAAAACAGAAATACATATTTCTGTGATTTAATGACCAGAACCGGCCAACAGAGCAAGCCAGAGATCATGCTATGTATAGGGGATGCCATTAGCTGTGGTCTTTTAGCATCTGTGGGGTGGGGCTAGGAACTGATCTCCCATCATCCTACTGTACTTCCAGACTCCGGGAGCAAATTATATACTGAGAAGAAAGAATGTCCGCATGTCCAAAGAGTATGACATTCTTGGTAGGAAATTGAAAGAGCTCAAGAGATTTGTGGTGCTTTTATCAATCTTTCCTATAGAATGTCAGAGCAGTGAAGGTAGGGATATAAATTCTGATTTAGTCCTTCCTCACTTGGTAAATAAGAAAATAAAATAAATTAAACACAAGATGATGAGGAATAAGTAGATAAGTAGTTCCAAGCGCCTATCTTTCTGTATTTTACGATTCTGTGAATTGCACAAAATGGAGAAAATATGATAACATTGCATGGAGTAATAAAAGTGGTAGCCTTGGATGGGCTGTTTGTGTTTTTGTGATTATTCAGCCTCTTTTTTTTCTGCTTACTGTGTATGTTTAGATTCCCAAAGGAAAACATTCTAGTTTTGTACGAAGACAGAAGTTTTGTACAAAACACATTTTGAGCAAACATGGCAAATCCTAACAGAAAAACAAATTGGCTCTCTCACCAGGCAGCTAAGTTGGTGAGCTTCACTATAATTTCACCAATTGTATTTTTGCACTGCTGCTTTGGAGATGTGATAAAAACATAACAGAAATTTTAAAAATGTTGGCTGAAATTCTGTTGTGGAGATCTGGAAACAATATAGCCTTTGCAAATGAATTACCATATGTTAAGAACTCCCATGGACATTATTTGTAGCATTCTTAGTCATGCAAATGACCTCTAAATGTTACACCTTTTCTGTTACTGTCCAATAGGAATTGAAGCCATGGCATTTGTGTTTCTATTTGTCCAAGTTCTGGAAAAGCGGTATTGTTGAACTCTTTTGTTAGAAAGCCTGTGGTTTACTCAAAAAGTTCCTTGGCCTGTTCAACTAGTCTGTAAGTCAGGAGTTCTACCTTAAAGTTACCTTCTTGAACTACGGTTCTAAGAGTCTCTAAGAGGACTATCAGCATTTAGGTCAGCAGGAAACGCTGTGATCCAAAAAAGCAATTTTTCCAAACTCTGCACATGATACTGACTAAAATTAAGGTATGTAGCTTATAGTTTAACATATGCTGTTTAACATCTATATGAGGCCGCTGGGTGGGGTCATCAGGGGGTGTGGAGCCTTGTGTCATCAGTATGCGGATGACACTCAGCTCTACATCTCCTTTTTGCCAACCGCAGGAGATGCCGTTCTGTGCCTCCAGTGCTGCCTGGAGGCCGTACTGCAATGGATGCAGGAGAACGGGCTGAGGCTGAACCCGGACAAGACGGAGGTGCTGAGGGTGGGCCCCCCCACAGTTGGGGATTTGGGAAACTCCCTCTCTTTTGGGGGAGTGACTCTGCCCGCCAAGGATGGGGTCTGCAGCTTGGGGATCCATCTGGACCCGGCGCTCACCATGGAATCACAGGTGGCGTCGGTAGTCCGCACCGCCTTTTTTCATCTTAGGCGGATAGCCCAGCTGCGGCCCTACCTTGATGTGGGGGCGCTCACTACCTTGGTACATGCGCTCGTAATCTCAAGATTAGACCACTGTAATGCGCTCTATGTGGGGCTTCCTTTGAGGCTGCTGCGGAAACTACAGGTGGTGCAGAATGCGGCGGCCAGATTACTCAGTGGTGTGAAAAAATTCCAACATATTTCACCCACTCTGGCCGCATTGCATTGGCTGCTCATCCGTTTCCGCATCGACTTCAAAGTGTTGATGCTCACGTACAAAGCCCTAAACGGTTTAGGGCCTCGATATCTGGCGGAACGCCTACTCCCACCAAGATCTACCCGTGTCACTTGTGCGAGCCAGGAGGTGAGGCTGAGGAGCCTAACGCCGAGGGAGGCCCGGAAGGAGAAAACAAGAAATCGGGCCTTCTTGGCGGTGGCTCCTCGCCTCTGGAACAATCTACCTCCTGGGATTCGCGGGGCTCCCTTGCTGGGTATCTTCAAGAACCAAGTGAAGACATGGATGTTTCGGCAGGCTTTCCCGCCAGACAATTTTTGACGTTCCTTTCCTTCCCCTCTCCATTGGTTTTTCTATCTTTGTAATGGTTTTTATTATTTATGCTGTGTTATATATGTTTACTTTTATTATTCTCTGTTGTTAGCTGCCTAGAGTGGTCCTGAGTTGACTAGATAGGCGGGATATAAAATAAATAAATAAATAAAATCGTTTATTCTGGTAAGTCTGTTTCATGCATAATTAAATGAATGAACAGCAGAGCTAAAAATTAGAAGGAATTACAAATTGATTAACGCTGAATTAATAACCTAAGGGAACTCACCTTTGTTTGGAAAATGTGAAGAATTCTTTACCCTAACATACTGGCTTTACTGGGTACAGACATTAAAACACTTCTGATAGAATGAAACATTCAAAAAAAGAGAGGGAGCCATTACGTCAAAGGAATGCAAAGCTAATCTTCAGGGATGCACATCGATACCAGTCCATTGACTCAGACACACTGTTGCTAGGCAGTTTGTTATCAGCCAGATTTATGCTGAGAAAATTAATTAGAGAAAATCATTACTGAAGACATAATGTCACTGATCTTCATTACCCATCATCCAAAAAGGGACACACTTAATTTGATAAATTTTACCATTAATATGGAAACATAGGTGCATATTTGCATTATAATGATGAATTTCAAGATAAACTGTCAGCTTCTTGAAAAACAGTCATTATAGTCTGGAAATGTGAGGCATAAGGGGTATCACAGTTACCTAAATTAAGCTAATTTGCAAAGAAAGACAACATGTTCATTCCCCACCTTTTGTTCTTCTCAAACAATAATTTCTGATGAAGATATTGTCTTTATACATATGTTAGTTATTATTTGGTTCTTTTCCTTTCACTCCCTGCTAACTAGATGTATTGGTCACATTCTCTATGTTCCTCATGGATTCCACAAACATTAATAAAGGCCTAGTTCAGGAGCAATAGTTTCTGTCTGATCAAACATGGCTTGTGGGGTTGGGAAGATGACAGGTTTTCTGTGATGTACGGTAAGAAGAAAGGCAAAGAAAGGGAAAAGCTGTGAAAAGATGTGAATGTGTGAAAATAGATGGAGTGAAAGCTCTACATGAGCCCTCCAGATGTTTTAGTATACCATCATGCTTCCTGTAACAATAGTACCCCACTTGGAACCATGTAAAGATAAACCAGTGGCAAGGTAAAGGTTCCCCTTGACAATTTTTGTCCAGTTGTGTTCGGCTCTAGGGGGTGGTGCTCATCCCCATTTCCAAGTCCATAGAGCCAGCGTTTTTGTCCGAAGACCATCTTCTGTGGTCACATGGCCAGTGCGACTTAGACACGGAACGCTGTTACCTTCCCACCAAGGTGGTCCCTATTTATCTACTTGCATTTGCATGCTTTCGAACCGCTAGGTTGGCAGGAGCTGGGACAAGTGGCGGGCACTCTGTTGCATGGATTCAATCTTATGACTGCTGGACTTCTGACCCTGCAGCACAGGCTTCTGCAGTTTAGCCCGCAGCGCTACCATGTCCCAAACCAGTGGCAGGGACTAGTAATATATTTTCAAATTCAAACCAGTTTGGGTACAAGTATATAGGATAGAAACAGCAACACCAGAAACATCAAAATAAAATCCATAACTATCATAATTGTTTTGCTCTACTTAAACAAAGAGGTTCTCCTTGTGAACAAGCCAGGAGGCCAGCTTTGTCTGGAAACACCTCGTGTGGGTGAGTACTTGCTTTACGAAACACTGTTCTCTAGCTGAGAGATAGGTGAGGCCCTAAATCCCTTTTCTCTTTATACTATCAATGACCCTTCCTTAATAGCCCTTAATCCACTTTGATTACTCTACAGGCACATCCTGATACAAAGATCTTTGACAATAAACAGCCTCACTGACGCTGCCCTAATCTGCATAAATTCAAGTCACGAGGCACTCTAACTTCTTAATTCACAGGCACAGCCATTTGGTAGGTGCGTTGATACACAGGAACAAGAAATAAACAAAAGACAGAGTATAACTCCTGACTTTTCAAAAGTTCACTTGATCACAAGCTCTCTGAAGTGGCATGCTGCAAGACACAAGAGATAGAGAAGAAATATGAAGGTAACTGCTTCCAGGGATAAAAGTTCATCTTCCCAGATTCTGCCAGGTCTACATAGACAGTCCAGATGTATTTCATTTTTTTTGTAAGTTCCAAGTTATTTAATTTCTCCATACAGTACTTCATTACCATTAACTATGTTAGCCAGACTTAGCTGGGGTTGCTGGGACTTGTTGTCAAGTTCCCCCAAGTTGTCCATCCCAAAACAACTTGGAGGGACAAGGCTGGGGAAGTCTTTACACACCTAAGCCACAAAACAAAGTAGGGTTTTACCCATTCATTTTCCATTAACAGTGAGACAAGAAAATCAACAGGTTCAGAATTAGGGTTATGCTGCCGTGTGCAGGGACATTCCTGACACTATTGAATAGAACATCTGCTTATTTCTTGAATGTTAATTATTTGTGCCTAGATTTTACCCTTCACCATACGGCTGGAGATCTGGGGGTTCTGTATAGCCATCTGGCATATTACATGTGCTCATTTCTGTAAATAATATGCTGAGATTTAGTGTCAAAAAGTTAAGTGGTAGAGGCAGAAAGCATTCTTTCAGGTAGCAAAAGGCACTCGGTTGCCAGAGGTTGGCACTGCTTATGGTCATCCTCATCCATAGATTTACAAGCAAAAATGTAAAAACAGAATTAAATGTATTCTTTGGACTTTTGGTGGATTTCTGCTGAGGATATATGGTAAGGAACAGAATCATACAGTCTCTACTCCATCTCTATGCATGCACATCAGAGCTCTGTGGAGAACCTATGGGTGTACAACTCTACTCATGCAGAACTTTTCCTATGTAATCACAAAGAACTCATTTTTAAAAAGTAGCTATATCTATGTAGACCAGTGTTCCTCAAACTGGTGCTTCCAGATGTGTTAGAGCAATTTCTGTCATTCCATAAAGCAAGGCAAATGTATGTCTTTGGGAGTACAGGGGTACCTTGCTAAACAATGACCCCGCTAAATGACAAATCTGCATGACAATGACTTTTTGCGATCGCTATAGTGATTCGTAAAACATTCATTCCTATGGGGGATTTTTGCTGGATGTCGATTAGATCCGTGCTTCACGAACCGTTTGTTCGCAAGACGATGATTTTTTTTGGCTCTGCAAAATGGCTCCCCTGTGTTCTCCGGACCCATGCTTCGCAGGGCAGCCATTTTTACAGCTGATTGGCGCTCGCAAAATGGCTTCCCTATGCATGATCTTTGCTGGACGACGAAGTATTTTCCCCATTGGAACTCATTAAACCGGGTTTCAGTGCATTCCAATGGGGAAAGGGTTTTCATATGACAACGATTTCGCTAAACAGTGATTTTCCCGGGATGGATTATTGTCGTCATGTGGGGCACCACTGTAATGGGTGTTTTATGCAAGACATCTGGTGAGCACTAGCTAGTGAAAAGCTGACATAGGTTTCAGTTTCAGCTAATGAATAAGAATACCACTCACAAACCCACTTCCCTTACATCCATCCATAATATCATTTCAACAAGATTAAGCTCCTGTTCAAAGCTTGACTAGGGATGACCATTCATACCAATAAGATATCCTAAAATTTTGGCAAATCTAAACCCTTTACAAACATTGATTGATTGATTGATTTGATTTGATTTTTATGCTGCCCATCTAACACAATGGTTACTCTGGACAGTTAACATAAATAATAACATAACAAAAACATTACATAATCAGTGGCAAAAATAAATAACAAGTTAAATTAAATCACACATTCTGAAAGGCCTAGTGCAACAAAATATTTTTAGAACTTTTTAAAGGACATCATGGAGAAGGCATAATGGATTTCAGGTAGTAAATCATTCGAAAGGCAGGGTGCAACCACAGAGAAGACCCGTTTTCTTGTTCTCTCTTTCTGGGCCTCCCTCAGGGTCAGCACCGTCCACTGGTCAGCCTGTGAAGTACATGTAGGACAGGCTGTCCCTGTTGGGAGTAGGTGTTCTCCCATTTACTGACAGCCCAAACTGTTTATGGCTTTATAGATCACTACCAGCACCCTAATGCAAAAACAGACAGGTAGCCAGTGCAGCTTGGCCAGAATTGGAGAAATATGGTGGCATTTATTCTCTTCATTAATCTGGCTACCGTATTCTGGACCTTTTGACATTTCCGCATCAGCCGAGGAGGCACACCCAAGTAGAGTGCATTGCATTAACCTATTCTTAAGATTGCCAGTGCAGGGACCAATGTGGTGTAGGACTTGGTGTCAAGGAAGGGACATAGTTGTGCATTGTGCCTGAGATGGAAATAGGTGGATCAGACCACAGACAACATCTGAGATTCCATTGACAGTGCTGGGTCCAGTGGAATGCCCAAACTATGGACCTCATCTTTTGTGGAGAGAGTAAGGTAAAGGTAAAGGTTCCCCTTGATAATTTTTGTCCAGTCGTGCTTGACTCTAGGGGGCGGTGTTCATCCCTGTTTCCAAGCCATAGAGCCAGCGTTTGTCCGAAGACAATCTTCTGTGGTCACATGGCCAGTGCAACTTAGACACAGAACACTGTTACCTTCCCACTGAGGTGGTCCCTATTCATCTACTTGTATTTGCATGCTTTCGAACCGCTAGGTTGGCGGGAGCTGAGACAAGCAACGTGCGCTCACTTCATCACGTGGATTCGATCTTACAGCTGAAGATCTACAGACCTTACAGCACAGAGGCTTCTGCAGTTTAACCTGCAGTGCCACCACGTCCCCTTGTGGAGAGAGTACCCCCCCAAAAAAGTTAGGGAAGCACCCAATCCAGAGGTAGCAGGAGCCCCCACCCAGAGGACCTCTGTCTAGTTTGGATTCAATCTCAGTCTGTTGGCTCCCATCCATTGCAGTAATCTTTCCAGGCAGCACTCAAGGGACAGGACAGCATCCACTGCAGAAAGGTGGAAGGAGAGATACAGTTGGGTGTCATCTGAGTATTGGTGACATGAAACTTCAAATCTCCAAATGACCTCTTCCAGTGGTTTTATGTAGATGTTAAATAGAAGGGGAGATATAAATAAAATGTTTCCTGATGTATATTTGTGCAAACTCTCACTGTTGTATTTTTGGATTGGAACACACATAATCCCCCAGCCAGTAGTTGAAAAACAACTTCTGCATTTCTACAACAATCAGACACATGTGTTATTACCCATGCTTGGCAAAGGAAACAGAAGCTTTGTCTCTCCCATTGTGCCCTCTTCATATCAGTCCGTCTTTTTATCATCTTCATGTTCATGGTAGATCTAATGAGGGAGCACACGATGTGGCAAAGAATTAATCTGATATTATTACTTCCAGAGCACTTGACACAATGATTTTTCAAAGACTGACCTGCTTTCGAATTATTTTTGAATGAGGTTCAAAACTTTGATTTATACAACTAATTTCCATTTAGGTGGCAGCTGTCTTGGGCAAATAATGGCTCAGGAAAGACGGAGAGCTAAAGAAAACAAAACAAAACAAAACAAAACAGACAAACCCACATTTTGTGATCTTAGAATCTTAGTACTGCAGAGTTGAAAGGGACCCTGTGGATCGAGTCCAGCCTCTGTTAAGGAGGCACAGTGGGGAATTGAACTCCTCTGTTGATAGGCAGTAATATTTTCATTTGTGAATGGATGATGGGATGTTTGTTGGATAGCTAGTGTGAGGTAATGGTTAGAGTGGTGGACTCAGGTTTCAGAGATCACAATTTACATCCTCCCTCAAGGAGAAAACTCCCTAGACTGCTTGGACCAGTTAATATATGTCAGCCTGACCTATCACAAGTGATTATTGTGAGAAAAGAAAAGAGGAAAATGAACCATGTATGCTTACAAGAGAACAGGTAGGATATTACTGAAACTGCCAAGACAATAGATCCATGTACGCCATTGTATGTCAACATAAACAACAGTCTATGATTCCAGGGAGGTAAACATGCAGCCACAATAGGCACGCCCTTCTGGTCTATTCTATAAGAAGGAAGATGAGGGGCTGGCTGGTGGCAGCTTTATTGCCAAATAAGTGAGCAAGGCCTTTTGTCTGCTTGCTAAATAGTGGGCTGAGGGAGAAACATTTATGGTAACTAATACATAAATACTAGAAGTAATAACTTGCATAAAATATTCCTTACATGTTTTAAGACGCCTAGAGTGGTCAAAATGACTAGATAGGCGGGGTATAAATACAAGAAATAATAATAATACACCATGGTGGAAAACACGGATGAACTGTGTGTGGTCCCACCAACCACTTTTAGGTCTCCTCAAAGTTCTCAGTTTGAACTGTAACAAACATAAAAGAAGCAAAATTGTGAAGCATGATTTTGTTTTTACATCACATTTAGTGCATCCTTGTGTGTTTTGAAAAGAGTGTGTGTGGAATATAACGCAAATTTCTAGCCATTTACATTTTTACTGATAGGGATGGTGCAAGTCGCAATGTGTCTTAGAACACAAAAGAATTGACTCCCAGACCCTCGAAATTTGCCCACCCTCCCTGAGACACACAAAATGTTGATGAAAAAGGTTGTCTCACCTTTTCTATGGTATGCTAGCCTTGATTTCATAGACAATGTTTTGTGTGAGGAGCATTCTGACATTCTGTTCCTAGCTTACTTTCTGAGACAATGTTTGACAAGTGAAGCTTGACAGCCATCCTTTACAAGCAGCACTTCTTCCAGCTCTGTGGAATGTCCTCCCCAAACATGCTCATCAGAGTCTAACATTTTTCTGGTTGCTTCCGGCATTCGCCTCCTTTGCTCGTCTCAGCTCTGCTTTTTATATTTTTCACCTACTATTGGTTGTGGCAATTTGTTCCAATTCATTGCTGCCACTGAATAAGTTTTATATGCTTATTGTCAGCTTTTATTGTTGTGGTTTCTGTATTTTATTTGGATGGTGTTCTTATTGATATTAACTTGTAACCCACATTGATGTTGTCTTCTGATAAGGAAAATGAAATATGTGTTATTAAACTAAATGCATCTGTTTCTTTTCCTGCCAGTCTACAGGACAGAAAAAGAGAGAGCGTGTGTGCAGGAAAGAGGCTGAAAAAAGTGTCTGAAGATAAAACTAGGCACTCAGGAGAATCTGTTTTCTTTACAAGTAATCCACTTCTCCTCTAATAAAATATTTGTTGCTTCCACAATCAGATCTGCAAATCAAGCCTATATTTTCATTTCCATGCGGAATCACAATCAAAGCATGGGTAATGCAAGATATAGTGTTGAGGAAAATTACAAGCTATGTCAAACCGATGTTTGTGGACCAAGGTGAGATAGTCCCTCCTGTGTATCCCACAGCCTTAACTAATACACAGCATTAATAAATTAGAAGTTTCTCTGCAATATGAAATGTAAGTGGATTAACTTGGGCCATCACTTGCATTGGTTGCAGCAAGAATGCATTAGTGCATCACAAGGAGCAGATCCTGCAGTGAGATGATCTGACTGTCAGCCAATGCCAACCTCCGGGCCCCCTTTTGGCCTGGGGAACCAACAATAGGTGGCCCTTAGTCGGTACAAATCCCTCTGCAAGATCACTAGGTTGAGACCCACTGGGGCTGCTCCCAAGCCAGACATGCCCTTGCCCTAAGAGATCAGCACAAACTCTTGGGACCAAAACCTGAGCAATCCAAGCAGATATAGTTAGCTAGTCAGTACCTGAGTAGCAGCAAAAGGTTGGGTGGGTAGGAATTAGGCAGGAAGTGCTAGAACTGCATCATCTCTAAGCCAGTCCTTTTTCAAGTGCAGGTGGCTAGTTTAGGCTGTGGCCCCTTTGTCCAGTCTAGTAAATCAGATAGCTTCACAACAGGAAGCAGGCAGAGGCAAGATTGTTGGTGGTCCATTTGTTAGAGATTCCAGGAACCTTGACAGGCAGCAAGTAAGAGACAAGTTTTCAAGTTGTCTCCCATAAAAGCCCCCTTATCACCATGACCAGAATTTATAGTTCTTCAGCTGGCTCCTCCCTGACATCAAGCTGTTTCTAATTTGCAATCTGGGAACCTTGAAAGGTTGACTATTCTTTCAATCTTCATCTGCCCCAGGTCTAATGAGCCTCACATGTTCTTCATTCTCAGGTGCTTTCCTGTCTACTGTTCTACTTCCCACAACTTCTGGCACAATGCTAACAACTGGAGGCATTACATTTCCCTTCTCTGCCTACTTCTTCTTACTGCAGGACATGTTTCTCTCCCTCTCAAGTTGTTTCAGTAAGGTGGGACACAACAATAGTCATGGCGGTCTCACACACAGTGGTTGTGCAAGGTCACATGCACCACTAAGATATGGATTTGCCCTTCAATTCAGCTGAACATGGTTGGATTACTTAGTTGGGCCTTACCTCTGGCACCGAGCATCTTTTACACAAATAAGGTTTTTTTTCCCCCCTTGGCCCATTCTCTGGAGAGGAGACGGAAGATCTCACTAAGTATTAAAGCTTCCACCACATCTTTTCTGTTTTGTCACACAACAGGAAGGAGGGACATTCCTGTCAGCGCTTTATACACAAAGGAAAAAAGGAGCACAACATATTAAAGAAACAATGACAATACAAAGGCAGAATCCTGTCACAGAGAGGGAAGCATAAATTATTAGGAACTTCAAATTGTTGTTAAGATTCTTATTATTGTCAAGCTTGTTGAATTTATGGTTGCTGCAAAATAAGCTCTGCATCTTAACAGAGACTTAAACTTGAGCCTCCTTGATCCAGTTGTAATTTCTAATTATCAGATCACACTGATGCTCTCTGACCAGTGGTTGCTATATAAATGAGGACAAGTAGGCGTTTGAGGAATACTCAAAATGTTTCTTATTTTTGGTGAATTTGCGAGTCTTGCCTTGCCAAAATGTCTTGCTGAGACGTTCTGCATCAATGAGATTTCAAGGAGAACTGAAATATAGTAACCTGGTAACATGAAAACAAAACAAAATCGCAATCCTTATAACAACAACAGCAACCACAGCAACAACACCAGCAACAACCATCATCATCATCATCATCATCATCATCATCTCAGAAATAACACCATACAAAAAGGGCAGTATTAGGAGCAACACACATACTATGCTGATAGTTAACAGATACTTAGGTTTTTGGTTACAATTTGTACCTGTTATATAATACCAGTCAATGTTTTTATAATTTTGATTTGACTGTGCCTGTTGCTGTTTTTTAAATCAGAATCGGAATAACAGTTTGCCATCAATTTGATTCCGACTTAATGGTGATCTTTTCCAAGGTTTTTTAGGTAGACAATAACCAGACATGGTAAACCCTTCTTCTGGGACCATCCTGGGACTGTGCAGCGTCCCAAGGCCACATAGGCTGGTTCTACTCACAAGGAGGCACAGTGTGGAATCAAACTCCCAACCTCTTGCTCTGCAGCTGGATACCTAAAGCACTGAGCTATCCAGCCATCTCCCCATTTCTGCATCTGTCATTTACTTTCACTTGATTAGGGGGTTTGCTACACTTTTTTCTCACTTCCGCACTGATAGCAAGAAGTTATAAAGTTCATATCCCTGAACCATATTGGTAGAAAAACAAGGCAGCAATTAAAAAGATCAATTTGCATACTATGTAAATCTATGAAGATTTGGAGAACTGAAATATGGTAATGTTCCGTATGAGAATTTATTTATAATGACAGCATTTCAGAGAGTGCACAGAAACTCAGAACCTAGCATCATAAGCAGCCCTAGATTTCTTCACAGTTTCACTTATTTGTTGGTGTCCCATATCCCAAGTACAGATTCCCCCCCCCCCCCCGCTTTGACTTCAGAGAGGCAGACTGTCAGGTCTTTCCCCTCCATCAATCAGTACATGATATAACTTAATCTTTGCTAACAGGAGTTTTCTATTTTCTGTGAAATAGGTCTAAACTTTTCTAAGAATTAATGTTCTTTCTGAAGTGGTTTCAAACTCTCTTCCACTGGAATACAATGCCCACCAGCAAACCCAGTTTGGCTGAAAATATGCTGTAACAACATTTTTAACTTTAGATGTGTTGTTTTGATCTACAAGGCAAAGAAACATAAAAATGAAACCCCCCTCCTGTATCTATGCTTTCTTTATCACATCCTAAAGCAATAACATTTTTGTACCTCCCATTATCACTGTAAGAGTCTTAGATTATCCATCAGCTGGTAATCTGTTCTGAAGAACTATGAAGGCTTCATATCTCACACTACGATGATCTATGTCACAGTTCAAATACACCTCAGGAAAGTATTCATATCAAAGTGGAACATACTACTTAGGTACAAGGAGATGCATATCTGTAAGAGTTTGCAGGGGAAAATCTATCTAAAATATGCTGCCCTTTATCTTCTATCCATTACAATTCTTGAAGGCCCTTTCTTCATTACTACTCATTATGAAGATCACTGCCTGCTAGGCGCTTCTGGCTATGGCCCCCTCTGAAGACAATGGATCAGATATTTCTAGTGGAGTTACAGTAGAGAGTTCTCACATCAAAAAAGATCTAATAATTTACCCATGTGGTGAGAGTCTTCTTTGTGTCATCACATTTGCAGAAATGAATCTCATATGCAGGCAAAATACACAGATTCAGTGATTGGTTGGTCTTAATTTGGTCAGGTCAGAAAGGCTGGTTCCTGAACACCTCCCTAAGAGGAGCAATATGTCTGTGAAGATTCTCAGTCATCCAGGTGTGGTTATCTGGAAGTTGAGTCATGACAACTGGACTTCATTCTTGTTAGGTTGAAATATTTTGCTACCAACTCTCCTCAGACTGAAGAAGCTGCTTGGATGAGTAGTGAGATGTTTCAACCTAACAAGGAAGAAGTCCAGTTGCCATAACTCGACTTACAGACCTCCCTAAGAGGTGTAGAATCAGATTGAATCAGTTGTTGGTACAGATTGGGTTGAGGAGACTACTGCAAGTCCCTTATAAATTTTCCAGAAGTATATTTCATAAAAATAAACAAATTTTTAATTTTTTTAGTAATTTAGCATGCAAATTAATGCACAATCACCTGAGAGGGAGTGCTTGATATCTAACATGCTGGGTAGTTTGCATGACCCCGTCTCCTCTTCTCAACCAATTAACTATCACTCTTTCTTTCATGAATAAAATGACTCCCTCAGTTGTTTTACTGCACTTGTTTAAGCATCACAAGCTTCAGGGGCATATAAGAGGAAATATGTTTTGTTAAGCTTCTCCTTATATCCACCGTGTTCCCTCAGCCATGCCACCCGAGAGAACCCACTTTTGTTTTACTATTTTAATCTTTTTCTTCTTTCCTTCCACTAATCTCTGAGAGTCTTTTGCACCTTATTGAAACTTCTGTAACCAAGCTCAAGCCTGTAAGTTGCAAGATCAGTTAGTAAAGATTTGTTTTCTTTTTACCATAAAAGCAGTGCCTAATTACTTAAACGCAGTGGGGTGTGTTTGTATGTGTGTGCGTTTGCGGACTTGCTACTCAATTTTAACTAAGTTACTAGTGATTCCACTGTGCAATTAAAGGAATTAATGATATTCCTCTCTGCTGGCACTACAAAGCCCATCATCTCATAGCTCTCAGAATTATGTTGCTGCTTTTGCTATCATATGGAAAGGCTATCAACTTTTGGCAGGGCAGTTGATTGGAACTTTGTATTACTTGCCAGCCTTCCTATCAGTAGGCAAGGACATCATTTTTATGGCCTCTTCCATTTTTGAACTCTCCCCAAGTGATCAATTAGATATTGCTACCCAAGTTTATTGAAGTATAACAGGCATTGTCTCTTGACACAGTGATATACATTTATGACCAGGCACTGATTTTTTGAAAATGTTTAGGTTTTAGTCAGAATATTGTATTTCTTTATGCATGTGATGTCACACCTTTCTATGACAATCAAGGCAGCTAGCAACACTAAAATTTAAGATAAAATACAATATGGCTATGAAAACACAAGAGCAAAGCAAATACAAACATATGAACAAAAACTAACTGGATAAATAAAAAAATATACAACACCAAACAAATTAGCTCAAAATCCAAAAAATATGTCTGAATAAAAATATGTTTATCTTCTAGCAGAAGGACAACAAAGAGGAAATTAATTTGGTATGCCTTGGTATGATTTTTCAGGTCTTCAAAACATCTACCAAGAAGGTCCTCTCACTAAGAACACAAAGAACTGAACATGTTGTTCATGTCAATTTATGATGTCCCCACTTGACCAAGACTGTATGAACTTTTGCAAGATTCCTTGTCTTTACACAAGAACAAAAGGAGAAACATTTTTTCCGCCTCAGAATCACCATAATTTCCACAATCTCTGTGCAAACCTAAGGTTATTTTCCTTTGAGATACAAAACACACATCAAAACTAACAGTAAACAACTGTGGTATCAGAAATCATCAGTTTTACTCCTTACAACTATTAAGGAATAGCCAGTAATACCCGATATGAGTAGGAGCCATTCAGGAGCCATATTTTTCCACAGAGCAAGTAACTTTGTTTCATAGAATCTTAGAAGAATGGAGTTAGAAAATGACTAAAGGCCATCAAGTCCAATCCTCTGCTCAATGCAAGAATCCAAATCAAAGGAGATCTGATGGATGGCTGTCTACCTTTCTCTTGAATGCCTCTAGTGCTGGAGTGCTCACCACCTGCTGAGGTAACTGATTCTATTGTCATATTGCTCTAACAGTTAAGAGGTCTTTCCTGATATTCACTCTAAATCTAGCATCCTGTAACTTGAGGTCATTATTACATGTTCTGCAATCTAAAATTATTAAGAATGGATCAAATCCTCCTCTGTGTCATAACTTTTTGATTATTTGAAGAATGCCATCTTCAGTCTTTTTTTCCCCTCAAGGCTAAATATGCCCAATTCTTTTAGTCTTTTCTCACATGGCTTAGTTTCCAGTCACCGACCATCCTTGTTGCCCTCCTCTGAATGTATTCCAGTTTGTTGGGATCCTTCTTAGAATGTGGTGTCCAGAACTGGAAACAGTACTCATGATGAGGCCTAACCAGTGCCAGAAAGAAGGGAACTAGTACTTCAGATGATTTAGAGACTATACAACACTTAAGGTAGCCTAATGTAGCATTTGCCTTTTTTGCAGCCGTATTGCACTGTTGGCTCATAATCCACTTTGCTGAAGTCAAGCTATATCATGTCAACAGCTTTCACCTATCTACAAGTGAGGTTATCCAATCAAAAAATGAGATAAGAATAGTCTGGCAGGATTTGTTCTTAACAAATCCATGTTGGCTTCTAGTTATCACTGCACTGTTTTCAAGGTGTTTGCAAAGTGACCACTTTGTTATCTGCCACATGCTGACTCATATCTACGTAGTTCCAAGGTTCTTTCTTTTTGCCATTTTTAAACATAGGGGCAATGTTAGCCCTCCTCCAGTCAATTGGCACTTCACCCATCCTCCATGATTTCAATAAAATAATAGATGTGGTCTCTGAGAGTTTGTCAGCCAGTTCCTTTGGTACTCTTGGATACAGTTAATCAGGCCCATCTCTACCACCATCTTACTGTTGACAACATTCTGTCTCCCCTACATCACAGAAATGCCTAGTGCTTCTCAAAGTTACAAACTTGATTGCCTTACAGTGAACTAATATTTCATGAATAATTGTTTGAACTCCTTGCTATCATCTCAGTAATTTCGTAATGGTGAAGACAGGATAGAACACAAGTGTACTACAGATAAATTTCAAATTGAATGGCCAAGCATAATGGGTTAGATGTTCCAATTATATTTCATTTCTTTACTTGACTTTATTGAGTGATCTTGGCCTTCACACGAGGGTATCATGTCAGAGTTCTGTTGAACTTCCGATTGCAATGTAGAGTTGCTTCAGGACTAATGTTAAGACCAAGATTTCCTAGCAACAACCCAATCAATTATTTAAATGTAAGAGCAGTCAGACTTCATTAGAGTATTGTACAATCATTTATATTGTCATGCATACTTCCTGACTGGTCAATTCCACTGAGCTGGAGAAATGACTATAAAGTTAATGAAGTTATCATACCATAATCAAAATCTTTTAAAAATGCTAATAAAGACATTCCACTGAGAAATTGTCTGAGAGTTAAATAACCTAATCTACAATATGAGCTGCTTAAGCTTTTTGTCGGGGGAGGGTAAGATGTTCAGTGTTTTGTATTACTCAGATTCCAAAGAAAGCAAAATTAGGGGTGAGGTGAAATTTGTCTGTCTTTCAAGCAGCTTAATTCCCAGTTCCCAAATGAAGTGGCACTTTGATTTTCCCATCTCTCCACATACAGTATTTAATGCAGTTCTGTGATCAACAGAAAATATAAGTGTAGGTAAAACAAGTCTACATACAAGATTCAGAAACTGTTATGTCTCCCATCTTGACTAGGAAATTGAAACATCGAGTTTCCAAACATGTTAACTCTCAACACCATACATGGACTTCCTGAATTGTATTTGGTTGGAATATAGATATCACCAAATATAAACATATTATAAAAAAGGGAAGACTTGTGGATTAACAGACTGGCTACCTTAACACTTCATGGCCTGAACTGAGAGGACTACAAGTAACATAATCCCATTATCTAGATTTTATAACTGCCATCTGGGAAACAGCACACCGTTACTAGAGCAACTGAAAAAAAAGGTGGAAGGCAAAGAAAAACCTTGATTAAGGTGCTGTTTAGTTCTTATTCTCTACCTATTCCAACATGTGCTCATTAGAGAAATTGGAATGCATCAGAGAAGATTGCAAATGAAAGGATATTTATCATGAGGAAGTGTTTACAAAAATGTGTTATGTTGAGGAAGCTGTGTGCAATTTTTTCTGCATACAAAAATGAATATAGAAATGCCTATGGATTTCCACACAGGTATAAAACATCATCCCCTCTTACTCCAGAGGAGAGTGAAAATGCAAAATTCGGAGTTCAGTCTTCTTCTGTCTAATTGGATCTGTCTGATCTGAACAGCTCAGGAAATTCCCAAGAGATTCATCTTAGCATTTTATGCTTTGGGCTGAATGCCAGAAGGTAAATATGTACCTATGCTCAGCTTTGGACAACTTGTGGCTGTCCAGATGAGATGTTGTTGAGCTGCTATTCCCATCAACCGCAGCCAGCATAGCCAGTAACCAGGAATGATGCCTGTTGCAGTCCAACAATATTGGATAACTCAGTGGTTTAGGTGTCTGGCAGTGGAGCCAGTGGTTGTGAGTTCAGTTCCCCACTGTGCCTCCTTGATAGGTGGTGAACTTGATAATCCAGAGGGTCCCTTCCAGCTCTGCAGTTCTAAGATGATGATGATTATTCTGCAGGGGCATATATTGCTCACCCATTTTCTAAATTATAAACATCTTTCTTGATGAGTGGGCAAGTCTTGTGATCGTTTTGCTATACAGGCATATCCAAAAAGTGTAAGGAACTAGGCTAAGTCTATATCATGAGCAGAACTGGGGCAAGTGAAGAAGATGAGTATTTGGGAAGGGGAAAACAAGGGCTGATTAGCTTTTTGCACTGCCCCACTACTAATGGGCATAACATTTTTGAATATCTATATACATGAAAACAAAGCATTGAAGTAGAACATTGGATGAACGGGGACAGTGTTTGGCTATGAAGCAACAATACTTTACAATTTTTATGTTGCAATACAGCAAACTATAATGTTTGTTTATCCTTTGCAGACGCGAATATCTTTTTCTCTCTACCACCAAAATGTTAAAGACGAATTCATGTAAATCTGAATTGTGATATTTGCTCTGCCATCCCAAAATCACACCAATCCCCCTGATTCAGTCTGTTTTTACGCATTTGTCTGAAGGCCAGATAGATTCCCAGTTCCAAACAAACACTGTGCAGCCTTTGTCATGTTGAGCAACAGATGGACAAAGCTCCACAGGGCCTTGTGTTCTATCCAAACTGTGAGGATTTCCTTCCTTTCAGCTCCTTCAGTGCAAGGATTTTCTCATTTAGCCCTCCCTTAGAAATTTTTATTTTATTTTATCTCAGTTCTTCTTTAGGCATTCCTCTGTTGTAGCTGGTTTTGGCTTAGATATCAAAGCAGAAAGGCACAATTCTATTGCAGCTTCATTTTCATCCTTGAGAGAGCATAATTTGGATGACCGCAGTAAAAAGGATTGAATATGTGCTCCTTGCTGTTAACCAGTATATAAAGAACTTCCTGTTTCTGTTATAATGTATTGGCAAACAAATGTGTCTACTTTACTATAGGTCTTAGATGCATCTGTGAATCTTTGGAGTACAATGCTGTTGTTTTTGAAGGGAACCTCTCTTTTTTAATGTAATATTTTAATGGTTGCTAGAAAGCTTTTGCTTTTATTGGTTGGTTTCTGTTTTATTGATTTTACTTCAGGTTTGTTTCTTCCTGGACTATTTCCCCTTTGCTTCTACTGTTTCTCTTATTGTTGTTATTTGCTTGATTGTTTTGCTCACTTTTGCTTGATTGCTCAAATGGTGTACAAATATTTGAAACAAAACAACAAAGATCCAGTCTTTAAAACATCTCCTTCAAACTAATAAGAATATGCACATTCATGTGACACTTTACAGATCTTGTTGTGAGGGCTTCTCATAGGATCTAGATTTGTCTGTAATAATTTATATAGTAAGTAGGCACTTTTAATGTAAAGTACCAAGACATGTGGCATCGTAGTTAAACTACAGTACAGTGGTGCCTCGCTTAACGATTACCTCGTTAAACAATGAATCCGCTTGATGAGGAGGTTTTTGTGATTCCTTTTGCAATCGCAAGACAATGTTTCTATGGGCAATTTTCATTTGACGATGATTGATTCCCTGCTTCAGGAACCGGTTTTTCACTAAAGGATGATTTTAAAAGAGCTGATCGGCAGCTCTCAAAATGGCCGCCCGCTGTGCAAAATGGCTCCCCACTGTTTTTAGGATGGATTTTTCGTAAAACAGGCACCAGAAAATGGCCGCCCTATGGAGGATCTTCACTGGACGATTAGGTATTTAGCCCATTGGAATGCATTTAGTGGTTTACAGTGCATTTCAATGGTTTTTCCCCCCACTTGACGACGATTTCACTCTACAGTGATTTTGCTGGAACGAATTAACGTTGTCAAGCGGGGCACCACTGTACTCCAGTCAAGCCTCTGCTCATGACCTGAGTTTGATCCTGTTGAGCTCAGGTACCAGCTCATGGTTGACTCAGCCTTCCATCCTTCTGAAGTCAGTAAAATGAGTACTCAGCTCATGGGGAAACAGGTTGCTTTTTTGCATAATCAATGTAAACCACCCAGAGAGTGCCCTAGCACTATGAGGGCAGGTGGCCCCTCCATTGGTGGTTTGGGAAACTCCCTCTCTTTTGGGGGAGTGACACTCACCACAAAGAGTGAGGTTCACAGCTTGGGGGCCCATCTGGATCCAGTGCTCACTATGGAAACCCAGGTGGCGTCAGTGGTCCACTCTGCCTACTTCCATCTGTGGTGGATTGCCCAGCTGCGTCCCTATCTCGATGTTGGTGTGCTCACCACTTTGGTCCATGCGCTTGTAAGCTTGAGATTAGACTACTGCAATGCACTCTACGTGGGGCTACCTTTGAGACTGATGCAGAAGCTTCAAATGGTACAGAATGGGGTGGCCAGACTTCTCAGTGGGATGAGAAAATATCAGCATATTTCCCCCACTCTGGCTGCCTTGCATTGGCTGCCCATTCGTTTCCGCATCAATTTCAAAGTGTTAATGATGACATATAAAGCCCTAAATGGTTTAGGACCTCGATATCTAGCGGACCACCTCGTCCCACCTAGATCTGCCCAAATCACTCATTCTAGCCAGGAAGGGCGGCTGAAGGGCCTAATGCCAAGGGAGGCCCAGAGAGACAAAACAAGAAACCAGGCTACTCGGTAGCGGCCCCTCACCTTTGGAACAGTCTCCCCTCAGAGATCTGTCTGGCTCCCTTGCTGGGTGTTTTTAAGAGCCAACTTAAGACTTGGCTCTTTAGGCAGGCTTTCTCTCCTGTCATCACTTGATTTTTTTTATTTTTCCTCCATCTTGAACTATATTATTACTGTTGCTTTTAATTTTATTATACTGTATTTATTCTATTGTTATTGTTGGCCGCCCAGAATAGACATGTGTCTAGATGGGTGGGGTATAAATGTAATAAATAAATAAAATAAATAAAGTAAGATAAAGGTAAAGGTTCCCCTTGACATTTAATCTAGTTGTGTCTGACTCTAGGGCGCAGTGCTCATCCCCGTCTCCAAGCCACAGAACCAGTGTTTGTCCGTAGACAGTTTCCATGGTCACGTGGCCAGCGCGACTAGGCATGGAATGCCGTTACCTTCCCACTGAGGTGGTACCTATTTATCTACTCACATTTACATGCTTTCGAACTGCTAGGTTGGCAGGAGCTGGGACAAGTGACAGGAGCTCACTCCGTTGCGTGGATTCGATCTTACGACTGCTGGTCTGACCCTGCAGCACAGAGGCTTCTGCTGTTTAAACTGCAGTGCCACCACGTCCCTGTGGCCTGAAAGAAACATAATCCTAAATTGAAGCTGGGAGGCAGAAACATTCAGACTGACAATGGATAAGAATCAGCATATTGGCCTCTGATATTATGCTAAAAAGAGCCTCGGTTTGTATTTGAAATGCAGTGGGAACATCTGACCTCATAATCCCTATCTGTTAATTACAAAAGCTTTTATATATTTTGCCAACTGAAAGCCTTCTCCCCCCCACCAATCACTCTCGCTCTCAGTATCTGATTAATATTTTCAGTCATGAACACAGATGATGATATAGCCTTTTCTCCAACTGAACAAGTACTCTGGGGATCTCTTTATGTCCACAGTAAGCAACATGAATATGTAATACAGAGTGCAGACAAAAGAGAATGCCTGAGGGGACAGCTTTGCTATTTGAGATGGGACCACATGACAATACCTAGAAAGTTTGATGTGCTTTTTGCCACCTGAAAAAGAAATAAAATGTATTGGGTTGGATGGATAACCAATAATGCAACAGAGGAAGAGCATCCTCTCTTCTCTGTAACATGAAGACAGTAATCATATTTTGTCACTCTTTAAAAATGGCAATTGAGGGTCAAACTAAGTTTTATAGTTAGCATCTCACTAGATGTGGTGATTCCTTGAATGCTGAAAGATGCCAGTTGGTCATAGTACACTTTTTCCTCCTCCTGTATTTTGCAGACTAGTTTGATTCGTCCATATTCTGTTGCTTAGTTATGGCTGGGGGAAGGAAATGGCACAAATGAACTGGCTTCTGGCTACTAATTGATGAGCCTGCATCGGGATTTTTAAGCGGGCAGCAGTTCAGTGGGTTGGTGCATGCAATGAGTTAATTAGCAGTGAGAAGTTGCTTCAAATTACACTGTCTGCCATTTGCAGGCATATCTAAACAACAGCATTTTGCCCATAGTCCTGTAATTGGTCCACAGGAGGTAAACATGGCTATTGTTTACTAGTCTATTTGCTCTGAGCACAAATCTCTGAAGAATCCTACTGCTGAAAGATCAGTGTGCTATCGGCTTCTAAATGCCAACCCCTAAATTTATCTGGTTCAAACCCATTAGAACAATGAAATTCTGAACCCATGCAAAGAGATTATGATAAAAAATTATCTGCATCTGTGCTGAATAATTCAAATCACCTTAGTATTCAGTCTGTGTTGGTACATGTTGGGGTGGAACAGGGCAACAAATAGCAACCATTCACCACCCAGACATGGATGATAGTTGTTTCTATTCTGTGTCTCTAGTTACGCTAACTGAACTCTCTTGATCAAGAATTCAACCCTATTAGAATTCCCAGTCATAGAAGATCTGTAACATGCACAACTGAGTATAATTATACAACCCAATCTCATGTCTACATCCCAAAATACATGTAGCCTGACTTGCCAAAGTTCATCAGGAAGCCCATCACATAGAAGTCCATAGTATTTAAAGCTACTTTACTGTGTCTGGTGCATGCACCTGAAGTTTTGAAGAAGCACCTGAAGTTTTGAAGAAGGGATCATTGCACAAAAAAAGACCAGCTAACTACACCCATCAACAGACAGATAATGTCTCCCCACCTGATCACAACAAAAAGATGCTGATCACCCTATCTCCGGAAAAAAGACAAAGGCTGTTCCCACAGCTATAAATTCTCAACTATCCAACAAACAGCAACAGAGCAAGGACAAAGTTCCTACTCCAGTCCTCTGAAGATGCCGGCCACAGAGACTGGCGAAATGTCAGGAAGAACAACCTTCAGAACATGGCCAAAGAACCCAAAAAACCCCACAACAACTATCAGATCCCGGCCGTGAAAGCCTTCAAGAATACATTTTGAAGAAGCCATTTGTGTTGTTTTACCTTGTGGCATCCTATAATTTGGTTTGGCCATCTTTGCAGTTCTATATTATTTTAGCATCTATTTAGGTGGTTTCCCACCACCTTATGTTTGGCAGGGACACAGGAGAGGGCCTTCTCTGTTATTGCTCCCAGATTATGGAACTCCCTTTTGCAGAAAGCCAGACTGGCCCCATCCTTGCTTTCTCTTCAGACAAGTTTCCCTCAGTGACGGAGTGCGTGAGTGAGGTTTTTTAATTGGCTGCTATGTCTCATTGCTTTGAATGTGTTTTTAGTATTGCTTTTTTTTTTTCAGTGGTATTTCTTTGTTCTCTTAAATAATTTCATACATTGTTTTTAACTTTAAATGTTGTATTTTACTGATATAAGCCACCCTGGGCCCTTTTTAAGGGGTAAAATATTTTAAATATGTCAATAATAAGCAATAATTGCATTTGCTCACTTTTATTACTTGCTTGGGTTTTTTTTAACTTTTTTCCTAGCACTCTTCCTCCAACCCTCTTCTCATTGTTTTGTCATTATCTGGTACAATCTCAGCCAATATGTGTAAGCTTAATTTTTGTAAACCACCAAATACATTCATATCTGCAAGTGAATATGAACATAAGTTAATTAGAAATCTATTAGTGTTAAAAGATAAAAATGTCCTTTGCATGTTTGAAGGAATGTGGATTAAGACAGTATTAGATGTAAGCCTAAATGGGGCAAAGTTTATAAATGAGTCTAAGCTGATGTACTCCTTCATGGATTGCACCAAATTCTTTATGAATACAAAGTGGAAGTGAAGAACAGATTTAAGGAACTAGATTTTGTGGACAGAGTGCCTGAAGAACTATGGATAGAGGCTCGTAACATTGTACAGGAGGCAGCAACAAAAACTATCCCAAAGAAAAGGAAATGAAAGAAAGCCAAGTGGCTGTCCGACGAGGCCTTACAAATGGCAGAGAAGAGAAGGGAGACCAAATGCAAGGGAGATAGGGAAAGTTACAGAAAATTGAATGCTGACTTCCAAAGAATAGCAAGGAGGGACAAGAGGGCCTTCTTAAATGAACAGTGCAAAGAAATAGAGGAAAATAATAGAAAGGGGAAAACCAGAGACCTGTTCAAGAAAATTGGAGATATTAAAGGAACATTTTGTGCAAAGATGGACATGATAAAGGACAAAAATGGTAGGGACTTAACAGAAGGAGAAGACATCAAGAAGACATGGGAAGAATACACAGAGGAACTATACCAGAAAGATCTGGGTGTCCCAGACAACCCAGAGAGTGTGGTTGCTGACCTTGGGCCAGACATCCTGGAAAGTGAAGTCAGGTGGGCCTTAGAAAGCACGGCTAACAATGAGGCCAGTGAATGTGATGGCATTCCAGTGGAACTATTTAAAATCTTAAAAGATGATGCTGTTAAGGTGCTATACTCAATATGCCAGCAAGTTTGGAAAACTCAGCAGTGGCCAGTGGATGGGAAAAGATCAGTCTACATCCTAATCCCAAAGAAGGGCAGCACCAAAGAATGCTCCAAATACCATACAATTGCACTCATTTCACACGCTAGCAAGGTTATGCTCAAAATCCTCCAAGGTAGGCTTCAGCAGTATGTGGATCGAGAACTCCCAGAAGTACAAGCTGGATTCCAAAGAGGCAGAGGCACTCGAGACCAAATTGCTAACATGCGCTGGGTTATGGAGAAAGCCAGAGAGTTCCAGAAAAACATCTACTTCTGCTTCACTGACTACAAAAAAGCCTTTGACTGTGTGGACCACAACAAACTATGGCAACTTTTAAAGAAATGGGAGTGCCTGACCACCTTATCTATCTCCTGAGAAATCTATATGTAGGACAAGAAGCAACAGTTAGAATTGGATATGGAACAACTGATTGGTTCAAAATTGGGAAAGGAGTACGACAAGGCTGTATATTGTCTCCCTGCTTATTTAACTTACAGTATATGCAGAATACACCATGCGGAAGGCTGGACTGGAGGAATCACAAGCTGGAATTAAGATTGCCAGAAGAAATATTAACAACCTCAGATATGCAGATGATACCACTCTGATGGCAGAAAGTGAGGAAGAATTAAAGAACCTCATAATGAGGGTGAAAGAGGAGAGCACAAAAATGGTCTGATGCTCAACATAAAATAAAACTAAGATCATGGCCACTGAGCCCATCACCTCCTGGCAAATAGAAGTGGAAGATATGGAGATAGTGACAGATTTTACTTTCTTGGGCTCCAGGATCACCGCAGATGGTGACAGCAGCCACGAAATCAAAAGACGGTTGCTTCTTGGGAGAAAAGTGATGATAAACATAGATAGCATCTTAAAAAGCAGAAACATCACCTTGCTGACAAAGGTCCGCATAGTCAAAGCTATGGTTTTTTCCAGTAGCAATGTATGGAAGTGAGAGCTGGACCATAAAGAAAGCTGACCACCGAAGAATTAGCACTTTTGAATTGTGGTGTTGGAGCAGACGCTTCAGAGTCCCCTGGACTGTAAAGAGAACAAACCTATCCATTTTGAAAGAAATCAACCCTGAGTGCACACTGGAAGGTCAGATCCTGAAGCTGAGTCTCCAGTACTTTGGCCATCTCATGAGAAGAGAAGACTCCCTGGAAAAGACCCTGACATTGGGAAAGTGTGAAGACAAGAGAAGAAGGGGACAACAGATGACTAGATGGTTGGACAGTATCACTGAAGCTACCAACATGAATTTGACCCAACTCTGGGAGGCAGTGGAAGACAGGAGGGCCTGGCGTGCTCTGGTCCATGGGGTCACAAAGAGTCGGACATGACTTAACGACTAAACAACAACAACAGCAAAAAGCTGATGTAGGAATTTCCATCCCTTTCTTGACCTTTGCATTTCAAGGTGTCTGTTAACCTTAGGCAATGCACACGTCTACAACAGAAGTCCCAGGTATTGCAAAAGAATATTTACATGAAATGATATACTGTATGTTGTGTATTGAGTCCAAACAAGGTGCTGCTATGATCGAAACCCCTAAGTCTCCATTTTGTTAAATTTCTCAAAGTCTTGTCTGCATTATATTTGGTTCATATCATTTGTGAGATTTCATTATTATCTTCTCACGATGTGCTTGTGAATTTTGGTTTTGCATCTTCAAAAGCTGCTAGATTTTTGCACACATTTTAATGTATGCCTTTTAGTATTCATTTTCCCTTCTGCCTGATACACATTTGTTCAGTTTTTTACAGCTGCTTGGATTTGTAACTCTTTGCATTTTTAAACATTATGCACAGGGAAGCTTGCATTTTTAATTCTCCAGAATGTTCCAAAATGGGGTAATCATTGCAAATGAGTTGATTTGTTGAAACAACATTGTGATCTCCCAGCAGATCACAAGAGTGTGAAATTGATTCCTTTGTCAAGAATTTTGAATCCAGTGAAATCATTGTCTATCTTTTAATGCCATGATAATGTGTGCCTTGGAACAAATATGCCATCTACCCTCCTATTTCCCACCACTGATATTTGCAGAGTTCGTTCATTCTTCTTATCTGGAGGAAAGTTTGCATTCGTATCGAGGAATCCTAAGTATGTTTCTGGTGTAACTTGCACAGCTGGAGGGCATAGTTGGCACAGCTCTGAAAGCAGAAATAAAGAACCAGTGTAGTCTAGTTGCCAAAATCTCAGACTGAGTCTAGAAAAACCAAGGCTCAAACCCGCTCTTAGCTATGAAAGCCAAGGAGTAAATTTGAGCTAGTCAACAACTTTCATCCCAATCTTTTTCTTTTCTTTTTTTTTTACTCTAACATGTCCCCACCAAAGGGGAATGGAGGTATCTTAACTTGATACTCAGTAATAGGAGACCTTACAGGAGAATGTGTCAGGGACGTGGTGGCACTGTGGGTGAAACCACAGAAGCCTGTGCTGCAGGGTCAGAAGACCAAGCAGTCATAAGATCGAATCCACATGACGGAGTGAGCTCCCGTTGCTTTGTCCCAGCTCCCGCCAACCTAGCGGTTCGAAAGCATGTAAATGCGAGTAGATAAATAGGGACCACCTCGGTGGGAAGGTAACAGCGTTCTGTGTCTAAGTCGCACTGGCCATGTGACCACGGAAGATTGTCTTCGGACAAAAACGCTGGCTCTATGGCTTGGAAACGGGGATGAGCACCGCCCCCTAGAGTCGAACACGACTGGACAAAAATTGTCAAAGGGAACCTTTACCTTTACCTTTTTACAGGAGAATGTACACAAGATGGAATGAGTTCAGAGAACGAAGAGGAAGATGGTCATCATGTGAAAAATAAGTTCCAAAAGGAGAAGACAAAGAAAAGTATATTTATTCTGTGGAAAACTATGGTGGGATACAACAATGATCTTAAATGGAAAGGGTTGTCAAGCCACATAGAAGTAATTTTTATCAGCTGTCACAGAGTATGGACTATATGTAACATGCTTATCCAGAAGATTAGATTGTGGATGGACGTTAGAAGAAACATCTTGATGGTCAAAGCCATAAAAACTTCTGTATCACATCGAGCATGGTTGCTTCATGGACCAGGATGGGAAGGCGTTTCTCCTGAAAATTTCAAGAGACCATCGCCCAGTGTGGACTCAAGAGCCATTACTCACATTGTGCTTTGCAATAGAGGATGAGTGTATTCAACTGTGACAACACATTCAGAAGCCAGTCACACAGCACTAAATAATCAAGTTATGGACATACATGTATGAACCATCCTTGCAAGCTCAGGTTTGCCACATCTCTAAGAAGCAATATTATCATGTTAATATTCACTATGACGTACAAGTGCATATATCTTTACTTTAGCTCTCTCCCTGAAATGATTGCAGATAGCAATCCGACTAAAAATAAAAATGTAAAATAACCCCTTCAGCTAAACTACTTATTTGGAATCCATTCTCCTGGTTTAATGCTATAATTGATTCCTATCAGCCTGGCAGAGTTCTGTTCACTGTAATTTTTACCCCCTAATGAAAAGCAGACATTTCTACTGAATGATGGTCTTTCATTTTGTTTACTTGAGAACCTGGCATGGTGTTTAAGCTTAGGAACCTTGCATATTCATGAGTCACTAAATACTCTCAAAAAGGCAGCAAAATCAATGTCATTTTGGTATTTGGTGTGCTTGAGCATGCTTTTTAAATTCATTATTTCCATTTCAAATATTGTAGCCTGCTTTATTTTAATTGCTGAGTACTCTGACCCAAATCCAGTGGGGCAGTTCTGAAAATGTAATAGATGTCTCATTAAGAACTGTGCTTTATAATTAAGCATATGCTTTGCTGGCTATTATTTGCTTCTCTGTAACTTGCTTTGTTCTTTCCAGAACATTAAAATCCTCATTGCAATGAAATTTTCTTTACAATGGCCGTAAGGTAAACACCTGGCCATCTTTCAATACCATAGCATAATTCAAGATACCTCTTCCCTCAACTGAGTCACTGATTCCCCTTGTTGCTGGGAATTGATTTCCACTTAGCATGTGCGGCTTGTCTTTTCCATTTGTGAATTAGCCACAACATCATATCTGATGTAAGGATTTCCAGAAAAGAGGTGCTAATTTCAAACTAGTTTAATCCCTATGTGAATCTTCTTATTTTAGATATTAATAACAATAAAAAAAGAACAAAGCAAAGTTTGGAAGACCGATCCACTGCTGCTGGCTAATCGATTCCTGGAGTTGTGGTCCTCAGAAAGTTACTTCTCTAAACTCTGAAACAAAATGATAGCAGGTATAATATTTGAATCCACGCGACGGAGTGAGCGCCCATCGCTTGTCCCAGCTCCCGCCAACCTAGCAGTTCGAAAACATGTAAAAATGCGAGTAGATTAATAGGGACCACCTCGGTGGGAAGGTAACAGCATTCCATGTCTAAGTCGCACTGGCCATGTGACCACGGAAGATTGTCTTCAGACAAAACGCTGGCTCAATGGCTTGGAAACGGGGATGAGCACCACCCCCTAGAGTCAAACACGACTGGACAAAAATTGTCAAGGGGAACCTTTACCTTTACCTATAATATTCCCAAAGAGAGGGCTCTTGGAACAAAGTCATCTCCACTGTAGTGCAAAGTGAGATGTGAGTTGGCAATGCATGTTTAAATGGAAAGAATGTTTTTAACAAACAAGAAAAAACTAGATCTTTTTTATGTGCCACCTACCTATTGAAATTTTCTTGTATTGTTGTTGCTTGAAGATAATGATAACTATTTCTTTTGTGTGTGTGTGTATTCAGCTCTTTTATGTATGGAGGGGCAAATATGGGTCTACATATGTTAAAAGAAGTATAAAGAAAGACTAACAAAGTGGGCTTGAAACCTGTGGTCCTCTATGTATTTATGGAATACAGTTCCCTCCATCCTTCGCCATTGGTTATGGTGATTGGACCAGAGGGGAACTACAGTCCAGCAAGACAGCCAGAGTCTGTGCCATGAGTATAACTGAGGTTTGTAGACACTAGAAGGCTCTTGGTTAAGTAATATGATGTTCAACAGACAGGTTGTGGATTGGGATGGGAAAAAGGTGGCCCTCACTTTGATCAGGAGTCCCCCATAGTTGACTTCATTGGGTTTAAGTTAGATGTGAGTATAATTGCATATTATTAACTTTGTGTTACTTGCTCCTGTGCAGATTTTTCCTAGGAGCTGCAAGAACTTTAACCACCCAGTGTAATGCATGCAGAACAAGAACCTGACCTAGGTTGTTCACAGAATTGTGGAACAGCTTCTTCAAACATTTTAAGTATATCCCTAATTGAAAATTATATATTTACATATAAATAACAAAAGCAAATTAGCTTCCCATTTGCGAACATCATATTTATCCACTGAAGATACACTAAAGAAGTCCATCCATATTCAATGCAAGCTAAATGGGAAATAGCACTAATATACAGTATGTTGGTGAGATGTACCACTTATGCATTTATTAATGGCTTTGCCATCTAATGAGCTCTGGCCTTCCGCCCCCCCCCCTTGCTGGGTGAAAAACCAAAGCAGATTTTTAAAAAAAAGTCAAACAAATTTTATATGGGAAAAGATGCATCCAAGTATTGAGCTGACCTCAATTTAGGGAGGATTAACCTTCCTAGTGCTAGCTCACTTGTTATTGACTTATATTAATAGCAAACATTAGTAGCAAAGTTTGTGGAAAATTACTGGTACTGTTTATTGCCTGAGCATCTCTTTCTGGAATATCTTCAGTGGGTCTTTTTAAGACTGAAAAAAACTTTTAGCTCCAGAGACTTTTATAAAAACCAACATTGATGATAAAAGGACTGCAAAAAAATCAGTATTCCCTGATATTGACTGTAAGAAACTCATTGGCACATAACATGTAATAACATCATTTGCACACAAGGAGGACAGTTGGCAAAGGCTGTGCATGAAAATTCATCTGCAGTGTCTATGTACGCATCAGCTCCTGTTCAGATCTTTAAGCATTCAGTGTGAAGGCAAGTTCACCAATCGCACTGAGCCTTCTAAGGATGTTCACCTCAATGTGCCCAGGGAACACTTTGCAGTGCCTTGTGCTAAAACAAGGAGCTTATTTTTCATGTGCACAAGGAGCATGGCTTGGATGCTTGCTATTGTCTGTAGTGTAATTGCAACATCTAACTGAACGCTTAGAGTTCTGAACAAATGAGCATGGACAAAGCCCAAAGTCAGCTTTCTTCTGCAAGTGAGATGGTTTGGTTAGATATTGTAGCCGTAGAGATTTGCACCTACATCAGATATTTATTGCTGTGAGTTTTTTCAGTGGAAAAGTTTCCTTGAACAGGATAGCACTGCAGGTAGCACCTACCTACATATGTAGTGTGCAAAGAGGCTATAAGAAGTGGCTACTTTCTGTTGCTCCTTTAGTTGCTGCAGTAGAAATAGAGATGGGCACAAAATGTTTCATGCCAGGTCATCCTAAGTCATCAGCATGGCACCCCAGGTGCTGCGTGTTCCCTTCCCTCTACCCCGGCCACCTCCCCCACTCACAGGCCAACACATGCTGCTTGTTCCCTCATCATCATCATGCAGTTTTTCAGTCCCAGCAGGAGCATAGACTTCCCTTCTATGCCTCCTCCAGCAGCTGCCCACTCAGATAAGGATCTGGGGCAGGGTTGCCTTTAAGTGACCAGCTGCTGGAGGCAGAGAAAGGCAATCCATGCTTCTGTTGGGACTGGAAGATCATGCAATGAGGAGGGAATGATCTTCATGTGGTGGCTTGTGAGTTGGGGAGCCAGTGGCAGGGGAGGGCAAGATTACATACAGCACCTGGGGTGCTGCTCAGTTTAGGATGATTTGGCATGAAGTGATTCCTGTCCAACTTAAATAGAAATAACGTAGATTATTTGTCTCTGTTGGAGAGTAAGCAAGCCAAGGAACAGGAGCAATGTTAATTTGTGGGTTGGCTCCTTTGAAACTCAGAATTATTACCAGAACACGGTTCCTACTTTGTAAAGAAAGTGTGTCCACAATTCTTTCTAATCCAAATAAGAAAGGTTATGTTTATTAAAGAAATACACTTGTGATAAGCAAGTGATAGAAGACCTACTTCTAGCTAAGAAAGTTGGAGATGTCAAGAGCCATGGTTGCCCTTTTCATCTCAAAGGAAGAAAGGCAAGATGGCTCCTCCTCAGAGGGAGAAAAAATGTGAGAAGGACATGACATCAGCAACCCTAAGATTGGCAATCTAAGGTTAGCACATATTAAAACAGATAAAGGACAGTCTAGGAAATACAAGGAAGTCCTCTCTCTGCTCTTCCCCATAGATATGCTCCTTATACAAGCTGAATTGTACTCAGTCACTTTCAACAGCCTCTACACCATGGTCCAGCTATCCATTTTAGAAGAGCTTAAAAACCCAAAGAAGCAAAGAAACAAACAGAGTTCTGACTCCTGTCCTCTGAAGATGCTGGCCACAGAGACTGGTGAAACATTAGGAAGAAAAACATTAAGAACATGGCCAAACAGCCAGAAAAAACTACTACAACCATTGGATCCCGGCCATGAAAGCCTTCGAGAAAACAAATACAGTACATTGTTGTTTATAACTCCCAAAATTCTCCAGCCAGTGTGACTTCTAGGAGTGGTAGAACCACTTAACCATGTCCACAAAAGATTCTGAATGTCCATTTGACTTCTATTATGTTCACAGAATGCTCTATATGACACTGACCTCCAAAGGCATTTGGAAACTATTCAGTGTGAATGTATCAGCCAGATTGTTGTCTGGCATGAACTTTAATGAGCATATATTATTGTTCTTAATGTAATGGCATAGATTTCCAGTTTGTGCCTAGGTTATGTTTTCTGTGAGACGCCCCTCCTTTATTTCTAAAACACTAAATGGCTGAAAATAAGAATATATGAAGCACTACCTTCTATCATATGATTCAATCCATAATTTGTGTTTTTTCCTCAAAGGTCCTGTTACGTGTCTCACTACCGAGAAAAGCTAGGTTGGTTTGCAGGGCCTTTTGTTTAAGAGCACTGCCATGGAACCTAGGAGAGAGCTGATTAGTTCTACATTTACTGAGTGTTATACTATTCAGGTCTTTGGTGTTTTAAATTGTTTGGACAATTTGTTAACTTTTTGTTTGTTTGCTCTAATTTCATGCAATTGTACATTATTTGGAAGGGCCTAGAAGGCGAAAATGTAACTTATAAACCTCTTGACTAACTAGTCACGGTTAGATTGTTGTTATGGGCGATCAAGTTACTTCTTGGTGAGCCTATGAATGAATGATTTCCAAGAGGTCCTAATAGTAACAGACCTGTTCAGGTCTGCAAACTCAAGCCTATGCATTCTTTTTCTAAATCAATTCACCTCATATTTAGTCTTCCTCTTTTCTTACCACTTTTCATGCTAACCAGCATTATTGTCTTTCCAGTGAGTCTTGTTTTCTCGCAATGTGTCCAAAGTATGGTAACCTCCATTTAGTCATTTTTACTTCTAGAGCAATGGTTCCCAACCTCAGGTCCCAAAATGTTCTTGGACTACAATTTCTAGAAATCCTGGTCAACACAACTAACAGTGAAGGCTTGTGGGAGTTTTTATCCTAGAACATCCAGGAACCCAAGGTAGGGAACCACTGATCTAGATGGAATTGAGGCTAAAATTGGGTCCACACCCACTTACTTGTCTTTCTTGAAGGTTCACAATATTCTTAAAACTCTCATCCAACATCATATTCTCAGTGATTAGATTAATTACCTCCAATAAGTTTGTTCAGTTCACGGAACACAGTCACTTTTCTGAGTGGCTCCACACTAAAGGACATCGTTCTACTTGTGAGACCATACTTTCATCAAGTTCTAGTGTTTATTCAAATGCCTAAGGATATATTTGCAAAGATAAACATGTTAATCCCTGTGTGCTAGTTAAATTCCAGGAAGATAATTATATTGTGATAGTCCTTACATTAATGTCCTCTTTTCTCCACCTCCTTTTTCATTCCAATTAATAAGGTTACTAACAGGACAAGGCAATAATTTTGATGCTACTCCTTGTCCATGTAAACCTTAATGAGGCAAAATTCATTTAGCAGCTCATAAATAGTATTGTGGCTGCAGGCTAAATGCTTCAGATACTTACTGGTTGATAGTTTCAACAGTAACTATCAGACACACTTTGAAATACATCTTATTCAAATTGGGGAAATGAAATTGCATGAAGGAACGCACAATGCCAGTTAGCAATGGAAAAGGAATTCAAATTAACCACATTTTAAAATTAATTTTCATAGTTCATGGTTACATTAATGAAAAATGTGCATGTATCTTTGAGTTTCCCATAATCAGGAGGCACCTACAATTACTAGAGTCTTTTCTCCTACACAACTAAAAATATGTATATCTGAAATGTATACAACAATACTTAAGTAAATTAGAGCAATCCATTAAAACAGAAGTAGTAAGAGAATGGTGGAAAATTCCTCATTCATGTTCATATGATGAGATATCTTAGTAAAGAATCTTACAACCTCATGGGATTCCTCACTTCTAGCTGAAAGTAAGTACTGCCCCCAAATCTCTAATTTCTCCAGAATGTCCCTAGTGTCCTTTCTCTTTGAGAAGCAAAACTCTCCCAAGGAAGTACAAAAGGACTAGCTAACTGTTAAGCAATAATGACACAACCCATCCAGTGCTTCAGAGTAATGAACAAAGCCACTGTTGACCTATTGTAAAGCAGTTTGCACAATTCATTCAGTTGCTTGAACTGCATGATTTAATGCAAACCTTTGGCAATGACACCCATAGTATCATCCTCACCAAGGTGAGGACTTCTCACTATGTTTGTCGGTGGGGAGGATAATGGGCAAGGCCTTGTCTTCATGTACAAGGATGTGACAGCCAAGGATCTACATCTCCAGAAGTCAAGCACATAGTATAGACATGAGTTCTACTTTGGGCACATCATGAGAAGGTGGGATTCTCTGAAAAGACAATGATACTTGGAAAAGTTGAAGCCAAGGCAGCATGAAAAGATGACGACCAAATAAGAGATGGATCAACTCTCCAAAAGAGTTTACAAGAACTGAGATGGGTCATTGAGGACAAAAGAGCAGCAAAGAGAACAGCAAAGGGGAGGGAAAAGCACTTGGTAAATTGCAGCACTACTTCAGGGAAACTTAAATGACTGGAGGTACATTGCAGCACTCGGTGAAGAATGTAGACAATCCTGGTGGATTGGCCATTATCTTTTCACCTGCCATGTCTTCTCCCACTTGATCACCATATAAACTCCACTATGTTCCCTGAATTTATCTGAAGAGAAGCTGATTGGATCAACAGCTTTTCAGTCTTGGAGGTAAAAGCCAGCTATGTCAGAGCTCTCGTTAGTCAGCCATTTTTTACTCTTACGGTTAAATCTCTGTCAAGCCCATCTGCTCTCTGGGCTCTTCCTTCCCTGCTCCCCCAAATATGTACAAGAGAGGAATTTGAAGTGGAAGGAAGCAATGTTTTTGAAAACAGACAAACAACTACTTTAGCTGGTTTTGTGACATTTTCTCTCACACCTTGTAAATTCAATCTGTGACAATAATGGACATCGGAGGATTGACATCCACAGTATCCTTTACCTCAAGAGAAATGCAGGGTGGAAAAAAAATTTTATTTCTAACTTCTTACACATTGTGGGCCTCAGATTTTCATTTCCACTCAACCCAAGAAAGAATCTCCTGGAACATCACACAATCAAAAGAATCCAAATTCAACCCTAGGAATAACAACCGCCACCTTTGAACTGCAGAGCTGGAAGGGATGCTATAGATCATGAAGTCCAGCCCTCTTAAGGAGGCACAGTGAAGAATTGGACTTCCAATCTCTGGCTTTGCAAGCCAGAGACCTAAACTGCTAAGCTGTCCAGCAGTTCTTATAGTGGTCCTTTTAATGCAGCATTTGTTACTATGCATGCTATGGAGAGGGAAACATTAATGAGCAGGAAAGAAAGGAAAGGTGCAACCTACTCTATATTCGTTCTCAATAAATTTCAGATTTTTTAAAATATTTCTATTGATGTAAACAGATCTTGCTTCCCAAGCATAGGTTGGATTTGCCCTTCATCACCAGTCAGCCACTGAGCTGTCTCCAGTATAGCTGAATAGAAGCACAGCACAAATACTGAGAGTTTTCTGGACTAGATCCTTGTTGTGCTCCCCATATTATTCTTTCTTTGCATAGCAGAAAAAAAGTGTTACTTCATAGTTCATGAACAGACATCTGCCGCCGCCACCACCCTGCCAAACACATTGCAATCTAAGACTGATATTTTAAAAGATCAGAAACTTTAAAGTGTTTCAACTGCCTAAGATAGCAATAAAGTAGAATAACAAGTGTGAGAGCTTTCTAAATGCCCTGAAGTTTCCACAGCCAAACAGAAAATTTACAGCACTCATCTAGGCAAGAGAAGGCTCTTATATCACACAGTGTACTGTCCATAATGCTTTATTTGCATTAAACATGCTCTTTACAATAAAGCTCAGTGTTATAGATTTTATGGCTATTTCTTACCTTTTATTGTTACTTCTCCACTTCTTTGATCTACAGGAGTGGTGAACTACACCAGAAATGTGTATCAGCTGAAACAAATGATTGTGCATATATTACAAATGTCTAATTTACACACATTATTTTGTGCAGTCTTAAATGTCAAGAGGTTGATAGGCTTGGATGTAAATTAGCTTCCTGAATTCCATGTTAATATGCAAGAAAGATGTATTGTGCTAAAAAAAAAGGAAGGTGAGCTGAAGTTCATTGTAGTGGAAGCACTCCAAAATAGATGAATCTCTCTTCCAGACCCCCAGTTGTGACCAAGAGTTCTTATTAAAAACAGTAGAGCCACTCCCACCAGTCTTGGACTCCTTGTCTTGTTAGGATGTTTTACTATAGACCTTACTTATTATTGTTTATTTATTTTATTTTATTTAAAATATATTTTACCCTCTCTTTTGGAAAGGACCGAAGGCAGCTTACAATAGTGAAAGACAATATTTAAAGTAGAAAACAATTGCTGGGGAGCTATCTCAGTTTTCTCCCTATAGAGTCTATTACCCTCCTAACAAATGTGAAGTTAAAAAGTGGAGGGGACAGGATTTTAACTTGAAATTGGTAGTCATATAGTCAAAGAATACCTTGTTACTTTGAATTAGTTCAGATCTCTAGAGCACAATGAACAGCATCTAAGATTATCAAAGGGACTGGCTGAAGAACTCTCAGAACCACTGTCTATTATTTTCTTGAATTCATGGAGGATGGGTGAAGTGCTGACTGATTGGAACGTGGCAAATGTTGTCCCTATCTTCAAAAAGGGCAAAAAAGAGGAATCTGGAACTATAGATCAGTCAGTTGTGGGGAAGATTATGAAGTGGTCACTCTGTAAGCATCTTGAAAACCATACAGTGCAAGCCAAGATGGATGGAACAAATCCTGCCAAACTAATCTTATTCCATTTTTTGATTAACCTCCCTAGTACACAGTGGGAATGCTGTAGGCATAATATATCTTGACTCTGACAAAAAAAGAAATTGACAAGGAGCCCCATTATATTCTGGTGAACAAGCTAACTGAATGTGGTCTGGATAAAATAACTATCAGGTGTATCCACAAAGAGCTACAGAATTGTACTCAGAGAGTGCTTATCAATGATTCCTTCTCAAGCTGGTAGGAGGTAACAAATGGACAAATGGGGTACCACAAAGCTCAACACTAGGCATGGCAGTCTTCAACATTTTTATTAGTGGCTTGGATGAAAAGGTGCTTATCAAATTTGCAGATGACACAAAACTGCATATAATAGCTAATATCTTTAAAGACAGAAACATAATTCAAAAATACCTTAATAGGCTCAAACGCTGGGCTGAAAACAACAGAATGAAATTTAACAAAGATAAGTGCAAAGTTCTACATCAACGAAAAAAATGCCGAACACACAGTTACAAAATGGAGGATACGTGGTTCAATAATGCTACAAGTGAGAAGGATCTTGGAATCGTTGTAGATCATAAGCTGAATATGAGCCAACATACAAATGCTATTTTAGGCTGCATTAACAGAATTATAGTTTCCAAATTAGGTGAAGTACTACTTCCGCTCTATTCAGCACTGGTTAGGCTTCATCTGGAATACTGTGTCCAGTTCTGGACCCTACACAAACTGGAATACTGTACTTTCACAGGAGAGCAGTGAGGATGATCAGGAGACTGGAAACCGAGTCCTATGAGAAAAGACAGAAAGAACTAGGCATGTCTAGCTCTGAGAACATGGAATAATGGGGTGAAGTTACAAGAAAACATGATTGAGACATATACGTAAAATTATGCAGGGGATGGATAAAGTGGATATAGGGAAACTCTATTCCCTCTCACACAATACTAGAACCAGGAGACATCCACTCAAATTGAGTATTGAGAGAATGAAAACAGACAAAAAATATATTTCTTTACCCAGTGTGTTGTTAGTCTGTGGAACTCCTTGCCTAGATACCTTTAAAAGGGGATTGGACAAATTCTTGGAAGAAACATCCATTGCAGGTTGGATTACAAACCATGATGGGGATGTATAATCTCCAGGGTTAAAGGGGAAAGTCAGATGCAGGGGAGGGGTATCAGGAGACAGGTATCTAGTTGTCTCATGTGCTCCCAGTGGCATATGGTGGGGCCACTGTGAGATATAGGAAGCTGGACTAAATGGGCAATTCACTTGATCCAACAGGGCTCCTCTTATGTTCTTGTGGTCTCAAGCTAGATTTCAGTTGAACGACAGGAAAAACTTTGTAAGTGTTACAGTGTTATGACAATGGAACCAATTATTTCAGGAGGTTGTGAGTTCCAATTCTGGAGGTATTCAAGAGAACATTAGACAGTCATGTGCCAGATATTCTTTAACTTGGATTACTACATTGAGAAGGGGATTGGACTTGATGGTCTTATAGGACCCTTCCAACTCCATTATTCCATGATTCTACATGCAAAGCTCTGAGAAAACTCTGGCTGCCTGGGCAGGTCTCTCTGAGTCAATTGCTAACACATTTAGCTCTCTCTTTCTTTCTTTAAATCCCAAGTCCTTTCTGATCTGCTAGTGAAGCTATTTGTGAATATTGGTAAATTGTTACTCGCAATAAACTGGAATAAAATGCTCACCAATCCCTATTGGACACTAATAAAGGATTGTACAATCTCTTATGTGCTTTAGGACACAAGTGAAAGATTGGTAAGATTCTCCTCTTGTTAAACCTTTTCTCCAGCTCTGATGAGCTGATCTTATCTTGTACTTCCAACATTATCCCAGCCATTGCATAATTCACTCTTACTTAGACACTGCAGGATAACTGCTAGAATCCTGTTGCCAATTTATGTTCTTCTGAGTAAAATCGGATAACTCTTGGTGGGTTTCTGGTTGCACATATGATAAGCATGCAGGAGCCCCTCTTTAATGAACAGCAGTTTGTTGCCAAGGCTTATATGATTTCTGATACACAAGAATAAACTGGCAATAAGATGCTGGCCGTTGAAGATAACATTCTGTAGCCAAATTGGAATAAAGGCCATTGCAAGTAGACAATCATGTACGATGTGTAAAGTGATGCTGAGTGGTACTGAGTCAGTTACAAACTGGGTCAAATCTGGGAGCAGACAGGCACAATGTGTGTAGCAGACAGGTTTGGGTCCTCAGTTAGCAAGTACAGCACTGTTTGCATGCATCCCCATCAGTTCTCTCCCTTTGAATGGGCACAGTGCTAATTTAATTCCTTGTGTTACAACATTTCTGATAGATTGAAAAAGTGGAACACCAGCTGGGAAGACACTATGTGTGAAAGGCCAATGGCACAAGCCATTTTCCCTTCTAGTTTGCTGTTGAACATGTAATGGGGCATGCTATTATTTCCTCTTATCTATCAGTACAGGGTGTATGACGGGCAGCCTTCTAAAACAGGATAGCTTATGCAAGTCTCCTCATCCAATCAGGCTGGGCAGATGAATATTCTGACCACTGAGCACTTTCCTCTTTGCAAAATGTGGAATAGAGTGATAGCAAAAAGCCTCCTAGTGCTCTTGCTTTCCTTGGGTTACAGCCACTGAAAACTGGAACATATCAGCACATGAAATGCCAGCATACCCTGTTCTGAACTGCCAGGCATCAGAAGTAACACTTTCAATATTGTACCTGTTTCTGACAATTCAAAATCAATACTAAGGAATTTAATTAGTCCATGCTGAAAGTCTGTTGGCTTTCCTCCGAAGTTTCTCCTGGTCATCCTCATTGTTGGTGTTAGATGTTGGCATCATTAAATGAAAGCAGAAGACATCCTTAGAATGTGCAAAATATGTCAAAGATATCTTAGTACTCTTATTATATCTTTCCTGGTTCCCTTTGAAATTCCTCAAATGATTTTTTTTTCTTGATGAGGTACGTCTCAGATTTGTTTCAAGTATTCTTTCAGGGCAGCATTTAGAATGCAGGCCTTGTAGGAAAAAGGGTGAGGAAAATTTCTGGCACCTTTAGGACAGTTGAGAAAGTTTCCTTTATAAAACCCAAGAAGCCACTGAGAGTCAATATAGACAAAATCAAGCCAGGTGGAACAGTAGAATGATTTGATATGAGGCTGTCAGGTCTTTAGACAATGTGCAGACTAAGCCCTCACAACACTATAATTTATTTTTAATGTATAGCTCCTTGACCATTAAATCTGTGAAATCTGTCACTCTAACAATGCATATGTAGGGATTTTGTATGCAGAAAATTTATTCAGCACAAACAACTTTCTCCTTCTGGATATCCTTTTAAATAATTTGCCCAAGAAGCACAGAAAGTGTTCAGAAGAATTATTCTTTTACTTCTTTTTATTGAATATGCAAGCAGGATTAAATATAAGAACTTTTCTGTGTGTATATATATATGTAGCAGACATAGCAATCTCAAAATTGAAATAAAACAATTCCAATATATGGATGAATAACGTCTTAAGAACTTAATACATCTATGGAAGATACTTTAAAAATCAATAGTTTTAAAATATAACTCTCTTATTATCTAGAACAGAAAAGATTAACCGTCTCATTCAGTTTAAGCATTAATGCTTAATCCAGGAGAATTATCTCCCTGTGGCTTTTCTCTCCTGCTTACATTACAATCGAGTATTATTAAGGCTATGATGTTATTGTTTACCTTTGTTTATTTACATTAGTTTGCTATGGTTGCAGATTTCAGCAGTAGCAGAATAATGCAAAATCCCATAGACCTCCCTTCAGTAGCAGATAACTGGTTGTTAAGGTTTATATCAATAAAGTTTCTTATCAATATCTGGACCTACTTTAGAAGACTCAATGAGATGTTTCATTGAGTCTGCCTCCATAGGGATTTCCATTAGTTTAACATTGCTCTACATAAGAAAAATAAGTGAATAAATATGTTTCTGCTTAGTTAGAGAAATACATGGGATTAGATACGGATCATACAATTTCATTTTTCACTCTGCAATGACCTCTAATAAACAATCAATATATTGCTACTTTGACTGTTACTTATTTCTTATTTCTTTTTATTTTCAAAGATCTTTCTGTCTTGAAGTAACCTCTATCAAACACTTAACTATTGTTCAAACCTCCACGTAATATTCACATTTGACATTTCCAGGGCCATAATTCTCATTTCCACTTTATGGATTTCAACACTGTTAAATATGTCAACATTCCCCCCCCCCATATAATTGTCAATTTTGACAGTTTCAATGTTGTCAAGTTTCAATGGCAACTTAGGATCAGAAATGTCCTTGTTTGTTTGTTTTTCTTTATTTCTTTTTTCTGACTCTTCGTGACCCCATGGACCAGAGCACACCAGGCCCTCCTGTCTTCCACTGCCTCCCGGAGTTTGGTCAAATTCATGTTGGTAGCTTTGGTGACACTGTCCATCCATCTCGTCCTCTGTCGTCCCCGTCTCCTCTTGCCTTCACACTTTCCCAACATCAGGGTCTTTTCCAGGGAGTCTTCTCTTCTCATGAGATGGCCAAAGTATTGGAACCTCAGCTTCAGGATTTGTTTTTCCAGTGACTCATTAGTAGGCTCCAATTACCACAATCCTTGTTTTTCACTGCAGTAATATTATACAAATGCTTTGGACCTCACCTGGCTCTTTTAAATTAGTATACTACCCAAAATATAATCAGCTTTCTGAAAAAAAAGACTGTCTTGTTCCTTTATATTTTACTGCATGCTGCCTAAGAAACATGTATATTTTGCCCAAGGCAAGAGGCAGCCTGAGCTGTTACCTGCCTTGTATTTCCAGAAATGGTGAACTACCATCCTGTTTTCAAACCAGCAGGGATTGCTATATGTCATGTTATATCTACACACCTCCAGTGACTCAGGACGCCTATAGTCTCGATCTTGGGACTGAGTTCAACCATATACTTTCTGATTTAAAACATTTAACTGAATTTTTAGACTTCCATTGTTCATTTTACCATTACCAGTTATTTTATACTTCTAAATGAAGTTAATCAGGATATAGGTTGTATATCAATAGGAGTACAACATATAAACAACACTAAGTACAAGGATAGTTTCTCTTTATCTATCATGGTGCCTCTGTCTGACCTGACCCAGCAACACAGCTTTCTAGTTCTCTTCATTACCCATATATGGACCCCCCATCCCATCAGTATCATTAAAGTTGGGTCTGCAAGAGAGCACCCAAATTTAGCTATAGCCTTGATCTCTGCACATTTTGGTTTTATGGGATCAGGGAGAACATACAACTGAAATGCATCCTTGACATTAAAAAGGCCCAAACTCTTCTATGCATTTGGGCATTCCCGAATTTGGAATGTTTAATTTTAGTCATACTCACTGCTGGATTCCAGGAACTATAGTCAAGAAAAATAACTTCTGTTTCTGCTTTTGACTAGTTATTGCTTTTCATCAGTTGCTGCTTCTACTTGTTGTCCTCCTCAGTGATGTTTTAAACTGTGCAGTGTAGATGAGTGGATAGGTTGGGTTCAACAGGCATCTCCAATTAACTAACTAAAGATGATTGAGTTCTACCTTCAGACTAAAATCTGTTGGGTCCACCATTCCAGGTACACTAACAACTGCTTGGCTTCACCTCCAGACCTGCTCTGGGCTTTGCCTCTTGACTCAGAGGATTATACCTATGAGACTCCCACCTGCTGCTGTAATTTGTGATTCTAAGAACTAACAATATTCCTTTAGGGTACAAGATGCAGATGCTACCTATTGCATTAGTAGGATCATTTTAATAGAAGATGTTGCATCTTTTTCCAAAAATGTGTTGGGATTTCTTTATTAACAACCTCATAGCCCTGGAAAGATGTAGAGCTGCTTCACACTAAACCTTTGTCCTTTTCTTTGTTGTTTTTACAAGTGTTCCCCTCTTCCCATCACTCCTTCCTTCTGCTGACACACAAGTGGTATAACCAATTAATCCTTTTTTTTTTTTTTTTTTTTTGTTCTTGGCATGTTACTTAATGCCCTGCAGTGTATAGGAAGGGCAGGAGTTCCCTGTTGCCCTGGATAAGAGTGATTTACAAGAGGCTTCACTACTTTGCTAATCCCTCTGAGAAGATGCAAATCATAAATGCACAACAAAGAGAAAATGACTAACTGATTGTTAATAATATGTCTAATACTTGAAAGTCCATTTGACTAAGCTGCGGCCATTGTCATTTTGTGAAATCTGTGTTGTTATGTCAAAGGATTACCTGCTCAGTCTTGTTTAGTTCGGGGAAAACACTGTTCTTGTTCCCTTGTTGAGAATGTCACAAAATACCTCACCCACTTGCAGTCCCTGCTTTCCTTCAGAATCTCAAACAACAAGGCTTCTTCACTATTCTAAGTGGCAGAAGAACATTCTCTAAAACATTAAAAAGTATGCTGCTTATATACTGCCCCATAGGGCTTAAAGCATTCTCTGGGTGGTTTACACATGGTGCCTCCCGCCAGCAAGCTGGGTACTCATTTTATCTATCTCAAAAGGATGGAAGGCTGAGTGAACCTTGAGCCAGCTACCTGGGGTTGAACCCAGGTCGTTGGCAAAGTTTTGGCTGCAGTACCTCAGTTTAGCCACTGTGCCATGAGGCCACAGACAACTCTTCTGAGCACTTTATATAATGAAGAGAAGATACAAAGCTCCCCAGCACTGACTTTGGACAACTGTTTAAACAGAATCACATATACCTTTTGAGTTTTTGGTTGACCACAGGGTGGAGCAAAGAGCCCAGAATCATTATTTGGACAGAGTGACCCACCCATGTATGCCTCATGTTATATTTGACATAGGGATGGTGAATGAATAGCTAAAGATCACTTGGTGCCAGGTAGGAATGAGACTATGGCTTTTATCTTGGAAATTAAATTTCCTTGCCTTCTCTGCTGCTTTCTAATGATTAAATCATCAAAGGTTTGTGACTGCAGCACTACTGAGTTCAGATTTCAGGATGATTAAGAGTGAGAGTGAGGGAGAGAAAGGAGAGAAACATGTTAGAGAAGAAGAGACTTCCTACATTGTCATTTTAAGAAAAAAATGAAGTTGACCACACCCATTGCCCTTTTGAAGTACCTCACTTATACACTTCCCCAAGGGCTGCCTTAGGAAGCCACTTTGCTCACTAATGAGATTAGGCTGGTGGACAGAAAAAAGAAAGGGAAAAATAAAAGTTAAGGTAAAAGTTCAAAGAGAAATAAAAATAGAGCACTCAGTCTGCAGACCTGTGTTCCTCTAAGCAAGAAGCCCCTCTGTCTTTCCTGGACTAGTCTGTCTATGACCTGACCTTCCTATGCGCATTATGCCATTCATGAGATTTTTTTTTTCTCCCACAGAAAATTGGAAAAACACAAATGCCATCATTGGTCTGTACACAGATTGGTTTAGAAAGTCCCTCAAAGAGAACAAAGTAGGTTGATTACCAATCTGTGTACCTTTATTGAAGAATAGACTGGGATAGTGGGGGATGGCATATCCCTAAAAATGACTAATAGATCATTTTCCTTCATAAATTGTTGATAATTTTGAATGAAAATAAATTGCTTTCTTTTAAAGTACCATGAAAATGCCATCTTCAAAAGTGAGATTTCCAAATTCCATGTAGAAATAACTTTTCATTCATTCATTCATTCATTCATTCATTCATTCATTCATTTATTCGTCCATCCGTCCGTCCGTCCATCCATCCATCTACCTACCACCCCATTAGTGAAAAAGCATTATTCAGATGTGAGGACTAAAATTGCATCAGGAGTCACTGTGCTGATCTTGCCATCAGCCCTCCACAAACTTCTGGTAACGTATTTTGGGGTCCTTTACCCTTGGATCTATTCCCCTACTTTCAGATTCAGCTAGAATTGGAGGATGTCTCTGAGAGGGTCAACAGATACCAGTTAAAATTAGATGGCAAACTGTGGGGCTGATGATCAAATGATGTTTGAATCTGTTAAAATGGTGTTATCAGTAAATGTTTCTATTATTAATAGAATGAAATTTTTTGAAACCACAGTAGCTAAGTTCCTTCACCATTCACAGTGTACCAGAACACCCCAGTTGTTCTAAAGGACACTTTTCACTTCTCTCACTGATGACTTGCATGAATTTGCTATTGAGCAGCACCCAACATCAGAGGTTTCCTTGACCTTGTGAAATGAAATGAATGATCCTGCTTGCCCCTCTCTCCTATGGCCTGTTGGCCCCCAGCACTCATGTGACATCTTCAAGATTATACTGAATGCCAGTGGAACAAAAAGCCTCATTGGGATAACAATACATGATAGCGCAGAGAAGGAGGGAAGGGAAATGGTTGTTAGATGACAGCCTAGAACCTGTGGGAAATGCAAAGCAATTGCGAGCTGAGCTGGACTTGGCTGGCCAAGACAATGGATTACACGTCAGCTGGACAGTGTCAGCACAAGCACTGCAAGGAAGGGTTGGAAAACTCTGGAGTCTCAGTTGAGAGAAGGTGACTGGGCAGTGGTGAGCCCACCTATTTGCATTATGTAGACTCTGCAGTAGAAGACGGTGCTGTTTCTCCCCTTCTCTCTGGATTCTCTAAAGGCTTTGCCTTTGTTTTGTTCCAGGCTCTTCCTACTCTCTCACTTTGGTGGGACAATTAAAGAATCATTTGTTCCAGGGACTCTGGGATCCTCAGCAGTTATGTGTCGTCAAGTTAGAACTGGCTTATAGCAACCCTAACAGGGCTTTCAGACAGAGATATTTGAGGAGTGGTTTTACTAGGGACGTGGTGGCGCTGGGGGCTAAACCACAGAAGCCTGTGCTGCAGGGTCAGAAGACCAAGCAGTCGTAAGAGTGAATCTACACGACGGAGTGAGCTCCCATCGCTTGCCCCAGCTCCCGCCAACCTAGCGGTTCGAAAGCAGGCAAATGCAAGTAGATAAATAGGGACCACTACGGTGGGAAGGTAACAGCGTTCCGTGTCTAAGTCACACTGGCCATGTGACCACAGAAGATTGTCTTCAGACAAAACGCTGGCTCTATGGCTTGGAAACGGGGATGAGCACCGCCCCCTAGAGTCAAACACGACTGGACAAAAATTGTCAAGGGGAACCTTTACCTTTACCTTTACTAGTTCCATGACTGAGTGGGGATTCAAACCCTGGTCTCCAGAGTCCTAGTCTGTCACTTTGTCCACTACCCCACACTGGATAGCTCAAACTGTGAGCTGCATGAATGATATTTCCCAGTTGGGTTCTGGAATGTTTGAAGTTCTCCAGCAATGCCTGAATGTGCCTAATATCTTCGAGAGAAGACAAAAGTTGGATTTGGATAACTAATATAGGTTGTGAAAAAGCAGCTATACTGTACACTTATGAGTGAAAAAAATGACCCTAAGGCAAATCACATCAGGGTCTTTACAAGATGAAGGCACAATTAATTTGAGAGGGAGAGGGAAATGTATCCTCTTTTAATCTTTTTTTCCTGTTCTTTAAAGTTGGTCTAGATATGTTCTGAATGATTTCAGTGATTTGATCATTCCCCACTGTCACCTCTTGGTATGACGAATTTTGCAGGTAAAGTTCACCTTCTTGACTCTTCTGTCATGCTATGATTGCTGCGTCAGTGGAGATCAGGGTTTTAGTTTGATGTGGCTTTTTTGCAACCAACCCCAATTAGAGAACTGCAGAGATCACAAGCACTTCAAATTCCATAAGGTTAAAACTGGCTAAGTGAGCTTGCCTGCATATAAGCAATTTACAAAAACATGTGCAAAAATCAATAGGCCATTTCCCCTCACCCCCAAGGTGTATTTTAAAGATCCATAGACTGAAGTGGGGAACCTATAATTGGAGTTCTATTTTTGTTTGGGTCATTTCTTGTTTTGTGTTTTTAATCATGTTTAGAAAAGTCATAAGAAATTTAAAGTATCTCTGTGCTTTTCAGGCCATGTTCTATAACATCTAATATTCTGAGTCCCAAATTGTTTTCAGATTATGTATATCGATTAGAATCCTGTTACTTAATAACAGTGTAATTTTCAGTGGCCAAAAAACAGACGTCCAGAAGTCAGTGCTTCTTTTCAAAGTCTCAGAGTAGTCATGTGACTTCATACACAACAAGAAAGCCAAGTGACAGCTTTTTATCTGGATGCAATTTGCTACTAAAGTTTCCACTGTTGGATTTATCCTGGAGTGAATATACGAATCTAGTCGCGCTGGCCACGTAACCACGGAAACTGCCTATGGACAAACGCTGGCTCTATGGCTTCGAAACGGGGATGAGCACTGACCCCTAGAGTCGGACACGACTGGACTAAATGTCAAGGGGAACCTTTACCTAAATACATGATTTGGATCCATTTTATACAGTATTTAATTGGCAACATATAACCTATCTTTCTCCCCTCTCCAATTTCAAATGTATTCTACATCTTACAGAAAGGTAAGGTATCCATTTAAAGAGAAAATATGCTTTGCTGTGTGGTCTCTTATTTATTTACTTACTTAAAATATTTTACCCTGCGTTTGTCCTTAAAAAGGACTGGAGTCTGCTTACATCATTGAAAGATAGTATTTAAGTTAGTAACAATGAGTATACAATACGAAACAGGCTCAATGGATACAATACCAAAAAACATAAGCATAACACAACACCAAAATACATTCTATGTAGTAAGGTACAACAATCCTTTTAAAAACTCAACAGTCAGTCACTCAGGGAATGCCCTGAGAGAACAGAAAGGACTTTGCTTGATTATGAAAGGGGCAGCAAAGATGTCCTTAAGCAAGACAAACAACTTCTCTATAAGGTTCCCTTTGACATTTAGACCAGTCGTGTCCGACTCTAGGGCGCAGTGCTCATCCCCGTTTCCAAGCTGTAGAGCCAGCGTTTGTCCATAGACAGTTTCCGTGGTCACGTGGCCAACGTGACTAGACATGGAATGCCATTACCTTCCCACCATGGTTGTGCCTATTTATCTACTCGCATTTACATGCTTTCAAACTGCTAGGTTAGCAGGAGCTGGACAAGCGACGGGAGCTCACTCCATTGCCTGGATTCGGTCTTACGACTGCTTAGTCTTCTAACTTTGCAGCACAGAGGCTTCTGCGGTTTAATCCGCAGCACCACCACGTCCCCCCCAACGTTTCTGTACAGTGTCTCTTAAGTTGTCCTGTACAAGTGTATTCACATGTACACACAAACAGATTATACAATCTGAAGATAAACCAGAGAAACACACAAAAACAAAAAAAAATTGTGGTGGAGGAGGGACTGCTATCTCACTCTTACACCAACCTAGAGGAATCTTACAGGCACAGAGAGTGTATTAGCACAGAGGGAAGACACTGTGAAAAGGGGGAAATTGCTGAAAACAAAACATGTTTCAAGCATTTGTCAAATCCATCGCTGTGAACAATGGCAAAAGGAGGCCATTGCCCTCACATTGTTCTCGGAGGAAATTATTTAGTTGGGAACTGTGGGAAAATCGAGGTACCAGTTCATTCCAACATATTAGCAGGGCAGTGCTTAGCCTCTCCGCTTGCCATCATTTCAATCTCTATATGTAGAGCAATATGTTTTCAGAAGAGAGATTCCTTCTGATGTATAGGCTTTCCAGACCAAGATGAACCTGAATTTTCAAGGGTTCATCCTCACATGGAGAGCCTGTCTGTGAGCAAGGACTACTACTCTGCAGCCAAATTCCTACCTTTGTACAGAAAGCAAAGGGGAGATGGGCCAGATACTTCCCCACTTGTCATTGGATAACTAATATTTGTATAGAGTGGAAGATGTGTGGAGGGAACAGAGAGATGATGGCCAATTTTGAGGGAGAACCCTAGGACTTGTGTGTGTGTGTGTGTGTGTGTGTGTGTGTGTGTGTGTGTGTGTGTGTGTGTGTGTGTGTGTGTGTGTGTGTGTGTGTGTGTGTGTGTGTGTGTGTGTGTGTGTGTAAAAGTGCTTTTATGTTGTGCTGGTGGTGGTTGTGGAAAAAATATACTGTATTAGACTAAAGACAGCTTATGGTCTAGAAGGGTCCATTGCCCTAGACCGCCCCTCATACATTAATTGTACATATATTATATGCACCTTCATTAATAAGAATAATAATTTTGTGCTATCAAGTTGATTCTGATTTTTTGATTACTGTTTCCAGGGTTTTCCAGGTAGACAACAATATTCAGATGTTGCTTACTTTTCCCTTCTTCTGGGGGTGCCCTGGCACTATGCAGCTTGCCCACAGCTACACAGGCTAGCTGTTCCCCTAGGAGGCACAGTGGGGAATCAAACTCCCAACCTTTGGCTTTGCAGTAAGATACCTACATTACTGAGCTACCAGCCACATTTTCATTAGTAAGTATATATATAAAATATCTTTAGAGGTCAGAAGAAGAAAGAAGGAAACATAAAGTGCAACTCATAAGCTTTGAATGAGACTATGTGATGACCATTTATCATCTTCCCATTGCCATAATGGAAGAAAACTCAATCTTCACTTGTGCTTGTAAATGAATATTTCATGAGACCTTCTCAGGCTGTAGCTTTTGTGGGCTCCATTGACAGATACATTGTTTCAAAAATGGTCCTTATGGTTTAATCCTGTTAATCGTTTCTAGATTCGTAAAAATATATATATTTTCTTCTCTGGCACATTTTTTTACAAGAAAGACGGAGAATTTAATAAAAGTTCTGAGATTAGGTCAACATGACATGCTATCCCATAGTAATAAGAGAGCATTTGTCTGTTTTTTTTCAAAAAGCATCGCTAGAAAGAAAGAACAAAAAGGAAAAAAGAAAACTATATAGACACAGATATATTATGAATGTCTATAAACCTGTCTCAGAGACCGTTAAACCCCAAACAAAACACTAAAATAAATACTCCTTGCAAGAAAATAGAACCAGGAATTTCAAATATTTATTTGTGTATTTTGAGACCTGCTGGCATCAGTATAGATTTGCTCTCATGTTGTCACCTGGTTTCCATTGTTTTGTTACTGGTTCTTAACAGAAGTTATGAAGTAAGTCAACCAAAGAAGAAAACATCAAAAGCTTTTTTCAAACTGTTAAAAGAACCAGACACTGAAATATTTCTGAAATATTTGTAACAGTGCTAGATTTCTCCACCCCCCCCTTTTTTTAAATGTGTCCCTTCAAAATAGAGGGGAAAACTGTTTTGATTGAGGTCCCTCTATAGGTCCACCAGATCAGCAGCTCTCTCTTCTCTGAGCCCAGGGGGTTGGGTGTTTGGATGCCAGAGGGCAACACCTCTGCAATGTCACAGCAGTGAGTCTTTCCTATGTCACAGAAGTGAGGCAGGCAAGATTGATAGGGAAGCACTCACCCCTAGATGTGCTGAGCCTGTGAGTCCTGGTACCAGCTGGGAGCAGGTGGAAATATGCACCCAAAATGGAAAGAAAATTCACAAACAAAAAATTAAATGTTCTCTTACAGTGCCATTCATCCTGATGGCTTGGTGACCTGAATAAGCATAAAATGCCCTAAAGTTAGTGCCCTTAGTCCTGGCAGAGTAAGACTCCTCAGCCATTCCAACATGGTTAATAAGGAATTAAGGGGAACTGAAACAGCATCATTCATCCCTGAGCCTGACTTCTCCATAACACCAGGAATGCAGTCTGGAGCATCTCTCTAGGTACCAAAGTCTCTCTTGCTTAGATCTGCTTCCTGTTTAGGTCAGTACTTTGTCTGGACAACAGAGCTCCTCCTAGCTCTGATGGCTCATGGCTAGAGATAAGGACAAAAATGTGATGGTTCGTGGTTCATAAGTATTCCTGAACCACAACTTCCATGAACTTTTCTATGAAATGAACCATTCTGGGACTTCCATAAGTGCAATTTGGGGCTTCCAGGAGTGGTTGATGGCCTCTGCATGCATTAGAGACCCCAATCTCATAGCCAGTCTTCAGATGGCTCTCCTTTCCATCCCTTCCAATTTTGGTGAAGATTTAATTTGGGTGTGTGTGTGTGTTTAGTCGTTTAGTCGTGTCCGACTCTTCGTGACCCCATGGACCAGAGCACGCCAGGCCCTCCTGTCTTCTACTGCCTCCCGGAGTTGTGTCAGGTTCATGTTGGTTGCTTCGCAGACACTGTCCAGCCATCTCATCCTCGGTCGTCCCCTTCTCCTCTTGCCATCACACCTTCCTAACATCAAGGTTTTTTTCCAAGGACTCTTTTAATTTGGGACATTTGATTTATAGCCTGCCAAAGCAGTCCCCCCCCCCCCCCGAAGTGCTCCTTTATTATCATCTTTATTGCTTAAGTCAGAATCTGGATGCCTGCAAGAGAGCCATTGACTCTGTCACCTCATCATAGACAAACTATGGAAGTTACAATGTTAAATACACTAATCTTGGTGTAAATCCCATTGAACTAAATATTGGTTACTTCTAAGTAGACATACAAAAAATAAGCATTTATTATATTTCTATCAGGGGCAATTTTTCCTTTTTTCACAATTTTGTTATCTAGTTGCTAACCATACACAAATACAGGACCTGATCTCTTGCATTACTCTGATTAGGTACAGGAGCCACGTTTTTCTAAATAAGTGCCGTACAAGGTTTGTTGTGCAATCCTTTGCATGCTTGCTTGGAAGTAAAACCTGATGAGTTCAATGAATCATACTCATAATCTGTTTCAGTAATCAGGAGATATTCCTCAGGGGAATATGACTTGATTGCTTTGTTTAAAATGTGGTCCAGGATGCACTGACAAGACTCATCTGTAGATCTAGATCCGGATCTGTAGCCCTAGATTTTTGCAGTGAACACCAGAAACTTATGACTCCCCCAGTTTGTCTTCATTCTGGTATAAATGATGTAATTCTGCTTCATGATATAGAGCTTTTGTTGGCTTGTGTAAGGAAGCACACTTACAGAAGTAGAATGAAAATAACTATTGGTACTTTTTGAAAACATTTTTCATCTTCCTGTTTGGTCCTTTTACATTTAGAAATTTGATTCTGCAAGTGGATTATTTGATTCTGAAGTAGAAATTTGATTCTGCAAGCTTGCTGGGGGGGCAATGTGTAGCCTGTATAATTAAATTGTAAACCGCCCGGAGAGTGCTTGTAGCGCTATGGGGCGGTATATAAGTCCAATAAATAAATAAATATAAATGTATAGATTAAATCCTCCTAGCAGTTCCTTCAGATTTACTTTTCCTGCATTGCAGTGGGTATCCGTATCAGAACACAAAAACATATCTCTTTTTAAAAAGAAATCCTGTCAAAGGTCTGCTTGTCAGATTCAATTTCTTGACAGCTCTGTTCAATTGTTTATAATAATCTGTTTTCTGTGATCATGGACCATTCCTCAGGGAAATATGGCTTGATTGCTTTATTTAAAATATGGCCCAAGTTGCAATGCCAAGACTCATCTTTCCCCCCTTGTTTTAATTATTCATTTGTCTGTAGGAAGTCTGAGGGTTTTGTCTGGCGGCAAATAAAAAGCAAATGTGTCCTTTCCATTTTTCTAATTAGGTTCTGTATCGGTTTTCGCATGATACACAGATGTAGTACCTGATATCTAGCAGCACCCCTATTAAGCATGGTTCAGCAGTAATGTCTTTCGAAATAATTATCTTACAAGATTTATTGTGCAATCCTATGCATGCTTCCTTGGAAGGAAAACCCAGCAAGTTCAATGAAGCATACTCCGAAGTCTGCACAGCATGTGTAAGACTGCAGCCTTGTTTAATACAATGCCTCACTTGGAGAAATCACCTTTTTGGGACTACAATTCCCAGAATGCCCCAGCCACTATACCCAACGGCTGGGATTTTCTTGGATTTCCAGTCACAAACAGTAATGTTTCTAGGCTGAACTATGACGCAAGTTCTTCTTTCTTGAAACATCCAGGAGTAGCTCTTACTTGTCAAATAGACTTCATTTAGAGTACAATCTCATGCATGCATGCCTACTCACTTTTAAGTGCCTTTGTGTCTAATGGGTATTGCTCCAATGCAAGTAGTTTTTTGCATCTTAAATGAAGAGTATTTGGGGTATGCGGGAATGTATGGTGTTAGGCTGGCATTCTATGTGTTACGTAAATTAAGCCTGAGGAAATGGAGAGACTGTCATCACTTAGCCTAACATGGAATTAATGTAAAGCATTCCTCTACATTTCGTCCTATCACACAGATTGGCTCAACGCCAGCACTATCATTCAAGTAAGACCGGGCAGAGGGTGGTGGCTAATATTTCTATATTAAATTTATTTATCCCACCCATACCTCATACTTGTGTTCTCTCCTCTGATGTTTCCCTTGACGAGATCAAGACCAGAGAACATTGTGGAACTAGCATGCACAGGGATGAGAAAAATTTTTCTCATGTGTATTGGTTCAATGTTAGTTCCTGCTATTGACAGGTGGTGTGAAACCTCTACATTGATGCTGGCTAGTATAAACACCATGGATGTTGTCTTGTTGTGCTGCTACTCTGCAGTGTATTTAGCCTATGCATAAATTTACAACTCTTGCTCTATCTGTAGATCTCAGGAATCTTAAGCTGGTGAAGATATCATATGAACCTAGATTTTATGTAAGGTCACCACCCAACCCAATGTGCAATATGTAACATTCCAATCCTTTCTAGTGTTGATTCTTTTCAGTATTTGCTACCTCTGCTCACAACCTGGGTTCAATCTCAGGTAGCCATCCCGAGGTTCACTCAGCCTTCCATCCTTCCAAGGTTGGTAAACTGAGTACCCAGCTGGCTTGTGGAGGCAATGTGTAGCCTACATAATTAAATTGCAAACTGCCCAGGGAGTGCTTAAATGCTATGGGGTAGTATATAAGCAGCATACTTTGTTTGCTTTTTGCTTCCCCCCTATTTAAAACAAAATAAAACAAAGGCTTATCCATCACCTACTAATCTCTTTCTTCCTCTGATACCTTCAGCAGAACTTGATATTACACGGGAAGCATTTGAGAGTGGTTTTGTATTAAGCAACTTTTCAAAAAAAATGTTGTTATGTTAGAATTGGAAGATATTATAAAATAAAAATGATCCAGCGGATTGAAAAAACACTGAAATATGTATTTTCCCATGTGAGAATATATTACTCACAGGGAGCTTGGTGCAGGATGTAGCTGACACCTGTTGGTATTGAAGCATAACTGGTAAACATCACTATCATTACAGCATCCTCTGGAGATGGGGAAACTGCTCTTGTGACTGCTGGTGTGACATCTTAAGAAGCCACTTTGCCCGCAATTGTACTGCATATATATTGCAGATGCTACTCGGCTTTGGGTTGTGCTGAAGAGAGGAAAAAATATTTCTCTCCACAGTACACTGCTCATTTTATTTATTTATTTATTTAGTTTCTATTTTGTAACAAAACATGTGGCATATAGAGTTGGAAGCCTCCAGCTGGCTTATACTTTTCGAAGAACACATAGACACAGAAGGCAACCATGTAGTCACTGATGATTTACAGAGGAAGAAAAAATAGAACCATTTCGGCAATATGCATAAGAATTGAGGAGGGCAGATACAATAGTTAAATTATAGTCCACCACTGCATCAATAAAGACTCGTGTAGACTATGAAGAATTCTTATGGTGTCTATAGAAAATGGTCTCTTCTTCTCATAGAGGCAAATATAAATTGTATATGGTAAGTAGCATGCAAATTTCATAAATGTATGGGTTTCTTTTTCAACACATACAAGCACAGTGACTGAAATCCTGCTGCACCTTTGGAAGTTCATGGGGAGTTGTGCTCAGGTATTCCACATTGTGTGCCTTATTACACAACTGATTGCCAAAGTGATTGTGCAATTAGGTGTGCATTCATGGCTGCGAAACTGCTTGTTGGACATGGTCACAAACTGAGAAAGTGGTGGTTCATAAATAGTTCATAGTTTGTTCATAAACCAGGAACCATAAACCTTCACAATCTTTCTGAGGAAATGAACCATTTCATGGTTTGTGTAATTTAAAACTTCCAGGAGTGATAGAATGGACTTCATGTGAGTTAGAGATGCAATACTCAAGTGTGTCTTCAGGTGAATCTCTACCCGCCCCCCAAGTTTGGAAAAAAATTGGATTTCAAACATTCGAGTTATAGTTCCCCAAAGCAGTTCTCTACAGGAAAGTAGTCTTTATCAGCTTCATTCATTCATCCACCCATTCATCCATTCATCCACCCATTCATTCATTTCATTTCATTTCATTTCAATCCCACCCATCTATTGACCAAACATTACTCTGAGCAGTTAAGTATAATACCTCACTTACCAAACACAAATATGATGTGATTGGCAGAAAGGCTTCCTTAGAAGAATTCTTATGAAGATAACATTTCAGATGAGTTGTTGTCTGAAACTAGCTGTAATCTGCAACACCCTATTTAATTTTACCTTTCTCTCATGGGTTTATGCTTGTCCTTAGTCTGTTGCATGAACTTCTCTAGAGAGATGGTGATATTCTTTCTTTCCATGATTCCTCCAACATTTTAATTACACTGATCCTTTTTTTTAAATGAGGGGGCAATGATTACATAATTTTATCCTTCAGAAAAAGAATTTATAGATTAACATCATCACTTGATGTTGGCCTACTTTAAAATTAAGTGTATTGAGTCCCACTAGATGTGAATAATTACAATTCCATGAAGCATTCAAGCAAAACATAATGGGGCAATTCTGTGAAAGATAAGCATTCAATGTCTGTTACTTGTCTTCTCAGAATGTCCAAATCAATTCTGTCAAAAAACCCTGCTTGTGATGAGTACTTCTCTACCATATTTCAATAAGGAAGAGGAAAGACAGTCAGACGTTGAAGAGGAAAAAAAATATTATTCCTTGAAACAGAAAATGGTGCATGCTAGAAGCCCTGATGACAGTTGATTGTCAAATTATAGCAAGGGATGAATGAATGAGAGAATGTGAGCTTCATGGGGATTATTCATAATGAGAAAAGGCTTTGTTTTAACTTTTTAAATAATACATTCAAATAACATTTCAAGAACATTTTCGTCCTTGAAAACAACCTCCTGGCTCTTGAAGAGCAGTGAGTTACATAGTGCTTCTTGATCACAAAGCAAGCATGTTTTGGCTACTTTCAAAGAGGAGACATTGCAGTAATATATAAACAACACAGCTAAAACTATAGAACGACAAATGTGATTGATGTTAATCAGGCTAGGGCAAGCAGTAATGTTGACAGCGAGCTGCTAAGGGCCCTGAGGCCTCAGTTGCCTGTTTATGAGTTCAACTTACATCTAAAAGATTTTGGCAGGAATAGAGCTTGACATGTTACATTTTAAAATAACCTTATTGTGTTACTCATTACTTTCTGGTAGACAAATTGACATGACTAATATTGTTGCCTCTTGCAATGTAATGTGTTGCATTGTACTAATATGTTGTGTTGAGTCTTGTGGTGCATTTTGTCAAGGTAATTTAAAGGTCTGATCAGAATAAAGCATATTAATGAGCAGCCATGATGAACAGATGTGTTAAAACTGAGTCATGATGACTCAGCAGTGCTGACTCATGCATGATGCAACCCATGGATGATGCAACACATAATATGATTGGGCACAAGCAGATCTGTATGTGTATATATGTGTAAGATGAACAGTTGATGCAACTTCCTGCTTGATGATGATTGCTACCTGTTATGCTGCCAGACTGAATTGCTGTAAATACACGTTGGTGGAGGAAAAGCTGCTGGTGTGTGCGTGACTTATTTCTGGACTACCTTGACTGCTAAATACTCTGCTAAACCTGTTATTATTCTGCATTCGTGCTCTAACACATTTGCTCCAGTGGCTGATTCTAGTACAGTGGACCCTCAACTTATGGAATTAATCCATATTGGAACGGTGGCTGCAGGTCGAAAAGTCTGTAGGTCGAGCCTCCATTGACTACAATGCATTGAAAACCAATTAATCCGTAACTGGCAATTTTTGTTCCATTTTGGTTTTTTTCTGGTCTGTAGGTCGATTCTCTGGCTGCAAGTTGAACCTAAATTTTGCAGCCAGAGAAGTCTGTAACTCGAAAAGTCTGTAAGTGGAGCCATCTAAAAACATGGAAGATAAACCAAAGAACACCTTCCCTGCCATTTAAGATATATAAGGTAGAACTCTTTAAACTTAGGATATCAAACATGGTGTAGTGGATATATGATAGATTAGGATCCAAGAGACCTGGGTCTGAAACCTGACTCTGCAATGAAAACTCACTAGGGAGATCGAACTGGTAAAAACCATTCCTCAAGCATCTCACTTGAAAGCCCTATTCAGGTCACTATAAGTCAGTTCCGACTTGACAGCATGTAACAGCAATATTTAGGGAGTGAGATTACATGGATCAAGTTAGGATTTACCTCTTTATCTCCAACAGAGAGATGTTAATGTAGGTTTTTGCGGCCATCAGTCACTTTTCCTCTATCAGGAGTAACCCCATGATTTTAAGTCCAATCTACTATATTTATTCTTGTCTTATTAACCATTATCTTGCTAATACTAAAGTGCTGGAACCATTATTTAGTCTACTGATGTTTATATGGGGAATTTGGGCAATAATTTGTAATTAACTTGAAAATGTGAAGACAATTGATTTACTGCTGCAGTACTATCATCTGTGTCCTACTATTTACAGTTAATTATGGAACAAGCCTTCTGGGCATGTTTTCTCATCTCTGAACCTTGTGTTTCTTCTTATTAGGAAGCAGGGGAAAATCTCTTCTAAAGTGGTACCTTTTACTTTTTAAAAACCTGGGAAGGCAGGCAGGCAGGCAGGCAGGCAGGCAGGCAGGCAGGCCGGCCGGCCAGATGACTATTATATTGAATTTGGGCAACTGTAGTTTATATTAGAATTAAAGTCTTCCAATGTCCTCCTTTTATTGTCACACTGAAATAGAGGAAGGATTGGGCCCATGTCTCACCACTAAGTCACTCTTGTCCTGTGATGTGGGAAGCAGGACAATGTCCGAATTACCTCATCTCTGTCAGTGAAGCAGGTAATGATGGCCTATTGTATATATAAAGAAGAGCAGGAGGTTTTGAACAACTCTATAAATATATTCCAAAGCTGCTATACAATAATGTCTTTGTTGCAGAGGTTATCAACTGCAGAAACCAAGGGTAGATGGAAAGAGGAAAAGGAAAAAGGGAGAGAGAGAGATGGCTTGTTCTGAAACATCCTTAGTTTTACTGCTACCCATGTTTTCTCTCCCTCTATCATATTGAAAGCACAAAGTCCTTAAGCACTTGGAACTCAAGTTTAAATTTATGCATTGCATTGAAACATATCTACCAGCTTAATGCTTTTGAAAATGTTTCCATACAGACATTCAGGTCAAAGCCTTTCTTTCCTCCTGCTACAATACTGCCACTGTAGCCTGTGAATTTCCTCTCCAAAGAGTAGTGTAGGTAACCTTCATTGTTTGTTTGTTTTTATTCATAACCCCAGTTGAAATAAAGAAACCGTAACTGCACCAGCTCAGCAGGAGTATGGAGTTCATTATTGGAAGGGCCCAAAGGCAGACAAATAACACAGAATGGTGACCCCTTCATAAGAGAAAGGTCTGCTAGGGAATGAGTTTCAAGAGATCTGTGGAATGTATTGCCAAAGAAGCATACTTATACTGTATCTGCAATAGGGGCTGTGTCAAAATAGGGTTCTCAACTTTGCCATTGATGTTGATGATGAAATCTCCCAACAGGCCCCAGCTTCCAGCTTCTTTCATTACCTCTTCCATTTTCCAGCTTCATTTCTGATTACTTTCAGGGTCACCACATGCTGACTCAGAGTAAATGAATGATGATGTCAGAATTGATCCAAAGTTATGTCATTACCAACAGATATGATGATCAGGGGCATGCAAATACCATCCAATTCAGTTTGTATCAAAATATGTGCCACACAAATCAAGAACAATCATCCAGACCTTATTTGGTGGTGGCCTGGTTTTCTGAAAATATTTGTAGGCATTTCTGGATCAGGAGAATAAAATGTGTGGTTTTGTGGATTTGAAGCCACCCAAAAATGTCCACTTTTTCACCCATACCTCAAGTCCATTTGATACACGTCTGAAGGAGTGGATTGTCACCCACAAAAGTTCACACTGAAATACATTTGTTAGTTTTAAAGGAACAAAAATACAGTTGCTTTGCTGGACAGATCCATACAGTTACCTCTCTGACAATGTGACCATATTCTTCATGCTCCTTTATGTAACTTGGAGAAGGGAATTGTGAAGGAAATCTAAAATTCAGCAGAAATTGTAGAGCAGCAATGGCCCCTCCCTCATCATGCCCATATAGTGGCTTCTACCTCTAAAGTAAAAGCAACGTGTACTGCTTACTGTATATACTGCTCCATAGTACTTAAATAACTTTCTGGGTGGTTTACAATTTAATTATGCAGCCTGCAAATTGATCCTCTACCCAGCAAACTGGATACTCAATTTACCCAATTTACTTGGAAGAATAGAAGGCTGAGTGAACCTTGAGGCAGCTACCTGGGATAGAGCCCATGTTGTGAGCAGAGTTTTGGCTGCAGTACTGCAGTTTAACCACAGCATCATGGTGCATGGATAGGCAAAATGTGGCCCACAGAACCATTTTTACCCACCCATGTCTGCAAAAAAAAAGCCCCATCACGCCATCTTGTACAAAAAATAATCAACCAATCAATCACATTGTGCGATTTTCAGGAGCAGGGGGGGGGCGCTTTCATGACAGGGGAGAAACTGCAGTCACACCAGGACCACCCAAACCAAAGCAAGAACTGAAAACCATTAAGTAGACATACGGTCACTTTGGATTCTTTAGAATTTATTTTGACATTTTTGGACTGGTAAAAAATAATCTGCCAAGCTTTCCAGTAATACTGATCCTGGTCGTAGTGCTGTTCCCATGAGTTGCACAGATCCCTTGTAAAAATACATGCATTTCTAGAAGGCCTCTGAGATTGTTCTGCTGTTAATAGAAGAAAAGCTACAGGGCTGGCTGTTTTGCCTCCATTCTCTCACTCATTGACACGGGAGAGCCAAATTCTTCAAATCATTCCCTCCGAATGTGACTTCTATCCTCATGCATGTCAGCTATGTGCTCCCATTGCCCTCTGCTGTGACTCACTCAGCAGGTCACTAACTGAGAGACATTATGGGAGAGTTCTGACAAAGCCTCTGCCAATGGTCCCACAAGGAGGTGGCAGGGGTTATATGTTCTTTGTATCTGAGAATGAGTGGCTGAGCTACATCAGAAGGAAAGGTCCTTCGTTACAGCTTTTCTTGCTAGACAGACTGGGGTGGAAGTTTAATGAGCCCATTGCCTGTGCCTCTGCAAGTGCAAAAGAGAACAGTTGAGATATACGTAATTTGGAGAGTATCTGAGACTACAGTGCATGCTGGAGGTCTGTTAGGAAGCCCCTTTCAAGGTCAAGAGTCTCCAGAATATGGATTGCATGTCTTTGGCATAATACCATGAGACAAGAACCAGAAAAATGGACATATGATAGCCTCTGTAGTGTTCATCCTGCTTATGAATATTTATATTGAAATATGCATGCACCAATAGGAGTTGATAGGGGCGGACTTAAGTGGTGGGTGAAGAATAGAGGAGAGAGAGAGAGAGAAGACAGTTGAGAGTGGAGGAAGAAGGTTGTTCTAGTTGAGAGATAATGACCGGACTTCTATCACTTGTAACAATAAACAATTTCTACTCGGTTCTTAAATAATACGTTGCCTGGACCTCTGTCATTAATAGTGAATAAAGTTGATGTAATCAACTGGTGGCAGCTGAATGACACGTAGCTTGGGCGTTTGCTTGATGAAACAACCAAGGGACAGGCAAGAACATGATAGCCTCCTTTTCATTGTCAGAAAAGACACCTCTTTGCACTGCAGCTCTTCATAGCCACACTGGCTAGGAAATTCTGGGAAATTCTGGAATAATAGTAAAAAAGAATAAGTTCTGATATTCCCTCTTGTATAAAGCTAGCTTTCTAATCCTTTTCTCTTCCTCGTAAAGGGTTCTGTTTTCATTGTTGAGTTTCATGTGACTTCAGCCCATTGTACATGAGGTGGACACACTCCAAATTAAGAAAAGGAACTCTTTAATTGATGGTACTCTAACTCAGCTGGTGAAGTCACTCATGCTACACAAACCAAGCTCTGCAAGAGGATACTGGCCACTGATTCTGAAACTGGTTTGTAACTGCAGTTAAGATCAACCATGGTTTAAGGTTTGAACATCCTGATAAACTATTGATAATCTAAATCAAAAGGAGGCAATTTCAGAAGGACCCAAACCATCTTACACCCCCAGACTACTACTTCCAGAATCCCAGAACTAGCCTGGACAGTGCACTGGGTTCTGGAAGTTATGGTCCAAGTCAGTAATGTTTCCATCCTCTGGTACTGAACTAGCTTCTCAAATTTGTGTGGGGAAAGGAAAGTCCAAAATTAGCAGCAAATGCATGTCTTCTCATATTTATATTATTCTGTTTCTGCATCTAATAATCTTTAATTCTTGTTTTGACAACTTAGGGCTGTTAATTAGACATGGGAATGAATATAAAAATGCATCAGGATACTCAAAAAATATCCTGTATTCATCAGATATTTGTTGCTTCATATTCTTGAGGTCCAGAAACCCTGGCAAATATGAAGCAATGAATATAACCCTTTTACATTTGTCCATCTATCCTTATTAGCTTATGTCCCCATGGGTAAGCTGTTCCTCGGGAGGGGGGCATAAGCAGAGAGGGGTTTTCCTTTCAGGCAACTTGCTAAAGCCTGCCTGAAGGGAATCCCACCCCCTTGTTTACAAAGATGGAGGGATCGCTTTGTTCAGGCTTCCCCTCTCTGTCTATGCACCTGCGGCTTTAGCTTTCCCCCACAAAACAACTTATTAAGGGGGGAGGTATTGTAATGGGCAGACATAACATCACATGTCCATCACAGCTGGGCAGTGAGTCATCAGCCTATGGTGTGACGGAGGGTGGAACTTAAGGGGAGGAGCTAGTATAAAAAGGGGGGTGAAGAGTGTGTGAGAGCAGATTAGAGATGAGAGCTTGAGCTGGGAGTTTAAAGTGATTGTTAGTTTTAGTGAGTGAGAGAGCCTGTCAGTGTGAAATAGTCTGTGTGAGCCAGTGATTATTAACAGTGATTGATTAATTGATTCTTTACCCGTGATTTACCATTCTTATTTTTGTAATCAATAAACCAGTTTTTGTTTTTCAAAGATATACTTGTCCTTTTATGATTTTTAAGGATAAGTTGGTGGCAGCAGAAGTTTTTGAAGTGAAGTAGCAACCACTCTTTGAGGTTTGAGGGTGGCTGTTACGATAAAGCCTGACCAAAGGACATCTCCCGGTTGTCTTAGCAAACAGTGTGTGTGGGGGGGGAATCACTTCAGTCAGGCTTGCCACATCTTTCTATACCCGAGTGGGCATAGAAAGAGAAGGGAAGTGGGACCTAAATGATCCACCACCTCTCTTTGTAAAGACAGCTGGGCGAGGGATCGCTTGAATCAGACTTCCTCTGTCTCTCTATGTCTGGGCAGGCAGAGAAAGACAAGGCAAGTGGGAAGAAGGGGGGAGCCTGATCCAAGCAATCTTTGTCTTTGCAATGCTAGGATCCCCCTTCCCCTTTATTTCTATGCCCAACCAGGCATAGAAAGACAGAGGAAGCTTGAGCAAAGTGATCTCCCACCCCTGCTATCTTTGCAGAGACAGTACGGTGGGGGATTGCTTGGGCCCCACTTCCCTTCTCTTTGTATGCTCACCCAGGCATAGAAAGAGGGGGGAAACCTGACTGAAGCAGTCCCCCACCCTGCTGTCTGACAATGTGTGTGTGTGTGTGTGTGTGTGTGTGTGTGTGTGTGGAAGCTAGGCTGCTCGAACCGAAACTGTGGTTCCAGCAATCTAGCTTCTGTTTTGCAACCACAAAGCAGGAGAAGGCAGCTTAGCCAGGTAAGTGACAGTGGGAAGGGGGTGGGGTCAGGCCTTTTTATTTTCTTTTAGATAGCCCCAATGGTTCGTCAGGATTTTTTTTTTTTTAAGGTGGGAGGCAATTTGTGGTTCACCACTTTGGCGCTTCATCCCCATCTGTACTGTTAATATATATTTTTTATGAGCTAGTTTTTAATACCACGTGGAAGCATCAGTTTGTGGAACACACAGAGGTCTTTTCGTGGAAAATCAAAGTGGATTTCAGCATCTGAAACTTCTGGTGGCAACAGACGACGTTCCTCCATCTATGTATGATAGGAGCAGAAGTCACCTTCACACACATTAGAATCCACAGCTGGATGCTTGTTAGTTGCCCATCTGATTACATGTTCTTTTGCAATTATATGAAAAGCTATTTCCATTATTTTGCTAGCAATTGTTGAATGGCTGTCTTTGCTGCATACCAAATAATGGCTCTTTGTTGTGTTGCTCAAAAGGGAAAGGCAATTACAACTCCGAGAGATTACAATTAAAAGTCATTAAGGATGGTTTCTAACCGAAATGAGTGACATAATCGTGACTCATTACTTAATGACGCAATGACGGTTTTGTTCAAATGACTGCAGAATCCCATTCTGTCTCTTAATCAATGGAATGTTCTTCTCTCTCTCTCAATTTTAATAGAAGAAGTGTCTAGATTTTGAGTATGAGGGGGCAGCAATGAGAACGACTCCCTTCTAGCCAGGATCAATGGCCCCATCAGTCTCTAAGGAACAAAATAGTCCATTATGGCAAGTTGGGCACAACCCCTGCCTGGTGATTGGTGGTAGTTGCCACAGTTTTCTCCCAGTGGAGAATCAAGTACAACATTCTGAAAACCTACTGAACTAACTTAAATAGTTACATTCAACAAGTTAAAATGTCCAGAACTTCCATTGCATTGCGAAGAATGAAAACAAAACCAGTATTACTTACTGTAGCAACCCCAGACCTACTGGAGTACCCCACCCTGTAGTTATGCTGCCACCAACCATTCGCTCTACCAAGTCACCCAGACCAGGAATGGATTTTAATAAACAAAAGAACAAGGTTTATTGAAAAAACAAACAGGGTAAACAAAAGGATCAGGTAAATAGGATACTGGAACTTGGTATAGTCCCAATCATACACATACAACAGATTGGTTCCCACGGAACACTTTAAGGTAACGCACAGACCCTGAACCTATCAGTTCTGGCTACCTAGATAGAAACCTGAACCTATCAGGTATGTACTATCTGACGAACAGTTGTACCCAGTCTGACCCACAGACTCCAACTCCACTTCTCCACGTCAGCTTTCCTACGATGGACTTCCCCCAAATATATATACAGTACAGCTCCTCCCCCCTGATGTCCCACCTTCCACTCCCCATAGGATGGAACTTTCCCTCCAAACCCATGACAGACAGGTACCATCAGTGCTGTATGTGACACTTACCTCACCTACTGTTGATAATTCCAGTTTCCTTTCAGCACCCACTTTCCCCACCAGTCCTGAGAGACACCAGCAATCACTGCATATACTAGCTTTTGTTTAAATGACACAGTAAGAGATAGGAGCATCCTATTGGCTGGTGTCATAGGGCAAAGCATTGGATTCAAACCCTTGGTTAGCTATGAAACTTATTAGCCCTGTTCAGGCATTTGGGAAAGGATTAATCTGAAGGTCATGAGCAAAGAGTGAATTTTAGCCTTGCTCACCTTTCCTGTCACTTTCTTCATAGGAAGAGTGACTGTCTGAAGAGGACAGCCACTGTTATATGTGAAAACATTCCATGTGGGAACATAAAAAAATAAAGATTCCTGGCTGCCTAGTGCCTCCATACAGGTCACAGACCTTTTCAGTTCATAAAGTGACCCCTGCCTCTGAAGAAAGCAATAGACAGCTGAGCATTGTTTACCAGTCATGCATTCACAAATTAAACCTTTTCTGAATTCCCAGATAGGATTCTTGCGCTTGAATGAACAGTCACCTTCTCAGAACTCTAGCCTCCTTCACAGAACTGTTGTGAAGACCATGGATGCTAAGAAGAGCTTAGAGAACAGGACAGAAAAATCGCAAGGACTTTCTGGATGATTTTTTTTCTCCTCCTGAAATTACGATGAGTTGAAATGAGGGAGAAAAGGTACATCTTTGACTGTGAAGACAGTAAAGGATGCAGTAGAAGGAAGGGCTTCTTCCTTCCGTCAAGAAAGAAAAGAATTTCTACATTCTCAAATAGCAGTACTCCTATAGGATATTTTCCATGTTCCCCATTAACGCTCCTGGAACTATGGTCTGTCACAGCTACCTGCTGTTTTCACAACTGTTGCATTTTGTCCTTGTTTATTAATTTTGAAGAGACACTTGTCCAGCAGGACAAGGCAAAGAGACAGTCCCCAAACCAGCAAAGTCAAGGAGCTGGACAGGGGACACAGACTGTATTTGTCTTCAGTGTGGAAGGGATTGCCACTCTCAAATTGGCCTTCTCAGCCACACTAGATGCTGTTCCAAGTCCTCCATACAGAGCACATTACCATAGTCTCTCAAGACTGAAGGATGTCTAATCTAAAATATAAATTAATTTGAATGTTAAAGTTCTTTTCTATGTTAGTGATTCTTCTGCTTTCTGCTTTGAATTCCTACTCAGGGAAATATGGGATAAAGTGGCTGATTTACTGTCAAACACAAACACACACATGGGTTCCAACAACAGATCTTGTGTGTTCCTGTCTGATTTATCCCAAAGAACATAAGCTATTCCTGCAAACCATAGGGGCATATGTCAAAAAAGACGAAGGATAACACATAAAAGGCAATTTAAAACCTGCATTCTCTTCTTTCATGTTTCTAATGAAATTGAAATGCAGCTTGTCACCATCAAAAGCCTGGAATTCAATTTGTCATTTTGATTTGACTTGAGATACTGGAGATCAAATCTATATCCACTTTTTGCTATTGGAGTTTGAGCTGCATTGGCTTTCAGGAGATTTTGGGTCAGCCTCTGCAGAGTAAAAGCAAAAGGCAAAATTTCCCAGACCTGTGTATTTGTTTGCTTAAATAACTATGAGCTGATTCTCTGCCTTTGAATGGTACTGGAAACAGTGTGCAGATCATAAATATAAAAGATCTAAAAATATCTTTTTAAAAAACTAGGGGTTTTCATTTTTTATAATAATTTATTAACATTTGCAAATATCTTCATAAACATGAAAGGGCTCAAATAAAAAAGAGATAACAAAATTTATGTAAAATTATGCTCTTAATTTACAATAGATATAGAAAAATATTCATCCCACATCTGGTGACCGAGTTGGAGAAATTCCCAAGAAACTTAAAAGGAGTTATTGAGAATTTATTAATGAATAGACAAATTATTAAAATAAAGAATTGTCTAGAAAAGATAAAGAAAAAAGACCAAATAAAAGAATTGACAGGTGTGGATAAAATATCTTGGTGTAAAATTATTCAGTTAGAGCAATGAATGAAGAACTGGGTAAAAAGAAACAGTAAATATAGGGAATGTACGAAAATCAAATGAATTATATTACAAAAGGAAAATGGAGGTGAAAAGGTATTGTAAGTAACATTTATAATGTTTTATTGGAAACAGATCGGGAGAACTCACTGAATTCGTTATAGGAATTTTTATATATAAAAGAAGAAATAAGTAATAGTGCTTGGAAAAATATATGGACAATTAGAATATTGGAATCTATGCTATTAAGAAAAACATAAAATGTTTATAAGTTAGTTTGGAGGTGGTACTTAATGTCAGTGAAATTAAATTAAACAGATGGTAATTATTTTAATATATGCTGGAAAGGGTGCCAGAAAGTAGGTACAGTACTTATTTTCATATGTGGTGGCAATGTGAGACTATATTGAAATTTTGGCAATTGGTTTTTAAAGAAATGATTGGAATAAGCAAACTAAACTTAGGTATGTGCCCTAAAATAGTGCTTTCATCAATATTTTAAAATGGGGAAGGTAATTGGACAACTAAATGATTAATTCCAAATATTTTAATAACAATGAACATTGACTATTGCTAGGAACTGGAGAATAGCTTATAATTGCAAGTTAACTGTTTGTTATAGGGAAGTCTGGGGCATAGCTATCAATGGTAAGGTTACATGTAATATAAAAGTTAAAAGAGGGGTAAAATGCAGAGATGAATTTATAAATATATGGGGATAATTTATTGGTTTTGTATTAATAAAGTGGAAGGGGCAAGGCCCATTGCAAGAGCCAATAGATTTCAGGAAGGGATATGGGGCTCCAGAAGAGTAAATGATAGAGGATGAGCTAACATTCAGAAAATCCTCACTTTGGATTTTGATTCAGCCCCACCTCACCCCCACACCTGAAGTACAAGATATAATGAAACAAACTTGCCTTTTTAGGAACTGCATGTGGTGTAATCTGAACACTTGAAATTACCATATGTGCTAAGCTTCAATTAAGTATTTCCAGCACCAATCAATGCATAACGAACATAATTATGAACAACATTTTTTTATGTTTTATCAGGCCAATACGGTGCTACATTGAAATGCCTTCTAGCAAATATTTGCACAAAGATGTAAAATAAACTTTAAAATAGAGATGAGATAATACTTTCATTCCAGTTTTATTTTAAAAAATGAGTGGGGAGGGATAAACTAAAACAGGGATGGACAAATTGACAGGCCAAAAGGCTACTTTTGTGCCTCCCGTGGGAGTTACGTTGGTGGTTGAAGATGTTCAAAAATTAAAAGGACCAAACTAGTAGAGCCCAGAAGTCTATCTCCATGCTTAAAAAATGGATAATTCATAGGAGTGTGCAAGTATAATCTGGTCCTATTTGTATCCAAAGATTTTCTGTACAGATTGGAACCAATCTACCTTAAACTGATTTGGAAGTAGATGGAACTGATTTGTTCACAGGCTTATGCACAGATTTGTATAATTGGGAGGGAAATGAAAATGGAGAAAACAGAAGACTATGAGCTGCAATAGAGGGTCCTACGCAGCAGCATTTAGGCAGCTGCCAAGAGACTCAGAGTCCGGGTGGCATACAAGTCAAATGGATAAATAAACGAACGAACGAACGAACGAGCGAGCGAGCGAGCGAGCGAGCGAACGAACGAACGAACGAACGAACGAACGAACGAACGAACGAACGAACGAACAAACAAACAAACAAACAAACAAACAAACAAACAAACAAACAATGAATGAATGAATGAATGAATGAATGAATGAATGAATGAATAAATAAATAAATAAATAAATAAATAAATAAATAAATAAATAAATAAATAAATAAATAAATAAATAAATAAATAAATTAAAGACTGTTGTAGATTTTCCATGTGTAGATAAAGCTTCTACCAGCTTCCTTCCTTCCTTCCTTCCTTCCTTCCTTCCTTCCTTCCTTCCACCAAGAACTGCTGTAGTACTTCTTGCCCAGCCTGTACCCTTACCTAAATCCATCCATCATCAGCCACTAGCAGGAGTTGAACTATAAAGAGAAAAAGAAAATGGTGGTGGGAGAGTTGAAGATAATCCTTAGTGCTGCTTTGACCTATCCAATCAAAACAGGGTCAGTCATCAATCCTCCATTAACACACCTTTAATCTTAATTGTCCTAAAGACCCAGTAACTGAGAGAAGGAAAAACATTTTAGGACACAGGCAGTCTAGTAGGTGATCTGGCAGCATTCCTTTGTCATGTCTGGATGCAAAATGACTGCTCTGTTGGGTAGATGGGAATATATAGAGTCAAGTAAGGTCAGTCTGACTCATCCCCAAGGACTCAGTGCCTGGAGTTTCCAAGGGAGGTGTTAGCTTTCATTGGGGTTCGGCTCTCAGTCTCCTCCTCCTTTGGTGCTTCCTTCTTTTACAAAGCAACTACTACCAAGCATATCCCCTCCTACCCACAAAGTCAGCTTTTCTAAGACCACAACAAATTTTAATGGTTTTTAGGGATACTCACATCAAACTGAATGACTGGATACTACCATGAAGCTGGTCCAGAAATCCACAATTATCCCCTTTTTTTTGGAATCTGGACAATTTTTTTCCAACGCCAGTGTCCATACCTTGTAACTTGCTTGTGTGTGTATATACTTAAAATGATACCAGGAAGTCTGCTTGGAAATTACATCTTCTCGGGACTTCCAGGAGTGACTATACACCATTTTTCCTGGAGAATTATTTTTTTCCTGACAGACAACTAGGGTCATAGGACCCCTCCTTATGTACCCCTAAGCTATTGAAAAGGTCCACAGAAATAGGTAAGGAATTTAAGAAATTTCTTGGCTATTTGGCTAGTTGATGCATGGCTAGAGGCAGCTAAAAGAGGACAATTCTATGAGGCTGCCCACCTCATCCTGTTTCTCGCCTAATATTGTGGACATAAGTCACTCACTAATTTCTATGTTCTTCTTCGGACTGGCTCAGTTTGCACAGAATTGCAAAATGCGTGCCCTTTCTCTTTGAGAAGAGAGCAAGCACAGAAGGACTGGGTAATTCTGCCACAAAATACAAACCTCCCATCCCTTACTTCTAATCTAGATACATGCAATGAAGTGGCAGCCATCAAAGTTGTGTGCAGTGAACCGAAATGGAACCAAACCAAGCCGAACAAAAAACCACACCTAAGAGGGTACTTTTAAAAGTGAGAATAATCTTATCATCATCATCATCATCATCATCATCATCATCATCATCATCATCATCATCATCATCATCATCATCATCATGTTAGAACTGAAGGACTGGAAGGGACCCTATGAATCATCAAGTCTAGTTTCTATTGAGGTGGGGCAGTGGGGAATTGAACTACAAACCTTTGGAACCAGCTACCCAAACCACTGAGCTGTGATTCCTTATCCATAGATGTTAGGATAAGACAAGTGATCATTCACATCCCCAGTTATAACCCCACCAGGCTTCTGGAGCCAGAGGTTCATCTGACACACATTCTCCTTTTCTCACATCACTGCACTGTTCTGCAACTCTTCTTGTACAGCTTTCTTGCATTTTTCAAGGGATTCGCCATGCTTCTGCTGTTTCCCCCCCAATGATCTTTTATATCTTTCAATTTGTTGCCAGCCTAAGAATCATGCGACTGAAGATCAGTTAAATAAAATGATTTACTGATATGTTGTCTAATTAAATAGACATTGACAGAACAGAATATGAGCCACCTTTTAGAGACAGGAAAGAGATCCCTTGTTCTCGTAATCTTTACAAATAGATCATGCTTCTGTATATAAAGAGTGTGAGCACAATATGAAGAGGCACCGGCTCTGGAGTGATCTCTGCAAGAGCATCTACCAGTTTGTTCCTTTATTTATGAGAACAGAGCCACAATGTTGTCTTATGTAATGGGTGTCATTTTGCACCCTGTACACTCAGTATTTGAAAGGAGACAGAGTATGTACTCAGAAACATTGTTATTGCTCCTGGAAGTTTTTGGAGCACTGCAGAATGGGAACATTAAATGCCCTGACCTGCATTACAGCAGCCACAGGACACAACACATTCATCATGGACCATTTTTTCAGCTACCTAACAGCTCTTAAAGCCTCTTTTCATTTCACTTTAAATCTCTATTGTGCTGCTATTTGGGCAGGCATCATCCCTTCATTCCAAACCTAAGTGTTGCTGGAAGTTTGAAATATATTTCCATTGCCAAGCTATAGGATCAAAAGCATCTTTGTTTCCAACAGAGCAATGTTACATGCAATTAGTCGTTAAAGAGACTAATCCTTTCATATTTTTCAAAAGGAAGTATCCCAGCTGTTTGATATGGGCAACATGGTAAACGTCTCAATTTGGAGGTCAATGAGAAATGAGTGTGTATACCTGGGCCATTTTTCTTTGATGAGCGAGAAGGATGTTGGCCACTTTTAAAAAGGTACTTTTTAAAAAAGAAAATACATGACTTAGGAAGGAACAGAATTAGAGAGAATCCATACTTAGAAGACCTGGCTTGGCCATTTCTCTCACCATTCATTTATGTCACCCCAACTGCAGAATGATGCAAAATGAGGATACAGAAGTATGCTTTGGTCTGAGCTTGGAAATAACTCTTTACAAACAGAGTTGCCTCCAATTAGTCCCTTTTTCTAAGAACCAAGATATACATTGTGATTGCAAACTGAAGATTAATCATCATTAACTTAGAACTGCAAAACTGGAAGGGACCCTATGGATGATTGAGTTCAGCCCCTGTCAAGGAGGCACAGTGGGGAATCAAACTCCCAGCCAGATACCTAAATCACTGATCTATCCAGCAGTACATTCTTCCTTTGAGGTGTAACCATTAACTTTTAAGCTATTGTTAGTGATTGTTGTGGATTTTTCCGGCTCTTTGGCCATGTTCTGAAGGTTGTTCTTCCTAACGTTTCACCAGTCTCTGTGGCCGACATCTTCAGAGGACAGCACTCTGTGCTCTGGTGTAGTTTGCTTGGGAGTTGAATGGCTGTGAGATGAGCTTTTGTCCTTTTCAGGAGATGGGTGATTAGTGTGTCTTGTTGTGGATATATTGTTGTGATAAGGAGGAGAGATTATCTGTCACTGTGATTGATGGGTGTCATTAGCTGGTCTTTTGTGTGTAGTGATCCCTGGTCCTTGTGGCTGGGTAGAGTTTGTTGACCTTTTGCATGCTGTATTTTTCAGAGCTGGGAGCCAAGTTTTGTTGAGTTTCAAACTTTCCTCTTTTTAAAAAATTAAACGGAAAGTAAATGAAGTAGTTTAGAGGGGTAATTGGTTATCAGGCCACTTGTGTCATTATATTGCTGTCCATATCCATTTTGGGCTGGATGTTAACCGAGAGGTGTCCAGAGCTATGTTGTCTGGGTTGGGGTCAGTCTTGAGACACCCCGACATAAGAGTCCATCACCCAGATCTATATAGGAGTGATAGAGTCCACTTATTCGATTCAAGTTTAGACCTTTTCTTACATGATCTACAAGGGGGGGGGGCTTGCGGCTGAAGGTTTAAGCTGTGTTGGTGGGCTTGGGGCATATAAATAGCCCCATGCCATGGCAGGTAGTGCGAGGGGGTGAGCTTTTGGGATTTCCTGGTAGGTCACATAGTACAAAACAGCATATCTACCTTTTGGTAGACAACAGGGCTCCGATGGGAGCTCGATTATTATTAAGGGGATCTCATAGGGTGCAGTTCACCTAGGGCAGTGATGGCAAACCTATGGCACGCGTGCCACAGCTGGCACACAGAACCTTCTCTGTGGGCACATGAGCCATAAGTCGTCATTGAGAAATACTTACCCGATCCCAGATTTCGGCACTTCCCTCTGCTGGTGCAATGGTCCAGCGGAGGGGTGCAATGGTAACCATTACTAGTCTAGCCCAATGGGGTATTGGAGGACCAGCAAGTATTTCTTTGTTAATACTGCCCATGGTGGGGGGGACCCAAGTATTTAACCCTTGCAGTGCAGGGGCTGTTGTTTTTTCTAAACTAAAACCTCAGCTTTCGGGTTTTAATTGCAGTATCGGCACCTTGAAATAAATAAGTTGATTTTGTGTTACAGTCTGGGCACTTGGGCTCAAAGAGATTCACTATCACTTATTAAGGGGCACCTGAACATGTGCTGGTTAGCACACACCACGATTCAGAAATAGGAACTCTCCCTGCTTTTGAATCTGGAGGACTACACCAGATTTTCAGATAGATCGCACCCCTTGTTGATCAGGGTTTCAGTTTAAATAGTTAATAAAGTTGTGGCCCAAGTTTAACCCAACAACCCGTGTTGTCTCTTTATTTCTGGGCTGGGTGAGCAAAGGTAGTTGCATCTGACCTTGGTAAGAGGGTCACATACTCATTTCTGATTTGATTATTCTGTGCTCGAAATATGAGGGCAACCTTTGACTGCTACAGCCAGGAAGGGGTAATAAAACACTTTACTCATCATGCATTTATAGCCCTCTATAAAGGAAATAATGTCATTATGTCCTCTTTGTTTCTAATGCAGGAGATGACCTGAGTAGGAGGTTCTGTTTCTAAGAGAGCAATCTTCTGCATGCCTACTCAAAAGTAAGCCCGACTGCTTTCAATAGGCTTTAGTCCCAAGTAGAGGATTGCTGCCTAAATCTAGTTTCAAGTGTTCCTGTCTAGTTTCATAGGCAATATTAAAGAACCTTGGTTTCTTCTTTATATGTTTCATTTTTCAAAACGGCTTTCCCCCCTTTTCCAAATTACCTTCACAACATATCATCCAATAAAGAAGTAATTCTCAAGTATTTCCTTGTTTTATATCTGAGAAGCTAAACTACCACTTTGCCATTTTAATCCTTTATAATACACTTCATTGCTGGCTGTTAAAGAAGGATAATAAGCACCTTATAAGAAAGATTTGTGCAATTGTTTTTTTTCCCCTCTCTTTTCCTTTATTTTCCTTCAGGAAGATAATAACTCACACAGCTGTGATCAACAGCATATGAGAACACAAAGACATCACAAGGAGCATGTATTTCAGGGGACTGGTGACCAGTCAAAACAGTGTACAGAATTAAGCCTAATTGAAGGCATTTAATAATGACTCGGCCCCAGCAGACAATCCTATTACTCTTAGTTACAGTCTTTTGCTTCTTTTGTTGAATATACTAAGACATAAAGGTATTAATTAAAGAGGAAGTCTCTTTTCAGAGCAATCCTGTTTATTCAGGCCACCTCAGAAGAAAATCCCATTGAGTTTTCGAAGCAGTCCAGCCTTTCTTCAGAACGTATCAGCAGAAGTTGTTATTTCTGGGAGAAGTGTGAGGAACATCTCAGCTGCTCCCTTGTTTTTCTTTCCAGGTGGTTCACTCTTGATGGAAAGCAGCACTTGAAAGGGGGGGGGGGAGAAGAGTTTTCCTCACCCTTTTAAACAGGAACAGAAATGGAAAAATTACTTTTAAAAGTAATTAGTTTTAAAAGTAATTAGTTATAGGTATAGTACTAAGGCCCCCAAAGCAGTTACACAGTTATTGTTTGAATTCATAGAAAAATAATGCTTCACTTTTCCTTTTCTCTAAAGTCACAAAAATAGTTACTTTTAGTTACATAAATGCTATAAACTATGGTAGAAAACACAGTCCTGTTTCACTTTGTTATCAGCAAATCCCTTATTACAGAGCACAAGACAGATGCATGGGGCACAGCATGGACCCAGCACTTGAACCATGTCATGCTTCCTGTCCATTTAGTAAACAATGCCTGTGTAACTATAAAAATAACTGAAAAGGTATGCTTAGTGAAGTTATGTTGCAATACTAAGGTAATACAGTCATTTGCTATTGCAAAAGAGAAATTAAGTAGAAGTAACTAGTTATAAGTAACTAGAAAAATAACTACAGAGGTATTACCAAGCTCTGGATGGGAATGAAGTTGACAACTTTGCAATTGCTATATGGCCTTCATTCTTAGAGACATACTAAAGAGCAGAGATAGTCTATAGTTTGGAATAGGTGAGCAAATTCGGGGGCCTAGGCAAGTGACAAAATCACCTCGGGGGAACAATTTATGCATGGCCCTAAACACACAACGTCATATGCTGCCCTAAATTGCAGCATTGCATGGGAGGGTTTTCTCTCCCCTGACTTGTCCCTCTGTTCCTCTTACATTACAAAATATTCATTAAGATGGAGAAGCAGCAGAAGCTCTTCTGGTCCATGTTTACTTATCCAAAGTTGACCTTTCATCTATGGCACACTGGGCATTTCTATTTATATGCAAAGTAAGAGCTGCCAGTTGTTACTATAAAAATATGAGAGTCAATAAAGTATTCTCCACATGCCTTTCTACATGCCACACACAATTAGAAAACGAAAACACTGACTCTCCACATGAGGGAAAAAACACAAATCATTTCAAAAAACAATGTACTCATGCAGATTGTGCAGACCCAGTGGCTATCCATCTAAAAAGACCTCCCTATCCAACTATTGCAATGCTGTGATTATACGAAGCAAAACATCTTGCGTAAATTCATTTTTCATTAACTGAACAGTTCTGTCTGTAAACCAACGTTATTAGAGTTTGGCATTTGTATGCAAAAAGGGTGGGGAAATAGGTCCAGAATGCATCTGTAAATTTACTTGTTTGTACAGGCTCATTGTTTACTGTCATTCCTTCCATTATTAAAAAATAAAGTCCTGTGGGTTGCTCTTTCTCCCTCCCTCCCTCCTCTGCCTCTCTCTCTCTCTCTCTCTCGCTCTCTCTGGTATTAACTTAGAAAATGGAGCAAGAGAGAACAAATTAAAGAATAGTTTGTTGATGTGCTGTGACGGCAGGTGCCTGAGGTCCCAGAGACATTTCACTCAGACAAGCGGCTCTATTTTTCCTGGATGAGTTCACAAAGCCTTCACCTAAGTTAAACTCATCTTCCAAAACAGTTCGCAGTGGTCTAGTGTCTCTCTGCTTTAAACTCTGTCACCATTGAAAAAGGCAATATTAAATCATACCGTCTTAAGAAATCCTATGTTAACTCAGAGCAAAGATCTATTAGTCTGACACAGTGCTTCCCAACCTTGGATTCCCAGATGTTCTTGGATTACAACTCGGAGAGATCCTGGCCAGCACAACTAGTGGTGAAGGATTCTGAGAGCTTTAGTCCAAGAATATCTGGGGATCCAGGGTTGGGAAGCATTGGTCTAACACACTGGAGGCCAACCGGATGACTCAAAGAAGTCCAGGAGAAAGCAAATTTGTTGCCATTTTTTTTTTTTATCCCCAAGTACCTTCTGAGATACTTCGGGATAAAAATAAAGACCATAAAGAAGGCTGACCGCCGAAGTATTGATCCTTTTGAATTGTGCTGGAGGAGACTCTTGAGAGTCCCCTGGACTGCAAGGAGAACAAACTTATCCATCTTGCAGGAAATCAACCCTGAGTGCTCACTAGAAGGACAGATCCTGAAGCTGATGTTCCAATACTTTGGCCATCTCATGAGAAGAGAGGACTCCCTGGAAAAGACCCTGATGTTGGGAAAGTGTGAAGGCAAGAGGAGAACGGGACGACAGAGGACGAGATGGTTGGACAGTGTCATCGAAGCTACCAACATGAATTTGACCCAACTCCGGGAGGCAGTGGAAGACAGGAGAGCCTGGTGTGCTCTGGTCCATGGGGTCACGAAGAGTCGGACACGACTAAATGACTAAACAACAACAACCTTCTGAGGACTATACCAGACCTGGAATATGTCAGTCATCATTAGCATCATCATCAACCTGAACTGTTGGATAGTTCAGTGGTTTAGATATCTGGTGGCAGAGCCAGAGGTTTGAAATTTGATTCCTCACTTTTGGTGATTCCAGACGTGCATATACATTGGTATATGGATTGCTGTTGGTACAGTTTACTTCAAATCAAAGGATGGCATCCACACATTTCTACTTAGATTCTCCCTACCCCTTTAAAAGCTGTTGCCTACCTTTCTGGCACAGCATTAGGGCATGTATTCTTTTTGGTATGATTCATTATCTCATTGTGTAGCCTGTGTGGATGGTTATTTTGTGCCTAAATAGAGCTGTGGGCAGTGTTAGGAGATGTGACAACCTTGTGATGTAATAGGTGAGTTGTGACATTAAAAGGGAAGGCGGAGAAACTCCCTCCTCTATATTTGTCTTTTTTAAAAAAAAAAAAAATCCTGAACTGATGCAGTGCAGTTTGAATACTATGTTAGGTTGATGCATTGCTTTTTTGATATGCCACTTTGTTTAACAAAAAAAAAGGAAACTTTTTTTTTGTTAAACAAATGATAGCTGTGAGAAAAGGCAGGGAAGGGAGCTATGTCGACTCCATGGGCTCCACCAGCACAACTCTAGCAGAGTCCTGGCTGAGGAGAAAGGTGGGGAAAATGGGGGTTTACCTCTAACCTTCACCCCAACATTTTCACGTCACACCAGTATCACCACCACTGTCCTCCATTGTTGCCCCTTTACTCATGAGTAAACCAGGTAAACCTACTTATAAGTAAGCCAGTTAAACCTTGTTGTTGTTTAGTCGTTAAGTCGTATCCGACTCTTCGTGACCTCATGGACCAAAGCACACCAGGCCTTCCTGTCTTCCACTGCCTCCTGTGTAAACTGGGTATCCTTACAGATGAGTCAACCGGTGATTGAAAGACTTGTGTGGACTCTTCTCACATGAGAATAAACACCTCAGGTGAGAGATAAAATAGATCACACTGAAGAGAAGAACCTTTTAAGTGTGAACCAGACCATTCCAAATTCCCATGTCTGGACAGACCCACAAGTGCGTCCATGACAGTGGCTGAACTGAATGATCTATAGGCCAGCTCTTCCAGCTCTGCACTCTTAAGATCCTCCTCCTCCTCCTCCTCCTCCTCCTCCTTCTCCTCCTCCTCCTCCTCATCATCAAACATTTACTTCCTGTTCTGATTTTTTTTTCTCTCCTCTGTTCTCTTATGTCCTTAAATGTCTCTCTATATAAAAAAAGGGCTGTTTCCAAAGCCTTCTGGCTGCTTTCTGAAGCATAACAAAACCTGGGAGCATTTCCCCCCATTTTTCATACATAAGAGATCCCAGCAGGGCCTAAAATGACTTGGAGGATTGCAAGCTGCCCTTGCACCACACTTTGCCACCCTTTCATGAACAGAACATAAAGCAAAAGTCCTCTCCTACTGTTATTCCAAAGAAAAAATACCTGCAAAGATATTTTGCCAAATGTACGTGTAGAGGTTCTATGGAACCATTGTAGGTAATATTTGTACAGTATTCTGAAAGAAGATATATTTCCATGGTCTTCCTTGAACCACTGAATTCTAGTGGCATAAAAAAAGAGACACCCCACCACCACAACCAACAACAACATTAGAAACCAATGGCAAGCACTCAAATGTAATTCCATTTATCCCAATAAGAACTGTTTTCAACAGAACTGCAAACAGCCCTCCATCCTTTTGAACAAAACCACTGGGCACTGAAAATTGAATTTATGGCTGGAAACCTGGACCAAAGTGTTCCACACTACACTACGCCTTGCAGGCCAATGTGTATCTATTTAGCAAACTCACTTGTTCAACAATTGGTCTTTATATAGGCAAACTGGCACCATCAAGAGGGGTGTATTAGTGGGAGGAGCCCATGATTTGCAGAGAAGAAAGACAAGCATAGAAACAAACCTGCTACAGGAGATATGTTCAAATATCCATCCAATAAAGCCATGAATACAAAAGATTCAGGTTTTCTACTCTTGATGGGAACACAAGCTGTACTGGGGCATAATCACACAGTGTGTGCCTCATTGGTGGAAATCTTTAGCACAAGACATCAACCTGGCTTGTCTTTTCAGTGCTAAATCCACCCCCTCCCATTTTAAATGCTAATCTCAACAACCAGAAGTGATTTAATGTACAACATAAAATCCCTCTATTGTAATTTCACCAGAGAATGTTATTAGTTTCAAAGCTGTCAGATTAAGAAACATATTAGCCTGTCAATTTTCAAAGCAATTACACACAGCTATCACATTTCTGAGCCCCTCACTGGTTTTCTTAATGAGTTCAAAGTTCATTAGTGCTTCATCTTCATTCTCCTTGTAATTAATTGCTAGACCTATTTGTTGTTATGCTGTCTAAATATGGTATAAGCACAAGGATATGAAGGAAAGGCAAAAGAAAATATATATATTCTCTTTTGCCTGGTATTCCTCATGATCTAATGTCCACAAGCATCCAGAATGAACAGCTCTCATAAAAAGCACCATGCCCAACTGCAGATTCAGTCGTGGTCTAGAAGGTGCCCCATGGTGAAGATCTGAATTGGACCTCCACATCGAAGACTAAAGTGAGTTAGATTCTTGAAACATTGGGGGTTTGATCATTTCCTTTACAAGAGCAGTGCCTGCATGCTGAGACACTTTCATTGGGATAGCACCTTATTTCTTCCCACTCCTCCCATGTCAGTGCTGCGTAAACATGTTTCTCCTAAAAACCACCTCCACCTGCTGTTTTCTAAATGGCCCTTAAACTAGTCTTCTTCAGTTTCACAGTTCAGCCTCAGTGGCTGAGTTTGCTTGAAAGCTGGAAACATTATAAGGAGAGCAAAGGCTGGTGTTCAGGGGAGAAGAGAGAAAGAGGAAGGGACTTAGAGAAGTTAAGAAATCAAAACTCCACTAAAGTAAGATGTCTGGGTTCCAACCAACATCTTTCTTCCGCTTGGACATAGTACAGTGGTGCCTCGCATAGCGACATTAATCCGTGCAGCAAAAATCGCTGCTAAGTGATTTTGTCGCTATGCAATTTAAAAAAGCCCATAGAAACGCATTAGAACCTGTTTAATACGTTCCTATGGGCAAAAAAACTGACCTTAAAGCGAAGATCCTCCATACAGCAGCCATTTTCGCTGCCTCTTAAGCGAGGAATCCATCCCTAAACACAGCGGGCGGCCATTTTTTTAACCCGGCGGCCATTTTGGGTGGTTTATAATATGCAATAAAAGCATAACAACACACAATCACACACAAAAAAAACCCAACAATACCACTACAAAATGCAACTAAATCCTGCCACTCATTGTATCTACACTTAAATACACAAATTAAAATCTATTTGTTATTTTTGTATTTGAAAAAAAGTATATTCACATTTTTTGGAAAAAAAAACTTGTGTTTGCAATTCTTATATACAAATGTAGCTCCACAGAACTCAGAGAGTGATAGACATAACTGTATAAGCCAAGCCATGCACAGAGAGGAAGAGAAAAAAAAGGAGGGGAAGCAAGCACTATTTTCAACTGCAGCTTTGCCTTCTTATTCCCAAGATAGTGAAAAGGTAGCAGTTTGAGAGATATTTTCTAGAAAGATAGAAGGCATATCTAAAAATACAGGGATCAAAGATGCAGTTTCCGTAGCAACAAAGCCCCTTAGGTGCTTTTTCAATGTATCCATACCTGTTGCGATTGGCAAGCATAAGTGTAGTTTTACTATTGCACTAATGCATTTAATGGGTTTTTCTTCCAGCGGCAAAAGCTAAATTTAATACATATTAATTTAAAAGCAATCAACAATAAATGAAATTACAGATGAAAGTCTGAAGCAGTTTGCATTTCGTAATGCAGAATGTACAACAGAAAGTCTTGAAGAGTTTTTTCTTTTAAAAGAATTATTCTGAACATCTGGAACCAACCAACTGAAAAAAAGAGGAAGCCTTCTTGCATCCATAAAATTATGGTCAACCTAACATAACTATGTGCCATGTTCATATTAAAGACAAAGATGGCTGACAAGGCTGAATGCATAAAATGCTCTTGCTTTGTCAGGTACTAGAAGCCAAGGGTTTTTTTGAGGGGAGGGTTGTCCATTTCTCTCTCCTGATCAACACAAGGGTATTGCTATTTAACTGTATCTCTGCCCTGTAAAAACGGGTAGAGTAAATTGAACTCTTTGGGAGGACTTGCATTCTTAAATTAAAGTTTGAAGGTTCCTGCATTGCCAGTGTTTGGGTTCTTCATTTCACTTTCATCCTCTCTTCTTCACTAACTGCAGATGCTGCAAAGAAAGAGGTGTTCATGTGACAAAAACTGCAGGAGTCTGCTTCGCACAAAACTTTGTTGATGTAAAGAAAAAATTCTTGACACTGGTAAAACATTGTCTTGGATCCTGACAGGAAGTGCCAGGCAGAGAATCAAATAGTTCTGACTCAACCTTGTACCCATAGGGGGAGTGCCAGTGTAGATAAGGGTAAACCAGTATCTGGGAAGGCAAAGCAAGGTCAAGATGCACACAGTATCAACAGAAATGTCAGATGCAGACAAAAACAGAGTTCAAGAAGTTGAACTCTCTTGTGACTGAGATCACAAGAAAGAACATGGATCAAATAGGACAAAGTCAGAAGTGAAGTCTCTAGACAAGAGGCCAAGGTCAAATGGCAGGAGAGCCAAAATGGAAAAAAAATTAAGTATGTAAATAACTAGGAAAGCACTAGATGGCGTTATCTTGACTTTGGCAGTGATCGGTCTCATCCAGATGCTGCTAGGTCTCACTCATGTCACAGCTCTGCAGGACAATTATCAAGTGCTGGCTTCTGATGAGTCCTCCGCTACAGATTCCTTCAACAGTTTGTGAGGAAAAAATCATAAATTTGTAATTCATGTTTCATCAACCCTGAAGAATCATTAATCAAAACAAATCACGACATATAAAGCCCTCAATGGTTTAGGACCTTGATATCTAGCGGAATGCCTCCTCCCACCCAGATCTACCCAAATCACTCGTTCTAGCCAGGAAGGGTGGCTGAGGGGCCTAATGCCAAGGGAGGCCCAGAGAGAAAGAACAAGAAACCGGGCCTTCTTGGCAGTGCCCCCTTGCCTTTGGAACAGTCTGCCCACAGAAATCTGTTTGGCTCCCTCACTGGGTGTTTGCAAGAGCAAACGTAAGACCTGGCTGTTTAGTCAGGCTTTCCCTCCTGTCATCACTTGAATATTTTCCTATTTGAGCTATACAACTACTGTTCTTTTTATTTTATTTTATTTTATTTTATTTTATTTTATTTTATTTTATTTTATTTTATTTTATTTTTTATTGTTAGCCACCCAGAGTAGACATGTGTCTAGATGGGCGGGGTATGTATGTATGTATGTATGTATGTATGTATGTATGCATGTATGTATGTATGTATGTATGTATGAATAAATAAATAAATAAATAAATAAATAAATAAATAAATAAATAAATAAATAAATAAATACCATATTTTTTCGCTCCATAGGATGCATTTTTCCCCAAAAAAGTGGAGGGAAAAGTGTGTGCATCTTATGGAGCGAATACTCCCCCCCACCTCATCACTGCCTTCCCAGGCCTCCGGAGGCCTCAGAAGGCCCCACCCCACCCTCACCAACACCCTCAGAAGCTTCCCCAGCTTACAGGCACCTGGCTGCTTCTCTTTCCCCCTTCTGCTGCACACCCCATCCACGGAGCTCCTCCAGCCTGCATGCCCCACCCAGGGTGTTCGGCGGTGCTTACTCACGGGTAGACCCATGCCTTTTTCAGCCCTTACTCATGAGTAAACCTTCGGCCCCACCCTCACCAACACCCTCCTATCTTAATTGCCGCTGTTGAGGGCTTCTGGCCTTGGAGCCACATATGTAGAAATGGAGACTACATGCCCTTTGCAAAGATGGTGGCTGTGACTTCATTTAGCGTAGGGAAGCTGGAGCTGCCATCTTTGCAAAGGGCAGTCTGGATCCTCAGCAGCGGCAAATAAGATTGAGATTATGGTGGTGGGGTGGACCCCCGCAGTGCCTTCTGAGGCCTCCAGAGGCTTGGGAAGGCAGCAATGGTGGTGGTGGGGACCCCCCAGGAGGCTTTGGACCGGTAAGATGCTGCTTTTTACTTTTTTAAAAAAAATTCTGGGTGGTTTTGTTTCTATGTTGCTTTGTTTTTTGGTGAGGGTTTTTTTTTTTTTGCAGTCCCAGCATGGGACTTGCACTGTTTACTTATTTAATTGCCCACCCCTGATACAGAGGAATATTTTTTCCTGTTTTCCTCTTCTAAAAATTATGTGCGTCTTATAGTCAGGTACATCTTATGGAGCGAAAAATACGGTAAAACATTTTCCTGATTCATGTCCATCTCTAGTTAACATTGTCAGGAGAGGCCTTTATTTTGGTTCTATCACCCTCACAGGTGCGCTTGATGGTGACACGGGAGAGGGCCTTCTCTGTTGCTGGTTCCAGACTCTGGAACCCCCTCCCATAGGAAACTAGGTTGGTCCCAACTTTGCTTTCCTTCCACAGGCAGGCAAAGACCTTTCTCTTGGTGGTATTTATGGTTTTTAATATGGTATTTGTTTGATCCTTTTAAGTATTTGTATTCTCACTATTGTTAGCATACAGTTTAACACAATTTAATATTTTTTTTTGAATTTTACTTTTTATTTAAAATATTTGTAATACATCTTTCTCGTTAAAAGGACCCAAGGCAGCTCACAACAATTAAAATACAATACTTAAAGCCTAAAAACAATGAGTATAGAAATATTAAAAAGAATAAAATTAGTATTATATTAAAATGGTCAATAAAATCAATACTAAAAATACGTTTAAAAACAACAGAGCACAACAATCCATTTTGGAGGAAAACCCTGTCAGGTTGCCAGTTACTAAGGACTAGCCCACTGGTTCTTAACCTTGGGTTACTCAGGAGTTTTGGACTGCAACTCCCAGAAGCCTTCACCACCAGCTGTCCTGACTGGGGTTTTTGGGAGATGCAGTTCAAAAGCATCCGAGTAACAAAGGTTAAGAACCACTGGACTAGCCTGTCTGAAAAGCCTGTTGCTTGCTTGTGGAAAGACAGCAAAGATGGGGCCAACCTAGACCTCTGTGGGATGGAGTTCCAAAGTATGAGACCAGCAGCAGAGAAGGCCATTTCCACAATTTTCATGGTGTAAGCCACCTTGGGTCCTTTTCAGGAGAAAGGCGGGGGGTAAGAAAATATTTTCAAATAAATAATAATAAAATAAATCTGCAGACCCATGTATTGCTTGTGGGCCTCATCCAGCCCTCACTTTGGCTATATAGGCTAACAACCATTTGGTGTTTTATTTGTACCAACAGCAATTCTTAAGTTCTTTGATACTGTCATTCATGACTTTCAATTATAATTATTATTTAAATATTTTTACTCCACCTTCGTCCTTGAAAAGGACCCAAGGCAGCTTATATTGAAATACAATATCTAAAGTTGAAAAAAAAATGAGTATACAATGCTGGTTAACATCATTAAAAGACAATATTTAAAGCTAAGGATGACGAGTATAAAGAGGCAGGTTACATCATTAAAAGGCAATATTACAGCTAAGAACAGTAAATGCACAAATATTAAATAGGGGAAAAAATGTCACTCTTGAGAAATGGGAAACCCAAAAATGGAAAACACAAGTAGTACAGTACTAAAGATCAAGTCAAAGCAGAGATGCATAACAATTCATCTAAAAATCACAGACAGATAACTAGTTACTGATGGAAGGCTTGCCTGAAGATAAGGGTCTTCATCCACCTACAGAAGGACAGCAAAGATGAGGCCTACCTAGCCTCCTGTGGGAGGGAGTTCCACAGTCTGTGAGCAGCAACAGAGAAGGCTCTCTCCATCAGATGTACCTGTGAAGGTGGTGGGACCAAGAGAAAGGCCTCTCCTGATTACCTTAACACCCAAGCCGGTTCATAATAGGCGACACAGTGTTTGTCATTTCTCCCAGCTTCTTTTCTTCTGTTGAGACAATTACATTTGATCGGATTGAGGCTGCTCTTCTCAGTTCTCAGATCTTCAGCCAGATCTTCAGCCAGGCAGGTGGGAAATTATCCACCATTGTACAGAGAGACATGGCAGGATGCAGTGCAAGATCAAAGGAAGGGAGCAGGGGAGAAGATGGTCGCCAAACAAAAAGGTAAAGCTCCGTGGCTGGTGAACAAAGTAGAGGAGGATGCTGTCCGACAGGGAAAGTCAAAGAAGGCTTGAAAGATGAGAAATTCAGCCAAGGGCATACTGGAGTTGAATTTATTTTTCTGGACATGCTGCTTAATGTGCAAGATTGTGCTTTGTGTTTATTTTGTGGTTCTTTTACCCATGCTGTCAATGATTTGCCTGATCTGAAAGGAAGAGGACAATTATCTGGACAAAGGCTGGTGACTGTGATTAGCTGGACTCAATACCCCATTTGGTCTTGCTTGGTACAGAAAGGGAGGACACAGCAGGAGAGACTGAAAGGAAAATAGGCAGATGTCTGCTGTTAAAGGGACGGCACTGGAAATACCTATACTGTAGTTTGCTGTAATTGAATCTCTAGCTTAGAAGAGATCCTGCTTAGGGATTCTGGAACATCCGGGGGGGGGGGGAGGAGAGTATTTATAATTTACATTGATATATAGTTACTATTTTTTCTTTTCTTTGTTAAACACTGTTTTTTTAAAAAAAGGGATATAATTGAAGAGGTTTTTCTTTGAGCCATGAAGAAGTATTTCCAGTAATCATCTGCATAATGCCTTAGAAGTAAATAGAGGTTTAAGGAAGGATAACTTTTGAAACAACCCCTAACATCAATCTCCAAATGCCGCAGATCTGAATCTCAAAGATTAGTACATATATTTCATTTTAAGGATCCTGCTGTTACCAAGTTTGTTTCAAACACATGTCTCTAGCAGATCCTGGAAATGTTATTCTTGTGGGCCACAGCCTCCAGAATCCCCCAGTTATGATGACTTGGGATCTTGCCTTTCAGCAGCTGAAGCTGGTTACAGTGGATCCCCGACTTATGCACGGTTCCACCTGTGAACTTTTAGAGGTACGGACTTCTCTGGCTGCAAAATTTCACTTCGACTTGTGGCCGGAGAATCGACCTACAGACCGGAAGGCGTTTTCCCCGCCTTCCCTTTCCGGTCCATAGGCCACCGATTGTGCCTCTGGATGCCTTTCCAAGGCTTTTCCATGGCAGGCATCTCGGAGGTTCACTTCTGCCGCCGATCATGCTTCGGAGGGCTTCCCCTGGTAGGCCTGGTCCACCTACCGGGAAAGCCTGGTAGACCCTTGGAAAGCCGCCGGAGGCGGCAGTGGACGACCTCCAAGATGCCTCCCATGGCGGCGGAGAAGCCCTCGGAGGGCTTCGGCAGCAGCGACGGCAGCAGCCGGGGACCCTCGTGAGGCCTCTGAGAGGCCTCCCATGGTGGTGGAGACCCCCTTGAGGGCTTCAGCAGCAGCGACGGCAGCAGCCGGGGACCCTCGTGAGGCCTCTGAGAGGCCTCCCATGGTGGTGGAGACCCCCTTGAGGGCTTCAGCAGCAGTGATGGCAGCGGTGAGGGACCCCTTCGGGTGGTGGATGACCTCCAAGATACTGATTTTTACATTTAGGTTTTTTTTTTTGAGGGGTATTTTTTCTGTGGCCAGTTACAGATTAATGGGTTTTCAATGCATTCCTATGGGAAATGGACCCTCAAGCTACAGACTTTTCGACCTGTGGCCACCGTTCCAATATGGATTACAGTGGGGTCTTGACTTGAGAACTTAATCCGTATTGGAAGGCGGTTCTCAAGTCAAAAAGTTCTCAGGTCAAATCTGCATTTCCCATAGGAATGCATTGAAAACCATTTGATCCGTATCTGCTCTTTTCCATCCATAGAATCTAATGGGAAGCTGCTATTCCACCTTTGACCACTAGAGGGGGATATTTTGTTTCTTTTTTTTTTTCTTAGGTCAAGAAAGGTTCAGGGAAGGCAGGGAAAATACAGTCCAGGCAGTATAGTACCAGGCAGTCTGAAGACTGTCTCCCAATCCACTCTCTAAACGCTGGGAGGAGTGAGGAAGCAGACAGGCACCCTTTTCACTGGCCAACAGTTAACTGAAAGTTCAAATTTTGCACTTTCCCTGCCTCCCACGTGGGTTTTTTTCAGTTCTTAACTCAAATCTAAGTACTTAAGTCAAGTCAATATTTTCCTATGAGAGCGGTTCTTAAGTCAAAATGTTCTTAACTCGAGCCGTTCTTAAGTCAAGACCCCACTGTAGTTCCGTAAGTCAAGGGTCCACTGTATAGGAAAAGGAGTTCTTGGATGAGACAGATTATCTAGATTTGTTTCAATTTGGCTTCAGGCCTGTTTATGGGATGAAGACTACTCTGGTTGCCTTGGTAGATTTTCTATACTGGAAACTGGACAAGGGAACTGTGATCCGGCTGGTTCCACTAGACCTCTCAGTGGATAGTAATATCATTGACCATGATATCATTCTGGCCAATGTCTCTGGAATGGGACTTGAAAGCACTGTCCTACGGTGGCACCAGTCCTTCCTGGATGAGAGAAGGACTGGTGCCACCATAGAATGGTGTCTTCAGATCCATTTTCTCATTTTGGGTTAAGATCAACCACCTCCATTCACCAAACCTGAGTGTCAAACTAGGTAGAAGATGAAAATACCTGCATGAGTCTCATTTTCAATGTAAGGCTCACTGAGTCCCTACCCACCACCATTTCCTGCATTTTGTACAAAATATCTCAGCACAAAATGAATGCATTTTCCCATCATGAAGGTACATACACACAACAAGCCATCCAGTGCTACTACATTTGCTAGTTCTTTCACGCAGGCAACACATGTCAGCTTCTAGGACTTCTGGTTTTATAGTAATGCCCACTAAAGCCTCAAAAATGCACAAAATCTGTTCAGGACTTGCAGACACTGTGGGAACAATATATGTTTGTGTGTTTTTTCTTGTTCGCTGCACAGGGCTATCCAAATCTGGATTTACATCCTTGTATCTACAGAATTCCCTTCTGATTATGATTTGTCTATGTTATGATACAGGCACCAGCTATATACAGTTATGCATGCATCTTTGCAACATTTTCAAAGGTATAGGCAATCCTTTGGGCAATCCCTCTTTTTGATTCTCTGCTGTTCTGTTGGTTTTATTATTCTTTTATTGTATTTCTTTTATTGTGCATTACTGATTTGTTTTTCATGAGGACTGTTGGCTGCCCTGAGCTCCTCGTGAAGAAGAATGAAATATATATCAAATAAAAAAGCTTGAGAGGCAGAGAGGGAGGGAGAAGAAACCAGCATGATTATACTTGTATTCCTGTTACACTTTATGATGTGTCTGAGAAGGCATCAAAGAGGAAGTGCTGAGTGAAAAATTGGGGAAAATCCCTGTGGCAAGAAAAGGAAGCATTGCTCACTCATACCAAACTTTACTACAGTGTGTTCAAAAAACAAAGCCTAGTTATGGTTTTGTTGTTGTTGTTGCTTCAGCCTATATACTGCCCCATAGTACTAGAGCACTCTCTGGCTGGTTTACCACACAATTATGCAAGAGATACTTTGTCCCTCAGCGAGCTGGGTACTCATTTATTGACATCAGAAGAATGGAAGTCTGAGTCAACCTTGAGACAGCTACCTGATTGAACTCAGGTTGTAAGCAGAGGCTTGACTGCAGTACTGCAGTTTAGCTACTGTTCCATGAGGTGCACATTTTAGAGTGTAAAATCTAATGGAAGATAACAGATAAGTGGCTAAGGCAGCAATTGGTAAGCAGCAGTACAAGTTCGGTGTGTAAGTCTCCGTTAAGTCAAGGAGCCACAAATACTTTTTCTTATTGCCTTCGTGAATATTTTTTCTTATCCTTCAACAGGGTGAGACTTTCATGATGTTCTTGGCAAAGGAATGAGATATAAGTGTATATGTGAAAACTAAACAAAACTAGGCGCATAAAAACATTACAAAGCTTCAACACAAATAATACAACTTGCTCAAAGTAATGTGACACTGCACTTTAAGAAGGATGCCAGTAAACTGGAAAAGGTTCAGAGGAGGGCAACAAAGGTGATCAGGGGACTGGAAACCAAGCCTTGTGAGGAAATACTGAAAGAACTGGGCATGTTTAGCCTGGAAAAAAGAAGACTGAGGGGAGATATGATAGCAATTTTTATATATAGTGGTGCCTTGCTTAACGACGATAATCCATTCCAGGAAAATCACCATTAAGCGAAAACATCGTAAAGCGAAATTAAAAACCCCATTGAAACGCATTGAAACCCGTTCAATGCATTCCAATAGGTTAAAAACTCACTGTTGAGCAAAGATCCTCCATACAGCGGCCATTTTCGCTGCCTGTATAGCGAGGAATCCGTCCCTAAGCACAGCAGGGAGCCATTTTAAGCACCCGGTGGCCATTTTGAAAACCCAATGATCAGCTGTCTTTGATCGTCGTAAAGCGAAAATCAGTTCCCAAAGCAGGGAACCGATCGTTGGTAAGCGAAATTCCCCCATTTAGACCATCGTTTTGCAATTGCAATTGCGATCACAAAAAGATTGTCGTAAAGCGGATTCCTCATAATGCAGGACAATCGTTAACTGAGGCATCACTGTATTTGAAATATAGTAATACAAAGGAGGGTAGGATCTCAGTAATCCCAGAGTGTAGGACATGTAAAAGGGGGCTCAAGCTACAGGAAGCCAGATTTAGGCTAAATATCATAAAAAATGTCTTAACTGTTAGAGTAGTACAACAATGGAACCAATTACATCAGGAGATGGTGAGCATTCCAACACTAAAGGTATTGAAGAGAACATTGGACAACCATCTGTTAGATCTGCTTCAATTTGTGTTCCTACATTGAGCTGGGGGTTAAAGTTGATGACCTCATAGACCCCTTCCAACCCAATTACTCTATGATTCTATGCTGGCTGCTGCTTTCTTGCATGATTTTTGAGGACTGGAAACATTGGAGTTCCTGAATTATTTTTAAACAATAAGCCTGGCTTTTTGTGCTTGTTGTCTGTGTAAGTGTTCATGCTTTCCTTTCTGAAACAAAAGGATACAACCTTTATGCAAAGATTTAAGCAAACAATGCAGTCTTTGTAGAAGGGGGAAAGATGGTAATTATCTCACACATCACTGGATGTACAGAATCTTGGGAGGTGTGAAGAATTTCTCTTTGAAGTGTCTTAAGTTGAGACTTAATCAATGAGAATGAAGAATTCTGTGATCATCTGTTACGTTTTCAATACAGGTATCTAAAAGAGAAGGATGAATAACTGCCCTTATCAGCAATGGGTGAAGCATGGTTTGTCTGATAAATAATGGGAAGGTCATAAAAGGATTCAAGAATATCTGTAGTTAATCAATTAATGATAAATGCATTGTCATGATATAATGAAGAATTAGAGAAGATCAGATTTAGCGCTTCCAAGAGCCTTCAATAGTATAAAGAATGAGAACGTTTTTGTGAAGTATAGAATGGCTGCTAGGCACTTGCCAGTAGATATGGGCACAAACTGGTTTGTCCCAGTTCATCCTGACTGGTAAAGGCTGCAGTAGCACAGATGCTGCTGTTCCCCTTCCCTGCCTCCTCAGACTCACTCCACTCACTTCCATCTCCTTGACTAATCTGCCAGTCATGAGCAAGAGCACAGACTTCTCTGACCCTCCCTATTGTCTGAGTGGGAGATCAGCCAAGAGGGAGGGGCAGAGAAGCCTGAGCTGCTACCGGGACTGGAAGATCAGTTGTGGAGGTGCCAGAAGCTAGCATGCTGGACCTGGTGAATGGCTGATTGGGAAAGTGGCCTTTACGAACTAGGATGAAATGGGACAAACGGCTTCATGCCCATCTCTCCTTGCCAGCTAATATTTCCAGGCAAAACTGAGACTTTGAGAAGTGTCAGGATGGGTGCTGCAGCCAGAGATGTTGACTGCATACCTAAGGGTTGATTGAAATCACTGCAGCCTTTCCAGATCTCACATCTTTGTTCTTTTTGACTTTATCGTGTTATGCTTCTCGAGCACTCAGCTGGATTACAGCTAATTTTCTGAATTGTTCACTGATGTATCATTAGCATTTATCAAAATCTTTAATTGTGCAGTGATTTGAATCTGGACAAGGATATTTTATCTTCTCTATAATTATTAGGGATGTTCAAGTATCTAGAATAAGATTCAAATGTGCAGTTACTGTGCAGACTTTTTAATGGAAGGGAATCAATGTATCTCAGATAACTTAAATCCACCCCACCCCAGTTTATGTGTAACTGTGTTTGGAGAGATTATCAACACCTGTTTTAGCTGTTTGTGATCCATTTTAACCTTAATGCAATGAGTTGCGGTTGAAAATCTATAGAGGAGGCCTCTGTTCAAATTCTCTCACGCTCTTTTGTTGCATGATCTATCTACGATAAAATGTAGTGAGGTTTTATGTGTGGGAAACTAATCTAAAGTAATTATATAGATTTCTAGCTCTTCCAATCCCAAGGGCTTTTGGTGGTGAAGATACAAAAATGAAAATTCAATAAAACTCATAAATAAAATATTTGATGTAATTAGAACTGTAGCAGTTTTTGTGGCTTCTATTTTTGTGTTGAGATTTGCATTTTGGGTTGGACAGAATTATTCATTGGATCAATCATCAAAGTATGGGGGAAAAATTCATCACACATCTCCCTGAATTGCTTAGTGCCAGCAAAAGGTTTGCAAACAAGATAGCATAAGTCTACACACTGTAGCAGATAACATTGCTAGTAAAAAGTGATGCGTATTCAGCTCACTGTTGTATAATGTTTTGGTTCATCCTAATATCAGCAATGCTTTTATTAGGTTTTGGATTTTAGAATGTGTCTTCAAACTATTGATTTTGGAGAGGTTCCTTTTTTAAAGTAGTTAAAAAGATAGCCCCTTTCAGACAAACTCATAACTTTTCCTTGACTGCTATTATCTTGAACTTGTTTCTGTGTAGCTGGAGAAATGAGACAAATCAGACCTGGATTCAAATATGATTTAACCGAAACAGGTCTACTACATCTGTAAGCATGTACAGTGGTGCCTCGCATAACGATGTTAATTGGTTCCATTAAAAACATCGTTATGTGAAAACATCATTAAGCGAAACACCATTTCCCATAGGAATGCATTGAAAACCGGTTAATCCATTGCAATAGGAGCCTATTCAATACATTTCAATGGTGAAAAAAAATCACCAAAAATTCAAAAAGACTCAGAACGAAGCCAAATTACTTTAACGAAGGTTTTATTAGGTGCACTAACAATTCCAAGCATTTTAAACATTTTTAAACATTTTAGAATATTTTTAAAATAGCAAAAACAGGGCTGTCAAAAAAAAGTTAAGCGAAACAGGGGACCTAAAACTGTCATCGTTAAATGAAGCAAGGTCCCAAACATCGTTATGCGAAAATCCCCCATAGGAAACATCGTTAGGTGAGGCGGCAAAATTTCCAGCAAAGGCCATCATTATGTGAATTCATCATTGAGCGAGACACTCGTTAAGCGAGGCATCACTGTACTTCTGTCAAGACATCTCTCAAGCAATGGGATCTGCTTCTTTAATTATACAGCCTGAATGGACCATGGATACTGCTATTGATATCTGCACTTAAGATTGTGCTTCTTGCTTGCACGATATAAACTGCCATGTTGACCTACGTGCTTTCATGTTAGGTTTCATTTAGAATAGCAGGTGAATATTGTCCTATCTTTCAAAATGCCAAAGAAGGAAGCTCAATTTAGTTTTAGAGGAGGGTTACATTAATGAAATAAATCAGGTCTTTTGAACTCAGGACTTTTGAAGTCAGTTTAAAATGACATGGTAGTCATATGGTTGGGGTGTGTGTGTCCTCTTGACTCTCTAAGGTTTTTTTATCCCTTGCATCAGGTATAGCAAAAGAATAGAATGCCAGATAGAAAAAAAAAACCCTCTATGAATAGAAGTTGCATTGCAGCCCGACACATGGGCAATGTAGAATAAAGGTAGAATTTTAATGTGTGCTAAAATATGCTATAGCAGAGCAATTCCACGCATTATTAGGAAAGAAACAGTGAATAAATCTCAAGAATTGTAAACTCTTTATATAAATGCATGGTTTGGCCATATTTAAAATAAAATGTTTATACTTGGTTATAGTTAAAGATGAGGGTATTCATATAGGAATACGAATACCCTGTACAGGTGGACATGACCATCCACTCACCCATCTGCCACTGGCACCAGCTCCACTGTCCCTTCCAATCGCTCCAAAGCTCCCAGTCAGCTATCGACTTGTCAGCCTGGCAGGGAGACTCATCTTCCATCCTCCTGCTATGAGTGGATAGTCGATCAGGAGCTCCGGAGCTATTGGAAGGGAGAGCTGAGCCAGCGCTGGCAGCAGACAGGTAAATGGATGGTCCAACCCCAAGAGTCCGGACCCTCTTCATGTCCACCCGTGCGGGGGTATATGAATACAAATAACCCCATCTCTAGATATAGTCCTTGTGTTAAGTTTTGAACTTTATCTAACCTAGGGGAGAAATACTTATGGTCTCATGAAGCTGGGCAATGGGAATTGCAAGCTTAAAACTGCACATTTAGTACTCTAAATTGAAGGTGTCTGGATCTATCAAAAAATGCCACACCTCTCTTCGCTTTAAGCTGTGTAAGGCAAAAGCTATTTCCTAATACATAGACATTCTTGCCTCCACTTTCCTTCAATACACTCATGGAGCTACTTTTACCATGTTTCCCCGAAAATAAGACAGGGTCTTATATTAATTTTTGCTCCCCAAAACACATTAGGGCTTATTTTCAGGGGATTTTTTTTCAAGTACAACCATCTACAGTACATTTATTCAAATACAGTCATGTCACCTTCTTCTGGTTGCTGCATAATGGTGGAGGGCAGGGTTTTACTTAACTGGGGCTTACTTTTGGGGTAAGGCTTATATTATGAGCATCCTGAAAAATCCTACCAGGGCCTTATTTTCAGGTTAGGTTCTATTTCAGAGAAACAGGGTACAACCTGCAGTCTCAACAATACTAGAAATAACCCAACACTCATTAAAGCTTCAGGCATATTCCTGCTCATGGCATTTTCGATGACAAGAAGCTGAGCCTAAAGGGCAATGGAGGAGAATGAACAAGTTCTACAAAACCAGGACTTCTCCTACTGAATTGCTCCAGACCTTTCCTGAATTGATGAGTGTGTTGTCATGTGCAGCATTTTATCATTTGTGTCCTGTCTTTTGTGAACACAGAAATGAGGTCCTTTCTGTGCTGGAAGTACCTCTGTATATTGACTTTAGCTAGTGCAGATGGGGCAATTATTTTATTTTATTCATTATTTCTTTACTAGAATCATTATGGATCGCTTCTCGATCCACAAGGGCACCCCAAGCAATGCCCAACTACAAAAAATATCATTAAAAACTGAGTAAAAATTAAAAATAAATGGTAAAAGTTTACAGACCTCAACAACGACTGGTTTAAAACCACTGGTATGCACCATATGACACAATGCCGAATAAGTTGCCAGTTTGGGGCTCAGGGGTCAGAAGAGATGCAATAAGCTTCACTTCTCTTGGGAGAGAGTTCCATCGTCAATATACTGCTGCAGAGAACGCTTTGTCTTATCTACTCAACCACACTGGATTCTCTGTGTCAGTAAGAGAAATATTTTTAAAAAGATGAAAATAGAGGAGATGTTTTCTATGTCCTCCCTTTTACTGTTTCAACTTACCTATTACCTCACAGGGTTGTCATCTTTGATAACAATGTCCACAGATCCATTTGGGTGTGAACTAACCATTCACACTGGCTAAACAATGGGATAATTAGGAACATCCTGAATCATGCCAAAAAGAACAGAAGCCCCTAGCCATGTATCAGAAAGGAGTGGAACAGCTCTTAAAGGGCAGAATGGATTGATCTAAGTATAAAGACATGTAGAAGATAAAATTTGGTTGAAACCAAACCATAGCATGAGTGATCCAAACTGTAATCTATATATCCATCTGGACAGGTCCCCAGTTTCTCCACTGAAAATACCATGCTCCTGTCTGCTTCTCCTAGAAATCATACAGATAGTCCTTGGGCAAGTATCAAAAAGGAGTTTCTTTGGCGATAGCTTTGTTACATTTCAAAATAAGGACTACAGTCATCTGGAGTATTCTAATCAAGTCAATGCCCATTAATAACCCCCTGTGTGAACCATCAACTTGATTCATTTGGTGAAATGAAGCCCTAGCATGAAATCTAGTTATCAGGTTTTAACGACTGAATAAAACATTGAAATAAAACTTCACATTTGATTAGCTGAATCCAACAACGCAAATGACTTACATCTCCATTTCTTGTGGCAAAACAGTTTAAATAATATTAATAGCCTGATCCCCTTCATGTTTATGGTGCAGTAAGTCCCACTGAGCCACTGTGATTTTACATCTAAGTAAATGTGCAGCTTTACACCATAAATCATCACAGCATCAGCTGATGTGATGAATCAAAGTGAAAATTTAATGTAGTTATTTTTGTGTCTGAAAGAGTATTTATGCAAATTGATATTGATTGATGATGTCTTAAAAATTGCAAAGCTCATTACTTGACTGAAGGGATGAAACTTTTAAATGTCCTGGTTCTGCTGAGTTGGTTCATGATATTCCAGAGGTCTTTTGCACTGACTCTACTTACAATGGATGTACCTACCAACTATGTGTGATAGATATTCCATAAATTATTGGGCAATACAATGCATGACTGACTGGAAAAAGCAGCCATCTATATCAATTAAGGAGTTCAGACTTCATTCATTAGCACAATATAAAGGCACTAGATAACCAGAATATATTCCTTGTGTCCTACTGTAACTCATTTTGTCATTACATCCAAGCAGATCCCTACTTTGGCAGCACAGATAGAAACTGTGTAGGGTTTTACGAACATGTAGTATGTAGGGGTGCAATTAAGTTGCACCCCCAACATCCTCCCTACCTCCCAGACCTCCATGTGTGAAGCATGAATGTCTGAAAAGATAGCTGTTCATTCACCTGCATGTGCTTACGGCACTTCTGTGCTCCACAGCTTTCATAAGGAGGATGTCGATCATGTGAGTACTTTTAAGCATGTTCATATGAATGTACTTAGCAGGCACCTTTTCCATGAACACATGAAGATCCAAGTGACTTGTAGGCAGGGGAGATAATGAGTGTGTGGCTTATGAGTATGGTCTCATTTCCACCATGCTTAAAACCTTTTGTTCTTCAAACTATAATGTCTGAATAGGACTGTTGGGCCATATTTATCCACATATTCATCTTTGTCTTATTCTGTTTCTTCCCATGTGTCAATTTTTTTTACTGCATGCTCTAAGATGTCATGCACATTGAAGGCACTATGTAAACACTGATTTATTCATGATCCTCCATCAAGTCAATTCTGATTTACGTCAACCCTTTTCAAGGTCTTCCAGGTAGAGAATACAGTGATGCCTCGCTAGACAATGATAATCCGTTCCACTGAAATCGCTGTTTAGAAAAATCATTGTCTATTGAAAAGCATTTCCCCATTGGAATGCATTGAAACCTGTTTAATGCGTTCCAATGGGGAAGAATTGTCGTTGTCTAGCGAAGATCGGCCATAGGGAAGCCGCTTTGCGAACCGCCGATCTGCTATTAAAATCACTATCTTGCGAAGCTTAGGTCCTGAAAACACCTGTTTGTGAGCACAGAGGGAGCTGTCAAAATCGTCACCTAGTGAAAATCGGTTTGTGAAGCAGGGACCAAACATTGTCCAGTGAAATTCTCCCATAGGAATCACTGTTTTGCGAATCGCTATAGCAATCGCAAAAAGCCAGTGTCTAGCGAAAAAACTGTCATGCGGGGTAACTGTCTAGCAAGGCACCACTGTAACACAGAAGTGATTTGTCATTTCCTTCTTCTGGAGAGTGCCCAGGGACTGTGCAGCTTGCTCAAGGTGACACAGGTTGGCTCTACTCACAAAAGGCACAGTGGAGAATCAATCTCCCAACTTCTGGCTCTGCAGCCAGGTACTTAAATCACTGAGCTATCCAGCCAGCATCTATCTATGTAGCCATGTAAGTAAATAAAATTATGTATATTAGCATCATATTTCATGGAGAAGGATTTTGTTAAAAGGTGTGGTGAAATGGATCTGCCACAGGACCGGGAATCCAACAATCTGCATTCTAGGTCCAGATGAGCCACAACACTTAACTGGCAATGTTCTCTCTATGGTGCATGTGTGGGGGTGCACAGAGCTCAATGGCACTATGCAATGGCAATCAAGGTTGATGCCTGTTCACTTTGGGGTTTCAGATGAAACCCCACCCCTGCATACAATCTAGGCTCCCCCACAGCAGGGATGACAATTAGAGAGAACATTGCTTACTGGGTGACCTTAGGTCATTCATTGTCTTTCCCAATTTGACTTAGTTTACAGAGTTGTGATAAAATTAGGACAGGGAAAACACATTCTGATCTCATTGGAGGGAAGGTAGGATAGTATGTCAAGTACAAATAAACAAACAAAAAGAACATACAAAAATGAGCTAATCAATTAAGTATGAGAAATCTAAAGCAGCAGTGTAAATCTAAAAGAGTAGTTGTTCATTGACCAGTTTCTTTTATATCTGCTGCTTTTTCCAAGTACAGTGGTGCCTTGACTTATGAACGTCCCGACATCCAACCATTTTGAGTTACGACCAGCTCTGGCCACAAAATTTTGCTTTGACTTGCACCAGAGCTTCCAGTTATGAACAGGAAAAGGCGGGAAATTCAAATTGCTAACCGTTGGTAGATGAAGAGGCTGCTTCTTTGTAGCTCTTTCGCCCCAGCGGTTAGAGAGTGTGCAATCGGAGGAGGCTTCGGACTGCCTGGTAAGGTAAGGTGCTGCTTTCTACATTTAAAAAATGTTCTGGGTGGGGTTTGCATCATAGTTTTGGGCTAAGTGGTGTTCATATAGGAATAAGGCTCATCAGACTCAACAAAATCTACTTCTCATCCTCACTCACTGTTTGATTGTTCTGAAATATAATTTCTCACCACTGTAATACCTTCTGTGCTAGCAGTTGTGTATGGAGAACTAAATATGAAGAGAATCAAACATCTATTCAGAGTGTATCTCTGTGAGCTATTCAAGAGACCCCTGTTGTTGTTTTAAATCACGTGCAATCCCCACAAATAGAGACCATTGTCTTCTTGAGATTGAGCTCTCCATATATGAGAGTGAAGGCAGAGATGGGCCAGGGCCAGCCTACCTCATCTGTTCATTCTTTAAGATTAATCTTCTTCATTGAATGCCTGAATAAGGCAAAGGTTATGTTGTCAAACATCTCCCTTCTGTGTGTATGGGTAGAGAGCACTTTCGGATATAGACCTATATCAGTTTCATTTTCACTCTCATTCATTTTTTTAAAAATCCAAAGCCTCAAGTTCTTTCCATTCTGCATATGTGTGTAAAAATGTGAATTTTGGCAAGTTCTTATAAAAATAAATTAAAAGAATTAAATTCTCACTAACCTACACTGCTCAAATTCAATATTGGAAGCTGTAGAATAATGTTACAGTAGTAGTCTGCATAAAATAATGTTATAATAGTAGTCTGAAGCTGAGGCTCCAATACTTTGGCCATCTCATGAGAAGACTCCTTGGAAAATACCTTGATGTTAGGAAAGTGTAAAGGCAAGAGGAGAAGGGGATGACAGAGGATGAGATGGTTGGACAGTGTCATCGAAGCAACCAACATGAATTTGACACAACTCCAAGAGGCAGTGGAAGATAGGAGGGCCTGGAGTGCTCTGGTCCATGGGGTCACGAAGAGTCGGACACTACTAAATGACTAAACAACAACAACAATAATAGTCTGACATGGAGTTGTTAAGGATGATGCAGTTGTAAAACAGAAGAGGTAACATCCTAAATCCAGCACCACAAAACACAGCTGAACACACATGGATTCAAAATCAGATTTTTCAGAGGTGACACACAAAACTCACTGCCTTCCCAAATTTGACACTACGTTACAAAGCAAAACTCAGGCAAACCACAATGTTGAAATTACTCTCAGGCTATTGGAGGACCATATAATAAATCATATAATATTGGATAATTTCTTGCTTTGTTTGTTTTTTAAAAGAGCTATGATAAGCTGACTTAATAACAGCGTGAAATCTTGCTGCAATATTCAACATGATTTTCAGTGACATTTCAGACAATTCATTCTGTGTGGGGCTTAGATATTTCTGGTCAGATGTTATCATTTTGGAAGCACTTTTGTGGTCAATAAATAAAACACCAAGGAAGGAAGAGCATTATCCTAGAAAGAAGAGAACCTAATGTCTTTTCTCAGTGTTTGTAAGGTCTTGTGGTGTTGCTGATTACTAAATAAAGAATGAGCTACAGGACAATATTGGAGGTTAGCAATATTGTCCTGTAGCTCCATGACTCCTCATTTGGAATCACAAGGAGCTGGGACACAGAATTTTGTTCTCCTCATGCACAAGCACTTGGTGACTCTTCATCTCCCAGGATAACCTTGAGTGTCTATATTTAAATTAAAAAGAGCAAAATAGAGAAGTGGAATAGAAACATTATTCCCTCTTCCTCTTCTGTCCTCCAATTATGTGTATTTTAAGGAAGTATTTGCTTTAGTGAGACAATCCCTCATGAGGTTTACTGGGCGTAAATGAACAGGAAGAGTCTTCTGACCCTCCATGGGTTATCATTCAATAAAATGTGTGTTCTAATGAGAGACAAACATCTAATTTTACTAATAATTTCAGGAGTAAACTGGTACTGTGCAAGTTGCATTTGCCCCAGTCTAATTGGTCATGGCACCAACCTTTCACACTTGAAAATTACAGACCAGGTGCTTGTCCTCTTACACATGGATAATATGCAGAGCCAGTAAGAATACAGGTCAGATAGCAAAAGTTCAGGACCATGGATAGCTCTCTGTACTATTAACTGTGAGATGAGCTGGCTGGATAGCTCAGTGCGTTAGCCAGATGTTGGGAGTTCAGTTCCCCACCATGCATCTCAGAGAACCCAGCTTGTGTGGATTTTAACAATGACACCAAAATATTTAGTACGATTAGAATAAAAACACACTGTGGAGTGCTCCAAAAGCATCATCCTAAATTAGAGGAATGGGCATCAAAATGTCAAATGAAGTTCACAGTGTATAATTGGAAAGTGATATATATTAGGATAAATAAACAAATAATTAAATTTCTTTTTAAAAGTCCTACTTCCTATATACTATAATGGGATCCAAGTTTCTGGTGATAGATCAACAAAGACCTTAAGGTTGTAGTGAACAGGGTGATAGAAATATCAGGCCAGAGCATAGCTGCTATTAATGGGAATTTTCATGTTGGTTATGTGGAAAGAAATATTACAACGGTCATTTCTCAGTTCTTCCTTGACAGAACCAATGGCAGTTTCTAGACAGTCTTCAAAGAAAACCTCTTGTAGGGCACACAGCAAGATCAAACAGCACAAAGGAAGCTACAACATTTCATTTGCAATATCTGAACAGAGCTGTTAATGATAGGAGCTTCTGAAGATCACTTACTCAAAGGGTCACCATTGGTTTGAGGCAACTCAAAAGTTTGAAGCAACATAACAACAATGAAAACAATAGCAGAAGATTCAACAAATGTCAAAGGACACAACACAAAAAGAGTAATGAAAGTCCAAAATCAATCAGGAGGGCACAAAACCACATACATGACATCACTGACCCTCCCTTACCCAAACATTGTAATTTCTGGGAGATGGTGGTGGTATTCCTATGCATGTTCAGGTAATGACTTGAGAGGTTTATTCTTCCATTACTGAATTTTTTCCCCAACAAACATCAGACTTCTGTCAATCACTCAAGTGCTATTTTGACATTACTGGGTGGCTCTCCTTCTCTTTCACCATGCTTGGTGTTTCTAAGATCTTCAGCTTCTTCAACACCCCCTGTGTGGCTTGCTCTCCCTCCTTGTTGACAGATCTAAAGATCCTTGAAGGAAATAGAAAAAGCTTTTACTTTCCTGTTCCAGGGCAGTGCTGTGCTTTTACAAAATGCTCGAGATGCTGGCTTCAGAGCCCTTTGCCTTGTATCAAATGAAGGATAAAAATCACAAAGGCGATCTAACAACTTCACCTGCAAAAGACTCCTTTATGTCTTTTTTGCAATTCAATCTTTTCTCCTCCAGACATGCACTAGAATGAAGACACATGGCAGTGTGTGGCCATGAACTTTATTCCCCTGTAAGAGTTTCATCAAGCAGAAATATGTCAGCAATAGCCTAACAGTCCTTCAGTGCAGGGCCCAGAAGTTTATGTAAGAGCTGAATAAAATGTCTCTCTTTCCTCATCATATATAGGAAAGCACCCTGCCTTAAAGCAACTAAGTCCGTCAACTAACCCTTGTTTCTCCTTGCTTACAGGTGTGCTAAGAAGATAACTCTAGGGGATGAAAGCCCCCAAACCTATGCTGTACCTGAATAAGGAACACCCACCCACTCCATATCCTTTAGGAGACTCTTGGTTGCACATGAACAGCCATTTTCTACAATGGAATATACTTGTACAATATATTCCATTATGTATTCATATGCTATAGAATTTTTAAATGTTCAGTGTTGAAGCCTTGGTGCTCCTCCTAAAAATATCCCAGAATTTCAGAGGATGGCAGAATTGCATTCTAAAGACGGAATTGTAGTAGGGATGTATATATCCATTCATTTCATTCTTGCAGGTGAGACAACACAGAGTTTTTGTGCCAGGTTTTCTCCTTGTTACAGAAGGTGAGAGGTTGTGTGTATATTGTGTTGTTTGGGATTTTATTTGATTTTACTTTCAAAGAAATCACAGAAATAGCCCCAGGGGTGGAGGAAAAATGGTATGGATGGGGGTTGGAAGACTAGGCTGATTTTCATTGATTTCTACATTGTGTAGTCAATGAAAATAATATGAACCTGACCATCCTAATCCCAAAGCAGTCCCCGTATTATTTGTCAATGTAGAAGCCTCCCTAGTTTCATTTGCTATAACAGCATAACAGGAAGCCAGAGATCTCACATACTACTACATGGTGGGGGGATTGGAATTACAGCCCATAAATGCAAACAGGATTCTAGACCATTTGTTAAAATAGCATATAATGAGCAAGATCTAATGTTCCAAAGTATCTAAGTGAATCTCTCCTTCTCCAACTTGACAATTTTAGTTTGAAACATGTGGACATGGCTTTGGAAAGGAAAATTCAATAACTAACAGAAAAATATTAAGAAAATGAGATGCAGAACAAGTTTTGAATGGTGATGTCTCCATGTCTCTTTGCCGTGACTCCTTTCATTTGCATTCGCAGGATTTAAATTTGTTTTCTTTTCTATCAAACTGGCTTCTTTTAACAACTTTGAAATTTGAAAATCATTGAGACCCTTCAAAGCACAAGGGCTGTATCATCTTTGAAGACTTTAAATCTATCACATGCATAAAAATTAAACATCTTTCACATAGTGAGATACATCCTTCCAGTTTGTGCTCTATACACTGATAAGGAACATAGTCAGGCATAACTATATCTCAAGCTTTCTGTTGACACAATATGATGCCAGTGGCCTAGCACTTGATATCAAAATGGAATTCAAATTGCATCTCAATCCACTTTTCTATCTGGCTAAATGCTGTTACTGGAAGTTTAGAATTATATTTGGATCTGGAAGAAATCTGACTTGCAGTATAGAAGAATTTTGGTTGGTTTCTGTTCTGATACAAACTGACTTGATCTATACCTCCTGACTAATGCACAGGTTGGAATGTACTTACTGTATCTTCAAGGATGGTCCATGGACCCCCAAATCTTAGGGGGGAAGTGCTTAATTCATGAACGACCTATGTTTGTTTCAGATTTTGCACTCAAAATAAATGCATTGGTGGCTATCATTCACAACAGCTTACACTGATTTTTTTAAAATTCTTCTTTCCCTTCTTGTTTTATAGGTAATTGCTGCTACAAATAGGTAGGTGGTATGGCTACACACTCTCTTTGGATAAATGTACAAGGCAGATCAAATCAGGCCCTGACAATTGCTTTGTGTCTGAGTGAGAAATTGTTAACTGATGAAAAAAGGAGTCAACTCATGGGATTTTCCCTTGTGTGGTGTCTCCTCAACATTGCCTCACTCTTTCACAACAAGGGCTGTGAACAAGTTAATTGTTCTGCCTCATTATTTTCCTTCAACCTTCTTTAGAGTGTATCTATACTATATAGTTTATAGCAATTTGATACTGCTGAGACCACCATGGTTCCATTCAATGGAATTCTGGGATTTGTAGTTTGGTGAGAACCTTGTTTGCGATTGCTTTTCACTCAACAACAGTAAAGGTTTTTCAGTCTTTCACAAAGTTACCTATACCAGGATCCCATAGCATGGTTAGCATAGCAATTTAATGTGGAATCAAACTGTTGTAACTGTGTAGAGTAGATAGAATTTCTCAGTTAGAACTCTGTCTCATTTGGGTGGTACACCGCAGGAGGGATAAATTGCACTACAGTTGAAGAAGGAAATGTATTGTCATGCAACCTGATAAAAAAGAAGGATGTGCAAAAAATCAGGTCATGTTCAGAAACACTGAATGAAATCAAAATGGAGAGATTTTCACCCCTGCCCTTGCAGCGGGTGGTTGGTAGTAGCAGACTAGCACAATCCTTTTGGGAGAAGGGAATCCAGAAATTTCTCAGATAGTCTCACGTTTCAAAAAGAGGAGGATAGGCAACAGAATGGAGGAAGGTACTAGAGGGAAACAGTGAAGGGTAGTTATAAGACAAGCTGCTGTGCTGGATATTGAGACAATAGGACTGTTCCATCATTATTGATATTGATAGATTCACTGAAGTTATATAGAACGTATTTATTTATTTAAAATATGTTTTAGCCTGCCTTTCTCCTGTTTTCTGGCACTCCAAAAAGGACTCAAAAGCAGCTTATTTCATCAAAAGACAGTATTTAAAGCTAACTACAGTGAGCATACACATAGAGATGTATCAAACAAGTAAGAGTTGTATAAAAAACATAAGCAATACTAAAACACAGTCAAGGCAATAAGGCACAACAATCCATGTAAAACCCCACTCAGACAGCCAGCCACTCAGGGAAAATTTGCCTGATGAGAAAGATCTTTGCTTACAGAAGCCCAACAAAGATGGGGCCGGCCAGCCTAGTCTCCTGTAGGAGGGAGTTCTGAAGTCTGGGAACAGCAACAGAGAAGGCCCTCTCCTGTGTCCCTCCCAAATGCACCTGTGAAGGTGGTGGGTCCCAAGAGGAAGGCCTCTCCTGATTATCTTAACACTTGAGCAGGCTCATAAAGGGAAATGTGGTCCTTGAGATAGCTTGGATCATTTAGGACTTTATAGGTTAGAACCAGCACTTTGAATTCAGCCTAAAAATGGAAGAACCAAAACACTCTCCTCTCTGGTATTACTTCATCCATGTGGCTAGTGGCACACCTCCAGAGAAAATGCTGCTCTAACATGTCAGATTTACGTGTGAGCAAGAACCTTGGAGAGCCAGCACACAAACAAAAATGTTTCTATAGCAAATGCAGTCATTGTTTCTTCCTTGCTCCCAAATGTTAGAAACCACATTCAACTGGCTCCCCATTTCCCAGACATTCCTGTGTCATATTTTTAAGCCCTTAATTGGTAGTTAGTTAGCAAGAAATTGGTTATGATAAGAAGGGCAACTATATTCTTGCAGTCTTCCACAGCAAACTGAGAAGCATCTCATTCTAATCTGACACTCCCCTAAGAATTCTCCCGCCTAAATTATGTCAGAAATATGCACAATATGACAGATGCCAAGGCTCTTGAATTTATATAAATATTCATCAACTTATGGAATCCTCAACTAACCACTGAGAACATTTACATTTGAACGAGAAAATCAAAACATTATGCCTACATGCCTAAAAAACGTAATTCACACTTTGAAAAGTAATTTGCACATGAGAGAAAACTTTACAGACATTAAAATATTAATCCCGTTGGAAAGCTTTAGTATTCACTTTGTAATTAAACAAGCAGAAGCTACTAAAGAGGTTAGGGGCAGATTTATTCTCATTTAGGCTCCTTACCTCTTTAACCAACAGCACAGATACACATGTTTCTAGCCCTCTTTGCTCCTTATTATCAGGATTATGCTCAGCCCCTTCTGTTCGCAGCATCTCTGTGAGTTCATTTCCAACTAAATATTTTCACATTCTGTAACTGGTACAAGAAGGAAGCATAAATCTTCCCGTGTTTTGAGTGAGAATGACAGTTTGGTCTACGGTCTAATTTCCTTCCCTTTGGGGCTACAAGTTTTTTTGAGACTTAAATGAGGCCGTTCACCCAGCCCAGTTCCTCCCTTTCTCCTGTGGGACTCACCTGAAAGATGAGCGCTGACAGAGTGGCAGAGTTCTTGATAGGCAGGCCATTTTACCTGAGGCCATTCATACAAAATAGGTATGTATACGTTTTGTCACTTCTCGTGAATATCCTCCCTGAAACACTGACACACCATAGGAGCTGGGGAAAATACAGCAATAATTGCCCTATCCAGTTCCATATATCTCTGTACAGTGTAACACTTCAATGGTATTACTCAGAAACTAGGAGAGGATATCTCAGCGAAGGGCTGTGAACTTCAGTATATTGCTGTCCTTTAGGTGTACAGTGGCATTCTGATTATCAACACTAGATCTATTTTTATTTCACATTCTCTTTAATTCTCTGTAAAACTGTTTAATTAGCACTTCACATAATCAAAAAATGATGGCACAATGGGAGATTAAGCATACCCCAAGCAAGGACCAAACTTGACAGAATTTAGCCAGATTACATATAGTAGTAAATTCAAATTAGATCCAGACTCAAACTTTCCATAAGTATCTAAGAAGGAAACTTAAACTAATATAAACCAAGTTAGTCAGCACTATTCATCGAAGTTTGTAATACAAAGAAACTGCTGGTTATACTAAAACTCTTGTTACTATATATATATATCCAATTCAGCAACTTTATTTTTACTATAATTTTCTGTTTTTCCCATCTTGAGCATTACTAACATTATTGTTTTGAACTGAAACTGTTTTAGTTTATAATATTTAATGGAACCCGCCCTGAGTAGACTCTGTCTAAAAGGGTCGGATAGAAATCTAATAAATAAATAAATAAATAAATAAATAAATAAATAAATAAATAAATAAATAAAAAGAAAGAAAGAAAGAAAGAAAGAAAGAAAGAAAGAAAGAAAGAAAGAAAGAAAGAAAGTCACCGTTAATGGCAAATTCATTAGGACACTGATATTGTAATGCCACTAGAGATGTGATTGCATGAATTTATCATTTGTCTTTGTGGTCATTCTTTCATTAATGAATGGGTTAGAATTATCATATAAACCTTATTCATTAGTCCTTTTAACTGTTTACTCTCTACTTCATTTGCTAATTATTAAAGAACATGCATAGCAAAAACACTTGTAGTTATATTGTTTTGGGTTTTTTTAGGTGCCTTTTCCTTTTATATCTTCTTAGTGCATCAGTCCTCTTATATGAAAGAAAACACTTTCAGGTTTCATTCATGTTTTCTGGCACTCCAAAAGCCCCTAAAAATTACTCCAAACAAGCAGAGGGAAAAACAGGCATCAGTCATGAACAAGAAAAATCATTACCAAATCTTTGAAGGCACCAGTTTATAGTACCACATTCAAAACATAAGTATGAGCACACTGCTACCCATCCAACACAACAGAACTTTTGACCCTTGGCAGCACAATGGAAAAAAAGGCAAGGAAAAAAATCAGCGAGCCAGACACCGAGTGCCTGGCACACATAGACACCTACACTGTAAAGCAACCTAAAGTCACACAACACCAAGAACAAGAGAAAAATACCCGAGCTTTGCCCAGCCAATAACCCCCCACCTCACACAGCCCAGGGGCACACTGGCACAAAGTCTAAACCCTAGGTTACCCCTCCCTCTCATAGAAGCAAACAAAGCAGTCCTCTAACCACTCACAAAATATACAGATTTAACAGAATAAATACACAGTAACTTAATCAAATAACATTTGTTTTAAAAACCAGTCAAACAGGGAAAGCCCCCCCCACTGCACATGGGGGAAATAATACACACAATGTAACACACACAAATAGACCCCTCTCCCAAATACTTACAACCATATATCTTTTCTTCTCTTTGAGTCCAGAAAACACTAGGCAGCCCAGACTGCAGCAAAAAATAGTCCAAGAAAGGAAAGAGCTGAAAACAAAACGAAAGGCAAAAAAGGAAAGGATCCAAGATGGAAACACTGCAGGCAGGCAGCAGGATGGAAGGCACCATGGGCTCAGCAAACAGTCGTCCTACAAGGAATGACTAAAGCACTTCCATACCAATAAGGTAAAGATAAAGGTTCCCCTTGACATTTAGTCCAGTCATGTCTGACTCTAGGGGATGGTGCTAATCCCTGTTTCCAAGCCATAAAGCCAGCATTTGTCTGTAGACAGTTTCCATGGTCACGTGGCCAGCGCAACTAGACATGGAACACCGTTACCTTCCCTCCATGGGGGTACTATTTATCTACTCGCATTTTTACATGCTTTCAAACTGCTAGGTTGGCAGGAGCTGTGATGAGCAACGGGAGCTCACCCCTCTGCATGCATTCAATCTTACAACTGCTGGTCTTCTGACCTTGAGCACAGAGGCTTCTGTGGTTTAACACACAGTGCCACCACATCCCTTCCATACCTGTAGATACTTCTATTTCACCCACTTATATAGTTGTGAAGTGAAACTATTCATTTGATGTAAGCTCTAGCTTACTCTTCTGTAACTATTGGTTTTGCATACCCTAAGCAGACATGTGTGTTATACTCTCTGTTTTACTGACTGTTAAAAATATTTCAAATTTTACTTAAAAATTAACAGTGAGGATATTGTTTTTCTCAAAAATAAAGCCTTCCCTTTCTTCTATATGGAAGTATATGAAAGAAAGGGAAGGGTAATTTTCCAGCTAGTCAAATTGGAGAGAAAAAACCCACAATTATTATATTTATATTATATTTATAGATATATATGTACAGCATACAGATATGTATACAAACACACACATATAGAATATGCTATAGCATCCACACACACTTCCTTATAAACTACTCTCCTATCTTCAGCTTTAAAATTAACTGCTTCTCCATACACTACACTCTTTCCATGGCTCCCTTCTCCTCCTAACTCAAGAGACTCTATAAACCATTTCACTGACAACTCAAAATGAGAGTGACTTCTACTAGCCGCCACCTCATGTCATATCAGCCAGTCAGTGTTCATCCATGCATCACTCATCTGCCAATCATTCTAGCAGTCAGCCCATGTATATATCCTAATCATACAGTACATCCACAGCAATATATCCTACAAATCTGATGTCACTATTTATAAATACAGATATTCATAGCTGTTTCAATAGGCAGAGTTGCTACAGTCACCCAGGGAGCTCTAGTATCACTGCTTCTAGTCCAACACTCTAACCACTGAAATCTACTGATTGTATGAACCTCCCAGAGAACTGTCTCATTAAGCAGCCAATCAAAATACTATAAATTACAATGAGTAAAGATACCGTCATATGTGGTATGAACAATATGAACAGGATGCCATTCAGACCGTTCCCCTTTTTAATTTTGGCTCACATGGGGTGGCTATTTGGATAAAGCAGTTTTCCCTTCTTCAGAGAATCCTTTAACCCTTCCATGATTAAAGTAAAGGTGGAGAGAGTGGGGCCAGTGCATTCCTCTTATCATGTGTAGGCGCCACACAGTTTGAGCATGTCTGAATTGGGCTTATGAAAATTAGGACCCTGCACACATTAATTGTATCTTGATCCATTTCTCTGTTTCTGGGGTGATCATGGAACAGAGCAAGAAGTCCATGGTACCCACAGGGCAAAGCAGTACCCCTCATATATCTCTGATGTGTAATCTAGCATTGTGTCGGATTGTTGTTATGTGGCATCAAGTTTCTCTTGATTTATGGCAACCTTATGAATACAGATGGGGATGAAATGAACCATGAAGCAAAATGTCCTCACAAATTGAGCTATTTTGTGGTTCATTTCAAGGTGCTTTGGGGGAATGTACCAGCCCAGAATGAAACAAAACCTTGAACGGTACTGGCGATTCATACGCATTCTATTTTCGTCATTGGTGTTGGTGATTTGTATGTTTTGTGGTAACTCAGACATCTCACATATAATCTTCTCCAAAACTGGAGAGGATGTAGCGCAGAGACAGATGAAAACTCATTCTGAATCTGTAGCTCATGAGGGGGCCATTCTACCACTCCCAGTAATACCAAATTGCACAAACCATAAAACAGTCCATTTTGTCTGAAAGTTTGTGGTTTGTGAATAGCAATGAACCATGAACAATCCCGAACCACTGTTCCCTAGTTTGTGCCCATCTCTACTTATGAATTAGTATCCTCCAAAAAGTCTTGAACCTGATGTTGGGAAAGTGTGAAGGCAACAGGAGAAGGGGATGACAGAGGACGAGATGGTTGGACAGTGTCATCAAAGCTATCAGCATGAATTTGACCAAACTGCAGGAGGCGGTAGAAGACAGGAGGGCTGGCATGCTCTGGTCCATGGGGTCATGAAGACTCAGACATGACTTAATGACTAAACGACAACAAAAAGTCTTGGCATCAACAGGCCTCTTCAGTTCTTGCAAACCTAAAGCCATGGCTTCCTTTACTGAGTCAACCGTACGCATAAATATATTAAAATTAAAAAGTCAAAGGAAATCAAAAGTATTGATACAGTACAAGGAAAATAATGAATTGTCACCAGTGGAGAAGAACACTGAAAACTTCACATTGAATGAAGCCCAAGATCTCTTTGACACACTCCAACGGCTGAGACAATGGGCACAGTCACCAGGAATACTGTATATTTCTGTATAGGTACCATCTATGGCATTTGATATAGCTGCAGTATGGATTTGCTTGGAATAGCCTGGGTTTTTATTCCTTTCCCCCCCTGTCATCCCTCTTCTTTTTAACTTTATTATTAAACAATACACTGGTAGGGTGTGTGTGGGTGTGTATATGCGTACATTTGTATATGAGTTTTGAGTAGTTAGGGGAGAAATTCACTATAGGACTTTTGGTCTCTCTCTTTCTCCTCATTGTCTTTTTCCTTCTTGTTGGTGCAGTGGTGTTATTGTCACGTTTTTAGCATTAGAATTGTTTTTCTCTCCAGAAATTCAGTAATACACAATTGCTGGCATGAACACAGACACAGATTGGACAGGAGGGCACGGAAAAACAAGTCCCAGTGTTCAGGTCTTATTTGGACACGGATTGAATAAAGGAAAGCAGTGTGAGGGCCTGTTCAATAGATCCACATCCAAAATGCACAGAGCATCTTTTGCCACATGTGTGTCAGAAAGGCCAAAAGCACATTTTGGCAGTCCCATTTTACAATCAATAGTTCATCAAAAGTCTAGTTACTTTTTCAGCTAGCCAACTGCTTGATAGTTAATTATTTTAAGCAGTGTGAACCCACAATGCAGTCAAACCTTTTCTAGTTGTCAGGTTCTTCTACAGACATATAAAAACATCAATACCTCAAGATCTTGTTATTTGAAACAGAAATTCACTGTTGCCTTTTAAAAATGAAAGGGGAGGGTGGAAGCACCAGAAAAAGCCACTGGAGTGTAACAGCTTGAAACTTAGGAGTTTGTTAAATAGATAAAATCACAGCCTGTCAGAATCATCTAACATTGACTAGGACAATGGAGGAAAAAGTTTGAAGACGCTTGTTTTGATTTCATGTGCTGCTTATTTTTTGGTATTTAGAATTGAGCCTATAAACAATGCCTGAAACAATAATTTCAGGTTCCAAAATTCCATCTGTGCTTTTGCAAGAGAGCCATTACCATCCTATTTGCATCAAAATCTGGCATCCGTCATACCGTTGTTTACCTAATCTCCACTACATGTTTTCTCTCATTTCTTTCTTGATTCCAATGATTCCATTCACTCTGTCCCTAGGCTTTCGCTATCACCTTCCCACAGCCTTGCCGTCATGTGCCCACTCTTTTCCTCTCATCTACTTCTTGATAGCTGCTGCCATAGCTCTCTGACCTCCCTTCCAATATTTATTTATTATATACTTGATCTTGGTTGCATGACTATGTTTTTGTTTTTTTAGGATCCGAGGATGTGAATGAAGTTCTTGGCCAAATATGCTCAAGCAAGGGCTTCTTAAGTTTAATAAAATGATTACATTTATTAATGAAAATATCCTAATTAAGCTCCAGAGGGTGGTGATGAGAAATGGGCCATTCCAAGACTACCAGGGATACAACCAAAGCTGAAAGAAATATGTCTCACGAGTTGGACTCAGAACATCTTAACAACTATACTCAGATAGCTTATGCCTCCTTCCAAGGCAGGGTGCTCAGAACAATAGTAGCTAGCCAGCTCTGGACACTCTAGATTGATATATCTATGAACTAGATTTTTGACTTCATTTAGGTGCAGAAACTGCTGTGGTCACTCCATGTGACACCCTATGCCACAGGACATGAATGAGGTAGGAGATTACAACTCTGTTGATTCTTTGGGTAACTGTATGTCTTATTTTAGGGGAAATAGTCTTCCTTTTGAAGGGATACCACTGGATAATTGTTCTTTTTGATATACTCTGTTTGAAGAATTGTCCAGTCCAGCTCTGATTTCATGACAAAATAAAAGGGAAGTAATAAGTCAACAGGGAAGCAAGCAGTGCCATATTAACCTATGGCCAGGCTCCTAGGCTTTCAGTTATTTGAGGGGCCCTCCAGCACTGCAGTGTTTCACCTCATTACAGCTGACAGCCTGAATTTGGTATGGTAGGTACCAAATAGCCCTTTATCCATTTTGAAGGTCTCATGAGGAATTCTATTCCTATGATTTTGATTTTGTATTGCATGAATATAACTCTTCAAGAAATTATATATATGGATAAATATCTATGTACAGCACAGAGTGCAAAGTACTTTTATTATTTATTTATTTATTTATTTATTTATTTATTTATTTATTTATTTATTTATTTATTTATTGAATTTATATGCCACCCACTCTACCCAGAGGTCTCTGGGCGGCTTACAATAATTAAAATTCAATACAATAAAAATAAAATGATTAAAATACAATTAAAATACAATTAAAATTGCCATCATCAGGACCCACAGTTGATGTTATTTCAATTAATCACTGGACCCTTAGGGTGCCTCAGCCAAAAAAAGAAAAGAAGGTCCCCTAGTCCCTATGGGGCCCCTAGGCTTCACCCTAGTCAGCTTTATGAATAATATGGTTTGGAAGCAAGATGTGAAAGTTTTTACAGTCTATCATGCATAGGTTTAGTTGTAAGTATAGGTACAACAAGGCATGAGTTTTCTGGAGGGACCTGAACAAAGTTACCATAATAGCCTCATCCAGACTACGAACCTAATTTGCTCTTTTAGTATAATTACAAAAGTACATCCTATGTGGATATTTGACTTCCTTGGTTTTCTGTTGCAGATCCTCTTATGCATCATCCACCATGTTGACCAGGAGGAACAATATATGTTTCAGAGAGATTGGATGTGCCAGTTGTGTCGGATCATGTATCTGCTTCTGCTTCCACTACTTTATAAAATAATTTCTGTATATTGATTTGTTCACATAATTTCTGTATTTTGAATAATACTTCACTTCAAAACTTCTAAAAATGTTATTTTCTACAGGCTCATTTTTCTGCCAAGTTCAGTGACTTTATTTCTGTTCAATTTCTTTTCTAGTGTAAGCTGCTTTCCCTTTAGAAATGTCATATTTGTTGACAGTTGTGTTTCTCTCCGTGGCTGATTCATTCCCCATAGACTATAACCCTTCACTTTTGTACTTCATATATTATGAGGTCAAAAGAGCAGGATACCTGGCTTCAGCATTTATTGTCCTTGGGAAGGTTGCTGTTGCTCAGGGTACTGATTCTGTCACCAGGCTTGTTTCTTGTAGTCTTCCATGTCAAATCCAGAGTTCATTACATAACACTAATTCAACAGGCAGAATGGCTTCTTTAAGTAGACCGCCTGCTGTAACTGGCATGTTATCTTTAAAAAAGGCAAAATGCCTATTCCAAAAAGTCAAGCTCTCGGTCTGACTTTCCTACATTGCATATTTTAATCACATTAAGCAGGAGGCTTTCTCCCTCCCCACCATTTCCACAGATAATTATTTTGGTTGTTCTCTTGCCATTTTTCCTTGCCCTGACAGAACCATTCCAATTACGATTGCCATTTTGTGATGACTAGGAAATAACTCATTTATTGTGAACATATTCACCTTTTCCTCCTCCACCACCTGCGCTACGACTCCAACCTCCCCTCTGGATCTAACTCCTCCGTACCTCAGCAATAGTAAAAGTTTAATGAATCAGGCCCCTTAACGGACTGAAACACGGAAACAATAAACCGGGAGGTAGCTCAAGACTACCCCCCTCCCACCGTTACAAGCACAAGTCTCCGTCTGACAAGCCACCACAGGGATGCAACTCTCCGGCTGCCAAAAGCGAAAGAGAATTTTCCAACAGCCGTCGCTTCCTTAAATAGCGCTCGTTCGCGCCAAGAACATCACGTGGCCCTTGTTGTTTGCATCTTGCTGGTCCGAGAGAGCAAAAAAAGCTGCGGAGATCGAAGGCGTGCATGACGCCTCTCCTGCGCGCTTACATTTTTGTGATGATTAGAAAATAACTCATTTATTGTGAACATATTCACCTTTTCCTCCTCCACCACCTCCTCCTGTTTTATTAAAAAAATGGTTTTGAGGAAATTAAGTGATTTTGCATATTGCTCTGTATACACAGGAAACCCCAGTAAGAGATACTGTGAATATGAAAAACCTTGATGGCACATTAGTTAACAAATAATTTGCAGACATGGTAGTGGTAAGAGAAAAAGCCACGGTAGTGACCAATAGACTAAAAGCCCCCAATAGGGTATTGAGGCAGATCAGCTTCATCATGCTCATTCTCTGCCAGACATTGAGGAACAATATACCACAGGACCTCTCTCTCCCGTCCTTTAAGAGGATGCTAAAGACTGACCCATGTCAAGAAGCATTCAAAAGTATCCTCTCCTAAGATATTTCATATGTTTCCCTGTGTAGATACAGGCTTTCTATTTAGCCGCCTAGAGTGGTCTTAACTGACCAGATAGGTGGGATATAAATAAAATAAATAAATAAAATAAATAAAATGATTGCTTGTTTATGTGAGATGTTTAGGTTGGGTGGTTGGATGGTTGGATTTCTGTTACATTGTGGTGTTGTAAACCACTTAGAATAGTGTTTTGCATTATTATTTCATTAAATAAATTTATTTCATAAAATAAATATAGGAAACAAACAATCCAGGCTTTCTGGAGTGGTGGTATGGGACCTCCCAGTGTATGAGTGATTTACCATCCCTCAAGCTCTGTCCTCTGAGGAAGGCATCTCATAAAGTAATCAGTTATAAGCTGGCACTCCTTTGATTCTGTGAATGTTGTTGGCAAGTCCAGTGCGTTAGTCAAGAATTTATTAAAGACCACAGAATGTGGGCTAGATAATGTCTAGACATATATATTACCATGGTCTGTTGGCGGGTTTCATCCACATTGATATGTGTGGTTTGTTCTTCTACAAGATGTACAAGTTCCCACACATATAATTCTCTGGCCAACAAGAACCTAAGCTCCCCATCATCTGAGACAGAAAGAAAATAATGTCTGCTACCTCCCTACCATTTTGGTTTCCTCCCACTGCTTCCCACATAACTAGCAGGACACAAATGCCTCTGTAGCATTCCCCTTGATTAGGTCAATGGTTCATGATTTGTTATGTAATTGTTCATGCATATTCATGTTACTGAGAGGCGGAGCCAAGAGAGAGGTTATAAGAGGTGGAGCCTGAGAGAGAGGGGGGGGGAAGTCAGTCAGAGTGGGAGTAGAGTGAGAGAAGGGAGAAGAAGGATAGAGTGGGAAGTTTGGGGAAATCTGAGGAGTGATTAGAATTAGGAGTGTATTACCAATTAGAAGGTTGTTGTTAATAATAACTTTACCTACAGAAGATATTCATGAATCAATTTTAATTTCTGTAATCAATAAACTAAAGTTCTATTAGAAAAAACCTTGAATCTTCCTGAAGTAATGGTGATTTAGTGATCACCTGGTGGCAGCAGTATAAAAGAGGGGATTGTTTGCCGTCGTGTGATCTGAGTTTTAACGGTCAAGAAATGGGCACGAGGGTGAACGCCACAGCCTCTTTCTAAGATATTCTTCCATTGGAAGTGATACAGATGATGCCATATTTCCTATGGAATCTCATTCACAGTTGCCTTGCTCCGGGAAGCCTTTGAATAAGACTTGTGGAACTGTTTCTCTTTCTCTTTTTCTCTTCTCTTTTTCTACTATAGCAGAAAAGTAGCTGGTAAAGTTTTCTAGAGTCAATAAACTCCAGTAGAGAGCTGGGATGTCACGTCTGTTGTATTTAACACAGCAAGTGAAGGATGCTAGTCTTTCTGGCATGGTCATGTGGGCCTTCCAATTGTGTGAATGAGTAACCAAGCTTTCAAGCTCTGTTATCTGAGGTAGGCAACTCAACCTACCTAATGGCAAGCCCATTCAGTCCATATCATTGTTCCAAGTCTCACTACATTTGATGAAATTTAACCTCAAGTGTGTATTGGACAGGTAGCTTGAATTACTGGAAAAAAAAAACTGGAGGCTTATTATGATTTCAGTCTGGTGCTCTGCTCGACCCCCTCCCTGTCCACCATCTAATAAAGTTTCCATGCATATTTCAACTAAAAGCATTCTTTGACCAGGAGAAAACACACTCATAATATTATTGCAGCATACTTGTAATATTTTAACAGTCTTCTCTCTAGCTGAGGCTAGGCATACAAAATGTTGCAACATTCCACTCAAATATCACTAAATATTATCTTATTAATCTGGTATTAGCAGAACTTGTCATAAAAAGGCTTTCTCTCTGAAAATGGATTTTGGTATTTCATTGACACCTCAAAGGTGTGCTTATTTAAAAGGGAACACAATGCTTGATTCTTTCCTGCAAGTTACCATACATTAATCTCATTTGAGTCCTCTGTTCTTATTCTGTATTTCATTTTGCAAGTTTTAGTTTGACCTCCTATACAAAAATGAATGACCAGTTCGGTACATCTATTACAGCACTTTCCACTTTCCTTCAGCATTTTGAGTAGCTATTTATAAACATGCTTTTTGGTCTAATCCTCTTTACTCTGTCCTGCTACAGTCAGCTTTGTGATTTATAACAAACATGAATCACAGAATGCTAAAAATAAATTTCTTTGGAGTTTGGCTTCCATTTAATAAAATGCCTCTTTTTTTGTCATTTCATCACTTTTTTTTTTTTTAAAAATGAAAGTTAAATTGTGGGAAATTATGAATGAATTCCATGAAAAATTAGCATTATCTCCTTTTCAAAGTTCAGATATACATGCTGTTCTTAGAGCCAGACTGTGTTTCCTGTCCTTTATAAAATGCAAGGGATTCTACTTTTTTTCATAATATATAATATACAGCTATCCCTTGCCCCCAGAATTGCTAATCTCATGAAAATGGAAGGCTCCATAGGAATACCTTATGTGTTTTGCCTGCAAAGAAACTGAGGACCCAAAACATCAGGTTTCATTTTAGGTGAAACTCATGCATTCACTCCATTCCCTACATTTAGAATCACACAGTGAGATCACACCTGTAGGCCACACCCTCTTTATCACATTCCTACTGTTCTGTTCCATCAAACATCATGTCCTGCATATATGCTTTTGACACAGGGAATTGCTATTCTTGCATGGGCTCCTCACATGATACCGAGTAGGTCTATGCATGTGATTTGAACCACCAAAAAATTCCTACTAGTATCAGTCTAATTTGGACAAATCTGAGTAACATGAAGACAATGGATCAATTTGCTTCTGGGGAAAAGCAAAGTCCTGTCCCTTCAGCACTGCTTGGGGACCGTACTGCAATGGATGCAGGAAAATGGGCTGAGGCTGAATCCGGACAAGACAGAAGTTCTGAGGGTGGGTGGCCCCGTGGTTGGCGGCTTGGGTGACTCTCTCACATTTGGCTGCGAAGAGTGGGGTCTGCAGCTTGGGGGTACATCTGGACCTGATGCTCACCATGGAAATGCAGGTGGCGTCAGTAGTCTGCACTGCCTCTTTCCATCTTTGGAGGATTGCCCGGCTGTGACCCTATCTCAACACGGGGGCACTCACTACGTTGGTGCATGCGCTCGTAATCTCACGATTAGACCACTGTAATGCGCTCTACGTGGGGCTGCCTTTGAGGCTGATGCAGAAACTTCAGGTGGTGCAGAATGCGGCGACCAGACTCCTTAGTGGAGTGAGAAAATACCAGCATATTTTTCCTATTCTAGCCATGCTGCACTGGCTGCCCATTCATTTCCGCATCGACTTCAAAGTTTTAATGCTTACTTATAAGGCCCTAAATGGTTTAGGACCTCGATATTTGGCGGAATGCCTGCTCCCACCAAGGTCTACGGGATCACCCGTGTGAGTCAGGAGGTGAGGCTGAGAAGCCTGATGCCGAGGGAGGCCCGGAAGGAAAAGACACAAAATCGGGCCTTCTCGGCGGTGGCTCCCTCCGGAGATTCGCGTGGCCCCCACGCTGGGTACTTTTAAAAGCCAATTGAAACATGGATGTATATTCAGGCCTTCCCTCCAGTCAATACTTAATTTTTTTATTCTTTATTTATGTATTTCTTACTCTATTTTTGTATTGTAATTTGTTATTGGATGACCTATGTTATTTTATTGTTTGTATTTTATATTGGAAGCCACCTAGAGTGGTCGTATAGACCAGATGGGCAGGATACAAATCAAATCAAATCAAATCAAATCAAATGAATGAATGAATGAATGAATGAATGAATGAATGAATGAATAAATAAATAAATAAATAAATAAATAAATAAATAAATAAATAAATAAATAAATAAATAAATAAATAAATAAATTTGCAAACTGCTTTGTGTCTGAAATGTGGATCAGTTTGGATAGGACACAAATTTTTTCAGGCCTTACTCTTTTCCCAGTTTTAAAGGAAATTTTAAATATGCCTTTAAATAAACCCATAAAGAAGCTAAAACTTGTAGTCTCCTTTAGGATCCATCTTGTCTCCCAATGATATGTGCATTAGTGCAAATCAAAGAAGTTACAACCTTTTTAAAAAAAATTGGTTCAAATCAATGAGAGGCTTACAGATCAGATCAGATCCAGGGTAAAAATTCAAGCAAATGGCTCTGGACAAATCAGGATACTTTCTGAAGCACCAAATTGACCTTAGAATGAGATTGAAGGATCCATGCACATCTCTTATATAGAATCTTCATCAAAAAGCCTTTTAAATGTTGTGGTAAACCTACAGATTTACAGCAGGTGTCTCAAAGTACCCATTCATCCTTAAGTATACAGAAAATGTTATACATGAGAAGCTGAGACACAACAGAAATAGAAATAGGGCACATAATCTCACTGGCAATGGTGCGGCTAAACATATTGTAAATAAATAAATAAATAAATAAATAAATAAATAAATAAATAAATAAATTTATCCCACTGCCAACTATATGTGTATTGGGTGCTCCTATATCTGAAATGTCATGCCCCAGATTCTTACTCATAAAGGAAGTCCCAGGGGATTTCTTAATGTGGTAGACAAATATGGGAACATAGAAGGAGCCTCTCCAAAGAGTGGAAAGCATTTTGAGTACACTCAGTTATCCTGTGGGCAATAGCATGCTACTGGCTAATCATTCCTATCCAGAAGCATTACACTGTAAATTTGCTGATCAGCAAAATGACCCAATGGGCCTTCTTAGGACCACAGATAACAGGAATTTCTTTTAATACAGAAGGCATTCTTCTGTATTAAAGAAAAGAGGAACTGTATTTTTTCTAGAAATGAATGGGGAAAAAACACATAGTCTTCTATGTCAGAGCAATAGAACAAAATAAATCATAGATTGTGGTATGATATCCTTATTGGTCTAGTTGTGGTTATTAGTTCTGCTGTTGGCTAATCCTCTCCTCTTAAAATCAAATTAATTAAATGTGACTTACAAAAAGAGAAGCAATGTCATGTTTGAAATGAAGTAGTACAGGAGTAAAGCTTAAAAATCACTTTAAAAACTGGTCCAACTTGACTTTAAAATTAGGGGGCATGGCTTTGGATTGTGGCATATACAATCAGATTTAGACATTATCAAAACATTATAACAGGAAATTAGCAACCTGGATGTTTTTGTTGACCACTAAGAAAATGGAACAAAGGGTTAGACCAGAGAGAATATTAGATTATGAATAGTGCAACTATGTTATACTGGTCTCTTAAAGGCAACAGAATGCAAAGAAATGAACAATAAATGTAAGACATGTCGAAATAGGGCCTTCTCACCTGTTGCCCCCCAACTTTGGAATGCCCTCCCTATGGAGATCCGCCTGGCTCCAACACTCTTGGCTTTTCGGCACCAGGCAAAGACCTTTCTGTTTAGCCAGCATTTTAATTAAACAGTATTCTCTAGCTGGCCACATGAGCAGCAGGACTTATTAATTTTAATGTTTTAAGAATTATTTTAATATATGATATTTTATACTGTCTTTTAAAATGTTTTTAATGTTTTTAAGTTTTAATGTTGTATGCTGCCCAAAAGCCACTGGTAATGGTGCAGCTAAAAAATATTGTAAACAAACAAACAAACAAACAAACAAACAAACAAACAAACAAACAAACAAACAATGTCGGCATATATAAATTTGGGGGGGGGGTAAAAGGTAAAAAAGTTCACTGACCCCTGTCCTAAAGCATGAGACAATTCTTAAAATAAGAAAAACTCAGTAGAATAAACATAACCAGATATTCAATGAGAATGCATAAAGGACCGTTCCCTAGGTTCTAAAAGTGGTACCCTAGTGAGTGGTGGAAGGCAATTCGAGGATGTTCTTTCTAGGAGTTTAAATGGAAATTCATGGTTGTGACCAAAGGTTAGGAACAAAGGGAGCTATCACACTATCATTCCATTTACCCAGTTATAACTACTCTGACTCACAATGACATTCCCAGGTTTTGGGCAATATTCTTTCCCAGACCTGTCTGGAGTTCCCTGGTATTCTCTGATGTTCTTCCACCAGGCCCAACCCCTTTTCACTCCCAAAATCAGAGGAGAATAGGTATGTTCCAGGCAGAATATTTGTATTCAGATTTCATCCCAACTATACACAGGAAAAGACACAGATGGAATTGTGTCTCACAGCCTGCTCTGAATAATGAAATCAACAAAATATTCGCCCATGTTGTGAAGTCTTTGTGTGGGACCCAGGTTGCAAATATGGATGATGGTGACAAGATGCTATTTGATTTCCAGAATGGGGAATAGTGGTTAGAGTGTTGGTTAGTGTGTCTTCCTATGAAAGACCTGCCTATGGGTGGACATATTATTTTTTCAGCTGTGTCCCTCAACCCAATGTTTTCATTTTCCACTCAGGCACCCATATTTCTATGGACATTTGGAGTGCCCACAGGGATGGGAAAGAACTACACTACTTCTAAGCATACATAGGTGATTCCAGTTTGTTTTGAATGAAATCTGCTCACTCCCTTCCTGAATTTCTTTGTCATGCAACAGGGTGATTACAATTTGAAAGCCAGCTCTTACATATAGTTGAAATAAACAGCATGCCAATCATGATGGATGACAGTAATAGTGGGACAACGCAAACCCTACAAGAGCTGAGGGGGTACATGGAGTGGCTTTGGAAACTAGATGCACAGTGCTCAGTGAGGTGTCCAGACTGTTGTCTGGTATGCACTTTGGAATAAGGATGTACATTTGTGCTTATTTCATTTATTTTATTTTATTTATTTATTTTGCAGAAAGGTATGGAATAAAATTTCTCTCTCTCTCTCTCTCTCTCTCTCTCCCCCCTGGACTCAACTACCAGAGGTTTTATTTTTTTTTTTATTTTTTTTACATTTTGGGATTTTCCAAAGTGGTGGAAATGTTCCATCCTTATGAAGTCCCCATTGTTATGAACAGGTAGTCAGAATTATCTTCTTTGGTCATGCATTGGGTTCTTTAAAATATTTTAACCTGTTTATAAATAAGGTTCTATTTCTGTTTTGTTTTTATATTATAATTTCTTCATACATTGCTTTAGGGGCCCTGGTAGGGAGAAAAGCAAGTTGATGTTAATTATACCACTTAGGAACTGATTAATTTCTGTGATGTGATCCTAACATTTTAAATCTATTTTTAATGTTGCTACATGATTGAAAATAATAATAATAATAATAATAATAATAATAATAATAATAATAATAAGAAGAAGAAGAAGAAGAAGAAGAAGAAGAAGAAGAAGAAGAACAACAACAACAACAACAACAACAACAGCAACAGCAACAGCAGCAACAACAACAACAACAACAACAACAGCAACAACTTTTTATCCCATTATTCTTCTTACAAGTGAATTTTTAGGATTCATTAATAGTTTGTGTAGTCACCATGCAATAAAGTGTATGATGGCATTCATCAAATGACCGTCCTCAAAAGAGGAATACAAGATTTCATTGTGGCTTTTGCTTCTATTTATCTAGCCTCACCTTTGTGGGAAAACAAGGCTTCACTGACCTCTATACTGTCTAAACAGACATTAATGAATTGAGTGTTTTAATACTGAACATATAATTTATCACATTAATAAGAAAGCTTAGTGGGGCTTGAAATTGGCAAATGCTAAGTTGCAAATTGTATCCAAGTTGTAAAGAAGGCCCAGTCTAATGACAGTGCAGATTGAAGCTATATGTTTTCAATCAGAAAACTACCAGCTAGTCAAAACTACATATATTAGTGTTTCATTCATTTACTACATAGGGTGGTGAAATTTGGAGAGACTCAATTTTATGCTGCCAAGAGCCAACTGTGAACCATACCAGCTCAAAAAAAATAATTCAAGATGATGAAAGATCAAAGATAGAAGGAGAAGGAAGTTTACATCTTGTTTCATTGTGGGAGCTTTGAGGCCCATAATCCTATTTTATTGGCTGTTACTGGAAGCTCACAGGAGTGGAAAATTCATATTCTTATTGCTTTTTTGTGGAGTGCTGCTCCTGGAGGATTGGGGCATGAAATCAGGAACTACAAAAGTGGTCTTGGGGGTCACATTCAAGCCGTGGACTACACTGTGCCCACCCATAATTTCCTGATACATTAGGAAAACTGCCATTCTTTGGTTGATTGGCATACAAGTTGATAATAATAGGCTTTTGTGGCTGATGAGTTCCTTTTAGTCTCTGTGCCAGCTACCACATAACTTTCCTATAATTTTGTCACATTTAAATCAAGTTTTCCATCAGCAACTTTGAATAGCTCATCTTAGGTCAGGACCCCTGCAAATCATCTCAGCTCCTTTTTGTCTTTTCGGTGAAGAGCTAGATTTTCTTCAAATGTTAGAAGTATTTTTCAGACTTCAAAGACTATTCTAAAAATAAATAATCCATCGGTGACTGGATGTAGTAGTGTTCTGTTGTGATGACTCACCTGTGTAAAATGTACATGTGTCAGGGACCTGAAATAGCCGTAGAAAGAGGGAGGTAAGATTTTCGAGAAGGGTGAATTGATTCTATTTCTGGGAAAGGGTTCTGAATTAGAGACCTATACAAGGCTGTGTGAAAAGACATAATTGCTGGCTCTATGTTTTATGTGTAGCCATCACTATTGATAATAAACAGGCTGAAATTTCAAGTTTCAAGTTTATTTAGGTTCAATAGCCCATAGTCCACATTGTAAATGAGAGACAAAGTCTCAGGATGTAGAAAATAGAACCGAGTTCTTTATTCTGTATTCTTTAAATGGGTAGTTAAAAAACTTGGGCTCAACATATTTCAGTGAAGCCTTCTTCAGGAGCTAAGCATAATACAAAACCACATGTTAGATATCGAATCATTCACATTTTCTTTCTAAAAAATATATCTACAGCTGGCTTGGGACTCTCAATTTTACATAAATACATACATTTATACTGAGCACATTAAGCATGATAAAATATATTAGATAAAGATCTAAAGAATTTTCATGAAGAGCTCAAAGCATTTAAATTATAAAAAATTCCTAAGAGATGAAAAGGACTATGCCATGAATAAGATTTACCCTTGGCAATACAAGAAGGCCAGGAGAGTTTCATTCAATCTAGACATGAACTCCACAGCTTTGTACACAGACTGGGAATCTGCAGGTGAGGGCAGCAGCGATATGAACAACAGATATGAACCCTTTTAAGAATCAGAGGGAAGAGAAAGAAAATAGAGAAGATATGGCCACAGCACAAAGGGCAGAGCAGTTGCCAGGGAAACTTCTCCTCCAATCTGGTTCACAAGAAGTCGATGGTTGTAAACCCCGTCCAACAGACAATTGAGTGACACTGAGATGAATGTTTTAGAAAAAGGATTATCTTTTGTCCCCACACCCACACATGATTCTACTCTGGTGAGACTGGATCTCTTCTGTTTCTTTAAAGATAAAGGTAAAGGTTCCCCTTGACAATTTGTCCAGTTGTGTTCGACTCTAGGGCGCGGTGCTCATCCCTGTTTCCAAACTGTAAAGCCAGTGTTTTGTCTGTAGACAGTTTCTGTGGTCAAGTGGCCAGCGCAACTAGACATGAAACACTGTTACCTTCCCACCGAGGTGGTCCCTATTTATCTACTCACATTTGCATGCTTTCAAATCGCTAGGTTGGTGGGAGCTGGGACAAGCGACAGGCACTCACTCCATCACGTGGATTCGATCTTACAGCTGCAGATCTATAGACCCTACAGCACAGAAGCTTCTGTGGTTTAACCTGCAGTTTGTTTAGGAATGTTAAAGTACTTCTTCAGTAAGTCAGAATCACATTCTGGGGGAGATAGGGCTAACTTTAGATGCAAATCTTGATTTATGCCCCCAGGGAATTCTTTCCCCACTATTACAACTTTTGAAAAATTGGTTTTAAAAGATTTGAATAGATTAGAGAAGTCCAATAAATCCCCATGGAACAACACGAGTAAGGTGAATGTACCAGTTCCTTTTGTTTTGTTTAATAGGCCATAGGCCACCCAGAGTTCAAGTTTTAGAGTTTAAAAAGGCATTAAAACAAATGTTTGCCACATCTGTAAGACAATTTTTACAAAGGCTGCTCAAGAGTAATCTTAGTCTTGAGGTTTCAGAGGAGAATGACTATTTCAATAGCCATTTTTTGAGAAATTGATGTCTTGCTGTTTCATATTTTGGACAGTAGAATAAGATATGGGATGGTGTATCTGTTTCAAATGGGACAGGGACAGTTATGTTGGTTTAGGGGCAGCTGGAGAAATCGTCCCCTCATCTGATCCGTTGGAAGCGTAACTGCAGCAAACAATCATATATGACCACCTTAGCTTTGGAACTGTCCATTTATTAAGTTAATTCAAATTGTGCAGAATATTTAATTCCCAAGTGGAGTGGGGAACATTTCTATCTAGCATCCTTTTGGAGGACATTCCAATCTTATATAATCAGTTTTTCCATAAGTAGTCTTCGGACTGAATTTGGTTGTTCAGTTGTGTAAATAGTGCACCATTCCGAGATGAATCACTTAATTTAGGAGAAAATTTGTAAGCACAATCTGTTGCACACTGAGTCATGCAGCAGAGTGTTTGCAGAGATTTTCTATCTTACAGCAATTTGCCTCTGAAAGGTATACCGTTTGTGTAACTGTGCAACAGGATTTCAGCTATGCCCTCCCACACTAATAGTAGATGGACAGGGTTCTATAGTCTAGGACAAACAATCTTTGCCATGCAAAGTATAGGTTGAGAACTCAGCCAGTAGATGCAATACTGTTATGCCCTACACATGGTTTCTGAAAGATTCAATACATGAGTAGCTTTGCCAAACTAAAATCAACTTCAGTTCTTGAAATAAAACTGTGCTTGTGCTCAGTCTGGTGCAGCATTGCCTGCCAGCAGGAACCGTCTTGTCTGACTTTTCTTCAGAATGTTTTCAGATGACACCTCATCACGCCTTAATCATCACTGAACCCACATTTGAAGTGCTTGTTTGGAGGCAGTGATAAGCCATTGAAATGTTCAGATAATCAGGTTGATGATTATTACATGACATGCACACATGAAAGAGCCCAGATGGATGATTTAAATGTGCCTTTATAGTTCCCAGTGGGAATGTGACACTGAATTTCTTATGCTTCTGCACTCTTTCTTTTTTCTTTTCTTGCATTAAACACCTTGATGATAATATCCTTTGCACTAATATCAGGTTTTGTGTTCAATAAGGATTTAGCAGAAGATAAAAATGAATTCTCTTTGTAAGGAATAATATGAAGGGACAAGCATCCTCTTCAATTTAAATAAAGCTGGAAGCCTTAATCCATTGTGAAACTCATTCAGTTCCTCCTATAATCTTCTCATTCACCTTTACTAATTCATCACCTTTACTTTCTGTCTTCTTGCTCCTTGCAAGAGCCAAGCTATCGGAAACAATATAGAAATGATAGAACAACTAATGGTTTATGTATGCAAATCAAGTAATCGTATGTACATTTTGAGCATTGCCTGGGGGCATAGTTGTTCAGGTTTCTAGCTGCAGTATTGATTCAAACAGCATATTTGCATAGCAATTTATCAGCATAAAATTATTTGAAACATCTCCATCTTTATTTTGGGCATGCAATGGCAACTTTTAAAAGCCTGATCCCAATTTCTAATAGGTAGATGAAACCCTGGGATAACTTTGAACTAGAAGTAGCTTTCAACCTCATTTAAAATATTGTCACATTATTTTGAATATTGTCCCTAATAGAATGATATATCCTAACTGAATTGAATGAATGCAGGCAATTTACTATGAAAATGGTCACACAGGTTTCAGCCATATTATGTTATCACATTTGGTATTAACATTAATAATACATTTGGTATTAACATTAATAATAATTTAAGATTCAGAATATATCAGCCCATATCTTTAATCCTATCTTTTAAATTACTGTATCTGAGGGTTATTGAAAGCAGATATACAAAGAGAAACAAAAAATAGCAAAAAGAAACACAAAACCTAAACCTGTCACAGTTTCATGAACATTTTTGTACTCACATTTGGCAGCGGTTAAAAACCAAATTCCATTTCTAAGAAGTGCCAAAACTTCTAAAACCATTAGCCTAGTTGTACTGCTTCTCCATTTACCTCTTCTCTGTAAGTTCTTTGCACTAGGCTACCACTGCCTGAGCCTGACAGCCATAAAGAGAAGGGGCAGGATCAGTTAATTGTTCCAGAGTGCAGGGCATGTAATAATGGGTTCAAGTTACAGGAAACCAGATTTTGGCTGAATATTTTGAAAAAGTCCCTGACTGTCAGAGCAGTATGACAATGGAACCAATGACCTCGGGAAGTGGTGTATGCTCCAACGCTAGAGACATTAAAAAGAAAGTTGACCATCTGTTAGGTATACTTTGATTCAGATTCTGGCCTTGAGCAGGAGGTTGAATTTAATGGCCTTAGAAGCTCTTTCCAAGTCCATGATTTTATGATTCTACCATTAGGGTAGGATAAGGTGACTTTCTCAGGGAATAGATTTTGAGCATCACAAAAGACCAGCAGTTATTTACACTGTCATTATTGCATTTTCCCCACCATGGATGAATACGTGTACTTATGGGTCCAATTTAGAAGCCACACAAAATTGTATAACTTTGCTCACTGTGCACCCTGACTTGTTTACTGTGCAACTTGGCATCATCATCATCATCATCATCATCATCATCATCTAGAGACATCTCTTTGATCATGTACAGAAATCTAATTGGCCACATAGCATAGTGACATCACTTAATTGGCCAGGTTGTGACCTAATGGCATGTGACATAGGATTCAAAAAGCAGGGGAAAAGGAGAGACAAATCAGTGTAAACAAACAATAGGAGAATTTGTTATTTTCAGCTAGAAGTGAAGAATACTCAGCACAGCCCTGCAGATAAGCATAGATTATCACAAAACAATAGCCCCATTTGAGCATTATTTTATGAGCCTATCAGCAGATGGAGAGCACAACTATGTTGACTGAACCCAGTCCTGCTATTGCATCCTGGGTTCAACTTATTTATTTAAAATATTTTTACCCAGCCGTTCTCCTTAAAAAGGACCCAAGGTGGCTTACATCATTGAAAGACAATATTTAAAGCTAAGAACAATGAGCCGCCTAGGGTGGTCAAAATGACTAGATAGGCGGGGTATAAATAAATAAATAAATAAATAAATAAATAAATAAATAAATAAATAAATAAATAAATAAATAAATAAATAAATAAATATAAAGAGGCAGCTTACATTATTAAAAGACATATTCAAGCTAAAACAATAAGTATACAAATATTAAAAAGAACAAACAAATGCCACTCTGAGAGATGGTAAACATAAGTAGTACTAAAGACCCAGTCAGAATAATAATGAATAGCAATCCACCTGAAAGTTACATTCCGGTAGCTAGGCATTGAGGGAAAGCTTGCCTCAAGAGAAAGGTCTTTGTCTGCTTGCGAAAGGACAGCAAAGATGGGGACAGTGTCGATTCCAGTGGGATCGAGTTCCAGAGTCTGGGAGCAGGAACAGAGAAGGCTCTCTCCTGTGTCCCCATCATATGCACTTGTAAAGGTGATGGGAATAAGAGAAAGACCTATCCTGATGTTCTGAACACCAGAGCTGGCTCATAATGGGAGACATGGTCTTTAAGATAGCTTGGACTTGGGCCATTTAGTTAAAACCAGCACCTTGAATTGTGCCCTGAAATGTATTGCCAGCCAGTGGAGTTGCTGCAATAGGGAGTTATATGATCCCTGTTGGACCAGTACTTAATGACCTTTCCTGGACAGGAACAGCCTTTCTACAACTTTTCATATACTTGGAACCTGCTGTTTAGTCTACAGCAATGCTCTGTAGATGAAGCTCCAGATTTTATGGCACATAGAAAACATATTACATCAGTATGCACTGGCTACTAATACACTTCTGATCCAGGTATAAAATGCTGATAGTGATATTTCCAAACCCTAGATCAGGGGTCTCAAATTCAATTTACCTGGGGGCTGCTGGAGGCAGAGTCTGGGTGAGGCTGGGCTGCATCAGATTTTCCACCAAGCAGAGCAAGAGCCCGAGGAAGCTGCCCAGGAGTTTCCTTAGCCCGGCTGGGGCTCCGAGGAGAAGGAAGAGGAGGGGTGTGCAAGCCATCATTGCCGGCCACGACCCCCTCCGGCTTCACTACAACCACCAGCACCAGCAGTAGGACGAAGAAGTGGAGAAGGGACGGAACACTGGTGACTGCCTAGCCGGAGGGAGGAGGGCATGACATTAAAAAAAAAAAAAACTCACAGAATCGCCCTGCCAAAGAAGAAAAGCCCCCAATGGTACCCGCGAAATTAAACAGAACAGGGCAGCCCCCTACAGGTGCATGCGCGCGCACACACATGCACAAAACACACACACACACACGGAAGTCCTGCAACCTTCCTCTGAGGGTCCCCCCTCAAAAAAAGGTGCACTCAGCAGCAGCAGCAGCTACTCCCACCATGACAGAGGAGCAGACTTTGTGAGGTGAGCCCAGGCAGCCTCTAGAGCTGAAGTGGCTGAAGCAGGATGAAGAGAAGGAGGAGGAAGCACTGCTGGGTGCTGAAGCAGCCGCTGGCCAGGTTGGTGCTGGGGGTGTTGAGAGAGAGAGCCACAGAGCCGCTTCCCTGGAAGAGGGGGCAGTGGTGGCAGTTGCTGTTGGTGGCTCTGTTGGTGGCGCTCTTTGAGGACAGGCTGGGAACAAGCTCCGCTCTCAGGCATCGCTCAGTGGCAGCTCGGGTGCTCGGGAAAAGGGCTAGCAGTGCGCCTTGCTCACTGGCTCTCTCCCAAGACAGTGCCTCTTGCACCCTCCATCCGGAACTGCAGCCTGCCAGCCGTCAGACAGGTGGACTGGCTGGCAGGCTGCAATTCCGGATGGAGGGTGCAAGAGGCGCTGTCTTAGGAGAGAACCGGCGAGCGAGGCAAGGCTTTTTTTACTCTTGACAGCAGAGGACGAGTGGGCGCTTTGGGGGGGCAGGCAAGGCGGGGGCCACAAACTCTCATCTGGCGGGCTGCAAATGGCCCCCGGGCCACATGTTTGAGACCCCTGCCCTAGATCATGATTTGGCACATGATTTTTGTACCTGCTGAACCATTAACATCTGCTGTGGCAAAGACTCCACGCTGAGATCAGTACATCATATGGAGACCTGAGAGACTTTTCTCAACTGTAGAGCTCTGATTTATGAAGTGTTCTCTTCTGAGAGGCCCAACTGGCACCAATATTGCTCCTATGTGACTGCCAGGTTAAAAGCTGGCTATTTCAATTTGTCTCAATAATTAAACCTTCCAAAAAGTATTTCAAACTGTTTACAACTAATTCAAGGAGTCTTGAGTGTCTTTACTGATTGTACCCTAACGTGAGTTGTGCTGATACAGTGTGGGTTAGAAATCATTTTGAGTCAGTAAAGGAAACCACAACCTTGAGTCTGCAAGACCTGATTAAAACTGTTAATGACAAAAAAAACCTTTTGAAGGTCACTAATTCATGGGCCACCATAAGTTGGAAGTGATTTGATGGCATCTAGCAAGAAGTAAGTAATACAGAAGTAAAATGTGTGGAACCCACAACCATCCACATGTGGAGGTGGAGGTGTTATCTAGGGGCATGTTTTACACACATAGATAGTTTCACACATGCAGTAGAGCCGTGTTTAGTAGGTTCATGCATAACGAGGAACGGATAGGTCCTCTTTGATTCTATACAATTGTTTCAGGAATGTAGAAGAGGCTGGGAGAGCTGGACCAAAGGTCACCCATGGTGTTTCATGTCTCAGTGGGGACTTGAACCTGGGAATAAATATGCTTATACTGCAGTCTCCCTATGTTGAAGGTCTTATTAACAGGTACGCTTGAACAGAAATTTTGAAAATATATGTGGTAGAACTTCAAGCATTGGTTCTCTGTGGAATTGACAGCCTCCTTTGCTTAATTCAGTTGATAATCCAATACTGCAGAATTCAATTCACCTTCTCCCTTATTAAACACAATAATGTGGAACAAGAGAGACTAAGAAAAAAAATTCTGCCTTTTCTTGTACAAAGAAATAATGCCAGAATAAACCTAATAGTCTCTAAGGAGCCATAACATTTTTGTCTTCCACTCAAAACAAGTTATGTGATCTGCTTGTTTTGGTCGAATTGCCATTAGCTGAAGCCTCTTATCATATGTCTTTCCTCTGAATTCCCTTCACTATAGCATCGAGGATGGCTTGCTACTTTTTCAAATGATATATATCACATGCCGTACTTCTGAATACTTGTAGGTTTACTTGGAAAGTTACCTAGTCTAGTCACTGCAGATCAAAATACATCAGAGTCCATCAAGATTTGTTCCTTTTCATATTTTCACATCTATCCCATATATTCAAAAGTCCCATAGCTATCATTTCTTTCTTGTTACAACTGTGGCACTTACTAAAACAATGTAATTCTTTTTTCATTAGTCAATTATTTTCTATTTATTATTATTATTATTATTATTATTATTATTATTATTATTATTATTATTATTATTATTATTATTATTATTATTATTATTATTATTATTATTATTATTTATTTATTTATTTATTTATTTATTTATTTATTTATTTATTTATTTATTTATTTATTTATTTATACCCCACCTATCTAGTCGGTGAGGACCACTCTAGGCGGCTAACAACAATAAAATACAGTAACAATATAAATAAACAATTCTAATTAGTAAAAACACTACAATACATTACATAGAGTGCAAAACAGAAACAGTAAAGAGGGAAGAAGGAGGTCAAGAGGAATATGATGGAAAGGCCTGCCCAAACATCCATGTCTTCAATTGTTTCTTAAAGATACCCAGTGAGGGAGACCCGCGAATCTCAGTTAACGATGTCAGATTACTTGTGGAAACATGAAACATGTTTCTGTGGTAGGGAGAAAAGCAAATGCATTTCTAGTCAATATCAAAGGAAATCTCCAGAACAAGAGAAGTAATAGCATCACTCTATTCTGCTTTAGTAAGCGCTCATCTGGTTTATTAGGACTAGCTCTGGGCATAAACATCTATCAAGTAGATTTTTAAAAACTGATACTGTATATGTGTCCAGAAGAAGGCAACCAAGATGGTGAAAGTCTGGAAACTAAGCCTAGTTGAGGGAATTAGGCAAGCTTAGCCTGGAGAAAAGAACATTGAAGAACATTGATCTGATACTCATATTTAAGTGTTAGGAGGATTGTCACGTTGGAAAAGAGGTAAACTCCAAGGGTTGACTAACATTAATAGATTAAAATTACGTACAAGAAAGAAGAATTTAACTAAATATTAGGAAGAACTTTCTGATGATAGAGATTTTAGAGATTCTTCGCCAAAACGTTGGCGAAACGTAAGGAAGAATAACCTTCAGAACATGGCCAAAGAGCCCAAAAAACCCACAACAACCATTAGATCCCGGCTGTGAAAGCCTTTGCAAATACATTGTTTGACAATTGATTGGACTACATGCCAAGGCAATGGCTTATCCTTCATTACAAGATTCTAAGCAGAGATAGTATGGCCACCTGTCCAGGAAGCTTTAGCTGTGAATTTCCATCCTTGACAGAAACTGATTTTTGTGGATTTCTGTAAATGCACCATATATATAGGATGTTGTGCATGTTGTGTTGCTCTCAAGCTGAAAGCAAAATCTCTTACAAGGTCTTGGGAATCTTTAACAGGTTGTCTCACCATACAGAAACAGGCTATCTTGATCAAAACCAAGAAACAGGTAGGAAATTGACTACTCTCCCAAGAAATGGTCAAACTAGAGAAAATTCTTCACATTTTAGTTTCTCTCCTTTTAAAGCACCCAAGGCTGAAGTTGGTATCTTTGTTGGACCTTTCTTCAAGATCTGTAGAGCAGTGGTCCCCAGATGTCCTTGAGCTACAAATCCCAGAAATCCTGGCCAGCACAGCTAGTGGTGAAGGCTTCTGGGAATTTTAGAACATTTGGTGACCCAAGGCTGGGAACCACTGCTCTACAGCAGCCATTCTCAATGTGGTTTGTTTGTTTCGGCCATGGCTATAAACACAATATGAAATAAATACAGACTGAATCAGTATTGTATAAGACACATAATAAACCTTAAAAGGTAGTATGTGAAGAACTGTTTCCAGTCAGTGGCTCCTTTCCAATGTCTCAGCCCCCACCCACCCAGGGGCTATATGGCTCCAATTCAGAATGGTTACCCTAGAACAGAGATGGCGAACCTATGGCACGCGTGCCACAGCTAGCATGCAGAGCCCTCTCTACAGACATGTGAGCCATAAGTCACCAGATCGCTACCCCTGGCAGCCAAACCTGAGGAGGCGGCTTCAGCTACAGTGCTAGTACCCCAAGAGGCAGCAGGCCAGAATCCGGAGCAGCTGGCACTGGCAGGGTTGGGCATGACAGGAGGTGGATCTGGAGTGGGGTGTGGAAGCACCTCCATGCCTGGGATTCCCCCTTCCACCACTAATTCTGCTTCTACCACTGCTGCTGCCCACCACCCGCTCGGTTTGTTTGTTTGTTTCAGTTTGGGCACTCGGTTCACCGTCACTGCCCTAGAACTAGGACGTAGCCCTTATCAGCTAGGAAATGTCAAAGAACAGGAAGATGGTTTCCTGAATCTCAATTTCAGAGAGCAACAGCTTTGATTTTGTTTAGATTGTCATGTATAAATTACAGACTTATCATCTACTGCTTTAGTGTTCCAAGTATGGAACATTCACTTTTTCTGAAACATCGTAATAATCACTTTTTGGGGGTGACCTTTCCAAAATCACCTTAGTTACACTATCTATTGTTCCTGTCACTCATTCTGAAAGATTGTCAAAGACTTCATTGAGCCTAAGCCTATCCTGGAGTAAGCCATCAGAAGGTTGTAGTCACTCTCAAGCTCTTCTCAGAGTTTGCCAGCCGAATATCAGTGGAGGCCTGGTGTTTCAGTAGATCATATAGGTCAACATTATTAAGTCAGCTCTTTTTAACTCCTTTATCAGTCTAAATTGCCATAAATTTTAACTGTGCTCTTGCTTTTTGGAGACAGCAGTCATTAATACCTGGTGAAAGAAAAGTGAGTTTGGGCATATTGCTCCCTAGCATTAGCTTTGTTACTCAAATATGCAAATGTTAACATCTGAAGGTTAGCAAAAGCCTTAATGACAAAACTTCATTTTCTTTTGTTGTTTGTTTAGATTTTTTATTTTCTAGACAAGCTTTGCTCAGATATACCACTTGATGCAAACTGTGATTTGCAAACTCAGAACCAGGATATGATGTGCACACTTCTCTTATTTCTGCATTGGTTTTTCTCATCCTTGGTACTGTCCATGTGCAGCTTATTGAAGGCAGTGGGGTAGGCATCTAACTCCGGTTAATTTTAGACGATGCACATGATATGGCTATGTCGCCTCTAGCCTAGTTACTTACCAGAAACATATTGGTGAATGACTTAATGCTAAAAGGGGATGGTGCAACCTTATAAATTATCCTTGATGTCTTCGCGGAACATCCACTATGGTATCCTGCTGTGCTGTCTAACCTGATCAGGATTAGGAAGTGTGTTACTATGGGGGGTCCTCTTTTTATATACCCCAATTTACTCATTTTGTAAACAATATTCTTTTTTTTCCCTTTCTGGGTGTGTTTTTCTGTGATACATATGCACTTCTACACAATTTACACAAAACGCACATGTTTTACATATGTGTTAGTTGAACAGAGAATTGCATCACAGATACTGGAAAAAAGAGGAATATGTTCTGGCACATATATTCAGTTGAAAAACTGTGAATTATTTATTTATTTAATCAATTAATTTATATGCCGCCCACACTACCCAAAGTTCTCTGGGCGGCTTACAACATTTAATTTACAATAAAAAGACATAATGATTAAAATGCAATTAATATATATATAAAAATTGCCATCAGACTCACAGCTAATATTATTTCAATTAAAAGCCTTCTGGAACAGGAAGGTTTTTACCTGGGCCGAAATGTCATCAGTGTCGGGGCCAGACGAATCTCAGTCGGGACGGCATTCCATAGTCTGGGGGCAGCTGCCAAAAAGGCTCTTTGTCTACAAGCCGTCCCTCTTACCTCCTTAAGGGATGGCTCTTTCAAAAGGGCCCCCTGGCTAGATCTTAACTGCCACGTAGGTTCATATGGAAGGAGGCGGTCCTTCAGGTATCCAGGGCCCAACAGGGCTTTATATGTCAAAACAAGCACTTTGAATTGGGCTCGGGCAGCAACTGGTAGCCAATGTAGCTTAACCAGAATCGGCTTGATATGTTCCCTGGCGGCTGCACCACTAACCAGCTGTGCAGCTCAATTCTGGACCAGTTGCAGTTGCAGGATCATCTTCAAAGGCAGCCCCATGTAGAGTGCATTGCAATAATATATGCGGGATGTTACCAGTGCATGTGTAACTGTCATGAGACTCCACTTGTCCAGGTAGGGCTGTAGCTGGTATAATTTCCGCAGCTGAAGGAAGGTGCCTCTGGCCACCGAGTCCACCTGGGCTTCCATTGTTAGACTGGGGCCCAGAAGCACCCCGAAGCTGCGGACCCTGTCCCTTAGGGGGAGTGTAATCCCATTCAGGGCAGGGAAATGGCACTCCACTCTGTCCGGTGAAGCACCCTCTAACAGCACTTCTGTCTTGTCTGGATTGAGTTGCAATTTACTAACCCTCATCTAGTCCATTATCAGGTCCAGACACGAGTTCAGCACAGAAACTGCCTCACTGGATTGGTGGAAAACGAGAGGTAGAACTGAGTATCATCAGCATATTGCTGACTCCTCAGCCTAAACCACCTGATGACCTCTCCCAGTGGTTTCATGTAGATGTTGAACAGTATGGGGGACAGTATTGAGCCCTGAGGAACCCCATGACATAAACACCATGGGGCAGAGCAACTGTCCCCCAGCACCACCCTCTGGACACAATCAGCCAGGAAGGAGTGGAACCACCATAAAGTGGTGCCCCCAACTCTCAATCCAGCCAGCCTATCCAGAACGACACCATGGTTGATGGTGTCAAAAGCCGCTGAGAGGTCCAGGAGTATCAACAGGGTCACACTCCCCCGTCTCTCTCCCGGCAAAGGTCATCATACAGGGTGACCAAGGCAGTCTCTGTGCCAAAACCGGGCCTGAAACCCGATTGAAATGGGTCCAGAAAATCCATTTCATTCAGCAGCGCCTGGAGTTGCCCAGCCACAACCCGCTCCAGCACTTTGCCCAAATAAGGGAGGTTTGCTACTGGCCGGTAATTAACCACCAGCCTTGGGTCCAGGTTAGGCTTTTTAAGGAGTGGATGAATTACCGCCTCTTTCAAGGTGGTAGGGACCACTCCCTCTCTCAAAGAGGCATTCACGGTCTCCTGGACCCAGGTGCGAACCCCCCTGGGTTCCAATTAGCCAGGATGGGCAAGGGTTGAGCGGAGTGGTGGTAGAACGGACAGATCCAAGCACCCTGTCCACATCCTCAACAATTGAAACTTATCCATTAATACTTGACCTAAGCATGGCACACTGGACACATCCTCTGATTCTGCCGCAACTGTGGAGTCCAACTCACTGCGAATCTGAGTGATTTTTCCCTCAAAATGGATGGCAAACTCGTTCACAGCGAGCTGATGAGCAGTCCAGGACCTCCTCCATTAGATTGCTTGTATTAAAATTCAAACCTAACACATTTCTCGCGTGTCTCAAACTTTAACCAGCTGCTTCAGCACCCACTGGAAGCTGCCTTAGTTCCTTTTTTATGAGGAGAAAGGCGGGGTAAAAATATTTTAAATAAAATAAGATAAAATAAAAGAAGACTGACTTATTTCGGCATCTTAATGATTGGTGTAGCACTATGGCACAGAGCCCACACCAGCAAGAGGGATTTTAGAAGATGGATCAAGCAGCTTTCTGTATATTTAAAACAGCTCCTTGAAGCAGAGTGAGTCACTATATTTGCATGCTGTGTGTGTGTGTGTGTGTGTGTGTGTGTGTGTGTGTGTGTTTGTGTGTGTTGTGTGTGTGTGTGTGTGTGTGTGTGTAAAAAGCCTTTTCATGGACTGTGCTCTTATGATAGTCTATAGGCAGCAGGATGCTGTTACATGTTGACAATGAAGGTCTCCCTGTTGTGAATAGCAGCAAGGGCTCCCTTCCTATTGAAGAGAGCAACAGATGGCAGTGGCTTCAGCTCAGTGACTTCTTAACACCATGCATTATTTTTCCACTCTGGAAAGAAAGGACATGAAGCAATCTAGGCAGTCATCCAAGCCACATGATCACCTGTACTATACACTCAGTAACCACTCCTTCCTGTTTACTCCTTTGGCAAATGCCAGCTTTAGTTACTCATGTGAGACCAGCAGCAGCATCTTCTCTACCTCTTCAGAATTAAAGGGAGGATTATGTATCTGCAGCATTTCATTTTAAAGTATTTTCACTAATATGATAACCAACTTCGTAAAGCTTTACTAATTCCATTCTAGACAAAGTATAAAGTACTAACATGGTCAGCTGTCTGACTCTATGAGATTTGCCTAAGTGGCACACAACTTATATTGTGCAGTATATTTCCTGGTCCTTGTGCTTTATCCCATAGCAAATAGAAATATTATTTGAGATGCTCCTATTAACTGTGATTTTGAATTCTATTCCCTTCTTTTTGATACTACTTCTTTTAGTCATTATGATGAAGGTTAATGTGTTCTCTCTCTCTCTCTCTCTCTCTCACACACACACACACACACACACACACACACACACACACACACACACACACAGAGAGAGAGAGAGAGAGAGAGAGAGAGATTTGCATTTTTTCTGGAGGTCCCAACAGAGCTTTTTTTTTTTAGATTAAAGGATCAATGAAATCCAACCTATTGCATTCCTTCAGCTGAGCAATGCACAAACAGAACTCTCCAGTGGGTTCAGCCATTTACCATTTGCCACTTTGAATTGTTTAGGAAAGTCAAGATATAAATGTTTCAAAAGGAAAAATAACAAGGAATAACTGAAGCCCTGATTATAATTCAAACATCCTAGACCTTCATGGTAAATCCTAGCATCATGGCAAATCCTGAAAGCAGTTGTAGTGAATGTGAAGAAAAGTTGGATTCAATATCAATTGAATATCAATTCCAGGTTCCATCTGTGGGAGGATTTTGTAACTTCTCAAATTCCATCCATGAAATGAAATGTGCTCTTTTAATGGCATAAGAAAAGTAAATTAGATCTTAAAATCAATACACGGAAGGAGTCTGAGGCATGACAAGCAAACAGTTGAAGAAAACTTTAGAAATACTGCTTTTTCCAGCTTTAGGTTTCTAGATGTTGTTTGACTAAAGTTCCCATCATCCCCAATTTTTGCCATACTGGCTGATAATAGTAAGAATTATAGTATAGCATCATGTCAGGGACAAAGATTGAGAAAGATCTTGTATAAAATATGGTGATAACATGCGAAAAGTGGCTATGAAAAGAGAATATTTTAGTAGAAAGAGGGGCCTATCTATAGTAAGTCTGGAGAGTTTTTTAAATAATACCTTATCATCATGTACAAATTACCATACATGCAGTACAGACAGAATTTAGAATATTATAAAAAGTAAATTGATCAGTCCATTCAGACCCAAGGCTTTGCTTAATTCTTCAAAGTCTGCATTCAGTTCCTTGTGTATTCAGCTACACATGGTGCTTAATCACAAAGTCGTCACTCTTTTATTTCCTGACATCTTTCCTCTTGAAGAGCAACACGGAAGACAAGCACAACACAGTCTTTTCCATGCTGCAAATAATTATATTGAATTTGTCCATTGCGGATGGGTGAGAAGTTCATTTTGTCTATTTCTGATAGCAGCAAAGACCTCAAATTCCTTCATCAAGAAAAGGGAAAGGGTTGGAAAATCTGGAAAATTTGAATGTGAGCGAAACTCATAAAAATTGTCCATACCTGGCTGAAAAAACCTCCAATTTCTTTGAGGAATATCTAGCTATCACCTACCTGTCAATCAAACATACAACAGCCATCCTGGGACATTAGCCAAGCCAATTGTTAAAAGATGCTGGGGAAAATAACTTTAAAATAGAGAATCACAATTTTGGAGCTCTTTGAAGTACAATTCACCATTTGGGCCCAAATTTTCTCTATGATGAGGGTCTCTGGAGTGTTAAGTTATGTAGGGGCTGCCCTGAGGGCATCAGCCAACCACATATGGATCAGGAACAATGCATTTCCAAGCCTACTTTTGTTTGTTTGTTTGTTTGTTTGTTTGACTTTAATATTGCCCATATGGCTACAAGGCCACTCTGGCGGTTTACACTCAATGGTACAATAACACATCAAATTATAAAACATAATCAAACAAATGAGGCATCCTTCAGTCTCGAGAGACTATGGTCATGTGCTCTGTATGGAGGACTTGGAACAGCATCTAGTGTGGCTGAGGAGGCCAATTCGAGAGTGACAATCCCTTCCACACTGAAGACAAATCCAATCTGTCCCCTGTCCAGCTCCCTGGTTTTGCTGCTTTCGGGACGGCCTCCTTGCCTCCAGCATATGAAGGGTTAAAAATGTCAAAAGAAGCTCAGTGATTTGATTGCCAGAAAAACGGAAGTCAAAAATAGGCATAGCATTAGTAGAGTGAGCTGCTGGTACCAAAGAAGATTATTAATGACTGAAGCTTGCCAATAAAGCTCGAGATCTCTGCTGAGCACACCAGCCACTGAGTTGCTTGCCGCTGTTCCACAGCTGTGGAGTGAAGAGAAAGTTTGAGTTCTGGGATGTTCTTCTTTTAATTTTGTCTTCCATTCCATTTCGTTTCTTGAAATTTACACTGTTAGGATTCAGCATGCACACGATTATAGAAGGAGATTGTTGGGTGGGTTTTAGGTGAATAAGTGACAATGAGTAGCTTATTAGGTTCCAGCCCTGAGACTCACTGTGACCCAACTTGGACAGAACTTGTTTTCTTTTTTCAGGGACTCAGACTCAACTCAGAACCCACTTCCCTTCCCTTTTTTTTCTGGGGGAAAAGACTGGTTTTCAATAGGGACTTGGGACTTTGTACAAAGACTCGGACTTGGGATTTGGACCCAAAGTCTTGCCAACATCCCTGTTAGATACTGCCTTTCTGTCCTAATGCCGTTTTCTTCTCCTTTATTCTTGTACAATGGGTGGAAAATACTGCTGCCTCCTGGCCTTTCTGAGGGTGGTTGTTGGAAATGTACAAATAACATCACAAACTCAAAAACGGAAAACATCAGAATATCTCCTAAAGTGTATGGGGGTGGGGGTTGACCCTGACCTGTATGTCCTTTATTTGGGAATGGACTGTTTTAGAGAGGATTTCTACCCATGCCTATTAATCAAGTGGATGTTGGACAGCAAGATCTATAGATCAGTATTAGTATATCTGCAATGCTAGCACAATACGCTGCAGTGGCAGCATAATTTTATTATTTACATTTATACTGCATTTTCCCCAAATGAGCTAAAGGAGGTATACATCACTGTCCTCCTCCTTCACAACAAAAACCAGCTCGGCAGCATTTCAGAAGCACTGAAAATACCTTGATGTCACCTCTTTTCAGGCTCAACAGCTTTTGTTATTCTGAAGTTTCAGTTTTTGTTGTTTTTGTAACCTGCTTATCTAGCACTAATCTAACCTATGTGTAACTACACAAATGGCTACGCAAAATATCCCAGGTCAAGTCAATGAATTCCATTTCAAAAATACTGGCCGACCTATATTAAGAAACATTCAATTTAAATGATAACTTAATTGGTGGTTTGACATTATCTTTCTCTAAGAATATATGATAAGCTCAACGTTAACTGTGATAAACAGAGCTTTGAAGTCAAGTCCAGTGCCATGCCAGGATCAGGATCAGGATTAGGTACAGACTCATAGCAATCCTGTGAGTTACAATTTTCTGCATTTTTAGAAACTAGAACAAGGACTTTGCAGTAGAGGAGACAATTTTGTTTGACTCTGGAGGAACATGACCAAAGCAGATCCAGTGGAAGAAGACATTGTTTTGTCAGTTAGTATGACAAACTGGGACGTGGTGGTGCTGTGGGCTAAACCGCAGAAGCCTGTGCTGCAGGGTCAGAAGACCAAGCAGTCGTAAGATCAAATCCACGTGATGGAGTGAGCTCCCGTCGCTTGTCCCAGCTCCCGCCAACCTAGCGGTTCGAAAGCATGCAAATGCAAGTAGATAAACAGGAACCACCTCAGTGGGAAGGTAACAGCGTTCCGTGTCTAAGTCGCACTGGCCACGTGACCATGGAAGATTGTCTTTGGACAAAAACGCTGGCTCTATGGCTTGGAAACGGGGATGAGCACCACCCCCTAGAGTCGAACATGACTGGACAAAAATTGTCAAGGGGAACCTTTACCTTTACCTTATGACAAACTTGAGCTGGTTGGATAGCTTAGTGGTTTAGGTAGAGGTTGGGAGTTCGATTCCCCACAGTGCCTCCTATGTGTAGAGCCAGCCTGTGTGGCCTCAGACAAGCTGCACAGTATCAGGATGCCCCCAGAAGAAGGGAATGGTACAAAATCTGAGTATTTTGTACCTGGAAAACTCTGAAAAGGGTCACCAAAAGTCAGAATTGACTTGATGACACCTGATTATTATTATGATAGACTTGTACTGGAATATTTTGCATGTATATTTCATTAAGCACAGGCACAGCTAGTGGTCTAAAAGGGTGAACATATGATGAATGGGACATATTAGTACTGTGTTAAGATCTGTCTCATATGACAAGTGGAAGAGGCATCAGTGGAGTCATTGCTCTGACTTCATTAAAATGGAAACCTAGAGTGGAAAAACACAAACACAAAAAAAGCAGCTGGAATCAGCCAAAGCTGGGAAATATATATATACAGCCATGAACATTACCCAAGTGGTAAGGCAGTAAAACTGTCACTGTATATGCTACAGTTAAATAGCACCAAGAACCAAGCTGTGCTGACAAAAGTCACCATCCCATAGAGATGGATTGGGGATTTAGAAGGCAAGGAACTTACTTGCACTAGAAGGGAGATGTATTGGTCTCTGATGATGCTGAGTTTGCAGAAAACACGAGGAGGGTGAGCAGGGGACGCAAATGGCAAGGAACCAGGGACAAGAAAGGAAATAACAAATGGTCTCATAAATGTCTGTCTGATGATTCAGGCATTCTCCTGTAAGAGAAGGGGGGAAAAAGATAAAGAAAAGGGAGGTATAATGAGCTTGCATAGTAATGAACCAATTTAGTGAGGAAAAGATCTGTGCAGAACAACAGACTTTCCATGTGAATTTGTGTTTAGATGTGAAAGCTATGTACAGATGAACTTCCAGCTACACATGGACAAACGGATGCAAGGTATCCAGTGCTTTTTCACTTCCCGTGATATAGCAGTGGATGTAGCAGACATTTCCATCTTCAGCACAGTATGGATGGCATTGAGCATTCTCCAATCTAGATACTCTACTGGAAGTACATCACACTTAAACAAGGTATTTTAGATGTGTATAAGGAGTATCAGCCCACACATGTCGGTCCGCATTGCACCATCACCATCACCACCATTTCCAAGCTTACCAGAGTGATCATGGAAGGAAGGTTCTATTTGTGTTCATCTGAATGTGAGCTGCACTCTCCGTGTAATTGAGGATTCTCCTACAAAGGAGTTCCTGATTTCACAAGGAACTCTAACAGATGTGTATAGATTTCCCTTTCAGACCACCATACTCTATAGGGGAAGGCCAAGAACTGAGAGAGATCCAGGCTGCCATGCACAGGGATATTAGTACCAGGTCCAATAGGTCAATGTCCCATACATGCCTTTGGGTAAAATGCCAGGCAAGGGATAAGAGCAACTATTGCCTAGGATCAAGAGGAAAGGGGGAAAACATGTATTTGCCAAGTAAGTTTATTTTGAAGCCATTTTTCAAATCAGTTGATCATTTCATTATGTCTACTTGGTGAAACTTGGTGGCACTGTGGGTTAAACCGCAGAAGCCTCTGTGCTGCAAGGTCAGAAGATCAGCAGTCGTAAGATCGAATCCACGTGACAGAGTGAGATCCCATCACTTGTCCCAGCTCCTACCAACCAAGCAGTTCGAAAGCATGCAAATGCAAGTAGATAAATAGGTACCACCACAGTGGGAAGGTAACGCTGTTCTGTGTCTAGTCGTGCTGGCCACGTGACCACAGGAGATTGTCTTCGGACAAACGCTGGCTCTACAGCTTGGAGATGGGGATGAGCACTGCACCCTAGAGTCGGACACAACTGGACTAAATGTCAAAGGGAATCTTTATCTTCACCTTACTTGGTGAAACAGTGCAATCTACATTCCTGATACATGGGGGGGGGGAGAGAAACAGATATGAGTAGAATTATGGCATTATTGGGGCAGTTGGATTAGCTAGAGCCTATTAGGCCTGTGAAAATCCTTGTCACCCAGGCAAGTTCTGACATGTTTGGAGACTCAGACATGCTGCTGATGAAATATATTTTTAAAAGTATCAAACTGGGGTTTGTTAGTTTGTTTTTAATATTGGTGTAACCAGTTCTGAGTTTTTCTGTATAAATGGAAAAGGATGAGAATGGTGACCAGTAATAAGATGAAGACAGTTAGAATGAGTGAGCTATAATTTGGTGGCAAATTAGAATAATAAAGAAAAGGAAGAGGCCCAGTTTAGATGTAAAACAAGAAACTGTGGTTTGATGGAGAGTGAGCAAATGATGAGCTAGTGCTTCCTTCTTTTCCTGTGTCTTCACTTCTTAAATGGCAGTGCCATGCCCTGTGTCAAACACTGGATGTATACAAAATCTCTAGTGTAGCTGTAGTATAGGACCTTAAGAGTATGAGTGGTCTCCAAATAAAGGATGTGATAAATTCTCATTAAATTTCTTGTTCTCAGCTGCACCTCTGTGAGAATTCTTGTCTCCAGAATGATGACAGGACAATAAGTTCATCTGGGATAGGGGCCAAGGCTTTTCCATTTTGCTTGGGATTTCTTTGTTCGGAAGGGGCATCTTTACATTTGTTAAGTAAAGCACACATGCACAGAGCAAGCACAGAACAACTGGCTGATTGATCAAAAGGATGCAAACAAAAAGTTCAATGCTTCCAGCTTTCAGGAGTCTAAGCAGCAAGGCAGCAGTTAGCACACATGGTACAAAACTCAATTTGTGCAATTTGCTCAGGAAAAATCATCTTGTGAATGCCAAACGTCTCCTCAAGACAAATAAAATCATGCAGGAAATGGGAAGGACTTAAGCATTTTTACTTCTCACATATGAGAATGACACCTACAAACCATGAAGTATACAGAAATGTGATAGATAAACACACATTGAGGGATCAGTAATACTATGGGGCCTCTTACATTTCATGGCCAGAATCTTGACCAAATATACACTGGTGGCTATGCAAATAGTTTGTGCTGTTTTGCTGTCTGTCTGTCATGTGCTCAATCATGCCCTGGTTGTACTTGACCCAGTTGCTTTTGAGATAGCTCTCAAAATATGAAAACCATTGAATATCTATGTAGAATTATTTGGACACAAGATTCTGACCAGCAATGCTCAGGAACTCAGTATCTCTTCACCTGGTCCTGCCTATGACATCTAACAGAGGAACTGTGATTTAAGCAATGTCCACAAACTGAGATGGCAAATCAGGATATGGCCCCAGAGGCACAATACATTTTCAGCCCGATGTGGGCTTTCCCCTGGGACATAATCTAGAATGGATCAATTTGTGGTGGCATCAAGGCATGCTTAAAATCCAGTCTTAAGATCCCTTCCACCCAGTTCAGAATTCACCATAATCTTGAAAATGGATTTGTTAAACCAAACCATCATTGTTCCAATCTATACAGCATCAAATCAGTGTGACAGGGCATTTTATAAACCATCCTGATCCCCGGTATCTCCAGCTTGTCTAACGAGTCACCAAACTCTGCTAGCAAAGACATCACAGCATAGCTAAAAATAGCTGGTGGATGTCACTTCTTGACAGGGCATCTAAAATAAAAGTCCTAGAGCTTAATTCTCACTGCCTGACAGCTCGTGCAGTCATTTACACCTGTGCAAAGTGAGTGCAAAGTGGGTGTCAGATGCTGCCCTGTCTAATTTGCTTCTCCTGACCCTCTATTTTCCTCAGCCTATTCATTTTCCAACTGCCTCAGGAGATGAGGGCTGTAGAGTAAGGCTCACATTTTTTCCAGAGCAGCTGTATATCTATCATGAGCTCGTTGCTACTGTAATCAATTCAGCTTCCTATTCCAGGAGCTTGGTGTTTAATAATCTCTCCCTCCTGAGGTGTGCTCCTTTGCTGCAGATAATATGAGATGATTTGTCACCACAGTAATAGAACCAAGACTGGACAGCATGGATTCTCAGCCGCAATTCAAGCACAAGGAAAGAATGCCTAAGACTTTAAGAAAAAAACAAACCCCAAACCAACCTAGAAGAGGTTGCCTGTGAGCCCATATGCGGTTGCAAAACACAAATTACCCAGAAGATGCAAGGGACAAATTACACACTATGGATAACAGGCAATGAGAACAGGAATGCCCCAATGATCTGAAAGATTCCCAGTGTTGACAGCACATGCTTTCCATGGCTCACATAGTTTACAAGTTAACTTGCTTTGCTTCATGACTGAATGCTAGAGGATAAACATAGGCTTTGTTTTCAAGTATCATTACCATGACATAATGGTCTGTCAGAATCACACCTTTGGAACACCAACATGACTTCAGCTTCCAGTTATGTAATATCTGTAACATATAATTTGAACCATAGCTACTGGGTAAAGTGAAGGCCATCATTTTGATAAGTCTTAACATAAGGGGTCTATCTGTCCAGGAATTGGCTAAATTACATGGGATGTCTTCTGAGACTGGAAAATGGGGCTTACCACTACCCTGCCTGAACTAGAAGTAGAAGGTGTCTTGCTTTTGGTCAGACTGGTCATAACCTTGGTATCAAAAGGGGAGTATGGAAAAAGTCACTCTTTTGTTCCTGGAAACTGCAGCTGGCAAGGCCAGTGGCCAAGCTGGCTAGTGGATTCTGGGATTTGTAATGTCAAGAAGTAACTTTTCTAAGTCCTGTTTGAAGGAGATTTACCCTTCTCTCTATGTAAGGTGTGTACATGTTCGGCCTGGATCAGGTGAAGAACCAGAGAGAGAGAGAGAGAGAGAGAGAGAGAGAGAGAGAGAGTTAGGACACAAAGATGGGGACCAACAAATCCAGAGGATCTATGGGACTTTGTATTTCTAGCTATAAGCCCCCATAGTAAGAAATTCAACTACTGAACTGTGCACTTTTTGAACTATGCTTTCAGGAAAGTTGACAGAACACATCTGCTCCTGAGGGAGTGGAGCAAACTCGGAGGTTAAGAAGACCCTGGTACGAGGATCCTCTTGAGCAAGCGCATTTCATACCTGTCCACTAAGTGATGGAAGACACATCAAGCATTCCATACTTCACAATAAGTGATAAGGACCATATATCTAGAGGGAAACAAAGAAACATCTAATGTGCATGCCCAGTTAGAAACAAAGAAACATCTAATGTGTATGCCCAGCTAGCGACCTGCCTAAAAAGAATATAAAAAGAGGGTCTGGGCAACCATAATTTGTCTGCTGAGACCAAGAGGCTTTTGGAACTAACTACTTTCTTTGGAACTTGGACGATGCAAATAAGGAATTCTTCTCTCTTTGGTGAGTATGTATGTGGTGTGAATGTGATGAATGTATGAAACCCCTTTATTTAGAATTGTAATCAATAGGTAGTAAAGTATATTCATTTTACATTTATTAATGTGACTTGTGAGGTCCTTTGCTGTTTAATATTGTTCTTCTTGGCATACAAAAGATCCAGTAGTCACCCTTTTGTGAGATCTATACCTTCAAGGCATTTTTTTTTAAAAAAGGAAAATAAAATTAAATGTGCAGTCCTATATGCTTTCAGCTGGGAGAAGGTCTCACTGAAGTTAGTGGGATTTACTTCCAAGCAAACATGCATGAGTTTGTACTTTTAAACAGTTGTGTGTAAGGCCTTCTACAGAACCAGAACCACAGTGTCCCAGATATTGCTGGAGGTCCCAGTTAAACAAGCCGACTCTTCTTCTTTCAACAGCATAGAAACTAATATATTTTCATCCCTCATTGCCCTCAGACTTTCTCCAGAACCACCCAGAGACCATAGGATGGTAGCCTGATTCCCATGAAATCAATTTTATCCGGGAGGATTTGCCCATTTTCTCTTCTCCCACCTTTTCCCCTGCTTTGCTATTCAGGGATATTGTGAATCAGCTAGTTGAGTAGTACCTAAGGACACAAGCAGAGCCATAGTGGATCAGACTAAGGGCCTATTTAGTCCAGCACACTTGGCCAACCAGTTGCCTACATGGAGCTGCCCCGAAGGACATGTGCAGCCAATTTTCACAGAAGCACACTGATACTGGAGGTGATTAAAGATGGGCATGAATCAGAAACTGATGAATCAATTTTTCAATTCATTATTTAAATTTAAAACCTTATAAAATAGCCCCCTGAGCACCAAGAGACACCAAATTTACAGGGAAGCTTCCTTTGACTCTCTTCTACAATTCCTCTAAGTGTGATGGAGTTTGGGTTTTGAATGCCCAAGTTATACACCCACAAGTAGCCCCCCACAGGAAAGTCCTCCCCAAGAAACCTAGAGACACCAAAATCACAGAGATGCTTCCATCTACAATCTTTCCATGTTTTGTGAAGATTGGGTTTCAGACATCCAAGTTATACATCCACAGATAGGGTCCCCCTAGGAAAGTGCCCTTTAGCAGCTGGCTTGGGGAAACCCAATCTTCACCAAACTTGGAGGGCTTGTAGAGAAGAGTCAGAGAAAGCTTCTCTACAATTACAGTGTATCTAGGTGCTTTGGTGGCCACTTTATATCCAAATGAATTGATGAATAGTGATTGGCCACCCCCTAGTATCTCACCTGACCAAGTTGCAGCATTTTTTAAAGCTGAAGTGGAGACCATCTGCTGGGACCTAACCCCCTGTTTGAAACCAGTACATCAAGGAGACACTCATTAGGCCCATCAGGAAGAAACTGAGCTTGGCGGCCAACAATATTGGCAATTATAGGCCCGTCACCAATGTTTCTTTCCTTAGCAAGGTTGTAGAGAGGGTAGTGGCTGATCAGCTTCAGGCTCTCTTGGATGAAACCAATGCCCTGGATCCATTCCAGTCGGGCCATGTCACAGTACTGAAATGGCATTGGTCGCACAGCTTGATGACCTATTGAGGGAAGCCATAGGGGCAAAATGTCCTTGTTGGTTCTCCTTGATATCTCAGCCGCCTTTGATACTGTCGACTATGGTATCCTCCTGGGACGGCTTTCCAAGTTGGGTATCGGTGGCCTGGCTCTGATCCTTCTTGGAGGACCATTCCCTGAGAGTTCAGCTTAGAGAGAGTGTATCAGCCCTGTGGCTCTTCAATTGAGGGATGCCACAGGGCTCGATCATCTCTCCAATGCAGTTTACTATCTATATGAGGCAGCTGAGAGGGGTAATCCGGGCATGTGGGGCTTTGTGTCATCAGTATCCTGATGGCAGGCAGCTCTGCATCTCCTTTTTTCCAACAACAGTGGATGCTGTTGTGTCTCTTTAGAGCTGCCTGGGGGCTGTAGTGCAATGGACGAAGGAGGATAGACTGAGGCTAAATCCGGACAAGACAGAGGTTCTGAGGGTTGGTGCCCCTCCTATCAGTAGTTTGGGAAGCTCCCTCTCATTTGGGAGGGGTGACTCTCACCACAAAGAGTGTGGTCCGCAGCTTGAGGGTCCATCTTGACCCTTCGCTTACCATGGAGTCACAGGTAGCGTCTGTGGTCTGCACCACCCATCTACATCTTCAGCAGATTGTCCAGCTGTTCTCCTATCTTGTTGTTGGGGCACCCACCACTTTGGTCCATGCACTCGTCATTTCAAGACTGGACTACTGTAATGCATTCTATGTGGAGCTACCCTTGAGATTGATGTGGAAGCTACAAATGGTCCAAAATACGGCTGCCAGATTATTAACTGGGGTGAAAAAAAAATACAGTGGTGCCTCGCTTAACAAGCACACCGTTCAAAGACGAATCCTCATAGCGATGTTGTTTTTGCTATCGCTAATGCAATCGCATTGCAATGTTTTTAATGGTAAAACATCGCATTGCATTTTGCTTACCGATTTTCGCATTGCAATGTTTTTTTTAACAGCTGGTCGGTGGTTCCAAAATGGCCACCGGGTAAAGAAAATGGCCGCCCACTGTGTTTCTGCATGGATTCCTTGCTTACCGGGCAGCGAAAATGGCAGCCGCATGGAGGATTTCCACATAGCGGTGAGTTTTGTGCCCATAAGAATGCATTAAACGTGTTTTAATGCGTTCTTATGGGCTTTCCCCCCCGCATAATGACGAATCTGGATAACGACGATTTTTTCAGAACGAATTATCATCGCTATGCGGGGCACCACTGTACCTTCACATTTTCCCCACTCTGGCACCCTTTCACTGGTTGCCCATTCATTTTCGAATTGACCTCAAGGTTCTAATGCTTACATATAAAGCCCTAAATGGTTTAGGACCTTGATAACTGACATAGTGCCTGCTCCCACCTGTCATTTGATCTAGCCAGGCTGGGTGTCTGAGGGGGTTGACCCCAAGAGGGTCCCAGAAGGAGAGAAATAGAAACTGGGTATTCTCGGCAGTGGCCCCTCACTTCTGGAACATCTTGCCCCTTGAGATTCACCTGACTCCCTTGCTGGGAGTTTTTAAGAACAAGCTGAAACTTGGTCCTTCAAGCAAGCCTTCCCTCTTCCATTTCTTAATATCCTATATCTTATCATCTTGGACCTTTCTATGTTGTTTGATATTGTTTGTTTTACATTTTGTCTGTAAGCCGCCCAGAGTAGATTCATTGAATCTAGATGGGTGGGGTAAAAGTTGGAAAATAAATAAAAAAATTAAAAAATCACTTAAAATCATTGATTTGTATTTGTTGGGGGCCTTGATTTGTATAAATTCAAATTAACAAACTAGTGATTTGTAAATGAATTTGGTAATTCATTTTTAATTCATGCCCATCTCTAGAGGTGATACATTCTAACTGCTGTATATGGCTTTAACCTCCTTCAATGTACTGAATACCTTTTAAATGTCTTGGATCCTTTTAAGGAGAAAGGTGGGGTAAAATATTATAAATAACTATCACTATATCTTGTGGTAGTGATTGTCACAGTTTAATTATGTGCTTCCTTTAAAAGTGGAGATGACGTAACACAGAGATCATCCACCCTCCTATCTCTTCTCCCACTAATATTCACATGATATCCATCTTCTCAGCTTTAGCCTTATCTACTAATAGCAAGTATTTCTTATATGCATAGATGTTGGGATTCTTTTCAGAGCATGAAAACGTTACTACTGGCTTGGACCAAACTGGGAGATATTGTACAAACAAACATGTTTTCAAGCTCTGATGCTTCTGACCTTCATGAAAGGAGAGGGCTTCTAGCTGTTGCACAAAGATATGGCACATTGCCTCATCTGCAGCATGAAAGAGGTTTTGCACATTCCTTCCTTGCACAGAGAGCAGGTTGATATATTTAGTGCCATCTAGTTACACCCTATGGATTACATATATCTAACACCATAATTTTGGATGAATGATAACTTTTTTCCAGTTTATTTTTGGTAGGAATTTACTAAGATCTACAAATATCTTCCTAACTGGCACAGAAAGAGCTTGAGTTGTTTTTAATGGAAGTCTGAAACAGTGCATACCCATGCTTAATTCTTACAAATCTGGCCTCAAATTATTCTGGATTCTCTTACCAGTGCTGCATTACTTTTGCCAGCTCTTGTTTCTCAGGAACACCTCATTTTTAATATATATTCAACATGGTCCTATCCATTCTGACCATAGCTGTTATTGGTTGAACTGTGCCTCAGTTAATTTTCTGAAGAATTTACTAAAATTCAGAAATCCCTTCAAATTCATATTGAAAGGAAATTAAGGAGTTTCTCTCTCTCTCTCTTTTAAAGCAGAGATGTTGGCAAGCCTTTAGATCTGAGTAACAAGATCAAGTCTTTGGTACCAAGTCCTGAATCTCAAGCCCCAAGTCTGAGTCCCCATTAAAAACATTTTCCCCTAGAAAAAAGGGAGGGGTGGATGAGTTCTGAGTTATGCGTCAAGTCCAAGTCACTGAAAAAACCCCCACATAAATCCAATTCGAGTCACTGGTGTGACAGTGAGTCCTGCAACTTGAGTTCCTATCCCTGTTTTAATGGCATGTGAGAAAGTGTGGGTGACATATTTTCTCTTCCCTAATCACAATGTATGTTGCACATTGTACAGTTCTTAAGAAACAACTTCATGTATGATCTCCTTAAGAAGACCCCTGATAATAAACAAAATATACCAGGGTTGCATTGCATTAATTGCTATAGCCACTTATTTTGGAGATCCCACAAACCACACAATCGTGGAAGTGTGGGAAGCCTTCTTCTACCCTCCTAACCCAATCTTATTTTTGCTCACAGCATGATTCAAAATGGTTTAAAACAAAAAAACAGGCATGAAATGCAATTTTACACCCTATCCGTGTTGTGAAGAGCATTTGACAAATCTATCTGTTTGACCAAAGGGAAGTTAAATATGCATTTGACGCTGCTGCTTCTAAGCTGATAATCAACATTTGGAATGGATTTGAGTGAAGCTGTCATGCAGTAAGGCCATAGTCTTGGGTTTTCATGCGTTTAGGCTAATCGCTGAATCATGGCGTGCCATTTATTTGCAGTGGTGCAGCCTCATTTAAACAAAATGGATAACAGCAGAATTAGAACTATTGACAAATTATTCTGAAGTACCTTTCCCTGGCTTCACTGAGACTACCAGAACTGTCAGAAAGCTGTTTTGTAGAGGCTAACACAAAGAATTTGTACAATGTCAAGCAAAGAAGCTTTACAAGAAGATATACATTCCAATTCAATGCATGATTACTCAAAAGCAAACAGATTAGTGGAAATCACTCCCTCATACCAAGGTGGAGAAATAACTTTTTAGGTATGTATAGAAATGACTTCCTTCCTCTCTCTTTTAGTTCCTTTGCCCCCCTTACCCCGGAATAATGACATGAGACTAGAATTGTGGATTAAACATGGGCCATATTTTATTGAAATAAACAATGTTGCCAATCATTTGGCAAAGGGAGTCCTGCCATAGTGTGGAATCAGGTTTAAACACAGAGGTCTGAACAGGCCTATTAAACAAACAAATGGGAGAGTCCCTGGCCCAATTTTTCACAGCTGTGAAGATAGTGAGATACCCAGCCGGCCCAAATTTGACCACCCCAGGACATCAAGCCACCCTCTCCTTGTTGGCTGTTGGTCCGGATGTAGCCCCAACATGTCTTTTCCCCGCAAGCACTGTAATCGCACAATCCGCAGTGCTGGGAGTTCAGATGAGCTATACATTACCTGAGATAATGCTATGGGACCCACCAAAAAACCCATCTTTTCCTCACTACCTACCATGCTAAATCCCATGACTGCCATCGAGCTCACCAAGCTCCATAAGCAGGCTGCCCTTGATGTCTTCCAAGAAGACATCCAAACCTCATTCAGATGGATGTAAACCACCGGACCGAAAAAGGCCTATCTGTGGATCCTCTGGTGACCAATCACCGATCCAGGCCGCTGCAGACAGCTCTGAAGACCACTCTGCTAACACTCTTTTGTGCAGTGTTAGTGGGCCAAAAATTGCCTCACATCCTTCCATGCTGGCCAAGGGATGGTCATTGACCATACAATGTCCATAGTAGGGTACATAACCCTCAACCATGTGATGTCATGAATCACATCAAAGATCAGGCCTTTCCACAGATCTTGGTCAGGTCGTTACTGCCCAAGTGTATTACCAACATGTCTGGGGGATGTTGACCAAAGTTTGGCGCATAGCAAAGTTGGCGTCACAGCATCCCACGGCGTCCTTTCCATTCGATAAGGGCTCTAGCTCCAGGTCTGAGACTGCTCCCCCTTGGGGACGTGGCTGCGTACTGTGTTGCCAAAAAAGCATAGCTGCAGCCAATGATCATGATGTGCTACCTTCTCATCATCGTTATGGCATTTGCAAGATAAAACAAACCAGGCCCCTACCTGGGCGTCAAGGGGTCCCTCAATAATCAGCCTTGGATTGGTAGATGTGAATCTGCACCATCTCGATAACTACCCAAACATCCTGCCATTATAGAGCCACTCCGATTCTGTCTCCCTTTCCAGTGGCTACCCCTTCACTAATCCTGAGGGATATAGGTACTCTCAAAATTTTAAATCTGCCTCTTTCCTTAGACCAGTGATGGTGAACCTTTTTGAGCCCGAGTGCCCAAACTGCAACACAAAATCAACTTATTTATCTCAAAGTGCCAATACTGAAATTAAAACCTGAATGCTGAGGTTTTAGTTTAGAAGAAAAACCAACTGCTCCTGCACTACAAGGGTTAAATGTTTGTTCTCCCCCCCCAATGGGTGGTATTAACAAATAAATACTTACTGGTGGGGCAAATCTGCCTTCCAGTGGGAGGGGGCTCCAAAGGCTGGGAGAGTCTCTGAAACACAGCTGCATCTTTGGTAGTGCAGGGCTGGTGTTAAAATACTCGTATGTGTTTCAAACACTTAGGTTGTTTTCTTAACGGGCTCCTTCATGGCAAGTGCAAGGAAAAAATGTCCAAAAAGAGGCCAAAAAAAGGGTCAAAGGCTTCATTGTGTGACTGTGCCCATCCTTATTCATTTCTTAATTTCATTTTCCCCCTAGCTCAGGGCTTAGGAAAGTTCCTTTTCATGCAAATGCTGGAAGATAACTTTTTGGAGCACCAGCCTAGAATCCTGTCAGAAGGCCAACATGGGGAGATTTAACAATCAGAGGTATCGGTCACAGGGGATACATTAATAGGCTACAAGTAAAAAAAAATCATGGAAAATGCAAGCTTTTGTGGATGAATCACATGATCAGAGGGACCGTTGACATCATCTTCAGGACTCAGCCAATCCTGAGGGTGCTGCTGCTGCTGCCTTGGGAACCCAACCCCACTCTCCTTGTCTTTGTGACCTCACAGAGCCCCACCTCTCTGCTGGCAGATAAAAGGGGCTTGCTGGGCAGGGCAGGAGACCAGAAGGGAGGCCAGTGGCCAGAGGGCAGTCTGGCAGAGAGAGCGGCAGCAGCTGCAGGGGACCTAGCCCTTCTGCCCAAGGCAAGTTCTCTCGCGAAAGCAGATGAATTTGCTAAGTGGGCTTGGAAGTTAACAGCTCGAGGCTGGTGGAGATCCGTAGCTTGAAGCTGTCTGGCGTTGGCGATGGACCAGGGGAAGTCAGTGGATGTTGGCAGACAGAAGCTGGTGGAATCTGCGGAAGCTGGCTGAGGCCGCAAGGCAGAGGCCAGCAGAGATTGGCAGATGAAGCCGGGGGACGTTAGCCTCCTGAAATCTGCTGGCGGAAACTTGGCGGATATCAGTGGATGGAAGCCCGGGCGTGTGTGTGAATGGCTGGTGGAGTGAAGGTGTGTATGTGTCAGGGGGTGGCGTGTGTGTGTGTGTGTGTGTGTGTGTGTGTGTGTGTGTGTGTGTGTGTGTGTGTGTGTGTGTGTGTGTGCGTGCGATTGAGTGAGTGAGTGAGTGAATGGGCTGGCTGGCATTCCATGGGGATGTTGCCGGGGCATGGGTGTGACCCAAGCATTCGGGAGCTGGCGGAGACTGGCTTCAGAAGCAGAGTGGAAGAGATAAACGGGTGGATATTCCTGGTGGAAGCCAGTGTATGTTGGCAGGCGGAACTTTGGAATGAAGTTGCCAGAGCATTGGTTGGTGGATACGCCTTGGTTGAAGCCAGTTGACAGCAGTGGATGAGCTCTCCCCTAGTTGTTCTCTCTCTCTCTCTCTCTCTCTCTCTCTCTCTCTCTCTCTCTCTCTCTCTCTCTCTCTCTCTCTCTCTCTCTCTCTCTCTCTCTCTCTCTCTCTCTCGTAGGGCCCGAAGTGTGCTATTCCCCAGTGGGAAGCAAGGTACCAGAAGGCAGGGGTCCTGCTGGAGCTCAACCAGGCCATTGTCTCTGCTGAGGATACTCATTTAGCCTCTTTTCCAAAACCAATAAAAGAATTTCCCGGAATGAAGTGCTGTCTTGTTTGTCTGGGGCTCAATGCCAGGGGTGGGTCTTTGTGAAGTCATGATGTGGGGCCTTGTGATGTAACAGGAAGTGGGCACATATTTCTCCATGCATGTGTTGAGGACTGAACTAGGCATTGTGGGTTCCCTGTCTGAGCTCCTAAGCAAGTATATTATGTGCCGTGTTGGACAGACACAGGAAGCCAGTGAGCCCTGGTGCCATTCGGAGAAGGATGGAGTTGGGTACCCAAACACTATGGCCACCCCATAACAATAAATGAGACTCTCTCCTTCCCTCCCTCCCTCACATTTGTTTGCCTGGCCTGGATATTCAGGGGAGCCCATCCATTTCCCGGCACAGCAGCTCATTCTCTGAGACCTGGCAAGCCTCATCTTCATTATCAACACCATGAGCACTCCATGGACAGCTCCTTGCAGAGTACAAGTGGGAAGAAAATACGCCACTTCAAAGAAACTTCCCATCCAACTTCTCACGCCAGTACCACAGCTGAGATGGGCAATGATTTGGAGATGAGCGTACATTAAAATGCATGTGTATCCATGCCATGGATAGATGGCAAAAATACGCTGGTACTGCAAATTCTGCTGCTTGAGGGCTGTGGCTGCTTCTGAGTGCCTAGTGCAGTGATGGTGAACCTTTTTTGAGCCCAAGTGCCCAAACTGCAACACAAAATCAACTTATTTATTTCAGAGTGCCAATACTGCAAACCTGAATGCTGAAGTTTTAGTTTAGAAAAAACAACTGCTCCTGTACTGCAAGGGTTAAATGCTTCTCTCTCTCTCTCTCTCTCTCTCTCTCTCTCTCTCTCTCTCTCTCTCTCTCTCTCTCTCTCTCTCTCTCTCTCTCTCTCTCTCTCTCTCTCTCTCTCTCACTCACTCACTCACTCTCTCCCCGGGACACTTTTCTTATGCAACATCTATGCTACCCTAACCTTAAGGTCAGCCAACATAACATCTGGCAGCCTAGATGTTTGCTGTACCGTGTCCACTTCAATGCCCAAAAGCTTCAGGGATGTGGTTGGTCCCTCCATTTTTCCTCAACCGGAGGTAAACCTAACTCTTCTGCCATTGAACGAAAGGCACACCTTCCCATATTCCTTTCACCACAAAAAAGATAAGCGTCCCAATAAAGGGCCATAGTTACATCAATTGTATTCCTCAGCATACTTAATTCATTGGTTCATATTGTCTAATTAGAGAGAAATAATATATAGCAATTTGAAGTAATTAATCTGAATTAATTTGATAATTACAATTCCTCCTTAACAGGATTGTTGATCTAATTTTAGAATAATTGTAATGGAATAAATAGATAATTAATTGCCTTAATCTAATCTTTTTTCTCTACCCTTCTTCCCTCCCACTTTTTCATTCTACTTCTCTCTGTCTCTCTAACATCCCTCATTTCTCTCTTCTTTTTCCACTCCATTCCACTCTCTTATTCCCATTGGTTAGCAGGTTTTTGGAAAGCACTCTATCTGCTTGGCTAAGGAGCAGGCTACTTCTTCTCCACCTCTAGGTATTTCCCTTTGAACTCCATCTTCTGCTTGGATGAGTATGTGCCTGCATTTCTTCAGGCCGCATGCAACCCTACCCCAGATCTAATACATATGAGCAGACCTACCACTAGTAAACTTTATCCTACCTGGAGATAAGTCCTAATACCTTATTGACATTTAGAATCTCTAAATGGAGGAATGTGGAAGCCAGGAGGGCCTGGCTTGCTCTGGTCCATGGGGTCACGAAGAGTCGGACACAACCTAACGATTAAACAACAACAAATGGAGGAATGCAGCCTTAATCTGTGATGTAGAAAAGTAAACCAGTTCATACTATTTTTAAAAAGGGAATCAACTAGGTTTCATGCAAATCATGGGGCTGGATTCACCTCTCCTTCATTAATATTGAAGAACGTGGAAGAAGACATAATTGTCAGCAGAACATTGAAACTCTCTTGAGAACTTTATGGGTCATCAGTTTCCATAAACACAATTTGCATAATATATAATTTCTATCTCATCAATATGCACCACTTCTTATCAGCATCTTATGCCACACAGAGACATGAAGGTAAGGACAATGACAACATTTGACCTGATCATTCCCACAGACAGGGAAGAGAAACTTTTCACACTGGGTGTTCCTTTCTCCTCCAAGGATAGGCCTGTCCTCATTAGTAATGAGACAGATTGATTTTTCCTGTTTTCTGCTCCTAGGCTGACACTAGTCCTTGAAGGGAAAAAGACTGATTCACTCCCAACTGTTCCTATTAAACAGGGTTACCCTCTCAATTTTGGACAGCCACTTTGTCATTGCCACAGTTTTGTCCAACCGAGTAAGAATTTTAAGGATGTTTTCATGCAGAGGTTTGTGGTTTGTTTGCTTTTCTGCCTGTGCCCATTTCTCGCCAGAAATGGTCAAATCTCTCCATTGATCCAGTCTCTGTCAGTTTGACATTTTTCTAGTCTTGCATTTGTTCCATTACATTTCCACAACTGTTTGCATTTTTTAAAGCCCATATTCCAACTGCTATATATATATTTTAATGCAAGTTGTATATGCATTTCTGTTATAACACACAGCAATGTGTTCCAGCTTGGGGTCCCCAGATGTTCTTGCACTAAAACTCCCAGAAGCCTTCACCACTGGCTGGGTTATCCAAGATATCTGAAAGTTGTAGTCCAAGAATGTCTGAGGACCCAAGGTTGGGAACCACTGACATACAAGTATACTTTAAAAATAAATAGTCCATATGCCAACTGGTCTGTGGTCTTTTAAGTGCATGTTATATATATTTTCTGATGTTCTGTTCATCTGTTAAGGTGCTCCACAAAAACTCCTGCTACAATAGGTTTTTGAAATGAGCCCTATTGTACAATTTCTAACTACAGGTAAATGCAGATATAAAGAAATCTTGCTAAAGTGCTCATTGTTGACAAGAAAGCCTGTCTCAACAAACCAAAACAGCCTGACTTGTTTTTATTTAGCTTTCTTCAATTTGAGAATAGAATCTGCACAAAACTAGTGTCTTTTCTCTTCATGAATGCACCCATAAACAGCAAAGCTGTAATCCAAAGTGTCCAATTTTTACAAGTGCACACAACAAGGCAACAGGTGTTGTAGTTTCACTACCTAATTTGTGCAAAAATTGTTCTCACCAATGGGGAAAAATCATTTTGAATCAGAAAAATATCTTCCCATTTCACAAAGGATTTTTCCCGTTGTGATGTACTCTAATGTATCACACACTTTTGCTTATTCGGGCACTATTGTGCTATTCTCTCTTCCTTTTTCCACCTATTTGGGTGTCCCACTCTCATCTATGAACATTCAGGCTTCACATGGATTAGGCGTCACAAAGATTGGGCTTTATGGATTGCATCCAAACACTGGAAACTTGTACACCAATCAAAGAGAAAGGCATTTTATAGAGTAGAGATTGTGGAATGAAAGTAAAGGGAAGACGATCACCTTCTTGTTACAAGTTTGTAATGCCACATGAAATAATGTGCTGGTATCAACATGCAATGTAGACCTAGCTGGAAAGAGACACAGTATCCTTCAAAATCATAACAAATTACTTTCTGAGTGTTGGACTATTGAAACAAAACACTTCTGCTAGTACTACCACAAAGTACAATGTATTCTTCTTCATCAGCAAGCTGCATAGTTTCTGTATATATTTAGAATGCATTACATGCATCTCAACTACATTCCTGACTGTAATTATAAAAGAAGCTATCAAAGGGAAAACTTCACAAATCTTAATAGGTAAAGCAGAGGCAAGAAAAGATAACTCACATTATTCATGAACTCCAAGAGCAGGTTTCATGGGGGAAAAAAGAGACTGGAGTGTAGATCAGAAGTAAAGAACCGTCTGTCACTTGCTGAATAATTCTACTAAGAACATGATGGAGAATGTGACAATTTCACTTGAATAGGCTGAATGCCCAAGAGAATTAATTTAAGCCAACCGATGGCCCTACAGATTCTGATCAGGTTTGCTTTTTGCTAAATATGCAGGTGATATTACCAGGTATGATGAGGAAGTAGAGAAAGGACAGTAAAGTAAGTTCCAGACAGGGCAATAAAAATTGTATTCAGTTCACAGAACAAAGTAGAGGTGAAAAACATCCATTTCTTGGGGTGATAGTGAATCAGGGACTAAACATGGAAACCGTGATGCCCTTAGACATGAGCTGTCTGGACTGCCAAGCCAAACACAGTCCTTCAGCCACATATGGTAAATGCCCCAAAGCTTACTAATGAATAAGCAGCCAGCACACAGGTGTATTCATCTTTGTTATTAATGTCTATTTTGTCTGTGCAGAGTAGAATTTGCTACTTTATTTTATAAAAAAATAAAGTAGCACAATGGTCTTTGTTGTTGCTAGGTGCTGTCAGGTTGCTTCCAACTTCTCTTGGCTCTGTGAATTAATGAGCAAACTGAAAGTTAGCGGTTGGTCTCCTGGAGAACACCAGACTTAGTCCTCACTCCAGACTCCTACAGTTAAAAAAATTCTGAAAGTGCAATCCAATGAATGTTCACTTAGAAGGAAATTCCACTACAGCCTAAGATTAGAATTTATACTGATGTTGAACAAATGGTGACCTGTAAGATCTTTTTTTCCCAATATAATATTTTATTTTTAAACTACTAGGGATTGGGTAGGGAATAAAAAGGGTGAAAGGAAGTGGAAAGGATGGGAAAAGGTTTTTGAGGATAGGAGAATACAGAATATACAGTTATCCAATCTATTCATATTAAGTATACAAGCATCCAATCTATTCATTTTTCAATTAAAAAAAAATCAACTTTCTACTTCTTTTTTTAACGGTTTGATTACCCTCTAGCTTTCAACTTAGAATTATGTTTTGGTTTGAATCTAAGTTATTCCAACACTATCAGGAAACTGAGACCAATTGTAAAATAATCCCATTTTACAATTTCCTTTTGTCTTGGACATACATTCAGCACGCCTGAAAAAGTATACATTTCAATCACTTCCCATATTTTCTTAATATGCCTCTTTTGTTTCCATGGCTCTGTTTTCTTCCATTTCTTTGGAAGAGAAGGATGAATCCAGGGCAGTAATCTGATTTTTAACCTCACATGTTCTGACTGTTGTAGCTAAATAGCTTACTGGGTAACACTTAATCCCATCTATATTCCCTGGCATCACACTCAATGAACACAGTTCTGGAGTTAATACAGGTTCCTTTAACTGTTGTTTGACATCTGATGATTTCTCTTCCATCAAATCTTCAATCTGGCTGAGACGCTCATTTACCCTGCTGAAATCCTGTTATTATTATTATTTGCATGGTAACCTGCCATTCTTTATTTGAGAAAGTCCCCGACAGTTGATATCTAAATTTTTCAGGGGCCATTTCCATCTTTCCAATGAGTATGATCTGTATAAATAATGCTTTTTAGTTTCCACTATTTTATCAACAAACCAAACCCATCATCATCAACCTCCCCTGGATACTTCCTCTCCCCCTTACCCAGGTATTATAGTATATAAATCAGCTTTTAGCCTAATAATTTAAATTACAACCATGGAAGTATTATCGGAATCTCACACAGTCCAGCCAAGAAAAAGTCCAGACTAAACAACAGACACAGGAAGTCAATATCTCCAATAGATACTGTTATAATCTGTCGGACTCCAGTCCTCGTTTTGCTAGCTCCTCAGTCTATTCAGTTGTATTTGTCTCACTGATAATTTCCAGACTGTTTTTTTTACTTCCAAAAGTTTATTCCTCCTTCTAAAACCCAGCAAGGTTCTGTTATGAAAGTGCCATTCGTCAAACTCCTCAGTCTATTCAGTTAGGATCCTTTCGCTGGCGATTCACAGTCTGTTTTCTTACTTCCAAAAGCTTATTTTCCTTCTCCGAAGACCCAGCACTATTTTGCTATCAGAGTCCAACAAATCTAGGGAAAAAGATCCAGGCTAAACAGCATTCACCAAATTTCAGTTGTTTAAAGCTTGTCCAGTAGTATTTTCTCTGGGATTTTTTCCAAAAACACAAGATTTTTCCGTCTCATTGTTCTCTCAGTTCGACCTTGAACCAGCCTGCTGTTTAAAAAGCAAGTTTCATTTCATTTTGAAGGAGCAGGCTGGCAAGCAAGACTCACCACTGTTATCTTCTTTCGGTCGAATATTTTCAGTCTCATATGGCTCCCATCTCAGATCTGTGCTTGGGTGAATTTTTCAGAGAAAAGAAAATTCTGGTTGTTGCCCAATCTTCTTCCTTCTGGGCTCACCAACTGCTTCGGAGAGACCTCTCCTCATCTCCCCTTCAATCCCCCATTTTCTAGAGGGACCCCAGACCGTGTAGTTCCAGCTTTTCCTGGGAGCTGTTCCCAGAAGCTGCAGGCTGCACCACGACAAAGCTCCACCACCTGCAAGATCTTTTTGGTGTCATTGTTTTCTAATCATAGTCTTCCTCCTTGCAAACAACATATCTCCAGATATATGTATTTTAATGAATAATAAATATATGTATAGAAGAACAAATTATTTGGAGAAAAGATACAATAGTATATGAAGCAAATAAATAAACCTGTACATAGGAGTAAGAACTGACTAGAATTTATTTATGGATAAATTTGTATTACCAGCTCCACTTCTAAACAATCATTAGAAGTGCCACACATTTTTGCTAAGCCAATAAGCCTCAGTGCCAGTGAGGAGAAGGGAGGAGACTGGTGCCCTGGCATGCAAATCACCACACACAATAAAACAAAACATTCTCCTCATTCCATCAGCATCTAGCTCAGGATTTGTTCCCTCATCCAAACACCTGAAGAAGCACAGCAAGTCCACAAGACTCAGCAACCTTATACGAGTTGACCAAATCTAGTTCTCATCTTCAAAAAGGGGATGGAGAAGATAATTCAAGCTGTTATGGATGAGGCAGTTTGATGTTCACAGCAAAAAAAAAAAGTTCTGGAACACACCATTAAGCAGTCACTTGGTGATGATTCAGAAAAAAGAATGCTATGACTATGAAGAGCATGTTGAGCAAGAGTTTTGTTTTGTTTTTTAAAAACTAGCTTGGTGGACAAAGGGACTGTTGGTGGACATAGCACATCTTGATTTCCAAAACCCTTTTTAGAGGGTCCCACAAACATTCTTGATTGCAAGAGGAAATGAGTATTATAAAATGTGACTCTTCAGGCTTTTCCAGACAGACTATGTATCTCACTTTTCCTTGCTTCTTTTTTCTCTCACTCTTTGCAGGTCTTGTTCATTCTTCCGCATCCAAGTGTGATTCCACTTCCTTTCCATTCCTTCCCACTCCCACAGCAAAACTGAACGGCAAATCCAAAGGGAGACCACAGCTGCAATACAAGGACATCTGCAAGTGGGATCTGAAGGCCTTAGGAATGCACCTCAACAGATGGGAAACCTTGACATCTGAGCATTCAGCCTGGAGGCAGGCATTGCATCATGGCCTCTCCCAATTTGAAGAGGCTCTTGTCCAGCAGGCCAAGGCAAAGAGACAGTCCTGAAAGCAGCAAAAGCAGGGAGCTGGACAGGGTACAGATTGTATTTGTCTTCAGTGTGGAAGGGTTTGTCACTCTCAAATTGGCCTTTTCAGCCACACTAGATGCTGTTCCAAGTCCTCCATATAGAGCACGTTACCATAGTCTCTTGAGACTGAAGGATGCCTAATGTAATGTAACACAGCAAGAGAAGCGGATACACTTGTTTCTGACTCTGCAGGCTAAAGCATTTCTCAAAACTGAATAGTTTCTGTTGCTTTCTCCTGGACATGTGGGGGAGTGGGATGAATCCATTCAGTTCAATTTTCTCCATAGAGCAGCACTGGGCAAAAACAGATTTAAAAGAGTTAGCACCTGTTGGGGGTCCACTGGAAAAATACTATCCAGAATTAATAAATCATCTTGTGCATTCATTTGTGGCTGTGGGAAGGGTTGTTGCTTTCCAGACTGGGCTGCTGGCTGCGCCCAGCATTTCAAGACAAGGAAGGCAGATTAATATGGGGAACAGGGGGCTACTGAGATGAAAGCAGTGTGTACAGAAAAAGAAAAAGTTTTTGAGTACGGAAAAAGTGTGCTTAACAGAGATGATGCATTAGTGAGACATGACATAATGATAAAGCTTTTCTCTGGCACAAAGTGATCCTATAAATGAACCACATTTTGGGGGAACAAAAAGTTCCATCTGGAATAGCCCTTTGTGGATTTGAAGCTGACTGACAGACTGCGTCTAAAGAGTTCTCATTAATTTCTCCTCATCAGCCAGCAACGAAATCAAAAGCAGGATACTGCAGGGCTTCGGCCAGAGAGCACCAGTTGTTCGCCATCTTTAGAAATGACTCAGATGATGGAATAAATGGGATGCATATCAGACCTGCAGTTGATACCAAACTGGCAAATATAGTTAATTCATTTAAAGACAAGAACAGAATTCAAGACTTTGACAGGATGGCAAGCTGGACCAAAACAGACACAGTGGATTTAAAAATCGATAAATGTCAAGTTTTGCATTTGAGTGGAAAATATGGTTGCACAAATATCATCATCATCATCATCATCATCTTAGAACTGCAGAGCTGGAAGGGGCCTTATGGATTATCAAGTCTAGCCCCTGTGAGGGGTGCACAGTGGGGAACTGAACTCACAACCTCTGGCTCCACAGCCAGAGATCTAAACCATTGAACCACAATATAGCATGATTGACACTTGATTTGACAGATCTAAGGAATATATTACAACAGATACCAAATTTGAGTCAGTAGTGTATCATAATAACTAAACAATTTGCTACAATTCCTTAGACCCTGCTTGAAGTATTATATCCAGTTCCGGACAATACACTTTAAGAAATAGATCAACAAACTGGAACAATGGCAAAGTGAGGGGTGTGGATCTAATTAACAGTCATATTAGGACTGTGAAATAAGTGTCTGAAATCCTATTGGCACAGCACCACATGGACAAATCTGCTGAGATCATTGGCTTTTCATCACTTATTAAAAGTTTCTGACACCCTCCTACCCCAGTTTTGAGACTTTCTTTAGGAAACTGTGAAGGCAAGAGGAGAAGGGGACATCAGAGGATGAGACGGATGGACAGTGTCATTGAAGCTACCAACATGAATTTGACCCAACTCCGGAAGGCAGTGGAAGACTGGGGGGCATGGTGGCGCTGCGGGCTAAACCGCAGAAGCCTGTGCTGCAAGGTCAGAAGACCAAGCAGTCGTAAGATCAAATCCACGCGACGGAGTGAGCGCCCGTCGCTTGTCCCAGGTCCCGCCAACCTAGCGGTTCGAAAGCATGCAAATGCGAGTAGATAAATAAGGACCACCTCGGTGGGAAGGTAACAGCGTTCCGTGTCTAAGTCGCACTGGCCATGTGACCACGGAAGATTGTCTTCGAACAAACGCTGGCTCTATGGCTTGGAAACGGGGATGAGCACCGCCCCCTAGAGTCAAACACGACTGGACAAAAATTGTCAAGGGGAACTTTTACCTTTACCTTTACATATAATTCACTGCATTGTTCCTCGGGATGAAACATCTCCAGCCTTCAGAAGATAGCATTCCAATTTGAGAGTCTGTGCACTGACATTTCATTGACAAAAGAAACACAAAACTATATCCTTTTTTTGCAGCCATTAAAAAGAAAACTGGTCAGTTTGCTGTTGTACTTCTATGATCAATAAATCATCAAATTACTAACAGCTCTTAGGGCTTGACCACTATAATGGAGAAGAGGTGGTCCAATATTTATACTAACGATGATAAAGATGGTATTTAAGAAAGAAGGAAACTGTGAAACAAAAAAAATGAAGATAATTAATTGATGCAGATTATTGTTTAATGGGAGCCTACAAGGCTTACAGGAGTTAATTTGGGCTCAGATATATGTACATTGGAAATGAAAATGTTGTTTCAGCAAGAGTCTTTTGATTCCACTGTCACAGCATCCAGCTGGTACTTATTGACTTAGAATATGGTGAGGGAAAAGAAAGAATGGATCCCTGTTTTGTTGGCAGATAGGTGGCTCTCTAGATTCCCAGTGTGATGTAGTGGATATAGTGATGGACTAGGACTCTGGAGAACAGCGTTCAAATCCTCAATTGGCCATGGAAACTCACGGGGGGAGTGGAACTGGTAAAGCCAGTCCTTCAATATCCACTTACCTTGAAATCCCTATTAGAGTTGCTTGAAGTTGGTTCAAACTTGACAGCACAGAACACACATAATTAACATGGTGGTGAGCTTACAGAAAGATGAGGAGCTACAATCTTGTTTCTGTTGCTTTAATACTGCTGTAAGAATCTTTGAAGAGTTAGTTATTTATGAATTCTGAATGTAAGAGATAATAATCCTGGATTAATATGTGGACTGGGAAGCAACTATCCTTTGGATGTCATACCTCTTCTCAATTTTGCAAGACAGTAATTTTCAGTGTACCGCAATCTGTGTAAGAAATTTAGCACTGTGTATAAAATATATATTTAGGCTAAAATAAGTTTTTAGTTTAGAAATATGTTCGAAATACATGGGGGGTGGCTTTGTGGATATATATTTTTCTTTTAAAAATCACAAAGAAGTGTAGCAACAGGAGAAAATGGACTTTGAAATGAAGACAGTAAACTAAAATAGAGAGAAAATAGATGGATCTAGACAGAAATCTCTAGTGGATGTCAATAATGAGAGAATGACAACAGTTGAGGAAGGTTCAGAGAAACATTTGGTGCCCAAGAATGTGTAGCAGAGGAGGCATGGTTGATCTGAGAAAATAATAATCTAATAAACTCATCATCATCATCATCATCATCATCATCATCATCATCATCATCATCATCATCATCATCATCATCATCATCATCATCATCAATGTCAATACTGACTTATGGCAACTTTTTCCAAGCTTTTCCAGATAGAGAATACTTAGAAGTAGATGACCATTCTCTTCTTCTGGTTGATCCTAGGGACTATGCAAAGGCTACACAGGCTGACTTTACTTGTAGGAGGCACCGTGAGGAATTCATCTCCCAACTTCTGGCTCTACAGCCAGATACCTAAAGCACTGAGCTGCCCAGTCAGCTATATAAGAAATAGGTTAGCTGTATGTCCATCTTTAGGGGTCTGTTATTTTTCATATGGCCAGTCCTACTTTTTGGAGTGTCTTCTGCTTGGAAGACCATCTAGTCCCAATGATGCTGAAAGAAAAAATAATATTAAGAGGAAGCTCACAGACCTTGAAGTTAAGATCCCACAATTAACAGCTCATGGACAGCAGATTCAATAGGCGTACAGTACTGTACACCGACTAATTTGAGATGCATTGTAATTCTGCTTACAATTCTGTATGTAATGTTTCACTATGTTTATAAATTGGCATATGCAATTGTATGCACATCAGTGTCTTCTTTTGTGCTATTTTTTTTTTTACAAAACATGTTCCCCTTTATGTAAAAGGAGTCACCCTTGTGAGAAATGGAAGCTGAGGGACTTATCCAGCTAGACCTGGGATCTGAGTGCTGAGCTCTTAAAGTCTGAGTTTGAACACCTGAGTATGGTGATATCTCCTTTCTCTGTCTGTTTCCTCGTCTTTGACAGCTGTACAGGAGGCAGATACAAGTTGATTTTTTCCCCATGCTGAAAATAGCAGTAGTTATTACATTTTGCCAGAGTAGGTGTGCGAGAATTTCCTTTCCGATTGTTTTGGTTCAGAATTGATCCATATTTTGACTGGGAAATCCTTGATCTTTAAACATTTTGAAAAGGAGACACCACAAAACTGACAGATATGACTGTTCCTGTTTCTATCCTCCAGTCCTCAAAATGTCAGCACCATCAGAAGGAGAGGAATGAAGAGCAGAGGACATGTATGGAACAATAAAGAAATAGAAAAGGGGAAAAATCTTTAAAGTGATTAAAAACATACAACTTTTAGCATCTTGCTAAATTTCAGAATAACTGCATTTTTCACTATACTTAATGTAGAAACATGTATTCAAGGTGACTTAGGGAAAGTACAGTACAGTGTTTGATAGTGGCCAAGAACAATGCTAACCCGTTCAACTATGTAAAGAAGAAATTGCAGGATATGATGAAAAGAAAAGGGGGGAAAACCTATTTTGAAGAAGACCAGCCGGTAAGTACTCTGTGGGAAGCAAAAAGAAATAATACATCTATTGTAAAGTGAGCTTGAATAGGGATTAATGAAGGATACCCAGGAGGGTATTTCACTCTTTGCCAGATTTCGTGTTCCATTTTCTGAAGGCAATAAAAGATGCCAGGCTACATCAGGTCATGTACTGTTAAATATAAAGCAGTACAAATCAAAAGTACATGGGAAGATAAAAAGTCCTTAGAAGTTTTGAAAGTGCATAACCTTAGTCATCGTATCCGCTGTTCGAATCAAGAAGTTGTCTCTTAATGGCAGACATTGCAGGAATCCACTTACATTGTTCAGTCCACTGTTTGGGGATGTTTACCCACAATAAGTTGGAGTGAGAGTATAAGGTCGGAAAGTCTGGAGGCAATTCAAACTCCGAATAAGTAGATGAAGTATGTTAGTAAACAAAAGAAAGGGTTTGGGGGCGGCTTGTTTTAAAATGTTTCTACATTTCCCTGTAATAACAGCTTGAGACTAACATTTTACATGTTACAGTTCTGTCCTTGAGCTGCTGAGCTCCAGTGCATTCTGCTGTGCTACAGCAATTCTTCATTCTTTAGATCCAAACAAAGGTGCAAAAGTCAGAGAAAAAAAACTGGATGTCTGTGTAATTCTGTGGAGCAAAGAGCCACTGGTCACCCGTAGGGCAGTTCAACACCCACACAGAGCATCCTTCATATCCCACTCGCATTTGTGGAGTTAAAAATTGTTAATCAATGACCTCTGGAGATCTGAACTATGAAAAGACAGCAACCAAAAAACGCTGAGCTGACTATATGTGTAACTAGGTAGTTCTTTGTCTTATCTATATTATCTGGCATAATGCTCAGTAGAAACAATTCTGGGGTTAGTGGAACATTACAAAGCAGTATTTATTGTAACAGAGTATGTACTGCTATTCAATATTGTTTTGCTACTCTACAAGCCCACCACATATGGTAAAAGCTTTCCTCTTGTGCTTCACACTTCCAACCGACATTTGACAACTCTGTATAAATCTTTGACAATTTTTTCATAGTCATATGCCACCTATAAAGCTTCTTATATATGTTCTCCTTAAAATTTACCAATTTTGTGAGCTTTATGTTATTTTTCCATATTTGCAGCCATTGATCAATATCAATATTATGTCCTATATTATGTCCCCACCTAATCATACATTCTTTTACCATCTCATCTTGCATTTTAGTTTCAAGCAAATAATCATACATTTTCTTAATTACTTTATCATTTGAACCCAGCAAAAGTTTATCAAATACTGTTTTGTTCTGTGTAAAAACCCTCTATTTTATCTTTTCTATACCGAGATTCAAAACTGGGAAAGAAGTACAAAAGGCTGTATATTGTCCCCCTGCTTATTTAACTTATATGCAGAATACATCATGCGGAAGGCCGGACTGGAGGAATCCCAAGACGGAATTAAGATTGCAGGAAGAAATATCAACAACCTCAAATATGCAAATGATACCACTCTGATGGCAGAAAGTGAGGAGTAATTAAAGAACCTCTTAATGAGGACGAAAGAGGAGAATGCAAAACATGACCTAAAGCTCAAAAAAACTAAGATCATGGCCACTGGTCCCTTCACCTCCTGGCAAACAGAATGGGAAGATATGGAGGCAGTGACAGATTTTACTTTCTTAGGCTCCATGATCACTACAGATGGTGACAGCAGCCACAAAATTAAAAGATGCCTGCTTTTGGGGAGGAAAGCAATGACAAACCTAGGCAGCATCTTAAAAAGCAGAGAGATCACCTTGCCGACAAAAGTCCAAATAGACAAAACTATGGTTTTTCCTGTAGTGATGTATGGAAGTGAGAGCTGGACCATAAAGAAAGCTGACCGCTGAAGAATTGATGCCTTTGAATTGTGGTGCTGGAGGAGACTCTTGAAAGTCCCCTGGACTGCAAGGAGAACAAACCTATCAATTCTGAAGGAAATCAACCCTGAGTGCTCACTGGAAGGACAGAGTTGAAACCTTTCTGCTCTTTATCTTTTTTGCCTCTAAATTTTTTCTTATCCTCAACATAAAAAGGGTGTATTGACTCTTTCAGCCATCCCATTAGAAAAAGCTGTCAGATCTTGAGAGATCTTTTCTTCTTGCACAAGAATGGAAAGACTAGTGATTTTCCCCACAGCATTACCATCTCCCATGTACAAAAATACATTCATTTTTGCACAAAACTTGTATTTTGTGCAAAAAAATGTACATCCCTTTCTATTTTGTGCAAAAGAATTTCCATTCTGTGTAAAGCAATTATACCAGTGGCCCCAAACCACAGATTTAAATTCCACTCTCTCCTCTTCTTTCATTAAGGCACCTCAGCTCTGTATGATAAGAAAAAAGGGGTCATCCATACCTGCTTTTAATAAATATATGAAAAATGAACAAAGCATACAGTACATTCTGCTCATGATCTGACTGTAATTTCTAGGTACACCCGCAGAAAATGCATAGAGAAAGAAGTGAGAGGAGGATACAGTGAAGTGAGAGACTGCCTAGAGGTTATGAAACTGATTATGATTAAGCTGTCATCCTTAATGCATCCTCTTTAACATAATCTGCCCTAGGAGAAGGGGAAAAAATGTGATGGGAACAGCCACTGCCATACTGTATTTAATTGGTGCCTTCCTTGCTAAGCAGAGTTAACATTTCCTGGTCACAATTACAACAGCTGGTGTCACGTTTTATTCCAGTGTTGCTTCCTTTCCCCTTTAGAACGTTGGTTTGCAAAAAATGAACAAGAACGTAATCGATGCCTGAAATAGAACCTGGTGGTATGTTGCAAAACAAAAATCTTTTATAACTTATAAAGGTGGGGGAGCTCAAGAATGAACAAGGTGATATCCCAAAGTCTTTGACCATCATTGTTCCTTCAGAGTCAGATAGGTTTGTAGCCCTAGTAGCAGCTCCTCAAGAGTAAACACCACAAAATCTGAGATAACCAGATGCTTCATGCTTTCTTCCTATTGGAGACATAGGTCCACAACATCTTCCTATCTCCACTCTATTTCTTTTTCTGCTCTTCAGCAACCTCAGCACTCCATTTCCCTCTCCAGCTTTATTCTTTCTATTTTCTTTCAATACCATTGCGTGTTCAACTTGCTAACTTCCTCTTTCTGGTTTGATTTTTCCTCTGTATCTTCATGTGCTCCCTTTAGTTTCCAGCTGAAGACCAATTTGAGTTCTACTGTTCAGGAAAGTCTTAATCTGAATGCACAAAGAGGGAAAAAGTGCTAGCCTTGCTCCCTTGGCTGCTATTCTTCATATGTGGAGATTCTGAAGAAGAGACTGAGGAGATAGTGACAGACATACATTTTCAAAGACCTTAGTTCTGAGAAGAACTTCTGCATGTAGCTATCTCCTCTGCAGACTACTATAGAACTTCCACAGTCTTTCTCCTCTTCAGTCCATTGCTTTCTAACCTCCAACGGAGGGTGACAGTCTCCTTTTCAGGCAGACTTATCTTTGCTGGATGCCTGAAGAGGGCTAAGGATTCATGTCACACATTCAGACTAAACCAGTGTGCCTTTACAGAATTTCAACAAAGCAGTGTGCATCCTTCCATGCTGATAATCTGAGAAGTTACGGTAAGGATAGAATACTCTGACTTAATGAATTAGTCATAATAATGGCAATATTGTCAGTAGAGGGTGTTGATGAGGAGAGATTTTAAAGACAGGTCCAACATGGAGGTTAGCTGTTCCTTATTCCTTAAACTGTCCTCAAATCTAATACTGAAGTCTTTAAAAACAATTAAACTGAATTATGGATAGTAAGAATAAATAACAAAATCACAGAATTGTAGAACTGGAAGGCATACCATGAAACATCTAGTCCAAATACTACCAATGTAGAAATCATGTCTGTGAACATTTACAGTATTTACATGCTGGACAAACACTGAAGGCCAACATTACTTGAAATGTGTTTTGGTTAGCTGTATGTGTGCACAAATATTCACCCACATCCTTCAAAAATAAACTCTATTGAATGAATTGTGTGAAGTTAGACCAAGCTATCCTAAGAAATATTTTCAGCTAGCACAGTCTCCAGCTTGGGTCTCTAGCCAGAAAAAAAAAAACACTATTCAGGCACAAACAAGCATCTCTCATTAATATCACCTAGGTTATTTAGAAAGAAATTCAAATTATTCTGAAAAGCAATGGATACTATTCTTCAAATGCACCCATCTGGAAAAAATCCTAATATTCATGCTAATAGAATTCTGTTATTCAGTTCAGTTTTTCAAGCCACTCTTTGGCTGAAGGAAGAAATATACCACACATGTAATTCCCATTGATAATGCAAGAAGAACACGTGTGGATAAGTAACATCCAAAATTGAAATTAATCTTATCTTTGTTGGATTATTCTTGATAATAAGACAACTTAACATATAATGCCAATAATCACTGTGTGCCTTCTACTCAACATATGAACTCTATGCTATGCTTGGTAACTCCCATTTTTGCAGTGGTGTGTAAGGGAGCTAATGCAATGTTTGCTCATTTAAAATGGTTCTTAGAGGCAAAAATGTGAACAAAAGTTCGTTTTGCTAGACGCTTTCTCAAAATTATTGAGAGAGCTGAAAATACGGACTGCCTATCTAGTCTAGAAACTTGCTGGAGCATGTAAGAAGATCACACACATCAGAAATGAGAGTCAAATGTTTAAAATAAGAGGTGTGATTCCACAGGGATACTACAGCTACAGAGCGCTGGCTGGATTGCTCAGTGGTTTGGGTATTTGGCTGGAGAGCCAGAAGCTGGGATTTTGATTTCTCCACTGTGTCTCCTGGAAGTAGAGCCAGACTGTGTGGCTTTGGATGAGCTACAAAGTCCCAGGGCGCCCCAAGAAGAAGGAAAGGTAAACCACTTCTGAATATTCTTTATCTGGAAAACCCTGAAAACGATCACCATCAGTTAGAACTGGCTTGATGCCACATTATTATTACAGCTACAAGGCTGCTCTTGAAGCCCACTCACAGGATGACTTTGATCCTGACATCATTTAGATTAGGATGAAGGATGAAGAAGGAAAGTTTGCCATCCTTATCTTGTCTTCATCTACCTAGATCTTCAAAAAAATGTGATATAGTGTCAGACGATGTCAAAGAACAGAAGAATAATGTGAAATCAGGCTGTAGATCACCTCACTTGGAAAAAAGATTCCTCACTTATCTTGAAAGCCCTGTTAGGGTCACTATAAGTCAGTTCTGATTTGACCGCATGTAACACCAACAAGGAATAATAACAATAATTTCAATTAATTTCACAGAAAAGAATTTTAAAAAATTCTTTTAGTTCTACTCCCTTTTCTCTTATGAATATATCCTAATGATCCCAGTTGCCCTCCTCCAATTTCTATATTTATAAAATGTTGTTTTGGATTAATATGTGTCATGATCTCATCACAAAAAAATAGTTAGGAAGGGAGTCCAATTATTCTTTATCACAATGAATTAACCTTTCATTAAACAGCAACATTAATCAGTAAATTCACTCAAATGCACCAATCCTAAAGGTATGGCATGAATTTGAGTTTTCTACCCTGCTTTTTCTTTTTATGAAGGAAAGGGAATCATTGACTATATGGCAGTTGTAAGAGCAATTATATGGCAATTTACATAAAGGGTTCTTAAGAAAACATTTGCTCACAGGTTGCTTAATTCAATGAGACCCTAAAAAAACTTATAAGAATGCTTTGGATTACAGCCTAAATTGGTTTAGGATGTCCTGTACTGACATACTGAATGAAAACCATTGTCTAGAATTTAATTACAGATCTCTCATATCAAACTGAACATCAAAAGTTGGAAAAGAAGCAATAGTGTTGATCAGACATTTGGTAGAAGATGGAAGTAATTTAATTTTAGACATCTGATCCATTCTATCATTACATTTCTCCAAAACGTTCTCCCAAATGTACACATTTCTGGCACCTAAATGTACAAGGGACTGCACGTTCCCCGTCCACTAGAAATACTGGCACAGAAGCCAGGTCCTGAAATTCTTGTCACACTGCAGTGGAGGCTGGTGGCTTTGATGCCAACTGAGTGGTTAATCTGACCTGGGTTTTAGTCCAGACTTTATAGGAATGATCCAACAGAGTTGAGCACCTTGGGTAGCCTTAGTAGATTTCTCTCTACCCTGCCACTAAAAACCTTCAGCCTCCACTGCAAATGATTTTTTTTCTTTCTTTCTCTGTTGCATTGCCAGCATTCATAAGTGACATATGGTGAACTAGGATGGTATTTGTACTGCTTCATTCTATCTTGAAAATGTTAGACGGAGTAAGTGAATATTAAGTATTCTGCATAGACATAAACAGCATGCTAGGTAGATGCTAGATTAAACCTTTTTTTTTACTGCCACAGTATTGGACACTGAATCTAAAAAAAAACAGGCTGCTGTCTGCAAAAGATTACACCAATCAAAATATGTTGGTCTTCAAAGTATTGCAAGATTCTTCTCCTTTTTGCTGCTGTACATCAGACATTCAAACCAATTTTGCCATCCCCGGAGCTTATATTTTCCTGTCATTATCACCCATTTGATTTGGAGGACAGTTTGGGGCTTTGGAATATATCCTGTCTGATTCAACTTGCTCTCAGGATCTTCTTGCCTTCGTGCTTGGCACTTTACCATTGCAATACCTATACTTTTGAGATTGCTCGTTGATAGAATTCTAGCTTTTGTAATTCATGTTTTTCTTCTTTGCTTACCTGGAAGTATAATATCTGTCTTATTAAATTCCACTGTTTTGTCTTTGATAACTCATTTGTGTTGATATATTATTGCATTTTCCTTTTCTAAAACTGTACGTGGCTGGAATTTATAATAAGGAGGAAAAGATGTGAGTAATATGTAAGATTTGGCTGACTGCTGAAAATGGTATTTGCTACTTGGTCATGCCTGCAAAGTATAATCCATAACTTCATGTATCCAAATTTCCAGCCTCAATACAGACTAATTTAAGACACAGGTTTGATTGCTGCATATCAACAAGATTTCCGGGGTGCTTCCCATGTAATGGTTTCTCAGATACACAAATCTGAAAATTGAAACTTCTCGCTGTGGATGAAACACACTTCAGTGGTCTCCATCATCATTGGGGCTTTGGGAACAATATTAAGACACTCCACACAGTACTATAAGCAGTTGCAGATCTCAGAAACCGCACCATTAGAGCTAAAAAAAAACAACACAAAAAACCCCAGCAATATTAGGAACAGCATAAATACTGTGCCGATATTTAACAGATACTTAAGTTTTTGGTTAAAACTGGTATCTGTTATATAATACCAGTCAATGTAGTTAGAACACGGTTTGCCAGAAATTCTGGAATTGCTTTAGGGGAGATGTCTTGATGCTGTTGTTCTTAGAACCCCGTATTTGCATTTTATCCCAATATTTTCGTAAATCTTTGTATATTTATATATTTTGAAGTTTTATTTGTGGCTGGTCTCAGACCGTAATAAAGTTTTATTCTATTCTATTCAGTCAATGTTTTTATAATCTTGATTGGCTGTGTCTGGTGTTTTTGAATATAATAATAATAATAATGTTGTTGTTTTGTTCTATTTGGCTTATTTTCTGGGGAAAACAACTTCTTTGCCAAGAAAGGAGGAATCTGATGGGATCCCAGGCTACAGAAAACATGCCTCAAAACTAAGGTGCATGCCCTAACTGTGAAAGTGGTTATATAAATTTTTGTAACACTTATTTCTCCAATAATTATATCCATTGTTGGTCATTAAGCCCAGTAGTTCTTTCTTTCTTTCTTGGCTGAATGGGTGAAGATCTGACAGTTATATCTTATTTTCCCCACCATGTGGAACAAATAAAACCATTGACAACAGGGCATAATTTGAGTGACATACATATATTTTCAAACGCTTTCCAGTAAAACCCAAGTGAATCAAAAAATCATTACAGTTGTGTTAAAAATCATTACAGTTGTTTTAAAAATCATTACAGTTGTGTTAATAATGCACTCACACCCATCTTGTGGACAGCATGATAGGAATCTCCATCATAATTTATTTTTCTATATAACATCCTTTGAATTTTTCCCAATAAAATGCAGAAAACATTAACAGCAGACACAACTTTAGTTCTTCCATTGAAATTCAGTGTTTTGTACCAAAAGCTTGTATCCTGTTGTGTAGCTCTGGTGGCACAGTGGAAGTAACATCACAGGCTATGGTAGATTAAAGATTTCTTTAAATTTTTGCTTGAAAACAACTTGCACGCAATAAGTTGAAGTCATACCCCCAACATGAATGAAGAATTATTTAATTAGCAGCAATCTGCCATTGCCTCTGCTGTCATTCCCACTATACCATCAGAGTGATGCAACAAGACTTGGACCTATGCTATTTTAAAGCCCTCCACCAATTTGGAGAGCAGGAATCGATGATGAGGATAATGAATGATGTAAGTTGCATACTCTGCCTTCTGTCAGAAAGTTTTAAGTCTTTCCTCTTTGGTAGGAAGTTACAGATGGTAAGGCTTAATTTAATCAAAATGAACAAGCAGATTCTTAATGGCCTGTAAGATATTCAGCTCTTTCCTTGAGATAATCCCATCATTATCACTGTCAGCTTATTAGCCTAGGCAGTATGCTAACTGGCTTCTTTCATGGTCACTGATGACAAATATAAGATGTGATGCTCTGGGATGAACTTTTCTGTCCTAAGGCTAGTGTTCTCATCCCCACATACACCGAGGAGAAGAAACAGCATAGTGGTCGATACAGAAATGCAACAGAGAGATCAGAACAAGTTTGAGATCAAAGAGGTCTGATGAAAAGAGTTAGTTTTCTTCCAATGAACTTTTATTTCTTTCTCCCAAAACACATGGACAAATTCATTTCTCAGACCTCAAGGGAGCCAGCTAAAACTCTCAAGCTAATGTCTGCACAATTGTAAGTGGCTCTACCCATTAGATATGGCGCTTACACAGGGATAAGAGAGAGGAGATAAAAATGCCAGTTCACACTGAGAATTCCGATGTTGTCTGAACACTTAAGGGGAACTGAACTTGACCAGTAAAGATTAGTGCCTTGTCAATCAACCAAGGCAGGGTTTGCTCGTTTTATTTGTTTTAGATTTGTAAGAACTTGTAGTTATCTCTAGTAGGCAGAACCAAAACTAACTAAATAAAATATTCATTTCAAAGCATTTCCTGAGGATCAGAGATATTATCACAACTAGATTATCTCAGTGGTATTTTTTTCTTTCTATTAATAGAAGGACCTTAATAACAGATGTGTGTCATCAGGTCAATTCTGAGTCACGGCAACCCTTTTCAAGGTTTCCTAGGTAGAAAGTACTCAGAAATGGCTTACCATTCCCTTTTTCTATGGGAAGTTCTGGGACTCTGCAGCTTACCCAAGGCCACACAGGCTGGCTCTTCTAGAATGCACAACTCCCAATCTCTGGCTTTACAGCCAAATATATAAGTCGCTGAGCTGTTGTAAATGCAAAATATAATTTCACCCTGAAAGTCTTCTTTCTTTCTTTCTTTCTTTCTTTCTTTCTTTCTTTCTTTCTTTCTTTCTTTCTTTCTTTCTTTCTTTCTTTCTTTCTTTCTTTCTTTCTTTCTTTCTTCCTTCCTTCCTTCCTTCCTTCCTTCCTTCCTTCCTTCCTTCCTTTCTTTCTTTCTTTCTTTCTTTCTTTCTTTCTTTCTTTCTTTCTTTCTTTCTTTCTTTCTTTCTTTCTTTCTTTCTTTCTTTCTTTCTTTCTTTCTTCCTTCCTTCCTTCCTTCCTTCCTTCCTTCCTTCCTTCCTTCCTTCCTTCCTTCCTTCCTTCCTAATGTGTGGCTTTAAAGAAATGATTGAATACAGTTCTGGAGAACAGATATATTCTAAATATATAATCATGTCTTTTTAGAACCAAATAGATGCTACCACTAGCATATCCTTAGAAGTGGAACTACTTGAAGTGATAAAAGATGTCCTAGTGCAAGTTTGCATCAGTCTGATTGCTCATTGAGAGGTAAACTAGGGGCTTGTTGCAAGTCTGATTGTACTCTGAAAGAACTGCATACCAAGAAGAATGTTGTAATTTTTGGAGTATTTTGGTTATTCCTTTTGGCTGGCAGTTGATGAGGCAGAAAACACAGAAACATGGAGAGATCAGCTCAGTCTCATCAACACACACATACACCACTTCATTTTGCTCACAAATTAGCATTTTGTATGATAAAAACACTGGAGAAATATTTTAAGTAGAAGAATTTACAGTTACAATCTGTAGTTACAGTCAGAAGAGGAAAAAAAGAGAAAAAATCGAGTCTCCAACACGTGGAAGGTCACCCACACTTGTTGTTCGGAGGAAGGTCAGAGAGGCAAGAAGGACTATTGGCAACACAAATCGTGGAAGTAAGCAAACAAACAAACAAACAGGAAGAGGGGGCAGAAGCTTGTCTCAAATAACAGAGATGGGGGAAAAACGTTACCAATGAAATTAGTGGCAAAGGACAATCATTACAAAGGATAAACATTAGCCTGTAAAGCCCCTCCCACCGAACTCCAGTGTTAGTGCATGCAAGATTGTTATTATCTCAACAGTAATAGTGAAAATATATTTGTCTGTGTCCTAAACAAGAGCTCTCCACATGATAACAGTTTTGTTTCAGGCCACAGCATTTGGAAGAGCTATTCATTTGCACTGTAACTCCCTGAATCCCCAACCAACATGACCATTATTAGTAAGAGGAAACGGGGAAGGTGCTTTGCCAAAGCACCACATTGTGAAGGTGTGTGCATGTCTGTGTTTGGTCTTTCCTCTTTTGCACTGGTTCAAAGCAATCACACTCTTGAAACCAAAATAAAAGGGTTTGATTATTTTTATTTTCTTTTTAAGTGGAAGAGTGTCTGATGAGGAAGAAAAAATTACAGATTAGGGCTGTGGAACTCTTGGCTGATTCACATTTCCTGTTGTGTCATCTGATCAATGGGGGGAGGGGAGTGAATAAGCCGACCAGAGACTTGTAAAATATCCTGCATTTCCCTCCATGACTCCTTGTGTACCTTTGCAGCTTATTTGCCTTATTCATTTCAGATTTTCTGCTAAAGAATGAGGCAAAGGATAATTTGACTCATTTTAGCTCCCATCCATCCTTTGGTAAATTTTCCCAATTATCAGGAATAAGTGCTTTCAGTTTTTGTCACACTGCAGTAAAACATTAAAAACAGGAAGCATTAAGATTTTTTTCTTTTTAAAAAAAGCAACGTATTAAATAGGCAATTAGTTTCCTTATTACCAATGCACATGAATTCACAAGTCAAATTTACACATTAAGGAGAGCATAGTTACTGTTTTAATGGATCCTTTTAAAACAAAATGCATATTGGAAGGATGCAGTTTTGATTTAAAGTGATGTAAAATTCAATTACATGCAGAATGACTTTTTGACAATTTGTTTTAAGTGATTACTGAGTCTTTGGGAGGGTTATACCGGGTGTAACCATAAAAGCAATCTGGTGACCTTAAGGTGCCAGAGCCAACACCATTTAAATGAAAGCATTTATAGGAAATGTGGGGCCATTATTGTAATGCATAACGGAGACAGAGATAAGATTTGATGTATCCTGGCCTGGGTATGCATAGCTTGAAGTTCTTCGATACAACTGCACATTCAGAACAAGATCCCTCAGATCATTCCATTTTGTAAGCTCTTCATTCCACTGTTTTACACATTCAGAACAAGATCCCTCAGATCATTCCATTTTGTAAGCTCTTCATTCCACTGTTTTATCAGCGCAAGACCATCACAAGACTCACTACAGGTTCACTCAATGGAATTAAAACCCAAAAGTTGAATTACACGGATGACATTATGGTATACAAAACCAATGCTTTTCCTGGTATCATATCCTGGATCAATTCTGATTCATTACAGCCAAGAGACTCTGCTTTAATTCGTTGCCTCCATTTGTTGAGAATTAGCCAAACAGTGTGTAATAGCTTGCAGTTACTAGTTATTGTCAGGATGCACATCCTCTGGTTCAGTTCTATGATCCATTCAGGCCTTCAGAAGGGATCCCAGTTCTCCCTGGTTTGATTTGTGGTGCATCTCGTTGGATTAGTTCCCAAGATCTGACTCAATATGTAAACCTCCCATCGATGTGTATGGAAAACAACTTCAGCTGAACTTAGTTCACAGCCCTAAGTAGGAATGTTTCCACATCTGCTTTACACTGCTAATTTTCATGTTGTTGTTGTTTTTTTACTTCAGGATTACCTTTTCTGGCATTTGAAGTCATACTCATGTAATAGGATTCCCCAATGAGTTCTCTTCTTTTTAATTTCCTTAATTTTTACAACCACTAGTGGTACTGCCAGGGTTTTTGAGGCCTTGAGCAAGATTCAATTAAGGATCCATTTTACATTCTTAGGAACATTAAGAATGTTACATTTCTCTTACACTTCTCTTCCTTCCTCTACACTTTTCCTATTTCATACTATACTGGAACCCTCTCTTGGTTCTTTCGGTAGCTCCACTTTTGACTCTCCCTAGGTAAGTGGCTTCTCTCTGCTCCTGTCCTGACCTATTCCACTCTGCTCTATCCTCTACCCTCTTCCATTCTTAATCATGTGTCATTAAGTCAATTCTGACTTATGGCCAACCTTTCCTGGGTTTTCTAGGTAGAGAATACACAGAAGTGGTGTACTATTCCCTTCTCCTGGGGGTGCCCTGAGAGTGTACAGCTTGCCCAAGGCTAGTTAGGTTAGCTCTACTTCCAAATACCATCCAGCCATTTATTCCATTCTTCCTAAGGATGTAAAAATTCTCATTACCTTGACTGAGACAGCTCAGTGAGAATCTTGAAAACCTCATAAGATTCGTCAGTAGGGCTATGCCATTTTTTTGTGGTTTCTTTTATTTTCTTCTTTTATTTACTTCAGCTTCTAGAGTTCTCCAAGAATTTGCCAGGGAGAATTCTGGAGTTCCAGCTGACAAGACAGACACCTACACTTCACTCATTTGGATCAAGGCCTACCTTGTCTTCTGTCTGAGGCTTTGCTTCTGGTTCAGAAAGAAAACTGTGTAAGAACTTCCTAGGAGGCCTTAATCTTTGTGGGAGATATAGTTCTTTGGGATGAATTTTTCTGTAGAGCTTAATGGGCAATGAGACTACCACTCCTGCCTGAAGTAGGAAGCAATTTCTGAGATAGACATCAATCCAGGTGAGTGAAATGTACAGTTATGTGAAACAGAAAGTACACTCTCTATGAATTCTATGGTTTTATATATCGAAACATAATAAAAATCATCTGTTCCTTAGTAGGTCCAAAAATTAGGCAAATACCTCAGATGAAGGATCTCTGCAAAAATGTGTCAACTGTCACAAATTTAACATCAGAAACCACAACACACAGAAACCTGTCTACAACTATTTCAGTCTACCAAGACACTCTGTAGAAGATTTGAAAGTCACTATTTTAGAACAGAATCATTATAAATAAAAAATACAGATGCAAACAGCTGAGATAAAATTTATACTTGTGATAGACACCCATATACATAGATTCAATATAAGTCTAGGTTTCTTAAGTCATTACCTTATACTTATGCTGTTATCTTCTGCCACTGTTATTTTCTTCATAACTACCAAATCTATCTCTCATCACAAGGCTCAAAGGTAAAAATTGTCAATATTCTCTACATTAACACATATTATTCCTCTGCTATCTTCTTTCACTTTTACATTCAATTTTATGTATTATTTCTCTCTCTCTTGAGTTTTAACCAAATCCCAAGTCTTCTAACCCCCCACCCATACACACACCTTTGTCTTCTCTCCCTACCCCCATCTTTGCTGAAGCCTAGTGTCTGTTTTCTGTCTCCTGAAGAAAAGTTTACAACAGTACCCTAAAACAACATAGGCCATAAATTACTGCATGTAGATATAGTATACACCCAAGAGCCAATGGATATTTAGAATATTCTACTTGTGAAACTGATATTTCATTCAGCATTTCATTCTGTTTCCATATGTCTGACAATGTGGCCATGTCAACAAAATCCTACATTCAAATCTGATAGTTAGTAGAGATGGGCACATATCAAAAAAAAATATGATTTGTTTTGATTCATGATTCGTCAAGGTCAACAAATCACTAATTATGAATTTATGATTTTTTCTGATGAATCTATGAATTGATTCATCAATTTGATTTTTTACTTTAAATCTCTATAAAATGTGCTCTCCAAGCACCTGGAGACATTAAATTCACAGGGATGCTTCCTCTGACTTTCCTCTACAAGCCCTGCAAGTTTGATGAAGATTGGAATTTCAGACTTCTAAGTTTTACACCCATAAAGTGCCCCCCAGTAAAGTTACCTTAGCTGCTAGCTTGAGTCAGCAGATGTTTCTCTGTGATATTGGCATCTCTAGGTTCCGGGGGGGGGGACTTTCTGGGGAAAACCTATTTGTGGATGTACATATAACTTGGACACCTGAAACCAAATCTTCGCCAAACTTGGCGAGATAGTACAGGCAGGTCAGAAGAAGCTTCACTTTAATATTGGCGTCTCTTGATGTCTTGGGGGCCATTTTATAGCTAAATGAATCCACAAATAAAAAAATCATTAAAAACATTGATTTGTGAATCATCAGGAGCATTGATTCACATAAATATGAACTGATGAGTTAGCAATTTTTCAACAAATTTGTTGATTCAGATAATAGTGTTTAAGGTGCCTCTTGCTTTTGTCTTGTGTTGTTCTGCTTTGTCTCTTTGGATTTTGCATGAAATTTCTTTTTCAGATGACTGCAGTTGTCTGAGCTGGAATTCCCAGACTTTTGCCTGAGGAACCTGAGAAATTCCTGGAGTAAGAATCCAAACAATACAAGTTGCAATCTGTTTCTCAGATTCAGATAAGAGGATATCAACCAGCTATGTTTTTCCTTCCATTAAGTTTTATCTAATGCACACAGAACATGAGGGAAACTAGTGTGCTTTTCCCCTGAGAAGCAAAACATACGCATGCATCCAGCACAAAAGAACTGGCTGATTGTTAAAAGGGGGCAAACAACCCATTCAAGAAATAAAACTGTTTATCTCCCACAAATCTAAAGGAACAGCTGTTTAGTTTTGTGTATATTTTGTGTGGCTATTGTACAAAACCTACCAATCATCTTTGCAAAAGGGAGGGCAGAAGGGAAATGTCTCAGTTTCCGCGAGAGAATGAAGGAACAAGCACTTTTTTTGGCTCAGAGTTCCACAGTATCTGCAATATGTATCTGTGCAAAATTAATGTCTTCTCCCACAGTGAAGCATAATGTGCAGAAACAAGCAAGCTGAGGAGGATTGGCGGTTTGATCAAAAAGAGGCAAGCCATCCATTTGTGCAATTTATGCAGTCTGTGGAAAAGATTGGACTCAGAAATATGGGAAAAAATGTAGAAAACAACAGAAGACAACTTGGTGCCTCTCAGGTGATGAGAATGATTTTGCAATTTATCATTCTTGCACACAAGAAACCCCATGGGTTCAATGTGCCAGGCATAATTTGCTATGATAAGCAGCAGGATTTCAGCCCATATATATTTTCCTTAATGTCTAACTTTACCCATATTTGATCTCAATGGTAGATAGAATGTACCTAAAATGTTTATGAGAAGTTAAGAGAAGTTATAGAAATATGGTAAAAATATTCCGAAATGGAGACACTCCTTATTCAGAGTATATGGCCACATCATTCATGGCAATTAATGAGAATTTCCCTGACAATAAGAGCTTATTATTACAGAGATTGCCCATGTGTGCCTTCAAAGTAGACTGCATCCTAACTGAATCTCATTTAGATTCTAAGCTATAACATAGCACCTACAGAGAATGATGCTCAGTTCATAATTCAGTAGTGCATTAAGAACTAGACAAGTTCATACTCCAAACTAGGTAATTATGAAGTTCAGCCACCTCTCTAACATGGAGGAAATGACTAGCATGAGGAGCAGTGTAAATGTAGATAAAAATCAGCCAATGCTTCATAAATGTGATTGAATTATTATTTATAAAAAAGAGCTTTTCTGCCATTTTAAATAAAAGCGTTAGAAAATGACCAATTATAGGAGGCCTGACCGAGGTTTCCGGTGAGCTTGGTGGTTAAAGTAACACGTTTCCTTCCTAAGTTTTAGCTCTGAAGCTTCTATCATCTTCAATTGCAGCTAGAGGTTTATTCTAAGGCATAGTGATGAAAACTAACATTAATGCAGTGATAGGCTGAAGGACGCTGTGCTGGATATGAAGAAAACAAAGATTATTTGCAAACAAAAATGTCAAGGACATGCAAAGGTTTATACTTTAATTTTCTTCATTATTCATAGATAATCTTACCTTAAGACTTTTAGAAAAATCTCTGCTCTAAAATTTCAAGGACAGCAGGTGCTCATCATCACAGAGCCTCAGAAAAATTATGTGTATCACTAGAAGAGCTTGAGAAGTTTAAACACACACACACACGGAGAGAGAGAGAGACAAAGATTTCCAGAATCTCTTGGTCAACAGAAGCTGGCTGGAGGACTTCTGGTAGTTATTATTTCAAAAGTAACTTCTCCATGTTCTTATGCACTAGTGTGTATATAAACCAACAATTACTTAATCAGTCTGTTGATTGACTGAGTGCAATATTTTCTGTTTTTAGTACTCAGGTAGTGGTAATCTATGAATGTTTTCCCCCCAAATTCTTATTTTCCCAGCTATCCCCCTCCTTTTTTTAAAAATTGCTTTTGCATCATTTTGCAAATTCAGCAAAATTCAAAAACAGTGACAAAAAGAATGCATGCTGGTGGAATCCATAAGTATTTTTTGGTGACTATTCCTTTTATATCTGTGTGAGTGCATGGACAGACGGACGGACGGACGGACGGACGGACGGACAGATAGATAGATAGATAGATAGATAGATAGATAGATAGATAGATAGATAGATAGATAGATAGATAGATAGATAGATAGATAGATAGATAGATAGATAGATAGATAGATAGATAGATAGATAGATAGATAGATAGATAGATTGCATCCATGCTTTTTTATGCTTACATTTTTGTAAACTGGAAAACAATATTCTAAAAAAGATGGATGCAAAAGTGCATTCTGATTAACTGCCAAGTGCAATGGCTCTAAATGTTAGATGCTCATACAAACACTACGCTTCCATGAATTTCACCTACATTCGTCCTATCAAATGTCTTTCTCAGTATACCTGAAATTCTGTTAACAGAGAAACATTTCATTTAGGTTAAACAGTATCTTCCCCAGAACATAGTAACCAGTCCTACAAGGTGAAGTTGACACTCAAATCTGACTACTTGTCTATTTCACTGTACTCAGGAATCATCTTCAAAATTCTCTCTCTAAAAACCTCTGTGAAGAGAATGGCAGCGACACTCAGGTCTCTGTCAGTGGACTGTCTCCCCTCCTCTCATAGGCCTTGCCGAATTTCAAACATCCAGCCCCCCAGTTGACCTTGGAGAAACAATGCTAAACTATGATGATCAAGGGGAGATGGGAAGCTCAGAAAAAGGGGAGGAGACCCAGACCTTTCTTGGGAGGAGAAAAGGGATACTTGAAAGGTAAAAACTATATAAAAGCAGATAAAGAAGGTAGAAGAGAGAGAAAAGATAATGGGGGGGAGACCCCAGAGGTTATCCCAGGAATCTTAGGATAGAGTGAGCTAGAGGAAGAAGAAGAGAACTGGGATGTCACCATTGAAGAAGCAGGAGAAGAATCTTGACTAGCCAAGTTAAAGAACTCTGACACAGTCGAGCCCTCAAAAGAGTGGCAATTCCAATCCATGCTGCAAGGATGTTGATGTCTGAGACCACAGCCCCAAGAGGACTGACATCAATTCTCACAGTCATATACCATCCATTTTTGGACTTCAATCTACAATTTTCCTGCACTATTGATGAAGGGGTTGTGCTAAGCCTGAAGAAGTGGGATTTTCTTCAAGAAAGCTTGCAATTTGTTTGATTTTTTTAAAGTGGCCCAATAAAAGTTATCACACACTCTTACACCTGTGTAAAAAAAAGAGGACCCCTTGACAGGATAATTAATCTCCCGGAGAGTCTCCAAAGCAGAACCAGAATACCTTCATAATTCTAAACTCTCTTGAAAACCTTCGTTTTGGGGAGGAAGGGAAAGGAAGGGGGAAAGATGGCAGATTCAAGAATAAGTCAGAAAGAGACTTTGCGCTTCCACCCAAGAATAATCACGTGATACGCAAAGTAATGGGGTAAATTAGGGCCATGCTTTATTAATCAATGCAATACTTTTAAGATCCCCAACAGAGAGGGGTCTGCTGTAGTGCAGAATGTGTATAACTGGTTCTAACCGGACCGCTTTTCAAGAAAAAGGGTGAGTCCCATGCTCCAAAGCTGCACAGTTCTATAGACAGTGAGATCTCAGCTGGCCATGCTCTGACCACCCCGGGCCTCAAGCCTCCAATTCCATTGGTGGCCCTCGGTCCAGGCGTGGCCCCAGCACATCTTCCCCCTCCCCATGCTGTAATCTCATGATCCGTAGTGCTGGGAGTTTGGATGAGCTATACCTTGCTTGTGCTCTCACCGGGACTCAGAGACCCAACTTCACTGACGGAGCAGCCACTTGTTTCCACATTGCTCGCCAGCGTGACCAAACTAGCAACCGTCCTTTAACAACCTCACTTTTCAATCAGTGTCAGATAGGCAAAAAAATTTCCGCCACTTCCAGCCAATCAAGCAGTAGGCCAAAAATTCCTATCCTGTCCCAAAGAGAACCAGTATAACTCACACTGACTACTAGGAGGGTGAGTGGGTTACAAACCTCGAAAGAGCCTGAACAGGAGGTGGAGCATTTCCTTAAATAGACACTTGATCCCCCTCCCTGCCAGGATCGCAAGTGCAAGAGCGCTTGTCTCCTATTATCCTGGTGAGGGAGGCAAAGAGGCTCTGTCTGGCGAAGCGCACTCACTGACAGAGCAGCCACATGCTTGCCATGGGCCGATCCTCGTCCAACACCCAAGAAAAGGCTTGCCAGGCCCTTCAGCAAAAGGGGGAGAAACGAGGTCTGACACATCTGTTCACAGTGTGCTCATGTAAACCATCTTTGCTGCAGCATCCCTTTCCTTGGGATATTTAAACAGAAGAAGCAAGCAGGTCAGAGGGTAGGGAGAGGATGTAACTATTAATCAAAAAGAAGGGACCAAGATCGACCAGGCAATAATTGGAATAGGTTCACAACTGTTTGATGTTGTTCCTTTTTCATGTTCAATAAGCTCTGTTAATTGAAACCCTATATTTTACTGTAGAACAAAATGTGGAGAAGGGTAACCCTGGAGGTTCCATGGTGCCTTGGAGAATGCATAACTCCATACAAACAAAGGGCAAAAAGGCATTTCTTGAATATAAGAGCTCAATGCTGCTTTAATGTCTAAATACCAGGCTATGAATTTTATAAGTATTTTCAGAACCAAAAACACTAGATGATTTTAATAGCAGTTGTATCTGTTTGCTTAACAAGCAAGTGCTTTTTTTTTAAAAAAAAAGAAGACTGCATAATATTTCATTTTAATAACCTTGCAAGGAAGGTTAATATTTATGGACACACAGAATATTCTGGCTGGAAAGAAGAAAATATATATGCACTTCTGGTGACTCGGGGGAAAGAAGTCAAAGCCACTGAAGAACTCAAGATAGCAATAAAACAACAGTAAAAATGCTTTCATGGACAATGATCCTTTCATGCTTATGTTTAATAAATTGGCTAATAAAAGAGCATTTCTGCAAAAGCCAGAGGTAAAAAAAAATACACCAAAAAAGTAAAACCCTTCATAAAGGTAGTGAGCATGCTGTGTTTAAAAATTAGCAATCCTAAATGGAGGGTTTTAAAGGATTAACATATGTCACAGTGACTATCAGAAGCTGGATGTCTGCTCCCCACAACAGTAGGGCTGATGGAAATATCATCTTCTAGAACAGTGTTTCCCGGTCAGTGGGGTCGTGACTCCCAAGGGGGTCACAAAGTTTTTTCTGGGAGATTGCAGGTCATCTTACATGTGATGTAGTCCTTTTCAAATAATTTCTTCCCTGACTAGTTGGAGTGGAATATTAAAATTAGTGCAGATGTGTATGTATGAAGATCAGGCCCTTTGGGAGAGAAAGAAGCCAGCGTAAAGCTATAATTGCTGCCGTTCCCATAAGAAAGGGATTTTTAACTAGAATGCACCCTATCCATAAAGATTTGAAAGATCTGGGATGAATGTATTTTTCAATTGACAAGGAGAAGCAGTCCTTTCTTTTACGTCCATAACTCTGGCTCTGATGTTAGAATACTGTGCAGTCTTTTCCTGGGTGGGCTCCAATTCTAGTAGAATAAAAAGGGTGATTTATGAAACATTGGCCCATTGCCAGAATTTCAAATTTTATGTTATTCCAGTAGAAAATTATGCACCCTTTCTGCCAAGCACAGAAGAGCAGCACACTCTAAAAGTCTTCAAAAAACTACAGCAACTTAGAAAAGAAATTGTTTCTCCCCATGCCCCAAAGTGATTGCACTCCTGGGGTATCCTCACAAAGTCACTGTCTACCTCAATTACACTGGCATATCACATGTATTTCTACTGGGGATTTGTCAGGAATTTAAATGTAAGAAGAAATATACAGTTCTGTAGCAGGATAGAAGACACTCCTAATTAATAAGTTTCCTGAGGTTTTTACATCTTAAAAGACACAAAAAAATCTACATTTGTAATAAGCAAAAGGAAGAAACATAGTTCTTCCACGCATAGCAGAATTTCTTTAAATGTGTTTGTGTGCGTGTTGTTATGTGCCATCAAGTCAGAACCAACTTGTACCAAGCTTAAAAGGTTTTTCAAGATAAATGAGCCATTCTGACGGTATGTGGTACTTCTGTACACATTAAGAAGAATTTTGGAGCATTGCCATTTTTTATGGAACACTGTAAAACCTTTCAAAACCCAAGCAGTTTGACAGTGAACCATAAAAGGATTGTCAGCGGTGAGACTAAAGGAAGGAAAGAAGGAAATAAGGGGGCTTGAAATAAGTGGGTTGAAATGTGAATCAAAACACATTGAGTGTGAACACTGAACTCCCAATTCAATCCACAGCCCTGTGTGATCATTGACTGTGAATTCAATCATAATACAGGCCACAAATCAAATCACAGTGAAGCTGTGTAGTTGCTGGTGTAGTTGCAGCATTATAAAGAATACCACTGAATTTGTGGTACTCAGTTTTGAATGGATATGCATAGGAAGAGAGACATTTAAGGAGTGGTTTTACCAGTTCCTTGGGACATGGTGGCGCTGCGGGTTAAACCACAGAAACCTTTGTGTGCTGCAGGGTCAGAAGACCAGCAGTCGTAAGATCGAAGCCAGGCGACGGAGTGAGCTCCCGTCGCTTTGTCCCAGCTACTTGCCAACCTAGCAGTTTGAAAGCATGTAAATGCGAGTAGATAAATAGGTACCACCTCGGTGAGAAGGTAAACAGCATTCCGGGTCTAAGTCACACTGGCCACGTGACAACGGAAACTGTCTTCGGACAAACGCTGGCTCTATGGCTTGGAAACGGGGATGAGCACCGCCCCCTAGAGTCGAACATGACTGACTAAAATGTCAAGGGGAACCTTTACCTTTACCAGTTCCACTCCTCCAGAGAATTTCTATTGCTGAGCATAATCTGAACCCAGACCTCCTAAGTCGTAGTCCACTATTGTCCACTACACCACAATAGGTATCTTAAATGCATGTGTGTGTGCGTGTTTGCATATATGTAAAAAGTCATAATCCTTCCTTAATGAAATAACTCTGGTGCTTTGATTTTCCAGGCACTTCAGTCTGGATGCATCCTGCTTTTTCTAAAGTTACCCCTTAGCCAGGCCATTGACCAAACAAAATAGAATTTATTATCTGGGTTATTTTGTATAATACCACATCACTGATACTCCGTGCTATTAAACGTTCTCAGAACATTGAGTAACCCATAAATAAATTTTAACTACTTTGAATCTCTCCATTATAAGTACCCTAAGTCTGTTTTCCTAACATTATTTTCACTGACAGTAATAGTTTAGCAGCTAACCAACCCATGAACCAACCCATGTGTGCAAATAATGTGTCTCTCTTCCAACACAATCCTGGAGCAAAGAATAGAATTTCCTTTGTCCTCCAAACCCTGGAATAAAGAGACAATAATATGGGTTAAATACAGGCCACACTTTATTAATATAAATCCAAATTCAAATTTGCCATCCTTTGGCAAAAGAGAGGGCCTGCTGTAGTGTGGAAACAGGTAAATGGCAGGGCTATACAAGTACCCCTTGATCAACCAATGGGCGAGTCCCCGGCCCTAGGTTCCAGCACTCTGAAGATAGCAGGAACCTGGGCAGCCCCTAATAAACACTCCCAGACCTGAAGCCATCTTTAGTTGATGACTGTTGGTCCGGAAGTGGCCCAGCGCATCTACCCCCCACAGGCACTGTAATCGCACAATCCGCAGTGCTGGGAGGTCGGATACGCTGTTGGCTTACCTGAATTTACAGTGGGACACACCGAAAATACCTGTTTTTTTTCCGTACTACCTGCCAGTATGACCAAAAATTTCCACCAAATGCCAACAACCCTTTTCTAGTGTGGGATAGGCAAAAAAAATGCCCCCATCCAAAGGCTAATTAGGATGAAGGTCAAAAATTCCTATCCGGCCCCTTAAAGGTGACCAGAAAAACTCACACTAGCAATACGGAGGGTGGGTGGGTGCCCGAAAAAGAAACGGATGGTGCGAGGGGCGAAAGTCCCTTAGATACCCTGGCTTTCCCCTCTCCCATTTGTAAGTCTCAAGAGACTTAAGCAGTCTCGTGCCATCCCGGCCGCAACATTCTTAATTGATGTCTTTTCATAATATTGTGATTATGCAAAACTGGAAATATACAGTTTTGAAATATCTCATTTCCCTATTTAGCTGTTTCTTCACAGGATAGTCAGGTCATTTTGTCTGATCCCCCTCAAGCCATTGTATATTGAATGAGATGTTTTCCAAAACAGTCAGCCATGATGGGACAATTCCAACCTGACAATAAACTATGGTTTAGCTTTACATGAAGAATCCTTAGCCTCTCTCTGCCCATCTCTTGGGGGGGGGGGATTGAGGAAGATGATAAGAGAGATTTGCTTTTAAGCTAGCCTGACATTCTTTCTCACATCAAAATGTGGAGATCTCTAGTTAGTTTGATATGTGATGCAGTGCACAGAGTGACAGACTAGAATTTAGTTAAATATCTCACATACCTTGAAAGCCATTGGGGTTTCTACTAGAGATGGGCATTAATGCACGTTTTTGTGGTTCATGCTGTTTTGTTTATCCACCGCACAGGTGTTCCATGGTTTGGTGCCCTGAGCCCTCCAGTGGGCACCCATTCAGAGGCAGCACCTGGAAGAGGCTGGACAGGGAAGATGGGACACTGCCTCCAAGTGGCGGCCAGTAAAAGATGGATTTGTGCTCATCTGTAGTTGTTACAAATCGGATGTAGCTTGATGACACATAACACATACATTAGTTTGTTTGAAAGAGGCTAGTGATCTCGTCTGAGCCATGGTTTTGATCCTGGTTTGTTTGAACAAAAACTACATTTAAAATAGAGGAGCAAATTGTATAAACAAATCAGCACATGTTGACCACCAAGGGCTCCTTCCCCTGTTGGGGGAAAAAAAAGCTCTTTAAAGATAATTAAATTCTCCTGGACTGCTTTAGTGGTCCTAATTATTTCCCCCTTCACAAAATCAGAAGTAATCTGAATACCTCTGTGTGAGGTGGTAAAGGTGGGTGAGATCGAGGTGGCTTAAAAATGGAGGGAGTGTGGCCTCCTGACCTTTGTTTTAAAGAAATCAGAATCATTTTATGTACAGATGTAGCAGAAAAATCTGGTGAGTGTAGTAAGAAAAATCTGGTAAGCATGAGAAAACTATTTCCAATCTTGTTCTCATGGTTCTTCCAGAGACAAGCAGATGTGGGGGACTATGCCAATCTGAGACTCGTGTAGGGATGTGCAGGCATCATTGATGATGTAATAATTATAATTTGCTTTTATAACAACAATGCAAAATACGAATAGATTGTATCCATGCCCAAGGTTATCAAGGCATGCATCATACAAATGATGACGCCGGTATGCAGCTAGTATGTGGAACTCTGGATGATCAACGTGAAGAAATAATGAGTACTCACAAAATATCTTGTCCTCTGTGATTTTCCAAGTCTTACCATGCTGAGATTTCCCACCAAGACGCCTCTGTGCATCACTGTGATTCCCCAGTATCTCACTAAAATGAGATGAGTCTATCTTTCCTGTCTGTCTGTCTGTTATTTTTCCCCAGTCAAATACAGTGCAGAAATGATGCCTTTCCACACAAGAAATGTGATAAACCTGCACAGCCTGCCATTTCTTCCAAGAAAAAAAAATGTGACAATGAAACTTCTGAGGAATCCCATCTGGTTCCCCACAAGATGTCTTGATGGGAGGGATGGGAGGACTCACACAGAGAAATCCTTCTGCAAGGTGAAAGTAATAGGTTTTTTTCCCCACAGTTTCTACCTAAGAACGAAAGGCAGTGAGATTCATGACCTAGTTTCAGTGCATATGTTTCCCTTCACAATATTTGAAGGGAATGGATGAAAGGGCTTTCCAGAAGGAAACCTCTATCCATATACAGTTTGCCTTTCCTTAAGGAGGATGCCAAGTCTGGGAAAATTAGTTTTTGCACTAGCAGAGGCTGCTCCCAGCATGGCAACTGCATATCAGAAAAGTAATGCTTCTGTGTTCTGGCAGGATGCGTACATGTTCGGAGAACTTATTGTGCTTCCAGTGATCATTATAGGCACCTCGGAGGACAAGCATTGCAAGTGAAACCAAAAACTTGGCAGCTTGCTAATTGTCAATTCATGTAACAAATTGCTTGGCATTCAATCATGAGCTCCTTGCAATTTCAAAGAATTTATAATGAACAATTTATTACTATGGAAAAGAAAAATCTGACATTGTGGAAAATATTATGGAAAATAAATGCACCAAACAATGAGACGTTGTAAGATCTCTCGTAATTCCTTTTATTGACAAACAAAAATAAATATGACAGTTTTCCTTTGTGGCTGCTTGAATTAAAATGATTGCCATTGTAGCTGATAACACTGCACAAAGTATTAATTAATGGAAACTAACATGGTGTGTTCGTTAGTGTCAAACGAGGACTTGGGAGACACAGCCTAAAATCCCCACGTAGCTATGAAGCTCACTGAGAGGTTTGTTAGATTACACATTACCCTTTCAATGTGCAGTGTTTAAATGAAATTGATTCCAAATCACATGACAGTCCTATGATATTTGAATCATTTTTTGTTTCTCTTCTGCCTATCAGCTGTTTGCCACAATGCCGGGAAGCAGTGAGAAGCAGCGGCACCAAATTCCCCAACCATGAGGCACCTTTTCCTCAATATGTAGCTCCAACAATGGACTAGCTGCTGGGAAGAAGTTTGGGTTGTCCATCAGCTGAGTGGGGCAACATGGGGAGCACAACTGAAGCCTACACTGAAGAGGCCAGCTTCTGCAAGTACACTGTGATGTTTTTATTTTTTTTATTTTTGCTGTCTGACATAGCGCTGTACCAGATAGAAATAATAATAAAAAATAATGCAAATAGAAGCATTCACATATGTGGAATCAGTGTTAAAAAATAGAATCTTTGGCAGAGAAGTAAAAAAAATTTGGTGGTGCTCAAAACAACATGATCTCCTGTCAAATTAATCCTCTCTTGCACATACCTCATGTAAAAACGCAAATTTAAATCAATTTAAATCATGCTAAATCAATTTAAATCATGCCAAACCAGATTTAAAGAGGAATTATTTTAGTAATTGAGTTATGTTAATTAGTCCCCTATTCTCAGCCTTGTTGTTTCAGTTTCACTTTCAGAACCTTTATTGGCTAGTTGTTGTTATTCACTCTGAAGTAGTTTCAGACAGATGGTATCCCAAATTAGGTTTTGAAATGTATGAACTGTTCAAGGAGTAGTTTACCATTGTCAACACAAATGTCCATGGTTGAGTCAGAATTCGAACCAAAGTCTTTGTAATCTTAATTTGATACTATACCAACTACTCTGTACTTGCTCTCATTGCACACACACTCAGCCTTACCTAGCTTATAATATTGCTCTTGTAGGAATAATGTAGGGCTATAATATAGATAAATAAATAGAAATTAATAACAATGGCTTCTCCTGTAACATCAGAGTGGAAGAAATTGAAATGAATCCTCTTCCTCCTCCCATTTAGCCGAATATTGAGTTGAAACATTGGAGCTTATCGTTAAACATACTCATTGAATACTTTTTCAGCAGCCTTTATGTCACATGTACAAGGAATATAATAATGAATTAAGGCTGCACAGATACATAGGAAGGTAGATAAATAGGATGTGCAAACACTCATTAACCTGTCGAAACCCCTGCCAAAAATGTAGCCAGGCGACAAAGGTAAGCGTGTAAGATTTGCACCTGTCATAATACTAATTATGTTTTGATTTAAAGGCTGCTTCATTGATGGATTATGTTAATCCATTGTCAGAATATTTGACACCATCGCTGAACACTGTCTCACATTGCAAAATACATGCAACCAAGTTTATAATCTTATAATAATCTTAGAACTGTAGAGCTGGAATAGACCCTATGAACCATTGAGTCCAGCACCTGTTAGGGAGGCACAACGTGAATTCGAACTCCCAACCTCTGGCTTCATAGCCAAATACCTAAACCACCAAACTATTCAACACATGAATTCAATGCACTGCAATTAACAATAATTTATCCTTCGTTTTCAAAGGAGACCATTCCCCATCAGATTCAGACTCACTATTTAGGGAAAAAGAAGTGAATTCTTAAGGTTGAGCAGTGTCGCACTAGCGGACACACAGATGGCTAAACAAATTTGAGCCCAGTAGATACAAAAGCAGAGACGTGGTGGTGCTGCGGGTTAAACCACAGAAGCCTCTGTGCTGTAAGGTCTGTAGATCTTCAGCTGTAAGATCAAATCCACATGACAGAGTGGGCCCCCATCGCTTGTCCCAGCTCCCATCAACCTAGTAGTTTGAAAGCATGCAAATGTGAGTAGATAAATAGGGACCACCTCGGTGGGAAGGTAACAGCGTTCCGTGTCTAAGTCGCACTGGCCATGTGACCACGGAAGATTGTCTTTGGACAAATGCTGGCTCTATGGATTGGAAATGGGGATGAGCACCGTCCCTAGAAAAATTTTCAAGGGGAACCTTTACCTTTACCTTCGATACAAAAGCAGTCAGGCAGATCAGCTAATCCTAGGCTTGTTGGGCTGTCAAGATGTAACATCCTTACTTTCTCACTTCTCTCTTAATTAATTCACACAATTAACAGTGTTAAGAAGAAAAGCAATTAGATTCTCTGGAAAGGATGCAGCGGGAAAGGCATACCAATCTAACAAGGCAACTTGAAATCTTTTATAACACAGATCTAGCAACAGAACCTGATACATTTCATAGGTGCTGTAAGATAAAAAAGGGGAAACTATGTTATTCTAGCGCTTGTCACATTTGAAATAGATTGTTCATAATTACTTCAGTTAGGATGGCAAACACTCGGAAGAAGACCTTTTCAATATTCATAGACTCATAGAATAATTGAGTTGGAAGGGGCCTATAAAGCTATCGAGTCCAACCCCCTGCTCAATGCAGGAATCCAAATGAAAGCAGATCTGACAGATAGTTGTCCAATTACCTCTTGAATGCCTCCAGGGTTAGAGCACTCTACACCTCCCAAGGTAAATGGTTCCATTGTCGTAGTGCTCTAACAGTTAGGAAGTGTTTTTTTTCCTGATATTCAATCTAAATCTGGCTTCTTGTAGCTTGAGCCCATTATTACATGTCCTGCACAGTGGGATGACTGAGAACAGATCCCACCCATCCTCTGTATGACTACCTTTCAACTATTTGAAAAGTGCTATGCTATCACATCTCCCCTCAATCTTATTTTCTCAAAGCTAAACTTGCCCATTTCTTTCAGCCTTTCCCCACAGTGCTTTGTTTCCATTCTCCTGATTATCCTTGCTGCCCTCTTCTGAACTTGATCCAGTTTGTTGGCATCCTTCTTAAAGTATGATGTCCAGAACTGGACACAATATTCTAGATGTGGTCTAACCAGTGTCAAATAGAGGGGGGATAGTATCTTATGAGATTTGGAGACTATACTTCTGTTAAGGAAGCCTAAAATAGCATTTGCCTTTTTGCAGCCATATCACCCTGCTGGCTCTTACTGTATTCATCTTTTCATTTAAAACAATTCTAAGATCCTTCTCACTCATATTACTGAGCCAAATATACCCTGTCATTTAACTATGCATTTAGATTTTTCCCCAGGTGTAGAACTTTGCACTTATTCCTGTTAAATTTCATTCTGTTGTTTCCACCCCAGTGCTCAAGCCTATCAATATCTTCTTGTCTTTCAAAATATCAGCTCTTCCACCCAATCTTGTGTCATTCGCAAATTTGAGTATTCCCTGCAATCCTTCATCCAAGTCATTAGCAAAAATAATAATACAGTGGTGCCCCGCATAGCGAGGTTAATCCGTTCCGGATTAACCTTTGCTATGGGGAAACATCGCTAAATGGAATGGAAAAGCCCATTGGCCCAAATGGACCCAAAACTCACCATTCTGTGATGTTTCCCCATGTTCCGGCGGCTATTTTGGGTGTTCTGGAAGCCATTTTGGGTGTTCCGGTGGCCATTTTGGGTGTTCCGGCAGCCATTTTGGGTGTTCCGGTGGCCATTTTGGAACAACCGAACAGCTGTTCCCCAATCGCAATGTGATAAAACATCAGTATGCGATCGCATTAGCGATTGCAAAATCCGCATTGCTATGCGGATTCATCGTTAAACGGTGCACTCATTATGCGAGGCACCACTGTGTTGTCTCCTACATGACACATAAGCGGGTCCTAGATCAAATTAAACCTGAATGTTCTCTGACAGCAAAAGTGATGAAACTGAAACTGTCATACTTTGAGCACATCACAAGAAGGCAAGACTCACTGAAAAAGACAATAATGCTGGGAAAACTTGGAGGGAGCAGGAAAAGAGAAAGGCCAAATATGAGATGGAGTGACTAGATAAAGGAAGTCACAGCATTGAGTTTACAAGAGCTGAGGAGGGCTGCAGAGGACACAAGATGTTGCAGATGGCTTATTCATGGGGTCAATCTAAGTCAGAGGTGACTTGAATGCACATAACTGCTTAAGAGGCAATTAACAGCTGAAGATGCTTGTGAATTAGTTAACAGATTTTAGTAATCAGTTAACTATCTTACTTATTCCCAGGATTTTTAATGCTAGCCAGCCCATTGAACGCTTCTAACCAATGTTAATAATATAATTAGAGTAGAAGGAGATGCCCTGTTAGCACAGAACAATTCAAAAATCTATACCGTGGCAATGGTCTTTTGGTACTCTCTCTCTCTCTCTCTCTCTCTCTCTCTCTCTCTCGGGTTGGCCTGGCAAAAGGACTCTCCCATCTTTTGTGGGTTTCAGAATAATACACTTGCCATTTCTGTACGCCATCATCACTACCATGAACATAGAGTGTATGTAACTGAGTTGCAACTCCTGTTCCCCTTGCATCCCAGAAAATGGATTGTAAATAATCTATCAGACACAATAATAATGGAATCAAATTCTCAACCTCTGGCTCCTACCTAACTCACTGAACTATCCATCCAGCAGGATGGAGTTTAGTGGTTGGAAAATTGTGCCCTCTCTGTAAGACAGCAGGAATAATTTCTTGATGAAAGGAAAGTTTGGCTGTCTGTAAGTCATACTCTTCACCCACTTTTCCTTGAGGGCCATCATTCCTGCAATATTGCTTGTATTTTTGAAACTACTTGAAAATCTGCCCATCATGCAAAATGGGGATAATGCTCATTTATTACTCACAGTTGCTCTTTTGATGATTTGACTTCCTGTCTAACAGTATGTCTGGTTATTTTAGAAATAAGCTGCACAAATATAACCCAAAATGACAGTTCTTAGAGATGCCACATATTTAAAATAAGGCAGCAATCACATTGTAAAAATGTCATGTTGCTATCTTGGGGAAGAAGAAAAAAACACAACTTTTAATAGACAGATGAATTTGAATCCTGCCATTAGATAACCTTTCGTTTTATTTTTCAAAGAAAATAAGACAAGCCTTGATACCTTTCAAGAACTTCAGTACAGATTTATGAAAATAACCATGCTCACAATCAGCTTGTTTACATGGGCAGCAAAGGCTGATCAAGCCATGCATGAGAGAGTGTTTTGTGAAGGTGATCCTGGGCTTTTGATCACAGTTCTAGTGTTCACACAAAAGAAGTTCTTTTTTTGGCCCAGTATTCAAATGAAACAATGCCATGTAAAGAGAATCCCTGGGTTAATTGTTGCCTATGAAATCTGACACCAGTCACAAGGGACTGTGGCAGTAGAGACTTGCCTTTGTTGTTTCATTCATTGATGTTCAGAGGAAAATGACTCATTGAAGCCAATAGTACTTCATGCATAAAAATGACACTCTAATGCCTTCTACAAATTATACAGAAGGTATTAGAGCAAGGGTATGAGATGTGCCATGCTCCAGATGTTGTCAGATTGCAATTCTCTTAACCCCTAGCCAGCATAGCCAAGGGTAAGGAATAATGGCAGCTGTAGTCCAACAGTACCTGGAGGGACGTGTGTTTCTTATTGCTTAAAGCACTCTCTGGGTGGTTACAGTGTAATTATGCAGGCTACACATTGCTCCCCACTCTGTGCACTGGGTACTGGGTTCAAGGTTTTGACACTCACATGCAAAGCCCTCCCTGGTTTGGGTCCATGTTACTTGTTGGAGTGTCTCTCCTTAATGTCATCTGCTTGACGCACAAGATCATCCCAGTAGAGGCTCCTCCAGATGGCCACTCTAAGGGAGGCCCATAAATCCTCTATAATAGGTAGGGCCTTCTTTGTGGTGGCTTCAACCATATGTAACCAGCTTCCAGAGGAGCTCCACTTAGCCCTCTCCCTTGGAATTTTAAGAAGCAATTAAGGACATTGCTTTTCAGGGAAGCTTTCCACACCATCTCTAGCTGACCACCTTCTCCCTTTTTTTTAGGGTTCTTGTTATCAGTTTTAATATTTCTGTCTTCATTTTGTTTTCTATTTTATGTAACCTGACCAGGGTAGTGTTATGACATTAATGAGAGCGGGATACAAATTGAACAAGCAAACACTCAGTTTACCAACCTCGGAAGGACAGAAGACTGAGTCAGTCTTGAGCTGGCTACCTGAATCTGCTAGGAGTAAACCAGGTCATGAGCAGAGCTTTCACTGGAGTACAGCAGTTTCACCACTGCACCATGAGGCTCAGCATCAGGGATGTTGGGCCCAAGACCCAGGTCTGAGTCATTGGTAACATACCCCATGTCTGAATCCAAATCCTTGGTACCAAGTCCTGAATCCTAAACCCCAAGTGTGAGTCCCTATTAAAAATAAGCTCTTTTCCCCAGAAAAAAAATGGAGAGGTGGGTTGGTTCTGAGTTGAGTCTCAGGCATTGGGGGATAAAAAATAAAGTCAAGACCAAGTTGAGACACTGGTGAGACTTAAGTCCCATTTGCCAGCGAGTCCCATGACTCGAGTCCTTATCCATGCTCAGCATAAGATTGGGGACTTCCCATTTCAGTCCCCAAGTGGGAGAATCATCTTTTTAAAAAACTCTTCTACCAATTTAGATTATTTTAGGTTGACAGGCTGAAGTTATACCAAAGTTTTCTCCCTACTATGCTCTCTTTCTACCTGCAGCGATTGGAAAATAAGCCTATAGGAGCATTGGAATATACAGTACAGTGGTGCCTTGCTTTATGATTGCCCCACATTATGATGAATCTGCTTTACGACGATCTTTTTGCAATCACAATTGCGATTGCAAAACGATGGTCTAATTGGGGGAATTTTGCTTTGTGATGATCGGTTCCTTGCTTCAGGAACCAATTCTTCGCAAAACAATGATTTTTCAACAGCTGATCGGGAGTTTCAAAATGGCCACCGGGTAAATAAAATGGCTCCCCGCTGTGTTTAGGGATGGATTCCTCGCTATACAGTCAGTGAAAATGGCTGCTGTATGGAGGATCCTTGCTGGATGGTGAGTTTTAAGCCCATTGGAATACATTGAAAGGTTTTTAATGCGTTTCAATGGGCTTTTTATTTTCGCTTTACGGTGTTTTCACTTAATGGCGATTTTCCTGGAACAGATTATCACCGTTAAGCAAGGCACCACTGTATTAATCTGCAAGCAGTAAAACAGCCTAAGAACATGGTGTTACATACAGCACTGATGTTACCTGTCTGTCATGGGTTTGGAGGGAAAGTTCCATCCTATGGGGAGTGGAAGGCGGGACATCAGGAGGAGGGGCTGTACTGTATATATAGGTGAAGCCTGTGTGGAGAAGTGAGGAGACGCTGAGAGCAGACGAAGCAGCAGCTGGGAAGAAGAAGCTGGTGTGGGAGTCTGTGTGTCAGACAGGGTACTACTGTGTGTCAGAGTACCAACCTGATAGGTTCAGGTGTCTGTTGGTTAGCCAGAACTGATAGGTTCAGGGTCTGTGCTTCAAGTTAAGGGTTCTGTGTGAACCAAACTGTATGCATGTATGAATGAGAATAAGCCACGTTACTTTATCTTATTCACCTGATCATTTTATTTTCCCTGTGTGTTGTATTTAAATAAACCTTATTCTTTTATTTGTTGAAAATCCATTCCTGGTCTGTGTGACTCCTTACAGGGAATGGTTGGTGGCAGCTTAGTGAAACTGTGGCAGATCCCAGTAGGTCTGGGTTTGTCACATTGATTGGTGTCCAGCGTGTGGGATACGACTGGTCCAGTTGTCCAGTGGTCCAGCAAAGCCTTGGCAAGAGTGCCCAGAGCAAGGGGGGTCTAGTCAGGGACAATCTGAGAGCACGTAGGTAATCTTCTAGGTGTACCTCACGGGGGGGTGCACTAGTAGAAGAACGTGTAACCTCAGATTGGGGGCTAGATTAGGGAGCTCTGAGGCAGCCTGTTTTGGCGGGAAAAAGCTGAGGCAAAACTGTAAAGTAGAAGTGATTCAGCCTGCCTGCTGAGAGGCCCAGCAGAGGGGGGTGGACTCCGGCTGGCTACAGTTGCAAGTAGTGCTGAAGGACAGCAGCAAATCTATAGGGAAAGCTGGTTCTGAGGCAAAAGAAAAAAAAAGTGGTCGTTTTATTTTGAGGCTTGACTTTTTAAAGCAGCCTGTTCTGGGGGGGGGGGGATTATGCCCTTGACTCGAAGCCAGATGGCAGAAATGGGTGAAGTGAAAGACCCCCAGGTAGACCAAGGTTCTGAGGATGAATTTGGCTCAGTGCAGGGTGACAGCACGGGAGAACAGAACCCAGAACTCAGGAAAATGCTCATAGCCCAACAGCATGAACTGAGGATGAGGCAATTGGAAAAGGAGGAAAGATTAGAGAGAGAGAAAATTGCTCTGGAAAAAGAAAGGATGGCGTTTGAATTAAGGAAATTGGAAATGATGAACCAGAACAATAATAACAATAGGGATTCTGAGGGAGGCCAATTGTCTAAAGCTGACCTGAAGAAATTCCCTGTGTACCACAAGGGAGATTGTCCTGAGGTGTTCTTTTCCTTAGTGGAAAGAGCGTTTGTGGACTTCTCAGTGAGGAAAACTGAGAAGATGACCATCATGCGATCTTTAATCAGTGGTAGCCTGGCTGAGGTTTATTCAGAGATGCCACAGGAACTGATGAGAGATTTTGCAGAGTTTAAAAAACTGGTGTTTGCAAGACATGGGATAAATGCGGAACAGCTGAGGCAAAGATTCAGGTCCCTCACAAAGAAACCAGAGCAGACTTTTACCCAAGTGGGGGCTCAATTGGTGAGGCTGCTAGAGAAATGGCTATCTCAGGAGGGGACAGAGACCTTTCAGCAGCTCAAAGACTTGATAGCGCTGGAACAGTTCTATTCAGTCCTGCATGGGGAACTGAAATTCCAGGTGAGGGAAAGGAAACCAAAATCTGTGGCAGAAGCAGCCGAGATCGCAGATTTTATTTACCAGATAAGAAAGCCCTTAGGTGAGGAGAAATCTGTAGGAAAACCTAAAGAAACCTACAGCAAGTACTCTCAGGGACCAGGGAAAAGCCAGCAAGGGGGAGGGGCCCATGGTGAAGGGAAGCCCTCAGAAATGAAACCAAGACCTCAGATTTTGGAGGGAAAACCAAAACAAGATGAGAGAGAATCAAAATACACCAGAAAATGTTATTTCTGTCAGGGAAAGGGCCATCTAATGTCAGAGTGTGAGAAATTAAAGCAGCTAAAAGGAATTGTGCCTCAGGATTCGAGTGGGACCAAGCCAAAAGCTGTGTTCTGTGTCCAGAAAGAGCAAGGCTCATTGTCACTGAGGGAGCCTGTTGCCATGGCTACTCAATCTGAAACAGCTACATCTGCTGATCAGGCTGAGGAAAATGGTCCTCTTGTGGAGGTAAAGCGCTGCCTACTGGTGAGAACAGATTCTCAGTTGTTTGAGACAGCAGGGGTGGACGTAGGAATACTTGACCGTCAGTATCGGGGGCTGCGGGACACTTGTTCCCAGGTGACCCTGTGCCATCCAGATATTATTCCTAGGGAGTATGTAATCCCAAATGAGAGCATGAAGGTGGCAGGGATTGAGGGGCAGGTAATCTCTCTGCCAGTAGCGGAGGTACCTGTTAACTTTCAAGGCTGGAGGGGAGTTTGGCGGCTAGCGATTTCATCGACTCTGCCAGCAGCCGTGCTCGTGGGAAATGACCTGGCTGAACATGTGAAACGGGTGCTAGTGATTACACGCTCACAAGCCACCACGGGGACAGTTCAAGGGGGTAATGATGAGCCAGAGACGGAAGCAGAGGGGAGTTCAGAAGCTGTGGTGGAAACCTTAACCACAGACAGCAGATCTGGACAAGAGCAAAAGGCAGACGCCACTCTCCAAAAGTGTTTTGAACAGGTGACTGACGCCCAGCTAACACCTGAAACCCCAGTGAGATTTCTGGAGAAAAAGGGGATTTTATATAGAGAGACCCTGAGGAATATCTCAAAAGGGGGAGATGGGATCAGAAGTCAGCTGGTGGTACCTGAAAAGTATCGCCCCATGATCTTACAAAGGGGGCACTCTGACATGTTTGCTGCACACTTAGGGGTGAACAAAACACAGCAGAGAATCACACAGAATTTCTACTGGCCTGACATAGGGAAGCAGATCAGGGAGTTCTGTAAACAATGTGATGTGTGTCAAAGGCAGGGGAATAACCGCGACAGGACCAAAGCAAAGTTGTGCCCTTTGCCTGTGATTGACACTCCGTTCAAATGCATAGGGGTGGATATTGTGGGACCTTTGCCCAAGGCCACAAAGAGGGGGAACAGGTTCATTCTCACCATTGTGGACCATGCCACGAGGTACCCTGAAGCCATACCCTTGACTAACATTGAAACTAACACAGTGGCAGATGCCTTGGTGGGGTATATGTCCAGGATGGGATTTGCCTCAGAAATAATCACAGATTTGGGCGCATCGTTCACATCAAAGCTCATGAAACGCTTATGGCAAATCTGTGGAATTAAGCACAAGGAAACCACTGCCTATCATCCTGAAAGTAATGGGTTAACGGAGAAGTTCAATGGGACTCTAATGCGTATGATTAGGGCTTACTTGGCAGAGAATCCAAACAATTGGGACCAGAAGCTGCAATCCCTTTTGTTCGCTTATCGATCAGTGCCACAAGCCAGCACCGGGTTCAGTCCATTTGAACTTTTATTTGGGAGAAGGGTGAAAGGGCTCCTTGATTTGATCAAACAAAATTGGGAGCAGATCACCCAGGATGACCCACAAGACGTTGTGACATATATAGACTCTTTAAGGAAGGACCTAAAGAGAAACCTAGAGCTAGCAGCAGAGACCCTGCAAGCTCAAAAGGTCAGAAAGAAAGTTTGGGATGACCAGAAAGCCGGGGAGAGGCACTTTAACCCAGGGGAGGGAGTGCTTTGGCCTAGGCTCTGCAAAGAGAACAAACTGCAGCTGGGTAGCCCAGAAATAAAATACTTGGGTCACATGGTAGGGGGAGAAGTGATAAAACCCCTGGAGGCCAAAATAGAAGCTGTTCGTGATTGGCCCAGACCCAACACCAAGAAAAAAGTCAAATCATTTCTTGGGTTGGTGGGCTACTACAGAAAGTTCATCCCGAGGTTTAGCGAGATTGCGGCTCCGCTGACCGATCTGACGAGGAAGAAGACTGATGACCGCATCCCGTGGACCAGCGACTGTGAGGCGGCGTTCCAGAGGTTGAAGGAGGCGCTCGTCCAGTATCCAGTGCTGCGTGCTCCAGACTTCGACCGGGAGTTCATCGTCTACACCGATGCGTCTAACAGCGGGGTAGGAGCAGTTCTGTGCCAGGAGGATGAGAATGGTGACCAGCATCCAGTGTCCTACCTGAGTAGGAAACTTCAAAAAGGTGAGAGACATTTGGCAACCGTGGAGAAGGAGTGTTTGGCCATAGTCTACGCGATCCAGAAGGCCAAGCCCTACATCTGGGGAAGACATTTTGTTCTGTGCACTGACCATTCACCACTGCAATGGTTAAAGACAATGAAAACCCACAATAGCAAACTTATGAGGTGGGCTTTAAACCTACAGGACTATGACTTTGAAGTGAAGGTGGTCAGAGGGTCAGTGAACTGTGTTGCTGACGCCTTGTCAAGAAGACCTGAAGAATGAAGACGGCGAAAGAAACATGGACTATGTATATATATTGATGACAAAAAGTTAAATGTACCTGTTTTTTGAATTTGGTTTGTATGAATAAAGGTAAATTGATGTAATGTATATGGTAAATGGTTAAATGCCTAATTGATATGGTTAACTTAGAATGTAAGTATAAGTAAGTATGATATGGTATGTATAACTGTTTTGTGTATTTTATCCAGGTTGTTTTTTGGGAAAAAGCACCTTAGCTTTCCCCCTACAAAACAACTTATAAAGAGGGGAGGTGTTACATACAGCACTGATGTTACCTGTCTGTCATGGGTTTGGAGGGAAAGTTCCATCCTATGGGGAGTGGAAGGCGGGACATCAGGAGGAGGGGCTGTACTGTATATATAGGTGAAGCCTGTGTGGAGAAGTGAGGAGACGCTGAGAGCAGACGAAGCAGCAGCTGGGAAGAAGAAGCTGGTGTGGGAGTCTGTGTGTCAGACAGGGTACTACTGTGTGTCAGAGTACCAACCTGATAGGTTCAGGTGTCTGTTGGTTAGCCAGAACTGATAGGTTCAGGGTCTGTGCTTCAAGTTAAGGGTTCTGTGTGAACCAAACTGTATGCATGTATGAATGAGAATAAGCCACGTTACTTTATCTTATTCACCTGATCATTTTATTTTCCCTGTGTGTTGTATTTAAATAAACCTTATTCTTTTATTTGTTGAAAATCCATTCCTGGTCTGTGTGACTCCTTACAGGGAATGGTTGGTGGCAGCTTAGTGAAACTGTGGCAGATCCCAGTAGGTCTGGGTTTGTCACACATGGCATTTCACACTACCACTTCATCCTCCACAAGTTGTAATATGTTTCTTCCTTCCACCCCCAATATCACGGAGCATGGTAAAAATTCCAAGAAGTCATTTATGGTTGGATAAGGAAATCCCGCACAGTTTGGATGGTTTTTTAAAAAAAAAAAAAATTGGGCATGGCAGCCCATTGTCAGTGAGGCAAACCACCGTCCTCCCATCTTCCTGTCCAAAAACAGATATTGAACCAATAAAATTCTTTCCACTACATATTCATTATGTTTATAATTGGTTTGCTGGCTTTTATTTTAAATAACAGATGTTGTAGCAAATAGCTCAGTTCTGGCTTTCAACTCCTTTGGTTGAACTGTCGCACATCCTTAAACCTTGTTAGGAACCAACTCAACCCCCTGCCCCTTTTAAAACAAAGAAGGGTTGAACAGAACAGCTAATATTTGGAATTTGTCCCAGAGAATCCTTACAGACATGCTGTATAATCAGCATTTGTCAAAAAGTATTTTACTGAAGGGCATAATTTATTTGGCAACGCCTCCTCACAATAACTACATTTTAGGCACTGTAGCATTTCCAGATTGTCTACTTACATCATTCCTTCACCAATATCCACCAGGTAGAGTCACTAGGTATATGACATGAAAAAGATCCTATATAGGCATTACTAGGGATCTGATTCCCTTGTGAGATTTTTTTTTTTATAGACAAGCAGAAATATGCAATCCTTGTGAACCTGTAGTTCTATTGATTTCATAGTCAAATCAAATGTTCTTTCAGCTTAGAAATATTTACTTGGCTGTTTGCATTCATATAATTATCTTCAAATAAAGGCAGAGGGGGAAAAAAAGAGAGAACACCTGCCTTAGGCTTTCTCTTTGGAATGCTAGCACAAAATTCATAAGGACTGCTCAGCTGCTTCGTGATTATATTATCTTCCTTTTCACAAGGAAAACATGATTATGCTAGCAACAGCTTTTTTTTACCCTGATATCATTATTGTCATAGAATATTAGCTTGTTCAAAAGTTTTCAAAATTCTCCAGACCATACCAGAAAAGACACGAATCCCAGATCTAGAACTAGTGCATTTGTTTCATTATTTGATAACCCAGGCATGTAGCACTGAAAGATTTGCATGCCTGGATGAATAACATTCTAAGAGGAGTACACATTCATCTTAATTTATGACATCAGTTAAACAAAGAGTTAAGCCACCAAACATAAAGCAGACATAAAGTATTACTTGGACAGGGCAGCACCATTATATGCAGTGTACTGTTTAGGGCTGGCTCTACTACAAGGGGGCAGATGCTACACCATGGGGAAAGGTGGCAGAGGAAGGTCCCTAGCTGTTCCTTCTGGCTCCCTTACCCACAGTCTGAAAATATTTAAAAGCTTAAAATAAAAATTCTTGAAAAATATATTTTTAAAGTTGAATTTACTAGAATTGGTCACTAGAGGGAGCTAGATATCATGCTATGTATAGTGTTTGCTAGACAAATATATTTCTACAACGTCACTACCAGACCTAGTCACTAGGGGGAGCCAGATACCATGATTTGTATAGTGTTTGCTATTAAAACAGCGTTCACTATAATCAAGCATTCCCTGCATTCCCTAATCCAAGTCATTAATAAAAATATTGAAGAACACTGGGCCCAGGACTGAGCCTTGGGGTACCTCACTAGTTACCTCCTCCCAGTTAGAGAAGGACCCATTAATCATCACCCTCTGATTCATTATGACTTACTTCAGCATTGTAAGTCACAACTAGAGTACGCTCATTTGAATCCACTGAATATATGGAGTTGAGTCACCATGTCCTCACTGGTTCAATGGGCCTCTTCTACTGTGACTTACTAAGCAACAGGATTTCACCCATTATCTGTTGCATGCTGAGTCATGTGATTCAGTGTGCAACAGATTATGCCAATGGGGACTTCTTAATGGTTGTTGTAGATTTTTGGGGCTGTTCGGCCACGTTCTGAAGGTTGTTCTTTCTAATGTTTTACCAATCTCTGTGGCCGGCACCTTCAGAGGACAGGAGTCAGCACTCTGTGCTCTGGCCTTCGAGAATACATTGGGACTTCTTAATTTATAGCAATTCACCACTAAAGGTTACACCATCTGCATGACTGTGTGACAGGGTTTTTGCCAATACCTGTAGCTTATATTTACAACTGGTGCTCCCTTACATGATGGAAGATGTCTATTTGCCATAGCACTTGATTTTCTTCACCTTATTAGCTCACATTCCAGGAAACCTTGTGTTGTGATTTGTTATCAGAAGATAAATATAGGATTAATTTGCAAGTTCAATTGCTGAGTTATTCTGCTCTGAGGAAATCCTGCTGCTGGAGGACAAGCATGCTAAGAATATGGAATGTGCAAAAGTCAAAATAAATATAGTTTATTTTGACTTTACCTATGACCCTAAAGCTGCCTAGACAGATATCCCTCTCCCCCAGTTCAAACGTCACCAGAATACATTGCAATTCCTAACATATAATTCATACACTGCTTAAATATTAGACATTATCTCATTGCTTGCAATAGTACCTGATTGCCCTCTATTTCTTCAGAGTTGTGGTGCCATCACTTTGCTGTTATGACTTCCCATCTTTGAACCAGACTAGTCCTTGTGTGTTTGTTGGGAATCTCTATCTGCCTGATTTTTTTTTTCTTTTCCCAGTTTGTCAGTGTCCCCATCTGCTCAACTGACTTTATGCATATTATTTATCTCCTACTTTCCTCACACCTTGCCTTGTGCTTGATCCTTCATTCCTCCAAACCTTGCCTTTAAATGCTCTCTCCTTACCTTGCTGGGGCTATGCCCCAATTTATCACCCAGCTTCAGTCCCAACCAGACTGGGATTGGCACTTTGGTTCCTGTGTGTAACAACTGGCAGTGGAATCAACCCATACTCTGGATCAAAGGAGAGATTATAGCTAGGGCATTGTTAGAAGAGGAAATTCCTTAAATGCCTCAAAACATTGTCTTGTCACCGTACAAACTTTTCATGTCTTCTGTACTTTGTAGATCAGTTTGCTATGCTTGCTGATTAGTCACCAGAAAGTAAATGTGGGCTTTAAAGTGGTGCCCCACTAGACAATGACCTCACAAAACGACAAGTCCACATGACGATGAGGTTTTGCAATCGCTATAGCGCTTTGCAAAACAGTGTTTCCTATGGGCAATTTTCGCTGGACGATGTTTCGGTCCGTGCTTCGCAAGACAGATTTTTTTTTCCGGGACCGATGCTTTGCAAGACAACGATTTTCACACCTAGGTCCCTGACTTGTAAAATGGGTGTTTTTGGGACCGATGCTTCGCAAGACAGCAATTTTAACAGCTGATCGGCGCTTCGCAAAATGGCTTCCCTATGGGCGATTTTCGCAAAACGACGACGATTTTTCTCCATTGGAACGCATTAAACAGATTTCAATGCATTCCAATGGGGAAACACTTTTTGCAAGATGTTTTCACAAGACAGCGATTTCAATGGAACGGATTAACATCATCTTGCGGGGCACACTGTATTTTTAAGTATGATCACTCAGAAAGGTTGGCCAGAAACCTATGTTTGGAACACTATCATAATTTCTGCTTATGCTGAAGTGCTATCTGCAATTACATTTTAAGCATAAGCCATCATGCTTAGAGTAATGCCCCCTAAAACAAATTGATAGTTAATTAAAGTCCCAGTGATTTCAATAACCCTACCAAAATCATGATTTTTCTGGATCTACATCATTATTTCATAGAAAAGTGTATTTAGAAATGAATGGTTGAGTGAGAAGAACATTTTAAAATCTCAGGGAAAAAGAATGCCCCTCTGAATGTTCTTTATTTCTGCTTGTAATCACAGTAATTACTGATGTCAGTCCAAACTGAGCTTCAGGAGATTGCTTACACTTGCTTTTAACTCTAAGTTGTTGTTTTTTAATCCCCCTTTCATTTTTAGTGAAAAAAATGATTGACTTTTTTAAAATAAATATTTTTTTAAAGAATTGACCTTCCTAAGTAGACAGAGAAGGCCTCCTTATAGAATAAGCCATGATTGCACTTAATGGGTTGAGTTACAATAACAAAGGCTACAGGCTCAGTTTTGCTTATGCTATCTTGTCATTCTGTTTTATTTCTTTCCTTTAAAAAAAACACCCGACCATAACTTTAGACCTACTCAGCTGTATCTGAATGACATACTAATCCAGTTTGCTTTAAACCAAAGCATAGCAATTGCTGAGGTTTGAAATTGGCCTAGAATATCTAGGGGGAATCTTTCAAAGCCGAAATTTACAGCATTCTTTTCTGCCAGAAATGTCCTTTGTTGTAGATATTACATCTAAGAATATCACTTTACCTGTCAACAGTATGAAATATACTCTATTCTTGTCCTATGCAGTAGGTCAAAATCAAATCCCGGCTTTGTTCGCTGCAGCTAAAGAACACAACTCGGCAACAGAAGGATAAGTTGATACTTTGGCACTCAGGGGCCAGTGTTTCTAACAGTGAACTCAGAATATTTGACACTTCTGAGGGGAAAGAACCACTAAATGACTGTGGAGTTCGTTGTTGTTGTTGTTGTTGTTGTTGTTGTTGTTGTTGTTGTTGTTGTTGTTGTTAAAAAAACACCAGGCCCAATCAAAATTATGAAAACATTGACTGGTATTATATAATACAAATACAAGTTTTAACCAAAAACCTAAGTATCAGTTAAATATCATCATAAAAAAACAAAAACAAAAAACCCAGGCACATCATCATCATCATCACCATCACCACCACCATTTTGCACACTAGGTGTTGGCTGCATTTAGTTTCTTGAATATTGGGTCAATCCCAAAGATCTAGGATATTCATAGGTACTTCCTTAAAGGTAATTCCAAGTAAGAACAATTTCCCCACCATTGTCACCTCCACCTCCCACAATGGAGGACCAGATTCTTCCCATCAGAGCCTCTGGGAAAGAAACTGCTGCCAGCTGTGGCCACGGTCTCCTGCAGTGAAGGACCAGCTGTTACTGACTCCCCCCATCAGAGCTGTCAGGAAAGGCACTGCTGTCAGCCACCAACTCCCTCTCCCAGTGAAGGACCAATTGGTACTGACTCTCCCCATAAGAGACACCGGAAAAGGCGCTCTTGCCAGCAAAGCATTAAAGTGCCAGCTGCTTTGAAAAACAACAACCCGGATGATCAGTTGTCCCAGGAGATATGCACAGCAGTTCTAAGACCATGTGACTACCATGTGACTATAAACTGCTTTTGTTAACACCAGGATATAATCTGAGGTCTATGGTCAATGTAAATGGGCTCTCCAGAACAGCCTTCTCCAGCAGATGGACTGTGATCTCTGTTGTTGTTGTTGCTTCCGCTGCTACTGTTTGCTTATTTATGTCTTCCAGATCAAACCTGACCACTCTCAACAAGACAGGCTGTCTCAAGATGCATAGAGCTGCTGCTGACCCTTCCAGCCACCCAAGATTTTTCACCTCTGGCATGTGGAGGAGACAAGGAGGCCTTGGTGTTATGTGTGGGGAGGTTTCCACTATTTGCTCAAAATGACTGTGCTTCTAATTTTTTTATAAAAACAACCCAAATTTATTTGGAAAAGTGCAGTTTTTTGCACACTCTGCACACGACCATGACTACCATACACCCACCCCATAATTGGAAGCACCACATTAAAAAAATGGATAAATAACATAATCCTGGCTGTAAAGAATTTTATGATGCTAAAAGTTTCGTCAAGCCCACTTCACTCCTCCCTTTCATCTTGCACCCTTTATTCATGACTTTCTTCATGATGGATGAATAAAAATGTCATCTTCTCAGATGCCAAGAAAGAAAAAGTCCTCACTAGAGATGGGTACGAACCAGTTCATCCCAATTTATCCCACTTTGTAAAGGCAGCAGCACAGGTGCTGCGGCTCCCTTTCCCCACCTCCTCTGGCTCAATCAGCCACTCACCAGACCCAGCGTTGTAGCTTCTGGCACCTCCTCAATTGATCTTCCAGTCCCGGCAACAGCTCAGGCTTCTCTGTTGTGTCTTCTTGGCTGATCTCCCACTTAGACAAAAGGGCAGGGCAAAGAAGTCTGGGCTCTTGCTTGTGACTGGGAGATTAGCCAAAGAAATGGCAAAAGCAAACAAGCTGGACCCCGGTGAGTGAGTGAGTGAGTGAGTGAGTGAGTGAGTGAGTGAGTGAGTGAGTGAGTGAGTGAGTGAGTGAGTGAGTGAGTGAATAGGCTGAGGAAGCAGGGGAAGGGAGCAGCAGCAGCTGTGCTGTTGCCTTTACAAACCAAGACATACTGGTATGAACTGGTTCATGCCCATCTCTACTCCGCACTGAAACTACATTTTCATGACCATGCTTCACTCCTTCTGGATTTTTCCCGGCACAAGAGAAAAAGCAGTGCAACAGGTGATGGTATTTGGCTCCCGAGAAGCCCTGTAAAGGCTCAGAAAAACACACACATCTGTTTATGAAGAACTTAAAAGACAGGCAGCAAAGCAAAGTGTGCTGCTTATATAAAGCGCTCCCTAGGCAGTTTACAATTTAATTATGCGAACATCACATTGCACCTGAAGTGAGTATTCAGTTTACCAACATCAGAAGGACAGAAGGCTGAGTCAACCTTGAGCCCACTACCTGAGCCCATCACGATCGAACTCAGGCTGTGAGCAGAGTCTTGACTGCAGTACTGCACTTTAACCACAGCACCCTGAGGTTCCTTTGAAATAAACCTTGTAATAAATTGTGTCACACAATGCCGCATGACGCAGGGTTAGGAAGTGTTTGGGTTTGATGCATAGATTGAACTGATCAAATCATATTAAAAGACCTCCTTCCGGACCACGAGCTCCTCCTCTTAAGTTCCATCACTACTGAAAGTCTCCAATCAGTGGTTTAAGGATATGGCTGTGGAGCCACAGTTAGAAAGTTCAATTCCCCCACTGTGCCTCCTTGATAGGGCCTGGACTCAACGATCCATACGGGCCCCTTCCAGTTCTGCAGTTCTAAGATGATATGATGATGATGATGATGATGATGATGATGATGATGATGATGATGATGATGATGATGATGATGATGATGATGAGGTCCTCTTGATTGTGGTGTAACAGACACAAAAGCAACTACACAGGTCAAGATTTTGTGTTTGGCCTTTCGGTGGTGATCGGGGTTTGTGTAGGCATTTGTGCAGCTAGAAAATCTGCTTTTAAAACACCCCCCCAAAAAAACTCTGGGTTCATGCAAATACTCCCACAGCAGCAAAACTGGTTAGGTTTTAGAGGATGGGCTACAGATTGACACTGTTTGCCCTGTGTGGACCTGTCTATTTTTTTTCCTTGCCAAAAGGGACTTGTCCCAAAAAAGTCAAAGTTGAGAAGAATTGACTAGATTCCCTTTATGTTCTTTAGGAAGTCTCTAAAGGTCTATTAAGCCACTTGGGGGAGGGAAGCCCCAGTAAATTGTTGCCATAAAGCCTTCAAGAATACAGCTGTTTCCCAATCCATTCTTTTGTGCTTGGAAGACAACACATCCAATGATCACTGGACTGGAAAAAACAACAGTAATGCCAATCCCCAGCCACTGGTCTTTTCCAAAGAGAGCCTTTACAGAGCATCTGATTCCTTCGTCAGTACACTAGAAGTGATAGAGCCAATTGTGAGCTTGGTAAGTCTGTTGAAGGAGTTGGATATCAATGAAACCTTCATCTGATGACATTTTTCCAGTTTTGCTGCTTAGGTATTATGGATGTGTAGTTTTGATCTCACCACACAAATAGAGCAACAGAGACACCTACAGGAGTTTCTGTTATATTGGGGGGAATCTACAGATGCAAGTAAGGGTTTTATTGAAACCATAAACTTTCTGCAATATATTCTAATGTATTACCATCCACTCTCATAATTATGTGAAAAATAATCAGGATACCCATCAGTCTCGCTCATCCTTACACTACAGCTATTGTCATATGTTTCTGATTCTTAGGTCACATGACAACGAGGGATTAAAATACATGCATGCACAAATCAGCAAAAAACATTTTTTTCCCAAGTCTGATTGCCAGATTGAAGCTATCTTGTTTGAATTACATTATAGCCAATGTATTGTTACATCCCTTGCATCCTTGGTTTCCATGTAATGAAATCCAACTCCAGCCATACAAGTCTTCCAAACAAGATTTGGTTTCCTTGGAACGAGATTACTGGAGGTTTATAGCATTCTGTGTGTACATGTGAGAGAGAGACAGAGACAAAACGATACACACAGATGTTTTATTTATTAAAAAAATTAAATGAGGAATAAGTAGAGGCTCTGAGAAACAACCATTTGGTATATTTTGCTCCCTGATTTAAGGTTCAAGGATAATTCGTGGCACTTAAGGACATGCTTTAGGAGTCTAGACGGGGGAATTTGTATTTGTATACAGTACAAATACGAATATCCCTGTGCAGCTGGAGTTAATTAGGGTCTGGTGGTGGTGGCCCCACTCTTCCTTCCAATAACTTCAGAGTGCTGCTCGGCTAGCCACTCATCAGCCTTGCAGGGAGACTCATCCTCTCTCCCTCTGCCAGGAGTGGCTAGCCGACTGGGAAGAGAACGGCACTTGGGAGCAATTGGAAGGATGATCAGGGCTGCCAGTGGCAGTGGACATGTGGTGGACAGTCCAGCCCCAGGGGCCGGACCCTCATTAACTCCAGCTGTGTGGGGATATTCATATTTGTATATGAATATAAATACCCCCATCTCTATTTAGGAGCTCAGAGTCAGGTCTCTCCCTTCCCCCCCCCCAGCCTTCTGACTAAATTCTGCCACGTTCTTCACTTATATAGTAAATGTACATAAATACAATAAACTATACAACTTGGTTACTTTTTTATTTTTAGCCATTGGTCTGATTGCAGATTTTATTGTAAATCTCTTCAAAATTGTTTTAAACGAAAAGTTAAATGTATAACTAGTTGGATAGCTCAGTGGTTTAGATAGCTAATTGGCTATAGAATTTTGTATTGAGGATATTGGCCATCTATTCGTTATTTTATTTAATTTCATTGATCTGTATATAGTGCCTAAAACAAGTTATATCCTGTCTTCAACAAGTTCCAGGGGAGGCTCACCAAACAAGTGTTAAACAAAAGCAGCGATGCAAAACCATTAGAACATTGCCATATAATACAGCAGTATGAAAGCAATCAGCTGGATCTGTTGCTCTGATGGACTATCTATTTGGACATGGCTGATTGTGAGACACACAACATGGAAAGGAACTGAAGAGCAGGGTAAAGAGACAAAATCACAAAGACAACATAAGCACTGGAATTCTGGGTGCCTGGAGACCACTGCTCAACTTTTAAAGAAGAAACATGAGATTATAATATAATATAATATAATATAATATAATATAATATAATATAATATAATATAATATAATATAATATAATAATATAATATAACAAATGGAACTTTAAGGGGAAGAGCTAGAATAACAAAACTTAACATGAGACAACTGTGAATTCTTTACCATGTCTATTTTCTATTTCTTTTCTCAAGGCTATCTGGCCCAAGTGATGAATCATATAAACTTAGCTAACATAAACAGCATCTGTAATTCAAATTTTATCTTGTATGTACACAACAGGATAAAAACTAGCCAGCTGTCATCTATTAACTGCCTGCCTGCTTGCCCGCCAGAAATATCCTGGCAGCTCAGGGGAAAGGGTCATTTAAGGAATATTGACAACAAGTGCAGCTACATGTGGGAAGCAAGAAGCTGCTTTTCCTGGAGAGATGCTGTGTCTTTCTGATGAGAAGGGATGCTGATCATAAAGTGTAGAAGCCAAAGAGGCACGTCAGGCTGAATTTTACTCATCGATTAGAAACTATCCTGCTAGATGTCTTACTTCCTGTTTTGAGCCTAATTTAAGCCAATCATTGCAGCCATTTTAAAGGATGCATATAAACTCTAATTCTGCTTTTGCATTTATGTCCACTCTGTTCCATTCCCACACCGATCTACAGCATTTTTTTCAAAACAGATATTGTGGCCAATAAAATGAAATGAAATGATGCACGTTTCCTCATATTCAGCATCCCATACTTTTCTACCTTCCCATTGGTCATTTTTTTAAAAAAGCCAAAACTTCAAAATAGTGTGCAGATGATGGGACAATTCCTTCCTAATTTCTATATTATTCCAGAATAAGGAGCTGGTGCACTTAACATGAACATGCGGACCAGACCAAATGCTTGATCATTCCTAGGTTCAAAAAAATTCAGACATCCATTCTTCCCACTGTGTACAGGAAACATGCCATCTAAAACACATTGACTTGAAGTTTAGTTCCATTGAAATTCATGGTCCAGAGAGTCCCATGTAAATGTTCAAAGACTGTGGATTCCATCAATTTGTTGCAGTTGTTTTCTCCAAGTCTCCTTCATGACTCATTAATACCAAACAAGAAGTCATACTTTTCATCACCACTGAACTGTAAAAAATGTGAGCTTTTTATAAAATGTTCTATAAATACCATAATGAGAGGTCTGTGTACATGAAGAAAATATCAGCTTTAAACGACAGTGGTAAGCAGTTCAATGAATGCTCTTGAGTTCCTATGGAAGAAATTGAATTATCTTTATCTCAGCAGGGAATTGTATCAATCCGAGTGAGAAGTGTCATACAGAGACTCCTTGCTTGGAAAAGAAATGCTATTGGAATTAGTCAGCCTCTAGGGTTTCAAAAAAAGAGTTCTGAAGGCAGTAAGAAAGTGAGGAGATCATGGGAAACAATGAAAAAAACGGGAGAAGAGCATCACTTCCAGGTCTATCAATACAAGTCAGGAGGATATTGGAAAGGGAAGTTCTTGGACTTCAAAGGGAAGTCCTTGATCTCTGCTTATTCTTGAGATATAAACATGGTTGTTTTTGTCAGCCAAGTTAAAACAGTTGTGTTTCTTCTGCAAACCTGCTAGTATACCGGAGTCATATCACCAAGGATGTGATTTAAAAGATAACTTGCTTTTAATTTCAGCAGTAGAGGCAGCAGTACCCTACTTCCAAACACACTGAAAAAAATAATTGTGAGGAAAGGCAGTTTACCCAGGCCTGTCCAATAATAATTTAATTAATATTTTGGAGGAAAACAACATATTTGCAACTCTATATTGGATTTTACTCTTCTTTATTAAGCAAGCTAACCAGGAAAGTCATGGTCTTATTCTCTTTCATGTCACAATTCGAAGAGTACTTGGTCAGTGATAACTTGATTGTGGAGGTGATGTGTAGAATGTAGAGAAACTACACCTTCCATCATCCTTAGCAAGCAATATAGAGCTACCATCCAACAATATGGAATCTAACATGTGAAGGGCCATGGGTTTCCATCTCTGATTTCAGCATTCTTCCTTAGGATAAGGAATTAGGCTTGGTGACCCATTGCACTACACCCTATGTCATGATTCCAAGGAATGAATACTAATAGGTTCTGCAAGAGGATGTTATCTAAAGCCATCTGTCAGCTATGCCCCCTTCAAGAATACTCCGTTGATTTTTTTGCTTTAGTTTTCTAATCCCATCCCCATCTCACATTCAGTCAACATTCCATGACAACTGAGAGTGCTCACTCTCACAAGGCTGCTTTTACTGTTTCTCTCTAAAGATCTGTTTTGTACTTCTGCAAGCACTGAGGCTTCCCCCTCCCAAGTCTGTTAATGTCCTTGTATGTATAATTGAGGTTGCTTGACTACAAGGAACCACAGTCAAAAAAACAAGCTCACTTGTAATTAGAGATGGGCACGAACCAGGAAAATGGCAATTTGTGATGGGTCATGATTTGTCAGTAGTCATGAACTATGAACTTTCAACAAAACGAACTGTTTTGTGGTTTGTAAAATTCAGGACTTCCAGGAGCAGTAGAACAGTTCTGGTAAAAGTTAGAGATGCCAACTTGCACTGAGTCTTCACCTGACCTTCCTTCCTTTCCCCTCCAAGATTGGTGATGGTTAGATTTGGGACATCCAAGTTATAGTTCCCCAAAGCAAGTCCTTCCAGGAACGTGCTCTTCAGCCAGCACTGAAAGTTGCACTTCACAAGGTTGCTCCTCCATCAATAGGTTGACCTTTCCCACTTGCTATAGACATTATGCTATTTACCCTCCCTCTTTTCTTTTATAGTATTGCCTCACACAACCTTAAACACAGCTGATCTCACTTGATTCTGCCAACTATGGAGGGTTAGCCTTAGCTGGTACCTGGATGGGAGACAACCAGCCACTACCAGGGATGCCTAGATAGGAGAAGGAAAGAATTCTGCTTGGAACCTTGGAAAGTCATTGCTTTCAGGCACAATTAAGAAAAGTGAGCTATATGGACAAACCGTTTGGCTCAGTATATGTAAGCTTCCTAAATAAGGACATAATCTTAACTAGTCAAAATGAGCTGATGTTTGGCCAGCTCAAGTGATGCTGAACCCAAACTCTTTCCAGTCTACAGATGCTGAAAGTTCCTTAGGGTTAACCTCACCTGGATCAAACATTATGTTGGTATAATAACTGTGTCCCTCAGTTGGAAGTGGTTTGGATAAAGCCTAACTCATCCCACCTTTTCTTCATTCTTCCCCCACTCTTGCTCCACACCTTCTTTTGACTCTTTTGCTATTTGATCAGTACAGTAGATGTACTGTCAGATCAGCCAGTACCAAGGGTTCTGTTGACACAAGAGTAGCTGTGCTGTTGCAAATGGCTTCTGCCTATGATGAACTCATAGCAGCTAGACCTCTTTGATTTAGGGTTCCACCATAAGTAACAATATTCACTACTATGATTTGTATTACGTTCATTGTTCAGTTTTGAAACCATAAACATTTGTATACAAATTTCCTCAAGATTCCTGAATGAAGTACATAGCAGCTTAGGACAGAAGCAGGGCTGTGTTTGAGGGGGTGAAATCTGGAAAATACTTTCTTAGGCATAAGTTGTTTGGCAAAGGCTTTACAGAGGGAGAAGCTTTCTGGCAATATTGGTTTCCAGCAAGGAAAAAATGTTCTAGCAAGCAAGATTTTATTTGTGATACCTATGTTAAATATTAAAAATGGAGAGAAGGAAGCAAGTTGGAAAAGACTAAATTTAATGTATTATCACTGGAAGTCTTTAAACTCTACTGTGGACATAGGAGGCGGGAGAAGGCATTTATTATGCATTAGAACCTGGAACAAAGGAAGATGGTTAGCATACTGTACTATATATTGCATATCGTGTTTAAATAAATGGCATTCATAAATAATTCTTCACATAGTATTGGCCAGTAATACCATTGTAGCTTTTAGTGGCTGAACAAAGACAGTTCTTTCCTTCTATAGCCACAACGATTCACTCAAACACCTGCCTTGTTTCCACAATCACTTCTTATTTTGGGGGTGGAGGGGAGAGAATCCTTCCATGAACAAAAAGTGAGAATTGCTTTGTTCAGGAAGATGTCTTCATCAAGATACATCACTGTCCAGTCCTGGATCATGTGAAGATATCACAGGCGGGAGGAAATTGCCAAGTTAAAAAAAGAACACAATAGGAACAAATCCAAACTGAGTCTCTGAATGGATCAACTTGTAATGCTCTGAAATCCCGAGGTCAAGGCTTGACACAGCTAGCGTCATCTCCTTGTTCACATGCGAGAAGCGCATTCAGCTTTCTGTGCCATATTGAAAGCAAAACCTTCAGGTCTCAGAAAGCTGTAGTGGCTTTCCGGAAAAATTAAATGCACTTCTCCAGACCTCCCATTATTTTATCTGCAATATTTTGCCTTTTTTTTTTCATGTAGTGGAGCCTTAGAGCTGTTGATTACTTCATAACCCTAGGAATTTGTCATAAGAGTTTATAAGCCACTACTGGGACAATTGTGTCTTCACTCCTTATCTCATAATCTGCCCTTCCTTCCCTCCACACATGGTCATCATAGAGACATAGGAAGATGCTACATATTCACCAAGACAAATGGCCCAGCTAATGCTCCCCAGGGTTTGTGAGAAGGGCTATCTAAGGTTTCGACAAAGAGTTTTTCTTACTCCATTTGAAGAAGTTAAGAACTGAAATTGGAACCTTTGCAAAATGTCCTGTATCACTAACTTTGCAAAATGTCCTGTATTACCACAATTTGAAAATTCAGTGTGTTGACATATTTAGCTCCACTGTTCAATATGGCATAAGTTCAATTCTAGCGCTCATCCATTTACATGAAAGCACATGAGGAGAGAAACACGCCTTCCATTGTTCTCTCATTGTTCTGTTAACTCAGGGGAGAACCTCCTTTGTCCATGAAGGTTTCCCTTGACTTTTCAGTCCTTTGGAAATTATAGAATAAGAAAGCTTTCCTCTACATGAAATTATGCTCCATGTGTGAATGGAACTGGCAATGCAGGAGCAGAGAGTATATCCTCCTCCTCCTCAAGTTCTTTGACTAAGCACCAGATTGTATCACCTCAACATGCCTAAAGAGAATGATGCAAGTAGGACTTCAGAGAGAGAGGAATGTTCAGAATTAGGTAGTTTGGAAATGATATCTCACTGCTTTGGAACATGTATGCTAATTACAGGCCAAGGCAAGGTTTCCTGTGAAGTTTGGCATGGTTCATAAGCTAGTTTTAATCTTTCTGGGATCTCAAACCAAATGAGATTACAATCACGTGTGCCAAGCTTGTCAGCCAGACTGAGGTGGCTGAACAGATGAACAAGATGGCTCCCTTTCAGTCTGTATACAAATTGAGAGAGCTGGAAGTTCAATTCTTCAGAATGGCATGAGACAACACCTTCCAGTATAGCCCAAACTAGCAATCTTAGGAGACACATGGGTAGTTGTGTGGCACATAGCTCTTTCCTCTAACATCTTGCTGCTAGGCCCATTATCTCTAGCTTCACACAACTGCCTCAGGACATGACTACACAGTGAGAGTAATGCAAATTCATTTATATTCACTTGTATTCACTCACTGTGAAGCACCAGGGAATTAGGATTTCCTTGGGTATGTTCACTTTTACAGGCCATACACAGAGAGAGGAGGATGGTTATAAGAGTACTTAGTAAGTTATAAACAAGGCTTTCCTTATCTCATTTCCTCCTCTTGTTATTTTTTTAAAAGCATTGATTAGAATTGTAGAAACCCACCAAAGGAGGAATCTTTTTTATTTATTTTAATTTATTTATTGCATTTATACCCCACCCATCTAGTCAATCAACTACTTTTTGTGAGATACATATACATATATGTCCATCCCAAAATATAATTGTAAAGCTGAAAGAACTCCATGGGCCAGAATATCCAGCTCCTGCAAGTGCAGGAAATCCAAAGCTAAAGAATTCCTGATAGGCAACTATCCGACATTTGCTTAATGATTTCCAGTGGAGAAGTATCTACCACCCTCCTAGGCAATCAATCTCATTGTCAAATGGATCTCACTTCTAGGATTTTATGGCTACCCAACAGCAGCAAACATGTACCTTTGTAAAAGGGCATCTATATTAGAGCTTTTCTGAACAACTGCTGTAACTCCCCAACTTTTCCCGCTCATAGCTGTCACAAGTAATTCTGGGGGTTTTAGTCCAAAAATGCAACACTCCCAATCTCGGTTATGAAGAGCAACTTTCCCAAACTCTAATCCATACATTCTTAATCATTTCTTTCAGGCACTCCCTGGTTATGCCTTCAATGAGCCTTTGAACCGTTCTCCCCTGCTGATTGCAGAATGAATGCAATATTGATGAAAATAAAAAGGAGATCCAAATGGTAGAACAAGGATAGGTACAATTAATATTTTATCAGGATATGGGTATCATTTCCTTTCCTTACTTACTTTTGCACTGATAACCTTGCCTAAAACGGTTTAGAGATCCAGTTCTGTAATCTCTTGATTGCTCAAAGTGTCAGTGTGCTTTTCTGTTGTGCTGTTCTGTCAGTAACACTTTGTTTTACTCTCAGCAGCATGTACTAAAGCCAATCTCAGCTCTACAAACTGCAGTAACTTGTCATACCTATTTCACTGCACATCAACAAGAACAACAGAGTTTAAACACATTTTTCCTACAAAAAATCATTCTTTCTTCTCCCAAGGCTGCTAATACTTGACATTTACCTCCCTTCAAAGAACCAGATGACCTTCAACAATGCTAGAAAAGAATCTAGACCAACATTTATTTTCCTATGCTAATGGACATTTCCTAGAGCAACCCATATGGAATGGTTCTTTGGCCACAGCTAGATGAGCTCACCCCTTCACGGATTGTTGCCTTATTGTGGTGAAGGGGCTTGAGTAATTCAGAGAAGCTACAGGCTATGCAGGGACACTCAAGACGGACAGGTCATAGTGGAGAGTTCTGACTAAATGCGATCCACCTGGAGCAGGAACTGGCAAGCCACTCCAGTATCTTTGCCAGGAAAACTCCATGGACAGAAACAAAAGGCTAAAAGGTATGACACTGGAAGATGAGCCCCTCAGGTCGGTAGGCGTCCAACATGCTACTGAGGAAGAGCAGAGGACAAGTACAAGTAGCTCCAGAGCTAATGAAGTGGTTGGGCCAAAGCCGAAAGGACGTTCAGCTGCGGACGTGCCTGGAAGTGAAGGGAAAGTCCGATGCTGCAAAGAAAAATACTGCATAGGAACCTGGAATGTAAGATCTATGAATCTTGGTAAGCTGGATGTGGTCAAACAGGAGATGGCAAGAATAAACATTGACATCCTGGGCATCAGTGAACTAACATGGAGGGGAATGGCAAATTCAATTCAGATGATTATCGTATCTGCTATTGTGGGCAAGAATCCCATAGAAGAAATGGAGTAGCCCTCATAGTCAACACAAGAGTGGGAAAAGTTGTACTGTGATATAATCTCAAAAATGATAGAATGATTTCAATACAAATCCAACGCAGACCTTTCAACATCACAGTAATCCAGGTTTATGCACCAACCACCAATGCTGAAGAGGGTGAAACTGACCAATTCTATGAAGACTTACAACACCTTCTAGAACTGACACCAAAGAAAGATGTTCTTCTCATTCTAGGGGATTGGAATGCTAAAGTGGGGAGTCAAGAGATAAAAGGAACAACAGGTAAGTTTAGCCTTGGAGTTCAAAACAATGCAGGTCAAAGCTAATAGAGTTTTGTCAAGAGAACAAGCTGGTCATCACATACACTCTTTTCCAACAATACAAGAGGCAACTCTACACATGGACATCACCAGATGGGCAATACCAAAATCAGATTGATTATATTCTCTGCAGTCAAAGATGGAGAAGCTCTACAGTCAGCAAAAACAAGACCTGGAGCTGATTGTGGCTCTGACCATCAGCTTCTTATAGCAAAACTCAAGCTTAAACTGAAGAAAGTAGGAAAAACCACTGGTCTAGTCAGGTATAATCTAAACCAAATCCCTTGTGTATACACAGTGGAAGTGAGGAACAGGTTTAAGGAACTTGATTTGATGGACAGAGTGGATGGAGGCTCGTAACATTGTACAGGAGGCAGCAACAAAAACTATCCCAAAGAAAAGGAAAGGCAAGAAAGCAAAATGGTTGTCCAACGAGGCCTTACAAATAACAGAGAAGAGAAGGGAAACAAAATGCAAGGGAGACAGGGAGGGTTACAGAAAATTGAATGATTACTTCCAAAGAATAGTAAGGAGAGACAAGAGGGCCTTCTTACTGTAAATGACCAGTGCAAAGAAATAGAGGAAAATAATAGAAACAGAAAAACAAGATATCTGTTCAAGAAAATTGGAGATATTAAAGGAACCTTTTGTGCAAAGATGGACATGATAAAGGACAAAAATGGGAGGGACCTTACAGAAGCAGAAGACATCAGGAAGAGGTGGCAAGAATACACAGAAAAATTATACTAGATATCCAGATCTGGATGTCCTGGACAGATAGTGTAGTTGCTGACATTGAGCCAGACATCCTGGAGAGCAAAGTCAAGTGGGCCTTAGAAAGCATGGCTAACAACAAGGCCAATGGAGGTGTTGGCATTCCAGTGGAATTATTTAAAATCTTAAAAGATGATGTTGTTAAGGTGCTACACTCAATATGCCAGCAAGTTTGGAAAACTCAGCAGTGGCCAGATGATTGGAAAAGATCAGTCTACATCCCAGTCCCAAAGAAGGGCAGTGCCAAAGAATGCTCCAACTACCGTACAATTGCATTCATTTCCCAAGCTAGCAAAGTTATACTCAAAATCCTACAAGGTAGCCTTCAGCAGTATGTGGATCAAGAACTCCCAGAAGTACAAGCTGGATTTCGAAGGGGCAGAGGAATTAGAGACCAAATTGCTAACATGCACTGGATTATGGAGAAAGCCAGAGAGTTCCAGAAAAATATCTACTTCTGCTTCATTGACTATGCAAAAGCCTTTGACTGTGTGGACCACAGCAAACTATGGCAAGTCCTTAAATAAATGGAAGTGCCTGACCATGTTCCAGCTTGCTGCTAAGTCCTGGGACTTTGAGCGAGCGAGCTGCCTTTGCCACGCCCCCCTGGAAAAGACTGAGGCATCGTGGGAACAGGCAGTGTGATAGGGGTGGAGAGACAAACCTTTTTAAGGAGCTTCTCCACCCCATCCCTCTTCATTTCTCTTAATGAGGGTGAAAGAGTAGAGTGCAAAAAAAAAAAAATGGTCTGAAGCTCAACATCACCTCCTGACAAATAGAAGGGAAAGATATGGAGGCAGTGACAGATTTTACCTTCTTGGGCTCCATGATCACTGCAGATGGTGACAGCAGCCACAAAATTAAAAGACACCTGCTTCTTGGGAGGGAAGCAATGACAAACCTAGACAGCATCTTAAAAAGCAGAGGCATCAACCTGTTGACAAAGGGCTGCATAGTCAAAGCTACAGCTTTTCCAGTAGCAATGTATGGAAGTGAGAGCTGGACCATAAAGAGAGCTGACTGCCAAAGAATTGATGTGTTTGAATTGTGGTGCTGGAGGAAACTCTTGAGAGTTCCCTGGACTGCAAGGAGAACAATGAGGATGAGATGGTTGGACAGTGTCATCGAAGCTACCAACATGAATTTGACCCAACTCCAGGGGGCGATGGAAGACAGGCGGGCCTGGCGTGCTCTGGTCCATGGGGTCACAAAGAGTTGGACACGACTTAACAACTAAACAACAACAAGATGAGCTCAGCTGCTTGTGCCAACCACATATGCTCCAGACATGTGCAAGGAAAGCTAGTAAACTATACCTTTCTTCACACACACAGTGACCTATCTCCCAGCAAGCACACAATGACCTATCTCCCAGCAAGCTTATTCATAAGCTTCTGCCTCACAATTCAATGGCTCCCTGATCCATGCCTTAAAAACTCTAAACTCTAGATGGACAAAGAAATCAGATGTAAGTTCAGGATTCATGCACCTCAGGAAACAATTAGGCAGAGAAGGATTCAAACACTGATTTTCAGGTAACAGAATGAACTTGGAGAGCAAAAATAACAGTCTAGTGCTAGGAAAGTTTTACTTTCTGGCTCTACTGATACAGGTCCTGCTGGGCTACACAGTGGCCAACCGAAGGTGTTGGAGATTCAGTCAAGCAATCAAGGTCAGGAAGATCCACATGTAATGCTGTCTTCTTACACACTTAATATACTTCGCCACATAATTCTGGTGGCTGTGCAAACCTGCAAGGGTGAGACGAAGCGCTTACTCAGCATTCTATGGGGCACTCTTACTCAGCATTCTATTAATCAGTCCATGAATCTGGAGTTGGAAGCTGATGCAGCTGGCATCCAACCAAATCTGCTTTATAGGTAATCTAGCCATATTTGTATCCATGCCGAGCACCTGCAGGTTCCACCGACCTTGTGAAATTGGGATCGTTAATTCTGATTTTGGCATCTCCATAAATCTTGCTATTTTAGGAGGTACGCAGGCAAATTCCTCTTACACAGGTTTCCGTGTTATTCTGAAAGGTGTACACAAAGTTCCATCAAGAAAAGAAATATTTTAGGCTCTTGATTTATTAGAAGGCATTACCACTGTGGCATACAGGAAATCTAGAGCACATCTTTTGCATGGCAGAGAGATATTCTGCTGAATTTTAATTGAGCAGAATTCATTCACTACTTGGGTTCCTGCCATCCAGCAAAAATGTCAGATTTTAGATCCAAAGAAATATCAAATGAAGTTGGTGAAATACTGCTTTCTGTCATAAATCACTCAAGATGATTGCAGAGTACATACGAAACAATGACTCTTTTTATTTTTATTTTCATTGTAAAAACATTCTGAAAGGATCTGGACCAGCAACACTGCTTCTAGGGCTGAATGTCCTTCTATTGATTCTGTCAGAGCTGCAGCTCTTGACAACCAACACAAAAAGTGGTACATTTTCAAAGACCAGCAAACATCTACGCATGGCTATTTTTGCAACCTGCATCATTAAATCTGCCTTATTTTCCAAATTTACTTTTCAGCTCCTGCTACAATGGGAGGCTGCAATGTTTATTCCTTATCGTATTCTTTTTTTGTGTGTGAACGTGAAAAAAAATTAAACTTACACAAACCTAAAAGAAATAGTGTAATACCATTCAATGATTCACAGGGATGTTGGCAAGTCTTTGGGTCTAAGTTACAAGTCTGGGTTGGAGTGTTTGGTACCATCTCCTGAGTCCCAAGCCCCAAATCCACAGCCCTATTAAAAGCAAGCATTTTTAACTCCAGAAAAAAGGGAGGAGTGGATGGGTTCTGAGTTGTAAGATGAGTCACTGGAAGAAAAAAACCCCACCAAATCTGAGTCAAGTCATTGGTGTGACTTAAGTTTGACTTGACAACATTCCCATGAATTGAGTCCCCATCCATGATTACTCGAATCAGAAAAGCTTTAAAATGCTGACTGAATAGACCATGTAGTAGAATAGGAATGAGAACTTGGGGGAGTAGGACAACCACATGCAAAAGCAAGCTATCATGAAGAGTGACTTCAGAAGATGTTTGAAAGGTGGGAAAGAAGTAAGAAGAATTGTCTGCCATTTCTCTCCAGTCTCCAAAGCCAGTGTGGACAAAATACTTTGTTCTTAGTTTCTCCCAAGGTATTTTTTGGTTGAACCCAATAGCACGAGAGTGTGATGGCAGAGAGTAACAACAAAAACACCATAGTTTTGGAAATAATAATGGCCACAAAGTTATTAGGTGCAACTGCCCAAAGCCTTGACGCTAGCATGGAGGATGGGTCCTGCATCAGCCATCCTGCCTGGAAGCTAATAGTTGTCATGTTGACAGATCTGGAGTTAACAATGTGGGTGTATGCTACTGTGTGGTCCCATCCATCATCAGGGAATAGAAACTGAGCAACAGCTCCTGAGCTGAGTATGTACTCCATCTCTGTGTTCCCACCTCCATGAAGAGGACCCCAAAGAAACATCACCTTTTCAACCTAGATTTTTTTCTCCTGCCTCAAGTTGACCCAACAAAGCTATGGCAATACTACAAAGAAAACAAAGAACTGTTTCCACAGCAAACACACATTCCCCGGCTTCTAATAAGATTCTGGGCATTATACTTATTGCTTAGATAAAAGGTACACATATAAATATGTATTTGAGACTATTTTTCAAAAACTGCCAATGTAACAGGAAACTGGAAGGATTACACAGAAAATTGCTTTTAGTGCTTTTATTTGTATTTATCCTCTGTTTTATGTGTGTTGTAACCACGCAGTGTAGTGCCTCAGCAGTAAAAGGGAGTGGGATATAAATTAAAGAAATAAAATAAAATAAATGAATGGAGTTATATACAGAAAAGATACAGGGGTTTACTCATGATCAGGAACCAGATTCCATGTTGTAGTATATGTGCTGATCAGAAGATCAATGCAAGAGGATCCATGTTCCATTAGAGATTGCCCATATGGCTTCTGTCCAGGCTACCTGAAGGATTGTATCTTGCCACATGCACCTTCTTGAGATTGAGATTGTCACAGGAGGCCTCCTCTCAGTCCCATTGCCAGCAAAGGCATGGTTGATTAGAACATGAAAGTCAGTCCCAGAGGAGATCAGGTTGGCTCCCTCCCTTCTGTCCTTCCACCAACAGCTGAAGACCCACTTTTTCAGGCAGGCTTTTAACAATAATGATCTGAGTTCCTGAATGCCATTTCCCCTGGACTGCAAGGAGAACAAACCTATCCATTCTAAAGGAAATCAACCCCGAGTGCTCACTAGAAGGACAGATCCTGAAGCTGAGGCTCCAATACTTTGGCCATCTGATGAGAAGAGAAGACTCCCTGGAAAACACCCTGATGTTGGGAAAGTGTGAGGGCAAGAGGAGAAGGGGACGACAGAGGATGGGATGGCTGGACAGTGTCATTGAAGCAACCAACATGAATTTGACTCAACTCCGGGAGGCAGTGGAAGACAGGGAGGCCTGGCATGCTCTGGTCCATGGGGTCACAAAGAGTCGGACACGACTTAACAACTAAACAACAACATACGTTTTTAATCATTCAAAGGTATTTTAATCAGTTTTATAGTTTAATTAGTTTTTAATTCTGTTCTTTCTAATAGTGTGAGCCACCTTGAGTCCCCTTGTCAGGAGAAAGGTAGCCTATCAGTAACACAAATAAAATAAATAAATAAAATGACCTTGCCCACTATGCATCAAAAGTACTTACCATTGATGCTCTTGCTACAGCACCATCAGTAAACAATGAGGAACAGGCAAAAGCTCTTTTAACAACAGGCCAGAGACAAGAAGGCTGTTGTAATAAACCTGCAGCTGCTACAGCTGATACAGCTGGATTAAAAACATGACATGGGGTAAGGCGAATGTAGCTTGCCTGTTATTGCTCAGAGTCTCACTGTTCCACTGTTGTTGATCCGATCCTGTTTTCACATGGGCCTGCAATATTTTTATAGTCTGCACAGAATACCTTCCATATTTCAAGCTATGGGAAGCCAGCTTTAGGCTGAATGTCAGGAAAAGCTTCTTAACAGTTAGAGCAGTACAAAAATGGAACCAATTACCTCGGCAGGTGGTGAGCATTCCAAAGCTGGAGGCATTCAAGAAAATATTGACAAGCATCTGTCAGATTTGTTTTTATTTCAATTCCTGCATTGAGCAGGGGGTTGGACTCAATGGCCTTATAAGCCCTTGCCAATGCAATTATTCTATAAATTTTCCAATCACAGTTTTCAGTATATAGCAATTTCTGATGCCTTTTTAAAATGTATTTTTCAGCATAATGTATTTTTGTATGCACCCTTTTAAGCACATTATTTTTGCATATAGTATATGTACCACACACATGGGAGGGAAATGGATTTCAGTTCATGTATATATGCATCCTAGTTCATGTTTAGCTTTGGGAAGTGAATCTGGGAAATTTTTCATAGAAATGTAAACTAAGAAAATGGAAATGTAATTTCTCACCCACTGCTAGTGTAGAAAAGGGAACATTCCTTGGTGCACTTGCATGCAATGAAGGCCAGTAACTGTGATGGTAGAGCTATGAAATACATTCAAGAGCATGTTAGAATGGATTGAAAGCAAACAAAGATGATTTACCTTACAATGAACTACAATATCTGAGTACAGAACAATCACTGAAAGAAACTAAATCACTTTAATACTCTGGAATTATAGGGGGAAGCTGCCCCCTGTCTTCAGGAGGTTAAGCAAAGAGTTGTTTGAAATCATGCGATATACCAGCTATAACCATCTGTTGACTAGGTGCAACGCATGTCCTGATACCATTTTGGAAGTTACAGCTGGTCCCTTTGTCCTGGGAAAGTACTGTGCTTTGCACTGAAACTCTGTCTGTACAGATAGTTTGTCCTGTGCTGGCTAAGCTGCTCGAAAGCTGTCTTTGTGGCAGAGGATCAAACACAATTAGAAAAGCTATCAAGGCCAACATTTGAAGGAGGCGCCCAGACCAGCAAGCCATCTGGCATTGCTGCTGCTGCCAGAGGAGAAGATCAGCTGTCAGAAATGGAAAGTGGGCTCCCAGAAAACAGATTTTCCATCTGTTGTCACTATTGCAAGGGTATAATGATCAATAGTGGAGGTTGAGACCAAAATCAATCTTATTTTTTTGGGGGGGGGGTCATTAGAACTCTTCCCAGGGTGAAATAAATTTTCCCCATTCTTTTTCAGCACTAATTCAATTTGACAGAAAATAATTTAAGAAAGGAATGGAGAAGACAATGAGAATGAATTCTTTGGAATGTATGAATCTTATGCTTCTGCTTCATTACAAAATGGCCAGGTTTTGTGTATGAAGGCTGATTGCCCATCTTGTGTTCATAATACAGAAAGTAGATGAAATGAAAGATCTGCTTCCTTGGTTCTTAGGAGCTGGGTTTAACTTTTCCCTCATGGAACCGATGCTCTTCTGCCCCTAGACCTACAGCTATCGCTTCCTGTTGCTGTCTCCTGTCTCCCCGGCTTCTTATAGTTCACTTAATGCCCATAGGAATGAGCTGACTCCATCCAGGAATCTTATTCAGATCTGGAGAGATGAACAGCTTGTTAAGCTGCAGAATGAAACAAAAAAGGCATGTGAAGGAAAGAATAAAAACAACATAGACCCTGTTGCCATTTTCTAAATAAGCTCTACACAGTACTATAAAATCAGAAATCTCTCTAATGAGGAAAGAAAATATTTTGGAAACTGGACAACATGTTTCAGCATAGCATTAATAGTCATGGATAAGATGACTTATCAATGAGGAGGTTAAGAACAAGACAGATGTATTAGTTGGAAATTTGTTTAGAGATACCCCAACTATTTAGGATAGCCTGGAAATAATGCATTGGATTTAACAATCAGTGTGACATGTGTTGTTCCCGTATTAAAGAAGAAAATAAGCCACTGATGCATCTAAACATTGAAAAATAATCATTTGAAAGTAACATGCACTGATAATAATGTTACTTTCAAAATGTTGTATTCAGTGGCATCAATGGTCTTTCTTTCAAAACTGTACAGTAATAAAAAAGTAATGGTTTTAATATGAACTCTTAAAATCTAACATGTTCTTTCCAGACTCTGCCCCCAATGGCTATTAATGTATTAAAGGTTTGAAATTTAAAATCTTCTAAATTCTTCTTTGCTGTTGTTCATAACATTTTCTATGGCAGACACTTTCCATAATAAAAACAGTTATCAAAGGACAAATTTATTAGCACACCATTTCATTCACTTCATTTCTCCCTGTTTAAAGTCATTCTTATCCTGCTTTTCTGTGAGAAAGACCTCCAGGGCGGCTAGCAGTGATGAAACAAAGTCAGTAAAATACAATGTGCAGTTAAAAAAAACATTAAAAGATCACAAACGAATAAAACAACTAAAAGCCCAACAGCAGAACAATATGATAATTTCTTATTTGCATTTACTTTTTATATGCCTTTTTGTGTACTGCAGAACAGGCGTTCACCCTGCATATTGACAGCATAAATCTTATATCAACTTTTTTCCCCACTTTTCTCATGAACCTCAGACCCTGTAATAATGTAGTGCTCAATCAAAAGCTACAGATAATACATTAAGTATATAATCAGTGTTCTTAACATCTCTTTAAAGTGCCATCTGATGTTTAGTGGGCAGTGATCACTATGAGCACATAATTCTGTTTTTGAGGTGGACTTAATAAGCACCTAGTGTTGGATCAGACTGTCAAGGACATCAAGACAAGCAGAGAAGATATAAAGAAACAATGAGAAAGAGTATATAGTATGGATGCTTGGAAAGGATGGTCACAGATGAGTATTAGATATGTGATTCACTTCTGAAGTGTGCAAGTGGTAATTTAAATATTCAAAGCTAGATAACTAGAGGTGTAAATACTTTTGTCTAGTTTGCCAAGGGACCATAGCATTGATAATGTGAGAAACCAGTCAATGGAGATTGGTTCTGAAAGACCTAGTATAAACTCCCAATCCCTGTCATAGACACACACAAACTTAAGAATGGCTGGTTTTCGATGCATTGCATTTTCTAAAATTTGTTTTAAAACTGTTTTTCTTTTAAAATTCAAATAAGGTTTAAATACAGTTAGTGCTCTTTAATATAGCCTTCTTTTACTCTGCTACTGAGAAGAAATATGGTGTTATTCTACAGTGATAAGTATCTTTACAAGAAGGGCCATGTAAATCATCCCAGGTTAACCTTCTATTTTCTGGGAAAAAATTCCTCAAAAGGTCCTTTTCCTTTCCCCCTTTCCCAGTGCATCTCTTTAAAATGTTATCCCTGCCAGTATTGCTTTTTTCTAGTGTAATCCATGAGTTGAGGCTATTCACCTGAATCTAATGCATGCCCAAGTTGACACTAATAGAGACAATTTCAACCCAGAACCTGGCACATGGTCAAAACTGATGCACACCCCTATTTAAAAACAAAACTGTCAAGCATCTCCTTTGGGGGTAAATATAAATATATATATGGAGTTGCTATGAGAACAGCAGTCAACACAGATTGAAATAGTCTACCTGAATAGTGAATGTTAAAATAATTGCACTTTTGAGAAACATTGTATGAAATTTAATTGAGAATTTTCATGCCACTAAGCAAGGTGGATTTGAGAGGTCACATCTGCTTTTAAGCTGAAAGTCTAATGTAATACTATTTAAATTCTGTTTTTAATGTACATATAATGAAAGGTCAAATGCATAGCAATTATTCATAGCATATGTTTCTGAATGAATAGACTGGTAGCAGAATGAAAAGGAATGGAATTAATTTCTCATATTTGGGTTGACTGCTCATATTTGGGAGGGCAAATTTTAATGGGGAAAATTAAAATAACACAAAAACAAAAACTGCTATTCCACAGTGTGAGAGAAAAACAATACAATAGTCACCTCTCATGATTCAATTAACAAGAAACATTTTTGTTTAATATGATGCTAAGATCTTTCCTCATTCCCTTGAACTAAAAAATGCTGGGAAAGTGCAATTGTTAAGGCTTCAAGGTCACACACAAGGATGTTAATTCTGACCCTGCCCACTTGCCAAAGCACCAGAAAACATGCCTTTTCTTTTGTAGGAGAGATAAGGAAAGGTTGTTACTGAAGAGAATTTGTCTTTGCATTTTGCCAGATTGATCAGTGCATTTCTCTAAGCAGGCAAAATTTAAAACATTACTATACAGTAGTGCCTCAACTTATGACCATAATCCATTCCAGAAGATGGACATAACTTGAAATGGTCATAAGTCAAAGCACCATTTCCCATTGGAATGCATTGAAATGCAATTAATCTGTTTCAGGTGAAGAAAAAAAATAACCAAAAAAAATCACTGCAAGACCCATTGGAAACGTGATTAATCCCTTCCGGCCGAAGGGGGGGAAAGCATTCAAGCATGCAAGGCCTGTCGGAAATGCAAAGAAAACGAAGGAAGCAGGTCAGAAATGCAAAGAGAATAAAGGGAGCAGGTCGGAAATACAAAGAGAACAAACAGAGCAGATCGGAACGGCAAAGAGAACAAAGCAAAAAGCAAAGGAAGCATGCAAGACCCATCAGAAATGGGGGGAACCCCAAAAAGCAACCAAACCCCAAAGACCTATTGGAAATGGAGGGAAAAAACAACAACAACAAAAACCCAAGACCCATCACTGCACAGAAACATAACGCCCCCAGCCCAAAACCACGCTGCAAAAAACACCCAGAACGGTTTTTAACAGGAAGAAAACAGCACCTTACCTTACCAGGCAGCCTCCTCGGATCACACACTCTCTAACTGCTGGGGCAAACGAGCTACAAAGAAGCAGCCTCGTCGTCACCTGCAATTAGCAATTTGAATTTCCTGCCTTTCCCCCCTGCCTTTTTCTGTTCATAACTCAAAGCTTTGGTCACAAGTAGAAGCAAAACTTTGCAGCCGGAGCTGGTCGTAACTCGAAATGGTCGTAAGTAGGGACGTTCGTAAGTTGAGGCACCACTGTATTATTGCATGGCTTGTTAAATGTAGAAGCATTCAAAGGTCGGATGGGCCTTTCTGAATCATTACATCAAGTCAGCAAGTCTGATGCTCTAACATGTTCCCTTTGAGCCGTATAGACCTTTATAGACCTCTAGGGAAAAATCATAAGCCTGTGTTCATGACAATTGACATTATCCCTTTTAGAGTTTCTTTTTGAATGAACCAGATAAATATTCTGCACCTTGCACAATTAACTCTCTTCTTCTGAATATCCCTTAAGTTTCTTGCTCCATGCTTAACATGTGACATGCAGTAGAGGGAGTTCACCCACCCAGATGTCCGTCCTCAGCTATGCATGAATTTGCCTCACATGCTTCTTTAACAAACATACACAAGCAGATAGGTGTGTTTCTATCTATTAAATCAACAAATATTGCCCTTTTGTGTTTGCTGCATAATTGTGCTTGTGTGCCATGATATCCCACAAATATGAACACTGATGAAATGTCTTCACATCCGTAGTCACATGCTGAACAATCTTGTCATTTAGGTCATATGGATACAGCATGGTCTGCTACTCATGACAAAACCCTAATATTGGCAAAAGATATTATACTATAGGTATTACAGATACCTGTGTACTATGGATCATTAGTGAGATAATAACATTGTAACTATGATGGTAAATAACTAAACTGGGAGTTACAACTGTAATTATTTCAAAAAAATTTTTTTGAAACTTTGATTGAAGGGTATGTGAAATTGGTAATGAATACCCATGTACATGGAAATGCTTCAGTCATCAGTATTCCCTTTGGTCTCTGAGATGGGCCTATTTAGCCTTTCTGATATCAGATATGATGAGCCTGCAGCCCTGTTTTCTGTTCATGTGTTGGGCTATAGATAAGAAATAATGTCTGAATATAAAATCCAAATTACAGTGGGGTCTTGACTTGAGAACTTAATCCGTATTGGAAGGCGGTTCTCAAGTCAAAAAGTCTGTAAGTCAAGTCTCCATTGACCTACAGTGCATTGAAAACCGATTAATCCCGTAACAGACCGTTTTTGTTCCATTTTGGTTTTTTTCTGGTCTGTAAGTCAAATCTCAGTCTGCAAGTCAAACCTAAATTTTGCGGCCAGAGAAGTCTGTAACTCAAAAAGTCTGTAAGTCAAGCCGTCTGTAAGTCAAGGGTCCACTGTAGGCCATTATCTGGCACACTACCTATATTGTAAAACACAGTTTTTCTCTCTCTCTTCTATTTACCTTAACATCTGACATGCAGGGGAGGGAGGTCACCCACCCAGATGTCCGTCCTCAGCTATGCATGAATTTGCCTCACAAAGAGAGGATGTGTTGTTTTCTCCAACCAATGTGGCGTTCACCTTGTTTCTTTTTAATTTGACATTTACACATGAGCAGAAACATTCCAAGCATAGCACCCGAGTTGATTGAATTTGTGTTATGGAAGCTGCTGCATCGCCATTTCCTGAATCTGATACACTAGTTTTGAAGCCTTTGGCCAGTTATGTGAAATGGAGCTGTTTGGCACTTTATTATCTGTAAAAAATGGGTTAATAAAGGTTTAGTTGACCCACCAGGATTTTGTGATGAACAAGTATATTTTATAATGGATTTATGTTTATGTAGTGGCAAATAATATTGAAAACCTATGCCAAGAATGCATTAGCATGACCTTTCAAGTGAAATATTGCTGTATGTGGATCAAGTACAGTTGGGATCCAGTGGGAGCAGAATTCACAAGGGGTGATTCTTCTCCAACTACTTATTCTATGTATCTTTTTCATTTGGTCCAAGGGGCTAAGGGTGGTAAAAGAGCTGCTGTGGGGATAGGAGGGGAAGAAAGTGTGGTCCATCGGCATAAGGTTGGATTTTGGCACAGAAATACATCCATTGAAAAATAAATATTCACCATACACATGCATACATATATACAAGAACTTCCATGTCCCAAACGTAGAGTACTGCGACAGTCTGAGCAGGGCCCCCAGAAAACACAGTGTCCACCCATGTAATCAGTGGACACTGTGAAGAAAGATGATCACCTAACAATGAGCTAACACCTCTAGAACAACCTGCTAGGGAATGCTGCAGAGGAGAAGGATGTTTGAAAGCCACTTGGTTAGCTGAAGAAGGAAATAACAGCAGTGAGAGAAGGGCAGGGCATCAGTTAGGAGAATGTAGGTGTGGGTGGTCATAAAGCAGGAGAACTGTCCTCAGTTCCTTCCCTTCATCTGGTAGATAGAATCAACAAAGAGGGAACCAAAGGATAGGTTGCTTATATCTTTATGATCAGTGACCCTGCCCATTTGTGTTTGCTGTGAGTTGCTGCACTTCATTTCTTTATGGTAAAACATTCAACTTTTCCACACAAACAGAAGTTTTACACAAATTCTGCTCTTGACAAAATGTGAGAAGTTGGCATTTCCGTTTTGTCCTGAACCCAAATCTCTCAAGGAGGTTGGAGCATTCTTGAGTAATTATCCCACTGTACTGAGACAATCAATCTTGGGGCTCACTTGTGTTAAAGCAATAGTTCAAAAAATGTGTAAGGGTAAAGGGAACTTGAGTTAAATCAGGTCAAAGTCATGTGGTGTTTGGATCGCATTTTGCATCCCCTTGGAACAAATTTTAATCTGGTGTTTTTGAAGGGATGCCCTTGCCAGATGTGTGCACTCTATTTCTGACCCAAAGTTGGAATTTTCATAGAGGCGGGCATGTATGTGTGTGTGTGTGTGTGTGCCCAGAGTACGGAAGTGAAACAGGAAGGAACCGAGCAAGCCAGCACTAGAAAAGCTTTCGCATACACAGTGATGCTTTGTGTGGACTGGTTTTCACAGGAGAGTCAAGTGGTGATGGGCAGCTAACACATACACAAACAACACACACAAACACACAGAGAGCTGAGGAGAAAGAGGCAACTAGCTGGAGGGGGACGAGAGAAATGGCAATGGCATTTTACCTTCCTGTCTACCTTTCAGCCACCAGTGCTGGGGGCTCCAGATTTTGAAGAGTCAACTCCTCGGGTTGATCTTTCCTTATCCCCTCACCTCCACCCTGGGACTGGAAGATCTTTGTGTGAGGGAGCCAGTATCAGGGAGATCCGGTGGACTGCTTGGGCGCTGGGCTTCTCCCTCACCCTCCTGCTTTTATCACAACAACAGCAGGGACAAGTGGCTGGTTAACGCAGACAGGGGCTTGAATATATGGGGAATCATTTGATTCCACATCTGTGGACCTTGAGGGGAGAAGTAAGAAAAAACTCTCTCCCACTCCAAGAAACAAAATCCCAATCAAATTAATGCCCTTACATGTATGTTGTGTGCTCAGCTGTTTTTACAGCGACAGACTGGCAAAATCTGATTTAAATAGGGTTGCCGTTGTTGTTTTGAGCAATGTAAACCACTTTTTAACTTATTTGGTAATAGCAAAATACCATCGTAGTCTTACATTTCTGATCAGGTCAGCATTATTAGATTATTCTTCATAGTTTCTGTTGCAATTGTTACTGTGGGTTTCTTCTTTTTTTTCTTATGGCAGGTTCCATGAGGATGTTATCTACACTTGTTCTCTGTGTCGTGCTAAGTTAGACATCGCTCTTTTGCTCTTCATCGAGATCAGCCTAGGGCAGTTCAGTTAACATTCTCAGCAACTGAATCCTTTAGCACCCTGCACTTGCAGTATCACTGATCTTGAAACAATTAACATGTGGAAAAGAAAAGAAAAGCAGCATCTTGCTAGACCCTGATCTTGAAGCACTGAGCCCTGTTTCCCCACAGGAACCACATACGTGGAAGTTCTACATCCATCGTCATTGTTTAGTCGTTTAGTCATGTCCGACTCTTCATGACCCCATGGACCACGCCAGGCCCTCCTATCTTCCACTGCCTCCCTAATAGCATATATATCATCTACACAGAAGAGCCATTGAATGAAGAAGACGCCCAAGTACTGTATGTAAAAAGGATCTGTGGACCACATAGCAATTTATTTTGCAGTATTTGAATAGAGTTTGTCTGATGAGCATTAGAGCTGGGTGGATACTTGCATGTGACTCTCTCTCTCTCTCTCTCTCTCTCTCTCTCTCTCTCTCTCTCCTTATAACAAGAATCTCAAGGTCCCTGATATCCTTTCCTCAGCTTTTAATTAGACATGCCATCAAATGGAGGACACTTTCAAAAGGGGATTGTCCTTTTTTAGCAGCTCTTCAAGGTACAGGAGATGTGGCCACCTTAGCTTGAGGACTAGAAAAAGATAAATTAGGACAAGAGAGTTGGGAAGGAAAAAAAAAAGTTCCATTCTCATTTCAAAATAATGTCCACAGTCTTGGTTTACTGTATGTAATGTCATAGTGGAAACTAACCAGGGCCTCTGCAGTGCTCAGCAAGATTGATTCAGCCATAAAGGAGACAAATATGGGGTGGGGAGGATACCTGTACTGTGGTTTTCATCAGTAGGCTTCAATTCTATTTACTTTTTTTTATAGATACAGCTCCCCTTTTTAGTCTGCCTCTATTCAGCATTCCCATATCATGGATGTGATTGATTGTGTTGGAAAAACAGAAATATTGAGCCAGACTAATGCAGAACTTTTATTATAAGTAATTTTTTGCAGATAATGCAGAACTAAATGAAGCACGAGCTAGATAAATAGAAAATGTCAATGACTGCAAACCGTGGTTTTGAGTGATTGTGTGCTAGAAGAAGCAAGTTGTGAGGAGAGGTGATTTACTATTATTACTACAGTAGCCATTTATTTTACACATGAAATTTCCTTGTGCCCAAATCACTTACTTACAATCACTTATAAGGCCGGTGCATGTGATGCCTTATAAGTGCTTAAGAAGATTTACAGTTCCACATTGACCCAATTAACCCTCTAAGCACCATGCTGTTTACAAGATGTGTGTATTATGTTTACCAAGAACACAGTGGCTAAAGTCCAGTAGTAAGCTGCAACTAGAGTAGGACTATTGAATCAGTGGGATTTGGTGGTTAAATTCCATTGATTCAATGAGTCTACTCACAACTTACTACTGGATTTCAGCCAAATTATGTTATTTATTTTTTTATTTATTTATTTATTTTATTTATATCCCGCCTATCTGGTCGTGTGAGGACCACTCTAGGCGGCTAACAACATAAGAATAAAACAATAAAATACATATAACCATATTACATAACAAAAAAAAAATTATTAAGCAAGATAGGAGAGCTATAGGGTAGGGAAAAATCGTCAGGAATTATCTGTTGGGAAGGCCTGCCTAAACATCCAAGTTTTTAATTGTTTCTTAAAAATACCCAGCGAGGGAGCCGCGCGAATCTCAGGGGGTAAGTCGTTCCAGAGACGAGGAGCCACCGCCGAGAAGGCCCGATTTCTAGTCTTTTCCTTCCGGGCCTCCCTCGGCGTTAGGCTCCTCAGTCTCACCTCCTGGCTCGCACGAGTGACACGGGTAGATCTTGGTGGGAGGAGGCGTTCCGCCAAGTATCGAGGTCCTAAACCGTTTAGGGCTTTATACGCAAGCATCAACACTTTGAAGTTGATGCGGAAACGGATGGGCAGCCAATGCAGAGCGGCCAGGGTGGGGGAGATATGTTGGTATCTTCTCACTCCACTGAGTAATCTGGCCGCCGCATTCTGCACCACCTGTAATTTCCGCAGCAGTCCCAAAGGTAGCCCCACGTAGAGCGCATTACAGTGGTCTAATCTTGAGATTACGAGCGCATGCACCAAGGTAGTGAGCGCCCCAACATCAAGGTAGGATCGCAGCTGGGCTATCCGCCTGAGGTGGAAAAAGGCGGTGCGGACCACGGACGCCACCTGGGATTCCATAGTGAGCGCCGGGTCTAGATGGATCCCCAAGCTGCGGACCCCGTCCCTGGCGGGCAGGGTCACCCCCCCAAAAGTGAGGGAGTTTCCCAGATCCCCTATTGTGGGGGCGCCCACCCTTAGTACCTCCGTCTTGTCCGGGTTCAGCCTCAGCCCGTTCTCCTGCATCCATTCCAGTACGGTCCCCAGGCAGCGCTGGAGGGACAGGACGGCATCTCCTGCGGTAGGTGAAAAGGAGATGTAGAGCTGCGTGTCATCCGCATACTGATGGCACTGTGCTCCACACCCCCTGATGACCCCACCCAGCGGCCTCATATAGATATTAAACAGCATTGGGGAGATGATCGACCCCTGTGGAACCCCACAATTGAGGCTCCACGGGGCCGAGACACTCTCCCCAAGCTGTACTCTCTGGGGGCGGTCCTCCAAGAAGGAACGGAGCCAGGCCAGAGCCCGGCCTCCTATTCCTAACTCAGAGAGCCTCTAATGTCTAATAAATATGTTAATATTTATTAGACATTAGAGCTGTATTTAATAATAACTACTACATACCATTAAGTCTCTTCTGTTTTATGGTGACCTTTTCCAGACTTCTTTAAGTATAGCCAACGTAGATGTCTATGTTGGCTTGGGCATGCCATGAGAATGGCTGAAGGTTGGATTCCAAAAGATCTCCTGTATGGAGAATTAATGTAGGGAAGGCACCCCAGAGGTAGACCACAGCTTCGATACAAGGATATCTGCAAGAGGGATCTGAAGGCCTTAGGAGTGGACCTCAACAGATGAGAAACCTTGACATCTGAGCGTTCAGTCTGGAGGCAGGCAGTGCATCACGGCCTCTCCCAATTTGAAGAGACCCTTGTCCAGCAGGCCGAGGCAAAGAGGCAGTCTCAAAACCAGCAAAATCAGGGATCTGGACAGGGAGAGATTGTATTTGTCTTCAGTGTGGAAGAGATTGTCACTCTCAAATTGGCCTTCTCAGCCACACTAGATGTTGTTCCAAGACCTCTATTCAGAGCATGTTACCGTAGTCTCTCAAGACTGAAGGATGCCTACCATTAGGTATAGCGTAGAGATGGAGTCGAACCACCAAAATGGTGTGAGCATTCCATGTCCCTTAGGAAGTGGATTTTGATCCATGAAAGCTCACACAGAAACAAGTCCATTGGTCTTCAAAGTGCCACAGTATGTTGTCCTTCTTTCTTTATTTCCCCCATTTTTGCCAGCAGAGCAAACAAATTTATCACACTGTCCACTTATAGCTATATTAGTAGTACTACAACTAAAAAGCTGCTTCCATTGCTGCTTCCCACATCTAGCCTATGTGCTTGTTTGTTTTTTGTTCTAGAGCAGGAATTGTGATGAGCTCCATCCTATTATTATTATTATTATTATTATTATTATTATTATTATTATTATTATTATTATTATTATTATTATTATTATTATTATTATTATTATTATTATTATTATTATTATTATTATTATTATTATTATTATTATTATTATTAATTGATTTGATTTGATTTGATTTGATTTGATTTGATTTGATTTGATTTGATTTGATTTGTACCCCGCCTATCTGGACCAATGGACCACTCTAGGCGGCTTCCAACATAAAATCCTTCCTTTGCTCGTCTATGTGCACTTTTTCTATGAGATGTCTTGCTTAAATGTGCTTCGCTGTTCTGCTAGAGTTGATTATCTCTGCCTGGAAACTTATTTATTTATTTATTTATTTATTTATTTATTTATTTATTTATTTATTTATTTATTTATTTATTTGATTTTTACCCCGCCCCTCTAGACCATGTCTACTCGGGGTGGCTTACAAAATAAAACAAAACAGTATAAAAATATATAAAAATCATAAAATTACAAATTTCAATTTAAAACAATTAATTTAAAGAGAGGATTACCAAGATGGAATTGGTAAACTTAAAAAGGAGGGAAGTAATTGATACCTACCTGGAGTGTTTGGGTATCAAAATAATAATGGTAGGAACAGGTATCTATCTTTGAATATTTTGAAAGGGCTAAGGTAAAATGGCAGTTTTTCCCTTAACCTCAACCTTCCAACCTTTTTCATATGTGCACATTTTCATTTACAGCCTCTTCAGTCTCTTGCTGTGGCAGCTATCATAACCAGAATTTTCTTTCTCCTGGAACTGTGACTCTATCCAACCCGCACTCTTCCATATCTTTCCAATATTGAGTCTAACATTTTTTTGGTTCCACCTCTCAAAGTCAGTTCCAGTCAGTTGGAAAATAAGAGTTTAAGTGGCAAGAAAAGTTCACCACTGCGTCTATTTCTTCTATGGGATTTTGTGCAAACTTTTGGATGACTATCGAAACTCAGTGAACAGTAGCTTTCAACCTTTAAAGCAAATTCCAACTGAATTGCATTAATATTTCTTTTTAAATGCTTTTAGTGCGGAACAGATTTGGAATTTTGATTAAGAAAAGGGAAAGTTGCACACAAGAAAATTAGAAAATGATCTATGACTCTGCTCTTTTTGGAAATTAAGTTTTCAGAAATCTTAAATGCCCAAGAGGATTACACAGGTATACTTTCTTTTCTTAATAAAATTAAATCAACCCGGATGTGTATAAAAATAACTAAATAAATAGCAAATTTGGGCTTTCTCAGTAACTTTCCCATTAAAACTAGTTCTGATGGCAAGGGGTATATGTGGGCCATTAAAACCAATTCTAGATTTAAAAGTGAACTTACAAGGTCATATAGTTATATCAGGCAATGGCTAGGAGAAAACAATCTGAAACTAGGAAGTGGCCATTAGCATGTGTCAAATCGAGTAACTATATCATATTATTACATTGTTTTATTTTGCATTTGCCTATATACAATGAGATCATGTGTTTTTAAGTCAGTGGCCTCATCATGGATAAAAATGGGGGAGGGGACAAGCACCTTGATGAGGGAGGGAAATTATTTTGTTCTACATATTGGTAAGAATCCTATTAGTTATGCCTCCTGGCATAACTCAGTTGGTTTAAATCTCAGAAGCAAACTTCTACAAATTAAAAAGTCAGGGTGGCCATTTCCTGTAGCAAGTCAAGAGATCACACAGATCTTTTTACACCAGCATAAAAGCATTATAGGATCCAGCATTCATATCTCTGAAAGAGAAACAGAGTCATGTCCTTCCCTCCGCCCCCTATATTGATGGTCTCATTTTAGCACAGCCTCTCTGAAGTTATTTAACAATTGTTATGAAAGTAACTTTCAGGTCAATGTAATTAGGATTATAGCTTTAATTTCCCACTTCACTTTAACTTTGTGAAATATGTTTTTCCTTTGATTCTCTGTTGCTGAAAAAAGGCAGGCAAGAGATAAAAGAGAGATGAACCTCTTGTTGAGTGGAAAGGTCCTTGCCTCACAGCGAATAAGGTTGTTTATCGTACTAATCCAAATCCAAATATATGGGCATATTCTCATATGGTAAACAATTAACTAATAAACAGATATCTATGGACACATTTTGATCTGAGATCAAAACAATTTTTTATGAAAATGTCTCATATTGATAAGAATGTTCTGTTCTTCTTTGCTTGTTAGGTTGGTTGATATTTATTATAAGGTTCTTGATTTGTCCTCATTTTTTAATCCTAGACTAGATACATCTTTAGCCTGTTTCAGCATGGCTCACCTTAGATTTTTTTTGTCCCTGTGGTCTGTCATTGTCACCAGCAACTGAGCTTTACATGTACATGTGAATGAAAATTCACAGGAAAATTAAGAAGTATTTTTGCCATTAAAGTTACCACATATGTGGGAGAATCAACCCACTACAAAACAGACCTCAAAAACATGTGGCTCCAACAGCAGGCTTTTCTAGATGACTGAGGGGTCATGTGGGCTGCAAAATTCTGGAAATTAAAGTGCAAAATTAACTTTTTCAAGCTTTCCATGCACACAATCACACACACCTCAGCACTGAGGAAAAATTCTCCTTATGAATACACCTAGCCGCCCAGAGACCTTCAGGTAGTGTGGGCAGCATATAAGGTAAATGAATGAATGAATGAATGAATGAATGAATGAATGAATACATAAATACATAAATACATAAATACATAAATAAAGTAAAATCAAATCAAATATTATTTCTGTCCTTCCTTCAACCATAGCTTTGACTATTCAGACTTTTGTTGGCAAGGTGCTGTCTCTGCTTTTTAAGATGCTATTGAGGTTTGTCATCGCTTTTCTCCTAAGAAGCAGGCGTCTTTTAATTTCGGGGCTGCTGTCACCATCTGCAGTAATCATGGAGCCCAAGAAAGTGAAATCTGTCACTGCCTCCATATCTTCCCCTTCTACACACACACACACACACACACACACACACACACACACACACACACACACACTGTTTCTGTCCTTCCTACTAGAATACAGTTGCACCAGAATGACTTTGCTACCTGTCCATGAAAAACTGAAGGTAAAGCAGCAGCATTTTAGCACACACACACACACACACACACACACACACACACACACACACACACACACACACACACACACACACACACACACACACACACACACACACACACACACACACTCTGTTTCTGTCCTTCCTACTAGAATACAGTTGCACCAGAATGACTTTGCTACCTGTCCATGAAAAACTGAAGGTAAAGCAGCAGCATTTTAGCAATCGACACAGGCCAGCTATGAGTCTGCTAGTGCAGTGGTTAAGACAGAGCTCTGCATGAATGTTCAGTAGGTCATTTTTTCCCACCATGATCCATTAACTTGTCCATCTTTTCCTTCTGCCTCTCTCCTTTGTTTCTTTACAAGCTCAGCCCCTTCAGTATCTTTGAGCAGACGACATTTAAATGTGCCTGGACTTCTGAGTACTAGAAAGACAAGACCGAGACATTGACTAAGGGAGAAGCCCATGGTACTCCATGGTGAGCAAGAGAACGGAGAAGATTAAGGAAGGAAGCAGACAGGAGAGAGCTAAATGGGACAGCCAAAGCCCAGAGGGTCACTGCTCCACTAGATCCAAATGGATCAACGTTCACAACAGGTATGCCATAGAGATGATGATATGATTTACCTGACAGTGATTTGAAAATAATCCCAAAAGCTTCAGTGGCATTTTCTCCTATTATCTGACAGTCAATGAGGAGTAAATTAAGCGGAATGATTTTGTGTCACTCTGCTAATAATCCACCCATGTCACCTGTGCAGTTTGATTGCTTGTCTTCTGCACATTCGTGCTTTGTGAAAATGATTTTTATCCTGGATTGTTGTTGTTCCCTTGAGTAACACCTTGTGCAACAAGACTTCTGTAATAGGAGCTAACAAGAGGTGACTTTCCATTTTTGTATGCTCGCCCACCATTTTCCTTTCATTAGTTCTTTACTGGAAATTAGCGGCAGTATGCAGCGAAGCCCTGCACATCCAGGGTTCTCAATTAACATGTTCGACATGTGTTTGATTTTAATTCTCTGTTGCAGGTGTAGTTTTATTTCAGAAAGTCCTTTCTGGGAAGAACAGTATCAACAAGCGTATATAAATCCCTCTATACTTGCTTATCTCATAATTCCCCTTTTATATGCCCATCTCATATTTATTTATTTATTTATTATTTATTTAATTTATATCCTGCCTATCTGAATCACATAGGACCACTCTAGGCGGCTAGAGTGGTCCTATGTGATACTCACTCACTTTTTCTTTACACTAACCCCCCCCCCAACATTGCACACCCTTTCCTCATAAAAGAGATGTTCCAGCTCCTTGCATTAACTGCGTCTGACAATTTACCTAACTTATAAAGATGGAGTGACCAGATCTCCAAGAGCAGTCGGGCACCATGCTTTTAATCCATCTGCCCTGACTAACATTGACTGACTACATGCATCAAAGCATTGCCAGAGCACCAGCTTCAACTTTTACCCTTTCTTTATGATCACTGGTGTGTCATTTGCCTCGAATGCAGCTGAGGCCAAGATCTATGAAAGCAAGGCTGGAATAAGAAAATTGTGTAAAAGGGAGCAGTGACCGGCAGAACAAAGAGCACTGGACCTCATTGAGAGAGCATGAATGTTTATGCTGTCCAACACCAGGGCAGACTAGAGGGTCGGGGGGGGAGTTGCCATCGTTTATAAATCCAACCTGGAAGTAATTAGGCGCTCCTCGGTGGTAAAACCAGGTCTTGAGGCTCTCCACGTGTGGATCGGGGCCAGGGACGGTATTGGGATCTTGCTGGGTTACCGTGCTCCCCGCGACCCAGCCACTTCCCTACCGGAGCTGGTGGACTTTGTCTCCGCGGCACTGCTGGGCTCCCCGAGATTATTGGTCTTGGGGGACTTCAACGTGCATGCCGGGGCAGAGCCCGCTGGACCAGCTCTTGAGTTCTTGGAGACCATGGCCTTCTTGAACATGTCCCAACATGTCAACGGCCCTACGCACGTGGGCGGCCATACATTAGATTTGGTTTTTTCCACCAATGGGAGTGAAAGTGGACCGATGGTGACTGACCTTGAGTCGGTCCCCTTGTCATGGTCGGATCACCACCTAATAAAATGCTTCCTGAAGTTGGCCCTCCCCCCTCGCAGGGAGCAGGGATCTATTGTCATTGTCCGCCCTCGAAGGCTACTGGATCCGATTGGATTCCAAGATGCCATGAGAGGGGTTACGGCTGACCTGGCTGGCGCTCCTGTCGAGGCCCTGGTTGATGGCTGGCTCACCGCCGCGACTAGTGCCGTTGACACGATCGCACCTAAACGCCCTCTCCGCCGCAGAGATCGCCCGGCGCCCTGGTTTAACCAGGATCTTCGGGTGTCGAAGCGGGTCAGGAGACGGCTGGAGCGCAAATGGAGAAAGGACCCGACGGCTTTCAATCGTATAGCTGTTAAGGTCGCAACTAACCTTTACCAGTCTAAGGTAAAGGCTGCCAGTAGAACTTACCTCGCTAACCGGATAAGTGAGGCATCCAACCAGCAGGCGGAACTATTCCGTATAGTACGTGACCTATCCGGAGTTGACCCGGGAGATAGGCCTCCCCCTAGTCTTACCCCGGACCAATTTGCAGCATTTTTTAAATCCAAAGTGGAGGCCATCCGCCGGGATCTCGCTCCTTTTTTGAATACAGTGAGTCGAGTTGAGATGTCCAGCGCTCCGTCTTGCCCGGTGTCTTTTGACTCTTTTCAGCCCGTATTGCCCGACACTGTGACCAGGACGCTTGATCGCTGTCGTGCCACCACCTCCTCTTTGGACCCCTGCCCGGCCTGGCTAATCAAGGCAGCCAGGCCCTCAACAACGGAATGGGCTACTGTAATAATTAATGGGTCTTTCCTTGAGGGTAGATTTCCCTCTGCCCTCAAGGAAACACTCATTAGGCCCATAAGAAAGAAACCCAGTTTGGCGGCGGACGAAATTGGCAACTATAGGCCCATCGCCAATGTTTCTTTCTTAAGCAAGGTAGTCGAGAGGGTGGTGGCCGATCAGCTCCAGGCGTTCCTGGATGAAACAGATGCCCTGGATCCATTCCAGTCGGGCTTCAGGCCGCGCCATGGGACAGAAACGGCATTGGTCGCCCTGTGTGATGACTTATTGAGGGAGGCCGACAGGGGCAAAGTGTCTCTGTTGGTCCTCCTCGATATCTCAGCGGCCTTTGATACCATTGACCATGGTATCCTCCTGGGGAGGCTCGCCGAGTTGGGGATAGGTGGCCGGGCTTTTGCTTGGCTCCGTTCCTTCTTGGAGGACCGTCCCAAGAGAGTACAGCTTGGGGAGAATGTTTCGGCCCCGTGGTGCCTTAATTGTGGGGTCCCACAGGGGTCGATCATCTCCCCAATGCTGTTTAATATCTACATGAGGCCGCTGGGAGGGGTCATCAGGAGGTGTGGAGCGCAGTCCCATCAATATGCGGATGACACACAGCTCTACATCTCCTTTTTTCCAACTGCAGGAGATGCCGTTCTGTCCCTTCGGCGTTGCCTGGAGGCTGTACAGGAATGGATGCAGGAGAACGGGCTGAGGCTGAACCCGGACAAGACGGAGGTACTGAGGGTGGGCTCCCCCACACCTGGGGACAAGGGAAACTCCCTCATCTTTGGGGGGGTGACCCTGCCCGCCAAGGATGGGGTCCGTAGCTTGGGTGTCCATCTTGACCCGGCGCTCACCATGGAGACCCAGGTGGCGTCCGTGGTCCGTTCCGCTTTTTTCCATCTCAGGCGGATAGCCCAGCTGCGGCCCTACCTTGATGTGGGGTCTCTCACCACTCTGGTGCATGCGCTTGTAGTCTCGAGATTAGACCACTGTAATGCGCTCTACGTGGGGCTACCTTTGAGATTGCTGCGGAAACTACAGGTGGTGCAGAATGCGGCGGCCAGACTACTCAGTGGGCTGAGAAGATACCAACATATCTCCCCCACTCTGGCCGCATTGCATTGGCTGCCCATCCGATTCCGCATTGATTTCAAAGTGTTAACGCTTACTTACAAAGCCCTAAACGGTTTAGGACCTCGATACTTGGCGGAACGCCTTCTCCCACCTAGATCTACCCGTGTCACTCGCGCGAGCCAGGAGATAAGGCTGAGGAGCCTAACGCCGAGAGTGGCCCGAAAGGAAAAGACCAGAAACCGGGCCTTCTCGGCGGTGGCTCCTCGCCTTTGGAACAACTTGCCCCCTGAGATTCGCGCGGCTCCCTCGCTGGGCATTTTTAAGAAACAACTAAAAACATTGATGTATAGGCGGGCCTTCCCAACAGAAAACCCTTGACGATCTTTTTTTTCTTATTCTGTTCTTTATTTTTTTATTTACGTTTCTGCTGTAAAGTCTTAAAATTACATTGTTGTTTTTACTGTAAGCCGCCTAGAGTGGTCTAATATGATCAGATAGGCGGGATAGAAATAAAATAAATAAATAAATAAATAAATAAATAAATAGTACACTTAGCATTTTCCCCCGTTAATTTTTCAGCCAAACTGAATGTGCGGCTTTCATCAAAGTGAGTATGAAAACTGGGACAAGGAGAGAATATGAAACTTTCATAAATTCCAATTGTTTGTAAAGATGATTTCTTATGGCACGATTTTGTTGCCTTTTCTTCACTGGCAATATGTATTGTTCTGTGACTATTGACCTTGGGCCCCACACTGGTGGTAACTAATTTATGTGCAGGTATGTATACAGCTCCCCAGAATTTTCGAAGCAAAGGGAAGAGAATGACAGGGTAGTTTGAAGTCTTGCTTGTTATTGAGGGAAAACATGCTTAATTCACTATGGCAGAATAAAATGGACCAAATAAAGTAAGGCCAAGCACATGCAACCCATTGATTCAGAGCCTGAATTCAGCTTGTCATTCTGTTCAGGCATGGAAGAATGGCAGTAATCTATACTACAGTACCAGTACTCCAGAAAGTCTCTCAATAGAAATAAAGTAAGAAGGAAGGGGCTAACTGATATGTATTTGTAGTATGTTTTTGAAATTGTTCTGACACCTGTATTGGGTTGTTGTTTATGTGTAGGATAGTCTAATTTTTACCTTAACTGTGTAATTTATGTTTATTTTTGTGGTATAGCACCTAGAGGATATCTGTGGAGATTCTCAGTCATCCAGGTGAGATTATCTGGAAGTTCAGTCATGGCAAGGGACGAGATGGCGCTGTGGGTTAAACCACAGAAGCCTCTGTGCTGCAAGGTCAGAAGAGCCGCCATCGTAAGATCGAATCCAGGCGATGGAGGGAGCTCCCGTTGCTTGTCCCAGCTCCTGCCAACCTAGCCATTCGAAAGCATGAAATAATGCTAGTTGATAAATAGGTACCACCATGAAGGAAAGATCACAGCGTTCCTGTCTAGTCGTGCTGGCCACATGATCACAGAAACGGTCTTTGGACCAACTCTGGCTCTACGGCTTGGAGACGGGGATGGGCACCGCACCCTAGAGTCGGACACGACTGGACTCAATGTCAAGGGGAACCTTTTCAGTCATGGCAACTGGACTTCTTTCTTATTAGGTTGAAATGTTGTGCTACTCTTCCAAGTAGTTTCTTCAGTCTGAGGAGAGTGGTTATATCAAGGATCTCCTACCAACTCTCTTCAGACTGAAGAAGCTACTTGGATGAGTAGCGAAACATTTCAGCCTAAAAAGAAAGAAGTCCAGTTGCCATGACTCAACTTCCAGACACCCAGAGTAATGATTTGCTAGATTGGCAGGATACAGGCTAAAAATAAATAAATAAATAAATAAATAAATAAATAAATAAATAAATAAATAAATAAATAAATACATACATACATACATACATACATACATACATACATACATACATACATACATACATACATACATACATACATACATACATACATACATACATACATATTGTTGTTTAATCGTTTAGTCGCGTCCAACTCTTCATGACCCCATGGACCAGAGCACGCCAGGCCCTCCTATCTTCCACTGCCTCCCGGAGTTAGGTCAAATTCATGTTGGTCGCTTCAACGACACTGTCCAACCATCTCGTCCTCTGTCATCCCTGTCTCCTCTTGCCTTCACACTTTCCCAACATCAGGGTCTTTTCCAGGGAGTCTTCTCTTCTCATGAGATGGCCAAAGTATTGGAGCCTCAGCTTCAGGATCTGTCCTTCCAGTGAGCACTCAGGGTTGATTTCTTTCAAAATGGATAGGTTTGTTCTCCTTGCAGTCCAGGGGATTCTCAAGAGCCTCCTCCAGCACCACAATTCAAAAACATCGATTCTTCGGTGGTCAGCTTTCTTTATGGTCCAGCTCTCACTTCCTTACATCACTACAGGGAAAACCATAGCTTTGACTATTTGGACTTTTGTTGGCAAGGTGATGTCTCTGCTTTTTAAGAGGCTATCAAGGTTTGTCATCGCTTTCCTCCCAAGAAGCAGGTGTCTTTTAATTTCGGGGCTGCTATCACCATCTGCCGTGATCATGGAGCCCAGGAAAGTAAAATCTCTCACTGCCTCCATATCTTCCCCTTCTACATACATACATACGTACGTACGTACATACGTACCTACGCACGCACGCACGCACGCACGCACGCACGCACGCACGCACATACATACATACATACATACATACATACATACATACATACATACATACATACATACATACATACATACATACATACATACATACATACATACATACATACATACATATTTTCCATCTTGTCTCTTCCTTTCCCGGACTTCTGGCTGGTCACTGATGGAACAGAATCCTAGTGACCAGCCAGAAGTCCTGGACATACATTTGGTATGATATAGAAAGACAAGCCTTATTATGTGCTTCATGTGTGGCATAAATGGTCTTTGCTCAATTGTCTTGAGGATGGAGATGCTAAAGAGGTAAGTGCTATGCTTGCATATATTCATATATTACTCAGTTAAAAAATATATACATATGAATAGCTAGAGGAGCGACAATTATAGCTGTCATATTTCTAGACTCTGCCTTCATTCCAAGGTACTTGTGGTAAGCACTGGGTTTTTCAGTTGTTACCCCCACCCATACACTACACACCACCACCTGAAACATGTTTCGGCAGGTTTCCAAACCCTTCCCCACAGCAGGAATTTAGGGTTTTTATTAGGATGCCCTGGGGCTGCCATAGTTCCCCTCCTGCTTGGATGTTTCATAAGATGTTTCATAAGTAGGACTAGATATAACACAAGATACATAAAAACTCCATATGTAAAATGCAGAATCATGACCGTAATCATAGTTTGAAGTAGGTTGATACTCCCTTGATGTTTAGGGAGCCATCTTCAACACATAATGTGTGGCTACACACACAAAAAAAAGCCTTGTGCTTGTCTTTGTACAGGAAAGGTCTGGAAGCTCTGCAGAATAAAGCTGTTCTTAGCTAGCTCCTCATTCTTTTAGCTTTGTTTTTTAATCATAAACCATTACAATGATATATCACCCATAGTGCCCTAAAAGACTTCGCAGTTAAATACATTTTGTTTTCACCAGGAATTGCTTCCGATATTTCCAGTGCAGGGTGAAATGCATATAATGGTGGTTGCAGGGAGCCCAGATATACTTATTATGAAGTCCAGTGGTTGAACAGTATTTAGAAGTTTGCCATTTCTGTCCTTCCGAGAACCCCGTGAAATCCATTATCATTCCTCAGTCTTAAACTAAATTAGACAACAATGTGCCTGACTCTACAGTTCACGTTCTACTTTATTTACCTCCCAGAATTCCATTTATTCCATGTCATTGTCTAAATAAATAGCGTTTCATTACCTAAGAAAGGTTTACGGCTCACAGTTTGAAAATGAGTATTCATTCAGAGTGTGAAAAGAAAGATTGGAAATTCAGTCCTAATTGACACAGTGCTTAACAAGCCTCGGCTAAAGTGAGGTCTGTTTCCTTGCAATGAATATTTTATATTTTGAAGAGCATGGCAAACAGATGATAAATCGGTCTAAACAACCAACCAGTTGGGCAACTAGGAGTGATGACCAATCTCTGAATGTGTGCTTTCAATAAATTAAAATGTGTGAACATGGCGGATTCTTTTATTCGCTCAAAACAGCCAACTTCAGTTCCGGCGTCTCACCTTACATGGATTTTGAAAAGAGTAGCAGTTGTATTGGATACTATTCAGAAGCATTTGTATGACCAGTATTTGTTTAAAAAGATAGAAATCTGGCCCTGAAGAAAAAAAATCTCCCAAGAAAAACAACATCTTTTGCAAGAAAATAATAATTATTTGAATCTTTTTGCAATGTAATTCATGCAAACTTTCTTTTCGTGACTGACTGCTTGAACGGTGTTTTTAAATGGATTATTGCACCTTACTGCTTTCAATTCGTTTTGGTATTGCTTATGTTTTTAGGATGATATTCATTTGATCCATTTTAGTTTTTGTACACTCATTGCTTTTAGCTTTAAACCCTGTCTTTTAAAGCCCTAAACGGTTTGGGACCTCAATATTTGGCAGATCATCTTCTCCCACCCAGATCTACCCGAATCACCCGCCATAGCCAGCAGGGACGGCTGAGGGGCCTGACGCCGAGAGAGGCTCGGAAGGAGAAAACTAGAAACCGGGCCTTCTCGGCGGTGGCCCCTCGACTGTGGAACGCCCTCCCAACAGAAATTTGGCTGGCACCCTCGCTGGGTGTTTTGAAAAGACAATTTAAAACTTGGCTATTTAGGCAGGCCTTCCCTCCAGTCAGCTAAGTCTTTTTATCTCTTCTTTCCTTATCTTACCCATCTTGGTAATTTTTTTTCTTAAATTAATTGTTTTAATTAATATAGTAACTGTATTTTTAATGATTATATATATTTTATATTGATTTTTATGTTGTAAGCCGCCCCCGAGTAGACATGGTCTAGAGGGGCGGGGTATAAATTTAATTAAAAAATAAAATAAATAAATAAGGATATACGCCGCCTTGAGTCCTTTTACAGGAGAAAGAGGGGGTAAAAATTGTTTTAAATAAATAATAAATTTTATGTGGGATGGGAGGTGGATGAGGTGAACTGTGATTTCAATGGGAGTGCCAGCTGTAGCCAACCCTTGAGCTACATGTCAAAAACCCCTGGAGTTCCATAGCAGAACAGCTGTTATTTTGCTCACCTTCTTTGCTTTTTCATCATCTTCATAAGCACTTCACCATTTTGAAGCAGCTGGCTCAGAAAATAAAAATGGGGCATAATGTAAATACCAAGGCTCTGGGTGATTTTTTTCAAGTGCTGTTCTTTGGTTCTGCTTTGTTGATCCTGAGGCAAAGCAGTGGTCTGGTATATCCTCACAGAATGTATTCAGTGATGCTGAACACTCATTCCAAATAAGCCTTCTGGGTTTTTTCCCCCCTCAATACCAATCATAAAAAAGAAAGAAAAGGAAAGAGATCTCATGAATGTGTTTTGTTATTTATTTGATTCTCTATTCTCAACTCACATTTGAGAGACAGAGAGAGAGAGAGAAATCTCACTTTTCATTGATTTTTTTAAAAGTAGAATAAATCATCATGTGCGACAGAAAAGTGCAATTCCTTCTCTGTTCTAGAGTTGTAAAAACTCCCTGGCAAAATAATACATCAAGAACTGTGACAAAGATATGAGAAGAAGGTGTTTGCATTTTATTCTTTAAACCTCATCAATATATGCATTTTTTTCCGTGAGTCTTCTTTTAAGTTGTCTCTTGATAGCTGCACACTTGGAAGTAGTAGATAATGGGTGAATTGCCAAAATGTAAATGAATCATTTTGAGGAAACTATAAAACAGCATTTGAATTGCTTAGATGCAAATAAGAGGGCGGCTAAATGGTCAATGATCATGGGATTTGCTCTACTGATAAAGAAAGTGAATTCAAAGCTTTTTGGAATGTCTGCTTGACGTACAAGGCCGAATCAAATTGGTCCAGCTTGTTTAAAGTGAAACCGGCTTTGTTTCTCTGCCTGTAGAGAGCTGGATTCAGTTGTTGTTGTTGCTTTTCTCCCTGCGAACTTTCCTAGAAAGATGGGAGCAGGTCTTCAGGTGGTGTTTCCATGCTTTTCAGAGTAGTGAGGGCATTCCAGCACCATTGTTCCTTTCCCCCATTGTCTTCCAATGCTTTGCAGTAAGAGATTGCCAAAAAGTGTCAAAGGGTCATGGAGAAATAGGATTTAAATAGGATTAAATGAAATAGAAACCCCACCCCCTTCATCACCCTACCTTAGCCCCCCACCCCCACCCATACTGACACCCCCTTACCGTAATGATCGGCGCCACTGCCAAGATCTCCATCAGGCCTCCACAGCCATGGACTCTAGAAAGGGAGACTGGCTGCCCTTTGCAAAGATGGCAGCTATGGCTTCATTTAGGGTGGGGAAGCTGCAGCTGCCATCTTTGCAAAGGGCAGCCTGGATTCCCTTAAGGCAGACTGGGCGGTGGAGGTGGTGGCTGCAGGGGGTTGGTAGTGGCAGTGGGGGGTGGCAAGTGTGTGTGTGTGTGTGTGTGTGTGTGTGTGTGTGTGTGTGTGTGTGTGTGTGTGTGTGTGTGTGTGTGTGTGTGTGTGTGTGTGTGTGTGTGTGTGTGTGTATTTAGCAACCTCCCAGAAATTGACAAATAAATTCAGTATTCGTCAATTCATGGGGGCAACTTCATGCTTCTTGAGTCATCAACTTTGACGACTCAGGAAGCAGGACCACTCAACAAAATGGTGAGTCATCCCCATCTCTAGTGCTGGTCCATATTCTCTTTGTAATTGATGTTCTTTGGATTATGAGTCATGAGATGTATGGTGTTTTGCAGTTCACCTCTGGGGCACTGCACTGCCTCAAGGCCATCAACACTGGTCAATCACAGATCCATCAACATTTGTGCAGCATGGCATTACATACAGGCATTTTCCTGACTGCTCACATGTGGTGAATTCGATGGCATGTCTGGTGCAGGCTATTGCCTTGCAACACTGCATTGTGAAGTGATAGAAGGCAGTAGGTCAGACTCAGAGAACTTTTGACCCACCAAGCTGAACAGCCATAGATTCTGGTCCACCAGGACTGGAAAAAAGACATCTTTTTTGTTGCTTGCCTAGGACAACCTCCTTTCTTTCTACTCTACTTCTAGAGATGAACAAATGTGTTGTTTTCACTTTCCATTATATTCTCTTTTTTCCCCAGCACAGATAACTGCCCCATTCCAGCTTTATTTTACAGTATAACTTCTTCATATATGTTTTACATGCATTTTATATGCAGAGGAATTAATATGTTTTTATGTACAGTTTCCTTTGATACATACATTGACCCTCTAACGTGCCTTTTTTAACCAGGACCCCCGGTGAAATGACTCTTGTCACACCATTTTTATTAGCAAACTATGTTAACAGTATCTGGAGAAGAACAAAACCTTTAAAAAATTGCATTCTGGTTTGTAAACTAATTCTGGAAGTACAGTTAAAGCAAAATCAAATATTGTGTGAAGATTTTTGGGCCAAACATCATGCAGGCCCATTTTAAGCTGTAAGCAGATCGTTCGGGTACACATACACTCTCCTGTGTGTATACTAGCAAGTATTAGAGGACTGATGTGTCATGGATCTCTGGATCTTACAAGAAAATCTGCAGACCAATAGTTGGGATGCACTCTGGAGACCTACCATAAACATTACCTCTGCTTTTAATCTGGTAAAACTAGGGACAACTCACTTTGGTGTTTCAGAGGAAATCTGCTAGATTCTCCCTCAGGTAATTTCATAGCACTTCTAAGCAGAGTCTGTATTTGAAAATCATGTTCTTTCCAAATGCATTCTGTTCAGTCATTACACAACATGAAATCCATAGCTGCAGATAATCTTGTTCTGCCTGACAAGAGATCAGACATATTACCTTGTCCCTGGAAATAACAACATATTTTTTAAAAAGTTGGAATGAAACACTACAATATTAGAACAAATGTCTCTGAGACAAAACAGGGTTTTGGCGATGTTTCTCACTCTTTCCTGTACCTGTATTTCCTTCCCTGTATTCATGTGGGAACATTCTGGCTTAAATTAGAGGTCCTGGCTGTCACAATGCTTTTTTTCCCAACAATTTTCTTTCAAGAGCAAATGTTTGGGGGAGGATAGTCTGCTGTGTGGGGTTGTGACTAGAGATGGGCAAGTACCTTGGTTAGCGGGTTTGTGCTGGTTCATACGAAGGGCATCACAGGTGCCCCACATTGGATCTCCCACTCACCAGCCAGTGTGTGCTCTCCTCCTCCTCCTTTCTAGCTGTTTGACCAGTCCCCGGCAGGAACGCGGGCTTCCTTGTCCTGTCTCCTTGGCTGATTGCCTACTCAGACAAGGAGGCAGGACTGGCAAACTGGTGTACCTGCCAGAAACCGGTTGAACAGCCAAAGAAGCGGAGGAGAGGAGTGTGCTCTGACTAGTGAATGGGAGATCCAGCCAGGGAAGTAGGGGAAGTGAATGTGTGGCACCTGTAGTGCCGTGTGTACAAACCAGCACGACCCACCGAACTGAGGTTCACGCCTGTCACGATTCCCACGTGGCCCCTGCTTGTTTCACGAAACAAAGAGTTCACGCTATGTGCCCCTCAGCTGTCACCAGTTGATTACATCAACATTGCCTATTATTAATGATAGATGTCCAGGCCATATGTCAATTTAAAATAACCAAAGAGAAATTGTTTATTGATACTGGTGTTGACAGAACAAGCAATGTTGTTAACTCTTAAACAGACATTCTCCTTTATCCACTCTCAACCAGCACTCTCCCGCCCAAACTCCTAAACTCTCTCTCAATCTGTTCAACTAATCTCCAACTTTCTATCTCAAAATCCTATCTAAACTGCCTCTCTTCCTCCTGAGTCTCTTAAATCTCATGACTCTACCCCTCCAGCACTCCCATTGGTCTATGCAAATAGCATATCAATATTCATGACCTAATATTCATTAGGGACATGGTGGCGCTGTGGGCTAAACCGCAGAAGCCTGTGCTGCAGGGTAGGAAGACCAAGCAGTCGTAAGATTGAATCCACGCGACGGAGTGAGCGCCCGTCACTTGTCCCAGCTCCCGCCAACCTAGCGGTTCGAAAGCATGCAAATGCGAGTAGATTAATAGGGACCACCTCAGTGGGAAGGTAACAGCATTCTGTGTCTAAGTCGCACTGGCCATGTGACCACAGAAGATTGTCTTCGGACAAAACGCTGGCTCTATGGCTTGGAAATGGGGATGAGCACCGCCCCCTAGAATCGAACACGACTGGACAAAAATTACCTTTACCTTTATTCATGACCTGGGCAGACACCACAATGCCCATCTTTAGTTGTGATATAAGAAGAGTGGCTTTGATGCTGGGAATGCAAGGGATATTCACTAAATTCCTTTTTCTTTAATGAATTTGCCTGATGGAATATGAGAAGACATCTTGGTGAAGAATTGCCAAGCCGCTCAGAGTGGTATAAATATATCAGATGGGCGGGATATAAATCAAATAAATAAATAAATAAATACTATGAGGTCTCTAGCCTCCAGTTTAAGAGCAAATAAGAGCATTTCCCCACCCCCACCGCCAGCAAGCATTTTGTCATTTGAGCAAACTGACTCTGCACAAAACTAGTGCCTTCCTTTTGACAAGCAAAGAAAAAGCAAAATACATTATCGCTTACGTTGAATTTCTCCCAAATGCATATTTCTTCATGTATTGTAACTGAAAGCACACATATATACTGTATAGTAATGAAAAGTATAGTTTTAAAAGTACATTTATCTCTGTGTGTTTCTAATAGATACAATCTGCATTGCAACATTCATAGGAAGGTGGAATCTTCATTATTTGGATCAAGTCATTACTACCTACTCCTCTCCCTCCCCTCTCCCTTATTTCTATGCTGCTTTGCCATAGTCAAAGTGTCTTATAGCAGCATCAGAAGAATTACCCAATCAAAAACTTTCTCAGAATACTTCAGCAATTTTTGCTATACCTGATTTAAAGTCATTGGGAAGAATCCAATGGCAAATGTCTTCAGGATCCCACTGCTTTCACCAAAATAAGCAATTCCCCCTCTATTCTTCAGTTCCAGCCCCCATTCACATAGTCCCAATGGGCACTGGAATACCCTCTTTAGTACCTTTCTGATGTCATGGGGGCTGCAACAAGAACAAGAGAGAGAAGAAAGTCACGGTTCTGTTTGCAATGGATATTAAGACATCTTACAAAAAAAAAAATGGGTGATCATTCCAACATATTTCATTCCTACACAAGGTTGAAAAGATTATGTTACTTTTCAAATATTGCTTTTAAAAAAGTACCTTCCTTTTAATGTCATTGTGAAGGCAAGTGGGCCGTCCTCACCGACAAGACCATCAAAAGAGGAAAAGGAAACCAGTGAGGGTAATTTAGGGGGAGACAAAAAAGAATATTAACAGAGGACAAGAAGAGCATAGGCGTTTGCTTAGTGAAGGAAGGAGAAGGAAGGAAGAGGGAGGAGTTAAAACTCTTGATGTGGGAGGAAGATAGAAAAGAAGGAGGAGAAAGGAGGTTCAAGGGTAGACTGGAAAGGGAGAGTAAGGAGAATAAGATAGAGGCGGAGAAAGAAAAGAGTCATCTAGACTATGAAAAGATGCGGGATCTACTTAAAGATTTCCCAAATCTGAAAGTTGGAGTTTTGTTACCTGACCCAGAGACCCAAGGAGAGGGAGAGACCATTTACGAGACACAAGAATGGACTGTGATTGTCTTTCTGCGGGGAAAAGAATGTGGGAGGAAGGTGATACACCCAGATCCCATCTACAATACACCATCGAAGGAGGGTGATTGGGCATGACACCCATGTTGTGGAACGGGCTGCGCAATGAGGAGTGCACCCCTGCGCAAGTTTACAGACCGTGAATGGTTTGGTCCATCCCCACAGTAAATCTTTTGTCGGTACAAGAAAGATCAACGTTGACAAGTTATGGACAGTTACCTGACCTCTTCTGTTTTAACCCTGTTGGTATAAATGGTTAATACCCCACCAGTTAATAAAGTTGAAATTGAGAATAGTTTAAAATGGACTCAGCCTCTTTTTCCCACCAAAACTGAGGAACTGTCACAAGTTTCAAAAGAACCCAATCACAGTCAGTCATCCAAAAAAGTAAAAAGCGCATTATTAACACATTAATTCTAACTTATTATTTCTAAGATCTGCTAAACCCAATCCAATTTATGAGCGTACTTGAATGCTATCAGGAGAGGCCTTTCTTCCAGTACTGCCATCTTCACAGGTGCATTTGTTGGGGATACGGAGAGGACATTCTCTGTTGCAGCTCCCAGATTTTGGAATTCTCTCCCACAGAAGACCAGGCTGGCCCCATCTTTACTCTCCTTCCAAAACAGGTGAAAACCTTTTTCTTCAGGCAACCTTTCCCTCAGTGAATGCCTGCCTGAGTTGGGTTTTAAATGGAATATTGTAGCTGACTACTTTGAATGTGTTTTGATGTTGCTTATGTTTTTAAGGATGGTATTTGTTTGATCTTTTTAAAGTTTGTATACTTGCTGTTGTTAGCTTTAAATCCTGTCTGTTAATGATGTAAGTTGCCCAACATGGGTTTTTAAAGGAGAAAGGTGGGCTAGAAATATTTTAACCAACCAACCGACTGGCAGACCGAAAGGCAAGAGGGTTGTTCTGTACAAATTCCAATGTATTTGTCAGGAGATCACCAGATTGATTAATAACAACCTTCCCTCAATTTCTTTTCGAAATCAGCTTAGAATTAACTTTATTTGAGACAGGACAATGTTGAGAGCCTGATGCTGTGTTAAGGGAAGAGATAGGAAAAGAGCAGCTCCCCACAATACTGTTTGACTACAAATCCCATCAGCCTTAGCTAGCACACCAAATGGTGAGGAATGCTAAGAACTGCAGTCCAACAACATCTAGAAAGCCATGCTTTTCTCAGCCCATAACATCATCCTTCTCCTAGGCATATCTTACAGGATTTCTTTTTTATTTTATTTTATTTTATCATATTTAATTGAATTAATTTGTATTTGCACTTCCACGGAAACTAAATTAGAAAATGTCTCATGTACAATCTGAATCATCTTATGTATATTAATATAACTCTATATTTTTATTTGTTTGATTTCTGTTTCTCTCTCTTGATGGATTTAAATCCATGGTATAAATATTTTATTGCTCTTCTCCCAATGTCAGATAGATCAGAGTTCCAAATAAAATAGAATGAAATAAAATCAGCCCACGTGTTGATTTAATTGGCAAATGCTGCGTCAAGCGAAAGAGGAAAACAGAGTTGGTGGAAAGAATAAATTGCAGCAGACTGCAAAAAAAATGATTGTATGGATTTTCATAAGCACAATGGTCTTCTGCTGAAGCACCTAATGACTCTTAGACTTGCTATTCTCTGTAGTACCCAGACTCATCCATTTATTATGTGTACACAAACTAGCATTAAGGAAATCTACATTTTGTTGACAGGGATAGTTAAACTTGGGTTTGAGAACAGTTGGAAAGAAGCATCGAATTAGAAGAATTGGAAGGCTGGGAATGAATCCCAGAAGAGGTTGCAGCTCAGTTGGAAGGAACCTCAAAAGGTTATCCACTCCAATCTGCCAATGTAGGAAATCCAATGCTGCAGCATTTCTGCTTCAAATCCTCCAATTAAGCAGATTTCAACACCATCTGAGGCAGTCTGTTCCATTAGCAAACAATTCATCCTATCAGGATGTTCATCCTAATGTATATTTTAAGTTAGAGATATGCACTGTATTCTGCCAAAATGCTGCAGGCACTTACCAAATGAGGGCTATTTGGATCATTGGGCAGTGCAAAGAGCCTTAGGGCACTATTGGAGTTGGCAGCACCTCCCCCCCATATTTTATGTCACAACTAACACTTGTGTTAAAATATTTTAAAAAACACAATATAATAGGACTGTGGTATCCATGGTGGATCAGTTCCCCTCCCCCATGGATGTAAAAAAACCAAAACCCTGAAGTATCAAACGCTATACATTGCATGGTTTCTAGTGACCAGTTCTGGTAAATCTACCTTATAAATATGTATTTCTGAGGGTTTTTGTTTGTTTGTTTGTTTAATATTTTCGGGCAGCAGATAAATGAATCAGCAGATGCTGATCCTGTGGATAGGGAGGGTCCTATTGTACATTGAAAAAGTGGAACTGAACTTACCAATCCTGACAAAAAGGGCAGACAACATTCTATCAGGGGGCTACATGTGACTCTCTTAGGCCTGCTTGGGTCCCCCACCCCATCCCTGCTGTGACTACAAATTCCATCATGTTGGTGGGGATAATGGCAGATGTAGTCCAACAAGACCTAATTGGTTGTTGTAGTCCAACAAACACTAATTGGAAATCAGAATTTCAGTGACTATCTACATGCTTTATTTAGTAGACTGGTATTTCTTAAACAAGTTAAAAAAATCTTTCAGATATACTTGATGACCTTTACATTGGAATTGTATACATGTTCATACAGTTTCAATGAATTCAATGGGCTTACTCCTAGAGAAGTGAATATAGCTCCTGCATAACAAATAAATAGACAGGAATGGGAGACTCTGATCTTTCCTCAACAGCATTTACCTTTGAAGACCACATATAGTACATAATAAGATCTACCCATCTATTAATACAGAGAAATGTAATACTCCAAGATCAGCAAAGTAAGAAAATAAAATATGTATTAGCCACAGGTCGTGTGCAGAGATTCTGCCCATCAAATTCGTAATGGTAATCAGAAGTTTGAGTGGGGGAGGGGATAGTTGTTTTATATGACAAATGCTAAGAAGTGTGCTAGGCATAATAAATGTGTCAGAGCTTTCTGTTCTGGAAGTAATGAAACAATTGAAACTCAAGGGGAGAACATTTCTCAAGGAAGAATATTTCCGTGTGTGTGAAAAGATAACTGTAAAAATACTTATTGAAATTCAAACCTGTCAGTTATTTATTGCTAAACAAGAATTCTCTAATCATAGCAAGATGGTAATGGACAGAAACCACTCTTGTGACATAGCAGTCCCGGCATGGATCAAAATAGGATATGATCCCACCCAAACCTATCAGCAAATTGGTTCATTTTTGTTTTCCTGCAAACCTGGTATGCCTCACCTTGCATCCATGAGACCCATGTGGGATTCATGTGCAAGCCATTCAGACCAGAGTTTAAGGTCTTAGATCAGTGATGGCGAACCTTTTTGAGTCCAAGTGCCCAAACTGGGGTGGGGGTGGAGGGGAACCAGTGGGCAGTGGCAGAGGAACTGGAAGTGGCAGAATCAGAAGTGGCAGAACTGGAAGTGGTGGCAGAAGGGCGAATCCTGGGCACGGAGGTCCCTCAAGACCCCACTCCAGATCTGCCACCAGTGCCAGGTGCTCCGGGTCCTGGCCTGCCACTTGTCAGGGTGCCAGCACTGTGGCTGCAGTTTCCTAATCAGGTTTGCCTGTGGGGTGGTGTGGGGCGGGGAGTAGCGATCTGGCGTATGGCTTGCATGCCCGTAGAGAGGGCTCTGCATGCCAGCTGTGGCATGTGTGCCATAGGCTTGCCATCGCTGCCTTAGATCGTGAAGTACCTTTAAACACATCATCACCATCAATAACAAAAAATCCCAAATTGAGGTTTTTGAGCTGTGCCAATCCGTTTTTCCATATGTACCAAAACCAAAACACAATATCAAAAGAAAAGCGACAACTTAAAGACTAAAACATTTACTTCAGTATGAGCATTCATGGATTCACATGAACTCATGAATCCTCTTCCTGAGATACATGCTCACCTGAGAAATAAATGCATGCTCACTGCGAAATAAATATGTTACTCTTCAAAGCCATAATATTCTTTTGTTTAGGTTTTTATATACACCCAAACATAGTATACTTCTGGAATTTATGCTCTGGGTCTCTTGAACCTAATGTGATTCACATTCTAACTCCACATGAAAATCAAAGCAATGCACGTGTGCTGTCCCCACATCTTCCCCTATATTTGATCCTGTTCTATAAATTTATTGATTCAAGTACTGAATAACCTGGCACAAATAGTACATGTACTAGTAGATAAGGATGTCTAGGTCTCAAAAAGCCAACTGATGTCTCAGGCAACTGCAATACTTTTTTGTATCTCCAGCCAGGAGGTAAGATCTTAGGGTGAGCAGTATCAGAGGAGAAAAAAGTTTTATTATCATAGAATCATACAATCATAGAATATTGAAGTCGGAAGGGACCTATAAGGCCATCGAGTCAAACCCCTTGCTCAATGCAGAAATACAAATCAATGGATGGTGGTTTCAGGTGACTGTCTAAGTTTTTCTTGAATGGCTCCAGTGTTGGAGCACTCACCACCTCCTAAGGTAATTGGTTCCACTTTCAAACTGCTCGGAAGTTTTTCCTGATATTCAACCAAAATCTGGCTTCCTGTAGCTTGAGCCCATTGTTACGTATCCTGCATTCTGGAATGATCGAGAACAGATCTTGCCTCTCCTCTGTATGACAGCCTTTAAAGTATTTGAAAAGTGCTATTATCATATCACCCCTCAGTCTTCTTTTCTCAAGGCTAAACAAGCCCAGTTCTTTCGGTCTTTCCTCATAGGGCTTGGCTTCCAGCCCCCTGATCATCCTTGTTGCCCTCCTCTCAACTTGTTTCAATTTGTCAGCATCCATATTGAAGTGTGGTGTCCAGAACTGGACACAGTACTTAAGATGAGGCATAACCAGTGCTGAACAGAGAGGAATTAGCACCTTGTGGAATTTGGAAACTACTGTTAATGCAGCCAAAATTATAATATTACACATAAGCCTGTCCGCTATAAAGACCAATCTTCTTGCCTCAGTTTTGGCCTTGAAATCTCAAACCATGGAAAGGTGCCAATTTAGCAACTGTATCCCCCACAGCTATATGAACTTTTTGGATTATTCTCTGATTTGAGCATGAGAGCTCTTTCCTACCTGGTTAAATCCATACATTGACTTGAGCACCAGTTGCACCTTTTTACAGATGTTTGGCTACTGAAGCTGTTCACCTAGCCACTAAAGTTAGATTTACTTTTCTGTTTAACTCCATCACCTTCCATGACTCTCAGTTTCTAAATCAGCCAGAGACCAGAATCAGTCTTTTCCTTTCAGTTACTTTTTAAGTGTAGTAATGAAGAAACTGTGCTAAACAAAACAACAGCAGGCTAATGCCTATTTCAGTATTGTTGAGGGCTTGTATAGCACTGAATATAATTCTTTGCTGCTTTGAATTCCCTGGGGTGTGTCAAATATGTCCTAAACAAGCTGTGTATTTTTCTAGGCCTATGTCTTGGTGTGGCCTTAACATATAGCTAAAAATCTGTTGCAAACTGGTGTGTGTGTGTGTGTGTGTGTGTGTGTGTGTGTGTGTGTGTGTGTGTGAGAGAGAGAGAGAGAGAGAGAGAGAGAGAGAGAGAGAGGGAGAGGGAGAGGGAGGGAGGGAGGGAGATAGAAAATCTTTATCCATTTTCATAGAGAATGATAAAACACCCATGGATTAAAATCAGTTGGATGTGTGAGCTTGAACTAATCTATTGAAGCATAAGAAACTATGTGACAGAAAAAAGAACAATCAAACCTGGCACATATAAAAGGTTTAGTTGAATTTGGTCATGCAATATAGTTTCAATAAGGTTCATGGAAAAATAAGAATGAAGATTGATATAGTGTGTGCAGTCGTGTTTATATATACAGCTTAGCTATGTCAGTTGCTGATGTGACTGTTCCCTTTTCTCTGGGCTGTGACTTTCATGCTTCATCTTTCTTCAGTTCCATATAACTAGAGGCACTGCATGCATCCTTTGTTTGCACATTCCAGCACAAATGATTCTGCTCTCTTTTTTTGGGGGGGGGGGGGAATAACTATCCAGGAGAAGAAACCTATAGTCACAAAGAAAGAAAGGGTGGAATCAGATGCTGCAAAGGCAGGTTCCTGATCACACTTTAAGAAAGTGTGCACGCGCAGGAGTGGCGCCAATGGCCCATTGAACTGCACAGTGTTTTTGCTTCCCTCGCCCTGAGAGAAGTAAGCAACCCGGGCCACGTGACCTTTTTGGCGGGAACCGGTGCTATATAAGGTAGTGCCGGTTCGTAGTCTGGTCCTCTTTCGATTCTGGCATCCACCCGCCCAGCCTTTTTCTAGTGTGTCTTTTGGGGTCGCCTATTGTGGGGCCGGATAGGAATTTTTGACCTCTATCCTGATTGGCATTGGATGGGGGGATTTTTCGCCTATCCCACACTGGAAAATGGCTTTGTTGGCATTTGATGGTGGTTTTTATAATCGGTCACACTGGCGGGTAGTGCGGGAATAACTGGTTGTCACGGTGTCTCCCTTTTGTAATTATCATAAAGCAAACAGCGCGTCAGTTCTGACGGTTCTGCGGATCGTGCGATTACAGGGCCAAAGGCGGCTGATGCGCTGGACCACTTGTGGACCAAAGGTCATCAAATACGATGGCTAGAGGTCTGGGGTGTTTAATTGAGGCCTTCCAGGTTCCTCCGGTCGTTAGACAGTTGGAACCTGGGGCCTGAGACTCGCCCATTGACTGATATGGAATTATTTGGCGTTATTTCTCCGCACTACCGCAGGCCCCCTCAAGTTTGGAATTGGTTTATTTGGTGGCATTTAATTTGGTTTAATAAAGTGTGGCCCATATTTAAATCCAAAGAATTGTTGTCTTGCATCTTCATTTCGGGGCCTGGGGGAGCAAGAGACACAGGAGCTCTCACTCTTAAAGTGACCCTTGCATCTGTCTTGGCATTGTTTCAACTTGGCCATCAAAAGCTGCACCAAAAAGGTTCATCTTGGGCATTGATCAGGGTTGAGCTGGAGCACATTCTCCATTTGTTGTGCATTCATAGGGAAATAGATTGCACTGCACTATTTCATAAGCAGTCTGAATTGCGATTTATTTTCTAAGTGGTGATCTCCAAAGGTGGTGGAGAAGAGAGAGAGAGAGAGAGAGAGAGAGAGAGAGAGAGAGAGAGACTAAGTTGGAAACTGGAGACACACAAAAAGAAATTGTTCCCTTTCCAAACCATTCCAGTTGTGTTTTTTACTAGTAGAGAGACCCTGCTTAGAAGGTTAGAATCCTTCTAGTTCAGCAGTTCTCAAACTTAGATCCCCAAGTTTTTGGATTATAACTCCCAGAAATCCTGGCCAGAACACTTAGTGGTAAAGGCTTCTAGGATTTTTAGTCCAAGAACATCTGTGGACCCAAGAATGGAACCATTTCTTTCCTTCTTCCTTCTCTTCTTTCTTTTCTATCCTCTCCTCTGCTCTTCTCCGCTCCCCAGTGCCCATGCTGATCTTTCCTTGCTCACCCTTCCCACATCCTTTGTGAAAGTACAGATTAAGTGTAGGACCTTCACTTTGTCTCTCTCTAGGAAGGAGCTTATGTTTTCATGTCCTTCTGGTGGACTTCGCATAAAGGGTGTGTGTGTGTGATTCTGTATCCATCATAGAAATGTCTGTGTAAACCCTTAGTTTAATACAACATGTTTCTTATTTTCTTATATGCTAGGAATTGAGAACTTTTCATCCATGAAGTGAATTCCACTATAGAAAGGATCCATATTCCTGCAGTGGGTAGAACTTAAGTCCATAAGATGGGACCAGATCTAGTTCTTACTGATATGGATATATTCTCAAAAAGCATTTAAAACACAGTTCAGTTCTACGTGCATCTCTTCAAGAGTCACTAACTGCACAGTCCCTATATCTTTGTTGCATGGACTTTCAGAATCAGAAGCATTAACTGGGTTGCAACATTTTAAAAGAATTCAGTGAGGCAGTCCATCTGCACTTGCTTTTTGTGTGTTTCATTCTCAAAGAGAAAGGAAACTAGATTTGCACAAACAACTGCAGAAACATGTATGATAACAGAAATCTGGACCTAAAGAAAGAGAAAAGTAGAGAGAGAGGCACGTCTTCCTTTTGCTAAGGAGATGAGAAATCTCTGCTGGTGTTCAACAAAAATTTAAGAGGAAAGTCCAAAACTTAATAAAGTCTGGCTCCCAGCACTGAAAAATATAGCCTGCAAAAGATCAACAAACTCTACCCAGCCACAAGGACCAGGGATCATTGCACAAAAAAGACCAGCTAAACATACCCATCAATCACAGTGACAGATAATCTCTTCCCGCTTATGACAACAATACATCCACAACAAAAACACGCTGATCATGATCATCACCCTATCTCCTGAAAAGGACAAAAAGCTGATCCCACAGCTATAAATACTCAACTCCCAAACAAACTGCACCAGAGCACAGATTGCTATTCCTGTCCTCTGAAGATGCCGGCCACAGAGACTGGTGAAACATCAGGAAGAACAACCTTCAGAACACGGCCAAAGAGCCTGAAAAACCCACAACAACCATTCAGATCCTAGCTGTGAACGCCTTCGAGAATACAGTTCAGTTAGTAGTAGATTTCTGAGGAATTGATCCCACATTTGTACTTATTGTGTGTGCATACTTAATTTCAGAAACAGGAAATATGATAGAGATATTTTGCACAAATTGAGCACATCTCTACGAGGAAATGCATACTTAATATCACTGGAAGTGAGAAATCTTGTGCCGATGGCTAGCAAATCCTTGGCAGCCTGTCTTCCTGTGAAGAGACAGTCTGCCTTGGTCATATATGAGACATTGGTAACATTTCTTCACATGCTTAGTAAGCAGCATGAATAGGAAGGCAATGTTACTGTCAGAAATTTCCACACACACCACACATACCTCTGTTTTGATATTATTGTGTTTCTTTGAATCTACTTGTATTTTCTTCCCATAATTCTTTTTATCAGATTCCAAGATGTGCTTTTCTGCACATATTTTAATGCATTGTGCTGGCGAAAATTTCTGGGAGTTGTAGCCCAAGAAGATTTAGGGACCCAACATTGGGAAACACTAATTTATACACTCATTTTCCACGCTAGTAGAGCATCTTTGTGCATTTATATATTCATTTACATGATATTTTGGCTGGGTATCTTTTAAAAGTGTGTATTATTATTATTATTATTATTATTATTATTATTATTATTATTATTATTATTATTATTATTATTATTATTATTGTTGTTGTTGTTGTTGTTGTTGTTGTTGTTGTTGTTGTTGTTGTTATTATTATTATTATTATTATTATTATTATTATTATTGCACACTATTTCCTCAAAATATGATATAGGTCTTCAGATGTGCAAACTGTGAAGATAAGATACCTTGGGGAAAGTAAATAAACATTTTTTGTGATGACCGTCAAATTTAATGACATGTCCCCATCTTTACTTCTTTATTAATTACATCAATATGACATCATCCTGAGCAATGGTAGAAGTTATGATGGTTTCATTAGACAGTCTGTGAATAAAGTTGACTCTGAAGGACCATAAAGGGCATCTGTGTGAGGAAACAAATGGCTGCAGAGCAAGCCTGTAAAAATCATTGGGGAACTCAGACTGAAACATTGTTAAATCATTTCCTCTTTCCACTTCTGGTTCCTAATTAGCCTATTGGTAAGAAGTCGGAGACTATAGAGTGTCACAGGATGAGTGCATGAGCAAACAAAACCCTCTTCAGCACTTCTACGTAAAATGGATAGCCATGCTCTTGATAAGCTTTTTTGGAAGTTACCTTTTATGAACTCTAAGAAATTAAGCAGTGAATTCAGTAAGTCCATTTAAGCTTTGCACATGGTTTTGTCATCTGCCTATTCTTCCTGGGCTGCAAAAATTGGAGGGTTTTGACAATGGTCTAGAAATGTCTAAGGTATCATTTTAATGATTGCCAAGTGCCTGTGCCTTTTTACTTTCCTTTGCTTTTCATATTGAAAAGCCACGCTGTGAGACAGACTGGAAGAGACAGAAGCAGAAGATAAAGCAAGGATGAAGGAGACAGAAAGAAAAGGTTAGCAGTAACAGCCGTTCAGACATCTGAAATGCTACACTACGTAATCAGAGATCCTGACATCTCTAGAAGTATATGATTAGCTGATGGAAGACTTCACATCATGCCTAGCTATGACCAATTGTGCATGCAGCCTTTGTGAATTCAGGTGCAACCAGAAGAAAGTAAGAAGCATGGGGAAAAATCCTGAGTTGTTTACAAAGCAGTCTGGCATTGTCAACTGGGACAAAACAGATTAAATCTTTTACAAGTCCCTGCTGTGTCAGCACACAGTGAAGAGCCTAGCTGAGAGTTAAATCTTCTGCTGTGGCCAGTTGGCTTTTTCTTTCTGTTGCCTTGATGGCAATACATAGAGAGAGATGAAATCAGCAGAACAATAGCAGAGTCTTGGACCATGTGGTGGTGCAGGTCATGTGGCAGTAGTTTCCTTTGCTCCCTTTTTAATTTCTATCAGCAGAACAATGCTTCCATGCAAAGGACCATAAACAAACATAAAGGGAAATAACTTTAGCTTCTTACCAAGAGACATTGGAGATGTCTTGGTGGATACAGAAATATTTTTAAAAAGGAAGTAAGTATGCCTTTAACTAAAGAAACAAGACAAATATCTAAGATTTAAAAAATCCTACATTAAAATATTTTATGAACTTACAGGGCTTTCTCAGTGATGGCTCAACCTTCATGGAAACATCTTTTCATTAATTTCTGCTGCTGTCAGAATGGAATGGCTTTGGGACTCAGAGTGGGAAAGAAGGGAACCCCTATGAAGATAACCTGCTTTGTACATGCAGCGTTTGGAGGTTTAGGAGAAATAGACTAGAAATCTCTCCCTCAGCACCTATAAAGTTGTGGTCAGATGAAGTCAAGAAACATACTAGCTTCAGCTTACAAGAAGCACACTCTCAATAGTGCTGTCTTGAAACAAGGATTGTCCTAAAGTGGCATATAAAGTGCTACAAGGTCCTTCATAGTAATAAGATGGATTGTGACAGCAAACCTTTTTGGGCTCGCATGCCCAAAATAAGTGGGGGGGGGGGAGAGAAACCAGTGGCTGTTGTGTCACCTGGAAGACCGGAACTGGAATTGGCAGTTGCAGGGGGAATCATGGCGATGGACACAGAACAAGAAGAGAAAGGGGGAAGAATCATGGCGATGGACACAAAACAGGAAGAGAAAGGGGGAGGAATCATGACGACGGACGCAGAACAGGAAGAGAAAGGGAGAATCCTGGCTGCAGCCACTTCAAAAGGTTTTAATCCACAAGGGCAGGTGGGAGGGCTACTAACTCCTTGTGTGCCAGAAGATAGGGCTTTGCGTGCCACCTGTGGCACACGTGCCATAGGTTCGCCATCACTGGATTATACAGTTGATCTCTTTTATTAGTAAGGGAATAAAGCTGTGGCCACCAGAGATGGGCATGAACTGCTGTTTCACTGCTAAATTCCTAGCCCATCCTCCTCTGACAGGCACCCACTCAGAGGCAGTGCCCCGGCTTCCCTGCCCTGTTGGAGTCACAAACTTAGCAGGCTGATGGGCTTTGTGGTGATCACCAGATATTTAGGATAGCAAAGAGTCTCTTAGAAATAGACGTTAAAGAAGTCATCCACACACACAGGGATGTCTGTCAGCAGTGTTCCTAGTGGGCAACTAGTAGAAGAAGCAGAATAACATCAAATGGGTTCCCAATGAATTCTGCCAATGCATTCTGCCCTGACCCCAGGAGGACTGTGCTTTTATTGACATTACGAACTCACAGACAGTGGACAGTATACAGATAGGTTACAGAGTTCAGATAGGACAACGATTACATCATGCCATTATAATTGGCCTAAGGAAAGGCTTTACGCAAGCTCTCTAGCACCTATAAGAAGAAGAAGGAGGAGGAGGGTGGGCAGTCATGCCCCTCAGAAGCAGCTGTGACATCATCCAGGAGGGCTTGCCCTCTACTGTAGATTGAGCCAGCAGCTTAGCAACTTTGGGAATGGCACCTCCACACTGCCCTGCCTCCAGGTGCGACCTTTGACTGGGTGTCCACCAAAGGAGGTGAGGCTGGGAACCACCAAACACCTGTTCAGCTGGGAAAAAAACTGGCATGAACTGCTGAACCAGCAGTTCATGCCCATTTCTAGAGGCCACAGTTGGTGATGTAATGGAGTCTGGGCTGGTCAGGTCATAACTCCAGTACTTTTTGAGTAGCATTGACTATGACATAGTCTATCAGCCTCACAAACATCCCTGTTTCCTCTCAGCTTAGCTGCAATTCTCACAGTAGCTGAGAAGGAAATTGTCCCCCTATCCCAAGCAACAGTATATTTTTGCAAATTATCCCTCTTGTAGCATAAAGTACTGTACCTGAGAATGGGTCTTGAATGGGTAATTCAGAGCTGGGAATTTGACAAAAAGACTGTTCCTCATTTGTTGATGTTGGCCAATCCAGCTGCAATGGCCACAATGAACCTCGTCACTTCCAAATTTACCGCTACACTCCTCTTCTTTTCCACTATAGCTCCAATCCAGTTTGCAGGTCCAGGGTGTGCAATTTATCTGATGTGTTAGGCCCCTTACCATATTCAAGTACCTGGATCCAAACTAAGCTCCCTATTCTTACTCTAGAGCAAAAAATGGCAAAGGTATAGCTCTTAACAACACCTGTAATATATTATTTATTTATTTATTTATTGGACTTATATACCGCCCCATAGCGCTACAAGCACTCTCTGGGCGGTTTACAATTTTAATTATGCAGGCTACACATATATAATTTTGTTTGTGTTGCAGGCTGGCTTTAAACTGATTTGTACATTCCTGCTGAAACGTCAATCGCCTTGATTTCAGAAACAGCTGTCAATGGCATACCCAAATAAATATGAGACTGCTTGTAGCTGGACCACACAGAGGTGCTAGCTTGTCAGATGGCACTTCCCCAAACCTTCTGGCTCTGATAGATGGGACATAAATCTGAAGGTTCAATGCTACAGCCCTCCAAGCTCCATGTAAGACAACATAATTGAAATGTAAGTGTCTCTACCTCATGTCCTTCTCAAAGTGATCTCTAGCTTAAGCTAATGCAGTGGCATTTGTCAACTTGCCATTTTCTGCCATTACCACTTGACAAAATGAATAGTAATGAATCAACAGCACATTCTTTGGCTTTCTTAACACCCCAGGTAACCGTTAGTCTGAAAGGAGCACTTTGGATCTTTAAAAGGTACACCTTTTTTCTCTGTATCTTTGCCTGGAAAAAAAAAGTTATCAGGCTACCATACAACTGTATTCGCGAAGGCTTTCACGGCTGGGATCTAATGGTTGTTGTGGGTTTTTCAGGCTCTTTTGCCATGTTCTGAAGGTTGTTCTTCCTAACGTTTTGCCAGTCTCTGTGGCCAGCATCTTCAGAGGACAGCACTCTGAGACACAGAGTGCTGTCCTCTGAAGACGCCGGCCACAGAGTCTGGTGAAACAAATCTGGTGAAACATTAGGAAGAACAACCTTCAGAACACAGCCAAAGAGCCCAAAAAAACCCACAACAACCACGACCATACAACTGTTCACCAATACATTAAGAGAAATCACTTCTACACTTCTGTTTTTGCTTCACTTTGTTACTGCCACAGACAAATTCCCCATGTTACTCTTCCATCTCTTTGATGTGTGTGTGAATACCTATACAATCCTATAGATCAGTGGTTCTTAACCTTTTTGAAAGAAACACCCCCTTGAGCCATTGAGGAAGTTATCATCGCCCCCCTCCCTGAGGTGATGATATCCTTCCTTCCTTCCTTCCTTCCTTCCTTCCTTCCTTCCTTCCTACCTACCTACCTACCTACCTACCTACCTACCTACCCTACCTACCTACCTACCTACCTACCTACCTACCTACCTACCCGGGTGCGAGGCAGCGCTTCACGGGGCAAGGATGAGGACCCAAGAGACCCTTTTCTTCCACCCAATCCATACTCAGTGCTCCCCTAAAGGAGAAAGGCAAGACGTGGCAGGTAGAAAGAGCTGGATCATCTGGCGGCGGCAGTAGCACCGGATCTACTGCCAGCACTGTGGTTGCAGTCGCCTTCACAGGTTTGGCTCGCTCCAGCACCCCCTACCGCCCCCTTCTTTTCTTTTGCCCCCACACTGCCCCTTTTTGTTCTACCGCCCCCCCTGAAAAATGAAATCGCCCCTGGGGGGCATTATTGCCCACGTTAAGAACCACTACTATAGATGAGTCTGTAAGGGTGACCATTTGGCTGTCTGAAAGGAGTGAAAAAAGATGGTTTCCTCCATTCCAGCAGAAACTGACAGGACTGACAGCTAGCCCTTAAACCAGTCATGATGGTGAGACAGCGTCTACCAGTATACATGAATGCAAAGAGAACAGACCACATATCACAGGGCAGGCCCCATGAAACACAACTCTATTCTCCAGCATTCTGTTGTCTTTCTCCATCCACCAGCATTTGCTATCCAAGGCCACCACCTCACTCTGACAAATGGCAGGACCAGCAGGAGGAGTTAGTTACATGTATCTTTAGGGTCAAACCACATGTGATGGACTCTTTTTCATTTTGAAGTGCTGCTGCTTTTCCCAGTTCTGTATTTTGCTTTATTTCCTGATTTATTGGAAGGTAGATACAGACCTAATGTGAAAGTCTGAGCTCTAAGGCAGAGCTGGAAAGAAGACAGGCCGCCATCTTCTAATTATGGCTCTTATCTAGCTCAGGGTGTTTGTGCATGTGTGGCTTTGTATATGATTGTCCCAGAAATGCCCCTGAATCTTATAAGCTCTTAAAATATTTGCAAATGTCCCAAGGTTTGTTTATAAAATAAGGGGGAAAGAAAATAGTAGTATAAAAGTAGAATCATGACCACAAGTGGTCCCTCGAAGACATGTCCAAATAAATCTGCAGTGACATATTCTTTTGGGCTGGAGGTTGAAATCTTTGTGGCCACCTGCTGAGAAATCCAGCACAGAAGAGTGATGTATCAAAGTGATTACTGGAAAATTACTATTGGGGTAATGTGTTAGAAAAACCTGTGTCAGCTTTCATTAGAGAAGGAGCCACATTTTGAAAATCACCCAGTGACAGCTAAAGGAAAGGAACAGTGCTTTGAATTGTCAGAACATGTAGCCAGTGAATTGTTTATTCTCCGGGCTTTTTGAAATGGTACACGAAACCTGCTTGGGTTTTAGGAGAATGTTAACTCTATGAAGCTTCCAGAATCAGGACCTGGACTCACAATCCATTCAGTGCATGACGACCATTATTCATAGTCTGCAGTATTGCAATCGGGACTCTGCTCACAACATGTGTTCAATCCTGATCGGCTCAGATAGCCAGATCAAGGTTGTCTCAGCTTTCCATTCTTCTGAGGCCGGTAAATTGAACATCCTGTTGAGGCCGGTAAGGGGAACATATAGCTTGCATAACTAAATTATAAACTTCTTAGACAGTGCTTGGGGGGGGGTTGATCTATAAGCAACAGTCTTTGCTTTATTTCACTTTTTTGCATCCATTTTAAAAATGTGCATACAAATAATTGCATTGAGAGGGTTAGTCCACATAGAATTTGGCTTTGAAGGTAAGAAAAAAAATGCTACATAAAAATAGATTTCATTTGCCCATCCCTAACTGTTGTATTGGTGTTGGAGGAGGCGCTTGAGAGTCCCCTGGATTGCAAGGAGAACAAACATATCCATTCTGAAGGAAATCAACCCTGAGTGCTCACTGGAAGGACAGATCCTGAAGCTGAGGCTCCAGTCCTTTGGCCATCTCATGAGAAGAGAAGACTCCTTGGAAAAGACCTTGATGTTAGGAAAGTGTGACGGCAAGAGGAGAAGGGGATGACAGAGGATGAGATGGCTGGACAGTGTCTGCGAAGCAATCAAGATGAATTTGACACAACTACGGGAGGCAGTGGAAGATAGGAGGGCCTGGCATGCTCTGGTCCATGGGGTCACGAAGAGTTGGACACGACTAAATGACTAAACAACAACAACAACTGTTGTATTTGTGGTTGCATGTTCTCAAGCCACCTCCAAAACATGAGAACCCTATGAATGAGAGAACTCCAAATTATTCTGTTCTCAACAGCCCTGCTCAGCTCTTGTAAATTCAAGGTTGTCGTTCCTTTAAGGAGTTAATCCATCTCATATTTGATGTTCTTCTTTTATAGCTGCCGTTCACCTTCACAGCATTATTGTCTTTCCCAGAGAATCTTGTCTTCTTGTGATGTGCCCATAACAGTACATTCTGTTTCAACATTTTTGCCTCCAGAGATAGTTCTGACTTGATTTGCTGTAGGATCTGCTTGTTTGTCTTTCCGGCAGCTCAGGGTATCCACAAAACCTCCATTTGCACCATATTTGAAACCTTTTTTTCTTTTCTTATGTCAGCTTTCTTTCCTGTTCAGCTTTCTCATCCACACAGGGTGGTCGAGAATACAAGAGTGTGGATGATCTTGGTCTCCAGTGACACATCCTTCCATTTGATGATTTTTATTTATTTATTTATTTTATTCTATTTATATCCCGCCTATCTGGTCAATTTTCTAGTTCCTTCATTGCTGCTCTTCCAAGTCTTAATCTTCTTCTGATTTCTTGGCAGCAGTCTCAATTTGGACTGATGACAGAACCAAGGTATAGAAACTATCTAATCAATTTCTTCATTATCACCATCAAACTTGTGTGTTTTCACTATAATCATGATTTTGGTCTTCTTCAGTTTATCATCATAGGCATCCTTCAGTCTCGAGAGACTATGGTAACATGCTCTGTATCGAGAAGTGTCCTCTCCAGAGCATGAAGCCTGGGTAAAGTAGTACGGAGGATAGGCTGTTACCCAAGTAGCAAATCCCCCCCTCTCCACGTTGCTGAAATGGTCCAATGGGAAGTTGTAAATAACACTTGCCTTAACACAGGTGGAGTATTTGATAGTATCCAGTATCCTAGATACTATCAAATCCTAGAAACCTGGAAAAGTTCTACTCTGGGACATGGGGTCCCAGAATCCCCCATTCCCTAGTTGGTGATTCTTGGGGTTTCAGTCCCAAAAGCCGTTTTACCGTGTGGGGGATGGTGGGCTTTGTAGTACAAAATGGGACCTTTTTTTCCCCTCGATCTGGCTTCAGGACAGAACTGGGAGAGGGGGGAACCAAGCAGGAAGAAATTTAGAAAAGGGGAAAGAGGTCTGGATGCCCAAAGAGAGAGGCAGCTGTTCGGAAGATCCCTCCCCTTACCTGGCAGTGTCCAAACCACGCCAGCTCGGTGTGCAGAACCATCAGGCCGATGCCCAGGAGGGCCGTGGCCAGGGCCCACCCGGCCAGCTTCCTCTCCTCTCCCAAAAGGAGCGTCCTGCTGCGGAGGCGGCACAGGTTTTCACCTGGTTCTCTCGGGATGGGCAGCGCCGTGCTGTCCGCCGGGTCCCCCTTGGTTTGCATCTCTTGGGCGCAGCCCGGGACGGGAGTCCGTTTGGGGCCCGGGGCAGCGGGGAGGCAGGGAGAGAAGTCCCCCTGGGCCGCCTCCCATCGGTACCTTTTCAACAGCCAGCAGGCAGCCAGGGCGAAGACAAATTTAGTAAAACGACGCCAGAAAAAATTGAAACAACTAGAGAGATAAAAACAGAGGTCACTGTAGCATAAGAGTGCTAGAAGTTCTAACTTCATTTAAATGGAAAACCCTGATAATCTTTAAAGTCTTTTGCAAATAAAAATATCTCCCCCTGGGATGATCTCCAGATGCTTCTACTTTCAGAAGGTCCCAGTTCTAGTGCCCCGAAAACTTTATTGCAAAGTAGCAGAGAGGGAATGGACAATCTGTTAGTTTTATTGTTGTCACATTTCTCAAAATCCCATCAGCTACCCTAAGAAGAGCATTCTCCAGCACACATTCTGAAACAGAAAATATATTTTTCTGTACTCAGGCTCATTTCTGAAGGCAAGGGACTTTACAGAAGTCTGTCACTGGATATTATGGTCTTATGCTGAGCGGGTCTCACAGAAACTACACAAACCCATAGTGCCATTTCTGCTGCTGGGTAATCAGAATGGTGAAAGACTCTTGGGAAAAGAAAGAACCAATCAAACAGCTGCCCCTTCGATTTCCCCTTGGGTTTCAACCATCTAAGCACGTTGGCACGCATCCGTTGTGCTACAGTGTGCAGAGGTGTTCCCGGTTTCCACTTTAGCTCAAAATCGGCTCTGGTATGCCTCTTCAGGCAAGTTTAATGTGCAGAAAATCACAGTTTTCACCACCTCATACTTCGCTGCGTCGTCTGGGCTCAGAGATTCTATCACCTCCTGTAAGAGCCCCTTCAGGCAAGGAACCAATATCAATCTCCACTGTTCCCTTGGCCAACCCGCTGCCAAAGCCACTCTCTCAAATGTATGCAAATAGGTCTCCAGATCATCAGTAGCACTCATCTTCTGTATTTTGATGGGGGCAGTTCCAGCACCTAGCCCTCCCCGGTTCCAAGCCACTGGCCTCTGCGCTCTCTTCTCCTTCTTTATTTATTTTATTTTATTTATTTATTTGATTTATACCCCACCCATCTGGCCTAAAAGACCACTCTCTTCTTGCCTCCTCATCTGTCTTGCCAATAGAGTCTGCTGCTTTGTCAAATTCTCAATCATCCTTGCCTGTCTATCGATAACTTCCTGGAGCTTGGTCAATTCCTCTCTCCCAGCGCTAGGGGTCGCTCCACGTTGGGCGCCACTGTGATTAGGTGTATCTTTCCAGCTCATGTCTATGAAGAGTCACATTGTCCATGTGAATGATCACAAGAATGAAATATTTTAAAGCTGGACATGTTGGTATTTTGTTACTCCCTTCACTTGTCTAAGTCCACAAGGCAGAGTTAATGGGATATTTCCTCAGATGCCTGCCTAATTCAGAGAGCTGAAGATGAGACGAGATGGATGGGACAAGATGAGATGAGGATTGGTTCTGGGGGACTTTAGACAATTGATATCAATAAAAAGAGGGCTCTATGAGTTCTCTAGTTTTGGGCATTGGCATACTGCCTGGCCTTGCAAATGTTCTAATAGCTATTATATACCATATTCACCAAGTGTCTGAACCAATATTCTGACACTTACTAGGAGAGCCAGCATACAGATCTGCCCATCTAGTGTCATTTCCACTGGTTAGAAACAGGTCTCAAGGGTTTCAATTGAGATAATACCCACCCGACTTGGACAACATTTATGACCTTCTAGAAAAAAAATCATATGCTTTGTCTTTAAGCGATGGCCCTTCTTTTCATATCATTCCACATAAACTCCATTGTGCGTTCTGAATGTCTCATAACAGCTATGCTATAAAATACATTCTAAATATGAAGAAAGAAAGAAAAACAGAGAAAATCCTTTCTAAAAAGCAACAGACATCACTTTGGGGGATACAAATGACTGTAAGTGGCTTTCCAAAATATAATGTCTAATATTATTCCATAATTCAAGAACATTATAGTGGCACCGTTCATTTCCAGCATCCATCAGCACCCAACAGGACGGTGGAGATATATTACTTATACTTCAATTGGAGGCTTAAGAGTGAAAGTTTCAGGACAAAAGGTCATTCAACACATTTTCCTGCAATGCAAACCACTTGAAATGAAAGAGAACATATAATAAAATTCCATTTGCTGTTCCTGAAATTATTATTTTTTTCCTTTCTCCATATATATTGTACAACAGGCTGTAACCCTCTGGATTCAAGCATCTGTATAAATGTTACATAAAAATGAGGAAGACAAGGCATATATAGGGAAATGCTGTATAAGATTGAAGAAAACCAATATCTTTACAATGAGTTGACTGAATGAATGTAACATTAAGGTACAATGTGAGTCTCACCCAACAGGGTCTTCAAGGCACATGAGATATTTTTAGGAGTGGTTTTACCATTACCAGCCCTCCCCCAGTGAGTTTCCATGGCTGAGTGATGATTTGAACCCATGTCTTCTGAGTCCTAGTCCATGACGCCATCTAGTACACTACACTAGTGTGGACATAACAGCAAAAAAGTACTTCAGTTAGAAAAATATGATTAAACAACCTTGGTTCACCAGAAAGAAGTTGTGTCAAGCAATAGTGAACCTGCTGGTTTATGGTTGTAAGCAAATATCACTTCAGTCATGATGTTTACAAAGAGTAGATTTTAAGAGTGCTTAGCATGAAAGCCTCTGAAGTTGGTTGTCTAAAATCAGGCACATTTACTCCTCTCTTTAAAGTCCATGATATTGCTAAATCTAATTCAAGAAGGTAACCATGTTGCATTCATTTCACACACTAGCAAGGTTATAATCAAAATCCTACAAGGTAGGCTTCAGCAGTATGTTGATTGAGAACTCCCAGAAGTACAAGCTGGATTTCGAAGAGGCAGAGGAACTAGAGAACAAATTGCTGACATGCTCTGGATTATGGAGAAAGCCAGAGAGTTCCAGAAAACATCTACTTCTGCTTCATTGACTACGCAAAAGCCTTTGCTGTGCCACAACAAACTATGGCAAGTCCTTAAAGAAATGGGAGTGCCTGACAAGGCTTTAAGTTGTCTCCCTGCTTATTTACTTATATACAGAATACATCATGTGAAAAGCTGGACTGTATAAATCGCAAACCTGAATTAAGATTGCCGGAAGAAATATCAACAATCTCCGATATGCAGATGATACCACTTTGATGGCAGAAAGTGAGAAGAAATTAAAGAATCTCTTAATGAAGGTGAAAGAGGAGAGCACAAAAATAGTCTGAAGCTCAACATCAAAAAAACTAAAATCATGGCCACTGGTCCCATCACCTCCTGGGAAATAGAAAGGGAAGATATGGAGGCAGTGACAGATTTTACTTTCTTGGGCTCCATGATCACTGCAGATGGAGACAGCAGCTACAAAATAAAAAGACACCTGCTTCTTGGGAGGAAAGCAATGAAAAACTTATACCAATTTTAGATTCCAGTGTATGTCAATGGGAGGGCAGGGGATATAAAGTTACTAATCAATTTGAACAGGATCCAGATCACCATAGAATAAATTGGAATGCACTCCAAAATACAGAACTATCTTCTGAACAGAAACAGGGGGCATGTGTACAGATCTAAAAATAAGCCGTTCCTTAACCAATCACTCTCAAACCTTCAAATGAAGTGTAAGTAATGTATTTCAAATCTCCTGTTGGTTGCTGATGGATTCTGGGAAGGATGCTAGTATCATACATGGCTGCATGCATAAAGCCCAAGGTTTAGTTCTCAACAGCTCCAAGTTAGGTAACTGTCTGAAACTGTCTGAAACTGTAATCTGGAACTATTAAAACTGGGTAAATTCTGTTAGTCACTGGTAACCCAAGTGTTCTTGAACTGCAACTCCAGAAGCTCCGGCCAGCACAGGTAATGATGAAGGCTTCTAGGAACTGCAGTCCAAGGTTGGAAACCACTGATGAACATTTGTAACACTGGATTTGGAGATTGCCACTCCCAGAATCCCTAGCCTGTCTACCAGTGATAAAGGACTGTGGTAGTTATCCGGAATGCCAAAGTTTCACCAACAGATGACAGATAGCATCAATGACACATCCAGATATTTTTTTTTCTGCCCAATATTGGTTGCCTAGCCTAGCCTAGTGCATTAGCCTGTCCCTGTCACAATGGCCTTTTCCTACTATTTGTTCAACAAACTCCATGTGAACAGGCATCATGGTGCCAAGGGAAGAGGACAAGATGTTTTATTGACTTCCTAGTCATTCTTCAGTCAATAGACACAGAAGTATCTTTGCTTTCCTCACTATAATATTTGCAGACAATAGCACAATAATGTCTCATCACCCTGCAAGGTCAAGGAAGACCAACTTCAATTTCTGCACAGTTGAAATAGCTGCAGTATAAGACACACTGTTTCCATTCCATGACCATTAGTTCTCACTGTAAGATAGTTTAACCTAAATATAAACTCTAGAGCAATGTTCAGCTAATTCTAGTGAGACTTCTTCCCAATTAGTACACTTATGTTTGCAGCCACATTTTTTCCTTCTCATTAATTATCAGAAACCTGTAGTGAAATATGTTCATAAGGATGATTGTGCGTGTGGTTTTTACAAGTTTGGGGCATCTGTTGCCTCTTGGGCATGCAACTGAATGCAAAATTGAGTTCATGACCTGAACATGTCTGATTGCATGACAGATCACTGGAACAATTATGTTCAGTAGCCATGCAGTTTGGAATTTACACTGCAAATTCAACAGAATTCTGGCTACCATGCCTTCTATATTTTTATGCATATATAAAAAGTACAATGTGTAACATGCCTGTCGAGATTTGGGTTATTGAGTGTGGCTAAGCTATTATTCAATCTGGTTAATGTTCCTGATGATAGAGAGCTGTTCTTCCTAGTGCGGTTGAATATAAACAGTTTACATTATTGGAGTCTGAGGTTGTAGATAAAATGGTTTCTTGGAGGAAAGGGGCAATGGACGGACGGACGGACGGATGGATGGATGGACAAAAATTCTGCAAAAGAAACCAATGTTTGAACTAGTACTCTTTACTTTTTTGAGCTTGCCCTAACCTCACAGACAAGAAACATAACAAAACAAGCACAAAAGCAAAAACAAAAAAATTAAGAAGACAAGAAACTGTTGTGGCACCTTACAGACTGATTGTTATATCGTAATGTGAGCTTTCATGGGTCAAGTCCACTTCCCCAAACATAAGAGTCAGACTACATGGCAAATATTTATACATTACCCCAAAGTAAAGGGACGGTAGTTGGTAAGTAGATACAAGTTGCAAGTTGTGTGAGTCAGTGTGTGATTTCATATCTAGTAATGACATAAGATCCCTGTTTAATATTAAGTTATTTTCCTTTGAAGTTTTGTCTTGTAAAAAAGTGAAAATGGTTAGTGGGTAAAGAAACCCCAGGCTATAGATAACAACATCAAAAACAACATAATTATTGTGGCATTAAACATGTGATAGTGAGATAAGAATCCTTGACTTTACCTTTGAAGCTTGTTCTGTAAAGGTGGCTGTAGTTAGTTGAGAAGGAACCTGGGCTATGGAAAATAAGAGCCAATAACAGCATAATTATGTAGTATCTTACAATTGGTAATGGCTTAAGAACCCTTGACTAATATTTAATCTGTTGAGATGGGTATCAAGAATATGCATATATTTCATCTCAGCTTTCACCCTCTCGAATGTTGTCCTAAAATTTTTATTCTCCAGGATGGCAACTTTAAATTCTGTGTCTGGGTGGACAAAAATTATCTGAAACAGATATTGGTGTATTGCCATTCCCAATGTTTGATGCATTGTAAGCCAAAGTTGGCATAGATAATATTAGTAGAGAAGTTTTGCTTGAACTGCCATTGATGTATGTTACATTGTTGGGTCCTGTAATAGAGTAAATATTAGAACAGAGCTAGCATCTGGGTTTGCAGTAGGGTTTAGTTCCCATCTGTTGTTGGATATGCACATGTCATATTAAAGTTGGCTAATTTTACCATTGCTAGGTTTAAAATAGAAATGGGATAACTCATAAAACTTATATGGCTTATGAATAAAACAAGATTCCTTTCATACACTTCCCTACAGTAGTCCTCTGTTGAGCTGGTTTTACTCATGGAAAGGCAAGGTGTTTCAACTGAAGGTCCCCCATCACTGTTCTAAAGCATGGGATGTTCAATGCAGTTAATTTAGGGGAATCTAGTGGTCACTCTGAACTAAGCAACTGTCAGTTCCTGGAAAAAGAATGGAGATACCCAATTCCTGCATTGTTATGATCTGTTTTAAAGAGCCTTGCCAACTTCCTAAATTCTAGGACACTGAAGAGATAAATAAAATATTGTCAGCAATGGGGGCTCGTCAGCCATGGAAGGCAGCCCATCTAGGAGAAGGAAAACTCCGATTTCAAACCTCCACTGCCTTGTGGCTATATCCACTCATGGAAAAGGCTTCAGGAGTTAACCTCGAGGCAAAATCCGGAGCTGGAGTCCCGAAGGCAGCATGTGTCGTTCTGCCAACTCCTGCGACATTGCTGGAACCAGTTGTATTGGCTCTTGCCTTTCCATTGGATCATTTCAGCAATGTGGAGAGGGGGGATCTGCTGCTTGGGTAACAGCCTATCCTCCATATTACCTTACCCGGGCTTCATGCTCTGGAGAGGATACTCCTCGATTCAGAGCATGTTACCATAGTCTCTTGAGACTGAAGGATGCCTATACTGTCAGCAATGTGAGGATATATTGCTCTAGATTTCCTCCTGTTTCCAAGCAGTCATATCTAAACAAAACCATTATGGCATCTTTTCTACATTCTGCAATCTAGAAGCCTTCTGTTAAAAACGAGCAGATCTTTTAGAGAACATGCTTAGGGAATGAGCACTTCATGTAAGATTCTGGCCAATTTGCTTGGGGAAAATAACAGTTCAATAGGCTACCCCCAAATCCTTTTCTGTTGTCTATGTAGCAGCTTCTGGGAAGCTTTATTCCCATCAGCAGGGTCATCCCATTGCTGTCTCAGACCAAAAAATGAGCTTTGTTAGGAATGCTGTTTACTGGACTCTTCCCAAGTGTGTAATTAATCAGCTAAGAGTGAAGTTGAGTGAGTCAGAGGAAGCCAGGAGCAAGACAATTATGAAGCTTTTGCCTCTGGCTAACCTCAAAGAAGCCTTGGTCAACGAGGCAGTGCCAAGTCCAGAAAGGCTGGTGAAATCACAAGGGGAAAGTAAGTCCTGTTTAAAAGCACAGTGAGAAGTTATACGAAGCCAAGAAAGTATGTTTGCTCTAACATTTTCTTAAAAGGCTGGTTTCTCCTTAAAAGAAAAAAAAATGCTGCATACTTCGGCAGTGTGTTCGCATTAGGTATCTGGGCGATCCAATAATGTGCAGGCTTCCATACTACCTGTCAAATAATCATAAAATTCATGAGATGCACAGATAATTGATTCAGAAATCTATTAGGCCACAAATGGTTGCAAATGTATAATCATAACTACGCTACGATGCCGAAAGAGAGGACTGCATTAATATTTATATCCCTAAATGGGCAGATTGAGTCATAGTGGGGGACAATTATCTTCAGCATTGCAAGAATGGGCCATATCTATAAAGCTCCTTACAGTTAGGAAGCCTAAGACAACACTAGAACCTTGATGGATCTTTCTGGGAAAAATTCTAATAATCCAATAGTACAACTGCAGCACTGGGTGTGAATACCTTGCAGTTATTTCTGTTTCCTTGATATACAGTAATCCCTTAAAAACATGCACACAATTACAGTAACTAAAATTCAATTGTCTCATAAAGAGCAGACCCATGGAATATACTTATGAACATTCTATTTTTTCCAATGATTCTACTCTGGTTGGAACTAATAATTGGATTAGTCCCTTATAAGCAGCAGAGCATACAATCCACAATATCACAGTCCAGTGGGTGAACCCATTGTTAAAGAGACACAAGGCTCTCTGCCAGTTGCAGCTCTCTAATAACAAGATAATTCTGTACCCTCAAGTAAATTCTGACTTTATGGCAACCCTTTTTCTGTGTTTTCCCGGTAGGAAATACTCAGAAGTGGTTTCCCATTTCCTTCTTCTGGAGGTGCCCTGGAACTGTGCAGCTTGCTCAAGGCCACACAAGGCTGGCTCTAATATGCAGGAGGCACAGTGGGAAATCAAACTCCCAACCTCTAACTCACTGAGCTATCCAGCCTATATCTCTCTTGGGGGGGGGGAATAATTCCACACAGGAAACCCTCACAATCTCTCCTTTGAAATAGGAGCCTCAGAAGGCAATCTTAATATTTAGAGATTTTCTCTCTCCCCCCCCCCACGCCCCATTTGAAGCTCTGTCAGCACATGTGCTGCCTGTAATTTTTTTAAATAACTGCAAGCTGTCTTCTTTGGCAGCCTGCAGTAAAGTTGCAACCCAGTTTTGGCAGGGTTTCTATGAGTTTGACTCTTATTCCAAAGCCCTTCCTAAATGAACTGACAGGGAAGCCCATGCTGTTGAAGCTGAAATAGGGAATGGATACAAGGGCTATCTTGTCTCTGTGGATGGAGTTATGAACATGCAACTTGCGAATACAGATTAATGCTTAGGTACTTCCATTTGGAAAAAGATCATCCTTGAGATTCTTGATTTATGAGATGGAGGCCTTTGAAGGAAAGGCCAACAGCCAGCAGTGTTGTTTGAGGAAACCGGTGAGATGCTGCCTATGGAACCAGTTCTGGTCAACAATCAGCTGCATTTTGAGTCACAGCGTCTGAGAAGTGGTGAGACAGTCTGTCAAAAATTCTCAAGCGCCTGCAAGGCAGCTTGCATTCCGCGCAAGACTAAAGGAGAGATGATGTGTTCACACAGATGACTTAGTGGCAAAGCACCCATCCCACCTCAGCCACTCAAGCTTCCTCCTGCCACTCTTGTTCTTCCCCAAAACCAATTACTAAACAACATAAAGGGAAGAAACAGGCCAATCTCTTCTTCCTTAAAAACAAAACAAAACAAATCAAACTGAGGTCCTCCTCTGGGTAGCTCGAAAATACTTTTAAAAGGAAAAAGAGGCCCTTTGGGAAGATAAAAATGGTAGGTACAAGGTTCTTATGTTTGTGTGCATGGTGCTTTCCTCTAACTTCTTCCTCTGGCTCATGCAATTTCTTTCTGTGGAGAAGCCAAACTATGGCGAGAGCTATGTAATAAAAGATACCTTACTCTTCTGTTCACCTAATAGTGATGTGTAGGTCTGTGAAGGCCAGTGACTCTCATTTGGTGACATTAGCGATTCTGCTCTGGGATATGATTAATGAAGCCAACTAGAGGAAGCTAACATATGAGGGCCAGGGCTGACTGCATTGGACTGCTTCTGTAAGTTTTGGACTAAAACTCTGAGCAGATTACTGCCCCCTCAAAATTGGAATGGCCAGCCTTCCCTGGCATGGACGTAAAGCTTCGGGGTTGAGATGAGCACCCCTAGTTAAAAGGGAGCACCTCTCTAGTGCTCTTATCGAAACTGTATATACATTTCTCCTTTCATCTGCCAGCCCAAGGTTATGCTAATATGCACTTAGAAAAGGCACTATGTTTTAGACTCCTCATCTCCTTTGCTCCAAGATAAAGTGGGTGACCAAAAGAAATGTGAGGATACTTGCTTTGAAGCTTTCCTCCCATTTTTTGATCTCTATTTTATATAAAAGAACAAACAACATTCAGCATATCGTGCTAGAAGTAAATTAACCGAATGCTTTCAGCATAACTTCAGCAACAACAACGGTACAATTTTAAAATGAATTATTCCCAAGTTTTATTTTATAAGAGCTTTAAAGTTTGAAGCTTTCAGAAATGCAGTCTTGTCTTAGAGATTCAGTTTCATCGCAGAGGGGCTTCAGTGCTATTAAATGGCCTGTATGTGTTCTGCTTCAGTGGTTTAATTTTCCCAGCTGGTCAAGGAGCTTAAGTGCATCTTTTAATTTTGATTTTGGGAACTGCAAAGTCGATTAATACCTGTAGAGTGAGCTAAATGGTAAACACGTGGGGTTAAACCATAGCAACTTGTGTTAATGAGTTATGGCACTCTTTGTAAGATACACCGTATTTTAGAATGCCATTGAAAAACTGAAAAACTAGCATGCAATAGCAAAGAAGTAAGCCCGCTGTAGAGCTATTAAGATCCTTCCTTAAATAACCTGACAAAAGATGGCTTTTCTATCCAGAACTATGTGGTTTTTGACCAAAGTGATACTAACTTATATGGGAGGTGTGCTCTAGAGAAAAATTGTTACTAACAAGGTCCTTACAGTGTTGTGACTGTTTCAACTTATATACCACCCCATTGTGTTCTCTTGGGTGGTTTACAACATAGTTATGCAAGCAGCATGCACAGTGGCATTTAAGATAGTGGTGCCTCGCTAGACAGTTACCCCGCATGACAGTTTTTTCGCTAGACATTGACTTTTTGCAATCGCTATAGTGATTCGCAAAACAGTGATTCCTATGGGGGGAATTTCACTGGACAATGTTTGGTCCCTGCTTCGCAAACCGATTTTCATTAGACGACGATTTTGACAGCTCCCTCCCCGCTTGCAAAACAGGTGTTTTCGGGACCTAAGCTTCGCAAGACAGCGATTTAAACAGCTGATTGGTGGTTCGCAAAGCAGCTTTCCTATGGGCGATCTTCGCTAGACAACGACGATTCTTCCCCATTGGAACGCATTAAACAGGTTTCAATGCATTCTAATAGGGAAATGCTTTTCGCTAGACAATGATTTCGCTAAACAGCGATTTCAGTGGAATGGATTATCATCATCTAGCGAGGCATTACTGTATAGGCATTTTCCAAGAACCTTCTGTAATGGGGTGACTCATGGTGAAATGGCCTCACTTTGAAATTGGGAGGAGTGGATGCCCTCCATCCTCTGGTCCTGAGACATTTATCTTCTGCAGCAGTGTGGGATTTTCTCTTGCCCAGGTCACATTATTCTGCACCTCCCTCATCCTCTAACCATGTTAGAATAAAGGTCCGACTAGATGTTAATGGGAATGCATATGAACCCATTTAGAATTTCCAAGGAGATATATGTTCCCCAGCAATCAAACTTCCCAATTAAGTCCCTTTTTAAAAAAATTAAGGAGAGCTGATGCTATCTGCAAGGGAACTCCATTCATGGTGTTCCATGACACTCTCACTGCATACCTACCGTAGCTGGCTGTGGATTGAACAGTTATTTTTTTCTGAAATCTAATGTGACATAAGGTTTCACAGAATAATGAGAATCTCCATGCCTGCTAATTTCCTGATGGGAAACTCTGCTGGTCACCAAAGCATGCATTTGTACATCTAGTAGATTATGTATTGGGCAATAAATGTATTCCAACAACTTTCTGGCTGTTTGTGCCATTATTGACACTGTCGCCTGCAATGCAAATCCTTCACTACCTCCTTACAGTTGTCAAAATCAGTAGCGGTTTTCACAAAAAATAAAAATGCTGCCAAATTAAAATGGGAAAATAGCCCTTATCAATGGAGAGGTGACAAATGGTTCATGATTCAGCCACAAAAGAACATGCATTCATTCAGTTCATTCAATTTTTCTATAGCCCTTTTATGGAGACCAGTGGCAAAAGGAAAACATAACATTTCGATAAAATGCTCCTGTGTGGGTTTTTTGGCCATAAGTGATAACAGTAGCAACAGCAGCTTTAGCTATCACCAGGACGAAGGGAACTCTGAGGATGTGGGTTTCAGACCCCATCTTGCTTCTCCTAAGAGATGCTACCTGCCTGTTTAAAACTCCATTTTGAACCCGCCCCCAAACCATTCTATTTGACTTGATAATTTTGTAGGAAGGGAGATTCAGGAATAACCTGTGGGCACATTAGTTTTAATATGATAAATAATATAATAATGATAAACAAATAATATAATAAGAAACTGAGATAGAATATCGAATCATTATCTTCTCAGATGTATAAACTGCTGTATGGGGCTACTCACAAGTAAAGCCCTTTCAGTTCCATGAACTGTCCTCCTAAGTGAGTACATGTGATTAAGTCTCAGTCCTAAATATGGCAACATTCACCGGAGCAACTATAGGGAGCTAGTTTGCCTAAGATTTATAACTGAACAACAAGTGCCACATGAATCTGTAAAATATCCACCAAGGAACAACCAAGCCTTGGCAAAAGAGGATGACAGAGGAGGATCTATTGAAATAGCCATTAGCCTACATAATGTAGGTTGAAGAATGTAGCCAGTGTCTGGATGCTAAAACTGAGGGTAATTAACTGGAAATCTCCAGACCTTGACTGAGGACCCTAACAGAGACCCCTCCCCTTCTCCAAACAGACCCAAATCCTGTGAGGAACCAAAAAAAATTTTTTTTTATACGACAACTGCCCAAAAGCTACTGATAGGTATAATCCCTGTTCAGAATTCAGGAGAAGGTTAACCTGGATGCTTGACGAGGGACAGAATACTTGCCCCACGTCATTCATTCTTAGAGGGAGGAAGAGTCTGAATAGGAAAGGCTTTGCTATATATGGAGCTTTTCTGTACAACTGTGGTTCCTTAAAAAAATAAGTAAATCTGGGTCTGCATTCCTGCAAAGAGGTTCCACGTGTAGTAGCGCTCAGTCTGCAGACTGTTGTTCTCCACATGACGGTAACAACAAAAGAGGGGCAATGTTAAAATCCTCCCAGTCCTCACATGTTTTTCACATCTCTTTTCTTAATGCCATGAAAAAGGCTATAGAAACACCCATCTCCAGGCTACACAAGTGGTTCTTGAATAGCTCACACAAGAGTGGGCAGAATTTGGATGGAGTGGATTGTAAGACCTCAGAAAACTCCCCCCTTTTTGGAACAAGTTGCTTTTCTGAGATATTAAAACACAGGGCTGCTTCATTGGGGCCTGTGGGTATCTCATTGAGGTTAGGGTACAACAGCTTATTACCTGAGGTAATTTTATTTACAAAAGACTGAAGGAAAAGATGCCGAGGGAAATCTGGACATGCATCAGCGTAAATGTACTTGTGGAAGGAGAATGTAGGCAGAGTTGTTTGGCCAACGTTTGATGTAAATTTGCTGCGCTTGGTACCAAAAAATAGAGTTGTTTCACCATAATTTCATCTTCAGTTCTCTTTCATAACCTCATAAGAAAATATTGCCTCAAAAATGGGAGAAAAAATAGCTATAAGGAATGATTTAATACTGCTTAATTTCTTCAAAACTGCAAAACCTTTCTCAGAGGACTGACATTTTCATAGATCCAAGGATAGCAGAGTCTGTTTAAGATGTTAGCTTCCTCTCATGTTCTTTAACTTTCAAATTGTAACTCAAATCCCAGTATGAGTCCAGTTCTTTTATAATAGAAAGCACTTTGTATTCAGTATGGCTAGCATAATATAGTCTACCTTCCCCTTGAGATATTTTACAGGGCAGTAAAGGAAATAATTTACTTGGCTCTGTTGTTTTATGACTCTTGGCTATTACTGGTTTTGTTTTGAGGGTTGTTTGTTTTCTTTTGGTTTTTTGTAAAGAAAATATAATTGAACTAGCCCAAGAACAAAGCCTTGTGTTTGATTGCTCTGTGAATACCAGCAAATGTTTGTGCTTACATAATTAGGCAAGATACAGTTGTGCTACTGGGCATGGAATCTGAATTCCACCATCATCACCACAGTCTCAACTAAGATGGTCACAACAGCCTTCAAGCATTGAGCAAAAGCCATATATTTGAGGCTGTACAGGGAGTTTTGTCAGGTCCACATTTTGGAGCAGACACATCAAATTCAGTCCTGCTCAAACTTCAAGTAAATTGGAATAGGCTTCCTTACTGAAATCCAGAGTTTTCAGAATTTTACAATCCAAGTTACAACAGGGTGGGGGGACGAGAAGTGAAGATGAATGCATACCATTTGAAATGGAGTGGGAATGTGACATGCCAATGGAGATTGTAAGAAAACACACACACACACAGGCACACGCATGCGCGCGCACACACACACACACACACACACACACACACACAGAATAGGTATAGGAAATAGATGGCCTTACATGTTCCTATAGTTAATCTTCCTGACTAATGACCAATGATTGTGTGAGGTTTCTACACCTGTTTCGTTGAGGATATTTGTTTTATTTACCACTTTTAATATACTGCTTGTTTAATTCTTTTAAAATATTTGCATACTTTCTGTTTTTAGCTTTTAAATACTGTATTTCTTATTATATAAGCCACATTGGGTGCTTTTTTAAGAGAAAGGCAGGATAATAATATTTTAAATAAATAATAAATAATAATGCTACAGACCTTCCAATTTTTTATATGGCTTTGATTTTAAGATGATCTGAGGATGAGTTTTTATTGTGATGCTTTCAAGTTTTCTGCTGGTTTAGTTGGGATGTTTTTAGAGATTTTCTTTAGTGAAAGTTAGGGTTTATAATTAATTACAAATAGCAGCATATAAATCCCAATCATCATCATCATCTTAGAACTTCAGAACTGGAAGGAACCTATGGATCATTGAGCCCAACCCCTGTCAGGAGGCACAGCGGGGAATTGAACTCCCAAACTCTGACTCCACTGGGGTCTATTGTACCTGTCTTTTCCAATGCTCTTGGATAAACTGAACTGACATGCAGTTTCCACCATTTCCCCACCAACTCAGCTCAGATTCTACCCAAGGTAAAAGTTGCTGTCTTTTTTGTTGTTGCACAAAAGAATTAAATAATACCCTGTTGGATTAGATCAAATGACTAACTAATTCACTATACTTTTTTCTTACAGTGAGTAGACAAATATTATATATCTGGGAAGCCCTAAGTAGGCAATGAGAACAAGACTGCTATTCCTCAACAACTAGTCTTCAGAGAATAAAGCTACTTCTGACCACTGAGGTAGCAAATTTCCTTCATGACTAACAGCCTAATCTTGTTGTGTCCAATTCTCACTTAAATCTGTCTACATTGGTATAATTGCCCTAAAGGAAGTATTCATGTGCTGCTTGTGGACTTCCCAGAATCATTGGATTGGCCACTGTTGAAGGAGTAGATAGGTCTCTGGACAGTTCCAACATGAATTTTGTTGTCTCAGGTGTTCTTGATGTTTGAACTAATAGTCACAGTTTAATTCACAACAGACATGTAATCCAATTGTAGTGCAATTTAATATATTCTCCATACAAGAGCAGGGACGTGGTGGTGCTGCGGGCTAAACCGCAGAAGCCTGTGCTGCAGGGTCAGAAGACCAAGCAGTCGTAAGATCGAATCCACGCAACGGAGTGAGCTCCCGTTGCTTGTCCCAGCTCCTGCCAACCTAGCAGTTCAAAAGCATGTAAAAATCTGAGTAGATAAATAGGTACCACATTGGTGGGAAGGTAACAGCATTCCGTGTCTAAGTTGCACTGGCCATGTGACCACGGAAGATTGTCTTCGGACAAACGCTGGTTCTATGGCTTGGAAACGGGGATGAGCACCGCCCCCCAGAGTCGAACACGACTGGACAAAATTGTCAAGGGGAACCTTTACCTTTACCTTACCATACAAGAGACTGGAGTCACTGTGAATATTCTACTGTCATTACAAAGACTATAGTCACTGTACATTTTTTTTTACAATTTTTCCTGCAAGTGTTTCAGAAAGCTGTTACCAAGTTAGAAATTTAGGAGGATATGTACTGAGTCTAATAATCTGGGGAGGTAACACCATTGTTTCCAGTGCAACAGAGGACAGAGCAAAAAAAAAAAAAAAGGCCTATGATAACCAGCTGAGCATAGGATGGTGTGATTTCAAATCAATGGAGAAATGCAGATAAATATGAGCAACACTTACTTTTCTTTTTTGGGTTTCTGAGCTTGCACACTTGATGGCTTACTCGCTTCATGGTTCATGGCTCATTACTTTTTGTGCATGGCTGGTTACCTTTTGGAGTAATGACGAAGAGTAATGGTGTTACTTTGAAAAATATACTGCGATATCTGTTAGTCTTGTGATTTTTTAAAAATACAACATATTGAGGACTGATTTTGGTGAACATGTATTATTTCAAATAAACAGATAGTAATACATTTTAACACGTTGCTAAATGTTGTTATAATACTCATAAATAATGTGGTTCATGCAACCAACTCCATTTTTTTAAAAAAAAATCAAAGATTCCCATCTTTTCAAATAACATTTCTAAGTTCTGTAAAGGTAAAGGTAAAGGTTTCCCTTGATATTTAGTACAGTTGTGTCTGACTCTAGGGCACGGTGCTCATCCCCGTCTCCAAGCCGTAGAGCCAGTGTTTGTCCGTAGAAAGTTTCCATGGTCTTGTGGCCAGCGTGACTAGACACGGAACACCATTACCTTCCCACCGAGGTGGTACCTATTTATCTACTTGCTTTTACATGCTTTTAAACTGCTAGGTTGGCAGGAGCTGGGACAAGCGACGGGAGCTCACTCCATCATATGGATTTGATCTTACAAGTGCTGGTCTTCCAACCTCGCAGCACAGAGGTTTCTGCAGTTTAACCCGCAGTGCCACCACATCCTACTTCTAAGTTCTATACTGGGTAATAAAATTAATACATCTCTCATTGACTTATGTGAAAAATTTCTGATATGATGTTGCCTCTGCTATTAAGGAAATAGAAATCTTTGAGCGGAATTGAGAAAAAATTGAGGATTAAAACATAGATCTGGATGTGAGTTGTCCTGTTATGTACATTCCACTACTGTCATATGATAGCAGGACAGCAGTGTAATTGGCATTTAAGGTGCATTCTGTCCATGCTCATGTTCCCAGTATATTGCATGGGATTCATGGAAAGTTTGGTAGGTTCAACACTTGTATAAACCTTACATGGAATTATAAGATTACATAAGTATCATTGACTTAATCAGAGCTATAACAGAATCTGCAATAGCCACAGGTTTGTGTGAGATAACACTAACACAAGTTATTTCACAGCAGCTTCTGTTGTATCTTAACCACCATCTCTATGCAGAAGCAGGACGATAACCTCTCTTGATAGCCAGACATCCTCAACTGCAGAGAGAATTACTCCTTCACATCTCGCAACTATGCATGAATGATAGGGGATGGCCTCAAAGGGATTCCATATTCCACCAACCAGAGATTGAATTGCCGCATCCCTAAATAGCAGGTCTTAGGGTTCCCAATACTATCACCTTATATTTTTCCCAAGAAGTGCTTCCTGGTCTTTTTACTGTCTATTTTATTGTTAGTATTATCAGCTATACCCCAATTGTAAGGAATCAAGACAGAAAGATCCTCAATAAATTTCTTGTTCTTGTCATTTTAGGGAATCTTGCCCTGATAAAGCATCTAGACAAGTAATTTTCAGACTCCACAAGATTGTTCACCTCCAGTGTGAGAATGAGACATGAATGCTTTTCTGACTGTGATGGTTGTTGTCATTTACACTGTGTGGCAGTCAATACAAAATTAGTATTTATTTATTTTATTTATTTATTTATTTATTTTATATCCCGCCCATCTGGTATATTTTACCACTCTGGGCGGATTGTACCCTTTCTCTTTAAGAAGCCAAACATACACATACAGATGTGTGACAAACCACATGGAAGCACAGAAAGACAAGATGATTATTGAAGAGATGCAAAGAACCCATCCAAATTAAAGTTTTACACAACAAAGTAGCAGCTATCTGAATTTTGCATAGTATGCACAAGTTATGCAATTTGTGTAAAAGCATTGAATCTAGAAAATATTTCCCATTTTGCAGGGTATTGAGAAAAAAGATTGAAATGTCTCTTTCTTGTCTTTCAGAACAAGGACAAGACAAGTCCCTAACACTCATTGTGATCTTAGGGAGTGCTGATACCAAAGTGAAAAAAACACTTGCTAAGAACAGAATGGGCTTGGTCAATTGTAATGTGATCCACCCTGAACCAGTACTAAGATGGAGTATACATTCATATGATATATTAAATACATATTCTATCCTGGATTAATACGAAGCTGACAGCATATACCAAGATTCAGGTCTATGGAGCTTGTGTCCTGAGTATACTCCTGTACTGCAGTGAGTCCTGGACATGTTCCATATGTGTTGTCTCTGACACATTTTTGCTATCACCTGGCAGGACAAAGTTCCAAATAGAGTAGACCTAGAATGAGTTGGATTTTTTAGCATGTATGTACTGAAACAGCAATGTCTACATTGGCTTGGGTGTGTCGTGAAACAGTCAGATTCCAAAAGATCTCCTGTATGGGGAATTAGTGCATGGATAGCATCCCAGAGGGAGACCACAGCTGCAATACAAGGATATCTGCAAGCGGGATCTGAAGGCCTTAGGAATGGACCTCAACAGATGGGAAACCTTAACATCTGAGCATTCAGCCTGGAGGCAGGCAGCACATCATGGCCTCTCCCATTTTGAAGAGACCCTTGTCCAGCAGGCCGAGGCAAAGAAGCAGTTCCAAAATCAGCCAAATCAGGGAGCTAGACAGGGGACAGATTGTATTTGTCTTCAGTGTTGAAGGAATTGTCACTCTCGAATTGGCCTTCTCAGCCACATTAGATGCTGTTCTAAGTCCTCTATTCAGAGCATGTTGCCATAATCTCTCAAGACTGAAGGATGCCTATTCTGTCCTTATCCAGGTTGGTTACAAAGCCATTCCACTTCACCTTTTTTGGAGAACGCTCATGTTTAACAATAATCTGTGTTAGACACACTCCTGAACTGTTGAAGCCATTAACAAGTTTATTATTCTGACAATGAGCTGGATATTGTATTGATTTGTTTAGCTTGCCTTTCTCAAGTCATGTATCTGTTGACAATTGATGATATTTAATAACCCTTTAAACAAAGTCTGTCAAACTTTCAGTAAACAGGGATCGGTCATTTGATGTCTTCCAGCAATGTGTCTATAGATGGATATTTGTTCCCACCATTATCATTATCATTTTTCAAGGATATGGACATCTCAAGATAGAACAATGATACTTGTCCAAGTTATGGAGAAAAGGAAAAAAAAAGAATGTTCCTTTAGGTGAAAGCTACATCTTGTCACATTTAATGCTAAGTAAATTTGATGTGACAGGGCCTTTTCAGCTGAATATGATGTCATTTACAGATAGGACCCAATCTCTAAAAACCTCTTTCTACTGGCAAGCTAGGCCTGTCATACTTAATGAATATTAAATGATATTTCTGACAAAGATGTGTAGGATTTATTTTTATGCCATTGAATTCCTGATGGTTTCAAACACATTGTAATGACATTAATTTACACTAAAACATGCTGTCAAAATGAACTGAACTTTGAAAAGATTTAAGCTGATTTGGAAACTAAAGAACCTCCCTATGTATGAATAATAAATATATAAGATGTTGGAAATGCATTTGGGATCTTTCCCCCTCTAATTTATTTGACACTCGTACACATTTTATACCTATATTTTTATTTTATTTTTGCTTTTCCATGTCCTTCTCTGAAATATCTGCCCGCCAAAAAGCTGATTTAATGGCACTGTGACATTATTGTGGGGGAAAGCTCCTGAATACCGTCTAGTCCAACTCCCATTCCTTGAAATAGGTCAGCAAAAGAACTATTGTGTCCTGGTAGAGAAGGCTGTTTGCCTAGAGAAGTCCCCATCTTCAAGTTTGGATGGAAAATATCCCAGACATTTACAGATAAGCCACTGAAAATATAGAAAGTTGAGATGGAGATGAACTATCAAGGTTGATGAACCACAAATTTACCAATGTTTTACTTACAAACCACAATTTGGTTCATTGGTATTTGTTTTTCTTTTAACTGAGCCACCTCCCCCCACGGTCTGTCCCCTGCCCCTTCCCACTGCCCCCATACCTTGTTCTGTTGCCTCCTGCTCCACCACTACTGCTACTGTCTCTGCTGCCACCACTGCCATCTTTGCAGATGGCAGCGATGGCTTCCATTCTGGCAGCCTAGCTCTTTCCTCTCTGCCTACGGGCCTGCTGATCAGCTGTTTGGCAGACCCATAGGTGGAAAGGGAAAGCTAGCCTATTGGCAGAGAGGGAATGCTAGGTTAGCCTTCCCTCTCTATCAGGATGAATACAAAACATGCATATTCGTCCTTTTTGTATTTCTCGGGGTCTTCAAATTGACAAATACGAAGCAAAGAATATTGAATGAATCAGCAATTTCTTACGAATATCATGATTCAGTTTTTTATTCATCCCCATGTCTACTAAAAAGCCATTGGCAATCCCTGTAGACAACATGAATTAAAAATCTCCCTTCATATAAGACAGCTTTATAGAATCCTATAAATTTAACTACAGCTGTGTTGGAATGGGGATGTGTTTTAAAAAAACACACCCAAAGAGCCCAACAGTGATCATTAGAAAGGAGAAAAATAAAGCATTATGAGGTAGGGAGGTGGGGTAGGAAGAATGAAACATCCATTTTAGAAGGCTGGCTGGAACACTGACTACCTGAGACTTAAGGTTACCACACTGAAATTTTATTTTCGGTTCTGCTAGCATAACATATATTAACTTATTTTATTAGTTCTTCATTATACGAAAATTTCTTTGTGATGCACAGGAAGTTAATGCAAAAATGTAAGAATAATTCCATCACTTTCTACACTATGATTTGAAACCAACACAACAAAAGAAAACCAGTGACTGCCCCAAGTGATCATTTGAGGGCTAAAACACACGTGTGTGTGTGTGTGTGTGTGTGTGTGTGTGTGTGTGTGTGTGTGTGTGTGTGTGTGTGTGTGTGTGTGAATATTCTGATCTGATTTCTATCCAAATGGTTGTCATACAGTTTGGGGCTGAACCACCCTGCCTTTATTTTGGAGGTGACCTGAACTGATTTGGTCTTTGGCTTCCTCATTTATTTTTATGTGATGGTACATTTCTGGGTAGAGAGAAAATGAGATTGAAAATAGGGAAAGCAAAGGTACTTTTTTCGCTCCATAAGATGCACCTTTCCATAAGACGCACCAATTTTTAGGAGAAGAAAACAGGAAAATATAATCTGTTTTCTTCGCTCCATAAGACACACAGACTTTCCACCCCCCTGTTTTGTGGGGAAAAAGTGTGTCTTATGGTGCGAAAAAATATGGTATATGACACAGAATCTGTATGACTGCACTGATTCCCTCGACTTTAGGAATTTGGTGGACCTTTAGTTCAGAGCTAAAGCTTGTACCAGCCTCCTTCTGTTCCCTCCAGGAGCTGTGATCAGAGAAAATCATTGGGTTGTGTGAATGATGTTGTCTTTGTGTTCTCAAACAATTGTTTGCCTTCCCAAGAGTGCCCATTTCCTACTTAGCCTAAACTACAGTGCTATATACTTGGTACTCACCCATTCTAGAATTTACAAGGCAAACAGAGCAATAAAGAAATGGTTCTGCAAAGAAAGGGCAGCAGCAGACATTTTAAAATAAATGTGTTTTTTATAAAGTGTGTGTGTATAGCAGGGGTAGAAAAAGCAACTCAATGCTAATTTGACATAGTCAATCAAACCTGCACTAGATAACAATTGCCCATCCCACGTTCACACATACACATAATCCAAAGTGTAAGGAAGACTCAGTATAGCTGTCTAAAAGAAAAAGGGGGAAAAAAGAATGTAGAATCTTTCCAGTCAGATAAGTGACTTACCCTCTCCCTTTGTCATGCCTGGAAGCAAAATAGCTGCTAGGTCAGCTGGATGGGGAATAAATAGTTTGGCAAGGTTGATACGGCTCTTTCAAGTCTCAGCTACTGGATTTTCCAGGAGAGGATTTGGCTTTTGCTGAGATATTAAATGCCAATGTCCTTCTGTCTTGGCACTTCCTTATTTTACTACAGTAACCGGTGCCAAGTATTTATGTTCCTGTTTCAGCATTTTCAATCCGAAAAAGCTGGAGCACACTCAGTGATTCATAGGGGGATGCGGCCCAACATAAATATCACTGGAGTTTCTTCAGTTACCCTGTCCTATGTATATTCTAGTAATGTAGATATATCCATCCTCTGCATTGCTTAGACACATTTTCACCCAAAAGGTAATGCAGATTTCTAGCTGAAAACACCTCAGAAGCAATGGTAACCAGCCAATCAACCAGTATCAAGAGCCTAACAACATTAAGATTCGTCTATAAAGATGTTAAATTGTTCAGGTGACACTAAAATATCAAGAATGTTGAAGGAATGTTAAAAGTCTCTGGAGATTTTTTTTAAAAGCAAAAGACTTCTGATGATATTTTAAAGGTATTAATGCCAACGGAACTTTTCTAGGGAAACCATTCTTTAAGGAAAGATTTTCATATCAGTTGTTGTGGGTTTTTCAGGCTCTTTGGCCGTGTTCTGAAGGTTGTTCTTCCTGACGTTTCTCCAGTCTCTGTGGCCGACATCTTCAGAGGACAGCAACCTGTACTCTGGTCCAGACTGGCGAAACGTCAGGAAGAACAACCTTCAGAACACGGCCAAAGAGCCCGAAAAACCCAGAACAACCATTAGATCCCGGCCGTGAAAGCCTTCACGATTTTCATATCCCTTTTCAAAAGCAACCTAGTGCGGTATGGTGGACAAAGTGTTGGATTTGGACTCAGGAGACCTGACTATAAATCCCTGTTCAGTCATGGAAACATCCCCAGGGGAGAATGAGGTAGAACTGCAAAACCATCCCTTAATTTTTAAAAAAGTGTTTAAGAAGCTACTTAAAGCAGAATTGTTTTAAGATACCTTTTATTGATGTGCAATATTTGATATCAAGCTGTGGGTTAAATATGTTTAATTATGTCAAATTAAGTGAGTTATGTAGTTTTATTTATCATTTATTGCTTGTCTTTGTTTATAATTGGCATTGTATTATCTGTAGCTTGTTTATGCTGACTGAAAACTTCCAGAGAGTTCATATTGCACTATTTTGTGGTAAGGTAGGTAGGTGTGACGTTCCTCTTTCACGTCACAATGGTCAGGACACTCTCTCATTCACACTTTATTCACGCTGCCACCAACCATTCCCTCATAAAACTCTTCAGACAAAAGTATGATTTTAAAAATAAAAACTTGTATTTTATTGATAACAACAGAAGGAATGGTAAATCACTTTATCAACTAAAATAAAAAGGCAATCAGTAATAATCAAGTATCCCCTCTTACACACTCTCTCTCAGACCTTCAATCTAACTCTAACTCTCCATAACTCTTAACTCTTAACTTATTTATTTATTTATTTATTTATTTATTTATTTATTTATTTATTTATTTATTTATTTATTTATTCATTTATTTATTTATTTATTTTATACCCTACCTATCTGGTTGGTGAGGACCCACATCATTCACTCCCCCCCTTATATACACAGCTCCACCTCCTGGAGTCCCACCTCCTGCTCTGCTATAGGCAGATGGGTTCCAGCATAACCATGATAGGCAGGTGACGTCATCGCAGCCGTCACAGTAGGTAGGTAGGTAGGTAGGTAGGTAGGTAGGTAGGTAGGTAGGTAGGTAGGTAGGTAGATAGATAGATAGATAGATAGATAGATAGATAGATAGATAGATAGATAGATAGATAGATAGATAGATAGATAGATAGATAGATAGATAGATAGATAGATAGATAGATAGATAGATAGATAGATAGATAGATTAGATAGATAGATAGATAGATAGATAGATAGATAGATAATCCTGGAAGCCCTGTCAGGATTGCTATAAATTGGTTCCAACCTGATGGCATATAACACAGTCAGACCAGGATTCTGAATTGGGAATTGAAGTGATTTGTAAGCCAGTAGAGTTTGAAACCTTAATTATATGAAACACAGCAGTTTCTTGAGTTGTTGAACCTTCTGGCTTTACTTTGTGATTAAATCTTCCTCTGATTTCTCCTCTTTTTATCTTTACTCATAAAACTGCTTTTTCAAATAATACAGTCTGAAAATGTATTCGCGAAGGCTTTCACGGCCGGGATCTAATGGCTGTCGTGGGTTTTTCAGGCTCTTTGGCCGTGTTCTGAAGGTTGTTCTTCCTGACATTTCGCCAGTCTCTGTGGCCGGCATCTTCAGAGGACAGCAACCTGTGTTCTGGTGTAGTTGGCTTGGGAGTCCTTGGAAAATCTAAAAAGTCTGAAAAAATGCAAAAACTGAAGGGTAACTGCATTTCAACGTACACTTGTCAAAGAAATGTGGATTAAATTCCCTCCTTTAAAAAATGAAAACAAAACCAAAGGTAATCACTGTGATCTTGGATTTTATAATTTAGGAAGGGATAAAAATCTTTTCACACACAAATAACAGAGATTATGAGCAAAACACTGATGGCAGAAAGACACCTCAGAAATGTCAATACCATATCTTGGCTTGGTTAGTTTGAAATATAAATGTCAGAAGCACTGTATAGAGATAGCAAGACTGCAAAAAATATTTTGCCTTATTCAAATTGTATTAAAAGTTCAAAAAATTGCATGCAATATCAAACAAACAAGCTCCTTACTCCTGTTACTCACACAGTGCACACTCCCATCAGATGACATAAAACCTGTATCTTTTCTCATACATGCACATACTGTTAGAAATGCATCCATCATCATGCTTTGAAAATGAGGTGGTGGTGGGTCATAAATTTAATGAATTGAATATATCACAACTACAAGCGAAACACCGAATAACACTTAGATCTGCATATGGACCCTTATATCTTTTTCAAAAACACCTCAAAACCAAACCATTTGTTTCCTTAATAGCTAAATAAATAATAAATAAATAAGTCTAACAAATCCCTAAACCCATCTGCTATACAGGGAGGCACAGAAGATTTTTCAGTTTTTGTTTCCAAGAAGGGTGCATGATAGAGTGGCTGTTTCATTACCTGCACATCACTAATTAAAGGGGGAATAGCTTAAATCCTTCATATATTAAAATGCAGGGACATTAACTGCTTTCAAAATTAGTATTTATGAATTCATGAAGTTTTAATCCATAAATCTGTTGTGCTGTACATTGTTTTCATTGTGTGCAACTATTTGTTGCCCAAGAAAATCAAGTGCTGTTATAGCAATGTATTCTTATTACACTCATGCTGTACCAATTGTTTGTCTTCCTTTTTTCCTATGGTGCTTCAAGGTCTGATATTTTTGATTTTGTTACATCATCCTCTTTTGTAAGACTTTACTTTTCTTGGCAATTACTTTGTAAGGTCTGAGGAGAGTGAAAAACAGAGATCTATAAAACAAGCTGGAGGAAGTTATTCAGGATAAACAATAAAAAAAAGAATATCAAGCAAATGTTTCACCATTGATAAGGTTGCAGCATAAGGAGAAGGGATGAATGAGACCTAGGGTATGGTTACATGTTGAAAAACCCCTGGATTTGCTTTGGATTTAGCACACTTGAAATCAATCAACCAAATATGTTTACACAACATATAGCTAACAGCACATTTCTAGGTGCAAAAGCATGTTATTTTAAGCAGCCTTAAAAGGGCTGTTTATTTTAACTACAGTATTATTATTATTATTATTATTATTATTATTATTATTATTATTATTATTATTATTATTATTATTATTATTATTATTATTATTATTATTATTATTATTATTATTATTATTATTATTAGCAGCAGCAGCAGCAGCAGCAGCAGCAGCAGCAGCAATAGTAGTAGTAGTTTTATTAGTTTTATTTATATGCCACATTTCTCCCAACAAGGGACACAGAGCAGATGCAATTCATTTTTAATTGTTTGTGAAAGTCTCTGTCAGAGTAAATTGTGTTTGTGGGGTTTGTCAGGTGTTTCTATTGCAGGACCATGGGTTTTAGATTGCAGAATATCCTGCAGCTTAATTTCTTAAATTCTTTTTCTATCTGTTTTTATTTTCTTCCTGAATCATTTAAGTGCTGGAAACTGCTGACAACTGCCTCCCTGCTAGTTTATTGTATTTCTTAGGATCTAGCACTATCCCATTTTGAAATTCCTAAAAATGAGAGGAAATTATTAAAAATGACTGAAAACATAGAAAGCAACAGTAGCAGCAGAAGGGTCTCTAGTGAGAGTTCCAGGGGAGTTGTCTCCTTCCCTGCCTCCTTCAGCATGATGCTGCCCACTGTCCTGTTCCAACAGAGGGTTGCTGAGTGTGTGCACATGCTATGGAGGAATATGGGAAGAGAGAGGGGCATGTCAGTGAAAAAATATAATTTAGAAAAAAGAAAGACACCAACCACCTTACAAACAATCACATATTGGCTGAAATCTGATTGTGTAACATAGCAGGTCACACTAGAGTGCGTCCACTGAATGGGTAGATATTTGGTGAATCAACAGCTCTTCAAATGGGCCTAACTCTAGCTGCTATTTACTATTCTAAAGTACGTCATCACTTGAGTAGACCCATATGAACTGATGAAAAATATGGAGGAGCTGATTCATCAAATCCCCACTGATTTAGTGGGCATACCCAAGTGCTATTGACTATGCTAAGCAACAGGATTTCAACCATTGATTTAGTATTAGAATTTTAATGCACAGAATAATAATAACTTCTGAATAAAGGAAACTTAAAAAAAAAATCTTTCCAACAACTGGCCAAACTTCCTCAGGGATTATGGGAGATGAAGTCTAAAAAAATTACCTTTTCCAGATTACCTCAGGAGGTAATTACCTCAGGTAATTGCAGATTACCTCAGGAGGTAATTACCTCAGGTAATTGCAGATTACCTCAGAAGGTAATTACTTCAGGTAATTGCAGATTACCTCAGGAGGTAGTAAGTGCTCCAATGCTGGAGGCATTCAAGAGAAAATCGGACAGCCATCTGTCAGATCTGCTTTGATTTGGATCCATGCATTCAGCAGGGAATTGGACTCGATGGCCTTATAGGCCCCTTCCAACTCAATTACTCTATGGTTCTATGATTATCCAACTCCCCTCAATAGTCTGCCATATCCACCAAGTAATCTATACATGGGAAGAAGATCCTACTGCAGATAAGAAAACATAGCACAAGAGAATCCACTTCCTCTCTTATAAGCCAAAAGTAGTGCTGAAAGGCATGGTGTTGCCAGCTATTCCTTATGCAATGATAGTCTAACATGGCTGCCTGTGGAAATCCCAATAAAGTAACCATTGCTTAAGCAGCTGTGTCTTTAATCTCCAAATTCCCCTAATTGCCAAGTAAAATGCCAAGTTTCAGGATGCTGGGATTACAAACCTCCCTCCAAGTGTCAGGGTTGCTTATCTGAAGGTGAACCTTCAGCACCCATGTGAGTTTAAAAAAGGACTCTTGTTAACAACCCCGATTAAGAGACTGAGTAAGCTTTAATGATAGACTGCTGACATTTCTGCAATATTGCAAAAACCTCCCCATACTAAATTAGTTATACACATTACCAAGCAGTATCAACACATGCTTGATGTGTAATTAATTCACCCAGAGCTCCATTTCATGTCAAAGGCAAGAAGTAAAACTGCCTGGAAAAGGCTTTTATAACTGTCGTCAGACAATTGACTGATTTCTTAATAGTTGGTGATGGATTAAGATTTCAAAGGACAATGGGAAAACACTTCTCTGTAATGAGGTCTGATTACAGCAGCCCCCATGAAGCTTCCATCAGATTGTTTCTGTTCCAGTGGTCACCAACAGCAAAATGAGCAATCTACTGTCCAGAGCTTTGTGTAATTGGCCTCCTTATGTATTTTCCAAGAAATCATTAGACACTAGCTATGAGTTGTCTTGAAAAGCAAAACAAAACACTTTGGAGTAAACCAAACACCCTAATGGAGCTTTAACTTAAATTCACTGCCTTTTATCCATGATGTCCTTTTGGGGAGGTTGAGGTAGAGTCAAAAACTTCTGTCTCTACACATTCCAACACAACGAAGTAAGTTTGGCTTAGAGATAGCAGTTGGAACAAGATCACTTTGAGAGTTTCATGGTTGCGCTGAAATCTGAAACAAGCAAACAAACATCAAAAGAAGGGGGCTGGAGGCAATCCATAGACTACTACCAATAATAAAATTTAAAAATTTGCATCCTGAAGTATTATACAATAATTGTGTGCCATCAAGTCAATTACGACTTACGATAACCCTTTTCAAGGTTTTCTGGGTGGAGAGCATTCAGAAATCATTTATTATTGCATACTTCTGGGAGGCTCCTGGAACTGTGTAGCTTGCCCAAGGCCAAACAGACTGGCTCTCCTGGGATGCACAGCAGGAATTAGACTCCCAACCTCTACCTAAGTCTCTGAGCTATCCAGGCAGCCCAAAATGTTAGAACAAAGTGGAATATAATATAAAACATCTACTGTACATTCAACACCATTAGAAGAAGGAGGCATCAAATACAAGCCAGAAAATTATTTCTGTACTAGAAATATATACTCAAAAGACAAAAGGCAGCTTCTGAAAAGCCCACTAGACCAAACCTCAGTAGAATTGGAATCAACACATATTCATATTAAGAGTCTCTGTGTCTACTGCTGATCTGAAATCAATAATGTACCAACTAAGTGATCCATAAATGTAAAATGGGATGAAAATTCCATTATCTTGTATACTGGGAAGAAGGTGAAGAGAGTCTGAATTTGACTATTTTTGTTGAAGTACGGTAATTGATTTCCTCCACCCACCCACCCCCATTTACTCTAAAGGGCTAAGCCTGTTCCAGGAGCAGTGCACCCTTCAGTCTACTGTGACTGAGACAGACATTTAGTGATTACACAGGAAGAACGCAAAGCATTCCGCTGGCCAGAGACCCAAAACAGCTATATTATCTATGTGTTAATTGTTAAACAGATAATACAATCCTTTTTACAAATGCAAGAATAGGCAATACCTTTATAGACCATTAATTAAAAAAAAAATCAAATGTCATACAAATATGCAAGCTTTCATGGGAAAATCCCACTTCTTGCAAGAAAGTACCAAAAGTACAAACATTTATGGCAAAACATGGTTTGCCAGGAGGTTACTCTTAGATGCAAAGTTCTTGTTGTTTAGTCATTAAGTTGTGTCCAACTCTTTGTGACCCCATGGACCAGAGCAGGCCAGGTCCTCCTGTCTTCCACTGCCTCCCAGAGTCTGATCAAATTCATGTTGGTCGCTTTGATGACACTGTTCAATCATCTCATCCTCTGTCATCCCCTTCTCCTCTTGCCCTCACACTTTCCCAACATCAGGGTCTTTTCCAGGGAGTCTTCTCTTCTCATGAGCAAGTTCTTAGCAAGATGAATTTAGTAGTAGTAGTAGCTTATCTGCCCTTCTGATTCTTCTCTCATCTTTCCTTGTGACAGTTTCCTTTGTGTGGATCCAGCACAAGGAAATGTCGGAAACAATTTCTCAGTTTAGTCATGTACATGTAAAAAAAAAAAAAATAGCAGCCTGCTGAAAGTAGAGTGATGGAAGGGAACAGCACAGCCGTGGAAGCAAGACAATCAGACAACGCACGAGATTGGAAGCAGTGTGGTTACAAAAGGGAGCTTGGTTGCAGATTAAAAATTAAGCATCCTCAGTCAAAATAAATAGATGTCACTTCTACAGTGCTGCCACAAAAGCCCACAGAATAATTCCTGATGTTTCATGGCAATCATTACTGCTGTTTTTCAAGGTATGGGCTGACAAACCCAGATCTATAAGATTCAGAACAGCTTAGAGTTCTTCATAAAGCTGGCAATTAATTTGTGGAATTCACAACAAGCTGTGGAGATGTGCAATTAGGTTTTAGAGAGAGGTTCAGTACATTCATGAAAAATAAATTGGCTAGTCATGAATGTACTGAGTGGATAGCTTAGTGAATTAGGCATCTGAGTATGGAGCCAGTGGTTGGGAATTCCATTCCTCACTGTGACTCATAGAAGAGCCAGCCTATGTGGCCTTGGGCAAGCTGCACACTCCCAGGATCCCCCCAAAAGAAGGCAATGGTAAACCATTTTTATACTCTCTACCTAGAAAACTAAGGAAGAAAATCTGCCATAAGTCAGAATTGATTTGACAATACACAACTAAGTGGAACCATCAAATGCTGGACTAGGTAGAAATGTGGTGTGATCCGGTTGTGCTTTTCTTCAGTGGTTGTAAGTTGTCAGTGTTCCAGTCACGAGAATAATCTCTTTTTTTTTTCTGGATTATCATCAATATTGTATAGAATTTCAATGATTTTCAAGATCATCCCATTCATTTGTGTTCTTCTGATGTCTGGAATTATTTATCAGAAATATTATGGGCCAATAACTTGTTCTACAGCTCTTTTGGCATCATAGGAATGTCAGGCCAATAACCGAGAACAGGACACTTAGGGTTTTGTACCATTTTATACCATTGAGAATGAGATGAAGGTCACTATTAAACAATTGACACAAGGATGGAGGTTATAACAACTAACAGAGGTTGTGATTATACCTCAGCATGCACAATAAGTGGACTGGCTGCCTTGTTAACCCCTTCTCAGCACCTGCAGAAAGGGAATAAGAAGCAAAGGTGTAAAGGTCTACAAAGGGCTTTGTGATGTGGGTGTGCTCCAGACTTCACAGAACAGGCTTAACCAGCTCCTAACATCCAGCCATTGGAGGGCCAAGAGGTAGGGAATTTGGCTGTTCATCCCAACCACATTTAGAATGGGTAAACCTGATTCTATGCAAGTTTGCATAGACTCATAGAATAATTGAGTTGGAAGGGGCCTGTAAGGTCATTGAGTCCAACCTCCTGCTCAATGCAGGAATCCAAATCCAAGCAGATCTGACTGATGGTTGTCTGATTTTCCTTTGACCGCCTCCATTGTTGGAGCACTCACCACCTCCTGAGATAATTGAGTCCCTAACACTCAAGAATAAGGGAAGTTTAAAGAAGAGATAAGAGGCTCATATGAAGTGTTGTGATGATGTCCGGTAGACAAACGTGCTGAGGGCCTCAGTGTTAGTCTTACAATTTATAATATTTTTAAATGATAGTAGCTGTATTGACAAATATCTAAAATGTATTGGGGGGGGGGAAGGGAGACAAAAGTGAAGGGGATATGGATGATAATGGCAGCCTAAAGATTGCCTGAAGCAATTTCTGCCTGCTGGCATCTCCACAGTCAAGAGCTTTGGCTCCTCTGGCAAACAGCTGCAAATTGACATCCTGCTACTTTCATTTCAAACCCTGTAAATAATTTCATTTATCCCCCAAGTACACCTATTTCATTGATAGCAGTTTACTCTGTTCTTAGAATAGTACAGTATAGATCAGACATCTGCACAAATATCCCACAAATACGCAAAACTAGACCAAATCAGAGGTATTTCTGCAATTGCAGAGTGAGCGTCCTGTTCATCCATAGGGCAGGAGAGCTCCTTCATATCCGATTTGACATTTGTGCTGCTAAAACATTGATCAGTGACCTGAACTAAGGAAAGGAGAAATAAAAAATAATACTGTAAACTGTGTTCCTGTTTCCAGAGGTGAGGGCAAATGATGACCGAATCCTGCAATAAAGTCCTATATCTCCCCTAGACACTCTAACTTTTTGTAGAGCAGTAGGATGAAAATAAAGGACTACATTATCCCCTTCAAGATTCCTGCATGGAATGGGGAGTTTGGCTCAATGGCCTTATTGGCTCCTTCTGACTCTATTATTCTATGATTCTATCATTCTGTGATCAGAGAAAGCAGAACTCTTCTATAAAATTCACTTAAATATGTATGGAAAGAAAACTCACTGAATTCCTAATTCTTCTAAATTTTATTTGTCTGGATAAGGGGAGAGATCTAGGAGTTTTCAAGCACCACAGAAATCCTTACTTCAAGTGGAAGTCACTAATTTCTCCCAATCAAGAAAAAAATAGCAATTTATCCAAAGTATGGTGGTTTGCACAAAATAAATGTGTTTTCCTTATAAGAAGCAAAGTGTGTATGTGACTCACACAGACAGCAAGCTAATTTACTGGTTTGAAAAAAAATGCAGATAACCCCTACAGTGTTTCAGATCTTTATGTCTACAAAAAAAGAGAGAGACAGCTGCTGCAATTTTGCTCAAGTTATATAATTTGCACAAGTTATCAAATTTAATAATATAATAAAAAATCACCTTTGAACTCCAGAGCTGGGAAGGGACTCTATGGATCATTGAGTCCAGTTCCTGTCATATAGGCACAGTATGGGATCAAACTCCTAACTAGAGATGGGCACAAACTGGAAAAATGGCAGTTCATGATGGTTCACGGTTTGCGGTTACCCAACAAACTACAAATCCTGAACCACCCCCGAACCTCTGGAAGAACAAACCAGTTTGCAGTTCATTTTTCTCATTACTACCTGGGGGAAGGAGAACCTACTGCCTTTGCCCCCCTGCCAACTGAATTCCCCCTATTGCTTGGAGGAGGGCAATGTTTAACCTGTATAATTAAACTGCAAACTGGCCAAAGCACTTTAAGCACTATGGGGATGTATAGAAGCAACATGCTTTTCTTTTTAAAAAATCATTTTGATACCAGGATTCTGGCGATTCCATAATTACAAGGAAATATCAAAGTTGCAACATTCTAACTATACTATGAATGGAAGAGAATGGGGATGAAATCCAAGCCTGGCATCACAATTACATCCTTCAAATTGCCTTTTATATAGGAAAGAGAAAAAAATAGGGTTTTTTTTGTTTGCTTTCTTTTAGCAAGAACATTTAACGAAACATAATAGAGGCTGTCTTGTATTTGCTCTGAGACAAGGCAGTTGCTGCAGCACAATGGTGTCATCTATTGGTACATCTTCAACATGAACATCCCAAACAGATGAGTTTTTCTCCCTTTCTCTCCGCAAAGCTGATAGTTAATACCATCAAGTTGGTGGTTCTGCATGCTGAGAGCAGCTCTGGAATGACAATTCCTGCACAGAGATGAGAACATGACTCATAGTAACAGCTCTGAGATTAGCAATTTCTGGTTCAGGAGTCTTGCTACATGGACTGACTAGGTACCTGGACTGAAAAAACTGAGAAAAAGCAAACCTTTGAAAATCAACAGCTTTCTTTGCTCTCTTAGACCTCAGGGGGCAACTGCTACTGAACAGCATTTGTGAACCCTTCCACCTGCCTTTTCTCCGTGGTTCATACATGAGTCACTGTCTTTGAATTTCTGTGAGCATGAAATGAGAATGCCTGCAAATGCTTCATATATACATCCAACTACTGATGTGTGTGTGCGTGTGCGCGTGCGCGTGCGTGCGTGTGTTTGTGTTTCCAGATACACAGTGACACAGACTGATTAAAAATATAACAATGTCAGAACTCTATGGATGAAGAATTAAGAAACAGCCCATGTGGTATAATGTTTACAGCACAGATTTCCAGCCTAGAGTTTGCAGAAACTGGACTACAAAACTCAAATATCCCTGACTATGAGCCATGCTGGTTAAGGATGGTAAGAGTTATAGTCATTAATCTCTAAACATACCATGTCAAGAATCTAGTAGATCACGTGTGTCGGACATGGATAAAACAGGCCTGAGTTCCAGCCCTCACTTTTTCCCATGTAGCATGGTGAGTAACTTGGGCCATTCACATGTCTCAACTAGAGATGGGGATGACTCACCATTTTGGAGAGTTATCCCACTTAGTGAGTCGTCAAACATTGATGATTCACAAAGCAGAAAGTTGCCCCCATGAAGTGATGGATAACGAAGTAGGCTGTGCGGGTGGGTGGCTGCCTGTTGGCCAGCTGATCAGCTGATCAGCAGCCAGTAGGCAAAATGTTTTATTTTTAAAAAATTATGAAGGACGAATAAAAATGGGAAAATATTGATCCGTATTTGTCGGGACTTAAAATTTAATGAATACAGATCAACATATACTTAACAAATCAGCTATTTTTGTCAACAAAGGATAGATTTTAATACAGTGGTGCCTCGACTTAAGAACTTAATTGGTTCAGGAAGATGGACGTAACTTGAAATGGCTGTAGGTCAAAGCACCATTTCCCATTGGAATGCATTGAAATGCAATTAATCCATTCCATCTGAAGAAAAAAATCACCAAAAAAGAAAAAATCACCTCAAGACTGGTCAGAAATGCAATTAATCCCTTCCAGCCAAAGGGGGGGGGGGGGAAGAAAAGCAATCAACTGTGCAAGACCCATTGCAAATGCAAACAAGAGAAGGCAAAAAGAAATCAAGCGTGGAAGACCTAATGCAAAGAAAACAAACCAAAAACCAATCAACTGTGCAAGATCCATTGCACATGTAAACAAGAGAAAGCAAAAAGTAATCAAGCGTGGAAGACCTAATCCAAAGAAAACAAACCAAAAACCAATCAACTGTGCAAGACCCATTGCACATGCAAACAAGAGAAAACAAAAAGCAATCAAGCAGATTGTGCAAGATTGGAAATGGGGGGAAATTAAAAAGCAAACAAACCCATTGGAAATGGGGGGGAATCCAAAAAGCAAGGAAACCCCCCCCAAGACCCATCAGAAATGGGGGGGATCCAAAAAGCAAGGAAACCCCCCAAGACCCATCAGAAATGGAGGGAAAACCCAACAAACAAACAAACCCCCCAAGACCCATCACAGCACAGAAACATAACCCCCAGCTCAAAAACTATGCAGCAAAAATACCCAGCAGAAAACAGCACCTTACTTTACAAGGTAGCCTGAAGCCTCCCTGCAAGCACACAAACAAACTCTCAGAAGCAGGAGGCAGTCCAAAGCCTCCAAAGCCTCAGAAAATCTCTAACTGCTAGGGCAAAAGAGCTACAAAGAAGCAGACTCGTCACCACCTACAGTTAGAAATTTGAATTTCTCGCCTTTTTCCCCAGCCTTTTTCTGTTTATAAGTGGAAGTTCCAGTTGCAAGTAGAAGCAAAATTTTGCACCCGGAGCTGGTCGTAACTCAAAATGGTTGTACGTAGGGGCGTTTCTAAGTCGAAGCACCACTGTATTTGTTCCCATCTCTAGTCTCAACCTATTTCTTCACAATGTTGACTTTTTGTTGTTGCTGTTTCCCCAGATCCTTAAATTCCAGTATCCAAAGTGTCTCTAAAACAGAAAACAAGCTTTTTATAATACAAAATGGCTAAACAGCACCTTTTGTGTAAATACACATATATCATTTATAGCTCATGGTGTGAAAATAACAGCTTATGATGTTCTATAAAGGGAAAAGATAATTTATCTAAAAGTGAATCTATGCTGCACAGTTTTACAGTTAGATTCCACTTTAACTACCATGGATCTGTCCTGTGGAGTCCTGGGCTTTTTCGTTTGTTGAAGTAACTTTAATTTTACTTTGAATATTTAGCTTTTTATACCAGAGGGAGCTAGTGCTCTTTCTTGAGCAACAGAGGAAAATTCCAACGATCTCTCATAACCACAGATTGAATCATGGCAGTTAAACTGACAGCACTGATGCACTATATGGGTTTTTTTGGGGGGGGCGGAATTGTCAAATTGTAAAATTCCAATTGGAATTTGAAAGCTTCCTCACAGAAGGAAGAGAAGAGAGTGACAAGATGGGGCATATTATTTGTTTTTTATTGTTTTATGGATGGAAGGCCAAACAGGGTTGTTTGAGGTGCATATGCCATGTGGCTACCAAGATCACACCAAATGGCATACCAGACCTCTACACCACTGGTTCTTAACCTTGGGTTACTCAGGAGTTTTGAACTGCAAATCCCAGAAGCCTTCACCACCAGCTGTCCTGACTGGGGTTTCTGGGAGTTGCAGTTCAAAAGCATCCAAGTAACAAAGGTTAAGAACCACTGCTCTACACAATCTTAACGTACCCTATTTAGCCTGTCCCAGCCCACTCCAACTGAGCTGTATAGCCTAGCCTTACTACTGAGACCAAGAACTAGAGTTTACCCCCTAGCTCATGAGTGGGCAATTTGTAGGCCTCCAGATGTTTTTTAAGCCATCAGCCCAAATCAGTATAGGCAATGGTGAGAGATCCTGATAAGTAAAATTGACATTATCTACAGGATGCATATAAACCATCACTGGTCTATATGTACTTTGGGTAGATGAAGTGTTATAAGAAGTGCCAGAATGGATACAAACTTAAAAATTACAGGTCGTGAAATTTTCCAAACAAAAGTGATTATAGAAACAAGAGCTGGGTGAAAATGGAAACATCTCTCAATGCTCCCTCCATAATTACTTCTCTGGACTGACCATTATCAACTTTCTGGTATTACGTTAGGACATGTGATTGGATAATATTACAGTATCGAATTTGAGCAAAACGAGTGTCTATTTTTCCGCCTTGGAGACAGTATTCCTGCAGTGTATCTATTACTTTTTAGCTTTTGTGGTGGTGTTACAAGATGTCTAGAATTTAAAAGAAAAAATTTTTTTTAAAAGGGAGTAAATTATAGAAATAAAACATTTGCAGATACAGTAATTGGGAAAATGTTGTGCTCATGGCTTCTTTCTCAAACTACAAGTTCCTTACCACGGAAGAAGAAGGCCATTGTTACTTTAATCTCCTGTTATTGTGCCCTTTATTTTTTAATTAAAAAATCTTTCACTTAGCATGTCACCACTTCTTCCAAATTCAATCCAATAGCAATGTTGCTGTTATATCAACGTTTTATAAAAGTTAACTGTATCACATTCTATAGGACAGAAAAATTGTCACTCAAAATAGTAGACACCAACTATGGTAGAGCTCCTCAAAATCCATGATATATTAACAACCTTCCAGTTTGGAAAGATTTGGGAGAATGGATACACACAGAATGTGTTCTGTGGCTAGCTTAGAGCTTGATATATTATTCATTTGCATTTCAATAATCTTTATGTACACTATTTATTTTTCTTGGTTTTTTTACATTATACTGCATTCTTAAAAATAGATCAAGTGTTGTGTTTATCAAGCATGGAATTACCCTCATACATAACCAAAATCACAGGGGGCAGCAATTAGACACAGATTACATTCAATTCTTTGAATGTTTATACAAACTGAAATTTCTACTCCTTGGATGCTTGTTAACAGATTACTTGTTTCTGTGCATGTATGACCTCTGAAAATTACAAGCCCCATTTCTATTCAGTATATAATGCACACCTTATATGTTTTCAGTGTTTCAAGAGAAAGAGATTCTCCCTGTGAACCAAGAAGAACTACCATTTTTCTTCAAACTTCCATCTTCAGTCATAGAAACAGAGGAAAGTAACTGGATATACTCAACACTTGCTTTAGGTTTGTTGTTACTGATGTCAAAGGATGGAGGTTGCCTGGCAACATATGAATGTCAAAAGAACCCTGCTGGATCAGACCTATAACTAGTGTAGTAAAGATTCAATTCTTTAAAAAAAATCCTCCAGTTTATAAATATGCGATCGTGTGTTTCTTTATCACTGATTTAAAATGCCAGGAAATGGCCCAATATTGCTAAACAATACCATGCCTGTGTTTCCAGAAAGAAAAAGGATGCCAATCCTGAGATAGCAAAGGACAACCTGAATGTTGGCAACACCAGTGGCAGCAGTCAAGATGTTGTTTGAGGTGCATATGCCATGTGGAGGAGTGGCCCCAACCTTTTTAGCCCCTTGGACCGGCTGGAGAAGGCAGGGCACCCCCCTGTGCGTGTGCGCATGCGCGAAGGAGCTTGCAGTCCAGAGTGCAGGTGTGCACGCACTCATGCGCAAAGGAGCAGGGGTGCTTGTGCGGGCATGCACACGCTTCTGCACATGCACAAAGGGTGGCACAGCACTCGTACAGGCACATGCACACTCATGCAGATGCGCAAAGGGTGGTGGGGTACTTCTGCACATGCACGAAGGGGTGGGGGAGCACTCCTGTGAGTGCAGGGCTGTGCAGGGGAGAGTGCATGTGGGATGAGGGGGAAGGTCTGTCTCCGTGGCCCAGTCTGGATCAGGCTGCGGACCGGGGGTTGGGGGGGACCTCTGGTCTACAGGATACACTTTTGTGTTCACTACCATTCTTAAAATAACACAAAAGGGAAATCCCAGAAGCTGACTCCTTTTATCATCAGTTAACCACTTCTCACTCAAACACAGAGCGATTGTCAGGGCTGTTTTTTCACAAAGTGTGGTCCTGTGTGTGGGGTAAATGATAAAGGATTCTATGCACTTGAATAGAGATTATCCATGTGAAGAGAGAGCCCTGATTGATCCAGGTTCCCCTTTTACTTGAAATTCTGAGAAAATACTTTCTTTCCCTGGTCTCTAGCTGGTAGTATTGTTTAGCAATATTGGGCCATTTCCTGACATCACTGAAGAACATGGTGAGCTAATGCTACTTGATTTACAGTACAACAAAGCATTATGAACCATGCAGATTCAGATTCTGAATTGGAACTTCAGCAACACTTCTGATCAGATTTTTCTTTTCTTTGATTTTAGCTTTGATGAATCTACAGGGAAACAAAAGAGGGAAACGCAAAGACAGAAACAAAATCTATTGTTAGTCAATTCAGAGCCCAAGGAGAGGAAGCAAATAATATTATCCATTATTTACAGCCATCACATAGAAAGCAGTAAATGTGTAGACAGGAAATGGAAATATAATTTAGTGTTTGCAACTTCCCAAAAACCATTTGTCAGAACATATTGTGTGATATTGATTATACTATATATTCAGTGCAACGAAGTGGTTCCCTTTTATCAAATGACGTATGATGTGACTGGACAAAGGTGCAGCTAGAGATATATATGATGTCATCTTCAGATCTCAGCATCAGAAAGGAAAATTATTAGAAACTGGCCAATGTAAAAGGAACAGTAGCTGTTAATTCTGTATTGACAATCATATAAGTCTGAAAAAGATCAGACGTCCACCACACATCCTATGGTTATTTGCTCTTCCCAACCCCGGAATAAAGATGCAAGACAAATATCTATCTTTGGGTAGAGTGGGTGGCATATAAGTTGAATGAATGAATGAATGAATGAATGAATGAATGAATGAATGAATGAATGAATGAATGAATGAATGAATGAATGAATGAATGAAATAACCTCGCTTTCCTCCCTTTCACCCAACTGTTCTTGAAAGACCTTCATGTCTCACACTATCCATGGGGGGAGACAAAAAGAGAGCCACGCTGCTGAAGCTTTGGCTCAGCAGTGGCTCCAGCATTGCCCTTCCCACCCCGGAATAAAGATGTGAGTCAAATATCATGGGTTAAAACATGGGCCACACTTTATTGATCATAATTCAGTGTTGCCATCCTTTGGCAAAGGGGGGCCTGCCGTAGTGCGGAAACAAGTAAATTGCCGAGGTCTCAAAGTATCCCTTAATCAACAAATGGGTGAGTCCCTGGCCCCAGGTTCTCACAGTCTTAAAGAGAGCAAGAACCCAGCCAGCCACAATTTGACCATCCCTAGACCTCGAGCCATCTATACGTTGACTGTTGGACCTGGTTGTGGCCCAGTGCATCGTTTCCCCCAAACACTGTAATCACACAATCCACAGTGCTGGGAGGTCCAATGATCTGTTAGCTTACCTGACTTGCAGTGGGACTCACCAGAAAAAAAAACTGTTTCATCCACACTACCCGCCACAGCATAGAGACCTTTCCTAAAAAAACTGCATTTCTCCTTGTCCTTGTCGTCCTCTTCATCCAAATCCTTTTTCTCCTCATTTCTGTTCAGCAATTCAAATAAATCCATCTATTTTCCTTTCAAACCTTTTCTTTAGTTACTGCGGTGAGGTAATCACCCAGGGGCATAGTGGATTCCCAAGTGAAAAGGCATGCAATGACGCGATATTATAAGCCCATGTCTGAGACTGATGGTTATGGCCAAGCCCCTATACTCACTGTCGTATTTATCAGGGATGGAAATGTGACTAATAGGTGTGGATTAGTCCGGCTGCCAAAGTGCGCATTCATACTAGGCCATGGAGTATTTGGAGCCCTAAATCTGATTATTATGTGTTGAATAAATTGGGGAATTAAATGGACCACTTCCTGGCCAAGGCCTAGCAGGTGACGGGGGAGAAGTGTCAGATGCAGTAGTTAACTTACCTGACAGAGGTGTTGTCAGCCTGGCACCTTCCCGCCATACCTGCAGTCTGCACCAACCTCATCCATTGCCTGCTTGCCTGACCAGCACCTCCGCACCAATTGTTGCCATGGTCATGGTCAATCTCATGTCTCCGGCGCACTGCTGCAGCAATGTTACTACCACCCTACTGCTTCTCATCTGTACGCTTCTTTTGCTTGTTGCTCTGCTGTCATAGCAACACCTCTTGTTCATTTCTGCCCCTCTGGGAACCAGCTGCCACTTCATCATTGCATCCTGCTGGCTCCTGGCCGCCGCCAATGGCCTGACTGCCCCTGGGGTCCACGACTCCCTCTCTTTGTCCTCGCTCTGAAGCTGTGTTGTTACCCCGGATACATCCAATTCCCTCCTGGACGACCCAGATACCTGCTGATCACCCTCAAGCACAGCAAAACGAGACGTTAATTTCTCTTTCATACCTTTAAGTTTAGCCCTCTTATGATGCTTGATCTCCATGGCAGAGCAGAGTAGCTGCACACTGCTGCTCTGTGGAAGCTTTTGTACCATTCCCTCCACCTGTAACGCCACAATTTTGTCGTGCAGCTGCTGCCAATAGAACCTTTACTGGAAGCTGTCGTTACCACACCAAACAAAATGTTGCACGTCCACTTGCCCTGACAACTCAAAAACAATACTGCCCCTCTCCATGATTTAGAATCATCAAATATTTGTAAGATGAACCCTGAAAATATCAGTTAAGAAATTAACTGATATTGCGGAGCTCTATGCAGTGAATACAGCTAAACTTCCTCTCTCTTTTTCTTCCACTTTATTTGACTACCATGAGGTTTACCAGCTAATAACTCTCCTCTGCCCCCCGGTACAGTAATGCCAATTATTTACACCATGTAAATAGCATTACTGCAAGTATTAGCTAATTATGCTCTTACACAAGCACATAATTATTAACTTGCTATATCAACAATTATGTATTAATTATTTAGACCGTGATTTTAACGAAATTAATTCCTTGTAATCCCTGGTTTTTCCAGTAGCAATGTATGGAAGTGAGAGCTGGACCATAAAGAAGGCTGACCACCGAAGAACTGATGCTTTTGAATTGTGGTGCTGGAGGAGGCTCTTGAGAGTCCCCTGGACTGCAAGGCGAACAAACCTATCCATTTTGAAGGAAATCAACCCTGAGTATTCACTGGAAGGACAGATCCTGAAGCTGAGGCTCAAATATTTTGGCCAACTCATGAGAAGAGAAGACTCCCTGGAAAAGCCCCTGATGTTGGGAAAGTGTGGAGGCAGGAGAGGAAGGGGACGAGAGAGGATGAGATGGTTGGACAGTGTCATCAAAGCTACCAACATGAATTTGACACAAATCCAGGAGGCAGTGGAAGACAGGAGGGCCTGGAATGCTCTGTCTATGGGGTCACAAAGCGTCGGACAAGACTTAACAACTAAACAACAACAATCTCTTGTAATTAAATTTATTTATTCAATTAAATTATTAATATATTAATCCCATCAATCAAATTTTAATTAATCAATTCCCTGTTCAATTACAAATGTATATAATTAAACCGAACTGAAGATCAAATTGCAGCTTAGTAATGATTAATTGCAATAATAAAGTAAAACTAAATTAATCCCTCCAATTGCTATATACTTTTGATTAATTGTTGTTTATTATTTATTTATTATTGATTATTATTAGTTTGTTTTATTTTAAAATATTTCCCACCAATTTGGGTAGGCTATGTGAAAGAACAAGGCTAATTTTTTTCCACTTTTTTTGTGCCACGCAAGCCGACTCACCTCACCTGACCTTTAAATTTCTGGATCTAGGCAGAGCTGTTTAGCAAGGGAACTCTGAAATTTGGAAGCCACCACAGAAAAAGTTCCACTTAGGAACAGCTACTAGGTTGACATATATTAGGCCCCCCTATCTGCAGGATATTGGTTCCATTATCTACTGTGGATGCCTGAAACTGTGGATGCAAGGGAATCTTACATACAACAAAGAAGAGGATGGGGGAAAGGCCACAAGGTGGCCCCCTTGTATGTTGTATACAGGGCTGTGGCAAACCACATATGAGGAAAAAAACGGATACTGATCCCTTCGATAAGGAGTTCTGCTCTACTGCCCAAATATTCATGTTTCTCCTGGTATTAGTGCCATGCATCATTATTAGAGATGGGGTATTTGTATTCGTATATGAATATGAATATCCCCCACAGGTGCAGATAACAAGGGTCCGACACCGTGGGACCATAACAATCACTTACAATTCCACCACCACTACCATGGACTCCAGACTCCCTTCCTATCACTTTGGAGCTCAAGATGGATTAGTCACTTTTTGACCTGGAAGAGAGACTTGTCATCCTGCCTTATGCCAGGAGTGGCTAATCCATCACGAGGTCCGGAGTGATAGGAAAGGAGTTCAGAGCCCGGAGCCATGGTGGAATGGTGAGTGGTTGGTCTGGCCCCAGGGGGCCAGACTCTCATTATCTGCACCTGTGGGGGATATTAATATTCATAAGGTAAAGGTTCCCCTTGACATTTTTTAGTCAGTCGTGTTCGACTCTAGGGGGCGGTGCTCATCCCCGTTTCCAAGCCGTGGAGCCAGTATTTGTCTGAAGACAGTTTCCATTGTCACGTGGCCAGCGCGACTTAGATTCAGAACACTGTTTACCTTCCCATCGAGATGATACCTATTTATCTACTCGCATTTACATGCTTTCGAACTGCTAGGTTGACGAGGAGCTGGGACAAAGGGACGGGAGCTCACTCCGTCGCATGGATTTGATCTTATAACTGCTGGTCTTTTGACCCTGCAGCACACAAAGGTTTCTGTGGTTTAGCCCACAGCGCCACAAATACAAATACCCCCATCTCTAATCATCATCATCTGGCCTGGATCCCAACCTATTTTGGATTTTAAAAGTAAGTTTCTAGCTCTTATAGAACCAAATATATAAGACAAAACAGGAAGCCACTCCTTTGACATTTTGTTTGTGGAAAACAAGCCTTTCTGTGTGATAAGCAATGAGCAAAGCCATCCAATTTCACAGACTGTTATACAGATGCAAACGTTGCAACATTGAGAACACATTGTGCTTTTACTCCAGCTATAAACTGTTTGCAGAGATCCCTGCAACATTTCTATGCAAACAATGCATAGAAACCAATTAACCCATACCAATGAGTGTTATCTGGGGGGTTGTGGTACCTATACCAAAAAACAAGAGGAACGTTTCAAAGCTTTGATATTGCACACCTTAGTGTCTTTGGCAGAGAAGAGGACTCAATAACACTTGTGGTCCCTTCCAGCTCTATAATGCCATAGGTCTATGTGTTTATGACTGTAGGCTTCCAGAAACATTAAATTTCAGACTATTTCCACCAGGCTAAGAGTGTAATAAGGTGCTGCTCTAGGGAAAGGTACAGTCAGCAAAAATCACACAGTAAGAACAAGAACAACACCAGTAAAAAGATGAGATGGAGGATACATTACTAGAAAAAGACATAAGACTCTCTACTTGTGTGGGACTGAAACTGAAACATTCATGGACCTGCCAGGTATGCTATCTCTCTGGAGAATGGTTTAGGGATGTGATGGAATGACTGTTGTCACTCATAAAACCCACACATGTCATCTATGTGAGAACAATTGACACAGCCCAGAGGAACTATATAGAAATTACATGAGACTTCGAAGCTCTGGGACGGAAACTCAAGGACAGATAGTGTTCATGTCCATCCAGTTGTACCCAGAAGAAGAACAGAAAGTGGGGAGATATACTCCAGTGAATGATTGTCTATGAAGGTGGAGCTGATGTGAGGGATTTGGGATTTGGAAGTTGGGTCCATAGACTTTGCTTCCTGGATTATGGACTGCTGGCAAGCGATAGGTTGCACCTCACAAGAACTAGGAAGAATGTATTTGGCCACAGCATGGAGAACTTAAATTGAATTGGAAGGGGGACAGAGATGCAAGCTCAGAGGTAAAGATAGATGAACGTTTATGGACCATAAGAGCAACAGACCAAGTAGTTCTAATGGGCCCAAAAATAATCATCCCAAAAATTTATGAAGGGAAGCAAACCACAAATCACACCATCTCAGGTGTCTATATACAAATGTGAGGAATATGAGAAACATGGAAATCTTAGTTCGGGTGGGTATATATGTCTCTGTATGGTGTTTTGACCTGCTTATTCACCGATGTCCTACAAAATTAAATGAATCTTACACAACAGTAAAGGTGCATAGGAAATTAATATGTTTGTACTTTTCAGGAAGCAGAGGTGGGTAAAGTTATATTTCTTGGAGTACAACTGCCTGAATCTCTCAACAAACATCATCAGTGATTCTTTTGGCTGAGGGATTCTGGATGGTGGGTTTTATTTATTCAATATTTATTCAAGCACTCCTAGGAATCTCATACCCAATGTAGCATAGTATTGAAATGAAACCACAGCTATTGGGCTGGGAGCTTCAGGGACCCGATGGCACTCCGAATTGGTACTTGCTTTTGAATTTCTGTAGGAAAAGCCAAATACGGCAAAGGAAGTTAAGTGACGCACTTTTCTAGCTATAATAAAATATTCCACCTGTGTCTTTGAAGGAAATGACACCTTGCCCCTCTCTGATTTCTGCAGCTTGCTGTCACTTTCCCCTGCAAATCAGTGGTCAGTCTTATCATTTATGGGAAGATCCCTGTGGTTTTCTTATGGATCTGAGAGCGTCTCAGTTGCCACCAGTAAAAAACAATAGCAAAAAAATAACTGCCACCCCATGGGATTATTACTAGGAGTTCGATGCACATGGCAAAATGCCATTATTTATTTATATGCACTGAAAAGGTACATGGCTGTTCTTTATTCTCAGATGACCATGGCAGGTAGGTTTGGCTGAAGAGTATTGGCTGACTCAAAGATACCAGATAAGCTGGTGACAAAGGAGAGATTTCACTGGATGTCTTCCTGTTCCAGATCCAACATTTACCATTGCAGTTTATACTGGTTCCCACATTTCAGTGGTTGCTATATAAATAATTCCAACGGTAAAAATCTATTAGTAGAAAAAATAATGCAAAAAAATTAATACACCTAATTTGCCTAGTATGAAAATCCAGCTTAATTCGCATGTTATTACAAGTTTTACAGTATGCAACATGGACTCTGTGATTTGCACTGCATATAAATTGGATACCCATACACGTTAATCTGGAGAACTACACTATGGCAAGTCTAGCACCCACTCACTGAATTGTGGTATGTGAGAGCACTTGGAGAAATATTCTGATATTAATAGTTGATTAGGCATCCTTCAGTCTCAAGAGACTGTGGTAACATGCTCTGTATAGAGGACTTGGAACAGCATCTAGCGTGGCTGAGAAGGCCAATTCAAGACTGACAATCTCTTCCACACTGAAGACAACTACAATCTGTACCCCATCCAGCTCCCTGATTTTGCTGCTTTTGTGACTTCCTCTTTATTTATTTATTTATTTATTTATTTATTTATTTATTTGTTTGTTTGTTTGTTTGTTTGTTTGTTTGTTTGTTTGTTTGTTTGTTTGTTTAATTTATATGCCGCCCACTCTACCCAAAGGTCTCTGGGCGGCTTACAACAATTAAAATTCAACACAATAAAATATAAAATGATTAAAATACGATTAAAATACAAATTAAAATTTAAATTGCCATCATAAAGACCCACAGTTAATGTTATTTCAATTAAAAGCCTTCTGGAACAGGAAGGTTTTGACTTGGTGCCGAAATATCATCAGTGTCGGCGCCAGGCGAATTTCAGTTGGGAGGGCGTTCCATAGTCTGGGGGCAGCTGCCGAGAAGGCCCTTCGTCTACAAGCCATCCCTCTTACCTCCTTGAGGGATGGCTCTTTCAAAAGGGCCCCCTGGCTAGATCTTAATAGCCGGGTAGGCTCATATGGAAGGAGGTGGTCCTTCAAGTATCCAGGGCCCAAGCCGTTTAGGGCTTTATATGTCAAAACAAGCACTTTGAATTGGGCCCGGACAGCAACTGGTAACCAGTGTAAATTGTACAGAATCGGCTTGATGTGCTCTCTGGCGGCCCCACCACTCACCAGCCGCGCAACTCGATTCTGGACCAGTTGCAGTCGCCGGACCGTCTTCAAAGGCAGCCCCACGTAGAGCGCATTGCAATAATCAATACGAGATGTTACCAGTGCGTGTGTAACTGTCATGAGACTCCGCTTGTCCAGGTAGGGCCGTAGCTGGTATAATTTCCGCAGCTGAAGGAAGGCGCCCCTGGCCACCGAGTCCACCTGAGCTTCCAAAGTTACACTGGGGTCCAGGAGCACCCCCAGGCTGCGGACCCTGTCCCTTAGGGGGAGTGTAACCCCATTCAGGACAGGGAAATGGCCCTCCAACCTGTCCGGCGAAGCACCCACTAACAGCACTTCCGTCTTGTCTGGATTAAGTTTCAATTTATTAACCCTCATCTAGTCCATTATCAGGTCCAGACACAAGTTCAGCACAGAAACTGCCTCACTGGATTGGTGGAAAACGAGAGGCAGAACTGAGTATCGTCAGCATATTGCTGACTCCTCAGCCCAAACCACCTGATGACCTCTCCCAGTGGTTTCATGTACATGTTGAACAGTATGGGGGACAGTATTGAGCCCTGAGGAACCCCATGACATAAACACCATGGGGCAGAGCAACTGTCCCCCAGCACCACCCTCTGGACACAATCAGCCAGGAAGGAGAAGAACCACTGTAAAGCAGTGCCCCCAACTCCCAATCCAGCCAGCCTATCCAGAAGGACACCATGGTCGATGGTGTCGAAAGCCGTTGAGAGGTCCAGGAGTATCAACAGGGTCACACTCCTCCTGTCTCTCTCCCGACAAAGGTCATCATACAGGGTGACCAAGGCAGTCTCTGTACCAAAACCCGGCCTGAAACCCGATTGAAATAGATCCAGAAAATCCGTTTCATCCAGCAGCGCCTGGAGTTGCCCGGCCACAACCCGCTCCAACACCTTGCCCAAATAAGGGAGGTTCTCCACTGGTCGGTAGTTAACCACCAGCCTTGGGTCCAGGTTAGGCTTTTTAAGGAGTGGTCGAATCACCGCCTCTTTCAAGGCGGTAGGGACCACTCCCTCTCTGAAAGAGGCGTTCACGGCCTCCTGGACCCAAGTGCGAACCCCCCTGGCAGATCTTCCAATTAGCCAAGATGGGCAAGGGTCGAGCGGCGTGGTGGTAGAACGGACATATCCAAGCACCTGTCCACATCCTCGGGTCTCAACAATTGAAACTCATCCATTAAAGTTTGACCTAAGCACGGCACACTGGGCACATCTTCCGATTTTGCAGTAACAGTGGAGTCCAGCCCACTGCAAATCTGAGCGATTTTTTCCTCAAAATGAATAGCAAACTCATCACAGCGAGCTGATGAGCAGTCTGGGACCTCCACCAGATTTCCCGGTTGAAGAAGATCCCGGACCACCCGAAATAGCTCTGCTGGACGACATTCTGAGGAAGCAATGCGGCTGGAGAAATATTGCCGTTTCGCCAGCCGTATTGCCACGAAATAGGCCCGATAATGGGCTCTAAGTCGTGTTCGATCGGATTCCCAGCGGGACTTCCTCCACCTGCGCTCTAGCCGTCTCCCCTCTCGCTTCATCGCCCGCAGTTCAGAAGTATACCAGGGAGCTGTCTGGGCTCGGCGAGCAGGGAGAGGGCGCTTAGGCGCAATCATGTCAACCGCCCGGGTCATCTCCCTATTCCATAGGGTGACCTGAGCTTCGACAGGAGCGCCGACCATATCAGACGGATACTCCCCCAGAGCATTCAGGAAACCATCCGGATCCATTAGTCTCCGGGGGCGGATCATCTTAATCGATCCCCCACCCTTGCAGAGGGAAGAAGAAGCTAATAGACTAAACTTGACCAGGAAGTGGTCTGACCATGACAATGGGGTCACAACCAGCCCCTCCACATCCAAACCACCACCTTCCAGTCCCGTTGTGAAAACCAGGTCCAAGGTGTGGCCCTTCTCATGTGTCGGGCCGATGACACATTGAGACAGCCCCATGGTTGTCATGGCGGCCATGAAGTCCTGAGCCGCCCCAGTCAAGGCAGCCTCAGCATGGATGTTGAGGTCCCCCAGCACCAACAGCCTGGGAGTCCTCAACACCAGGTCTGAGACCACCTCCGTCAGCTCAGGTAGGGAGACTGTTGGTACGCAGCAGGGTGGACGGTACACCAACAAAATCCCTAATCTGTCTCGTAAGCCCAACACACAATACAGGCCCTCAAGACCTCCTCTCAAGGGGATAGGAAGCCTGGTCAAGGAGATAGAACTCCTATAGACTATAGCAACTCCCCCTCCCCGATCCCTCCGAGCGACACTGGTGCTGGACTGAGTACCCAGGAGAACACAGCTGGGAGAGGGGGACACCACCTTCTTCTCCCACCCAGGTCTCAGTAATGCACGCCAGGTCAGCACCCTCATCCAGAATTACATCATGGATGAGGGCAGTTTTATTTTGTACTGACCCGGCGTTCATCAACAGCACCGTGTGGCTCGAGGGTTTGCTGATATGGTCGCCTGATACCATTTGGTTGGAGGTAGGACTAGAAGAGGGAATAGATGTAAGATATGTAACCTCTCTTCTCCCACGCGGGCGTGTTCTACCCCCACCGCCATTCCTTCCCCTATCCAGCACCACCTCAATGGCTGCCCCCTCCAACGCCCTCCCCCCTTCCTGTTCCATCAGGTCCACTGTGGGTCTCTATGCAACTGGCAGAAGGCAGAAGCAAAAATAATACAGATAGAAAAGAGGGAAGAACAAAAACAGAAAAGAAAAAATACACTATAAAATATTAAACAAATCAAATTGACAAATAATAACTAAATATAAACATTAGTGACAAATAAAACATTTACAATAATATTAAAACTGCATATAATAAAAACATAGATTAATCACATCAAATTAAATTGTTCTAAATTTCCCCTGATGCGATACTAATAATGTCCCTTGGAAATCCGACCTGTCAAATGGCCGGACAGGGACCAGTGGGCCAGTTATCTCTGCCTCACAATCGTCCAGAGTTCCACCCAGGGTTTCGCCCCACAGCTTTGCCAAAAACGCAAAAGCCTCCACAACCAGTGCCAGAGAGTCCAGCAGTTTCTGCTCCAGGGATCAGCTTGAGACATGCTGATAGAACTCGGTTCTAGGGGAGGGGTAAGGAGGGCAAGCCTCTAGCATCCGGATCGTTTCCCTCCCCTCTCAGCCAGGTGGCTGGTGTTAAAGAGGGGTGGGGTAGCCCGAGGCAGCAGCAGGGCCTAGTCCTGAAGGTCAAGGGAGTCTGGCCAGACGTTCCACCAGACACTCTCTCTCACCGGGTGCCTGGAGACGGCAGATGTAACCGGAACTCCCCCGAAGACAGGAACACTGCTGCAACACGGCCTGCTGGACAAGGGTCTCTTCAAATTGGGAGAGGCCATAATGCACTGCCTGACTCCAGGCTGAGCGCTCAGATGTCAAGGTTTCCCATCTGTTTAGGTCCATTCCTAAGGCCTTCAGATCCCACTTGCAGATATCCTTGTATCGCAGCTGTGGTCTCCCTCTGGGGCGATTTCTCTGCAGTAATTCTCCATACAGGAGATCAGCCATTCTTACAACATGCCCAGGCCAACACAGACGTCGCTGTTTCAGCATGTATACATTACTGATATTAATAGTATGGCAAGAAGAAAAGACTGAAAGTGGAAGAGACTGTTCTGAAGGTACATGTGTGATAGTCCACTCTAGGGGATATTGTCAGCCAATCAACTGGTGTGAACAACTCTTTTCTAAAGAATGAGGGTATGCAGGTATGAACATAAATAAAAGAGGAGCTAGAGGACATGTGAATGTTCCCATTCCTCTCTCGCAGGATGTGAGAGTGAGATGATATCTGCTACCTTGTGTAACCCAGTGTGGTGTATTAGACAGTGATGAACTAGGACTCTAGAGAATATGGTTCAACTTTCGGTTTGGCCATGAGAACCCATTGGGGAGTGGAACTGGTAAAACCACTCCTCAAATAACACACTTACTTTGAAAGATCTGTCCCGGTTGCTATAAGTTGTTTTTGACTTGATGGCACATAACAACAACCTTGCAGGTGGAGACATTCACCTGAGACTACAGGCTCTAGCTATGGCATGCAATTTTCACCCCCTGAAGGACCCAATAGTGGAGTGGAGTCTATTTCTATTTTATTGGCTATTACTGTTGCTGGATTTTTCAAATAGAGGTTGCTTGCCAGTGGGGTTGAGTTTACTGAGATATTTGATGTTCATGGTTTTAAAAAGTACTGGCCATGGAGCAAAGGGGAAAATAAGAACAAAACTGATGGAAAACAAAATAGGATTTATTTATTTTTAAAAGAACAGCCATTTTTAATAGGGGATTCTAAAATTTCTTTTACCTTCATTAAATGTTAACTGTGAAAGTCAGGCAAATGCCTGTTGCCATTCAGAAGCTCAGACAAATTTAGATTAGGACTCATTCACTCATCCCATTTGTTCCTGTTTAAGAAGTAGCTCCGGATCAGTTTTATGAATGTTCCGGATATTACTGGAGGATTGAATTAATTCCTCCCACCTCAGCATGATTTTCCCTGGCTCAGGAATGGACAGGTTGATCAGATGGGCACAGAGTTCACTATTTAGTTCTCTTTTGGTGTAGTTTCACCTGCCCTATTTTATGGCGACCAAATATGTTTTCAGTACTAGTGATCCATCACACTCCTTTTGCAAGCTGTCTTGCTCCTTTTGGGAATCGTACTATGAGCGGGCAGTGGCCGCATGTGCAGAGGCACCATACTCAGCTCCCTGAAAGAGTTGGTGGAGGAGGAAGAGGAAGATGAGACAGGACCAGATAGGTAGTGACGAGGGCAGTGGGAAGGAGACAGGCGAGCATAGCAGTCACCCTTATTATGTTAAGTGGTCGTGCATATTCATGTTGCAGGCCAATGTTGCTGAGAGGTGGAGCCGAGAGATATGTAAAAGAGGCGGAGTCAGAGAGTGAGTCAGTCAGAGTCAAGAGGGAGATGAGAGTGGAGAGGGAGATAGAGGGTGGTATTTGGGAGATATGAGTTGATTAGTCAAAAGAGTGAATAGTAAATGTAAGATCAAATAGAAGAGTGTTATTGATGATTGAGAAATCTGAAGAAGATACTTATAAATGATAATCAAAAACATCTGTAATCAATAAACTTGTTTTATTTACAGTGAAGTTTGGACCTTCACCTTCATCCTTCCATAAGTATGTTGATTTAGTGATCAACTGGTGGCAGCGTGTGAAAAGGAGTATTGGTTTGCCTTTGTGTGCTCTGTGTTTGGGGAATCAGGCAGGGGCCACGAGGTGCGAACACCACAGCGAGCATCCATTTTCCTGAAGCAAAATGAAGCACTGAGGGGGGAAATGTTCAGTGCTTCATTTTACTCCAGCAAAATGGGATCCCCAAACCAGATCATGAACCGAACTACAAACCAGCCCAGTTCATCAGTTTTTCTAGTTCGTGGCTCAGTTTGTACCCATCTCTAGTCAATATTTCACCCCTTGCAGTCTAGATTCCTTCCAAATGTAAAAAAAAGCAGATGAGACTAACGATTCTCTAAACTAGATTGGTCTTTTCAATTTCTTTGAACAGTTTTAAATCTGCAGACAAAAAGGTTTGTCTGCATGGGGGGTATAGAACAGCTTTATTTATTTTTTAAAAAAATCATAACTCAAAAAATGTTTTCCCAAACACCCTCAAACATGACACAGAGCAAGAGCAGTCTGTCTGATAAACCTCTGCCAATTTTGGTTCTGATCTGAATTAGTTTTTGTTTGTGCTGCTCTCATTTTTAGAATTACCT